>NC_045790.1:66339434-67717434 GCF_009873245.2 Balaenoptera musculus
TGCGGCGGCAGAGGCCAGTGTGAAGTTGCACCAGCCTGAGGCGCACCGTGTGTTTTCCCAGGGAAGTTGTCCCTGGATCACGGGACCCTGGCAGTGGCGGGCTGCACCGGCTCCCAGGAGGGGAGGTGTGGATAGTGACCTGTGCTTGCACACAGGCTTCTTGGTGGCAGCAGCAGCAGCCTTAGTGACTCATGCGCGTCTCTGGGGTCCGCGCTGATCGCCGCGGCTTGCGCTTGTCTGTGGAGCTCGTTTAGGCAGCACTCTTAATCCCCTTTCCTCGCGCACCCTGAAACAATGGTCTCTTGCCTCTTAGGCAGGTCCAGACGTTTTCCCGGACTCCCTCCCAGCTAGCTGTGGTGCACTAGCCCCCTTCAGGCTGTGTTCATGCAGCCAACCACAGTCCTCTCCCTGGGATCCGACCTCTGAAGCCCGAGCCTCAGCCCCCAGCCCCCAGCCCCCACCCGCCCCGGCGGGTGAGCAGACAAACCTCTCTGGCTGGTGAGTGCAGGTCGGCCCCGATCCTCTGTGCGGGAATCTCTCCGCTTTGCCCTCCGCACCCCTGTTGCTGCGCTCTCCTCCGTGGCTCCGAAGCTCCCCCCTCCACCACCCACAATCTCTGCCCGCGAAGGGGCTTCCTAGTGTGTGGAAACCTTTCCTCCTTCACAGCTCCCTCCCACTGGTGCAGGTCCTGTCCCTATTCTTTTGTCTCTCTTTTTTCTTTTTTCTTTTTCCCTACTCAGGTACGTGGGGAGTTTCTTGCCTTTTGGGAGGTCTGAGGTCTTCTGCCAGCGTTCAGTAGGTGTTCTGTAGGAATTGGTCCACATGTAGATGTATTTCTGATGTATTTGTGGGGAGAAAGGTGATCTCCATATCTTACTCTTCTGCCATCTTGAAGCTCCTAGATCTAACCATTTTTAAGTGTAAAGTTCTTTGGCATTAAGTACATTCCCACTGTTGTGCAGCCATAACCACCACCCGTCTTCAGGACTTTTCCCATCTTCTCAAATGGGAATTCCATACCCATTAAACAATAACTCCCCATTCTGCCCTCCCCCAGCCCCTAGCAACTACCATTCTTCTTTCTGTCTCTATGAGTTTGTCTTCTCTAGATATCTCATTAAAGTGAGGTCATGAAGTGTTTGTCCCTTTGTGACTGGCTTATTTCACTTGGCATAGTTGTATTCAGGCTTCATTCATGTTGTAGCATGTGTCAGACTTTGCTTCCTTTTTAAGGCTGTATCATATTCCATTTTGTATGTATACCACATTGTTTATTCATTAACCCTTTGATAGGTACTTGGGTTGCTTCCACTCTGACTATTGTATATAATGCTGCTATGAACATTGGTGCCCGAATATCTGTTCAAGTCCCTGCCTTCAGTTCTTTTTCTGTGCTTTAGTTTTCTGTATAGCATTTATTATCATCCAACAGTTCTCCCTCTACCCCCAACTAGAGATGCAAATGATTTTTGCTTAGAAAAGATAATCCCAAATTTATAGTTGTAGGTCCTTAAAGGACATTAACCAATTATATCTAACCTAGTAATTTCATTCTAATTCCTTTTTTAAAAATCTGTAAATACTTAGTTCTTCAAAGTACTGTTTTGACCAGCTTTACCATCTTACTTGTTTCATCATTAATGAGTTAATAAATCTTTGATGTGTTCATTCTATATTTGTATGAGAGTTAGGTTTTTGTTTTTTAATTAATTATTTATTGAAGTATAGTTGGTTTACAATGTTGTGTTAATTTCTGCTGTACAGCAAAGTGATTCAGTTATACATATATATAGATATAGATATATATAGATATATAGATATAGATACATTCTTTTTTAATATTCTTTTCCATTATGGTTTATCATAGGACACTGAATAGAGTTCTCTGTGCTATACAGTAGGACCTTGTTGTTTATCCATTCTATATATAATAGCTTACATCTGCTAACCCCAACCTCGCACTCCATCCCTCCCCCAACCCCCTCCCCCTTGGCAACCACCAGTCTGTTCTCTATGTCCATGATTCTGTTTCTCTTTCATAGTTAGGTTCATTTGTGTCATATTTTAGATTCCACATATAAGTGACATCATATGGTATTTGTTTCTCTCTTTCTGACTTAGTATGATAATCTCTAGTTGCATGCATGTTGCTGCAAATAGCATTATTTCTTTCTTTTTTATGGCTGAGTAGTATTCCATTGTATATATGTACCATATTGTCTTTATCCATTCATCTGTCGATGGACATTTAGGTTGTTTCCATGTCTTGGCTATTGTGAATAGTGATGCTATGAACATAGGGGTGCATGTATCTTTTTGGATTAGAGTTTTGTCTGCATATATGCCCAGGAGTGGGATTGCTAGATCATATGGTAGTTCTATCAATATTTTTAGTTTTCTGAGGAACCTCCATACTGTTTTCCACAGTGGCTGCACCAACAGTATAGGAGGGTTCCCTTTTCTCTCTCCAGCATTTGTTATTTATAGAGCTTTTAATGATGGCCATTCTGACCAGTGTGAGGTAGTACCTCAATGTAGTTTTGATTTGCACTTGAGAGTCAGATTTTTTTTTTTTTTTTGAGAGTCAGATTTTTGACTTTTAAAAATGTATGCATTGACATTCCAGAAGTTTTTACTAGGAACTAAAAATCTGTATTTGTGGAAAATTAAATGAATTAGTAGTTCATAGTGCTCTGCAAGCAAGCCAGGCTGGGGCTGCAGGTGTGCTGGTGTCCCCTGAACTAAGTGGAGACACCAACAGCATATACACTCACAGGGTTGGGGGCCCTCCTGAGTCGTGGCCACTGCTTGTACAGTCTGGGGACATGCAAATCCTGGGGGAGCTTGTGAAGACCTGGATCTCTGGGGCCCCTGATCCTCACACAGTCCCCACGAGGTAGATGCCATTTTGCAGATGAGGAAACAAGCTCCAAAGGGTTAAGTAACTGAGATCATGGTATAAGGGGAAATTAGAGACGAAAGACTAAAGTGATAGTTCTGTGATGGTTCTCAATGAATGGTTCTGTGTGCATTGCAATGGTTGGGTGGATTTTTTCTCTCTTCAGCAGTTGCAGCAGAGATGAAAGCTGAGAGGGGAAAGCATGAGGTCTTATCTGTGGTAGAGGCAGCTGCACCCATGGGGGCAGACACCACCCGCAGGGGACAGCACACCTCCAGGGGGCTTGCTGAGAGGTGCCAAAGAAGAGGGTCCATCACCAGCTGCCGCTCCCACGTCATCCTGGCAACATGAGGATCGCAGCAGGGTGCTGCCATGTGGGGGAGAGCAGAATGTAGGAAAGGAGCTCTTTACACCCCTTCTTCCCATGGGGTGAGGAAAGAAGTATTTCTCCTGCCCCAAGCCAAGGGAAGGGAACCCCAAGAGAATCACTTGTGAAGTTTGGGTGCCCCAGCCCTCCCCCCACACTGGTGACCATCTTATCTGAGGGACCGGCTGGTGGAAAGCATTGTTGGTGGAGACATGGTTCATGGGATGGCCAAGTGAGAGACGTCAAGGGTCCCCGGCCTCGTCTTCTCTGGGGTATGAGGGAAATAAATGTCACATGAGCTTGCTGGCTGGTGGGACTGGGGCTGCAGACTTGCTGGGGACACAGCTTGGGTTGAGGATGTGTACACTTTAGAGAACTGTGGCCTGAGGGGCCAGTGGGAGGATGGAGCCGAGGGCTGGAGGGACCCCCAGTGCCTGGGGGCTGCTCACCGTTTGTCTATGGGGAGACCCTAGTCAATGAACTGGATCAGCAGAAGGACCCAGACAGGGAGAGGCCTGTGACCTTTCCAAGCCCAACATCTAAAGTTGGGAGATCTCTGCCCAGCTCCCACCCATGACCTTTCCTTAAAGGGGTCATGCAGAGAGGGAGGGAGACAGGGGGAAAGCTAAGCCCTGCCCCTAGCACCTGGAGACAAAGTCTAGCCTGGAGGTGGGGCAGCTCTTTTCTTTTTTTAACTGAAGTATAGTTGATTTACAGTATTGTGATAATTACTACTGTACAGCAAAGTGATTCCGTTATACATATATATACATTTTTAAAATATTCTTTTCCATTATGGTTTATCATAGGATACTGAATATAGTTCTCTGTGCTCTACAGTAGGACCTTGTTGTTTGTCCATCCTATATATAATAGCTTACATCTGCTAACCCCAACCTCCCACTCCATCCTTCCCCAACCCCCTCCCGCTTGGCAACCACCAGTCTGTTCTCTATGTCCATGATTCTATTTCTGTTTCATAGATAGGTTCATTTGTGTCATATTTTAGATTCCATGTAGAAGTGATAGCATATGGTATTTGTCTTTCTCTTTCTGACTTACTTCACTTAGTATGATAATCTCTAGTTGCATCCATGTTGCTGCAAATGGCATTATTTTGTTCTTTTTAAAATAAATTATTTTATTTTATTTTATTTTTTGGCTGCTTTGGGTCTTCATTGCTGCATGCAGGCTTTTCTCTGGTTGCGGTGAGCGGGGGCTACTCTTCGTTGCGGTGCGTGGGCTTCTCATTGCGGTGGCTTCTCTTGTTGCAGAGCACGGGCTCTAGGCGGGCGAGCTTTAGTAGTTGTGGCTCGTGGGCTCTAGAGTGCAGGCTCAGTAGTTGTGGCGCATGGGCTTAGTTGCTCTGCGGCATGTGGGATCTTCCTGGACCAGGGCTCGAACCCATGACCCCTGCATTGGCAGGTGGATTCTTAACCACTGAGCCACCAGGGAAGCCCCATTTTGTTCTTTTTTATGGCTGAGTAGTATTCCATTGTATACATATACCACATCTTTATCCATTCATCTGTTGATGGACATTTAAGTTGTTTCCATGTCTACGCTATTGTGAATAGTGCTGCTATGAACATAGGGGTGCATGTATCTTTTTTTTTTTTTTTCACACACACACACTGTATTTTATTTTTACAAGAGATAAATAGACTGACACCGAGCATTGTACATGGATGACCACAACAAAAGCAACAATGATTGCAATTACCAAACATGAAACACACTCATACTGTGTCATAATATTGACATTCAGTCCAGTAATCCTCCTTTACAGCTCCTTTACTTTGCAGTGAAAATTGATTTGTATATTCTTTGCCTCTGAGTCCTTGTGGGATTTTTTTTTTTAATTCAGACAGAAAGTCACAAAAATTATACTCATCCTCATCAGTTCACTCAGTCCCATGTAATTAATTTTTTTTTTCATCTTGATCTTTTGTTAGCACTTTTATGAGTTCATCAGTTTTTCATTAGAGTTCTGAAAATGCTTATTCATTCAGTTCAGCAGTACAGTCAGTTACCAGAAACCTGTACTTGTCAGAGTCTTTTCCATGAATTTCTTGAAGATGAAACCCTTTTATAGGAACATATTTGCAAAAGCATCAGAGTACACCCAGGACTGTCTGTAAATGACAAAAGACTTAAAAATGACCACAGTTCAAGATTTGATGAAAGTTCATAATAATGCAGTTGACAAGAAAATTAGTTATTTCTGAGATATACATTTTAAAGTAATAACTAGGATTATTACTTATAACATTATACCAGAACATATAAGATTTTTAGAAATTTCATGTAATGCCTGAAACATTTATGTTAACATATTTCCATACAAATAACCCAATGAAAGTTTAGTATTAGTTGTTTTGTTTGTTTGGTTTTTTGTACTTCAGGTTCTTATTAGGCATCAATTTTATACACATCAGTGTATACATGTCAATCCCAATCGCCCAATTCAGCACACCACCATCCCCACCCCACCGCAGTTTTCCCCCCTTGGTGTCCATATGTCCGTTCTCTACATCTGTGTCTCAACTTCTGCCCTGCAAACTGGCTCATCTGTACCATTTTTCTAGGTTCCACATACATGCGTTAATATACGATATTTGTTTTTCTCTTTCTGACTTACTTCACTCTGTATGACAGTCTCTAGATCCATCCACGTCTCAACAAATGACTCAATTTCGTTCCTTTTTATGGCTGAGTAATATTCCATTGTATATATGCACCACAACTTCTTTATCCATTCGTCTGTTGATGGGCATTTAGGTTGCTTCCATGACCTGGCTATTGTACATAGTGCTGCAATGAACATTCGGGTGCATGTGTCTTTTTGAATTACGGTTTTCTCAGGGTATATGCCCAGTAGTGGGATTGCTGGGTCATATGGTAATTCTATTTTTAGTTTTTTAAGGAACCTCCATATTGTTCTCCATAGTGGCTGTATCAATTTACATTCCCACCAACAGTGCAAGAGGGTTCCCTTTTCTCCACACCCTCTCCAGCATTTGCTGTTTGTAGATTTTCTGATGATGCCCATTCTAACAGGAGTGAGGTGATACCTCATTGTAGTTTTGATTTGCATTTCTCTAATAATTAGTGATGTTGAGCATCTTTTCATGTGCTTCGTGGCCGTCTGTATGTCTTCTTTGGAGAAATGTCTATTTAGGACTTCTGCCCATTTTTGGATTGGGGTGTTTGTTTCTTTAATATTGAGCTGAATGAGCTGTTTATATATTTTGGAGATTAATCCTTTGTCCGTTGATTCGTTTGCAAATATTTTCTCCCATTCTGAGGGTTGTCTTTTCGTCTTGTTTATGGTTTCCTTTGCTGTGCAAAAGCTTTGAAGTTTCATTAGGTCCCATTTGTTTATTTTTGTTTTTATTTCCATTACTCTAGGAGGTGGATCAAAAAAGATCTTGCTGTGATTTATGTCAGAGTGTTCTTCCTATGTTTTCCTCTAAGAGTCTTATAGTGTCCAGTCTTACATTTAGGTCTCTAATCCATTTTGAGTTTATTTTTGTGTATGGTGTTAGGGAGTATTCTAATTTCATTCTTTTACATGTAGCTGTCCAGTTTTCCCAGCACCACTTATTGAAGAGACTGTCTTTTCTCCATTGTATATCTTTGCCTCCTTTGTCATAGATTAGTTGACCATAGGTGCGTGGGTTAATCTCTGCGCTTTCTATCTTGTTCCATTGATCTATGTTTCTGTTTTTGTGCCAGTACCATATTGTCTTGATTACTGTAGCTTTGTAATATAGTCTGAAGTCAGGGAGTCTGATTCCTCCAGCTCCATTTTTTTCCCTCAAGACTGCTTTGGCTATTCGGGGTCTTTTGTGTCTCCATACAAATTTTAAGATGATTTGTTCTAGCTCTGTAAAAAATGCCATTGGTAATTTGATAGGGATTGCATTGAATCTGTAGATTGCTTTGGGTAGTATAGTCATTTTCACAATGTTGATTCTTCCAATCCAAGAACATGGTATATCTCTCCATCTGTTGGTATCATCTTTAATTTCTTTCATCAGTGTCTTATAGTTTTCTGCATACAGGTCTTTTGTCTCCCTAGGTAGGTTTATTCCTAGGTATTTTATTCTTTTTGTTGCAATGGTAAATGGGAGTGTTTCCATAATTTCTCTTTCAGATTTTTCATCATTAGTGTATAGGAATGCAAGAGATTTCTGTGCATTAATTTTGTATCCTGCAACTTTACCATATTCATTAATTAGCTCTAGCAGTTTTCTGGTGGCAGTTTTAGGATTCTCTATGTATAGTGTCATGTCATCCGCAAACAGTGACAGTTTTACTTCTTCTTTTCCAATTTGTATTCCTTTTATTTCTTTTTCTTCTCTGATTGCCATGGCTAGGACTTCCAGAACTATGTTGAATAATAGTGGTGAGAGTGGACATGTATCTTTTTGAATTATAGTTGTGTCTGGATATATGCCCGGGAGTGGGATTGCTGGATCATATGGTAATTCTATTTTTAGTTTTCTGAGGAACCTCCATACTGTTTTCCACAGTGGCTGCACCAACTTACATTCCCACTAGCAGTTAGGAGGGTTCCCTTTTCTCCACACCCTCTCCAGCATTTGTTGTTTGTAGACTTTTTAATGATGGCCATTCTGACTGGTGTGAGGTGGTACCTCACTGTAGTTTTGATTTGCATTTCTCTAATAATTAGCGATGTTGAGCATCTTTTCATGAGCCTATTGACCATCTGTATTGCTTCTTTGGAAAAATGTCTGTTTAGGTCTTCAGCCCATTTTTGGACAGGGTTGTTTGGTTTTTTGTTGTTGAGTTGTATGAGCTGTTTGTATATTTTGGAAATTAAGCCCTTGTTGGTCTCATTGTTTGCAAATATTTTCTCCCATTCTGTAGGTTTTTTGTTTTGTTTATGGTTTCCTTTGCCGTGCAAAAACTTGTTAAGTTTGATTATGTCCCATTTGTTTATTCTTATTTCTGTTGCCTTGGGTGACCAACTTAAGAGCACATTGGTACGATTTACATCAGAGAATGTTTTGCCTATGCTCTCTTCTAGGAGTTTTATGGTGTCATGTCTTACATTTAAGTCTTTAAGAGGTGGGGCAGCTTTGAATAGGAATTGAGGTTTGCAAAAGATAGGAACCTGGAAAGAAAAGAGTGTAAGAACCAAGAGACCAAAAAGTATAATGCTGTTCATCAGCTGTGATAGAACGGGAAGTCCTAGCACAGTTGGGAGCCGTTGGAAAAATAAACATAAGTCCTTGAATGCTCTGTGCCTCAGTTTCCTCATCTACAAAATGGGCATACTAGTGGCATCTACCTCTTTGAGGTGCTGTGAGGATTAACTGAGTTAATCTGTGTAAAGTGCTGGAACAGTGCCTGGTACATAGAAGGTACTGAAAGAGAGGCTGTTGGTCATTTTCCAAGTTGTAACTTCTCCACACATTAGTAAGATGTGTTTTCTTTCTGATTCCTTGACAGCAGACATCTCTATGTGGTGAGATCTGCCTTCTGTGAGAGGGGAGAAAGGTGGGGAGGGAGCCCCTGGGGCCAGGCTGCAGGACAGCCAGAGTGGACACAGGCTGCAGGACAGCCAGAATGGCCACATTCTGTCCCCAAAGGCCTTCAGCAGCCCTAACTCATGGACCCTCAAGAGCTGGGACTAGGCTTTGTAGGGGGAAGACTGGGCAGTGGTGTCCACAGAGGAGAAGCATTAAGGGCATTTTGCTTTAGAAACATGGCTAGATACTCTGTGTTGGGGAACTGGGTGCCCCCAGCCCATCACTGACAGCAGGGAAGTCATGCCTAGCAAGCTTAAAAAGCAGAATTGTAAAGAGCACCAGAAGAGCCTTCAGCCAGGCCAAGTGGGGGAGACGGGACAGGGCAGAGCTTCCCTTCCACTATCTACTTAACCAAGGCTACCTCCCCTCATTGGACATTTCTTGAGGGAGGTAATTAATCTCTATTTCTCTTCCTCCCCTTAGAAGTCCAGAGGCTTCCTCTCTCCCATTCAGTGTACTCCAAGGAGGCCGACAAGACTGGATTATCGGCTTTATCAGGTGACACAGCCTATTGTGTTTTTTTTTCTCTTATTGGTAAGTTTTCTGTGTTGTGGTATACAGATGAATTTATTTTTTTTATTGGGGTATAGTTCTTTTACAATGTTGTGTTAGTTTCTATACAGCAGGTTCTCATTAGTTATCTATTTTATACATATTAGTGTATATACGTTAATCCCAATCTCCCAGTTCATCCCATGCCTCCCTTGCACCTCTTGGTGTCATACGTTTGTCCTCTACATCTGTGTCTCTATTTCTGCCTTGCAAACCAGTTCATCTGTACCATTTTTCTAGATTCCACGTATATGCATTAATATACATATATGTTTTTCTCTTTCTGACTTGCTTCACTCTGTATGACAGTCTCTAGGTCCATCCACGTCTCTACAAATGACCCAATTTCGTTCCTTTTATGGCTGAGTAATATTCCATTGTATATATGTACCACATCTTCTTTATCCATTCATCTGTCAATGGACATTTAGGTTGCTTTCATAACGTGCCTATTGTAAATAGTGTTGCAATAAACATTGGGGTGCATGTGTCTTTTTGAATTACGGTTTTCTCTGGGTATATGCCACTATTACTCAACATAGTTTTGGAAGTCCTAGCCATGGCCATCAGAGAAGAAAAAGAAAAAAAAGGAATACAAATTGCAAAAGAAGAAGTAAAACTCTCACTCTTTGCAGATGACATGATACTATACACAGCCACCAGAAAACTACAAGAGCTAATCAATGAATTTGGCAAAGTTGCAGGATACAAAATTAATGCACAGAAATCTCTTGCATTCCTATACACTAACAATGAAAGATCAGAAAGAGAAATTAAGTAAACAATCCCATTCACCATTGCAACAAAAAGAACAAAAATACCTAGGAATAAACCTACCTAGGGAGACAAAAGACCTGTATGCAGAAAACTATAAGACACTGATGAAAGAAATTAAAGAAGACACAAACAGGTGGAGAGATATACCACGTTCTTGGATTGGAAGAATCAATATTGTGAAAATGACTATACTACCCAAAGCAATGTACAGATTCAATGTACTCCCTATCAAATTACCAATGGCATTTTTCACAGAACTAGAACAAAAAATCTTAAAATTCGTATGGAGACACAAAAGACCCTGAATGGCCAAAGCAATCTTGAGGAAAAAAAAAAATGGAGCTGGAGGAGTCAGACTCCCTGACTTCAGACTATACTACAACGCTACAGCAATCAAGACAGTATGGTATTGGCGCAAAAACAGAAATATAGATCAATGGAACAGGATAGAAAGCCCAGAGATAAACCCATGCACCTATTGTCAACTAACCTGTGACAAAGGAGGCAAGGATATACAATGGAGAAAAGACAGCCTCTTCAATAAGTGGCACTGGGAAAACTGGACAGCTACATGTAAAAGAATGAAATTAGAACACTCCCTAACACCACACACAAAAATAAACCCCAAATGGATTAAGGACCTAAATATAAGGCCAGACACCATCAAACTCTTAGAGGAAAATATATGCAGAATACTCTTTGACATAAATTGCAGCAAGACCTTTTTTGACCCACCTCCTAGAGAAATAGAAATAAAAACAAAAATAAACAAATGGGACCTAATGAAACTTAAAAGCTTTTGCACAGCAAAGGAAACCATAAACGAGATGAAAAAACAACCCTCAGAATGGGAGAAAATATTTGCAAACGAATCAACGGACAAAGGATTAATCTCCAAAATATACAAACAACTCATGCAGCTCAATATCAAAAAAACAAACAGCCCAATCAAAAAATAGGCAGAAGACCTAAACAGACATTTCTCCAAAGAAGACATACAGATGGCCAAGAGGTACGTGAAGAGATGCTCAACATCACTTATTATTAGAGAAAAGCAAACCAAAACTACAATGAGGTATCACCTCACACCGGTTAGAATGGTCATCATCAGAAAATCTACAAACAATAAATGCTGGAGACGGTGCGGAGAAAAGGGAACCCTCTTGCACTGTTGGTGGGAACGTAAATTGATACAGCCACTATGGAGAACAGTATGGAGGTTCCTTAAAAAACTAAAAATGGAACTACCGTACAACCCAGCAATCCCACTGCTGGGCATATACCCTGAGAAAACCATAATTCAAAAAGATACAGCCTATTGTGTTTTACAGCTGAGTTGGTTTCACAGAACCTGCCTGTTTAGGAAATGGTTTGTGGGCAGTGAGCAGGTCCCACGGGATGGGTAGGAGGTGGCCTTTTGGGACGATGACATCTTTCCCCCACTTTCAGTCTTGTCCCTCCCCCAAAACAGTAAGACACTCAGCCCGGGCCAAGAGGTGAAGTTCTTGTTTATTGTTGCGGCAACTCTTACAGACATTAGCGTTCAGTTAAATAAAGGAAGAGAACACATTAAATACATCACAACCCCCAAAACGGTATGGAGGAGGGGAGGGCGGGCCAGCCCGGTGACCAGACTGTCAGAGGAAGTACATTCAGTGGGTGTGCGGCATCAACATTCCAGGCTCACGTGTATATAGATCTTATTTATATATTTATTTATATTTATATATAGAGATCATTGAGTTTTGTGTATACAAAGAACCATATTGTTACAAATACAATACTATACTTCTCCCAGCGCTTTACAATAAGCTCTATTTCACCCTCTTTACAGAACAATAGTACAAGTTCATACTCTAGGGACTGCTGAATATGTACACGAAATTTCCTTCCCACACGGTCCTCACGACTGCCTTGATGGAGGGTCGGGACGTAAGATCAGGGTTGTGTGCTCAAGTCGGAGTCAACCAGGGAAGGAGCAGACAGACATGAAACTCAAACCAGCAAGTGGCCTTGTCAGTGGGAGAGTAAACACACCTAAGAGGAGGTGCCCTTGGTTGTAAACATTGTTAACAGCCTCACCGCTGGGCTGAGGGACCCAAGGAGGGCTTGTGGGTGGGTCTCATCTGCGTGCGGACGGGGTGGCGGGTGTGAAAAGGGGTGGTGGGAGTGATGGGGAGGTAGTAGGTTACTCTGGGACTCTCTGAGGCCGGTGCTGACGGGCAATGTTCAGAAAGCAGAGCCGGCTGCAGGGACTCGGAGTCCGGCGCCCCGTGATGGGCTCCAGGCCTGGAGGAGCCGCTCCGGTGCGGGGAGCAGGCTCCAGGCATTGGTCTCTGGGGGCTTCATCCTCTTGTGAACCCAAGGCTGATGGTGGCTCCCTGAAATGCTCACATGTGAGAAGGCAGAGGCAGGGTGGGTTCTGGTGCATCCTGGCTGGACCAGGAAGGGTAGACGGATCTAGGAATCTGTCCCCAAAGCTGAGTCACCAAGATGTCCTAGCCAAGCGGCAAGAGTGGCTTTCTGCCCGGGGCCACGTTTGGGAAGGCTGTTCTGTACATAGTCTTCCCCATTACACGGGGTTTCAGATATTTACATATGTAACTATATATACTGGGATGTCAGAAGGGAAACAGACCACCACTTCCCGTGGGACTTTCAAAAACAGAGTTACTATTAAGATTCTGCCTCCTTGGTTAACTTCCGAACGTGGGCTGATTCCCTCCATCCAGTGGGAGCAGAGAAACGAATACACTGCAGTCTGCTGAACCTGGACCAAGCTACAGAAACATTCGCTATCTGGGCGTGAGGAGCCACTTACACGAACACAAAGGTATGTGGCGGATAATCTTATGCTAAAATGTTAGCCTCCTAGGAGAGTTTACCAAACTGGCCTTTTCAGCACCTGTCAAACTTCCCAAGATTTTTGTGCGGTAGCAATAGAAAGTATATTCTGTCTCTTCTCTCCTTTGGGTGAAGAGCCTTATGTAACTATGTGGGCGGCTGCCCAGGGACGTGCTGGTGGGGTTCCCGTCCCCTGGTCGATTGCGGGGGCTCTGAATGGGCCCTCGGGCAGGCGGCTCAAGCGGTCACCCTGGGAGCAGATGGCATGAGCCTCTCTCCAGTGACTTCCCAAGGCTCCTCATGCCTGAAAAATACCACCCAGAATGCTTCATTCCTGTTTTACTCGCTCCTTCTGGCAAAGGAAAGATGAACTGAGGACTCTTTAGTATTTAATTATATGTCATCAGACACTACGGTTTGGTAAATGGAGCTGAGGTTCCTGGCTCCTCACGTTTGCGGTGGGTCAGCCTTGGGGCTGGTCTCCCAGCAGCATTCAGCTAAGTGTCCTCAAAAGTCATCCAGGGGTCCCAGACTGGACCCTTGGAGAAGGGGCAGCCCCTTCCTAAAGGGGACATGTGGGCAGCACAGCCACTCTTCAGCAGGGCCTGTCCCACGGTCACACTGGGAGTCCAGCCACTGACGCCGCTGAAACAACTGGCTTTCCTGACTCGAAGCAGAAAACTCAAGACGGCACAGAGATCCCAGGGGCACTGACCACACAGCTCTCTGGCGCAAGTATCTTGTTCCCAATCTTTTCCTATTCACTTTCTCCCTCCCTGAAATCCCTCCATTCGACGTATAAATCCATACTATCCAACACGTGCTCACCGGGTTCCTATTTCCACGGACACAACATAAATAACGCAGATGTTGAGAACAGGGACTATATTATTATCACAAAATATATTAGTTTCTCTTCCCCATCTTTGCAGAGGTCACGAACAAAACAAAACAAAAACCAAACCAAGCCACACCCCACCCACATGGAAACAAAATGCTCTTTGGACCAAGAGGAAGTGAAAACTGGTTCAGAATCATATTACTAAAACATCTGCACCAAACTGAGACAAAACCCATGGACATGAGGCACCTGATGAAACACGTAACGTTCCACACCAAATAAAAGCTTTTTCAGGCCCACGAGGCAGCAAGATGTTTCTGGAACACATTTGGGGATTCTTAGGCATCGCTTGAGGTCATGATTGTCCCCTTAGTTTTGTGGTTTATATACTGTTCTGGCCTCTCAAATGTCACATCCTACCTTGGGCCAGGAAGCATAACAGGATTCCACCCGGCCTCATCTTCAGGGGGAACAGTCCATCGTTCCCAGACTCCCAGTGTGGGATGTGTGTGTCCGGGTGGAGGCGCGAGGGGGGTCCACCAGAACACTTCTAGCCAAGGCGGTGCTGGCAGGGCCAGGCCTCAGCCTCAGAGGGGCGGCTCTCTCCAGACAGGGCTCACCAGTCCCTGCAGGCCTCACCTGCTGGGGGAAGGGGCCTCACAGGGAGGTGACATGGGTTTTCCAGGGGCTCTGGGTGCTTCACTGGCAGCAGGGAGGAGGGAAGGCTGAAATATATTCAAGTGAGACTCTGTACGTACGTGTGATCTAGAAGGAGGCAGGAAGCACCGGCCTGTGTTTAGCTAATGGTTGGTAACCTTGGGAAGCCACGGATGCCCTGGGAATCGCCCAGTTCTCTGCAACACGAAGGTATTCTTGTCCACGGCAGTTCCCCTTCTATCCTGGGTGAAAAGGTTCGCATTAGAAAACACAATTATGTTGAAACTAAAACTAGTTATAGAAGAGGCATAAGGTTGGCTCAGAAATTCTGGGCAGAAATAATGTATGGTGCCCCACGTACACGGTGGGCAGGCATATCTGTAAAGACACGGGCTGGTCCTCCCTGTTACTACCATATTCCCGTAAATTGACTGGAGGAGAGCGGAGATCAGCGGTTGGATCGTAGGCACTGCTGAATCGGCTTCTTCACCACCCCTAGGAGTTCCTTCTAAGAGGTCTGCACCTCTTGGGAAGGGAAGATTCTTCCTGAGCGGTGACAACCCTCCTCAGGACCCCCAAGGGCCCTTCAGGATGGTCCTGGGCAGATTCTGGGTGGATATTGGGTGCTCTCCAGCCTCAAGGGAGTGCATACAAAACTTCCCTGGTGTTAAAAACAAAAAAAAGCAAACTAGAGAGAGACAGAGAAGGAGGTCTCTGTGGATTCTTTTCCTCCTGTGTCAAACCGAGTGCTGGGTATGAGAGGGGAACGTCTCAGTGGGCACACAGATGCAGCACGAGAAACACAACCACAAGTGAGGAGAGTCCTCCATGCATGCTGCCCGGGGTGGGGCGTGGCCTCAGATGTAGACGGGCTGTTCCTGGGCCGTCAGCAGTCTGTACATGGCAGCCGGCATCGTCTTCATGTGAATCTGAGGGCAGAAACACACTTTAGCGGGGGTACTGAGGCTGCGGGAGCTGTGTGGGCACTGCCCCAGGGCTGGCGGGAGAGGCGGCACCTCTTGCCATGGGACGCCTTTGAAGGTACACCTCTCGTCCCCCCACCATTCCTAACAGGGGCCTGACCCAGGTGGCCTCCAGGAAGTGTGGAATCCATGGGCTTCTAAAAAGTTAGGGGTGACAGAGAGTGAACAATGAAAACCAGGTAAGGTGGTTTATTTCCCAAAAGCTCTTGCTCTCACCAGGCCTTTTTTTTATTTTAAAAGGAGAAAACCCTTAAAACAGAAGGAGGACCACTGTGGGATTTTGGCTGCTCCTGCCTCCCTCCCTCCGCCGGCAGGAAGTCAGCCCCAGAACAGCTGTTCTGACCCCTGCCCAGCCACACCAGGGAACTGGCTCTGGGGAGCTGCTGATTAGACTTGAATCTAAGACTTAAAATCTTCCAGGCACAGTTGGCGGGATTAGCTGGGAAAAATGGAGAGAGCTTGGGCAGCTATGGCGAGAAGATGCCCAGATCTGAGAACTAAAAAGAGGAGGTGGGCAAGTGATGCCAGGGGAGAAGGCTGAGGGTGATGTGACGGGATTTTCTAAGATAACCACTCGTTACCAGGTTTAAATTCTGGTCCGAGGCAGACTGTTCAGTTGTGGAGGTGTGCTGAGGACAGGGAAGGACGCTCAGGAGGGCTTCGTGGAGGGGGCGAGGGCTCCAGGGGACCCCCAGCTCCCGACTCTCCCTTACCTCCCCAACAGCATTGGAGAGGATGTGCACGATCTTCTCGTGTGGGGTGGCGACCACGCTCTGCCCGTTGATTTCAATGATGCGATGTCCCACGCGGACGCCTCCTCTCTCCGCTATTCCCCCTCGCATGAGGCTGCAGATCTATCAGAGTCAAAGGCCAAGTTACCCACCCTGGCCGGCACCGCCTGCTAGGGAACTGGGTGGGGGTGGGAGACTGTCTTTTCTAGAATCCCCCATCCCCAGCACTCTCAGCTCTGAGGAGCTGCCATGGTCAGGCTGTGGACATTTACATCTCTTTGTTTCTTTTTATAAGAGATAGGACTCTGGATGCCCAGATGGCCCCCTTGTTCTCGCACTCTGCACCGGGGATGCAGCACATCACTGGATTTCGCGGCACAGTGAATTCTGAGTACTTTTCATCCCAGCTCCGTCTTGGTAAAAAGAGCTATTTGGGCCTGTCACAGAGCTGCCAATGTTTTCAAACTGTCAGCCTGTGTAACCCAGTTTAGTATTATCTGGGACTCAAACACTGAACTGTGTAATGCTAGCAGCCCACTTTTTAGGGTCACAGTTACCTGAGTTAAAATGGGGCTAGAACCTGCTAGAACCCCACTTTGTGTTCCAAAGTGTGGCCGGCTGGAAGGCAGAAGCTCCCTTTGGCCGTCCCAACTCAGTGGTTCTTGTTCAAACATCCCTTCTGGCAGAAATGATAACGTGGCTGGTTTTCGTCTCAGTGCAGCCAGGCACTGGGGTGGGCAGAGGCTGCAGGCTGGGGGAGGGCTCTGGGCTCAGCACTGCAGGATATAGCCACCCCTACCTCACACACAAAGCAATCGGAATTTCCCAAAGAACATGGTTTGAATTTACAGAGCTGACTTTTCACTCCTGACTGTGCAACTTTCTTTAAAAGCCTATGCAGGGGACTTCCCTGGTGGCTCAGTGGTTAAGAACCTGCCTGCCAATGCAGGGACACAGGTTCGATCCCTGGTCCGGGAAGATCCCACATGCCGCGGAGCAACTAAGCCCGTGCGCCACAACTGCTGAGCCTGCGCTCTAGAGCCCGCGAGCCACAACTACTGAAGCCCACGCACCTAGAGCCCATGCTCCACAATAAGAGAAGCCACCGCAATGAGAAGCCCGCGTACCACAGAGAAGAGTAGCCCCCGCTAGCTGCAGCTAGAGAAAGCCCGTGCGCAGCAACGAAGACCCAATACAGCCAAAAATAAATAAATAAAATAAATAAATTTATAAAAAAAAAAATTAAGGGAGGAAAAAGAATAGGTTTTTCTTTTTTTTAAATTTATTTATTTTATGGCTGTGTTGGGTCTTCGTTTCTGTGCGAGGGCTTTCTCTAGTTGTGGCAAGTGGAAGCCACTCTCCATCGCGGTGCGCGGGCCTCTCACTATCGCGGCCTCTCTTGTTGCGGAGCACAGGCTCCAGATGCGCAAGCTCAGTAATTGTGGCTCATGGGCCCAGCTGCTCCACGGCATGTGGGATCTTCCCAGACCAGGGCTCGAACCCGTGTCCCCTGCATTGGCAGGCAGGTTCTCAACCACTGCGCCACCAGGGAAGCCCAAGAATAGGTTTTTCTATCTGCAAAGATGAATGCAGAGAGAGGGAGGGCACATCCAAAATCTATAATATCAAGAAGGTTACGGATATGTCACCAAAGCCCAGAACTACTATGAGTCCAGAACAAGGCAAACCAGGACAAAAAGGGAGTACTACTGAGTATGGAGTTTCTGTTTGGGATGAAGAAAAAGTTCTGGAAATAGCACTGAACTGTATGCTTAAAAATGATTTAAATGGCAAACTTAATGTTGTGTATGTTTTATCACAATAAAGGGGGAAAAAAAAAAAGTATTTGAAGGCAGACATCCAGGTGATGGAAGTACTCTTTATCTCCCAAGTGCCAAATTCAGGTTAAAAAGGCAAGGCAGGGGCTTCCCTGGTGGCACAGTGGTTGAGAGTCTGCCTGCCAATGCAGGGGACACGGGTTCGAGCCCTGGTCTGGGAAAATCCCACATGCCGCGGAGCAACTAGGGCCGTGAGCCACAACTACTGAGCCTGCGCGTCTGCAGCCTGTGCTCCGCAACAAGAGAGACCGCGATAGTGAGAGGCCCGCGCACCGCAATGAAGAGTGGCCCCCGCTTGCCGTAACTAGAGAAAGCCCTTGCACAAAAACGAAGACCCAACACAGCTAAATAAATAAATAAATAAATAATAAAAATAAAGGAATTCCCTTAAAAAAAAAAAAAATGGCAAGGCAGAGATCATTCAGGCATAACCCCTACAGGGCTGGGGTCTCAGCCTGGGCTGCGCTGGTATCACCAAGGGTTTGGAAGCCCAGCCCCCAGGGCTCTTCACCCCCTGCCCTGGGAAGCTGCTGGCTGGGGGGGTTGGGAAGGTGGGTACCTCAGACTATCTCAAGCTGGCAGCTGGGAGGGTCACCCTGCGCATCACAGAGTCGCTGGGCTCTGGGGCACATGGATCTGGGAGTGTCCCTCTCTTCCCCCACAGGAGGCACAGAAATCTCTGCCCATGGAGGAAGTGAGTCTGCCTTCACCCATTCGTCCCTTCCTTGCTGGATTCTTTCCGGTAAATGACCAGCTTTCAAGAATAGCCCCAAAACCCAAACCCTGGGCCGCGGTTTTGTGTGTCAGACTTTTGGAAGCGGTGTGGGGTTGTACTTACGATTCCGTTCTGGACACTGAACCCCAGCTGGTAGCGAAGGTCTGGTCTCCTGATCAACACGGTGGTCACTGGGGGACACCTCACAATATTCAGCTTGACCCGGGCCTGATTCTTCAAGCCCTGAAATGTGAATAAAGCACAGGGGATTCGATGACCATTGATGCCAACAAGAGATAAATGCAGATGGCACCAAAGGCAAAAGATGCTGCACTGAGCCTCGGTTTCTTCATTGACGCCAGTGCCCCGCATCCAGCCTGACAGCGCTTGAGTCGGATAGTCCAGCCTAGATTCTGTCAACCTAGGGGAGAAAACCATTAGGTTTACATGGAGCCCTTTCAGTCCACGCAGAGACCAGTTTCTGTGGGCAATGTCTTCATTTTGGGAAATGGACTGCATTCAAGGCATCTGAAAAAAGCGATCGTCTGTGCAGCTAAGAAGAAAACTGCCACATGTGCATTTTGGCTTGAAAGATGAAGGATGCACAATCTCTCTCCTGGTCAGGTGGGAGACAAGCACGAAAGGAATTTTTTCTCTGAAAGGCATACTCGTAGCAATTCCTCCTTTTCTAACAAAGGACAACTAGTTCACACAACAGCCCAATTCATCAGGGCTTGCTGTCTCTCGCCCCTGATGCTCCCGCTTCCCCATTCTCTCTGCCTGTTAGAGATTTTACAGTTTATCAACATTCCCACGAGCATCTGGGGAGAAGCAGGGCACAGAGGCAGGACTGCAGTCAGTGAAGGCCTCCTTGGGAGAATGAATAGGGTGGTAGGACCAGTGCTGGTGGAGAGGGAAGTAGGAGGAAATAGGGCTTAATGGTCATCTCCGATTTCACGCTGCCTGGTAACTCGTCCCTCCCTCTAAACTGGAATGGAGTATAGAGGCAAAATTGGTTTTTAAAGATAAAGAGGGACTCCATCTGGTTTCTGAGCCTATTTAGAGAGCTTCCTCCACCCCACTGTGATCCAAGCTGAGCTCAGGCCTGTCTTCCTGCCCCTTGAACACACGCTCAGCAGGGACCAGAGCCCGGGCATGCACAGGAGAACCCCTAGAAAATCATCACAAAGCTACGCTTTCCCTCATTCAGGCGGTGGGAAGGTTCTGCTCCAGCTGGTCCCACCACCGACTTGTGAGCCTCACCCAAGAGGAAGGTGCCAGACAAAAGTAATTCAGTCCTGAAATGAACTCCGGCCCCCGCCCCGCCCCCCGACATCTCCCCAGCCTGCGTGCTCTGCCTCAGGCAACTCCCACTTGCCAGATGGTCCAGACCAAATGGCCAACAGCAGGTGCTTTCCAACCCGCTTCCATCATGGCACACAGGGGAAGGGCCAGGGTAGAGAGACCACACCGCTTGTGGCTGGAGGCCCTGCTTTGAGAGTTGAGGCGGGGAGGACTCAGCACTCCCGTCTGATGCCTGCCTCACTGCACCTCCCAGCTTGCGAGGCTAGCTGATTGGGAAGCGGCGCCAGGCCTGCCAAGGTCCACTCCTCCAAAGGGCCAGAGCTGAGGGGAGAAGTTCTTCCTAAAAGATGGTACTGTGGGGTGAGTGGACAGCCTCTCCGCCAGCAGAGGAGGGACAGGCAAAGGTAGGCTCTATTCCACCAAGTCCGCCGTATCCCCTGGAGACGCCCCCCTCACCCCCCTGCCCCATCAATTCACAGATGGGTCCAGTGTGTGCCCTCTATCGGCGAGATGGAAAGAGAGCCCTGGGAGGACAATGACAAATCCATTTCAGCCCAAGGGGTGATCGCCTCTGATTCTATAAACAGAAATCTGTAAATTCCACAGCCGCTGCTGCCAACGGTCACCCTCTGACCAGTCTGCAAACTCACTCTGCGGGAGGTCAGGACTTCTGCTTCACATCTTACGGGTGAGGACGCAGACACGGACATTAAACCTGCCTCGTCTGAGGCTCAGTGGGGTCGGGACGGGGATAATGGAGCCTCTGCCTTCCTCACAAGCACCTTGCCAAGCAGAGAGGTGAAAGTGGTGTTAGATGACTTCAGTGCCAACAGAATTTGTGGCAAGAGTATAACTTGCCCCTCTGAGTGGCAGGAGGGACCCACACACCTTCTGCTTCTAAGTAATGAACATACACTCTAGACTGAGGGATGGATAGGGGCTTTTTTGTCCCCTATGCTCGGCCAACAGGTCCTCAAAGTGGGGACACCCCACACCAGCAGCACCCGGATGCTTTTGTTAGAAATGCAGGGTGGGGGGAGGGATAAATTAGGAGGCTGGGATTAACATATACATGCTACTATATACATAACATAGATAACCAACAAGGACCTACTGTATAGCACAGGGAACTATACCCAATATTTTGTAATAACCTATAAGGGAAAAGAATCCGAAAAGGAATATGTGTGTGTGTGTGTGTGTGTGTGTGTGTGTGTGTGTGTATATATATATATATATACACACACACACACACACACACATACATATATATGGATAAATGAATCACTGTGCTGTACACCTAAAACTAACACAATATTGCAAATCAACTATACTTCAATAAAAAAAAAAAGCAAGAGTCTGGGGTCCACCCAGACCTACAGAATCAGAAACTCCAGGGATGGGTCTCAACAATTGTGTGTTAATGAGTCTTCCCGGTGACTTGATACACACTTCCTGGCGATACACTCAATTTTTGAGAACTGGTACAGACCACTGCCGCAGAACAATGAACTCACGTGCACTCAGGGATGATCGGAGTCAAAGATGTCAGTTTACTACTCACACCTGTGGCCAGCATGCTCCGTGAGAGCAGGGACCAGCCACGCCAGGGCGAGGGTGACGGAGAGCCGGTTGGCCTGGTGCCCACTCAGCCGCCTCCATCTGTGTGAGCACCCCTAAGGTCACTGTCCATCAAAACCCATCCTGATGACGAAACCAGCCCAACCACCTGTCACTGCACGCTGACTCCTGCCAGGCACCGACCTGGAGTCACAGGAGCTGTCTCCTTCAATCTCCTTGACAAACTGGCAGCTCTAATTATGCCCATTTTATAGAGGAGGAAACTGCGGCTTCACCACTCACCCAAGTTCACCCACAGCAAGGTTCTGTCCCAGGTCTATTTGTATTCAAACCCAGAGCATTTTCTCCTACACCGTGATTCCCCATATAGACAATGGGAGGGTGTGTGTTGTTATTCATGAGTAAGGCCTGCTCGACAGAGAAGCCAGGGAGAGTGACAAAAGGATGAACCTGTGCCCCCAACCTTTTAGCCCAGCCTTGCACGGGGCCGTGTTTTTAGTTTACTCGCCTACCTGGCGAGACTTCAGGGCTCCTGCTCCCCGGCTGCCCCACTTCCTTTGGGTGATTCCAGCTTGTCCTCTCAACGTGTGAGTTTTGAGGAGGTCAGTTTAATTCCCCACCCCCAGCTGTTTCCTCAGTCTCCTGAGTTGCTGTTTTCTGCAGGACTGGAGCCTCCCGGCGGCTGTGATTTGGCTTGTGGTGATGTTTGTGCACTCGTAGGCAGCTGTTACCAGCATCTCTCCGTGGTTTCTGGAACAGCTCTAGGAAACTTCTCCGGTTCAAGAAATGTTTTCAAACGAGAGCAACAGAATGTGCTGAGGGCGATTCTCCCAGGGTAAAGGAAGTCTGCGGAGATCCAGGCCTCCCGCCCAGCAGCAGGTCCTGTCACCCATGCCCACGGGGATGTGCTGGAATTCTTCCCCTAACAGCGGGACCAGCGGGGCTGGGTGAAGAGGCCTCTGCTGTGTCAGGAGACCTGGGCTGCAGTTGTGTTTCCTCCACCACAGCCCGGGGCGGGGGGGTCTCAGACCCTCTATTCCACCTTCTACCTCAGTCTCCACATTTTCAAAACAAATGCTGAAACCTACTAAGGGCTCTTCCACTTCTAATTGCTACGATTTCAGCCCTTGTTATGCATTTTTATTCTTTCCTAAGCATGTCTGCTGACAACAACACATCTCAACCATCATGCTCAGAAACAGCTATTTCTAACATTACAAATAGGCTTCTCTTTTGGGGGTGTTGCTCAGATACCATTCGTGCATATATTTCTTTTTCCCTTGAGTGCCTCCTCTTGATCACTCCATCAGTAGATATGTATGGATCCCCTGCAATGTGCCAAGACACGTGTTAGGCGCTGGGAGTTGGTGGAGCCAGGCCTCCGGGAGCTCAGGGGAGGGCTGCGGGCTCAGGCAGGGCAGCCAGAGTCCATTCCCCTCTCTCTCTCCACATCACAAACCACGAGACCAGGAGCGTGTGGGAAACAAGAGCGAAAGATGATGCAAATAAGGAGCACGCTGTCAGAAACACAACCCTCCAGACGGAGCTACCTGCTTTAAACGTTTACACCTATGAAACACTGCGGTTGTTCAGGTATGTCTGTGAGGTACAGGAAAACCTTGGAGAGCTCCTGAAAAGCAAGAGAAGGACTCTATTTTCTCGATGTTACCTAAAAAGTCCACATCGCTCCGGTGGGTTCTTTTGTGTATACTGATTTAAGATGCTGATTGGTCCCTGAGTGAAAGAATTTCTAGACTGGGGATATTTGCTGCAAGACGAAGCCCAGAGAGATGGCAATCTGAAACAACCAGACCACGCACTTGCTCTGCTGTTCCTCGTCAATGCTTCAAGTTGGGTCCCATTAACTCGGATTTCTCAGCTGCCACTTTATTGGAGGTGCCAATTAAATAAATGGTCATTTCGTCCCCATGACAACAGTGGAATGGCGTAGCAAATTAAGAAATACGGTGGGAGGGAAGAGTAGGGAAGAGGGAACGGGAGAGGAGAGAAGCCAGAATGGTCTCTATAGCAATGGGAAAGCAGACCCGTGATGACCCTGTGGAAGGTAAGGAAGCGGTGCTCTAGTTTCAAAAAGAAAACACATCTGGAGGGCAGGACCGTGGAGGCGATGGCATCAACAGGCGGTCTGCTAACATGCTTTGCCTACCGCTAATTATGCTTTAGGAACTATGACAGGAAAAATAAGAGCTAGGGAAGAAAGTACAGAAAATAATTCAATACCTGTAATCTATTCTAGACACGTACTCTATTCCCTATCACCAGGGGAGAGAAAAGGTCAACATGCATTAAAGTGGCAAGATGCAGAACACTCGAAGTGCATTACTGGCGATGTCATCACCGGGGAGTTTGTTGAAAATGCAGAATCCCACCCCAGACCTGCCGAATCAGAACCTGCAGTTTAACAAGATCCCTGGGTGATTCAATCAAAGTTTGCTAAGCACTGATTTTCCAGGATGAGAGTTGCTCGTTAAATTCATCGCAAGGAGCACTGACGTAACACTGAAACAAGCGATACTAATGGGAAGCCTTGAAGAAGCCCAGAATGCTCCCCTGCGGGGGCCTAGGCGTGAGGGTGGGGCAGTGTGAGTACCTGCTCAGGGGGAGGCAAAAAAGATGTGTTTTTACAGAGCTTAAAAACAAGGAGACAACCCATTAAACGTCTTCTTTGGTACTGGCAATTCTAGCTGAAATCAGTGGGAAGATTCTCGGGGTGGGGGGAGAGGGGGACAGGGCCAATCACCCTTTTCTATTTGACAAGGCAGCGCATCCTGCAGCGCCGAGAAAGGGCAGCTGTGTCCTAGCTGGGGCCTGCCTGCTAAGTACTTCTCTGCCGAGGGTGGCCACAGAGGTGCTGGCTTTCTTTCTCTCCATCTTCATCAGTTACATCTGTTTCATCACCACATGGCCTTTTAATTTTCCGATTCCAGAGAGACTCCATTTATAGACATCAAAGGTCAGCTACTCCTGCAAACAAACCTTTTCCCCTTAGGAAACTGCTCAGTGCGCCAATTGCACCCTGCGCTAGTCTGTTTCCACCTTGATGTGTGATGCACTGGACAGAAGACCAGTCCCCGTGTGGTACCAGGGGAAGGCAGGCCATGGGTCTCACAGCCTCCCTCACCTTGTCTGCCTCCTTCGTGCAGAGGCGGGGAGGGGTGGACGGGGATCTGGACTCCGTCAGCTGGGGTGTCCTGGGCGTGCTGTCTGCACCTTCTGAGTAGCTGACGACTCATCTGTGAACCGGGCATTTGCCATCACCCTCCCTCACGGGCTGTTTTTTTATGAAGAGGAAGGGAGGTGACCAGTGCCAAGGGCTGGGCACTGCTGGGCAGGTGTGTAAATGGGCTCGGGCATGCAGCCTTGCCAGTCCTCAGGAAGGTCTGCTTATTCCCACCCAGGCCCCAGCCCCACCTGCGCTCAAGTTATCCTCTCTTCTGGCTCCTCCTCCCCAGACCTTTCCAGATGTATATCAACTCCCCACCCTCCCTCCCTCACCGACCTCCCTTTCTCCAGATTTCTCTCCCACACCTGAACTATCTCCCGCAGGCAAGCTTTCTCAACCTACTGACATTTGGGCTGGATAATCCTTAGCTGTGGGGACTGTCCTGTGCACTGTAGGATATCCGGCAGCATCCCTGACCTCCATGCACTGGATGCAAGTAGCATCTCCTTCTCCCTAGTCGTGACAACCCAAACTGTCTTCAGACATTGCCGAATGACCCCCGGGGGGGTCAAGATCCCCCAGGTTGAGAACCACTGCCCCAGGGTCTGACCACAGACACCGCTGGAACGATATTAGGGTGGCCGAGTGATCTGGCTGCCCTACTGACACGCTGTGTGACCTCAAATGAGTGTATCATCTTTCTGCGCCTGTTTCCTAACTTGCACAATAGTACCTACCCTACAGAAGGCTGCCGTAGGGTTCTGCGAGTGAACATACACATTCTCAGAATGGTCCAGGCGCACAGCACTCAGTCACTGTTATTATCAGTCCTTTCATTCACTTCTCCCCATCGAGGCCAAGCTCCTTAGGGTGCGGATTGAGTCTGAGGCATCTCTGGTTCCCATGGCCCCTCGGCAGTTCTCACACATGCATGGGTGTTTAATAAGTAACTTGCTCCCTGGTGTGAGAGGGCATCTGTGAACCTTGGCATGTGTGAGTGAGAAGCCATACGTGGGTGGGTCCTTTCTCCCTACTCCTGGCCCTCCCTGGCTTCTCCACATTATCACACCATCAGATCAGCCTTCTCAGGATGGCTCAGACCTGTCTCTCCCAACACAAAGCCAGTCCACCATCCATCAATTCCAGAAGAAACTCCCAAAGGCCACTTTCCTTTCTGCTATCCACCTGAGTCTAACTCCTCCTTCAAGGCCCATCTTAAAAATCAGGTAAGATTCTCCGCTCCCCCACTCCAAATGCTCTTAGCATTTCACCTCTATGTTGCCATTAGGGCCCACTGAACCCTTTCAATTATAAATTATCCTCCATGTGCATACTGTCATTCTGGCTTCTTTTTTAAAAATTTTTATTTTATATTTATTTTTATTTTTCATTCTGGCTTCTTCACAGTTCAGCTCAGGCTAACAGAAGCCCAATTAAACATGTTTGAATGAATATACATGTTCAAACTAGGACCTTTAATCTTATCTTTAATGTATGTTAAGCAAGAGGTAGAATTTATTTATAACAAAAAGAAATGAGCCCAAAAAGGACTATTTCTTTCTGGGTGTGATTATCTTATGAGGATTTAGATTTGTTTCATTAAAAATAAACAGGCAAAACAAAATGAAAAGACAACCTACAGAATGGGAGAAAATATTTGCAAACAATATGACTGACAAGGGCTTAATTTCCAAAATATACAAATAGCTCACACAGCTCAACAACAAAAAAAACCAATCGAAAAATGGGCAGAAGACCTAAATAGACATTTCTCTAAAGAAGAAATACAGATGGCCAATAGGCACATGAAGAGATATTCAACATTGCTAATTATTAGAGAAATGCAATCAAAACTACAATGAGGGGGCTCCCCTGGTGGTGCAGTGGTTAAGAATCCGCCTGCTAATGCAGGGGACACGGGTTTGAGCCCTGGTCCGGGAAGATCCCACATGCCGCGGAGCAACTAAGCCCTGTGCGCCACAACTACTGAGCCTGCGCTCTAGAGCCCACGAGCCACAACTACTGAAGCCCGCGCACCTAGAGCCTGTGCTCCACAACAGGAGAAGCCACCGCAATGAGAAGCCTGCGCACCACAACGAAGAGTAGCCCCAGCTCACCGCAACTGGAGAAAGCCTGTGCACAGCAACGAAGACCCAACGCAGCCAAAACTAAAATTAAATAAATAAATAAGTTTATAAAAAGAAAAACAACTACAATGAGGTACCACCTCATACCAGTCAGGTTGGCCATCATTAAAAAGTCTACAAACAACAAATGCTGGAGAGGGTGTGGAGAAAAGGGAACCCTCCTACACTGCTGGTTGGATAGCCACTGTGGCAAACAGTATGGAGGTTCCTCAGAAAACTAAAAATATATAGAATTACCGTATGATCCAGCAATCCTATGCCTGGGCATATATCCCAACAAAACTATAATTCAAAAAGATACATGCACCCCTATGTTCACAGAAGCACTATTCACTATAGCCAAGACATAGGAACAACCTAAGTGTCCATCAACAGATGAATGGATAAAGAAGATGTGGTACATATACACAATGGAATACTACTCAGCCATAAAAAAGAACAAAATAATGCCATTTGCAGCAACATGGATGCAAGTAGAGATTATCGTACTAAGTGAAGTAAGTCAGAGAAAGACAAATACCATATGATATCACTTATATGTGGAATCTAAAATGTGACACAAATGAACCTATCTATGAAACAGAAACAGAATCATGGACATAGAGAACAGACTGGTGGTTGCCAAGGGGGAGGGGGTTGGGGGAGGGATGGAGTAGGAGGTTGGGGTTAGCAGACGTAAGCTATTATACAGAGAATGGATAAACAACAAGGTCCTACAGTATAGCACAGGGAACTATATTCAATATCCTATGATAAACCATAATGGAAAAGAACATATTAAAAAAAGAATGTATATATATATATGTATAACTGAATCACTTTGCTGCATAGCAGAAATTAACACATTATAAATCAACCATACTTCAATAAAAAATATTGATAAAAAAAGCAGGAAAAAGAAAGAAAAAAAGATGAATTCCTATATAACATAAAAAACAAACAAAAAATGCAAAGAGGTAGACATGTCTGGCCTATACACTCACCTTGACCTCCGCTCTATCCCAGGGCCCTTGGCCAAGGATGTCGTCTTTTGTGATTTTCTTCTGCTTAGAATAACTATTCTATAAATTCACATTTATTCTCTCCCTCTCTTTCTCACACACACACATACAGAGCTATATTCTAGTACAGTCTTTCAGGAAACCCCAAGGAACCAAAGAAAGTCATAGGATCCTAGTCTGCCTGTTCCACACTGCTTGGTACAGAGCTGGCAGGGTCTACAGATACTGTAGTGAAGGAAGAATATACTTGTTCCTACTTCCCATGCAATCAGCAAGTTCCAATGCGCTCAAGAGACTACACATGGATACTTCATTTCTAAGAAAATCTAATTTCTTGCCCTCAAATACTCATATTCAATTTTCCTTTAAGTAGCTCTTCTCAGCCTCATGCAACAGTATCAATGCAGGCGGAACAAGAAGTAATCATGTTCAGGTTTTAGAAGGAGTATACAGGCTACCAGTTTCCTTCCTTCTACCTGGCATGTGTGGATCATGTTACGCAGGCTCTGGGGAGGATACACTCACCTGGATCACAGTGAAGGAAAGTGCCCTGGGATCTGAAGCATTTCCATGATTTGTAACAGGGATGGCAAGTCATCTCAAGTACACCCAGCTGACTATAAGTGACTGTCTTGATTATTGAGCTGAGGAAAATTCTGTTGAGGCTGAGTGTGGGCTTAATGGGACAGAATGCTGTGATTGATTAGTGATGTCTGCGAGGGCATGGTGTTAGTGAGTGGTGCTACGTGAGCCAGATATACCATCCCTGAAAAAACAATTTCAGGGAGGAGTCGGTAAATAGCAACTTGATGGTAAACAACCCAAGTGCAAGTCCACGCCTTTTGTATTTGTGTCCTTCTCAGTGCCTGACACTTAGAATATGCTCAAATGTTGATGACTTCATGTCACTTCAGATCTACAAGAGAGGTTGATTTTTCCCATCTCCAGTTACCTTAATAATGCTCTGGCAGGTCGACAGAGGCAGGCCCACCAGGCTGGTGCCATTTATGGACATGATCTGGTCCCCAATATTCAGCTTCCCCGATTTCTCCGCTGGGCCTCCGTGCATCATGTTGGCTATGATCACGGTTGGCAAGATGGATCCCCAGCCAGACTCCACAATCACCACACCTAGGATTTCCCCTTTCTGCTTCTCTATGAAGACCTGAAAGGAGGAAAACATGTAGAAAGCCTGAGTCAGCAACCATCCAGGGTAGCGACAGAAATCAAAGCATTTTCCCTATTCCTGTCCTGACTAAACATGACAGACATTTCCCTGATGACTCCAACCCAAACGCGTCCTGTCCTCTCTATATTCCATGGCATATATTACCTTGTTTGGAGATAGGATCTTTTCACAGGCAGTCAAGTTAAAATAATTAGGAGGGGTCTTAGTTCAACATGATTGGTATCTTTACAAAAGGGGGAAATTTGGACACAGAGACATGCACAGAGTGAAGACACAGGGAGAAGACCATCTACAAGCAAATGAGAGGCCTGGAATGGATCTTCCCCTTCAGAAGGAACCAGCCCTGCGGACACCTTGATCTCGGGCTTCCAGCCTCCAGAACTGTGACACAATACATTTCTGTTGTTGCAGCCCCCCAAGTCTGGGGAACTTTGTTACGGCAGCCCAAGCACACTAACACACCTCCGTCTGACCTTGGTGTCAATGATTGATCAGCACAGGCTACAAAGGCCTGCCAGCTCTCTTGGCTCTAGGTGGGACAAGGTCTGTCCTGCGATGTGTGAGCTGGACCTTCCCTTTGGGTCCGAATGATGCTCATCTCCAGCGAGGCCACATTCCTCCCTGGCATCTCCACCACCCTGCTGCCCACACTCACTTTTTCCTGAGTGCACCCTTCCCCCAAATCCCATGAACAAGAATTCCCATCTCAGGCTCTGCTTCCAGGGAGCCTAGGACACTTAACATTCATTAGTGGATAAAAAGATCACTTTCTCACACCTAGTGGATAAAGTCCAGGCCCCTCACCACAGCTGGACTCTCAAGCCCTCCAGTTCTGACCCAAAGCCCGTACTGGCCTCCTCACATCCTCTCCTATGCACAGTCCCTGCTGCAGCCTGACTGCCTCACTCACGGCTCCCCACACAATTCCTGAGCTTTCGGACCCTCATGCTTCTGTTACTTTGGCTCAGCCCTCTGCACTCCTCTACACTTTCCAAAGAATACCCAGACCTCAGACCAGGTCAGACGGCCCCGTTTTCCTCCAGACACTCCTCTAGAGCTCGGTCCCTGGGGGGAGCAACAGCACTTATCATCTGAGACCTGAGAGCCGAGATCGGCTCCAATCTGCCAAGTACAGCTGTCTCTGACCAGTGCCTGTACCAGCACCATCATTTAAAATCTTCTGTGCCCTTTCCTAGACTGTGGGCTTGGTAAAGGGCAGGGTTCAGGTCCTGTCTGCCTCTGGAACCCACCCCAAAGTCAGCTCTGGATTGCAGGGAGCAGACGACGCCCTGTCTCACTGGCCACGGCCCTTGGCTGCAGTCTTTATCGGGCCTCATGTGAGGGGAGCCAGAGATGGGCCTGAGCGCACTCTTCAACCCGGCCACTCTGCCCTCACTTCTACCGCGGGTGGGCCCGGCTGGCCCAGCTCAGAGAACAGCTTCTGGAAAGTACCTACATCTTTGCAGTTTTCTGACTTGGAGAAGTGGATCAGGTCGTCGTTGTACATGTCCTGGGTGTTGAGCAGGTCACTGTACTCCTTCTGGCTGAGATCTTCGGGGTTAATCCCGTTGGCCCTGAGGAACTCCTGGTATGCCACGCTGAACGCCTGCCCGATGGACTGTGCAATCAGCTGAGCCTGGAGAGGAGCCGGAAAGGGGAGACGGGGTCAACAGGGCAGCGCTGCTGGTGGGCGACCTGGGTCCCTCAGGACTACAGAGCCCTAGGCAGCAGCTAGCCCAGTGGGTCGCCATGGGGCGGCAGTGCCTGCTACAGGGCATTTTCAAAATTAGTGGGGACAATTTTGTCTATGACAATGATCCTGATGGAGCTCCTGACATTTGATGGACAGGAGTCAGAGATGCTGGACCTACTGCCGTGCAAAGGACAGTCCTACACAGGACGAGTTGTTTTACATCCTGCACAATTTTCAAATATCCCACTGGACATTCATGAACATATAACACCTGTGTCTAAAGGCTGGGACTCAACTCTAATTTATATAAAAACACAAGGCTTTAATTGCACGCTCTAATACACACTGAACATTCCAAGAATACAACTATTCTGTAAATTGAGAGAAGATGGTATTTTGTTTTGTCCAACACTTTACCACGAGTAAGCTTCATGACTTTGGAAAATCATCAGCATCAGTGCTATTCGTGGGATGTGGGTTGCCAATAAATCACATTCCCATCAGCCTGCACACTGGCCGTAGAGTATGGTGGTTCTGCATGTGTGTGTGAGTGTGTGTCTATCAACCTATTTTATTTTAGCTTGCTTTCCTTTTATTTCTCCTTTGTGTTATATTTATGGCAATACTTTGGTTATTTTGTGAAAAATTTTTCAAAAAGGGAGGTTATATTATCCATGAATTTCATTTCATTCACATTATCTATGGATGGGACATTACAGAATATTTATTATGCATTTTCCAGGTGAGGAGATTGCGGCCAGAGACGTGAAGGAACCTGTTCAAGGTCACACCACTCACTCTGCTTCTATTGTTCTTTCTCCTGCACTGGGCTTTGATAACCTTTCCCTGCATTAATTAACCAACATTACAACCTGGGAGAGACACCAGCAACTGAGCCTGTGCTGTGTTAAATGCTGCAGAAGCACCGTCACATAAATCCTCACAGCAAGTCTAAGACGTAAGTATGACTGGTCCATAAGCCCTCATCCTAAGCTCTGAAGGCAGTGTTTCAGAATTCAGAAATGTTCACATTTTAGAAAGGTAACAGGGTGCATTTATCATACATTGTGTAAAAACCCCATTAGAGCCTGGAGAAGTGCCTAAACACGGTAATATTCCTGCAACAAACGTGTAAGATTCACAGTAAGCTGGACAAATCCTATAAAGTGTCTCATGGCAGCTCAAAGCAGGTTTATCAACCAACTGAGTACAACAATCCCTTTGTTTCTCAGAGCTCTTAGACTTCGGATCTGTTTTATTTGCTCCCATTGGGCAGAGCAGGAAAAAGAGGTTGAGAGCTTAAGCTGGGGTGGGGATGGGGGCTGAGAATCCTGGCAGCCTGATTCCAGAGCCCATTTCCTGCCCACCACTGGGACTGCTGCTCTGTCTAATCATAGTGGGTAGAAAGCCCGCAAAACAAGAAAAAGCTCTAGGGCAATGTTTCAAACACACACAACTCTAATCTCCACTCCTCCTTTCCCTACCTTTGGTAATTTTTGCTGAAAGCAGAAGTGCTTTCAAAGTGATATCAGAAATTTCTGTGTGGCTGGCAGTGGGGAAAGAAATGCTCAACTTTTCTCACTCTGAGAATCTGGTGACGTCACATGCCACAAGTCACATCAAGGACCACCATGCTGCCTCCTGCCGAGGCATCACCGCGGGCATCAGAGGCTTGTGTGAACAGACGAACTAAAGAAAGTGTCTGAGAACACGGCCAGCGGACCTCCTGACCGTCACGAGTGGATGCACCGGGCGAACGCACACAGGCTACTGATTTCTCTGCCGTGTCCACCTGAGCCGCACGGCAGCCCGTTCTACAGAAGCTCAGCAGCTGCACAGCCTGAGCTTCTGTAGAACGGGAGACAGGATCCACATCCAGTTCTCCCAGTTCTGCAGCCCACGCTCTCCCCCTTTGTCCTGGGCTTTGGAAGCAAAGCAGTGAGATTCCCAGGTCCACTCTTGCTTCCTCATTCTTCCCCTTCATCATCTCCCCCTACAGACAGAAAGGAGCCCCAAGGGAAAGAAAGCCCTCCTTAGGAGCACCAAGCCAGGGGGAGGTGGCAGAGGGTCGTACCAGGACCTTCATGTCTGGTGAGCAGAGATAACTCCACCTTTTCACGGGCCTGCAGGACACATGAAACTTAAGATTCTAAATGTAACTCCTTTGGAACTTTCCGAGAACCTTCTAAACTCATTTTCTCCCAGTTTGCAGGTTTGGCCTCAGTTTTAAAGGAAAAGCGGGGAGAATGGCCAGGACAGGTGCTTCAAGCTCTCTGCCTTCTCAGTGACCGTGTCCCTGGGGCTGCTTTCTAGAGAACCAGACAAGTAAAAGATGGTACAAAAGTGTAAGCGACTCCTCCTGTCTGTGGCTACAGCCATGTCAGCTCCGTTTCCCTGGAGAAAAGCAGCTCCCCTCAGACTCCTAACTTCTCAGAGGAAGGCCATTTAAAGCAGCTGGGTGAACACTCTTCTGGAGAAAAATGGCCCCTTCTAAGGAGCCAAGGCTACCATAGGCAATTTTCTTTAAGTATATAAGGGCTCCCTGCTCAATATGAGAAATACAGCTTATTCCACTGTGGCAGGAGGAAAAGTTAGACCAGTCAACGGCACCAACATGGCCCTCTGGGGCAGGCTCTGTAGTTCAAAACCATCAGGGGGGGAATTCCCTGGTGGTCCAGTGGTTAGGACTCTGTGCTTTCACTGCCGAGGGCCCGGGTTCAATCCCTGGTCGGGGAACTAAGATCCCGCAAGTCTCATGGCTTGGCCAGAAAAAAAAAAAAAGGGCCCAGAGGGAGTTTCCAAGCCCTGTCGAGCTTTGGGAGAAGCATGATGCTAACACAGCTTGAAGCCTGGTGTTCTCGCCGGCAGTTCTAGGGACAACTGGGTAAGAAGGCTGAATGGAAGAATGGGCCCCACCTCTGTTGTACGCTGATTTCCTCTGCTGACGTTATCACCTGGAGAGATGGGCGTTAGGGATCACTGGCTTTGTGACCGGAGGAACAGCTGGTTTTGCTAAGGAGTGGGGGGCTGGTGCTCTTGCCATTTGGTGGGTAGGGTCAGGGACGCTAACTTTCCTGTTAGGAAAGGCAGTCCTGCACGTCCAAGAACTGCCCTCCCCAAACGCCCTAGTGGCCAGGTGAGACCTGTTCGGGCCCCTGTGGGTCTGGCTGAATTCTTCCCACCCTTCTGGCCTCTCTAGTGGCTTGCCTCCTTGCCTTTCCTCAGCCTCTATCAGCAGGCCCCTGTCTCAGGGCCTTTGCACCTGCTCTTTCCTCACTCTCAACTCTACTCGGGTCTCTGCTCAAATGTCACCTCAGAAAGGACTCTGTTCATCACTCTACCTGAAATAGCCCCTGGTCCCTCTACCCCTTGACCTAGTTTTTCCCTATCAAACCTTCCACTACCTAACTTTATATTAAGTATATTTATCTATTTATTTTCTGTCTCTCTACAACCTTTACAATGAGTATCTTGTCTATTTTACTCAGCCTTATATCCCTAGCACTAGAACAGTGCTTGACACATAATAAGTGCTCAATAAGTATGTCTCACATATGATTAAGGTCCTGAGAACTAGAGGGAACCTGGCCACCCAAGGGCAGCCCAGATCACATGGAAGGGAGGCCGCCCTTACGTCCTCAGATTCAAAGACGTGGCAGATCATCTTGTACTGCCTTTTTCCATCCTGGGATGGGTGGGAGGCTTCCACGTTCTCCTGGGAGTTGGAGCGGGGCATCCGCCTGCGGGCCATCAGCACAACGATGTTCCCGATGTCTGCAATGTAGGAAATGGTCCTCAGAGGGTGGTCCATCATAGTCTCCTGGAAGGCAGCAGGGAGAGGATGGTATGTCCAGTGCGGCATCTAATGACCCATGAGACAGCCTGCCACCCCACAGCCCAGCCAAGTGCGGTCCACACGTGGGAGCTCGCTGCAAACACCCTGTTGGCAGATTTACATGCACCCACCCAGGCCTGGGAGCAATTCCCTTGGCTTGTGATAACCCAGAGCAGGAAGTGGTCTGTAGTATGTGAAAAGGAATTTCAATCATTTTACAACCAGTAGAATCTCTGGTGGGGAAATTAAAAAATAAAAAATCTGCATGTGATGATTGGATGATTGTATATTGTGTGTGTGTGTGTGTGTGTGTGTGTGTGAGATTCTAAACAAAATTTCTTAAAAGTCTAGTTTGTTCATGAATCTTCTGATAAAAACTTATGAGAATTATTAGCAAACAATATCCAAGGCTTATTTTTTCCTTTGATCTTTAAGAGCCCCAATCCTCCCTACCAAGTCCCTTCCCATCCCCCAGCCCCCAGCCCGGCAGCAGGCACTGCATACACAACCTTCTAGCTTGTGTGGAAGCCAGCATCTGGGGACAGCTGCTCTACAGACAAGGGCACAGCCTCCTAGTTGTCATGCTAAGCTTCACCCCCGAGGAAGGTGGGAGCCAGTTAATACCTGCGTGTCGGCGTTCAATACTTTGATTCTCTGGGTAGAAATGAAGAGATCCACTTCAGTCATTGGCTGAGACTCACCTTCAGGAGCCTGAGAAGGAAAATGCACCAAGGGAAAGCTCAATACGTTACTCTGACCCAGGTGCGTGCGAGCAAGGTTAGCTCATACACAGAGGCATTGAGACACAGTCACCAGAACAGCGATGCAGACTTCAGAACTAGACTGCCAAAGCTGAAGGGACCACACAGAGGATGACACGGGGACGGGAGTGAGCATCTCCAGGTTACAGGGAGAAATGCGGACTCCTCCTTGCTTCTTCCGCCATGGAAGCAGTAACTGTAGTAGATCTGACTCCATGAACAATGATCGTGAATGGCACTGTCTGCAAGGGTTTCAGAGCCCAACAGATTGAAGGAACAAGGGCAACTGACTCATATCCCCAGGACCTTGGAGAAGTCAGAGTTTGCTCCTGCTCAAGTGATGGGGGACAATGCTTACAGCAGGTGCAAAAAAGGCAGTTGTGGTAAGAGGGTCTTCGTGTTCCCACACACCACACACCACACAAGCAGTACCCACTCCTGAAGCCACCCCAATAAGAGCGAGCCCCAATGCCTCAGTGTCCCATGGGTAGCTTATAAGCACCTAGAAGCTTCACAACCAAAAAAGCACATTAGTCTGATTCACTTAGGGCTTGACTCTGCACACATGTGGTTATTAGCGAGTTTTCTTTTTTGCATCCAGCAATCTGACAAATCCACAAATCAAACATGACTAGAATTGAGTAGACCCAGGTCCCTGCCACGTGAATGCTCCTGAATGGTGGGCACTTGCACATGCCTGCAGGATCCCTTCAGCATCCCCAATCTGCTCCCTGTCATTCCTCTGGAGTGAGATGACTAATGAGCAACAGAAAACAGCCACTTTGGGCAACTGAGTTTTGAGAAACGTTGGCTTATGGGGCGGTTCAAAAAGAAATCTGAACAAAAACTTGCTGGATGCAGAAAACAAAAACGCGAAATAAGAAAAAAGGCAAAACGTAAATAAATGAAAAAAACAAAACAAAACAGGCATAACACCAAGCTGATGAAGTTGTTTGTACTGCACCTTCTTCCTGCTTTTGGCTAATTTCTGGGCCATCTGCTTAGCATGGAACAAACAGAGACAGGAGAACAGTTAGAAAAGAATTTGCAGAGACTCAGTTGAAAAGGGAATCAACAAACTAATATTGACAGGGGTATAAAGCATTTCTGTGGGAGGAGGACTGGCTTAAAAAAATCCCACTCTATTATTGATTTCCTAAATCAGAATTTAGTAGCTGCCGGGGGCAGTAGTAGGAAGGACATGTAATTGAGGTGCTTCTTATACTTCACTGCAATTGATGTTTTCAAAGAACCAACTTTTGATTCTGTTGATTTCCTTTATTGTATGCCTGTGTTCTATTTCACTGATTTCAGCCTGTATCTTTATCCCTTCTTCTTTCTTTGGGTTTAGTTTGCCAATTTTTTTCCTAGCTTAAGATGAAAACTTAAAGTATGGATTTTCAAACTTTTTTCGTTCTTGATATATTTATATAAAACTATGAGCCTCCTCTAATCTCTGCTTTAGCAATATCCCACAAATTTTGATGTTGCAATTTAATTATCATTTCATTCAAAACACTTTCTAATTTCCACTGTGAACATTATTTAGAACTGTGTTCTTCTTAATTTTAATATATTTGAAGATTTCCTAGTTATCTTTTTGTTACTGATTTCTGAATTGTTCTCCTTCTTTATCTCTAGTAATACTTCTTGCCTTAAATTTGTGTAACATTAATAGAGCCTATACCTAACTAGAAACGGATGTAATATTTATTCAAGATAGAATAGTTGATAAAAATAGAAACTCAGACGCCAGACTGTCTAAAACTGAATTCTGGCTCTGCTACCTACTAGTTGTGTGACTTGGAACAAGCCACTTAATGTCTCTGTGCTTCAGTTTCCTCAACTGTAAAATGAGGGTAAAAACAGTATCTACTTCATAAGGCTGTTGAGGATAAAACGAATACAGTTGACTCTTGAGAACAATGTGTGCGTTAGGGGTGCCAAAACCACCGCAGGGTCAAAAATCTGCATATAACTTACAGTCAGTTGGCCCTCTGTATATGCAGTTCGGTTCCTCTGTATCTACAGTTCCACATCCTCGGATTCAACCAATCACAGATTCAACCAGTCTTGGAACATATAGTACTGTAGTATTTACTACTGAAAAAAATCCGCATGTAAGTGGACCTGTGCTGTTCAAGGGTCAACTGTATATACGATGCTCTCAGAACAGTGCCTGGTGCCTTATAAGCACTCTATTTGCGTTTGCTCTTATATGATTATGATGTTAGATGATTATAATCTGCCTATGTCAGGGTGCAACCTCTTGGCTTTGGTAGGGCTTGGTACATATACACAGAACTTGCTCAAACGATGGTGAGTCAATGGCCAAACCATGTAACTGCTGTGGGGATGGGGGTGGGGTACAGGAAGAGCTGCTCCCTCACATCCTTGGTACTCACCTGGTGGGAAAGCTCTTGCTCTCAGCAGCATGTCACTATTTCATTAGTGACTAAATGTGTTGTCTGTACTACCTCATCGGGGAGAAACTGGATGAGTCAGCTATCCAAACACCAAATAGCTAATCTTGGTGCACCCAGGAGACTAAGGCAGCCCCACTCCCACAGAGCCACCCCACAGCTTGTACTGGTGGTCATGAGTTCGTGGTGAACAGCCTACTCTGGAAAAGTCTGAAGGCAGCAACTGCAAGCATCATCCTAACCCACTGTACATGACAGTGGAAATACTTGCACATCTGAGGAGTGGCCCTGTGCTGATGCTGTGCCACGGAGATTACTGGGTGGAATCTCAGAGTTCTGCCAGGGATGCTCTGATCTGCACCAGTTATAATCCTCAAGATAAACAACTGCTGTGAGATCCTAACATCCGTTTGTCTTCTACTACCTCCCCTGAATGATATGGCAGTAATATATAAATTTCCATTATTTTTGATACCAAAACCTAATAGCTATTGGTCAAAATTCTTCACTCTCAGGAAGAGTGATCTGAAAGGGCCCTTTTCAAAGGAAAGTAAGTCTGCCACCAATGGAATGCCCACATTCTGTTTTTTACTGGAATGGCTGATGAGGAAGAGAATCCAAAAGGCAAACTGAGTTTCATGAAAGGCATTCTGAGACAATTTTTATGAAGTTAAAAATATTTTATGCACTTAGAGTGACACCACCTTTAAATCGCTTATGATATCCAAGTGCCCTGAAACAAATTAAAAATTTAGACATAACATTGGAAATGATGATGGGGTTGGGGTCAGAATGAGAAGCTGAAACAGCAGAGAAAGGTCTAAGAGAGCCTTAAGGCCAGCATGCATCTTGAAGCAGGGAGTGACAACATCCATTTAAATCCTTGTGTTTCATGAGACTGATTATGGCTTACCACCAGCAGGCTGTGGTGCACAGGACATACTGCAGCACCGTCCATCCTATCACTCGATCTGCAATGTGTACTGCGTATCTGCTGTTGTTAAGATTCTTTAAGTTTAGTTATGCCGGGGATCCTCCTGGCTATTCTAGCTTTTCTTTCCCCAGCTGACATTTACTGAGCACTTGGTATAGGCCAGTATCCTTCTAAGCATTTCATGTGTACCAATGTAAAAGCTTACAACAACCCTGTGAGGTAGGCGCTACATTATCCTCATCTTTCAGGAGAGGAAACTGAGGCACAGAGAGGCTAATTAACTTGCCCAAGGTCACACAGCTATTAAGTGGCAGAAGAGATATTCAAACCCTGGAAATCTCACTCTATATTCCAAACTGCTACTGTGCCATCTGGACAAGTTTCTCATCTATAAGCTTCTAAGGCTGTCTGTAAAATGGGGTTAATGATACCTACCTCACAGGATTCCCCACCCCCTCCATTTGGAGGAGTAAATGAGATAATGTACGTGAAGGGTCTGCTACCAGTGTCAATATCGTCTTTATCAACCACAGACTTCAAGTCAGATGGGAAATCAGATGGTTTAGACAACGCTACACTGATAGAAATTTTCATTCTACAATTAAATCATAAATTTTTAACGCTTAAAGAAAATCTCTCTATAAAAGAATGGAAAAATCTGATCTTTTGGGGCAGGCTAGTAAAGACAGAATAATATTTGATAATGCATGCTTCTTACAAAAATGCATGGACCAAAAAATATCAAAACGCCATTTGTGAGCTTCACAAATGGAGAAAGAAAATGGAGACAAACACACCACACTCTGCATGGACATGAAGCAGTTTCTACGGCTCAGGCAGAATCTAGCACATCACCCCGTCTTCCGGCTGAGGAGCAGAGAATGAAGTGGGAATGAGGGTGGAACGAAGCACGGAGATGTAGTGAGAGGAAGGGAGGCGAGTGAGCTAGCTGCACTGGCTTCCCGTTTGGTTCTCTAGGTCGGGTTAAGGCAGGATTCCCACCCTGGGCTGGGGCGGGGGGCTGTCCCTGCATAGGGCACTTTTGATACTGACAGCATGTAGGGCAAAGCTCTCTCCAGAAGTTTTCCCTAAAACATGTTTAAAAGAATCCTAGCAACAAGACTATCAGGTACCACCACAGCAATAATGTGTTCTGCGTTCAAGTAATTGTGGAAACTTCTGGTTAAACACACTGAATTAAATTTCCTCAGTACAGGACTTCTCAGAGCCTTTAATAGGAAAACACATGTGGCAAATACCCAAAAAAGATCTGTTTGGCAGCGTTTCTTGCGCTTATTTGCCAATGGAACCCCAGCAGTGAGAAGCACTCGGCTTGACCGGAACGTGCAGAGCACAGCTAGAGAACAGAGGCTCCTTCAGGCTGGATGATCCACCCTTCTCTCAGGCAGTGGCTCCCAAACTATAGCATACATCACAGTCTCCTGGAGGGCTTATGAAAACAGATTCCTGGTCTCTACCCCCATGAGTTTCTGACTGGGGTGGGGCCTGAGAATCTGCATTTCTAACAAATTCCCAGGTCCCACTTTGAGGACCATTGCTCTAATGCATTTCTGAATCATATGGGAAGCTTCCTGGAAGGATATTACTACTTCTCAAAAACTAGGAACAAAGGCAGAAAGAATATATTAGGGAGGGTGCAAAGATGAAAAAAAAAAAAAACTTTAAAAAAATGGCAGATGTCCTGTAATTCTGCTATTGCATTCAGATGCACCTTATTTCTTACATTTTGGTAGATGGAAATGTCTTTTAATTTCAGATTCCTCAGCCTGCCTTGTATTACTGTTACCTAAATACTCTTCTTGGCTTCCTTATTAAAATGCATGTTTCTCAAGGTCAAGGAATTGGTTGATTTTTATCTCCTAAGATGCCTATCACAGGATCCTGCATAGGGACAGTTTGCTTTTTGAGCCAAATTCATATCTAGCCAAACCACAATTCCAAATTTGCCTCCCATTTTGGCAAATAAACCTATAAATTCTTTGTTAAATTAGGAAAATCATAATTCTTAAGACTCCAAGTGTAAATTCAGTATCATTATTCAATTCCAGTCCACAGGCGGTGCTGTGTGAGTGACAGGCACCATGTAATTGACGGAAAGACCAGAAATTAAAGCCTGCTTTGAAATGGAAACCCAAACGTCAGGTTCAGTGCTTGCTCAGAAAGAAAGCACCAAGAACACACAGCCACAGCTGGACTCCTGGTGAGGTTGGTCTCACTGGCATCCACATCAGGTCAAACAAACAACGCAGGCAGAGGAAAGAGAGGGGCAAGATGGGATCCCTGCGGGGAGGAAGGGAAGAAGGAATCGGAAAAAGAAAGGAGGAAACTCCTCCGTCTCTGTGCAGGTGAGAGCACCAAGCCAGGAATTACTCATCAGTTTGTGGTGAGGTTATGACTGAATGGATTTCCAAGTAAATCCACAGAGCATTTTTCCCCCTTCCTTCCTGAATGGACGTGGCTATAAACTCTGTAGCCCCATTCTGTTCTGCGTCTCTCTAGAGGTGGCCCAGAGTAACTCATTCCTGAAAGGGCAGCCTCTCTTTAGGAAAAAGCGTGGCACCACCTCCCTCAGAGAAGGGAGCTTGTGTGGGCACCACAGTGCACGCTCCCCTTGAGACCACCCGAGTGATCTGGAGAAATGCTCTCGGCCCCTCGGTTCCCTGTGCACGCAATGCAGTCTCTGTGCCCGATCCTGACGGTAACTTTCTAGGGGGCGTGGAAATAAACCATGGGTTCTAGACGCAGCCTTCTCCACTTACAATTTGAAAAAGCGTCAGGCTGGGTGTAAAGGCAAACAATCTGACAGGCATTTAAATGGATGTAAAAGGAACATGAGGCAGAAAATAATGTTAGGCAACAGTTCCTTCAGATGCAAGAAGCACACTGTGAAACGATACTTATAAATGAAACGCAACCATTTAATCTTACTACTCTATAATGAATTCCTTACACTAGAGTAATTTGCTGTAAAAATAAATACACGTTTTCCAAATGCCTTCTCTGCTCTAGGCAGGTCTAAAATGGATTTATAATCAGAGAGCCTCTGTCTTGCCTGTTCTGATCGACAAAGCCATCTAATTTTTTGTTCAAATGACCTGTGGAACTTCTGGATACCAATCCTTTGAAGATTCAAAGTAAACTTTCCGGTTTTTCATTAGGGAGCTGCACTTTAAAGAAGGGAAAAACACACTGTCAGAAACCACTGTGGAAATCAGAAAATGCACAGAACACTTGGCACTGGGCAGGATCTGGTACTGGGATGTGGCGTCTTTCCTAAGCGCTGCTCTATGATCAGGAGACGTGTCTGTGCCTGCTCTCCCCTCAAGGTCACTGAGTACACATACGTGTCACGGGACAGGGGAAAGACAGAGAGACTCTAGCTGTAGGAGTCAAGGGGACCTGTCAGGAGGCCAGTAAACAGAACCTAGGAAAAACTCATCTAAAAGCAACATGCAGTTTTTGGTCTCAGGGGTCTTCAGTACTATTTGGGGGAGGACTGTTGCTTTCTTCTGGAGGATTCATCTGAACGGGCCCTGGTAGTGTTCCTTGACAGGGAAGTGCTCTGGCATTCTGGAGGAGATAAATCTTTCTCATGTGGCTCCGTTCTGGACATTACAGGGTATCCAGTACCTCTGGTTCTGGCCACTAATGCCAATATAAATGTCCCAGACACTGTGACAACCAAAAGCACCACCCCATTTCCAAACATATGGTTCTCTGACAGGGGGTCCCCGTCTGTCAGAGAACCACGCCGGGTCCTTGCACGCCCACTGACCCTGGGGGAGCTAACAGTACCGTTAACCTGGGAAACTAAGTGCTGGGGTTAGAGTTCAGTTCAGCTAAGTTACTCCATGGTATTACTGCCTCAGCATCCATTCGGTTTGGCCAAGCAGCCTGCGTGGGCCTTAAAATGACATTGGCTCCTTCATGCAAGCAAACGCTGTGGAGAGCAGCCCGCAGAGTCACATGCAAATGTAAGCTCCTCAAAGGACCCCCTCGGTGGCCCTTGTGAACAAGTCTCCCCGTGCCTCCCAGGGCCTTCCCCGTTGGTGCCCCTTAGGTAAGACCCCCATGGAGCTCACCAAAACCCCATTTTGGTTTGAAGTGAACAACCCGGCCTTAGTCTGGGAACCTCAAAGCATTCCACCCACAGACCCCAATCAAGAAAGACTTGTGCCCAGGTCCTGCGTTGACCTCCCCACGTGGCCCCTCCAGGTGTGCAGGTACTTCCTCCAGGACCTGTGAGTCATAAACTTCTCTATCTCAATTTCTCTTGTGGTGTTTTGCTCACCATCTGGCACCCTGGGGGTTTTCTTAGCAAATGTTAATGTAACAAAATCATAACATGTTCGGAAACTGTGGGATAGGAGGGGTCAGAAGTACGTCCCTAAAGACTATGTTTTTGAAGTTCTCTGCTCTGTATGAAATAAGGCAGGACAATGCCTGAAAAGCAGCTTGTTCTCTCAGAGAGGTTTGTGCGTTCTTGTTCTGAACGTTGTGCCTGGGAGGTACTAAATTAAGATGGAGAAGGCTGTGGGGACATCTGTGGGTAGTAATGTCACCTCTTTATGATAACGGAGACAGTGAAAAAGAATCAGGCCAAGCTTGAATGGGCAGCTCAACAGGAACCTGATGTTCTACCAGCAGCATTACTGAGTCTGAAAGATGCGGAGGGCAGGAAGGTCAGCTTGATACATTGTCAGGGAGTTGTCTTGTTGGGAGTCGCAGGATAAGATGCATCTCTGGGGGTAAGATGTAGCTGTAAATTACTCTCTGGCTTATACATCCTAATTCCTAAAATGTCGATAATATTATCAAAGGTTGCAGTGTGGGCTTACTGTGCTGTGATGGGCAGTGAAGGGAAGGGCCAGCGCTGACCTTGTTTAATACTCAGGGCATGGCACAGCCTGGGCATGTGAATAAGATGGGAATCAGCCCCGACCGGAGGACCAGAAGCACGGCCCCTGCTGTGTGACCTCTGTGACCTCCGTGGTTGCTGCTCTCCCCTCCCTTGGGCTTTCAGGCAGCATCTCATGTCTCACGGTCTCTCCGCACTCCTGTGGCCCTTAGTACCTGACACCCCTCTCTCCTCCTCTGGCACCCCCTGCACATGCGCTGGCTTGATTCACTTCTCATTTGTGCTGCGGAGCTTGAGGGTAAGGATCTCACTTTATAAATCACTGTTTTCCCTCGCTCAGGAGACCTTGCACAGCCTTGCACACATAAGTGCTCAAGAAATATTTTTCCCTTGATGGAGAGAGTAAGGACTCTCACGTATGGCCTTCTACTCGTGATTCTCATTCCACACGCCACACAAAGCCCAGGATGGAACTTGGGGATGTGTGAGAGAGAAGACAGGAAAAAGGGACTGGTCCCTTGACAAGGGAGTTGATTCTGACCAATGGACACCAGACAGAACCAAATCTGGGAAGTCATAACCTATATCCCAACTCACTCGAAACACCCGGCTCTGATTTCAATGGTGATGCGATGCCTGTGGCTCTACATGGAAACAGCCTCAGGGGTTCTAGGTGCTGGTGGCACTTAATGGCACTTGAATTACATGATGGCACCGTGAGGGTCCCTGTCGCCCTTGGCTTGTCCATGGTTCTAGGTGGTACTAGCATCGTGGTGGAGATTCTAGAGCTCTGCATTTCCATGGGATCAAACCAGTTCTGGCTGGTTCAAACTAGTTGTGAATGATTTAAACTAGACAAAAGTGCTTCTTCAGGGATCAAATAGGCTCGCTCCTTTTAAATCTTGACAAGACAGATTCAGACAGGTTATGACTGGTTTGCACTGAGTCACCCTTGCACTGACTTGGTTCAGACTAGCCAGGGGAGATCTGATCAAATGGCTCGTTTTAGGTGAAGCAAGCCAGTTCAATCTAGCTTGAACAGGATCAACCGGTTCAAATGCAATGACAGCTAGTTTGAATCACACTGTATCATGGACGTTTTAGTCACTGGTCTCTAGCTGTACATGGAAATACAGTGATACAGCTCTCACATATTATATTGGAAATATAATACTTAAAATGTTATTCTTCCTCATCTTTTCAACTTTTCAAAGCTTATCACTTTTTCCTCAAGACTGGCCATTAAGAACAACCAAATTATATAGCATTTATACATCAGGACTCCAGCGTACTTTGGAAATCTTTTTTCCGTTTAGAACTGTTGGCAGGTACACGTATAAGCACTGCCTGCCGTGTCACCTCAATCTCCTCTCCTCTAAGCTCGGGACATGAGGTGTGGGGTGACCACTACGGACGGCTCAGGTGCCCACATGTGCCCACCGCCCCCCTCGGAGCACACGGCACCCCCTCACCTTGATCCTGCTTACTGCTTCCTGGGCCTGCATCATGCGCACGTTTTTGGAGGGGGTTTTGTCTGAGAGAAGCTGGGTGGAGCCAAGGTAATTGGCAGCAAAAATGATTCCATCGATCAAGTCCTCAGGGTCACAAGGTCCAGGAACTGTAACACACAGAGCCGCAGTGGTGAGTGAAGCCACGCTAAACCCCCGATCACACCACCTCTCCCCCGCCGCTCACCTCCAGCACAGGTGGGCCAGTTCCAGAGACCCCTGAGCAGGTACATCAACCTGCGAGTCTAGAGCATTTCTCTGGTCTACCTTCACTCAGCCCTCATTTGCAAATAGCAGGAACAATTTCTTCTTAGAGTAGCTTATTTCACCCAGTCCATTTATTGTGAGAAACAGTGTGCATATTTATTTAAACATGAAACATAAAATTCAGTGATAAAAGATGTTGTTTTGCCTGTTAGACTGTGAGCTCTTTGGGACAAAGAGCACGTCACAGTCATCTCTGGCTCTCCTGTGTCTAGTCAGTGTCTGTCACCCAGTGGGTATCAAATAAATGTTTGCTGGACAAATGGTTAGGTGAGCAGTAGAAAAACTCATTTTACAGCAGTTCCTTTACTCGCCACCCATGCATATCGCCCCCTTCCATTTTATCCATAATGGGGGAAACAAACTTTATAAATCAGAAAAATGAGTATTTGTTGCCAAATGTTTGGATTCCCAAAATAGCCTCTAACCTGAAATCTGCAAGAGAGGTAACATTACCCTAAAGCCATGGTCTCATGCTGCTAACCTTGGTGACTTACAGGCTATAATGTTCCCGGCCTGCGTCCACGTACATATCAATTCCAAGGAAAACTGGAATTTTCTGTTCTCATTCACCAGCCTTTTAAATCAAACCTTAGTTTTAAATATTTAAAATGGGGGCATCTGATTCTAAGCACAATCACCTGTAAACCCGACTGGAAATTAAAACATGTTTCGGAATAATATATAACTTTACAACAGATGCGCTAAGAAAGGCGTTTTAATTCTGCAATGAAAACATATGTATTTTCTTTGGCTTGAACGCCGTATTTGGAAAGACTAAAATATACTTTTTAACCCACTGTTAAAACCTCAGGGTCTTAAATTAGATAACTTGAAATGGAAACAATTTGCTTTTTCCTCTTGGAGAGCTAATCTGAAATGGTTTTTATCTTTATCCTTACACATCCAGCTCATCTTGAGCTTAAACAGCTGCTTCCCACGATAAGCTACTTATCAGGATACAGCCTTAAAGTAATCTATTCATTTTCCTAAAACCAAGTTGGTGGTGGAAAAAAAGAAATTTAACAATGTTTTAGGAAAGGCCTTCACAAAGCGTGTGTGTAGTAATCAAGCCAGGAAACCTGTTAGTTTTCTGATTCTCAATCTTTCTGAGAAAGACTCTGGATAAACACTGAGTGGTACACAGCCAAAGCTGCCTCCACCACACACCAGTCACTTACATGCTTCTCAACAGCTACACCCTTCCTACCCTGAAGCTTTTATAGATGTGAGAAGGATGCAGGTTATTTACAATGTACAACTTTAGGTATATAGCAGGGAAGCACTGTCAAACTAAAATAATGCACGGACAAGTTTGGATCCACACTATGCCTTGTAAAAAGTAAGAGATATCAGTCTTCTCTCATAAGTTCCAGTGATAGATTTATAATGTTACATAAACATAATCATTTTTGATAATCCGGTATTGAGGAAAAAAAAGGTCTCACCTGGAATAGCAACTTTTAAAAAGCTTCCATTTATTTTGTGAAAATAATGAATGTTAAAAGAATAATAAAAATGCAACATCTTCTCTATGGGACTTCCAATATCAATATATTCATCAGTGGATTTAGCTCTATTTACTGAAAAGGGTCCTTCTTTAACCATAATGAGTATGGATATGCAGATATGTTTAAGAGCAATCCAGATAATATTTAAGTGACTGTATAAATGTCAGGCAGCCAAGAGACAGAAATATTGGACCTAAACAAATATATATTTGAGATATGATCTTATGTCAATTATCCTCTGGGGAAACTGACTAGAATCAAATGTCACGGTATTACACTCACAAAAAACAGCCCGAATTTCATAAGTTCATTTTAGGCTCAGTGCTAGTGTATTTTTTAAAAGTTAAAAAAATTAAAGTTATAATGGTCCTAAGTCAAAGAATTGCAGGTTTTCCTTTTCAGTGATGCCTTTATGTTGCTCTGTGGGTGAACAAGCACACACGTTATATCTTCACACTCATGTTAATGCCGAGCTTGAAAATCTCTAGGCCTAGAGGAATGGATATGAAGAATAGTTTTGACTATTCTGAAATAGTCAACTTCTGAAAACTCCCCAAGGTACTCCTGTGGAGTTTTGGAGCTTTGCAAAGATGGTGGAAATAATTTCCAAGTTACTCAAGAAAGAAACCTGAGTAACAACCAAACCTATGAGCTTGTCCTGGGCTTCAGGCCCAAGGGTTCAGGTAGGTTTCTGAATCCAGGTAATTCATTCCTGGGCAGTGGAACACACCAACTGTTCATGCACAGGATCCAAAGGCTAGACACGATGTCTGGGAATCCTCTGGCCCCCAGAAAATCCTCCTTCAAGGAAATGACAATCTACCCTGCCCCCCAAATCATCTGCTATCCTCCCTGGTAGAGGATCAGTAGCACGCTCCAGTGGTGTGGCCTGACCTCAAGCTGGGATGTCTAGCCTGGATTGAGTTTTGGCCCCACCAGGCCTGTTGACAGGATACATTTGTGCAGTGAACAACCTGCACAACCATGTGTGGCAGTCCTGCATCAGATTTTTTTTTTTCAGGTTAATAAATTGTAATTTTATTGTAAATGAATTGAGAAGTCAGAGGAGGGTGTTAGACAAAAATTTACATAATTTGTTTAGCATTAAAAAATTACTTTGGAGGATTCTAAGAAGATGGTAGTAGTAGCATAGTTTTTAATTCTCTCTTAATCACCACCTAAAACAAAGAAACTAGATAGGGAAACCAAAAACCACTGGAATATATTTACAACAAAACTAGGTGACAAGATATTGCCAGGAACACCAAACTACAAGCAAATTGCCAGAATCCATAGGACCTGCATAATATCAACATTTGTGTGGCAGAAAACAAAGGCACTGCATCGGATATTGATTACAGGGAGAATGGTGGAGTCAGACTTCTGGTTCCCAGCCTGTCTCTGCTACTCTAACTGTGGGATCTTGGGAAGGTTGCTCACCCCCTGCATGACTCAGTTCTCTCATGCATAACATGGGGATAATGATAAAACCCACTTCACAAGATCAACGTGAGGATTCAATTAGTTATTACACAGAAAGTGCTTAGAACAGTACCTGGCAGACAGTAAGAAAGAGCTTGATAAATGTTACTATCACTGGGTCATCCAAGCAAGAGACGGGAATTACTGGGAAGGTCTTTTTATTTATTTATTTTTTAAATGAAGAGCAAAATTTCTCCCTTAGTTAAACATCATTCCCATTTGAATGGGCCTTGATGGATGCAAGAGATATACTGGACTAGAGATAAGGAGACTTGGGTTTTAGATCCAATATGGCCAGTTCTAGGCTGCGCAAAGCCCCCAGCCTCACCCCAGCCTCAGAGTCTCCTGGACAGAATCAGCAAAGGCAGGGAGGAGGGTCTTTGAGAGGTTCACGGCTATTGCTGTTTTAGTCTAAGATTCTAAGACTTAAGACTGAGAATAGGTGACTTTGTGGTCTTTTTTCCCCACTATCGTCTTACAGCCCAGGGCTTCCAATACCTAAAATGCTAGAAGATTCATGAATGACTCGGTGTTCAATATTTCCTTCTCAGCTCTTACCTTCGACGTAGGTTGGGAATGAAGCCAAGCTTTTTCTTGACTGTAATTAAGACAAAGAGGTTTCAAAAAGGGCAAAGCATGATGAAAAATGCATTAACACAGCCATTCGTGCAACATGAAAAATAAATACGTCACCAATGACAGATATTAACCAGTTGTCAACCATTTTTGGCTACAAAAAGTGAAGCGTGAATAAACATATGCATTTATTATTGAAGGTTACCCAAAGCCCAGAACCACCCATTCATATTTTAGATAATCTAAAAATCCTACATTCTACAATCAGAGAGATGTCCGTCATCTTAAAAAATAACCCATGGACCAAAATTCATAATCAGTAATAGCAATAAAAAGGACTCAATTTGTATTCTTAAGAATCTGGGTGTCTAAGTGAGAAACTGCTGATTAGTAAAGGCACCAGTGAAATGATTATATGCTAAAATTAAGAATTCCCTTTGAGAATTTTATTCCACTTTATGTCTTTGCTGCACTGATCTCTAACTGTGCTAAAAATGATTGCTACAGTTTTTATCTCTTCCTTTCATCCCTTACTGATGTATTTTAGTTTAAAAAATCCATTACATAAGTTATTATTGTGTTACCTTAAAATAAGAACCCAATAAACAAAGAGGTAATTTAAAAACCCTGGAATTTCTTATACTAAGTAAAACCTCATAGCAAAGGTCAGTCTCCCAAAGCATCCTTGGAAGTGGATATAATCAGCTAGAAACCTTCTAGAACCTGACTGGATGGCAGTTTCAATGCTAGCTCTCAGAGGAGCAGTACTTACCACTTGGTTCCTTTCACAAGCAAATGTCCTAGAGTTAACTCTCAGTGGAATAAGAATAGGTAATTAATTCCTGCTCCAACCAGTGACAGAATTTGCAGCTGGTATGTCTAGGGCAGGGTGATGAGAGCATTACAGCAGAGTGGAGAGCTAATGTAAAAGACAAGAGTCCCTAAAATGGGCAAAATCAGGGTTTGCATGGCCAAGGGTTATCTTTAGAAAACCTAAAGATTTTCATTGCTAACAATCTACCAGGTGTTAGGTGATCATTTCAGAACAAGACTATCTAGTACAACATAGCTGCTCAGTAGGTTGACTTGAATTGATGGTATACTCTGAGGTGCCTAGTGGACTTGAAGACCGAAGGGCCCTGGATGATGGCTGGGATATCACGGGAAACAACTCCATATCACAGCACTTTATATGGTGCTCTTCACTTGGAAGATGGGAATGGCTAAGGAATGATTAATTAGTTAATATTTGCACAACATTCTAAAAAATATTAGTGTTAATTGTTATGTGAAAAATTGGAGGCAGTCAAAGAAACCATTTTAAGACTCTAAACTCAATCCAGGACAATGACAAGAATTCAACACTAATCACACAATACACAATGCAGATCAATCTCAGTAAACTTGCTGTAGATGTGCTCACTGGGATGAAATGGTTCCTCACACCAAAGAGGGTGGGTTTCTGGTTTCAGAAAGGATCACCTTTAAAGAAACTAAGGACACAAGATCACCAGGATCGAAAAGTTACTGGCTGCTAATGCATTTATGGAAAGATGCACACCTAGTGAAAGCCAAGATTATGTGGATAGGAGAAAAGAGGACTCCAATTTCAATGGTGCTTCACATTAATTTTACTTTCCATTTACTCAAGTGGGAAGATAGGCCCAGCTGAGTGCCTGTTGGCTTAAACTCTGTTGCTTTAAGGAAAAAAATCTGTAACTTCATGGTATGCGGATGAAAGCTAGCTTCTTCATAAGAGCCAAAGACTTTTAGATAATTATTCCCCAACCATTTCCCTGTCCTTGCCCTCAGCATCTATGGGCAATGAGGGCTTTACTTCATCTAATCAAAATGGTTTAGCCTCCAGGTACAACCAAGAAGCCAATTTATATTTATATTTTCTTGGGCTATTAGATTTAGATTTTAGCTACAAAAGAATTGCTTTAGTCTATGGCTCTAAAAGCTGCTGTTTTATTTAGAGTCACAATGGAGGGCATTTGGTACATTCACTTATTCTCTATTCATGAACTCATGACTGGCTTTCTTTAGTGTCTGGGGTAGTAAATTTTTTTTTAAAGAGTTTTGTGAAACGAAAGAGTCTCTAATTATTGCACACAAAGAGGATTTTCAACATTATTTCTAAAGATATGCAGAAACATGTACCAAATGAGAAACTTGCTTATTATATCTGATGAATAATCAAACGCTGAATATTCAGATGTCTGATTAGCCCTGTGTTTTCCCATATGTGGACAGAGATGAACATTAGTTGATCCTTAACATTCAAGAATTAATAAAGCCACATTCAAGAAGTTAAAGGCCAAATCTTTGGGATGTTCCAGGAGGTCACATAAACCATGTGTAGAGCCTGGAGGCTTGAAAACTGCAATAATAACATACAAGCTACCTTGTCCATTCAGTGTGTGACCTGCAAGTACTCTTCATCGCAGGGATAGCAGATTCTGGTGTTAAGAACCTGGGCTCTCTGGAGATCTGGATTCAAAACCTGGCCCTACCACATGTGAGATCTGGGACCTCAGGTAAGTTACTTAACCTCTCAGCTTCCTCCACTAACAAATGAGGACATTAATTCTTACCTCGCAGAAGTATTTTAAGGATTAAATGAGATACTATGTGACTTGCTTGGCCTGGTGCCTGAATGCCATAAATGCTCAAGAAATGGTAACTCTCATTACTGTTATTATCACTGTGGCTTTTCTTCTTGCCATTTGTTCTTACCTATTCGTGTGCTATGAATAAAGTACACGGTGATGTTGTAGGATGCAGGGCCAGCAGAAACTGTCAGCCATTACTCCTGTTCCTGTGGCCTGATGAAGACCAGAGAAGGACAAAGCATATTTCAAATCTAAATTCTAATGTTGGCGCCATTTCAGAGAAGGTCTCCTTATGTTTGTTTGGTTTAATATAAATAGATTAATGAAAATACTTCTCCCCTGCATGAATATTTAATGGCAAACGTATGTGAATTCAATGATATTTTAAGGGTAAATTTTAACTAAGACTCCTTTTAGAAGCGATCTGCCACTCAGGTTAAAATGGAGATCGCTTTCTTGCATTGAATTTAATGGAAGATTATTAGCAAAAGGAAGGAAAAATGAGACAATCATTCATTATGTGGTTTAGCTCTTTAACGCATGTCCTCAGTGTTGATTAGGCAGCATCTATATTTAGAATGAGCTGAGCCCACACACAGACGATGGTGCAGGCCAGTGTTTACCTGATGCTAGGTCCTAAGTAGGTGAGGGTAGCAGTTAGTCAGGTGTAAAAGGACAACAGGTGCTGGAGAGGGCAATGGCTCCCTCTCAGGGGAAAAACACCTGCCCGTTTCTAGCCCTGGAACCCTTAGTGGGAGCAAGCAGCATCTTCTCTCTTAAATATTCTCTGCCAGAGCTCAGCATGGCCTCCATCAGTAGGGTGACCATACGATTTGCTGTCCAAAGGGACACTTGAAGGCTGCACTGTCCAGCAGCCCCTAGCCACACACAGCTATTTAAGTTCATTTAAATGGAATAAAATGCAAAATTCATTTCCTCAGTGCCGCTAGCCACACCTCAAGGGCTTGCTAGGCACATGTGGCAGTGTCTACCATATGGGACAGTCCAGAAGTAAAACATTCCCTGCATCACAGAAAGTTCTCCTGGACAGCGCTGCTGCTTTAAAAAGTGAGAAGGGGTGCTCACCAGGTGTACTGCTGGGACAACAGGTGTGAACCTGAACCTCCCCAGGTAAGCCAGGACAAGCAGTCATCCTGTTGTCATGAAAGATATTTCACTTGGGCCTGAAATAAATCAGGTTTTAAGAAACCAGCCCATTTCCCAAACCACACAGCAACTGTAATGCCATGGCACTGAGGCTCATAGCACCTCTAGGAAGGACGCTGCTAAACAGAGCTTTTGATGTCCCAAGTCCAAGAGAACCTTCTGCAATCATGGCAATGTTCAGTAATCTCTGCTTCCAGTACAATAGCCACTAGTCACGTGTGGCTACTGAGCCCTTGAAATGTGGCTAGTGTGCCTGAGGAAGTGACTTTTTCATTTTATTTATGGATTAAAATAGACACCTGTGGCTAGCGGCTGTCAAATTGGATGGCATGGCTTTATCACCGAATTCCCCGCTGGAGAGATGAGAATTTTTCTCCGCAGGGTAATCTGGGTCAGCAGCTCTGCTGGAGGCTGGAGAAAGCGTAAACCAGAAACAGAATACGACATAACGGGCTGATGGCTTTTGAAACAAAACGGTACCCTACCTCTTTATTTGTGGAGGCTTCCGTGGGGTCGCTGGGATGAAGGGGTGCGCTCGAAGACTCTGCACCCAGGGGTGAGGAACTGCCAGGAGACGGGGACTGGAACATAGACAGCAGAGGAAAACACAGTGAGCATCGCACAGTGAGGGCCTGGGGGAACCGCCCAGCCTTGCGGGAGAGAGAGGCGCACGCAGCTGAAGAACATTTCAGCAGTGAGAAAACTTCCTTGGAAAGGAACTGCCAAATGTACGTAGAAGGCTTGGATTTGTCAAGCTTTCGTTAAATTCCTGCCCTGTTTTCAAAGGAGCCCTTACAGTTCAGCCTCACCCGGCCCCCCACCTTAGGCCAAGTGTTTAAACACCGCAAAAGTTGAATATCAAACTTAAAGCCCTAGGTGAATAAAGCTAATAGTGATACTCAAATGTTTCCGTTTTTAAAACATTTTTCTTACGGAGGGAAACAAAGACTTTGGGTGCTAAATGTCTTATAAAATCACCTGCCCAAGATTACCTGAAAGGAAAAGGAAAAATTAAAACATGAATTTTTAAAGAGGCAGCTGGGACTGATTTCGATGACTGGAAACCACACCACCTGTGAAATATTTTGTCTGATATAATCCAGAGGCCACTGAAAACACAGAGATATTTCGGCATCCAAAAAACATTACCTTGGATACTCTTAGAAGAGTTAAAGAATTCTTTGTTAAATGGTATGTTTAAAAATAAGGCACAGGAAAGGTTTGGAAAGCACAGTCCCCAGCTCGGTGATGGGTTCAGGCTCCCTGTGCAAGTCCTGCTTGAATGGATTTGAAGCTCCAGGCCAGCGCCCTTAAAGCCCTGCTGATTGAACGACCAAAGAAAGAAAACAAGCACAGGGATGGAAATAGTGCAGGCGCTGAAAACCCTCCCCAGCTGATTCCCAAACATTTCTGCACGCTCCTGAAATCTGGGGGGGGATGAAGAGAACCTTCAGGTGAGCCACAGGGATGCTTAAGAATTCTGTAGCCATGGTCCTCTGAGAGGAAGAACATGCAGCTTCACAGTCTGCTGGTGATGTTTGATAGAAGGCAGAAAACCGAACCCAGTCAAGGACCCTATTCTCTGAGGAAAGCCTGGGGCTGTGAGTGAGGAGAGGTAGGTTCTGGGTAAAGAAAGCAAGATCACACGAGCAGTAGCTTGAACCTGCTTCTGACCTCTGGAGACTGAACCTCACGGGGAAGCGGAGGCAGAGACATCAGTAATACACCTCTGCGTGGGAAGGGAGAATGTTCCACAGAGCAGTGGTGCTCAGGAAGGGAGGGGGCACGTTCACATACAAGGGGGGCCCCAGCAAGCACTGTGTGAAATCATAAAAACAATAAATCCTTTCCAAAGAGTCTTAATTACAGGAGACACCAAATGAACTGAAGCGTGATGTGGTGAAATGCAGTATTATGCACACAGATGTGGTACCATCCCATTCTATTGCTGTGAAGCCTGGATTTGTTTCCCATGAGCCGATATACCTGATTCTGAGCAGGGAGGTGAGGACCAATGAGCCTCTTCAACACTCACATGCAGAAATCAGCTGCTCCGCAGTTGAGTCAAGAAGATGAGCATTAGGGTAACATCAGACACAAAGTACCCAAGCCCCACGGTCCCTGGACACAAGAAAGATGCCCTGTGTGCCTTTAAAAAGAACACACAGAATTTTTCATTCGGCACCCAAGAGAGTTGGTGGGGACTTGCTGAGTTAGCTCTATGTCTGGCCTACTCAAAATTAATGTAAAGTTTTCATGAGAATCTAATGCCTTCAAATTTTCCCAGTTTTTCAAATTTGAAGAGCTTCCTTAGATATTTATGTCTATTTTTCCCCAAGTAATTTTCTCTGTCACAAAAATTTTAAAGGTCTAGTCCCTGGGGAAGCTAGAGCAGCTGCTTTTTCTTTAATTGCTTGGTTTGAGAGCCATGTATATCACCTTCATTTTTTAAAAAAATGCTCCCAAAGTATCCCACAGTGCCTATTTCTCTAATTATTTTCTGTTGCAAGTCTTCTGAAAATGGAGTCTTTGCAATGTTGTGAGCACCAGGTCATCTCTGGATGATGTGAGAAGACAGATTATCTGGAGAGCAGGCTGGGATGCAGAAGAGGCAGGTCGGACCCCACAGTAAGGCTTGATGACCAGTGCCAGGCGTCCACCACGGGACACCGGAGAAGAGGCACAAATGTGACTTTGGTGGGCACTGTTCTCACTGAGGTTCTCAGGGGACCCACATCAGCCTTTATCAGGAGGCACTTCCCCTCAGACACTCATGCCCTAGCCTTCTGCATGCAAATGAGACCCCTTGTGCTTCCTTCTGTTTGCATGTGCCGTTACTGACCTCCACCTAGAGAGCTCTCCCTCGTTCTCTCCTTCGAAAGCACTCATCTTGCTGAAGCTTTCTCAGACTCTATTCAAGGTACCATTCTCCCCTGATGGCGTGTTTCGGGTTTTGTAATTATCTGTTTATGTGTCTGCCTCCACTCTCCCAAGAACTCTCCCGAGGGCTCGTCTTACTCATCTTTATAATCCAAGTTCCTAGCCTTGGGTCTTGTAAACAGTAGGCACCCAGTAAACATTTACTGAATAACTGATGTCAATGTGGTTTCCAGCCTTACCATGTTTTCCAACTTGCACAGAAAGCAGTCAACCACTACTCTCTTGCATTATTTTTAGTGATCAGTGGTAAGCCTCTTTCTGATATAAGACCTCTACGCTGTTATGTGTGGAATGTTACATCTGCATTTTGAACTAGAGAAGTGGCCTTTGCCTCCGAAGACTCCGACCTTAACTCCAGCTAAGCTCCTTTAAAGCAAAAACTGTCCCCAAACAAGAGAGTACCCTACCTGGTGGAAGCCTACTACCCACCACACCATTGCTGACAAAGTCAAGGTCAAACACCTTCAGAGCAGACAGACACAGGCTCCATAGAGCCGAAACAAAGGTGTTAACATCAATTCAACTTCTGCCTTGTTAATATGCTCAAGAGTGGAGAGAAAACCAGAAATTGGATAATACTTTTTATATTTCAAAGATGTACTGGAGGCAAAATTTAACCAACAAAATGATGCAAAAAGTAAAAACTATCATTACATATTTCTCTCTGGAGTCTCATGCCTTCTGGGTTACTGAACAGATATTCAATTTTAGGCAAATGAGACCAAGGGTGGGAAGCAAATGTGGGCTTGGAAATTCACAAAGGTAAGTGCCACACAGGGTGTCTCTAGGGAGGTAGTGTTCAAAGATGACTCAACAATTCCCTGTGGTGGTAATTACAGGAGGTCTCCTTAAGCTCAACAATATGTCTTCTGCAGATTATGTTCCAGCAGATTTCCCACAACTCTGGGGTTCCACAAAGCAGAGCTGTCAGTCTTAAGACTTAGGCTCTTCAATGCCAGGACAAGAGATGGACAGTCCTGATCTTAGGCCTAAGGAATGCAATAGCATCTCAAGGTAAAGCCAATCATTCATTTTCATTCCAACTGGACATCTCCTTGGGGAAACTAACTGCTGGTGGTAGAGGTGAGAGACAAATAGTTCCTGGAACTTTCAGGCTATACACGAAGGGGAGAAAAACAGTGCACAAATAATTACTATTAATTTATTCCTGCAACAGACATTTCAGTGCCTCCTTGTGTTCCTAGCACTGGGCCAGGGAAACAAAGAGGAAAGCGATGTTGTGGTTCTGTCCCCCACCCCTTTCCAGGTAGTGGGAGGAGACACGTAAAGTCAGTGTCACGGCAGGTGGCTAGGATATGAATCCATACATAAAGACACAGGGTTGGGAGGGTGTCTCTCTGCAGAAGGGGAGGGGTGTCTATCAGCAATGCTACATTGGGAAGGAATTGCTTCAGCTGAATCTTGAAAACTGGACGGTATTCATGCAGCAGGATGGGATGGGATAGGGAAGAGGTGGAAGGTACTAGAAACAGAGGCAGGGAGGGAAGCACAGCTCTGCAGGGAAGGGAGAGATGAGCTGAAAGGCAGGGACCAGTCACTGGAGCCCCACTTGGTGACAAACTGCCTACTCTCTGCCCAGAGGGTATTTTCTTTGTGAGCCACTGGCCTATTTATTGTCCTCATGGAAGAAGCACAATGTAGGCACTTTAATAACTATTTCCTGAATTAAGGTGGGAAATCTAGAGGGTTGAGGGGTTCGCTCTTCCCTTTCCCTTAATCCTCTTTCATCCTTGGACATCAGCACGGAGAGAAGATTACCACCCAGAAAAGTTGACAGGATGGTAATAGGAACACCCCAAAACCATGGGTAAAGGGTCCCTGGCTCTTTCCACACAGGCAGCGTTCTTTTCAGAAAGGCCTAAGGACTGAGGCAGGACTGAGAGCAAAGCTGTGATCTGGAGAGGTGTAGAGGGATCTTGAAAGACTTCTGGAGGAATTCCAGTCAAAAGACACGAAAAAGTGAGTCTGACCTGGGCCATTCACTCATTTATTTAACATGAAGGGCAGACAGTGTCTGGGGAGCCCAGATCCCTGACTGTGCCCAAGGAGCTCCTGATCTAGCAGGGCAGACAGACCCACAAGCAAATGCAGTGTGTCCTCCGTAGCAATGTCTCTGAGTCCCTGAGAAAAATAAAAAGTCACCATAACATGAAAACAGCCACTAAGGAGCCGACTACTCGCAAGGCTAGTGTCCACCTTAACAGCCTCCCTCCAAAACACTAGCATCTACCTGGTCCATGTCTTGTCAGCTGCTCTCTGTTGACTGTTGGGACCATCTGGCATTTCTAGGCAAAACCAAAACAAAACAGCAACTGCACTGCAGAGTAGAAGTGCAAATACTGCAAAAATAAATAAAGAAAAAGCAGAATCTCAGAAAGTTGAAGGTGGCAAAGTTGGAGAACTGCTCAAACCCACTATGGACCACTGAAAAGTTGGTAGAGTTACACCAGTTAACAATTAAGAGAAAAATGGAAGGATGACAATGTTAGAGGTGCTTTAAAAGAGCATGATCAGAACATCTGATAATAAGGAGAGGCCCTTGGGAAAACAGTCTTTAAATATTTTTGCTGAAATGGTCCTCTTTATGATCGAAAGGACTGTTTCTGATCATGCTGCGCAAGTCACGTGTGAATTGAAGGCAGTTCTTCTATTGTACGATTCAATGACTTTTTTTGAGAAAAATTACAACTCCCCAAGTCAATACTTCTCTTCTAAGCTCATACAACTCAATAACAACAACAACAAAAAAACAACCCAACTGAAAAATGGGTAGAAAATCTAAATAGACATTTCCCCAAAGAAGATGGCCAATAGGCACATGAAAAGATGCTCATCATCACTAATTATTAGAGAAATGCAAATCAAAACTACTGTGAGGTGCCACCATCATTAAAAACTCTACAAATAACAAATGCTGAATAGGGTGTGGAGAAAAGGAAACCCTCCTACACTGTTTGTGGGAATGTAAATTGGTGCAGTCACCATGGAAAACAGTATGGAGGTTCCTTAAAAAAATAAAAATAGAGCTACCATATGATCCAGCAATCCCACTCCTGGGCATATATCCAGACAAAACTATAATTCAAAAAGATACATGCACCCTTATGTTCATAGCAGCAATATTCACCGTAGCCAAGACATGGAAACAACCTGAATATCCACTGACAGATAAATGGATAAAGAAGATGTGGTACATATATGTGGTATGTACCATACCATTCCATGTATGTGGAATACTACTCAGCCACAAAAAAGAATGAAATAATGCCATTTGCAGTAACATGGATGGACCTAGAGATGATCATACTAAGTGAAGTAAGTCAGAAAGAGAAAGATAAATATCATATGATATCACATATGTGGAATGTAAAATATGACTCAAATGAACTTATCTACAAAACAGAAACAGACTTACCGACATAGAAAACAGACTTGTGGTTGCTGAGAGGGAGAGAGAGGGAGGGAGGGAGGGATCGATTGGGAGTTTGGGATTAGCAGATGCAAACTATTATATATAGGATGGACAAACAACAAGGTCCTACTGGGATCAGGGACAGGGAACCTATATTCAATATCCTGTAATAAACCATAATGGAAGAGAATATGAAAAAGAATATATATGCATAAAAATCACTTTTTAGTGCAGCAGAAATTAACACAACATTGTAAATCAACTATACTTCAATAAAATAAATGAAAAAATACTTCTTCTCTAAGAATTCACATATAGATGAAATTATAACCAACATGTTGTTAGTCAAAAGATAAACTAAGCTTATGTTTGTAATTTTTTAGTACTGTCTTTCAAGGTAAAGTTCTAATCAAATCCCTTTCTCCCCATCCTTACTTGAAACTTTGGTCTTTGTTGTAAGTGGATTAATTTTAAGTAGGCCTTTGAAGGTACACTTACATAGGGATCCTTTGGGACAGCCCTCCCTCTCCTCTGGTGGTTAAAATGTGACATAACAGCTGCCATAAGAGGCAAGAGCAGAAGGGAGGAGAGACCATCTGGGTCAAAGAAGGCTTCCAGTGGAGAAGACACAGCCTTTCCTGCCACAGTGTCTGGGACTTGGAAAGCCCTGAACAAAGCCTGTTGGTTGGCAGAAGTAAAAAAAGAAAAAAAAAATCAAGTCCTAAGACACTGGGTCTAGTCTTCAAAGCCACCATGATCTGGCTTTCCAATATTAGGGTCTATTTTCAAAAGTATAGGTGATTACAGGGAACACAAGTTAACATTTCTCCTTTGAAAAAGACTGGCGTTCTATTTTGTATTGTGGCAGAACAAGTAAAATTGCCACTGAGGTTTCAGGATACTGAAGGGGTTAAGTGCTCAAGCCCTAGCATCTGGCAGAGCTGAGTGTGAATTCTGGCTTTACCACTCAAAGCTGAGACCCTGAGCAGGTTCCCAACCTCTCTGATTCTCCTGACAATTGAGGAAAACAGTAATTACCTGCCTCTCAGGATTGAGGTGAGGATTAACTGGTGACAAAGCACACAGAGGGTCAGCTCAGTGCCTAGGCACGCACTATGCACTCAATCAATATTTGGTAAGTCTTTTAAGATTCCAACAGTAACAAAATGATTTCACCCCTATGGGAGAGTGTTCACAAGGACAACACATACCCATGGGGATGTTTTCTTCATCTCATTTCCTTCCTTATTAACATTTTATTCATGAATAATATTAAAAAGCACATAGAAGGCTCTATAAAAATCATACCACAAAGACTTTAAGTTAATTTATAAGCCCCAAGACTCTTACTGGTATGCTGGCAAGAATAGCTCATTACTGGCTATGGCTGGGGGGTATACACGATGGCTGTATGCAATTTCTGACATGCCCACAGTCTCCCATTCAAGGTAGCGCGTTGGAATATGAGGGCTGAGCATGATGCTATTATGGTGATTGATTTACAAAAGAGAATCGTGTGCATATGCATTGCTCTAGTGTTAATTGAGAACACTGCTTATGTATAACCATGACACACCGAGATACTCCACTGTTTAGGACACCTGGTGAAAGACCCCAGCCAGCTCTAGCCAAGTTTAACAAGTCTCAGTACCCGTGGATCCAAGTACACATTCCCTCCAAGGGAACTCAGTGACAAAAATTTCACTGCAACGAAGGCTAGATACGGAGCAACTCACAGAACCTGAAAATAAGGTTTTTTTTAAGGTCACCAAGCAGTCGACATACTACATGTGACCCAAACACTAAGAACTCATGAACCTTCTTCACCAGCATTACGGACTGTGTCCCCCTCAAACATATATGTTGAAACCCTAGCCCCCAGTGGGATGGTATTAGGAGGTGGGGCCTCTGGGAGGTAATTAGGTCATGAGGGTGGGGCCCTCATGAAAGTGATTAGTGCCTCTATAAGAGAGACAAGAGAACGTGCTTCCTCTTTCCCTGCTCTCCACCCTGTGAGGACACAGCAAGAAGACAGCCATCTGCAAACCAGGAAGAGAACCCTCACCAGAAGCTGACCATGCTGGTACCCTGATCTCAGACTTCCCAGACTCCAGAACTGTGGGTAATAAATTTCTGTTAAGTCACTGGTTCTACGGTATCTTGTTACAGCAGCCCAAACTAAGACATCCAGAGGCTTCTCACTAAGCACCTATTTACTCTCATTTTTAAAGACAGTTTTAACAAGCTCTGAGCAATTCACTCCTCAATTCAAAAACTTTAGTGGTTCCTTTTTGCTTAAAGAATAAATCTTAGACTCTTTACCTTGGCACTCAAGGAATCCAAGGTTTGGCCTTAATTTCTTTACCATTTTCTACCCTTCCAGTTCCTATTCTCTGTCGTCAAGCCAAACTGAACTCCTTTCTGTTCCCTGTATATAACCTGTGAGTTTCTGCTCAGAGCCTTTGTTGATGCTCTTGTCTGAACTCCACATGTCCACGACACACCAAAGGCCCATTTCAAATGTTAACTCTTTCATGAAGTCTTTCCAATTCTCTTAGGTGAAAGGAATCCCTCTTCTAAGAGAGCTGCTTGTATTTTATCTGTGCCATTCTTTTTTTTTTTTTTTTAATTTATGTATTTATTTATTTATTTTTGGCTGTGTTGGGTCTTCGTTTCTGTGCGAGGGCTTTCTCTAGTTGCGGCGAGCAGGGGCCACTCTTCATCGCGGTGCGCGGGCCTCTCACTGTCGCGGCCTCTCGTTGCGGAGCACAGGCTGCAGATGCGCAGGCTCAGTAGTTGTGGCTCACGGGCCTAGTCGCTCCACGGCATGTGGGATCTTCCCAGACCAGGGCTCGAACCCGTGTCCCCAGCAATGGCAGGCAGACTCTCAACCACTGCGCCACCAGGGAAGCCCTGTGCCATTCTTATGGTGCATCACTTTCTCCCTTATATTGTATAAAATTCTAATACTATTGAATAATATTTTAATTACAATATTTTAATAAGCACCATGAAGGCAGGATTTATGATTAATTTACATTTTCTTCTTCAAGTGCTTAATACGGGATTCCCCATAAAATATACAACGGGAGTTCAATAAGTGTGTTGAATACACGGAAGGATGCATGGACACCAATCCTCTAGTATCAGAGGAAAAAGGAAACAGGTTTATATACACAGTCGGTTCTGGACACATGCAGCATTGCACTTATGTGCTCATGTGGAAGTTTGTACCCACATATAGCTCAGCGTTCTTGTCCATATATTTTTTTTAATTTTACTGAAGTACAGTTGATTTACAATGCTGTGTTAATTTCTGCTGTATAGCAAAGTGATTCAGTTATACATATATAATTCTTTTTCATATTCTTTTCCATTATCATTTATCACAGGATACTGAATACAGTTCCCCATGCTATACAGTAGGAGTTTGTTGTTTGTCCACCCTATACATAAGTTTGCATCTGCTAATCCCAAACTCCCAATTCATCCCTCCCTCCACCTTCCTACCCCTCATCATCCACAAGTCTGTTCTCTATGTCTGCTCTTTACTCTTTTTTTTTAAAGGCTGATTTTATTTTATTTTTAACATCTTTATTGTAGTATAATTGCTTTACAATGTTGTGTTAGTTTTTGCTGTATAACAAAGTGAATCAGCTATATGTATACATATATCCCCATATCCCTTCCCTCTTGCGTCTCCCTCCCATCCTCCCTATCCTACCCCTCTAGGTGTACACAAAGCACCGAGCTGATCTCCCTGTGCTATGTGGCTGCTTCCCACTAGCTATCTATTTTACATTTGGTAGTGTATATATGTCCATGCCACTCTCTCACTTTGTCCCAGCTTACCCTTCCCCCTCCCCGTGTCCTCAAGTCCATTCTCTACGTCTGTGTCTTAATTCCTGTCCTGCCCCTAGGTTCTTCATAACCAGTTTTTTGTTTTTTTTGTTTTTTTAGATTCCATATATATGTGTTAGCATACGGTATTTGTTTTTCTCTTTCTGACTTACTTCACTCTGTATGACAGACTCTAGGTCCATCCACCTCACTACAAATAACTCAATTTCGTTTCTTTTTATGGCTGAGTAGTATTCCATTGTATATACGTGCCACATCTTCTTTATCCATTCATCTGTCGATGGACACTTAGGTTGCTTCCATGTCCTGGCTATTGTAAATAGTGCTGCAATGAACATTGTGGTACATGACTCTTTTTGAGTTATGCTTTTCTCAGGGTATATGCCCAGTAGTGGGATTGCTGGGTCGTATGGTAGTTCTATTTTAAGTTTTTTAAGGAACCTCCATACTGTTCTCCATAGTGGCTGTATCAATTTACATTACCACCAACAGGGTAGGAGGGTTTCCTTTTCTCCACACCCTCTCCAGCATTTGTTGTTTGTGGACTTTCTGATGATGGCCATTCTGACTGGTGTGAGGTGATGCCTCACTTTTACTAATTCTTGATCACAGTCTGTCTCCCTTCTTTGGCAGATTCTGCTTGCACATCTACACCCTCAGATGATTAGAATAGTCTTGCAGACACAGCAGGAACAAGTGTGCTCAACGGTGGTATTTCATAGACTGTAATCAAGCATTTGGTCATTCAAGTCCTGTCCAGCCTGAACATTCTGGTTCCATTCCCTTTTCTATATGGACTTTCAAAGGTGGGGGCATTACCCAGGGCAGGCCACAGTACATGCTCTAGTTTTCCTAGGAAACTTCCGTTTCGGGGGCTGTATGGAGCTTCTGTGCTTCCAGTGTCCTCACATAGCTTTTTCACTATGCATATTGGTTTAACCAGCGTAATCCTTTTTCTCAAGGAAATGTACATTGTTTTCCTCACTGATCTAAGGTGTTTTAAATTAACCTATTCCATGTTACAATTATTTAAAAAAAACAAATATATGATTAGTTTCTCTTTGCTCCAAGATATGTTTGTGCTTCTGAAAATAGAAACTGCTGAAGAAACCCATAATTATTCACTCTCAATTCAAACTATATTATCAATGCACGTTTGTATTTCCTTAATGTGGTGAAGCAGGAAAGTTAGCATAGACATTGTAGGGGCATAATTATGTCATTAAAATGATAATAGCCTGGGCCTAATGAAGTGTTTTATATACACATTTATAATGGATTCAATTAATACCAATGGAACATTTTGAGATAATTGTCAGAATATTCTATTTCCATCCTCTTTTCCCACAGGGAAAATGCTCCCATTCCCATCTCCAAGTCCGTTCAACCCATGGCAAGGCTGTAGTGTGAAGATCTGGCCCACCTTGTAGTTAGGAGAGAACCTTGCACTGCAGCAATCTCCTCAGATAGAGGTTGCTTTCATCTTGGGGGGACCACACAGATCACTCATTTTATCACCATTTAAAGGGCTCCAAGCTTCTGAAACTATGTTCTTAAAGGCAAAAAAGAAAAAAAAAACCCACAAAACTGACTAGTTAACTATTAACTAGAGTCATCCCTGCAAGGTGGGATAACTTATCTGATAAAGTTGATCTATAAACCGATGTTATCTTTTCCCCAAAATAGCCTCACTGTATTTATTGGAAAGGTATTACAATTTGTGATGGACTCATTTATGAAGGAAGCCTGCTATTCATTTCTCCATCTAGGTCCACATTCCCTGATGGTTCTCCTACACTGTCATCCTCAGGCCACATTAAACGGTGAGAGGAAAATCAAAGTGACTTTTAGTTTGTATTAAGAGATGCAGCTAAGAGCACACTATTTGCTGTAATAACACATTATCTGCTAAGAACAATAATAGCTACCATTTGCAGATGGAATACTATGTGCCAGGCACTGTACAGGGTTCATTATGCCCATTAGTTCATTTATTAGCAAAACAGTTCCTAATGCGCAAGGCACTAATCTCCATTCAGTTTCATTAGCATCATGGAAGCAAAAGACACAACATAGAGCCCAGAATTAGAGGCTACAGTGCCCAAAGGAACTCATTTTCACAGCAAATAACAATGCCACGCTGATGGAGAGGAAGCAAAGTGCACATCTTTCTAAGTGATCAAACAGCCTTTTCTTTTTTCAGGTCATCTTGGACTTGTGAGCAACAGGCAAACCTGATTACATTTCTTCCCGTCCTATTCCTATTCCAGCTCTGTTCACTTACTCCTACTATCAAGGGAAATGCGGAGAACACACAATCTGACAGGACTAGGAGAAGAAAACCAAGAGCAAAGCAGCAAACATAATTCTGAAGCGTGAGGATCCACCTACCTCGTCTTCGTGACACTCAAACTGGTACATCCAAAAATTCTCCATCTTTACTGGTATTCTTTGGGTAGAAGGGCCAGCTCTTGTGGGTCCACTTGTGAGCTGAGGCTAACTCCTGACCTCAGCGTGTGTCTGATGGATTGTTTCCAGTGGTGTTAGATGTTCCCTAGTCAATAATGCAACTTGTAACAGGAGATGTGGCCACATCCCGGGGTGTGTGACCCAGCTGCATTAACCCCTGGGTGCCCAGTGGCCCTGGCAGTCATGCGCCACTGGTGGGGTATCATCACCTGACGTTTCTGAGAAGGGGCAGACCTACCCCGGCTGGCAGTGATGCCTCCTATTTCTGGGGGAAACAAACTCGGTTCTGAGGTGCTACCAGAAACTTTCACACACTCTATAAACTCCGCTGCATTTATAGAACCTGTGAAAAAAAGCATCTAGTTTGTGTGGATGGAAGGAGCGGGAATTGGGAAAAAGAGCCTCTCTTAAAACCTGCGTCAGAATGCACCTGGGCATGTGGCCAGCCAGGGCCTGGGGCTCTGGGGGCACAGGATGCTGAACGTGGACCCTCCCTTCCTCTTCACGTTTGCTGAACATTCTTGTGCTCTAACGTCCTTGCACTGCAATCTGAAGAAGGGGAAATGGCAAGCCAGATACACAAACACAAAAAGAAGCTGTCCCCAGGGTCGGCATGGTTTGACCCAAACCAACAGGTAATCCCAAACTGGGTTTGAGAGCTGGACCAGGTCTGTGGTTCTCAGAAAAGTCAAGACAAACATGGGTGGAACTGAGCTGGAGGGAACTAATGGAAACAGAGGTGGGCAGGGTAGTTCTGAAGCCTGACAACAGGAAACAGACAGAGAGACCTCCCAGAGCCAATGTACCTCTTAACCAGCCATGGCAATGGGGTAGCACGTGGGTGCGTGAGACATGAAAGGCACAGAACACTCAAGACACTCGTTGTAACGGACGGCTTGGGCCTTCTTTCTCACCTAACTCTTCATGAGACATGCTGACAGGTCTCTCTCCCTGAGTCTACCTGATGAATTGTAATAGAGTCAAAAGGTAGAAAAAAGAGAAGCAAAGGACCTGAACAATCCACAGCTGGAAAGCCCACCCATGCTAAGTGACAGTTTCCTGTGCTGTGGACAACTCTGCAGGCCAGACCAGAGAGAGGGGGTCCTTGGGCACTTCTCTGTCCCTCCTCTCTTGTTCTTGTGTTTCTGACCACTCTGCGTGCAGCCAGATTGTACCTACTATAATCTGGGTCAGTCTGATGCAATTCCTGTGGCTGTCAGCCCCATTCAAGGAAGCTTTTTCAAAATGGTGAGCAGTGCAGGAGGTATTTCTTCTGAATTTACAGCACTGGGCATCTCTCAAAACACTGTCTTCTTTCCATGAGTTAGTTAAAAGATAGAAAGCCTCTGGGTGTTGACTCTCAAGTGTCCAAATTAAATAGCCCCTACCGCTGAACTCTCCCTGGCTCATGTGTGAAGCCATTTTCTCCATTATCACTCTTAAAAATTGCTTTGGTTTGGATTCATGAGCCACTCAGGCCAGACTGAAGCCATCAGAATCTTCACTGCCGCTGTGGAAAGCTTGTAATTTTTTCAGTTGTTAACCAGAGAACCACCATCACACATAAGACTGAAAATCACCAGAGAGACTGCAAAGAAAACAGACCTTCTGGAAAGTTACAGAAAGCATCTACACACAGTGTTCTGTCTGTGCAACAGAATCCAGAATTCTTCCCCTGGCTCTCTTCATTCTTTCCTTCCTTTTAATGTTCAATCTGCACCTGAAACCTGCTTAATTATTCACCACGGCCTTCTCCATGCCTCATCCATAATGGATAACACCTGCGACCGAAAACTGCCCCCCCCACCCCCACCCCCCGCCCCAACAGCAAGACAGCAGTTGAGATGGGAGCATAGAGAATGGGAGGCACACCCCACAGCTGAGGGAGAAGTCAAGGCGCCAGGAGGCCAGCCAGCCTCAAGGCCTGTTCTCTCAGCACCGGCAAGACCCCTTAACTTGGTGCCTCTCTACCTCCTTTTGCGCCATGGCATACAGAGAGATGACAGCATTGGGACAGCACGCTGGGTCACCTGGAGAGGGTCTGGAGCCCCAAGTGAAGCTGCCGGAGTTGAAGGCAACATAGCCGGTGGTCCAGGTCGCCCCTGTGTCCAAAATCCAGGGGGATCATCGGCACAGTGGTTGAAAGCTCTGCCTTAGCTTATGAAGGACTCTTTACAGAAAATTCTCTGGGCTCTGGAAGTCCCTTGAGAATAAAGTTAAAATCCTTCTACTTAAGAATCCATGTGGTCATGCGTGTTCCTTCAGGACAAAATCCTTCCTCTTTCCCACTTCCACAGGCCCTCCTGAGCCCTAACTTTCTCTGACATAGCCGCCCGCCTCACCTCCGTGCTGGCTCACATCCCGATTCCCTTTTTCACCACTTTGGCTTCATTCTCTGTCAGTCATGTCAGGATCTGTAGATCTGCCCATTCCCAGCCAGACAACAAAATTCATACAGCCTGGGAGCTGGGAAAGGCTGACGAGGTCGGCTGTGGGGACGAGGAGGCCAGCAGCTGCTGTGTCCTCAGGCTTTAAGCCCAGCAGCTCTTTGCTGGCACAAGGTAATGGCAAGACACCAAATGTGGTAGGTGGACTTCTCGAGTGGCCCCTGTGACCTCCAGCTTCTGGTATTCAGACCCTTGTGCAATCCCCTTCCTGGGGAGGGAGTGTGGGCTAGTGAGTTACTCTAAGCAACAATAAAATACAGCAAAGGTGATGGGATGTCATTCTGCGATGGGAAGTCACAGTCTTTTGTAACCCTTCTTGCTATCAGACTCAGCCTTCTCGTCCGGCACACTTTATTAACACAAGCTGCCATGGAGGAGAGCGCCCAAGTCGCAAAGAACCTAGGAGGCCTGTGGCCAAGAGTCATTTGGGAACTGAGGTCCTCAGTCCAACAGCCCATGAAGAGCTGAATCCTGCCAGCAAGTGCAAGAGCTTGGGAACAGGGCTTTCTCCAGGTGAGCCTTAAGGTGACTACAGGCCCCTGACACCTTGACTGCAGTCTCTGAGAGGCCCCAAAGCAGAGGACCAGTTAAGACATGCCAGATTCTCGACCAAAGAAACTGTAAGATAATCAGCATGGCTTGTTTTATGCCACTAAGTTTTGGGGCAATTTTTTTACACAGCAGCAGATTTTACACAGCTAAGACACTAAAGGCGGCTTCAGAGGAAAGCCTCAAGAACAGAGAAGACCTGAGGTCTGGCTGAGGGCTCACTAAAGAACTAGCCTCGAACAGATCATAAACTCTGCACAGGCAGGCCCTGTGTCTGTTTTAGCCAGAGCCTGCATCTCCGTGGCTGCTGTATCCCTGGTGTCTTGCATGGCGCCTGAGCTATAGAAGGAACTCGAAAGTATTTGTTAAACGAGTGGATGATAAGTTGAGAGACAGACTTTCAATTTGTGATGAGATAAAGCAGTCACAACTCTCTTTGGTTCACTGACAAAACTAAGAATAGTGTGGCTATGTGGCCAGGCCCTATTTCTTACTCATAGACAGTGTCCTCTATGTAGCTTGTACTCTATTAAACCGAAAAGTGTTAGCAGGGGAACAACTGTAACAGCCCAACCCAATCACTTTACGGCAATTTGCATGGCAGATGGTTGAGAGCACATTTATTCCTCTGATATCATTCATTTGTCTAAGAAGAGGTTTCCTATTGGCTTCTGAGTTCTATTTAGCAAAATATCCTGGGGCCCATTTTTGCTGTCCTGACAGCAGATCCTTTGGTTCTAAAGTTATGCTTCTGGATATGTTTCTGGGATGTTAACCTAGAGGCTCTGCCAGCCCCCCTTTTCTAAACAGTATGAGCCATATAACAGAACAAAGTTGGTTTTAGAGCCAATACTGGGATACTGGTATACTCTTCCATAGCAGGCCAGGAGAACACTCTGAGTTAAGGATGCCTGGGGTCTAGTCCTTTTCAAGCCACAAAAGGACACAGAATGGAGCTGACTATCCTAGGAAAACTCTCCTCCCTGCCCCCCACCTGCCAAGAATACATCACATTCCAGCTAGGAACTGATCTACTCAGGGAAATCAGGCCCCAACAGAATACATATTCATTCTAAAGTCTGTCTGCTTGACTGCAGATCTCATTTCAACTCCATCCTTTGCTATTCAGATCCTGGAAAAACTATGGCTGGCCAGAGCTCCCTAAGGAGTGTGGATTGGCAAAAGGACCTCTCAGAGAAGGACACCTTAACAAGAATCCTTCATGAAAACAGAATCCTTCAGCAGCAAAAACATTTTTTTTTTTTTTTTGGCAAAAACGGTTCTTTTCACTCACCCCTGTAAGCTTGACAACACAACCATGACAGGATAAGATGCTGCCAACAAGCCTTAATGAATTAGCACGTATACTTGACCTTGGTCAACAGTTTCCTAGCAACAACAACAAAAATCCACGTAGGCTGATGTTGAATTCAGGATAGAGGGAAACGGAGAGAGGATGGGGGTAGGTGATGTCAAGGAAACCAAGGCCCAGATGAAGCCAGGATGCTTCTCCACCCTCATTACATCATCTTTCTCCAAAAAAAAATAAAAAATTAAAAAATTAAAAAAAGAAGGTGGGCACAAAAGTGCACATGATCAGGGCAGGTGTTAACATCAAGCCCTCACTTCCCAGGATTTTAGCAATATCTCCCTCCCAGCAGGAAAGTGGCTGGTTTCTGACTATGAAGTGTTAGTGCCGAAATGGTTTCCTCCCTCAAAATACTTTCACCAATTGGTCTCTGGAACTGGGGATGCCAATAAAAGGTAAATGTTATGTTAAGGGGGTGGTGCATACTGCCATCATCACTAATTAGCAGTTTAGTTTGACTTAATCAGACCAGCCCTGCAAAATAAAAGCTGATACTACAGTGTCGCTCAAAGTGGAACTGGAGACCCTAGGTTATTCAGAGTGCCTGACCAGATGGGCAGCACCGTGAGGGCACGAGAGGGATGTGAGTGCTGGGGGAAGCAGAAGGGCAACACCAGGCTGGAGAAAGTGAGGAAGGGGTGCTAACAGCCAACTCCTCTAATTCAGGTTGCCGCTGACCAACCCTAAATGTTAAGTAAGTTTTGACCTACTAAGGCAACTAATACACCAAACTTGTAATTCTGATTTCACATTTCCACGGAGGACTCAATATCTGCAAAACCATTTTCGCTCAGCCATTCTGGGAACTAAATCTGATAACTTATTTTACTGATGAGGAAACTGAATCTGAGGAAGAAAGGAGGTGACCAACTCAACGTAGCTGCAGCAGGTCAACGATAGGGCTAAGATTTACGTATAATGAATGCTTACTGAGCATCAGCGCTGTGTGACTTCCTCTGAGTTACAAGGGGAGGAGGAGACACTATGCCTGCAATAGACTTGACAGTGACTTACAGAGGCAATAGGCTAATGCACGTGAGACAAGTAGAAAGACAGACAGTAAAGAATCAAGTTTTAAACTGTAGTTTGCAGTTTAAGTTGGTGGTTACCAATTTTAATTGGGCCTCAGAAATACTGATGATAAGACCCGACCTCCAGAGATTTTAATCAGGAAGTTTGGAATCTGGAATCTATCCATTCAAAGACTGGGGCCCCGACTGCACTGAATACGAATGTGATCTGGTCAGAAGTGAGAGCCAGTGTGGTAAGGAGTGGGGTATGGAGGCAAGTCTGCATAAACAGAAGCAGATGTAGAATTTGTAAGTACAAGGAAATGAGTAAGCCAATGCAGGGCGGGGTTGGGGTCGGGGGGTCCTTACACACCAAAGGCGCCATCTGGTCTCGGTCCAGTGGGGCCTGCCTAGTCATACCTGAAATCACATGAGGAAATTACTGCCTGGAGGAATCTGTCTTTGCCCAAGACAAAGGGTGTAGACATCTGGGATAATTTGCCCTCTAAAGCTGTGAAATGTGTCAAAGACCATGACTGGTAGGTCAAGGCTGCTGGGTCACATAACCCAGCTATTTTCAGCTATTCTGTCTGGGGAAACTGAGGTCAAAATGCCCAGCCTGGCTCCAAACCTCCTTCAATCCATTCCCAGACTTCATCCGTTTTTGGTGTCCCACTGGCAGGATGTGACCAACTAAAGAGGTCAACCAGGCACACCAAGTGGGCAGCTGAGTGCCCGTTGTCTTACTGTGCAAAACAGCAGGAGAGAGAAATTGCCAGTGGGACTCTTCAGGAGAGTGAGGTGGCCTTTGTCAAAAGAAAACAACATCCTCGCCATGGCTGCTCTCCAGTGAAAAACTGTGTTTCAAAAAAAGTGGACTGAGGAGCTACATCTTTGTATTAAGAACATGTTGTCAGTTATACCTGTAATGGGAGTATTTCCCATTTTGAAGATGATCACATTTACAGATAAATCGCATTTCATAATTCTATGGGCCCAGGATTTAACTGGGTTACATATGGAATTCAATTATCTATGATCTATCTGCTCCCCTCCCTGCACCGTCCCTCCTCCCCTGTCCAGCCCCAGTCCACTGACAGAAAATACCCAGAGCGTACAGTTGGGAGAACTGACACAATGGTTTCTAGAGACTCCTGGGAAGTTTCCTGAGCTCCAACTTACTAAGCGAGCATGTGAGACACCCAAACCGTGGCCCTGCATGCTGCGTTTCTACCTGGAAAGTGATAACAAAATGCTCTCTGGCAAAATCATGCAGTTCCTTCCCTGTGGTTCTCCCCAAATTTCTTGGCACAGCTTCACATACACACTGACTAGTGAGACAATCCGTTAAAAAGTTGAGAAAGATTCCTCTTGGAAGTGGGGTCAGGTCAAGAGAAAAAACTGGAGCCTGGGGGTTAAAAAAAATCAATCTTTCCCATCACGTATCTTCATTTCACGGAGCGCAGAGAATTGGAGACCTCGCGTTCTGCTGTGCAGATTATCAGACTGGTTTGTGCCGGTGATTCCAATATGGTGATGGTCTGATGACAGTGGGGAGATACCTGCCTTGCCCTGTAAACAGGGCTGGTCTGGAGCTGAACTGACAGGTAATACTCAAAAGGTGAGTTAAAATAATCAGGAATACTTCAAATCCAGGAGGAGAGAGCAAAAGCACACATTCTCCTACCTCCTTTGGCTTTTTCATGATTGAAATAAATTACATATTTGCTCTCTGATAGGGACTTCCAGGTCAAGCCTTTTCATTTCCAAGTTGTAACAGCAAGATTATCACATGTTTAAAAACATTACCCTGGTCACATCAGGTCCTCATGGTTCACAGAAAAGTGAATTTTTTAATTGACAGCACAGTTCTGTTATTTAGAGCATTACTCCCCATTGCCAAGGATATGGCCATTTACTGCTGACCCTAAGTTGCAGAATGGGCCATTATATGTACCCTACCATGGCTTATGGCACCTTGAAAACATTTCATTTTTAAAGTACAGACCATTAACCTAAGTGAGTATATAAACCTGAGGAGAAATCAATGCATCCACTTTGACCTCAGCAAACATCATTCTCACTGCAGCTATTCGTATTCTGGCTGCCATCCTTCCCATGTATGTTCAGCAGTTTCTAAACTCTAAGCCCATTATCAAACCCACAGTTCCTGAACTCTTCAGGTTATTCACTGTCAAGATGCAAATCCACTTACCAGTTAGGGTTCTTCACCTTAAGCAGTACAGCCCTATCCTTGACCTACTTTTTACCTCCTTACTCTTATGTGTGTAATATAAGCCAAACGCAAGTGTGTGCGCTTAGTACATACACAAACACAGCATGGAATTAAAATGAAAAACTCAGAACACTCAGCTCACCATGTAACAGTTAATAAAGCAGTCACTTTCTATAAATTGTGCACATAATATACAGAAGTGTTCGCCTTTCTCTGTTTTTTCAAGAAAATGGACGATAACATTGAGACAAGCCCTTTGTACAGTTAGTGATCTCTGAATAACGATTCCAACTCTTGTTTTTTTAATAAGGCAAAGAGATACAGAAATAGAGTTTTAAAAGTCAAACAGTACTATATGGCTTATGGCAAAAACTGAAGCCCTTTTCCCTACTTCTCCCCACTCCCTTTTAGCATTTCTTCTGGTATTTACTTCCACATCATAAATAGCGTGTTTACACTGCCTCTCCTTGATTTTTCAACTGCAGACATTATTTCTTGGCTTCTACTATAAAAGACTAGGATTTACCCATTTTATACTATACCTTCCCTTATCCTCTCAATATTACCATTTTTGGTTAATCAATATTCAGTGTTTGCATGCTGAGGACCATGCACGTGGTACTCCCTGAGACACATGCATTATATTATTGCATTTCATGCCTGCATAACAATTGTTTTTAGTGAGGTAAATAGCTGCATTGTTTTTCCATTTGCTTAGTTTTCTGTATACTGATCAATAATTTATGCCAAACTCTCTAAGACAATCTAAGATTCCTCTCGGTACAAACATATTAGGAAATCTCACATGGAGACAAGATGGAGTAAAAGGACTTGAGCTCACCTCTTCTTACAAAAACACCAAAATCACAACTAACTGCCAAACAAACATCAACAACAAAACACCCCCCCCAGAACCTACCTAAAAAGATACCCTACATTCAAACACAAAGAAGCCACGAGAAGACATTAGGAGGGGCACAATCACAATAAAATCAAATCCCATAACCACCAGGTTGGTGACCCACAAACTGGGAAATAATTATACCACAGAAGTTCTCCGACAAGAGTGAAAGTTCTGAGCCCCACGTCAGGCTCTCCAGCCTGGGGGTCTGGCAGTGGGAGGAGGAGCCCCCAGAGAATCTGGCTTTGAAAACCAGTGGGGTTTGATCACAGGAATTCCCCAGGACTGGGGGAAACAGAAACTCCACTCTTGGAGGGTGCACACAAGGTCTCGTGCATACCAGGACCCAGGGGAAAAAGCAGTGACCCCATAAGAGACTGGGCCAGACCTACCTGCTAGCACTGGAGGGTTTCCTGCAGAGGTGGGGTGCAGCTATGGCTCACCGTGCAGACAAAGACACTGGCGGCGATAGTTCTAGCGAGTACTCATTGGCGTGAGCCCACCAGGAGGCTGCCATTTTCTCACCAAGACCTGGCCCCACCCAGCAGCCTGTAGGCTCCAGTGCTGGGACACCTCAGGCCAAACAACCAACAGGGTGGGAACACAGCCCCACCCATCAGCAGACAGGCTGACTAAAGTCTTCCTAAGCACACAGCTTCCTGCTAAACACACTGCTTGACAGAGCCCTGCCCACCAAAGGGACAGGACACAGCTCCAACCACCAGTGGGCAGGAACCAGTTCCTCCCACCAGGAAGCCTGCACAGCCTCTTAGAACAGGGGGCAGACAGCAAAAGCAAGAAGAACTACAACCCTGCAGCCTGCAGAACAGAAACCACAATCACAGAAAGACAAAATGAGACGGCAGAGGAATATGTCCCAGATGAAGGAACAAGATAAAACCCCAGGAAGAACAACTAAATGAAGTGGAGATAGGCAATCTATCTGAAAGAATTCAGAGTAATGATAGTAAAGATGATTGAAGATCTCGGAAAAAGAATAGAGGCACAGATCTAAATGTTTAACAAAGAGCTATGAAAACTAAAGAACAAACAGTGATGAGCAATATAATAACTGAAATGAAAAATACACTAGAAGGAATCAATAGCAGAATAACTGAGGCAGAAAAATGGATAAGTGAGCTGGAAAACAGAATGGTGGAAATGACTGCCACAGAACAAAGAAAAAAAATGAAAAGAAATGAGGACAGTCTAAGAGACCTCTGGGGACAACGTTAAATGCACCAATATTCATATTATAGGGGTCCCAGAAGGAAAAGAGAGAGAGAAAGACCTGAAAAAATATTTGAAGAGATAATAACTGAAAACTTCCCTAACATGGGAAAGGAAACAGTCACCCAAGTCCAGAAAGTGCAGAGAGTCCCAGGCAGGATAAATCCAAGGAGGAACACGCCGAGACAAACAGTAATCAAACTGACAAAAATCAAAGACAAAAAACATTAAAAGCAACAAGGGAAAAGCAACAAATAACATACAAGGGAATTCCCATAAAGTTATGAGCTGATTACTCAGCAGAAACTCTGCAGGCCAGAAGGGAGTGGCGTGATATATTTAAAGTGATGAAAGGGAAGAACCCAGAACCAAGAATACTTTACCCAGCAAGGCTCTCATTCAGATTTGACGAAGAAATCAAAAACTTTACAGACAAGCAAAAGCTAAGAGAATTCAGCACCACCAGATCAGCTTTGCAACAAATTCTAAAGGAACTTCTCTAGGCAGAAAAGAAAAGGCCACAGCTAGAAACAAGAAAATTATGGATGGAAAACCTCACCAGTAAAGGCAAATATAAAGGCAGGAAATCATTCGCACACAAATATGATACCAAAACTAGCAATTGTGCGAAAAGGAGAGCACAAATGCAGGATACTGGAAGTGCATTTGAAATAAAAAGACCAGCAACTTTAAACAATCTTGTTTATATATAGACTGCTTTATCAAAACCTCATGGAATATCTACTATAGATACACACACAAAAAAAAAGCAGTCCAAACACAACACTAAAGTTAGCGACCGAATCACAAGAGAACAGAAGAGGTAGGGAAGAAAAAAAGACTTTCAAAAACAAATCCACAACAATTAACAAAATGGCAGTAAGAACATTCATATCAATAAAATTACCTTAAATGTAAATGGATTAAATGCTCCAACCAGAAGATATAGAGTGGCTGAATGGATACAAAAACAAGACCTGTGTAAATGCTGTCTACAAGAGACCCACTTCAGATCTAGGGACGCATGCAGGCTGAAAGTGAGGGGATGGAAAAAGGTATTCCATGCAAATGGAAATCAAAAGAAAGCTGGAGTAGCAATATTCATATCAGACAAAATAGACTTTAAAATAAAGACTGTCACAAGAGACAAAGTAGAACACTACATAATGATCAAGGGATTAATCCAAGAAGAAGATATAACGATTGTAAATGTATCTGCACCCAACATAGGAGCACCTCAGTATATAAGGCAGACACTAACAGACATAAAAGGAGAAATTGACAATAACACAATAATAGCGGGGGACTTTAACACCCCACTTTCATCCATGGACAGATCATCCAGACAGAAAATCAATAAAGAAACACAGGCCTTAAATGACACATTAGACCACATGGACTTAATTGATATTTATACAGTATTCCATCCAAAAGCAGCAGAATACACATTCTTTTCAAGGGCACATGGAACATTCTCCAGGATAGATCACATCTTGGGCTCAAATCAAGCCTCAGTAAATTTAAAATTGAAATCATATCAAGCATCTTTTTTGACCACAATGCTATGAGATTAGAAATCAACCACAAGAAAAAACTAAAAAACACAAACACATGGAGGCTAAACAATATGCTACTAAACAACCAATGGATCACTGAAGAAATCAAAGAGGAAATTAAAATATACCTAGAGACAAATGAAAATGAAAGCATGACGGTTCAAAACCTACAGGGTGCAGCAAAAGCAGTTCTAAGAGAAGTTTATAGCAATACAATCTTACCTCAGGAAACAAGAAAAATCACAAACAAACTATCCTTACACCTAAAGCAACTAAAGAAGAACAAACAAAACCAAAAGTTAGTAGAAGGAAAGACATCATAAAGACCAGAGCAGAAATAAATGAAATAGAGAGGAAAAAAACAATAGCAAAGATCAATAACACTAAAATTTCGTTCTTTGAAAAGATAAACAAAGTTGATAAACCTTTAGCCAGACTCATCAAGAAAAAAAGGGAGAGGGCTCAAATCAATAAAATTATAAATGAAAAAGGAGTTACAACAGAAACGACAGAAATACAAAGGATCATAAGAGACTACTACAAGCAACTATATGCCAATAAAATGGACAACCTAGAAGAAATGGACAAATTCTTAGAAAGATACAACCTTCCGAGACTGAACCAGGAAAAAACAGAAAATATGAACAGACCAGTTACAAGTACTGAAATTGACACTGATTAAAAAAACTTCCAACACACAAAACTCCAGGACCAGATGGCTGCATGGGCAAATTCTATTAAACATTTAGAGAAGAGTTAACATCTATCCTTCTGAAACTATTCCAAAATATTGCAAAGGAAGGAACACTGCCAAAGTCATTTTATGAGGCCACCATCACCCTGATACTGAAACCAAAGATACCACACACAAAAAAGAAAAGTACAGGCCAGTATCATGATGAACACAGACGCAGAAATCCTCAACATAATACTAACAGACCAAATCCAGCAATACATTAAAAGGATCATACACCATGATCAAGTGGGATTTATCCCAGGGATGCAAGGATTCTTCAATATACACAAATCAGTCAATGTGATACACCATATTAACAAATTGAAGAATAAAAACCATATGATCATCTCAATAGATGCAGAAAAAACTTCTGACAAAATGTGACACCCATGTATGATAAAAACTCTCCAGAAAGTGGGCATAGAGGGAACTTAACATAATAAAGGCAATATATGAGAAACCTACAGAAACATCATACTCAATGGTAAAAAGCTGAAAGCATTTCCTCTAAGATCAGGAACAAGACAAGGATGTCCACTCTTGCCACTTTTTTTTTTTTTTTAAATAAGTTTATTTATTTATTTAGGCTGTGTTGGGTCTCCATTTCTGTGAAAGGGCTTCCCCCAATTGCGGCAAGCGGGGGCCACTCTTCATCGCGGTGCGCAGGCCTCTCACTATCGCGGCCTCTCCCGTTGCGGAGCACAGGCTCCAGACACGCAGGCTCAGCAATTGTGGCTCACGGGCCCAGCTGGTCCGCGGCACGTGGGACCTTCCCAGACCAGGGCTCGAACCCGTGTCCCCTGCATTGGCAGGCAGACTCCCAACCACTGCGCCACCAGGGAAGCCCTACTCTTGCCACTTTTATTCAACATAATTTTGGAAGTCCTAGCCATGGCAATCAGAGAAGAAAAGGAAATAAGAGGAATCCAAATCAGAAAAGAAGAAGTAAAACTGTCACTGTTTGCAGATGATATGATACTACTCATAGAAAATCCTAAAGATTCTACCAGAAAACTACTAGAACTCATCAATGAATCTGGTAAAGTTGCAGGATACAAAATTAATACACAGAAATCTGTTGCACTTCTATACACTAACAACAAAAGATCAGAAAGAGAAAGTAAAGAAAAAATCCCATTTACCATTGCGTCAAAAAGTATAAAATACCTAGGAATAAACCTACCTGAAGAGGCAAAAGACCTGTACTCCTAAAACTATTGATACAAGATGCTGATGAAAGAAATCGAAAATGACACAAACAGATGGAAAGATATACCATGTTCTTGGACTGGAAGAATCAATATTGTCAAAATGACTATACTACCCAAGGCAGTCTACAGATTCAATGAAATCCCTATCAAATTACCAATGGCATTTTTCACAGAACTAGAACAAAAAATCTTAAAATTTGTATGGAAGCACAAAAGACCCCGAACAGCCAAAGCAATCTTCAGAGAAAAATGGAGCTGGAGGAATCAGGCACCGTGACTTCAGACTATACTACAAAGCTACAGTCATTAAAACAGTATGGTACCGGCACAAAGATAAATATAGATCAATGGAAAAGGACAGAAAGCCCAGGAATAAACCCACACACTTATAGTCAATTACTCTATGACAAAGGAGGCAAGAATACAATGGAGGAAAGACAGTCTCTTCAATAAGTGGTGATAGGAAAACTGGACAGCTACATGTAAAAGAATGAAACTAGAACACGGTCTAACACCATACACAAAAATAAACTCAAAATGGATTAAAGACCTAAATGTAAGGCCAGATACTATGAAAACTCTTAAACAGAAACATAGGCAGAGCACTCTGACATAAATTGCAGCACCATCTTTTTTGATCCACCTCCTAGAGTTCTGAAAATAAAAACAAAAATAAACAAATGGGACCTAATGAAACTTAAAAGCTTTTGAACAGCAAAGAAAACCATAAACAAAATGAAAAGACAACCCATAGAATGGGAGAAAATTTTTGCAAATGATGTGACCAACAAGGGATTAATCTCCAAAATTTACAAACAGCTCATGTGGCTCAATATCAAAAAAAACAAACAACCCAATCAAAAAAATGGGCAGAATATCTAAATACATATTTCTCCAAAGAAGACATACAGATGGTCAAGAGGCACATGTAAAGATGCTCAACACTGCTAATTATTAGAGAAATGCAAATCAAAACTACAATGAGGTATCACCTCACACCAGTCAGAATGGCCATCATCAAAATGTCTACAAACAATAAATGCTGGAGAGGGTGTGGAGAAAAGAGAACCCTCCTACATTGTTGGTGAGAATGTAAATTGGTACAGCCTCTATGGAGAACAATATGGAGGTTCCTTAAAAAACTAAAAAAATAGAGCTACCATATGAAGCAGCAATCCCACTCCCAGGCAAATATCTGATGAAAAACATGGTTGGAAAGGATACATGCACCCCAATGTTCACTGCAGTGCTATTTACAACAGCCAAGCCATGGGAGCAACCTAAATGTCCATCAACAGATGAATGGATAAAGAAGATGTAGTACATATATACAATGGAATATTACTCAGCCATTAAAAAGAATGAAATAATGCCATCTGCAGTGACATGGATGGTAAGTGAAGTCAAACAGAGGAAGACAAATATTGGATGATATCACTTATATGTGGAATCCAAAAAAATGACACAAATGAAATTATTTGCAAAACAGAAAAACTCACAGACTTAGAGAATGAATTTATGGTTACCACGGGGGGAGGGTGTGGGGGAGGGATAGATTAGGAGTTTGGGATTGACATGTACCCACTGCCATATTCAAAATAGATAACCAACAAGGATCTACTGTCCAGCACAGGGAACTCTGCTCAATGTTCTGTAACAACCTAAATGGGAAAAGAATTTCAAAAAGAATAGATACATGTATATGTATAACTGAATCACTTTGCTGTACACCTGAAACTAACACAACATTGTTAATCAACTATACTCCAATATAAAATAAAAAATTTAAGAAGTAGTATATCCTTCAAAGATAAAAAAGTTCTAATTAAATATAGATTTAAAATATTAAAAAAAATATTAGGAAATCTCTCATTTCCAGCATTTTTGGAAACCTCCTACCTGGAGTCCCCCAAGTTCTGGTCCACCCTGGACTGGCTGCTGCCTTGTCCTGTTACACGGTTGTCATCTCCTCCCCCATCACCCTGGGCATTGCTTTGCCTGTTTCCACTGTTAGATTCCGTTTCCCGGATCCCATCTTCTTTCTTGAGTTTGATTTACACTCCCATTTTGGGGAAGCAATCCTTTAGTAGCTTCCTGAGTAAAGGTGCTTGGGAGGTAAATTTTCTGGGACTCTGTGCAACTGAAAACATCTTTATTCCACCTTCACACTTAATTGGAAATTAGACTGGGTGTAGGCCTCCCAGTTTCCAGTGTTGCTTTTGAGGAGTCCATCACCATTTTGATTCCTGATCATTTGTAACCTGTTTTTACCTCTCTGAAAGCGTGGAGGATGTTCTCTTTCTCCCTTCTGTTCTGAAATTTCTGTGGATCTTTTTTATTTCATTGTTCTAGGCACCCAGTGGAATCTTTTAATCAGGAAACTCTCATGTCCTTTGCTTCTAGGAAACAGTCTTTCACAGTTTCTCAATTATATCTATGTTCCTACTTCTTTCCATCCATTGCCTTAATTATTCTACTTTCTTGAAGATTTCCTCTACTTTGTCTTCTAACCTTCCTACTAAAGGATTTAAAAAATTCCTGCTGCCATTTTTTAATTAAAAATTTTTGGGTGGATTAACCAAGATGGTGGAGTAGAAGGACGTGCTCTCACTCCCTCTTGCGAGAGCACCAGAATCACAACTGGCTGCTGGACAATCACTGACAGGAAGACCCTGGACTTCACCAAGGAGGATACCCCATGTCCAAGGACAGAGGAGAAGCCACAGTGAGACGGTAGGAGGGGCGCAATCAGAGTAAAATCAAATCCCATAACTGCTGGGTGGGTGACTCACAGACTGGCGAACACTTATACCACAGAAGTCCACCCACTGGAGTGAAGCTTCTGAGCCCCACCTCAGGCTTCCCAACCTGGGGGTCTGGCAACGGGAGGAGGAATTCCTAGAGAATCAGACTTTGAAGCCTAGTGGGAATTGATTGCAGGACTCCGACAGGACTGGGGGAAACAGAGACCCCACTCGTGGAGGGCACACACAAAGTAGTGTGCGCATCGGGACCCAGGGGAAGGAGCAGTGACCCTGGGGGAGACTGAACCAGACCTACCTGCTGGTGTTGGGGGGTCTCCTGCAGAGGTGGGGGGTGGCTCTGTTTCACCGTGGGGACAAGGACACTGGCAGCGGAGGTTCTGGGAAGTGCTCCTTGGTGTGAGCCCTCCCAGAGTCTGCCATTAACCCCACCAAAGAGCCCAGGTAGGCTCTAGTGTTGGGTTGCCTCAGGCAAAACAACCAACAGGGAGGGAACCCAGCCCCACCTATCAACAGTCAAGTGGATTAAAGTTTTACTGAGCTCTGACCGCCACAGCAACAGTCAGCTCTACCCACCACCAGAGCCTCCCATCAAGCCTCTTAGATAGCCTCAACCACCAGAGGGCAGACAGCAGAAGCAAGAAAAACTACAATCCTGCAGCCTGTGGACCAAAAACCACAGTTACAGAAAGATAGACAAGATGAAAAGGCAGAGGGCTATGTACCAGATGAAGGAACAAGAAAAAACCCCAGAAAAACAACTAAATGAAGTGGAGATAGGCAACCTTCCAGAGAAAGAATTCAGAATAATGATAGTGAAGATGATCCAGGACCTCGGAATAAGAATGGAGGCAAAGATTGAGAAGATGCAAGAAATGATTAACAAAGACCTAGAAGAATTAAAGAACAAACAAACAGAGATGACCAATACAATAACTGAAATGAAAATTACACTAGAAGGAATCAATACCAGAATAACTGAGGCAGAAGAACGGATAAGTGACCTGGAAGACAAGAATGGTGGAATTCACTGCTGCGGAACAGACTAAAGAAAAAAGAATGAAAAGAAATGAAGACAGCCTAAGAGACCTCTGGGACAACATTAAATGCAACAACATTCGCATTATAGGGGTCCCAGAAGGGGAAGAGAGAGAGAAAGGACCAGAGAAAATATTTGAAGAGATTATAGTCGAAAACTTCCCTAACATTGGAAAGGAAATAGCCACCCAAGTCCAGGAAGCGCAGAGAGTCCCATACAGGATAAACCCAAGGAGAAACACGCCGAGACACATAGTAATCAAATTGGCAAAAATTAAAGACAAAGAAAAATTATTGAAAGCAGCAAGGGAAAAACAACAAATAACATAAAAGGGAACTCCCATAAGGTTAACAGCTGATTTCTCAGCAGAAATTCTGCAAGCCAGAAGGGAGTGGCATGATATATTTAAAGTGATGAAAGGGAAGAACCTACAACCAAGATTACTCTACCCGGCAAGGATCTCATTTAGATTTGATGGAGAAATCAAAAGCTTTACAGACAAGCAAAAGCTAAGAGAATTCAGCACCACCAAACCAGCTCTACAACAAATGCTAAAGGAACTTCTCTAAGTGGGAAACACAAGAGAAGAAAAGGACCTACAAAAACAAACCCAAAACAATTAAGAAAATGGTCATAGGAACATACATATCGATAATTACCTTAAATGTGAATGGATTAAATGCCCCAACCAAAAGACATAGACTGGCTGAATGGATACAAAAACAAGACCCATATATATGCTGTCTACAAGAGACCCACTTTAGACCTAGGGACACATACAGACTGAAAGTGAGGGGATGGAAGAAGATATTCCATGCAAATGGAAATCAAAGAAGCTGAAAAAAGAAGCTGGAGTAGCTATACTCATATCAGATAAAATAGACTTTAAAATAAAGAATGTTACAAGAGAAAAGGAAGGACACTACATAATGATCAAGGGATCAATCCAAGAAGAAGATATAACAATAATAAATATATATGCACCCAACATAGGAGCACCTCAATACATAAGGCAACTGCTAACAGCTATAAAAGAGGAAATCGACAGTAACACAATCATAGTGGGGGACTTTAACACCTCACTTACACCAATGGACAGATCATCCAAAATGAAAATAAATAAGGAAACACAAGCTTTAAATGACACAATAGACCAGATAGATTTAATTGATATATATAGGACATTCCATCCAAAAACAGCAGATTACACGTTCTTCTCAAGTGCGCACAGAACATTCTCCAGGATAGATCACATCTTGGGTCACAAATCAAGCCTCAGTAAATTTAAGAAAATTGAAATCATATCAAGCATCTTTTCTGACCACAACGCTATGAGATTAGAAATGAATTACAGGGAAAAAAACGTAAAAAAGACAAACACATGGAGGCTAAACAATACGTTACTAAATAACCAAGAGATCACTGAAGAAATCAAAGAGGAAATAAAAAAATACCTAGAGACAAATGACAATGAAAACACGACGACCCAAAACCTATGGGATGCAGCAAAAGCAGTTCTAAGAGGGAAGTTTATAGCTATACAAGCCTACCTAAAGAAACAAGAAAAATCTCAAATAAACCATCTAACCTTACACCAAAAGGAAATAGAGAAAGAAGAACAAACAAAACCCAAAGTTAACAGAAGGAAAGAAATCATAAAGATCAGAGCAGAAATAAATGAAATAGAAACAAAGAAAAATCAATAAAACTAAAAGTTGGTTCTTTGAGAAGATAAACAAAATTGATAAGCCATTAGCCAGACTCATCAAGAAAAAGAGGGAGAGGACTCAAATCAATAAAATCAGAAATGAAAAAGGAGAAGTTACAACAGACACCGCAGAAATACAAAGCATCCTAAGAGACTACTACAAGCAACTTTATGCCAATAAAATGGACAACCTGGAAGAAATGGACAAATTCTTAGAAAGGTATAACCTTCCAAGACTGAACCAGGAAGAAATAGAAAATATGAACAGACCAATCACAAGTAATGAAATTGAAACTGTGATTAAAAATCTTCCAACAAACAAAAGTCCAGGACCAGATGGCTTCACAGGGGAATTCTATCAAACATTTAGAGAAGAGCTAACACCTATCCTTCTCAAACTCTTCCAAAAAATTGCAGAGGAAGGAACACTCCCAAACTCATTCTATGAGGCCACCATCACCCTGATACCAAAACCAAAGACACTACAAAAAAAGAAACTTACAGACCAATATCACTGATGAATATAGATGCAAAAATCCTCAACAAAATACTAGCAAACAGAATCCAACAACACATTAAAAGGATCATACACCACGATCAAGTGGGATTTATCCCAGGGATGCAAGGATTCTTCAATATATGCAAATCAATCAATGTGATACACCATATTAACAAATTGAAGAATAAAAACCATATGATCATCTCAATAGATGCAGAAAAAGCTTTTGACAAAATTCAACACCCATTTATGATAAAAACTCTCCAGAAAGTGGGCATAGAGGGAACCTACCTCAACATAATAAAGGCCATATATAACAAACCCACAGCAAACATCATTCTCAATGGTGAAAAACTGAAAGCATTTCCTCTAAGATCAGGAACGAGACAAGGATGTCCACTCTCACCACTATTATTCAACATAGTTCTGGAAGTCCTAGCCACGGCAATCAGAGAAGAAAAAGAAATAAAAGGAATACAAATTGGAAAAGAAGAAGTAAAACTGTCACTGTTTGCGGATGACATGATACTATACATAGAGAATCCTAAAACTGCCACCAGAAAACTGCTAGAGCTAATTAATGAATATGGTAAAGTTGCAGGATACAAAATTAATGCACAGAAATCTCTTGCATTCCTATACACTAATGATGAAAAATCTGAAAGAGAAATTATGGAAACACTCCCATTTACCACTGCAACAAAAAGAATAAAATACCTAGGAATAAACCTACCTAGGGAGACAAAAGACCTGTATGCAGAAAACTATAAGACACTGATGAAAGAAATTAAAGATGATACCAACAGATGGAGAGATATACCATGTTCTTGGATTGGAAGAATCAACATTGTGAAAATGAGTATACTACCCAAAGCAATCTACAGATTCAATGCAATCCCTATCAAATTACCAATGGCATTTTTTACAGAGCTAGAACAAATCATCTTAAAATTTGTATGGAGACACAAAAGACCCCGAATAGCCAAAGCAGTCTTGAGGGAAAAAAATGGAGCTGGAGGAATCAGACTCCCTGACTTCAGACTATACTACAAAGCTACAGTAATCAAGACAATACGGTACTGGCACAAAAACAGAAACATAGATCAATGGAACAAGATAGAAAGCCCAGAGATTAACCCATGCACCTATGGTCAACTAATCTTTGACAAAGGAGGCAAAGATATACAATGGAGAAAAGACAGTCTCTTCAATAAGTGGTGCTGGGAAAACTGGACAGCTACATGTAAAAGAATGAAATTAGAATACTCCCTAACACCATACACAAAAATAAACTCAAAATGGATTAGAGACCTAAATATAAGACTGGACACTATAAAACTCTTAGAGGAAAACATAGGAAGAACACTCTTTGACATAAATCACAGCACGATCTTTTTTGATCCACCTCCTAGAGTAATGGAAATAAAAACAAAAATAAACAAATGGGACCTAATGAAACTTCAAAGCTTTTGCACAGCAAAGGAAACCATAAACAAGACAAAAAGACAACCCTCAGAATGGGAGAAAATATTTGCAAACGAATCAACAGACAAAGGATTAATCTCCAAAATATATAAACAGCTCATTCAGCTCAATATTAAAGAAACAAACACCCCAATCCAAAAATGGGCAGAAGACCTAAATAGACATTTCTCCAAAGAAGACATACAGACGGCCACGAAGCACATGAAAAGATGCTCAACATCACTAATTATTAGAGAAATGCAAATCAAAACTACAATGAGGTATCACCTCACTCCTGTTAGAATGGGCATCATCAGAAAATCTACAAACAACAAATGCTGGAGAGGGTGTGGAGAAAAGGGAAACCTCTTGCACTGTTGGTGGGAATGTAAATTGATACAGCCACTATGGAGAACAATATGGAGGTTCCTTAAAAAACTAAAAATGGAATTACCATATGACCCAGCAATCCCACTACTGGGCATATACCCAGGGAAAACCGTAATTCAAAAAGACACATGCACCCCAATGTTCATTGCAGCACTATTTACAATAGCCAGGTCATGGAAGCAACCTAAATGCCCATCGACAGACGAATGGATAAAGAAGAAGTGGTACATATATACAATGGAATATTACTCAGCCATAAAAAGGAACGAAATTGAGTCATTTGTTGAGACGTGGATGCATCTAGAGACTGTCATACAGAGTGAAGTAAGTCAGAAAGAGAAAAACAAATATCGTATATTAATGCATGTATGTGGAACCTAGAAAAATGGTACAGATGAGCCGGTTTGCAGGGCAGAAGTTGAGACACAGATGTAGAGAATGGACATATGGACACCAAGGGGGGAAAACTGCGGTGGGGTGGGGATGGTGGTGTGCTGAATTGGGTGATTGGGATTGACATGTATACACTGATGTGTATAAAATTGATGCCTAATAAGAACCTGCAGTATAAACAAACAAACAAAACAACTAATAGTAAACTTTCATTGGGTTATTTGTATGGAAATACATTAATATAATTGTTTCAGACATTAAAAAAAAAAAGAAAAAAAAGAAAAAAAATTTTTTTGTAATGTTCTTTTTTAAGAATGGCATCCTATTCTAATTTAGTGGCTCCCCTATCTTCTCCTACCCTTCTGAGGATATTGATGAGTGTTTTATCCTGCTCTGAGTACTGCCTTTATTTCTCCAAGTTCCTTTTCCATTTGCTTTTTTTTGTGTCTTTGTCTTTCATGTTAAGAGATGTTCGTCAAATGTCCAGAGATCCTTGGATATCCACTCATATTTAACAGTGGGTCCCAAAAAGCCTGTTGGAAGATCCATGAGCAGTAGCAACCTTCATTGTGTGGTGATCAGGTAGGGAACCAGATTTTATGCTGGAAAAGCCCCAAACATGAGTAACTGTAGGTACCTACTCTTGGGTCTTTCTGTTTCCTCAGAGAGGAATAGTCTAATCTCCGGCTGGGGCTGGGGGCTGGGAGGGGGTAGGTTCTAAGCCTGATAGCTAAGAATTCCAAGGCCTTCTCAGAGTCTCACTGCTTAGTGGGCCCTGTGTTCCATAAGGCACCCCTTACCCCCTTTTTCAGCTGTGGCTAGTGTCCCCAGTTCCAGCACTTCTCTGGTTCACCCTCTCTTTACAGTAAACCTCCCACCTTCTGTAGGGGGTGGAGGAGAAGTGGAAACTTGGTGGCATGGGCTGGAGAAGGGATTTGGAGTCTAATTTCTCCTGTGACACACCTTCAAACAATCCTCTTTTCTTTTTCAGCCATACTCCTGCCATCGGAGGTATCTGGTGTCTCAAATTCCTCAGCCTTTCTTGGGGGTCCACGGCACAACTCCTCACAGATACTTCGCAGAGTAGGGAACACAGAAACCTCATCAGTGTATGAGTGAGAATCGATCAGGCTGTGCTGTGGCAACAAACCACTCCAAATCCCCAAGGCTTAAAACAACAAAGGTTGCTTCCTCTCTCACACTACATGTGCACAGGGGCAGGAGAGAGCCCGGCTCATCACGGTCACTTGGGACCCGTACGGACAGAGGCTCTGCCATCCTGTGACACCGCCATCTTAACCTGAGGCTTCAGGGGAAGAAGGTGCTCTGAGCTGCGCCTGCCTAGAAGCAACATCACACTTCACTGCTCCCATTTCACTGGCCTTGTCTTGCTCCTAGGGGACGAGGAGGTGCAGTGCAGTCATCGCTGGGCTTGAAAGCAGAGGACAACTGGCAATATGGGGGAGGGGCACTAATGTCTACCACAGCCAGTCACCACTATGGTGTTCCAGAATTTTGTTGTTCTCATCTGCAGCTGTTTCCTCTGCCTCCTGGTGATTGCGGCTTTACGTATTTTTATCATTTTACTGTCATTTTAGTGTAGCTTTTTTTTCAAATTTTGTTTTATTTATTTATTTTTAAACAGCAGGTTCTTACTAGTTATGTATTTTATACATATTAGTGTATGTCTGTTTAGTGTAGCTTTAAGAGGGAGCAGTGATAAAGACCAATTCAAACTGTACAACACACCACTCCGAGTACCCAAAACCCTCCCATTACGCTGTGTGCTTGCTCCCATCCATCTTTCTGATTCCACCCCCCCTCTGTTCTCTACTCAGAATGAGTTTGTTGCCTAAAGAGAGACGGGTAGGCTGCAGAACTTTTCAGAACTGGTCACCCATTAACAATACTTTTCAAGAAGGGGGCTGGGTGGTAGTTTTCAAACACATACCTAGAAAAGAGCCTTTACTAGAAGCAAAGCATTTATAAGTACTTTTTTCAGAAAACAATTATATTCACTCACTGCTGAGCATCTAGTCTACGTTCAGTAAGTCCTTGCTAACGAGCAATCCTATTTTCACATTCTGTAGGATTCACTTGCAAACAGATGCCAGTTTCCTCCAAGTATGAGAAAAATGCTAAAGTTCCGAGTGAATTAAAAGTAGTGTTTAGGAGCAGAAACTAACACACCATTGTAAAGCAATTATACTTCAATAAAGATGTTTAAAAAAAAAAGAAAAAAAAAAGTACTGCTTAGGGGCTTCCCTGGTGGCACAGTGGTTGAGAATCTGCCTCAATGCAGGGGACACGGGTTCGAGCCCTGGTCTGGGAAGATCCCACATGCAACTAGGCCCGTGAGCCACAATTACTGAGCCTGCGCGTCTGGAGCCTGTGCTCCGCAACAAGAGAGGCCGTGATAGTGAGAGGCCCGCGCACCGCGATGAAGAGTGGCCCCCACTTACCGCAACTAGAGAAAGCCCTCGCACAGAAACGAAGACCCAGCACAGCCATAAATAAAATAAATAAAAATAAATAAATAATTTTTAAAAAAAGTAGTATTTAGAGCAGATTTAGCTATCAGCAGATATCTCTGGCAAGTAGTAGTACAGGTGGTTTTTATTTCCATCTATTTGCATCACTGTAGTTTCTGATGTTGCTATTTTGAGAACGCGCTGCTTCTGTAACAAGAATTCCAGGGCCCCTTTTCCAGGCCTGTTGACCAAAACCACAGTGGGAGAGCCCCTTCCATGAAACCACACCTGTGGTTTAGGTCTAGGTCTCTAATTAGCTAGGTCTCTAATCCATAGAGCGAACATGGGGAAAATACCCAGATGATACTTGTCCTTTAAATCAGTGGTTCTTAATTTTTTACATACTCTAGAATCACAGGGAGAATTTACAAAACAAAAACAAACCCAATGAACAAAACCCCAGATCACTGGACCCCATCTTAGGTATTCTGGTTTGGAAAAGAAAGGTAGTAATTAATTTGTATTTTTAACAAGTACCTTCCAGAAAGACTTCAGGCCACCTGGCTTTTAATAGTGCTTTTCCATTTTCTACAACAGTATACATGGAATGAGCATTCAGTAAATATTTTTTGATGCTGAGGTAGAAATCCACAGAATGTATGTGTTTCCCCCCATGATCCCATCAAAGAGGTAGCAAATGAAGGTCTTTCCTGTAAATGTGGCAGCATGACAGATGAAATGCAACCCACAAATTCAAATGGCTTAAAGACAACTGGTGGAATATTTTAAAGCACAGGTTTTTGGGTTTGCTTTGTATAACTATTTATAACCCAGAAAGCCCTACTAACCAATTTCTTAGTGTCAAGTTGAATTTCTGACTGGATGGGTTTCTAAAGCATCACCCAATATTCTGGAATCAATTCTACCTCCTGAATGAAACATCTTGCAAGAGGGTTAAGCTGTTTTCCTAGTTCAAATGGATAAAAGCAAGCCCCCAGCCCTAGTGGAGGCTGGGTGATGGGTTCATCGTGAGGCTGCAGGAACCAGGTAGTTAAGCCGGTAGTTTCATGGAGCTGGTGCAGGTGAGAGAGCTGAAGGAAGAGGCCAGCATCTGGACCGAATGCTCCTGCATCTTTTTCTGGGATGGCTTTCCAAGTTTCTAAAAAGGATGTAGAACTCGGCCTCTTGACAGCTCCCTACTTTTAAAAACCTGCTCCATTTCCACTACATTTGCAAAATACTTGCTGCACTCCATCCCTCCAAGCCAGAAGGAACCTGGAGACAGCGGGAGGTCACCGAGAATTCTGCACATGAGCGCACCTATTTTTAACTGTTTGACTTTGAAGCCTGGAAAGCAGAGGGAGACACCAAGCATGCTAAACTAACTGACCCAATGCCGCCCCCTGGCTGGGAGGATGCAGATCCCTTCCCAACCTTGCCTTAAAGGTGCCCGCGATTTCATCAGCTAACAGCCAATGCTGACTTGTTACTAAAAGAGCAGGCGCATGATACCTTTCTGACCTGCATAGCCCTTTACCTATTTAAGTAAAATGAACAAACAGCTTCCAATAATTGTTTCTCACTCCAAAAGATATACCGAGAAATAGGCTGGTGCAATCATAAAATGCAGAATTAAATGAAACGGAATTTAACCTCTTGACCCTTCTTTTACCCCAAGCTCCCATTTTAAATGAAAGTGCTTAAAAATTATTCAAGAGAATGGAAAAGTGAGAGTCAGAGGAGAAAGAGAATCTTTAGAGCCAGGCAGTGGGGGTAAAGGTTAGCCTTCTTGATTTATTTTGAATAGACTGTGACACTCAAGCTTGCTGAGTTATCAAATTTCTTAGGTATTTCAAAAACGGAAAATAAAATGCAGACAGGGCAGCAATAGCTTTCTGTAGCTCTTCACAAGAAAGTATATTTCAGTTCAAAAACATGTCTTTTGTGAGGTGAGGACACTCTGGTACCACCAGAGATGAAAACTAAGCCCTTCCTGAAAGTCACAGTGAAAAAACTGCAGACACCCCCGGAAAGGGCCCAGAAGGATTTCCTCGATTTCCTCCAAAGAGGCCACACTATCCATCCCAAACTTTTAGGGGGTTGCTTTAAGGCAGTGGTTCTCAAATTGTGGTCCTGGGACCAGCAGCATTAACATCACCTGGGAACTTATCAGCGACAACGTTGAGTTTCACCTGAGCCCCGAGATCCTGGAAAACAGCAAATAAGGGCTCCCCTCCCCTCGTTTTGTGTTCTGGAAATGGCTTAGGCAAAGAACCTACCTTCCCATAAGACTTGAGTAGCTCACAGGTGCCCCCTTGTTTACCTATGACAAGGCCAGACACAGACCCTCCAAATTTACATTCTTTGCCTGACAAATGGTTAGTTGAACTGCTGATTAATCAAGACAAAATGCTTATTAACCAGCCTTTGATTAAGCTCCTCGCCTTCTTTCAGGTCCCTGAACTTTGGCCAGCTTACCACCCCTACTCAACAGCTCCTCCTGGGAGTAGGCTGGTGTCAGGTTAAAACACTCTCTCATGGGCAATGCGTTCAAGCCATGCTTCATCCCACTTCCTCACACCTTGTTCTTCCAAGCCTTGTTTACTCCTCCCTCCAAAAGAACCCCCTTTGTGCCTAACTCTAGAGACGCTTGCAGATCTTACAGAGGTTCTGCTACTGCAACAGTCCCCCTTCCTCTGTTACAACAGGACCTTTCCCATTTGCAATAATCCTTTCCAATAAAGTCTCTCCTTAATCCAGACTTGTTTTTCATTTGACGTTAGAAATACAAATTCTCAGGCCCCGCCCCATACCTTCTAAGTGGGAAACTAGGGCATGGGAAGCGGTGCGCCTGGAAATCAATTTCTGAACAAGTGCTCCAGGAACAGTTTGAGAACCACTGATTTACGGCAACCTCTCAACACTTAACTCCCTCCCACCTGTGTTTCACTCAGGGGCGCTTAAGCACAAGCTGTTTCTGAGCATCCCCACAGATCGTTTCTCTCATCAAGTCATTTCCCAATGACAAATGAGGCCACCGAGCGCCCGTCTCCCCTCCTGGCCGCGCGTGGAGCTGAGCGGGCCTGAACCCGCACACACTTACATCTCCATCCACCGGCCTCTGGTCGTCACAATCCCTGGTGGGACTAATGTCCTGGCGCATGACCCAGATGGGCTCTTTGGGCTCGTCGGGGGTATAAGGCGAACGTATGGTCCTGGTTTTCACCTCCTCGATGGCCTCCTTGATGTCCTTGATGGCCAGCGAGATGGCATCCCTCTTCTCCTTGCTGTACCGCTGCACCGCCTCGCCGCCAGCCGCCCTCTGCTGCCCCGCCGGCGCCTGCAGCCCGGGGCTGTCCGGGCGGCCCCCGCCCGGGGTGGGGGCGCGCTCCAGGTCCTGCTCGGCCTCGGGCATGTCCTCGGCCGCCTTGTCGAGGCTCTGCGAGCTCATGCTCTGCTTGACCTCGGCCACGATCTGGTCGATGTCCTCTTCCTGCTCGTAGCTGTCCATGCGCGGGTAGGGCGCGAACTCGGCCTCCTTCTCGGGGCTGTCGGACTCGCCGTCAGAGCGCTCGTCGTAGTGGTGCAGCCGCGCGCCCAGGGCCTCCTGGCGGTAGGCGGCTGCCTCGTCTCGCTCCTGCTCATACAGCCGCAGGCCGTCGCGCGCGTCCAGCTCGGGTGCGTCCCCGATTTCCTCGTACACGTGCTCCTGGAGGCCCCCGTAGTCGGCGTAGGGCTCGGCATAGGGCTCGTCCTCGCCGCGGTGGAAGAGCCGGTGCGTGTAGACGTAGCCCGAGTAGGCAGCGTTCATGGCCTCCTCGTGCTCCAGCGAGTGGAAGTGCAAGTGGTTGGGCAGCGCGCGGCGGTGCGTGGCCTCGGCGTGCTCGGCCTCCGCCTGCTCCGTGTACTCCTCGGCCTCGGGCCGGTACTGCACTGCGTACGCGCTCTCGTCCTCGGGGTCCTGCGCGCGCTCGGCGTCGTAGCCGTCGCGCGCCGCGGCGATCACGTCGCCCTCGGCCGTGTCCGTGTGGTTGTGGAAGCCGCTTTCCGTGCTGGCGGAGCGCGCCAGGCACTCCCCGCGCTCCTCCTCCTCGGGCTGCGGCTGTTGCTGCCCGGGCTGGGCGCGGAGGTCCTCGACGGCGCGCCCGCGCGGGGGGCGGCCCGCATAGTGCTGCTGCAGCTCCTCCTCCACCTCCGGGTGCTCCAGGTCGGCCTCCACCGACTCGTTCACCTCCCCGCCTGCCGCCTCGTCCGTCACCTCCACCTCCGCGGCCCCCTCCAAGTGGTTCATGGTGGGCGTCGGGGACGGCTGGGAGAGAGGCTGGGCCGGCTCACTGCGCTCTCATTCTGCTCCACCCGGCTGGAAAAACAAAAAAGGGGCGGGGCTATTACGTGGTTCAGACTGTAGTCAGGAGCTGAGTACCAAGATAACCATAAAAACAGCTGTTATTGATCCCATCTGAATCTCGGTCAGTTAAAAAGTGATTGCAAATTTAAGCTCAGTCTGAGAGCACATAGTTCATCTTCTTCGTAGCGCGTGTCGTAATTTGTAATTACATATCTCCTTGTGTAATTGCTTACTGGCTTTCTCCCTTCCCCACCCCTCAGACTGAGAGCCTCTTGAGCCTTTAGTTCCCCACCACGCTTACTATTCAGGTTCTGTTTCTGATGCATATGAATAGAGAGTACTACCAAATTGAATGAGACAATTGACAACATTTTCCATCTGCTAAGGGATAAATCTAAGTTATACTAGAAACGATTTTTAAAATAAGTTTCAAGGGAAAATAATCTTGGAATGTTTTGAATCCGTTGCTGTCAATACAAATTCGCAGCCATTCTGAGGGAGGCTATCAACCATCAGTGGGTTCTCGTCCTGGCATTGCTGGCTCTGTTGCCTCCGGTTAAGTGGCTCAATTTTCCGGACCTCCACCGTGAGACTGGACTCATTTCCTACAGCAGGATGTTAACAGCTATTACCTAGACAAGAAAAGACTCCGTGGTCAAATAAGTCTGGGAAATGCTGACTTCGAGTTGACTTTTCATTGTGAATATTCAAGGGGAGGAAGATACAGGATGCTGGGTTCACAAACTTGTTTGACTGGGAAACACTTTTTTCCTACGGGCCAGTGTTCTGACAAATGCACTTAAAGAAACACAGACTAGCTAATTTCTAATACTCACTTCCCTCATACACCCTGGATCTAAAATTCTTTGATTCTATGAATTAGCATTATAGCTGATATTGGATAACACGCTTATTTCTTTAAAATATGGCTAGGTCTCTTTCCCTATTTTCAGAGGGACTTGCAGCTAGAGAGACAGCTTTGGTTTCAACCTCTCTCAATTCTTCTTATCACAAAATAGCTTTATAGCATAATCTGTGTACAGTGTATGGAAATAAACAAAGGATGTAAAGAACAGCAAAAACAGGCAGGACCCCTATGATTTCAAGACATTTATGGTAAATAGGTTCAACATGTGTAAACTTTTAGGGACTTCCCTGGTGGTCCAGTGGGTAAGACTCCGAGCTCCCAAGGCAGGGGGCCCGGTTTCGATCCCTGGTCGGGGAACTAGATCCCACATGCATGCCACAACTAAGGAGCCCACGTGCCGCAACTAAAAAGATCTCGCATGCTGCAACTAAAGATCCTGTGTGCCGCAACTAAGACCCGGTACGGCCTAAATAAATAAAATAAATATTTTTTTAAAATGTGTAAAGTTTTCTCATAGTGTTCTTTTGGAGAGCTCATCTTACAAATGGACAAAAGTGGGAAGTGAACTCTTTAATGTAATAGCAGAAAGCTCCAGGAGGACCAGGAACATCTGATGGACTCTCTAATGTTTTGATGCATTATATTCTACTCAACTCCCACCACAATGAAAGCAATTTCCTTCAGACACTATGACAGTCCCAGTAGTAAAGGAGGCCATTTTGGAGCTACCACGTTCATCTTAAAGCAGAAGTATCATCTTTCTCCCATTCTTTGATGGATCCACCACTGACTAATACTCACTAGAAAACAATTGTGGTTTAGCAGAGATGATCAATCCTTATTGCTTCCTTCCTTGATAAGAGTCCCACTTCATACTAATTAGACCTTGTCTTCTTTGAAAAACTGTGGCCTCCTCTCATTTAACCCCTGAGAGCAGTGACTGTGAACTAGGTATAAGAAAGTTTTCCAAGTATGAGTCTCCATTCAGACCAGATGGATGGTTAATGCACTGAACAGAAGAGGCAAATGCTGGTGCTGAGGGCCCCCAGGTTAGGTGGCCTCCAGTGGATCATGCAAAATACAAAACAAATATTCAATTCAATACAACACATAGACAACAACAGTCTATCCAAGTTTCCTTTATAAGGACTCTCTGGAAAAGACAACAGATAAAAACCACACTCATGTACAAATCTAAGTCTGCTGAGCACAAAGAAAGCATTCACAGGGAGGGATACCAAACGTGCCAGATACTTCCCTGGGTACTGCGGCCCTGTGGTGTGTCAGCTGTGTGTGGTTAGTGTTAGCAATGCAACAACCACCATCCAAAACACCTGAACAAGCCAAGAATTCATGATAACCATGTGCAGAACTGATCAAAACACTGTCTTCAGTGAAAATGGCACTTTCCCTTTTCACTTTGATGAAAATCTATCGATATATGCGTCAGAAAGAGATTTGAGTTTATTCTGGGTTAAAATTGTATTTGACCAGCAAATGGTGCCATCTCATAGAGCACTGATCCAAAGGAAATGAGATTTCCATGCATGTCCATACACTGAGTTATGGTAAAGAAAGTTACAAGAAACCACTTCTTTAAGGAAAAATACTGTCAAAATCATGCAGTTTTGGTGCAGTGGAGCTTTCTATTCACTGGGGGCATTGTCCTTATACCCCCTCCCCCGGCCTCAGGGGAGTATTCCCGCACGCACGGAGTATTTCTATTTCACTCACCACCGTGGTTTCAAGAATACAGTTTGGGTTGTGGTGTTCGCGGCATGTTAATTAATAACAGACATCGATTTGAGGGATTTCTCTAGGACAAAGGCAACTACCAACTTTTAAAGATGGAGCTGACGTTGGTGGTCGGGTCCATCGGTAGCACACGAGAGGACGGTTCCCTGTACCCTGGCAACTTTGGGGGTGATATTTATTTAAAAACCCCACTGAGGCTGTTTTGAAAGAATCCAAGGTTATTGTGGGTATAGAGATTGGTACCACCTTTTTGAAAAGCAATTTGGCAAGATGAATTAAAATCTTAAAAAGGTAATATACCTTTGCCCTGCTAACTCTACTTATAGAAATCTCAAAGGAAAAACTCAGATGTGGACAAAGATGTTTCTCACGGTATTTGCTTAAAAAGTAAAGATTATAAACACTAACTATTAAGCGCTAACATTAAGTACGAATAAGTACAGTGTTAATAAGCGTGTTAGCATCATATTGCAGTTCAGGAAGGTGTGGGGCTTTTCTGGCTGGGTAGCTCCACCTGGAGTTCCCACAGCACTCAATCTCAACCTGCCACAGCTGAACAAGTCATGCCTCGTTATCCTCCCTCCCCATCTCAGCTCCCAAACCTGGCCCCGCCTCCTGTATTTCCTGCATGGCTGAAAGGCACCACCAAGTCCCCAGCCCAGGAATCATTACTGAGTTGTCTCTTTCTCTAACCTCCTTCCCCAGACTGAGGACCAAGTCCATTGTCTTTATAACTCTCGCATCATCCTCACTGCCACTACCTTGTCTCGGTCCCTCTCACCTACAAAATTTCCTTGACTAATTTCTCAGTCCCCTCCAGTCGATCCTCACCTCGCTATGAGCCAAACTGCTCACCTTTCTAAATACAAATCTGAATCCCGTAGCCCTATTTCTCAAACTCTTCAGTGATCTCCCTCCAGTACATAGTACAACTGCTTAGCGAACTGTCTACCAGACATTACTAGGCATTTGCCACATAATGACTCACACTAGCCTACAAAGAGCATACTCTTCTATTGTCTTTAGAGAGATTATTGTCAGCTCTTTTAAAAATGAGGAGATGGAGGCGGGTGGTGTTAGGTGATTGCCTAGGTCACACACCTGCTGGTGGAACTGGTGTCACCCCCCCCACCCCACCCCCGCCCCTGTCCCCGCCTCTAGACTCTGGTGCTTGAGTCCTACTCCTGACAAAGAGAGCCCTTGGGCCACATCACTCCTCCAAGCCTCACCTTCACGCTTCACCTCCACCCTGTATTCTAACACCCCAGAGTCCTGACACTGGCCCTAACTGCCTTCCCTATCCTCAGCATATTTTTCACCTAACTTTTCTTTGGTGAATCTGTCTTATCTTCCCCAAAGCAAGTTCATACCTAATGAATGTCTATTACGTGCCAGCCTCCAGGCAATGTTCTGGGCATAGAGGCAGAGCAGTGGCCAAGCCAGACAGGCTGCTCTGTTCTCAGGAAGCCACCATTCTAGCTCATGGGGGTGGAGGGAAAGGAGAGGGGAAGAGACAATAATTATGTTAATACACAAATAAAATAACATCAGGGAACAAAAAGTCTTATGAAGAAAATGAAACAGGGTAATGGCAGAGAAACTGACCGAGGAGAGAGGGCCTCCTACAGTGGCCAGAGGAGGTGATATGTGCACTGAGGTCTGAATGATAAAGAAAGAGGCAGCCAACTAAAGATCTGAGGGCAGGGCCTTGAGGTGAGAAAGGACTTGCTGTGTTCAAAGACAGAAATAATGTTTGTGAACTGAGTAAGGGATGATGTGGTAGGAGATGAGGATGGAAAGTTGGGAAGGGGCTAGCAGGGCAGGGCCTGGTACCTCATGGTAAAGAGTTATTTCAAGTGCACTGGCATGCTACTAGGGGGGTTTAAGCAGGGGAGTAATAAAGCCTGATTAACCTCTCCCATCATCCTCACTGTACCCTTTCTATCTATCTATCTATCTATCTATCTATCTATCTATCTATCTATCTATCTATCTATCTATCTATCATATTATAGCACCTGTCATTCTGAGTAGCAATTCTTTATAAATATGAAGTCCTTGAGAAAAGAGGACACGTCATTTATCTTTGATTCCCCAGTGCCAAGTACAGAGGGAACATAGTAGGTAGTCAGTAAATTTTTAGTGATTAGAAAGAAAATAATTATCCTCCCACTTCACAGTATCAGGGGCCTTCTGGACATTGGCATGCCCAGCCTTTGGAGAACTCATTTCTTCTTTCCACCTTGAATCTTTACTGCCCTCATCTGCCCCTGCGAACTTCTCCACCTTCTTCTGATGCTTTAAGTGTCCAAAGAACTCCAGTGATTCAACCCCTGCCTACATTTGAGGGCGCTGATCCAGTTGGCATTTATTGGATATGTACCAGGCACTGTGCAAGGCAAGGGGGATGCAAGTTTCTAAACCATGATCCCAGCCTTCAAGGGCAGACAGCTTTGGCGATTATAATACCTGGTGATGAAGGCAAAACAGAAATAGGTTCCAGCTACAAAAAGAAGCTAGAGTTAAAACAACAACTGCATCACCTTTGTGAATCATGTGAGTGCTACTGTTCTTATAGCTTCTGGACTTCATAGCTCGTAAGCATCCTAGGAACTGAGGCCTAGGAGAGGAGTGCCATCATCCAGCCAATGTTCTTGATTATGACCCATGTGCCCCCGAAGGCTGGGAGAGTAGAAGGGAGGAGTTACAGCTGATTGAGGAAAATCCCTCCCCTTCTACAAAAAGGCTGGATGACCTGGAAGACACAGGCAAGAGAATCTCCTCTGCAGAAGCAGCCACACAACATGAAAAGGAGGTGCTACGGCATCTTGGATGCAGAAGTGAGGGAATCCAGGTTGTGGTGAAGCACAGGTGGCTTTCTGGCTCCTGGTTCTGGAAGGTTCCACAGCTGAGTTGGAAAAAGTGAACAAAGGGAGGGAACTCCACTGCAGTGCACCATTTAGAAATAAAACATTTCATGATTCAGCAATTGAATCCAGGTAGCTCATAATGTTAGCTGAGGCTCCTGTTGGTTTGGCATGAATAGAAGGGGAGGCTATAATTACTTTGGTTGATCTGCCCTTAAGTAGTTGTTAATAACAATTTCCAATAGACTGTTTCTTTTAACACATTCAGAAGTAGTCTTAGAAGGGCCTGACTGAAGACAAAATGAAATGTAAAAAAGAACAAAAAGAATGATACCAGATTGTTAACCTGGAGAGTATTGTGTGAGTATGGGGAGGGGGTGGGGTAGTAATGCAGGTGTAGGGAAAACACATGAAGGTGGAGAGGAGAGAAGTGGGAAAAGAAGAAGAAAGTCTGTACTAGCCATGCTCTCCTCTGAGAAAACTAGAATGAACAATATGATTCCATTTAAATAAGTTTTTATATTTTTGCATATATTTAAAGTAGTACAACTACCTCCTGTGGACTTACTGAATGTTGCTTGTCTTGCCCTGCTGGAGTTGGAAGGGAAGTCCTATTTCTTGGGACTGCAGCCTATCCTAATCCACCTGCGCACATACTGTTCCAGTCAACATGACGTCTGCCACCAAGCCATTGGAGGGGCCATCGATGACACTGAGACTATTAATTTCCATAACAAAAGCTGTGGTTGCCAAACAAGATTATGCCCTGGATGGAGTGGGCATGCAAACATGCACACACACACACACACACACACACAGTCTGCATAGGCTGGGAGATTAATGGTTCTCATTTAAAAAAAAAAAGATGACAGAATAGGAATACCTAGGTATTCTTATCTACCTTCCCTAGCCTATAAATGTGTTTCCCTTCCATGAGTTAGATCAATCATAAAACATCTACTAGGGAATCCAAAGGACATCAAGAACCCTACTCAAATCATCAGCTCTTCTAAACACAATGCATCTATTTATAAGAGTAACATATAAAAGACAGAAATAAAAAAGACTAGAGTTTATTAAAGCTTAATCTCCTTTGAATCATTTGGAAATTAAATTTAATGATACTGGGAGCCAAGATGGATACAGAACACACATTTCCCCTTCCTAAAATCATTACCAGTTTAAATAGGCTTACATGGTCAGAAAAAGCCTCCTCACACAGAGTTATCTTGCCTCAGCAAACTATCATTTTATTTTCCCTGATATCCTTATGCCTGAAATTGTGAAGCATGGCTTGGCAGATAGTATTGGTAATGGTTTCAGAGTGAGTTGAGTACCAGATGTCAACCAGACTGAGGTCTCTGGTTGGAACTCAGGACTGTGTCCTTGACCCTGTCCAGCTTTGATGAAGACATGGGGGCTGGACATCTTGTTTCCCTCTTCAGATCCACTGTGTACCTTCCCCACCCTGCCTGTGCCCTGCGAGGCTGGCCTCTTTGGGCTGCATCAACAGCTCCCTGTTGCTCTGGCTTCTGTTTGGGTTTGGCCAGTGGAAAGCTCTGGTGGATCTGTCCCTTGATCCAGTGATCTGGGTTCTTCACCCGTGGACAGACTGACCCAATGTTGGCTGCCTCACCCCCTTGGATACCCTATTTTCTGGATCAAGAATGCCAACGGCTTGTCTGAATGGCCACTTGTTGATCCCTTAGAGATAGTGGACTGCCTGCTGGACTACACTTTTGTCCATAGTGCAGCTGGATTTGCCTTCTAGCACCTGCCCAGCACAGGTTGGTGGGTCCTGGTCCTTCTCAACTAGCCGTGGTAGACTCTTTATTTGCATGTTTCAAGGCCACTGCCATTGCTCAAAACACTTTGGCCACTCCTTTATGGGAACAGCTTTCGAAGTTAATTTATGGGGTTTGAAGTTACCAGCAAATTGTTCTCAATATTCTATTCTCATATTTAGTCATATTTGACTTTTGACTCCAAAGGATTATTCCCTACCTTATTTACAAGAGTTGGCTATAAATGGTGCTTATTAGTTTTCAAATACCAAATTTATCCCTAAGGGATCATCCTGTCATTCACTATCCTTAATGAGGTATTGTAGTAGTGTGGGGACAGATGTGGGTGACATACTGCCTGAATTTGCATCGTGGTTTCATCACTTACTAGCTCTTTGACTCTGAATAATTTAATCACAGAAAATATTCCAATTCTACCATCTCTAAAGTGGGCATAGTAATATTAGGTTGGCCAAAACGTTCGTTCGGGTTTTTTCGTAACATCTTACGAAAAACCCAAACGAACTTTTTGGTCAATCCAATAGTACTTACATCACATGGTTACTGGATGATATAAGTTAATAGATATACTACAAGTTAACATTTTATATATATGTATAAAACTTAGAATCATGTCTGATACGTTTTAAGGGCTATTTAACATTCATTAGTGCATTTTCTGCACACACCATAGTTAGTATTTAACAGATCAATATACTGTTTTTAAAAAGCAAAAAAAGGGCTTCCCTGGTGGCGCAGTGGTTGAGAATCTGCCTGCCAATGCAGGGCACACGGGTTCGAGCCCTGGTCTGGGAAGATCCCACATGCCGCGGAGCAACTGGGCCCGTGAGCCACAACTACTGAGCCTGCGCGACTGGAGCCTGTGCTCCGCAACAAGAGAGGCCGCGATAGTGAGAGACCCGCGCACCGCGATGAAGAGAGTGGCCCCCGCTTGCCACAACTAGAGAAAGCCCTCGCACAGAAACGAAGACCCAACACAGCCAATAAATAAATAAATAAATAAATAAATAAATAAAAGTGTTTTTAAAATAAAATAAAATAAAAAGCAAAAAAAAAGGTTAATATAAATGACTAGAGCACATAGTACATTTATTATTACCCTTTCCTAAATAAGGCTATGTAGAGGTGGAAAACAAGCAGTTAAGCTACTTTTAATCCATTTTGAAGTAAGGCTGGGTATAAATAAATCCATCAAATAATCACAAACCCTGTACTATGTGTAGGCCAATAATATATGTGGTGTTTTACATACTGTATTTCTAACCCTCACAACGGTCTCAGTGGAAATTATTATCTCCAATTGCTAATTTTGAAGCAGAAGCTAAGACAGTTTAAATAACTTGTCCAAGGTCACTCAGAGCCAAAAGGAGTGGAAGTGGATCCCTCTGGCTTTCGCTATTCTTTCTATTACATTTCACTGTGCCCAGCAAGTGATGCGATTGATTTTTTAAACAAACATCTAAATTGGTGTAATCCGTTTTAGAATAGTCACCTTGGCAGACTCTATACTTACTTGTTCCAAGGGCACTGTCTTTGCTCAAAATATTTTGGCCACTCCTTTATTGGAACTGATTTCAAAGTTAATTTGAGGTATTTGAAGCTACTAGCAAACCGTTTTCAATATTCTATAGTCATATTTAGTCATATTTGATTTTTGACCTCAAAGGGTGTCATCCAAATTTATCATCCACCTTGTTTACAAGATTTGGCTGAGAATGCTGTTTGATGTTCTCCAAATACCAAATCTATCCCTAAAGGATGAAGATATGCGACAGCCAAGATTATTAAAAAGAGTCTATTCAGGCTCTGAAGTCAATTCCAAAAGAGGACTTTAAATACTGTTTTGGCCAGTGGCCACATCTTTCACGTATGCTTTTATCCTTGCAGAGTGAACAGAGGGACAGAGGCCATTTGGAAGAATACATTCTTGTGTGATGGCTACAAAATCAGGTTCATTACTTTCATCCACCTTGAAATCTGTATAATTGTGGTTAACACTAAACAGGCAGGAAAATTAATTCATCCACTTGGATTAATTCAGCCACTCCAAACTCAAAGCTCTGATCACAACCCAGCCTTTGATTAAAGAGAAAATTCTGAATTTATGCAGACTACCTTATTGTCTGGCTCTTTGTCTAACACTTTAACAATCAAATCATTCATTTATCATTCTGATTCCAATAAAATACATGAAATAAGCTTAAGGCAATCATGGAAACTCAGAGGGGAAATCTTGTAAATTTATAGAAAATTCAAGGGATATTCTCCGGAAATCAAAGCCGATTAAAAGTCTATCTGAGGACTTCCTGGGTGGCACAGTGGTTAAGAATCCGCCTGCCAATGCAGGGGACACGGGTTAGATCCCTGGTCTGGGAAGATCCCACATGCTGCAGAGCAACTAAGCCCGCGAGCCACAACTACTGAAGCCCGCGCCTAGAGCCCATGCTCCACAACAAGAGAAGCCTCTGCAATGAGAAGCCCGCACACCATAACGAAGAGTAGCCCCTGCTCGCTGCAAATAGAGAAAGCCCGCGCACAGCAAGGAAGACCCAACGCAGCCAATAATAAACAAACAAATAAACAAATAAATAAATCTTTAAAAAAAAATAAATAAAAGTCTATCTGAATTTCTGTGAAATGCCCCTGGTTTAAGGTCAGACATATCTACAAAATCCATATTTACTGAGGGTTACACAAAATAGATATTTTTTCCCCATTTCAATCCCTTTTTTCATGCCCCTACATAACTTCCTTTCCTCACCCTCCACTACATTTACTATCTCTGTTGCTACACTACATTCAGTTCAGGGGTACTAAATCACCCGTTATAATCAACCTGGACCATTTTCCTGATATTTCTGTTATTATATAGAAAGCCATGCACACACCACACTTTAGTGTTAAAGACAGTAAATTTCTAAAATCAGTTCAGCCATGTTAGTTTTCAGAGGCTCATTACTTCATCCCGCAAAAGGAGATGGAAACGGGGGAAATACCAGGCTAAGGATGAGTTGAACAGTAATTCATTAGAATGTAGTCCTTCCTTTGAGACCACATCACCTCAAATTTACTGCTACTGTTACTTTTACAAATTATTTGGCTCATTAGAAAGTCAGTTAACTTGCTTCTCTCTATTCCCTCAAGTTTTCTGTAACTTCCTTTAGCATTTTCCTTCCCCAAATTCACACCAGAATGTCAGCCACAATCCTAATTACAAAGCTTCAGATTAAGTTCCTGTTTCTGACATTCTTTTTATTCACAGATCAAGAAAGCAGCGTCAGATATGCTGGCCACTGTCCTCAAACATCTTTTCAGTTATGCCTCAAATCTGACATGCAAGATGATTAAAAACAGCTGTATCCCGGAAGTTTCACTCCCTGACAATTCAGCTTCACAACTCCCAAAGAACAAAATTCATTAAGCAACTATTAGGTAGCAACATTGGTGATGACTTGAATTTGAATTTGATGAGCCAGAAATCCCACATTGATTCAAAGCCTCCCTCGACAATCAACTCTCTCAATTTGGCCACATTAGCAAAAAGTTAACAGGGAAAAAAACATATGTGAGGAACGAAGAAAACTACTTTCTCTTAAAAGTGACTCAAGGATAGTCTGGAAACTCTTGAGTTCATTGGACATGTTGACTAGAATATAAAGAGGTAGAGTATCGGTAACTCTTTTTCTAGTTAACTAATTTCATTTAGGCCCCAAATATAGGCCAGTGAAATTCAAACACAGTTTTGCTAGGACCCGGAGGCTTTTAGTCACCTCAAGAGAAGATACGAGTTTCTCCAAAGGAAATTATTTTTAATTTGTTTTATTAAAAAATAATGTGGATTTTACTAAAGATCTCATAGGGAAGACTGGAGTGAGAGACTACAATGTGCATCATACCCATTACCCTCCCAAAACCTCAGCGATTAATTTTTCCCACATCTTGCTTTTCTGTCATCAGCTATAGGGCTTCCCTCTCTCATGAATTTTCCCCTACAGTCCTGAGTCTTCATGGTTCTTGTTCCTTCCTTCTGGATCACCACAGTCCGGTAGAAATATAATGCAAATCAAATATATAATTTAAAAAATTCTAGTAGTAACATAAAAAGAAAGGTAAAGAAAGTATAATTAATTTTAATAATATATTTTATTTTACTTAATATACCCAAAATATGATCATTTCAACATATGTCCGATATAAACAATTATTACTGAGACAGTCTGCATTCTTTTTTCCCTACTAAGTCATCAAAATCCAATGTGAATTTTACACTTACAGATATCTCAGTTAGGACTAGCTGCATTTCAAGTGCTCAATAGCCACATGTGGCCACCATACTGGACAGTGCAATTCTAGATCTTCCTTTTGGGCTTCCTAAACTCTCTCCTTTTCTTCTGCAGAACAATTTAGCTGTGTTCAAGCTCTTCCAAAAGCATGTAACGTCACCCTCCTCCATCACCCTTTTCAACAAACAAAAGACCCTCCAATTATCAGCATTTTCCCTCCAAATAACAGGAGATTATGAACAAATAAGTGAATGAGTGAAAAGCCTGATTGTTGCTGTGACCTAGAGCCAGAAGTCCCATACTGTCTGTTCTTCGGTCTCTCAAAGGGACTGGTCCCATATTCTTCCCTCCCCCAGTTTTCACTGCTGTCCTTTAATCTCAGATCTCTTTGGACGCTGAGGCCAGTGTTGCTGTACTGCTCCTTTCCCCTCTCGATCACTCCCAGCCTCACCCTCCCTTTCCCCTTGTGTCCCCCTCACTGATAACCCTCAGGCTCATGGCCACAGCACCCAGGAATCCGTGCTAACCTGTGCACCTGTGCTAACCCACAGCACCCCTGCTGTAGAGAACAACAGAAGTTGTGCAAAGATTCCTCAAACAGGCAGTGAGGCTCTGGGAAAGCCAGGTAAGTAAGAACACAGGGAGCCCTTTTCTCTCATCTGGAGGAGGAGTGGGAAGAGGAAAGAGAACCCCAGGTACTGGGGAATCAAGTTAGAGGCAGTAGAGCATAGCAGTTAAGAACACACGCTAAGTCACACTGCCTAGGTTCAAATTCAGTTCCAACACTCACTAGATATGTGACTGTGGGCAAATCACTTAACCTTACGTGTCTCAGTTTCCTCTTCCCTAAATGGGGGTAATAATAGCACCTACCTCATAGTGTTACTAGCTAAATAAATGTGTTAATGTAGCACTAACAACAAGGATAAAAAATATACTTGTTGACCCACAGAATGTATAACACCAAAACTGAACCCTAATGTGAACTGCAGACTTTGGGTGATAATGACGTTCAATGTACGTTCATCAGCTGTAATAAACGTACCACTCTGGTGCAGGATGTTGTTAATGGGAGAGACTATGCATGTGTGGGAGAGGAGGCATATGGCAACTCTCTGTACTTTCCACTTAATTTTTCTGTGAACCTACAACTGCTCTAAAAAATAAAGTGCATGAAAAAAATTCCATTATTTAAATATTTATGTAAACATGTATTTAAAATATAATTTATATATAAATATGTATAATTATGTTCGTATAATTTATATATGTTTATATGTATATATAATTTATATATGCATATATATATTTAAAATATACTTTATATTATACATGTGATATATAATATATTATATAAGTAAAAATATAGATATATAATTAAATATATATGTGACTACTGTATATAAATAATATAAATATATAAAATATTTAAATATATAAATAATATAAATATATAAAATATTTAAATATATATATAATATAAATATTATATAAGAATATATAGCGACACACATATATATCAATACATATTTTATTACTTATAATATGCAAGCAAGGCTGCTCCACTTGAACGAAACTACCCCACTAGCCCTCACTGACGCTTAAGTGACATTGTGGTTGGCCACAACCCTGCCACTGCCCTATCACTGTCCCAAATCTAAGACCCAGTGAACCCAGGTGTGGGTAGCAGGAGCCTGACTGGCACAGAGAGCCACCTCCTGGCCACCTGGCTCAAAGGCTCCCCTGGGATGTGTGTTTAACTGCTCTTTCTGGAGCTTCCTACAAGCCGGTGCCCGCACCCTGGGCTCCGGGCTCACAAAGTGCCTGCTCAGACACTGGAAGCGCTCGGCTCACATCTGCGCTGTGACTTCCCAGCACGCAGCAGCCAAGCCCCACTCCTCCAGCCTGCGCCCTGGTCAGCTGTGCTGCTCGCCCACCTCACGGCAGCCGGCGTCAGCCTCCAATACCAGACCTTCTCACGCCCATGCAGCTCCAACTCAGGAAAATCATACCTGTGAGCACCAAGCCGTGTACTGCCCTTGATTTGCGACCATAAGTTCTTATCACCTTTCCTCATCTATAAAATGGGTCAACGAAGGGCAATTTGCAAGTATCTATCAAAATTACCGCTCTGAGGAATTTATGTATGTATTCACACACAAGTGTGTGAAATGACTTACGTACAACTCTACTTAAATTACTAAAGCATGGTTTGTGCTCACAAAAGACTAGAAACCAATAAAACTGATAAAATAAATTATAGATAGATTTCTATAGAACATAGGGTGATTTTTATGTACAGAGAATAGAAAGAACTCTCTGATATATTAAATTAAAGCAAGGTCAGAACAGTGTATAATGAATATTGTTATATATGTAGAAGAGGAGGGAAAAGAATACATATGTGTGGAAGTCTCTGAAATGACAAACAACTAATACAAGTACTTATTTCTTTTGGGGGGGTGGGAGGATGAGGAGTGAGAGCTGGGCAGATGGGGGACTTTTCAACACATGCATTTTTGTACTTTTTAATGTTTGAACCATGAACTTACTTTAAAAAACCCTAAATATGTCATGAAAATAATAACCTATTCTGCTTACCTTGTGGGGATGGTGACTGCTTTATGAACTGTTAAGTGCCTGGGAAAATTTATCACCCTTTTTGTTGAGGAGGGCTTTGCGGTGGGGCTGATGAGCTGAATCCCCATAAAAGCTTTCTCTTCTGCTACTGATGGAGATTTCTCATCATGAGTCAGAGTCCTTGCTACCACACTGTTTCTCAACCTCTGTTTTCCTTTTGAGTCTCACTATTCAAGTTTGACGTCTCTGTGACAGATTGCAGGGGTGGGTGTGGTGAAAAGGACTTTAAGAGTTGCTGTGCTTATGTGGGAATTTCTAGTCCAGGCTGTGGTCACTCTGACCGCACTCCAGAAACTCAATATGATCAGTTCACTGATGGAGAGAATTATAAAGTAATAAAAATTTAGAACAGAAAGGGTTGGCAAAGCCCAACAAGTCCCTTATTTTACAGATAAGGATACCAAGGAGTGGAGAGGTTACATGACCAGTTCAAAGTCACACACGTGTTATTGAAGCTGCTACCAGGGAGCAGCATGTTGCCCGGTCTCTTTCCACACCTCCTTCCACTGTCCCATTATAACACCGATTTATTAATTTACAAAGAGGACATACTATCCAGTTACAAGAGACAGATCTACTAAGTGAAAGGAAATGATTATACAAAGGTGCTTGTTTAAATGATATCAGAGCAAGGGAAAGGAATTAATATTCAAACAACTCAGAGCAAATCTGATCAACACACCATCCTTTCTATCTGTAGGGCCCTTGACTTTGCAGTGTCCGGAACCCACACGCCCTTCTGAGGAGGTGCAAGGGGTACATGCCATTTATACATAACTATGTGGATACAGAGTGTGGCAGAAATGGTTTGTTGCCCACCAAAAATTTGAGCTCACCCTTCATGACATAGAACTGTCACCAAGACAGTCACTAGAACTGTCACTACATTTACAAGCCCTCTTGACATCTAGATGGGGCCATGACTAGTTCTCTCCAAGGGAATGAAAATGGAAGTGAGGATGTCCTTTGGGGGCCAGGTCATTTAGGAAGTGAGTTTGCCTCTTCCATGCTCTCCTTCCTCATTCATGCTACATGCAAAAGAGTCCAAGACCTGCAGGGTATCACAAGAAGGATAGAAGAAGTGGCCTGGATCACAGGAAGAAAGTGGCCTGGATCCCTGAATTGGAGGAAAACTGCCTACTGATCAGAAATAGCCTTCATTGGACTGCAATTGTTAGCAAATTAACTTTTAATGTGTTACGACAATAAAATTTTGGAGCTTGTTTATGTTATTCTAATCCGTGCACAGGGACGTTTCAGTGAGACCTCAAAAGAAGTCATTACCTCTCAGTTTTAAAAAAGAATCATTGAGGGACTTCCCTAGTGGCGCAGAGGTTAAGACTCTGCACTCCCAATGCAGGGGACCCAGGTTCAACCCCTGGGCAGGGAGGGAACTAGATCCCACATGCATGCCACACTAAGAGCAACTAAGACCCAGCGCAACCTAGTAAATAAATAAATATTTTAAAAAAAAAGAATCATTGAGTAACAAGAGGAAAAAAATATCCTGTTACTATTTTTAGTTCTTCTAAGGCTTACCTCCTTAACTCTACAAAATATATCACAATTTACTGACTTAATAATTTAGACAATATCTATTGACTTCCTGGCATGAAAGATGATGAAAGATGAGAATTTAGTTCACTTAATCTCTCCTTTTCTTGCTGTCTTCCAATGTTTAATAATTATATTTTTATTGGTTACATTTATAGATTTAAATACCACCTTTTCAAAAAAGAAAGACTATTTTTAGAGCAGTTTTAGCTTCACAACAAAATTGAGAGGGAGGTACAGAGATTTCCCATCTACTCCTTGCCTCCACACATTCATAGCCTCCCCCATTGTCAACATCACTCACTAGAATGACAAAGTTTTTGTATTCTGTATTTTGCCTTAAAGTGCTTTGATTCTGCCCTTATACTTGACTGATCATTGGGCATAGAATTCTTAGTTCATAATAATTTTTTTCTCATACCATGAAGTCATCATCCCATGTGCTCTAGCCTGTCCGTGTGCTCATGAATCACCTGGGGAATCTTGTTAAAATGTAGATCCTGACTGGTGGGTCTGGGGTGGGCCTGAGACCTGCAATTCTTTTTTTTTTTAAATAAATTTATTTATTTATTTTTGGCTGCATTGGGTCTTCGTTGCTGCGCATGGGCTTTTTCTAGTTGCGGCAAGCGGGGGCTACTCTTCCTTGCAGTGCGCGGGCTTCTCATGGCGGTGGCTTCTCTTGTTGCAGAGCACAGGCTCTAGGCGCACGGGCTTCAATAGTTGTGGCACGCGGGCTTAGCTGCTCCGTGGCATGTGGGATCTTCCCGGACCAGGGCTTGAACCCGTGTGCCCTGCACTGGCAGGCAGATTCTTAACCACTGCGCCACCAGGGAAGTCCCTGAGACCTGCGTTTCTGAGAAGCCCCCAGATGACGATCTTGTCTGTGGTCTGAGGCCCATGCTTGAGCAATGAGTTTCCAGCATTTAATGCTGCTGATGAGAAGGCTGGTATGAGCCCAATTCACATCCCTCTGGAGTTCTCTCTCTCGGGTATCGTTTAACATATTGTTCTTATTCTTAGTGTTTGTAAATTTCAGAGGATGAGGCTTTAAATTTTTTGTTAATCATTGTCCTCTGCTCTTGGTAGGCTGTTTCAGTTTTAAGGTTTGTGTCTTTCTCCAGTTTTGGGGAATGTTCAATTATTTCCTTGAAAATGTCCTCCCTTTCCCCCTGGCATTCTCTCTGGCTTTACTTTTTAAGACTCCTATTGGTTAGATGTTGGAGCCTTTTCTTTTTCCAGCTCTATTGAGGTATAATTGACATAAAACATTGTATAAGTTAAAGGCGTGCAACATGTTGATTTGTTACACTCTGTATAGCAAAATGATGACCACTATAATATTAGCTAACACCTCCATCATGTCACATAATTAACATTTCTTTTTTTGTGGTGAGAATATTTAAGATCTACTCTCTTGGCAACTTTCAAGTATACAATACAGTATTATTAACTATAATAACCATGCTGTACCTTAGATCTCCAGACCTTATTCATCTTATAAATGGAAGCTTGTTCCCTTTGGCCAACATCTTTCCACTTCCCTCCCCTGCCCCACCCCCTTCCCCCAGTCCTGGTAACCATCATTCTACTCTCTATTTCTACGAATTCAGCTTTTAAAGATTCAACTACATATGATGTCATACAATATTTGTCTGACTTACTTCATTTAGCACAATGCCCTCAAGGTCCATCCATGTTGTTACAAATGGCAGGATGCCCTTCTTTTTCATGGTTGAATAATATTCCATTATATACATTATATGAAACATAATAAACAGATATAGAGAGACAGATATAGATACTTATCTATATCTATCTAGATATTTCTATATATCTTTATCTGTCTATCTATATCTATATCACATTTTCTTTATTCATTCATCCACTGATGGACAGGTAGGTTTTTTCTATATCTTGGCCTATTGTGAATAATGCTGCAATGAACATGGGAGAGCAGAGATCTCTCCAAGATAGTGATTTCATTTCCTTTGGGTAAATACCCAGAAATGGAATTGCTGGATCATATGGTAGTTTTATTTTTATTTTTTTGAGGAACCTCCACAGTGTTTTCCACAGTGGCTGTATCAGAGCTTTTGGACTACCTTGACTTCTCTTTTCTCTACTGTCTCTCTTTCCCTTTTTTGCTCTATGTTCTATTAAACATCCTCATCTGATTTTCCCCAAGACCTTCTATTGAATTTCTGGACAGCCTATCTTTAATCTCTAAAAGCTCTTTCTTTTTCTATTATCTGATTTCATGTCATTTTTAAATGGATATTATGAATTCTTGGATCACTCTGAACATACTAATGAGAGCTGTTGTTTGTTTGTTTGAAGTTTCCTGGATTGTCTTTGCTTCCTCTGGGGTCTGTTTTTCTGTTTACCTTGGCCCTTTCTCTTTCATGCTGCTATTTTTTCCCCTACGTATTTGGTGATTCCTGTCTGTTCATACTTAAGAATAAAGGATGAAGTAGATGGTGTGAGTTTTCCTCGATGTTGCACAAGATTGTTCCCCCTAATTTACTGTCCTTAATAAGGTCAACATATATTGTTTATATAACCATTTTCTTATTAATGATCATTATGTTATTTCCATATTTTTCCCATACAGTGTTTCAATAAACATCCTCATAGATTTATATCCATAAGGGCTGATACAGTTATTTCTATGAAATAAATTCCTGAAAGTGAGATTGCTGGTTGGAAGTAATACACATTCTAAAACAACTTTTTATTATGGAAAATGTCAAACATGTGGAAAGCTAGAGAGAATGGTATAATTATTCTCTTAATTTGATTGAGAGGATGAAAAAACTTGCAGACATGCAAAAGGCTGGTCTTAATGTATCTATACATCTACCCACTTGCACCCCCCTCTTGGACTATGTTGAAGCAAATGCCAGACACTAAATCATGTCATCCAAATGAATACAAGTTCACATTTTAATAGATACAGCTGTAACCAGGCAGGACCTTATGGGGCCTCCCAGGGACAGACACCCCACCCCCCCGCTCCCTGCCCACTCCTCCATCTGCTTCTTGCTTGTGGAAAAACTTTAGCCTCCTACACCTCCCCCAAATTCCAAAGAATAAACTTAATCAGAGAAGTGAGAAATGCAGAAACAAAGGAAAATAGTCAAGCAAGACAAAATAATAATAGTTTAGCCATTAAGCAAAGTCAGGTACCTTTAGTTCCTCCTCAAGGGCTACAGATAATACTCCGAGCCATGTCCTTTGAGCTGTTTTGCAGATACTGAAACCCCCACCATGTGGAAGAAGTTAACTGCATGCTGACCACAAGCATGTAGCGCCCCAGACTGATTGGAACCAGAAGGTTGATGATATTGACTTCTAGTTACCTCACTACCAACCAATCAGAAGAATGTCCTTGAGCTGATCACATACCCTGAAACTCTCTCACTCACACTGTCTTTAAAAACCTTACCTGGAAAGCCATCAAGGAGTTCAGGACTTTTGAGCATTAGCTGCCCCATGCTCCTTGTTTGGCACCTGCAATAAACGCTGCACTTTCCATCACTACAACCCAGCATCAGTAGATTGGCTTTACTGTGCTTGGGTGAGTGGACCCAAGTTGGGTTTGATAACACTGCCAGGTACTTCGCCCTAAACTTTAGTAATTCCCTTCCAACTCCAAGGAATTTCAATTTTTCCACGTGTAACCATGGATATATGTATTCTTTTTTCTGGGGGGAGGGGCATACAGGAAACAGTAAACATTCCTCTCTTTTCTTCCCAAATTCTGAACCAGCAAAGGGATATAGGAGCCGCACAAATGGAGATTTTAAAATGTCATCTGAAAAGCTGGATTGGATGATTTGCCTTTATATTTTTAGCCAAATTGTCTTACTAACACTTCACCTCTGCATTAAATAAATGGACCTCACGGAGTCACTGGGATAGCGGTCAACCACAGGTGTCCCTCACAGGTGTCATGCCTGCCGGGGGAAGCTTGCCATATGGCTGGGAGCACATCAGAATACCCTCTCACAGCAGGCAGGCAGGCAGAGCTGGAAAAGAGACCCAGATGGCACCAACCCAACACAGTTTCCTTTCCCAAATTCACGAAACAGTCCTCCTCTTCTGGAGAAAAGGGAATGAGGGGCGGGGAGAGGGGCCACCAGTGTTATTCTACAATGAATCACGAGGCAGGGAAATGGAGTTCCCCCCAAAGATGTTATCAATATATTTCATTTTTGCCAATCTGATAGGTTGTGTTTTACCTTAAGTTTCCCTGACAACTAACAGAATGGTCACTTTTTCATAGGCTTATTGGCCATTGCATTTCCTTTTCTGTGGACTGCCTGCTTTTCTATCAAGTCCTTTTCTTATGCACTTGGAGAAGGATTTTTTAAAATATTAAGAATATTAACCTTTTGACTGTCACACTGTTGCAAATATCTTCTCCCAGTGTATCATGTGGCTTTTGACTGGACTTATAGTTTCTCTTTCCATAGAGAAACAAAACTTTTATTTAGTGGTGCCACTCAGCAGAGATGAGGGCTGGCTTCATTGTGATGAAATACTACAAAAGAATCTCAGGCATTTCAGGTTTATTGAAAATACTGTAAAAGCCCACTGAAAAAGCATGAAGCCCCCACCCCCACCCTTTTTTATTGATGCAGTAAAAAAACATGCTATAACAGCTTTTACCTTTTTTCCTTGCTTGACAAGGGTAAGCTCATTAAAATCTACTAGCAGTTCCCCAGCTATCCATATGTCATCTGGCCACTTACATGGGCAGAAGATTGTAAAATCAATTTAAACAGTTTGGGAAGTGAATGAGGTCACTTCAAAATGATTTTAATCTACTGCACTAATTGCACCTAAAGTGCCTGCACACATTTCTCCCAATTTATAATTCCAACTAAGGGTTGACATCTTTAAAATACCTTGGCAATACACCCTGGAGGGGGTGGGAAATTTGTGCTGATTTTCCCTTCCTCATCTGTAGGTGAAAGGATCTGCTTATATCCCCAATCCATGGAATTTAAGGATAAGAAAGGCGCTTAGAGCTTTTCTTAGCCAACCTCCCCACTTGTTTAAGAAATGAGAGGAAGAACTAAAATGTCTGTTCCACCTCTCTCTAGGAGCCATCCCTAACTTCGTTTCTCACCCCCTAGTTGGGTCAGGAGTCTGTGTTATTCATCTCTGTGGCCCTCACACCTTGCTCTGTGCCTGACACATAGTAGGACATCAAAGAAGTTTGTTGAATGAGTTTCCAAGATTACACAGTTAGTGTCAAAGCCCCACTGGTTCCTGGTTCAGGACTCCCTCCCCTACTGTAAACTCTCCAGACTCTGGAGTAAGAAAGATCTGAGTTGGAATCCTGGCTCTGCCACTTACAAGATGTGTTCCCATGAGCAGGGTTATTAACCTTTCTGAGACCATCTCTTGCTTTCTCCTTTCTCTTTTTTAGTTCTGTGGTAAGCCAACTCCAATCAGGCTCTCATCCCTACTGCTCCACTGAATCAGCTTTTGTCCAGGTCACCCACAAGTTCCATGCTGCACAATCTGGCAGTCATTGGCCTTGACTGTTGGGCAGCACTTGATACAGCGGATCACACCCTCTCTAAGCACTGTCCTCTCCTGACTTCCAGGGGACGATTTTCTCCTGGTTCCCCTCCCTGGCTGCTCCTTCAGCATCTCATTGGCTGGTTCATCTCCCAGGTCTGTCCACATTGGAGAGCTTAGTCCTTGGACCCTTCTCTTCACCATCTACCGCAGGTGATCTCATGCAGACTCATAGCTTATAAACCATCTATACAATGACAATTCCCAAATTTATCTTTCCAGCTCAGACCACTCCCCTGGACTCCTTTCCACACCACCTACCTCCTTGACATCTCATCATGGGTATTTGACAGGCATCCCAAAATTATGTCTAAGAACAAACTTCTGATTTCTACTTCTAAACCTCTTCCTTCCACCATCTTCCTCATTGCCCTTCTTTCAGTTGCTCAGGCAAAACCTTGGCATCATCCTTAAATCCTTTCTCTCATATCCTATATCAAATCTGTCAGCAACTCTGTCCTTCCTCCCTTCAAAACAGATCAAGAACCAACCAAGCACTTTCACTCTCTCCACTGCAACCACTGCCAGTCTTATCCAGACCATTCAACAGCTTCCTCATTGGTGTCCAGGCTTCCACAATCCTGCCAAACTGTAAGCAAGATCATGTATCTCCTCCAATGATTTCGTGTTTTCTACAAGTAAACCCCCAAATCTTTACAAAGACCTACCTTATTCGATCTGGTCCCCACTGCCACTCTGGCCTCAACTCTCAAGCTCCCCTCAGCTAGTGTCTGCTCAGCCATCCCAGCTTCCTTGCTATTCCATGAAATGCCAACATGCTCCTTTGCACTCTCTGTTCCCTCTGTCTAGAATGCTCTTCCCCCAGATAGTTGTATGGCTCATTTCTGTCATTTCCTCATGTTTCCTGCTCAAATGTCACCTGTTAAGAGCAGTTCTTCCCAACAATCTATCTAAAATAGCAGTTCCCCCATCACTATCTGCTCACCTTTCTTTCTTATTTCTTTCTCTTTTTATTATTTAATATTACTATATTTCTTACTTTTATTACTTTATTCTTGTTTCTTCATAGCACTTTTCACCTGACATATTACACATTTGTTTATTGTCTTTCTCCCCCACCACTACTATGCTCCCATTGTCTGGAAGAGTATGTGATAATTAACAAGTGCCCGATAGATGTCTGAGTGAATGAATGAACAAGGTTTTATTTAGTAAGGATTAAATTAATGTATGTAAAGCATTTAATAGAGTATGGGCACAGTGTGAGTTGCTCAATAAATTAGTAATAAAAACCTGGAAAAAAAGGAGAAAAGTTTGACAGCATATGTTTCCAGCAGAAGGGTAAATAAGCTACAGAAAAGCAATTTATTAATAAGCATGCTATCTTTTATTTTCTTTTTCGTTCCAAATCAGAGTTTGTTGCTTGAGACTAAGATGACCACACATCTCTGATCCTTGCAACAATCTCAGTTTATACTCTTTTTTTAAAAAGAACAGTTTTACTTTTATAAAAATTATTTTATTTTTGAAAATAGTCTAAAAGTATAGCTATTTATAATAAAACTGATTAATACATATGTCCAAACATTATATAATTAATAAATAATAGATTTTATTTTTTTTAGAGCAGTTTTAGGTTCACAACAAAATTGAGTGGAAAGTATATAGAGTTCCTACATACCTCCCTCCTACTCACCTCCCCCCACCAAGCCTCCTCCACCATTAACATCTCCCACCAGTGTTGTATATTTGTTACAATCAATGAATCTACATTGGTATGTTATTATTACCCAGCGTTCATAGCTTACATTGGGTTTATTTTTTATGTTGTTCATACTATGTGTTTTGATAAATGCATAATGACATGCATCCATCATTATAGTACCACACAGAATAATCCCCTAAAAATCCCCTATGCTCCACCTATTCATCCTTCCCTCCCCCTTAAATGCTGGCAACCACTGATCTTTTCATTGTTTCCATAGTTTTGCTTTTTCCATAATATCATACAGTTGGAATCATTCAGTAGGTAACCTTTACAGATTGGCTTCTTTGACTTAGTAATATACATTTAAGGTTCCTCCATATCTTCTCATGGTTTCAGAGCTCATTTCTTTTTAGTGCTGAATATTCTATTGTCTGGATGTACCACAGTTTATTTATCGATTCACCTACTGAAGGACATCTTGGTTGCTTCCAAGTTTGGGCAGTTATGAATAAAGCTGCTATAAGCATCCATGTTCATGTTTTTGTGTGGATGTAAGTTTTAGACTCCTTTGGGTAAATATCAAGGAGCATGATTGCTGGATCACATGTATGGTAAGAGTGTGTTTAGTTTTGTCAAGAAACTGCTAAACTGTCCTCCAAGAAAATCTATATACTTTTAATTATGCTTAGTGCTTCCTTTTATTCTCATGTCCAAGTTTTATTCAATTTAAATTGAATGGTCATTCTATTTAAGACAGATAATCTCTCCTGAATTATAGAAAAACAGTATTTCACCCCACTATAGTACTTCTGTGGTTGTATTTCTTTGAACCAAATCAAAATGAATCACAAGTAGCAATTAATCCAAGGACTACTGGGGAGAGGAGAGAGGGCAAGTGAGCTGGCTCTCATTTTCCTTGCAGGGGAAATCAGGACAGCGAGGTTAAGAGGCTTTTGCAGGCCCCAGCCAGCCAGCTGCGGAGCAGGAGTGCAGTCAGAATCTCTGCAAACTCCATTAAATGCGCCGTTGTCTCTAGACCAAAATCTTCTTTTATTGTCCAATTAGTTAGGGTTCCTCAGCTTCTAAGGATGGCGCTCGATGGATTTAAAATGGAAGTGTGGCAGCCCTGAGAGGGACAGTAGTCGCTAATTGGAGAGAGGCCCCTGACAGGTCTTCGGGCCTGCGCTGCAGGCTGCGCTGGGATTGCCCCTCCTGGCCTGTCCTACACAGCCTGCACCACGCCTGGGCTCCCGACTGCTGTGTTGGTGCAAAGAGGTCTGGAGACCATTAGAAAGTGGAGAATCACGGGGCTGAAGAAGTACTCGATGTTGTACCCTGCTGCCTTTCCAGACTGCTCCACTGCTTTGGCCACTGGGCTTACAGAAGCAGCACCAGCAACGCCCCTTGGCTGTGCTAACACACCAAGTGCACAGGCTCCAGGCCAATCAAAAGCACCCGGATGGTATTTCCTATGTTCCAGGAACTCTTCTATGCACTTAAATATTATTTAACCCTCATACCAACTCTACGAAGGAGTTATTACTCATCTTTAAGGTTTCCCCTTAAAGAGGGGAAACCAAGGAACATACAGGTTGAGTAACTTTTCCAAGGTCACAAGGCAGGTAAGCAGTGGGGCTAGGATTTGAAAATGCACAGTCTGGGTTGTTCCAGGATCTAGTCTTAATGACAAAGCTATGTGTCTCTTCAATGTGCCAGCAATGTCTGAATTTTCCCCAGTTAACCTAATGGGTTAATTGGATCTCTCTGTCATCATTTCTTCCATTCAAGGGAGTATTTTACAAACAGTGAAAGCATATTAATTTGGATCCAAGTAATTTGATGTAAATTGCAGGCTTCTCAAACTCAGTTTCCTTCCCTATAAAACAGGGGTAGATACGGTATTGACATTTGTTGCAAGAATAAGATGAAGACATGTTTATAAAGTGTGGTGTCCTTGTATCAAGAAACTGCCACAGTAATACTAGCTTCTACTATTATTTGATTGTTACTGTTATTTTTAGGCCGAAATGGAACTTTCCCTTTGCAATATATAGGAAGAGAGTTTGTAAAATGCTGCAAACAGTACTTTTAGAATTTAAGTTACCTTTAAGGGATATTTTAAACACTTTAAAAGCATTTGCTCTCGTGTCAACCATCACCAGGCAATTACAAGCCAGGCTTAAATATTGCTCATGGCACATTACAAAGGACCTCTTCTTATTAACCCTTTGTTGGCCAAATTCCTGTTACTAAACAGAGTTGAAAGTAACACAAGGTCAATTTAAATACTCTTTATCAATCAGAATGGGCTTTCTACAAACTTACTATATCATGCATATAAAACACTTCCGTGCAGTAAGGTGTCTATAGACAAATTCATGACGAGAAAAAAAAAGGAGGACTAATAAAATAAAATTCATGTGTCGAGCTTCCTGTTGACCATCACAGCCAACACTCACAACTACTCACATAGTTTCTCAGTCCAAACCTAACCTTATACACAGGGCTCCTCAACTATCTTCCATAAAGGGGACTCTCGCACAAGAACAGCTTTACTAACGGTGCCCAGTGATTGAAAAAGACACACAATGACCAAAAGACAGGATTAATTCACTAACACATATAAAGGAATTTAAATTGTATTAATTGTAATAGCATCTACACACAATTAAAAACCATCTACATCCATATGCTCAGGATATACTATTTATTCAGTCTATGGAGAAGGCTTGTTATCTGTGTGGATGGTTTCAAGGAAGGACCCATCAATAAATATGAGTCTCTACCTTCCCACCTGCCATTCCCCACCCAGGGCCTTGGCCCACAGGTTACAAAGCGATGTTTTGTTCTTCAGTCAGACTAGAAGACACCTTTTGGGGTCTCTGTGCAGCTTATCACAGTTCTACCTTCTCTAAAACTGCTTTTTCATCATCCACATGTTCCTAGGGGTTGGCCTTTGTTTGTCTCATTTATTCCACTGGACCTTAGCCAAGTGACTAGGGGTGAGTCCCTTACCCATGATAGGTCAGAGTTCTTTCTGCAGAAATTTAGAAATGGGACCAAGAGGTTTCAGTTCTAATCTGGGCTGGCTGCATGAATGGAAGAACAAAAACCAATTTAGTCATCTTGGACAAAAGGGGCTTCGTAGAAGATGTGCTAACTGGCACAGAGAGACTGAAACTGAGAATCAGTGGATGAGGGAGGCAAAAACAAAATGCAAAGCAAACAACAAACACCTGCCTGGATTCTTGCTGGCTTTCCAGTCCCTCCTGTAGCCAGGCTGCATGTTCTTGGGATCCATAAGACACTACATATTCTTGACATACAGATGGCCAATAGGCATATGAAAAGATGTTCAACATCGCTAATTATCACAGAAATGCAAATCAGAACTACAGTAAGGTATCACCTCATACCGGTCAGAATGGCCATCATTAAAAAGTCTACAAATAAATGCTGACAAGGGTGTGGAGAAAAAGGAACCCTCCTACACTGTTGGTGGGAATGTAAACTGGTGCAGCTACTATGGAAAACAGCATGGAAGTTCCTTAAAAAACTAAAAATAGAGTTACCATATGATCCAGCAATCCCTCTCCCAGGCATATATCCAGGCAAAGCTATAATTTAAAGAGATACATGCACCCCTATGCTCATAGCAGCAGTATTCACGATAGCCAAGACATGGAAACAACCTAAATGTCCATGGACAGATGAATGGATAAAGAAGATGTGGTACATATATACAATGGAATACTACTCAGCCACAAAAAAGAATGAAATAATGCCATTTGCAGCAACATGGATGGACCTAGAGATTATCATATTGAGTGAAGTAAGTCATAAAGAAAAAGACAAACACCATGTGATATCACTTATATGTGGAATCGAAAATACAATACAAATGAACTTATTTACAAAACAGAAACAGACTCACAGACATATTTATGGTTACCAAAGGGGAAAGGGAGTGAGGGAGGGATAAATTAGGAGTTTGGGATTAGCAGATACAAACTACTATATATAAAATAGATAAACAACAAGGTCCTACTGTATAGCACAGGGAACTATATTCAGTATCCTGTAATAAACCATAATGGAAAAGAATATGAAAAAGAATATACATATATATATATATCTGTATCTGAATCACTGTGCTGTACACCAGAAACTAACACAACATTGTAAATCAATTATACTTTAATAATAAAAAAAAGACACTACATATTCTTTAAATACATCTTCTCCCCACTTTCTTCCCTCCTTAATCTAGCTTGCCTTGGTTTCTATTAGTTACGACCAATAGTTCTAAACAATACAAACAGGATCAAGTTGGGCAGGAGACATCTGCTAATTCAGGTAAGGTGCTTGCAAATAGTCATAAAGCATTGCATCTTTAAAAAAATTAAAAAATTTATCTGGTGTTTAGTCTCTCTCTCCCTTTAGATTCTGAATACTCTGATGGCAGAGACCAAGCCTCCACTACAATTAGGAACCCTCAGGGTGCCTTTTGTAATGTACAATGTAGGAAGCCTTCTGTGAATTTGCATTCATGATGATGATTTTTCAGTGTCCTGAATCTTACCATTTTGACTCAGATGTGAAATCAGTTTCGATACTAAAAAAACCCAGAATTTGAAAACAAGATATTTAAGTCAATTAAATTACCAATAAATGGCCTTCAACACAGGGGCTTTTTTTTTTTTTTTTTTTTTTTGCCACACCACGCAGCACGTGGGACCTTAGTTTCCTGACCAGCGATTGAACCCGCGCTCCCTGCAGTGGACTGCCAGGGAAGTCCCCAACGTAGGGGCTTTTAAATGTCATAGAAGATCCAGGTCAAAGTTATCACCTCTTCAAAGGAGAGGAAGGCATTTGAAGAGAGACCTCTGCTCTGCCTGGTGGAAACACTCTTCTTTATTCCTCTTCAGTTTATAAATTTTCTAAAGCATGTTGATCTTTGAAATTATACAAGATACATTTACCTTTAAAAGTTCATAATTTATACTGAGAATTCTTCAGTCCTTCAGATGGAGGAAGCAATCTGAAAACGAGGATGTCACTTATTTGTACTCTTTGGTCTAGATTCCATTTCATCATCATAAAAAATCAGTATTTTGCTCTAAAGGTTAACCCACGAGACTTAGAAAATCTGAAATCGTTCTGACCAGATAGTTCACTACAGTAGCAGAGCAACTTATTCTTATTCAGGGGTCAATTTACTTCAGTTCTGTGAAGTAACTGTTGACGACAGATTGTGGGCTGCCTTTCCTGTCCCCAATTCTATTTCTCTAGGAACTGTTCCTACCCAGGGACTCTGCTGAAAGGACAGCCTGGGCCGCCACGATTTAACTAGAGGAGAAGGTGGAGAGAGCTGGAGGAGGTCAGAGAACCACAGGGCGATGCTTGCTAGTGGCGTCTGGAATCACAGATCAATCCCCAGGGCCTGGCCATCCTCATCTCCGAGATGTCCCTCAACTTCTCCTTCATTAGAACCAGCTTGAGTGACCTGCCCAATCCTAGGGGAGGGAAGCCTTGAGAAGGATAATCTTACAGTTTTTCCATGTTAAATACACATCACAGGCAAAGGAAAACAATTTTTGTCCTTTTTTTCACATCATATATTAGTGGTTCTATCAAAATATAACATTAAGAAATAAACTTTATGAAGTGAGGAGCAGGAGAGAGCAAATGGCTTAGAGTCAAAAATATAAATAAGGACTTGGGGTCTGTAAGAAGGCTGCTAAGCCACTTTGTACCTCAGTTTCCTGAACTGCAAATGAAAACAATGCCAACGTCTGACCCACCTGCCTCATGGGGTTATTCTGATAATAAAATATCAGATAATAATAATAAAGTATGTGAAAAAGATATTGCAATTAAAGGTGTTAGATGTACATTTATACCTACTTTTGTTTTGAAATCATTTGATAAAGTTAAATATATTAAGAAAAGGTTATTTTTCACAGCTCATTTCCTACTGGTAGGGGACACTTCTGAATCTTGTGATAATCTTTAGAGTAATAATCAATTGTTAGAACACAGAGACTAGTGAGGAATTCAATTCAGCCGCTTAGAAACAAAGGACCTTTTACTTCCTCCCCCCTCTAACTCTGCCACTGGCATCTTTTTCTCTCATAGAAAAGAAATCTGGAAGTGGGCAGTCCAGGGCTGGTATGGGAGTTCTGCAATACTGTTGAGGACTTGGCTCTTTCTCCCTTTCCAGTTTGTCTTCCTTAGGGCTTGTCTCTCATCCACAACTTTCAAGGTGGCAGCCTGAGTGCCTGTCGTCATGTCTACATCCAGGCAGGCAGATGGGGCAGGGCATCGGGCAAGAGGGGGTGTGTATCAGCTAAGTCGGCTCCTTCTAAAGACCTTTCCTGGAATCCCTATCCAGTAATTTCCATTTATATCTCAACCAAAAATGTGTCACACTGACCACCTCTACCTGCCAGGAAAGCTCAGACCTACAGATTTTATTGTTGTTTGGTTTGGGGTTTTGGCTGTACCCCTTGCTACCCCAAATAAAACCTGGTTTCTCTTAGTAATTAAGAAGGGAAGAATATTGAGTAGGTCTCTGTTATAACCAGTAATTGAGAATTCTGGTTACTAGAATGTTCATTTTATTCATTTTCAATTTCTAATACAATTTAAAGCTGGTCATCTTGGCAATATCCTAAAAGAAACAAAGCTTCACAGCCTTGGCCAGGGTCATGACCACAGGGCTGGAATGAAATCTAAGCTTTCCCCATCTCTGGCCAAGTGCTTTACTCAGCAGGGCACCTCATGTCTGGTTTCAAATACAATTACCATGTGAGGTTCCTACCAATTTAAGAGCCGGGACCAGCAGTGTGGTCAGCAGAATAATGGCCCCCAAAGACGTCCATGCCCTAAATCCCCGGAACTTGTGCAGATGTTACCTTATGTGATGAAGGGACTTGCAGCTGTGATTAAAGGGATGGACCTTGCGATGGGGAGATTAACCTGGGTTATCTGGGTGGGCCCAACCTAATCACTTGAGTCCTTAAAAGCACAGACTCTTTTCCAGCTGTGTCACAGAGATGGGATAGAAGGAGGAGGAGAGGTTGGAAACATGAGGGACTGGACCCCCACTGCTGACTCTGAAGATGGTGAAGGAGAGTGGGCATGAGCCAAGGAATGAATTCTTTTTCAGGTAGATTGCCTATTTCCTCTTCATTTGTTAGGTCTGGTGTGTTTTGACCCTGCTCCTTCATCTGCTGTGTGTTTTTTTGTCTTCTCATTTTGCTTATCTTACTGTGTTTGGGGTCTCCTTTTCACAGGCTGCAGGTTCGTAGTTCCCGTTGTTTTTGGTATCTGTCCCCAGTGGCTAAGGTTGGTTCAGTGGGTTGTGTAGGCTTCCTGGTGGAGGGGACTAGTGCCTGTGTTCTGGTGGATGAGGTTGGATCTTGTCTTTCTGGTGGGCACGTCCACGTCTGGTGGTGTGCTTTGGGGTGTCTGTGGCCTTATTATGATTTTAGGCAGCCTCTCTGCTAATGGATGGGGCTATGTTCCTGTCTTGCTAGTTGTTTGGCATAGGGTGTCCAGCACTGTAGCTTGCTGGTCATTGAGTGAAGCTGGGTCTTGATGTTGAGATGGAGATCTCTGAGAGATTTTCACCGTTTGGTATTACGTGGAGCTGGGAGGTCTCTTGTGGACCAGTGTCCTGAAGTTGGCTCTCCCACCTCAGAGGCACAGCCCTGATGCCTGGCTGGAGCACCAAGAGCCTTTCATCCACACAGGGACACAGTTAAAAGCTACGGCGGCTGATGCTGAGTGTCGTTCCCAGGGAAAGAGCTTGGCGGTGCTGCTCTCGCTGCTAGGGGTGTGCTCTGCCTCTATAATCACTGGCTTTTAGTGCGTGTGCTTAGTCCAGTTTCCCTTGGTCACAGGGAGCCACATGCAGAAGCCTCGCACCCAGCACTTCAGACCCGAGTTCCTCGTGTGAAACAGCTGCTCTTGGTGGGCCCCAAGCAGAAGCTCACTGCGCGCTACCCTCAGTTCAAGATGGTGGCGGTAGACTGCGTGCAGAGATGCTGTCCCCGGCGCTGCATGACCTGGAGTGTGACTGAGCCAAGGAATGGAAGTGGCTTCTAGAAGCTGGAATGGGCGTCAGCTGCTGGCCAGCGTGGAAATGCAGACCTCAGTCCAACAACCTCGAAGAACTGAATTCTGCTGACAGTCTGAATGAGCAAAGAAACGGATCCTCCCCCAGAGCCTCCAGCAAGGAACAGAGTCCCACATACACCTTGATTTCAGCCCCGTGGGACTTGTGTCCGTTTCTGAATTACAGAACTGTAAGATAATTTTTGTTGTTTTAAGTTGATAAATCTGTGATAATGTTACATCAGCAACAGGAAACTAGTACAAGTGGGCTGACAGCCTTCAGACAGAGGCTGCAAGCCCTCCTATAATATTTTTCATATTTGTAAGCAAGCTTATAAATGTCTCCTTACCTGCACAGGAACAGCTTCTGACAAATTAACAGGTGGAAGCCATTAAAGGGTAAAAGGTGGTGGGGACACCTGAGCTCCCAGGTACTAGAAGAGCCCCATCTTAATAGTAATACAGGCATCACACACCTTCATTCATTTAAATAACGTCTGGAGCACACGGGTGCTGGGGCCAGGCAGGTTAATTAAATGAATGCAGCTGTAGGTGTGTGATTGAGTGGTAGGGACTGTGGCATGAACTGGACAGCATGCCATGTCCAAAGACCATCAAATACAATTGAATTAAAACACGACACCAGCCAAACAACATCCACTTAAGGGCCAGATTCAGCCCCTGCATCACCATCAGTTTCTGTTAGGGCCACCAGAGGGAGCAGAAAGCAATGAGAAGATAACATGGGAAGAAAGGGGTAAAATGGGAAAGATAAGGTAAGAAATAAGAAAAAGGAAAAGATGAAAAGAAATAAAACCCTGGAAGGAAAAGGACAGGGTACTATGTCATTGGAGGTAGCCTGGTGCCACCAACATTTTGCCACTGGTGTCCCCAGGGCCAGCCATGTTAGAACATCCTGCTCATTGGTTGGCCCCCCTCCTCCCCACAAAGCCTTTGGTCCTTCTCTTTGAGGCCAACAAGGTCATTTTACTTCAGATCTCATCTGGAGAAGAAGTAGCTGACGTCTCCTTTGTCACAGCAGCTGCTGAGGCAGCAAAGCAGCTGAAGCCCTGAAATGCCCAGGGCGGTGGTCACCAAACCTCTCAAAAAAAAAAAAAAAAAAAAAAAAAGCACAGAAGTAGACAGGGCTTGTCTTCACAGTGGGCAAGGCAAAGGAAGGAGAGCAGGGAAATCACAGGGACAAAACTCAAATGTCTACAGGAGCCAGGCAGGTAACGTAAAATGAATGGAGCCAGCCAGACGTACGAAAAAGCAAACTACGGGGCAGCGTGTGGGCCAACGCCAAACACGGCCAGCTGCAGGCCATTGCAGGCTCCCCGTCTGCAATCTTATCTTTAAAGCAAAACACGGAGATTAGTGGGAGGAGGCTGTCCGTCACCCTGCTAGACAGGGGGTTTGGGGGAAGAAGGGGCTATGTCCTTGCTGTCATTGTCCAAACACCCAGCGCAGTGCCTGAGACACTGTAGGTGCTTCGAGTAGTGTTTGCTTAAGACAATAGTTATGTCAAGGGTAACTGTCACCAGCTGAGGCCTCTGCACTATTTGTCCTCTTGTATTCTGCCACTCTCTCGTCCAAGGGTGTCTAAAACCCACAGATATTTCACTTCCTGCCATCTTCATCCAATGAGTCATCAACTTCACACCTTGTCAGGAGTCATGACATGGTCTCTAAATTTTAATTCCCCCAATTCTTTTACAACTTCTCATAAACCCCTCAGTGGTCTTGGCCTCACTGGCCTGTAAGTGCCCTCTTGTGGTAAAAGAGGGTAACTGCAGAGTTAAGCACCTTTTAAATCCAAATAATTCAATTCACATCTATCTATTGTTACAAAGTGACTGTGGAAGAAGTGAGAGTAAAGAACTTTTAAAACAAGTTTGTAAAAAAAAAAAAAAAAAGGAATACCTTTACATGAATACCAACATGGAAAGGAAGCTGACATTAGGACAGAGGAGAAATAATTTTTTTTTTTTTTTAATAACTTGCTTCCCAGAATTGTTGCAAAAATTGTAATGGAGTTTTTCCATCATATGTTAGGCTTTAGATTCTAAATATCTGGCATCAAATTTGGAATCTGGTATGCATAAGATGTAAGATGCATGTCATTTAAAGTCTCTGAGACTCAGTTTCCACATCTGAAAAACGGGAATAATAAGTATACCTGTCTCACTGATTTGGTTGTTACGAGATCCAGATTAGATGAGGCACATGCAGTATTTTCTATATTGAACCTTATACTCTTTGGCTCATGATATACTCTCATCATTACTCCTTACACGGCCTGTTTTTATTTATGTAGCCACTTAGTTATAAATAACATCATAAACCTTAAAGTGCTACACAGATATTAATTTCTCAGGGATTAAGGAATAAAAATAATAAACTCTGTGACAAATGATGCAGTTTATATCCACCAGCCATCTTTCCATAATATAAAATGGGTCAGATTGATTTCGTCTTCTTCCCTTTTAAATGCTCTCTGAAATTTTCCTCCTCCTCTTTCTCAACTTGGGCCATTCATTTGTTTTATTTTTACCTCTTCTGGACTCAATTTGTTCCCATATTATTTTATAAGTGCCCTTTGATTAATTTGCGACTGTAGATTCTTATTGGGAATGATATGGGGGAATTCATGTGTTGGTAGAGGGTTGGTCAGATGACCATTGTCATTCATGGAACCATTCATTTTACAAATATTTAATGAGCTCCTAGTATACGTGTGGCATTGTGCTAAGTACTAGGGATACAAAGTAAATAAAACAGACAAGATCCTTGCCCTCGTGGATCCCATATTGAGGAGTTTACAAGTAATAAAATATACATACTGTGAGTTCTGAGAAGGACTGTAAAGGGAACAAACAAGGATGAAGATACAGATGAGTAAGCGCACAGTTACCTGGGAGAAAAGCATTCCAGACAGGTGAACAGCAAGTTCGAAGGTCCTGAGGCAAGAGCAAAGAGGAGCATTATACTGCCCCCCAACCATGTTGAACTAACTTATTGGACACTTTCGGTGTATATGTGTAGGTACACTCTAGGTGTATACGTAAATATGTATAATATATAATATAGATATTATATATGCATATATGTATATATATAATACATATATGAATAACTTAAAACTTTAACAGAAGTTATGTTAAATCATTGGCTATGAGGAAAAGTAGTGTTGACATATTCTACCTTTAAATAACGTTCATTAAACACACATTTTTTAAAAAGAAAAATGTTTGGAAAAATAATTCAATGGACATCTTTTGGATCTCTAACCAGCTATTAGGCCTTGGTGACAGATTCCAGGGGATGAGGTCACAGCTGCTCATAATGCTGCCACACACTGTGGCTCATAGCAGATTGTGGGGTTTTAAAACTTAATATTAATATTTTAAAAATAAAATAGTATAAATCTGTTTGCTTTTTAATTTTAGCATATAGAGTTTCAGAATCAATCTTTTTTTTTCCTGATTATTTTTTCCTGCAACCGTTAAACTATTTTGTTACAAAAATAAGTCTGGGTGACCTTCCATATTCCTGGAACAAAAATCTTAATTACTCGGTATTATGAAGTTCTGAATCAGGGAAAGACAAGGCTTTTGAAAGATTCCGTGAAATCTCTTTTAGTGAAAAACCTGTGTACCATGAAATGGTAAATCTGAAACATTTCATCGTTCCTTTTCATCTTTGCTGTTCAGATAGATGCGGTCTTTCTCTTTCTCCACTTCCCTTAATTCTGTAAACTTTTAATGCCTATTCTGTGTAAGGCATGGTGTCTGTGATTAATGTAGAAATGGGAAGCACATGGCAGAGGCCAAAATGGAATTGTTGAGAGAGCTTTAAAGAATTACCACGTAGTTCACTGTGGATAGAAAGCTAGGGGTGGGGATCCCTTCAGAAAAGTGGGGGAATGTCTAGAAAGATTGAGAAAAAAGATCATGAAAGGCTTTGAACACTACAACAGAAGAAGTTGCTTACAAATTTTTCAATCAAGGTTTTTAAGGAAAAAAGTGAAGTGACAGTGTTGACGTTTGCCTTCCAGATGATCTTCATAAGTTGGGCGTTTATTCTATTTAGGTGACACCTGGATTATGTCCCCACACCCCTTGCTTGATTCATTGTGTTTCTCTCTTCCAGCCTCAGAAAAAGCATACCACAGAGCAAGAGAGTAATCAACTAATGGCTCACTCTTTATGCGTAAAATGAAGATGTCCCGCATGAAAATCAATTTACTTTGAGTTCAAACACTCTCACATTCAACTCTGAGTAATTTATCCTCCTGCTTCTCCCATGGAATTTAACAAACCCAAGATGGGAGGATGAATCTACAACATAACTTGTTCTTTTCTTTGAACTGAACTATCGATTCATCCAAAGAAACATTTGAAATCAATGTTCCTTCTAAATTTAAACTTCTGGCACTTCAGGGCTGGAACTCTCTGGGAAAGTGAGTACTGTTTATACTGTTTATTCTGTTTCAGAGCTAAAACTTTACATGAAAAGTAAAGGGATCCAATATATTCATCTATTGGGAGCTACCTTGACAAGTTATATTTAGTTTTAAAATCAGAATTCAACGGTAGCTTCATTTTTATAGAAACAGCTTATAAAAATGTAAGCCCTAAAAAAAATTGCTATTTTAAGAGTTAATTTCTTTCTAACCTCACCTTACTTTCTCCAAACAAAATGGTGCTCTATCTCGGATAATTTTTTTTCATAGAGGTATACCTTACATACTGTATATGCACAAATCTTAAGTGTACAGCTTGATGAACATGTATCTGTGTGTGTGTGTGTGTACATACCTTGTATCTATAAGCTACAGAACATTTCCATCACCCTAGAAAATCTCTTTTTGCCCCCTTCTTACTCACTATCCCCAGAGATAACTGCTCCACCCCCAGAGAACTGCTATTCTGACTTCTGTCATCATAGATTGGATTTTCCTCTTCAAAAACTTCACAAAAATGAAGACTTTCAGTATATACTCTTTTGTGTCTGGCTTCTTTGGCTCAACATAATGTATTTCAGATTCACCCACGTTGTTGCATCTCTTCATAACTCAATTTTTTACTGTTGAGTAGTATTACAACGTATGAATATGCAATTTGTTCATCTATTCTCTTACTGATGGATATTTGGGTTGTTTCCAGTGTGAACACTGTTTTTGACAGATCTTCATGAGTTTAAGAATGGGTGGGAGAGGCATGAGAAATGAACTAAGCTATAAGCACAGACCTTTTTTTTTTAAAAGATTGTTCTGGATACTTTACAAGTTCCTGGCAGAAATAGAATCTATCTTTCTTGCAGCCTATAAAGTGTCTGAAGCAGAACTATTAAGCATCCAATTAAATATATTTGGTTCAGCATGGTGCTAGTGAATACAAAAGTGTGGATTGAATCCTATATGAGTATGTTGGTTTTTCTGGTGAAAAAAGCTTCACTCCCAGGTCTCAGAAAACAATAGAGACCCACCCCCACGACCATCTTACCAGTGCATGTCATGGAGCACAAAGGCAGTGGAAAGGGTCTTGTGCATCACTGGAAAAACCCCTCACCTAGACTAGAAATTGAACCTAAAATGCATTGGGTTAATTTGGGTAAATCATAAAGTCATTCAAAAAGCAGCTCACAGGGAGATCAGCTCAATGCTTTGTGACAACCTAGAGGGGTGGGATAGGGAGGGTGGGAGGGAGGCTCAAGAGGGAGGGGATATGGGGATATATGTATACTTACAGCTGATTTACTTTTACAGCAGAAACTAACACAACATTGTAAAGCAATTACACTCCAATAAAGATAAAAAAAAGAGCAGCTTGTTAAAGTACTTCCTTATACAATGTTAATAAAACACTAAGGAAGTATTAATGGTAATTAACATGTGTTGATTCTTATATATTACATACATTATCATTATCCTCACAAGATTGCCAAGTGAGTGTTGTTATTCCCACGTGTCAGATGAAGAACCAAACTTCACCTGCCATAAGGGTATGTTAAATAAATTAAGGTCATGCAGTTACTTTTTAGCAGAGCCAGAACTCGACCCCAGGTTGGCACAGTCCAAAGCCCACCCAAATGCTTTACACTAAAACATCTTTATAAAATTAGTGAGCTCCATAAATTCCACACTTGAAGAAGTGAGACATAGATGCAACTGGCTCACTTGAGATCCAACCGCAGTTTTTGATGAGGAGGAATCCAAACCTTTAACATCTCCACATCCAAAGAGTCAGCACACAAACAGACCTCAAAGCTTCCATCAGCACCAAACACTTGCAGGGAGCTTAGTTTTTTGTTTTTTTTTTTAGTTTTTATTATTTTATTTATTTTTTATACAGCAAGTTCTTATTATCTATTTTATACACATCAATGTATACATGTCAATCCCAATCTCCCAGTTCATCCCACCACCACCACCCACCCCGCTTTCCCCCCTTGGTGTCCATACGTTTGTTCTCTACATCTGTGTCTCTATTTCTGCCCTGCAAACCGGTTCGTCTGTACCATTTTTCTAGATTCCACATATATGCATTAATATACATATTTGTTTTTCTCTTTCTGACTTACTTCACTCTGTATGACAGTCTCTAGGTCCATCCACGTCTCTACAAATGACCCAATTTCGTTCCTTTTCATGGCGGAGTAATATTCCATTGTATATATGTACCACATCTTCTTTATCCATTCGTCTGTCGATGGGCATTTAGGTTGTTTCCATGACCTGGCTATTGTAAATAGTGCTGCAATGAACACTGGGGTACATGTGTCTTTATAATACAACAAAGACTTATCTGATGTGCTTACAAGAACAGCTTTCATCAGGGCTTCAGTGACCCACCAGTCAAAACAGTTTGTCATTTCTAATTTTTTTCTACCTTAAAAATAAAATTATGTTGATTGTGAGACTTTGCTGCTGCCTCTCAAATGAGGCACACCCTTTAGAAATCGCAAAGAATGGCAGATATTTTTAGGTTGAAAGAAACACACGTGGTGATATCACAGATTCTGAAGATAAGTCTCTGAGAGCTCTCTCTATTCATTTTGGTTCAGTGGTAAGGACACCTGCAGAAAGGTCAGCTCTCTTCACAACATGGTTTCTAAAGAATTCGTCACAGACATAAACAGATGACAGGATAGAGATAAGCTAAGGGAGCTGAAGAATGACGGATGATTCTGACGTCTTGCACCTGTCCAAATATCTCCATAACTTAAGTATTCAAAACTAAGAGAGGCACTGCAGGCAAGAACGTTTCAACATCAGAAACTCATTTTGCTTGGAGATAATCCAGGTTTCTTCCAAACAGTAGTTGATGATTTAACCACGGAAATGAGTTTTAATATTTGCACAACCATTTTCCAATACATGGGAGGAAGTGGGCTCTACCACCGGGCTCTTTCACCCAGGTTTTTTTTTTTTTTTTTTTTTTATTTATGGCTGTGTTGGGTCTTCGTTTCTGTGCGAGGGCTTTCTCTAGCTGTGGCAAGCGGGGGCCACTCTTCATCACGGTGCGCGGGCCTCTCACTATCGCGGCCTCTCTTGTTGCGGAGCACAGGCTCCAGACGCGCAGGCTCAGTAGTTGTGGCTCATGGGCCTAGTTGCTCCGCGGCATGTGGGATCCTCCCAGACCAGGGCTCGAACCCGTGTCCCCTGCATTGGCAGGCACATTCTCAACCACTGCGCCACCAGGGAAGCCCTCACCCAAGTTTTAAACATTCCTCAGGCTGTATGAAGTGGGAACAAAAGGAATGGAACCCTCCCTTAGACTCTATTTGACTATGTGAAGTGTAGGGCTGGGGCTACCCAAAGTGCCATTTGTCCTTTTCATAAGCATCTCTTCTGTGTTATATAAAATCTTCATAAGTATTCATTTAATGTCCCAAAGTATTATATAGCTATGCAGTAATTTGTTCTCTCATTGGCAGCATTTTAAAAATGGATCATCTCAATGTACCCAAGAGTGCAGAGAGACGGGCTTCTCCTCCCTATACTGGCATACCTGGGAGTATAATTGTTACAACAGTTTAGCAAACACTTTTGCAACATAAGTTAAAATTTATTAATTTAACAAATATGTCAAAATCTTTAATGCCTTCTTCTAATTAAAACTTTAAGAAAAAGTTAAGTAACCTACTGAAGTAGAATTTTAAAGATAAGAAAGGATACTTTGTGGTTGTTTTAACTGACATTTCTATGATTACTAGTGAGTTGAACAGTTTTTAAAATGCATACTGGCCATGTGGATTTTTACTTTAGGGAATTGTTCATGTCCTCTACTCACTTATCTGTTGTGGCCTTAGTGTTATTCGTGAAGATTATATAAGCTATTTATGTAATGAGGATACCGTCCATTTAACTGCCAAATTTTATGACTCAGGTGCCTGTTTTAATCTAAGCTTAAAACTGATGGACCCAAAATGAGGAAGCAGTTAAATGGCAAAAAAAAAAAAGAGAGAGAGAGAAAAAGAAAAAAAAAAAAAAGAAAACATCAAAACCAAATCCCTTTCATATTTATAGCTCAACATGAATTGCTACTTGAACCTAAATCAGAAAAGCATTTAGATGATTCTTCAACTAGGACTCACGTGTGGTACATGAAGTCGTTCATAGGAACCCTTAAGGCACAGCAATTACACAAACATAATCCAGAGAAATCTGTCACTATCACATCGACGTGTCCCCGACTTTGTATCAAGTTGAAAATATCAAATCAGTTCAAATATATCTGGATCTGCAACCATACCAGCTCTTCTTTGGTCACCAAGGGCAAACCAAAGCATTTACATCTCTGTTCAGTGCACACACTAAAGACTGAAATCTTAGGGATAGTTATGGGAAATCAGAGAGATGCTGGACGCAGACACCAAGACTGGAAGTTCATGAACACAACTGTGCTGACAGCCTGTCAGAACTGACACAAATGCAGTCAGTGATGACTGCTGCTGTGGTAAGAATTCTGATGCCTAGTGTGAGTTTGTGACCAAGTACAGCTGTAGTTTAATACTCTTTGCAAAGGGACCAATAGTTAGCACTCTTAGAAAATACAAACCTGAGCATTATTTATTCCTTAGAGCTAGGGGTGATGCTAATCCTTAATAGTTGCTTTAGCTCTTCAATTACACTGTAAAATAAACAGGACGGGTTGTTTTATTCCTCTTCTGTCAACCAAAAACACTCATGGGATACATAATTTGGTGATCAAAGCCTTAACTTAAAAAAGTTAAGAAAGATTTTAGGAGATAGATTGATATCCAGTATTCAAAGGCGGAGCGGAGAATAAAATTAGCAAACATTCAGCTAATGTGTTCTCAAGGGCAGGGATTCATGGTAATAAATGGAATCATTTCAAGCTTGAAGGAAGTTACCTGTGGGAGACTGCACAGATCGCTTCAGGGATCACTGCATCTCATCAACCTAAAAATGGAGCTGCCTGTAGAATTTCTAGGTCAGCAAGAAGAGATACTAAAATCTAACAAAATGAAAGCCTATCATGAATCATTAGTAAAGGGTTAAGACTGCTATAGATTAACAAATTAAAAGGATACACACTCAATCTAAAGTATTACAAGCATGATATTGAACAATACTGAACAACATGATTCGTAAACCACGGAAGAGGAGATGAGACAATTAGATGTCTAAGTGAAGTCCTATAGCGTTCCTGATAAATCCGGCACTCACCCAGTTTGCAGAGAATCTATGTCCAGGATTTCTCAGGGTCACAAAATTCTTTCAGCCATGACAAAGTGCAGGCACTTATTAAATATGTTCAACACATAAATAAAGTCTTAACTGTATCCAAAAAGAAAATTATTTGATTAATTCTTCAACATCTTCAGAGAAAGATTTCATACAACCTCCCCTCTGAGGACCAGGGATAATGAATAATCCAAAATTCATCACAGAATCTTTAAAACTAATTTAAGACAATAGCCTCTTCCTGTCCTTCCCCTGTCCCCCCCCCATACCATGTCCCCCCCCCCCATCAGAAGTGTTTACAACTCCAAAGATGACTGATTGTGGGGGAGGGAGTCTTATTCACTGATAACACCTTTCCCTTCTATGAATACAGCTGTCTGAATTGTCAAAAGATCAGAGAGTGGGCAACAAGATGTAAAGGCAGCAGCAAATGTTTGTGCTTGGATGACTCCAGAATAGTGCAATCACTTAGCAGTTTCTAATCGAGGCTATATGCTACAGAGTACTTTTGTTTTGTTTTATTTTATTGTTAAGAAAGCACACTCTCTCTGGTTTGCCACAAGCCTCAACACTCCCAGTTGTTTTATACTTTGTCTGATTTACCTTTACTGATATTTCTTTTGTATCAATAATACATGCTCATATTTGTAAATGATGTATGTTGTGCTTGGAACGTACATTGCCTAACTCTTGGGGCAGGGATCTTTATATATACAAAAGATCAAGTACAGTAACAGCATTGTTCAACTCTTCCACATCTTTGGTCATTTCTATCTGCTTACGGTATCATTTTCTGTGGGATGTGTGTTAAAATCTCCCACTGTAATTAAGAATTTGTATCTCCTTGTCATTCTATCAAATTTTGCTTGATTCACTTTGAGGATTCAAGCTCAGGATTTTTATAGCTTCCTGGTGAATTATTCCTAAAAATACATTTTTGCCTTAAAGTTTATTTTGCAAGATATTAAGTAGTTATATCAACTATCATTTAAAAAAAATCTTCCTAATTTATCACTTTCTTTCCCTGTGGCTTTGTGTAATTTGGTTTGAGAGTCTCTCTTATAAATAGTATGGTAGACTCTCTGTCTTCTAACATGTTAAAAAGTTACATCTGTTAATAAATTATATTTATAATTACTAACTTAATTGGACCTACTTCTTCTATAATTTTTTCCTATTTGCTATATGCCTTTTCTTTGCCTCTATTTTTCTATTTTCCTGATTACTATTAGATTGAATAACTTCTTAATTCTTGTTTTACAATCAATTAATATGAAAGTTATTCTGTCTCTACTGCTTTTGTGACTACCTTAAATTTTTAACATTGACTCAAAGTTAATTACATTTCTACCCTCCTCCAGAAAAAAGCAAGAATCTTAGAATGCTTTAACTCCAACTGCCACCTACCACCTTCACTGGTTGTTATCTAGTGTTTTAATTCCATCTTGCTTTTGACCCCCAACCCCACAAAGTCATTATTATTGTTGTTAGTCAATATTTGTTTAGAAGAAAACTCTTATTTCCACTTTCTTTTCTTACTATTCATTATTACAACCCACTCTGATCCTCTGGATTCTATCTCATTCTCGCAGATATATGTCTTTAGCAATTCTTTAGTGAGCACCTATAAAAAGCAAACTTAAAAAGTCTTTATTATGCCCTTCCTGTTTTAAAAATATATTCTTCTTTGTGACCACCTAGAGGGGTGAGATAGGGAGGGTGGGAGGGAGACGCAAGAGGGAGGGGATATGGGGATATATGTATACGTGTAGCTGATTCACTTTGTTACACAGCAGAAACTAACACAACAATGTAAAGCAATTATACTCCACTAAAGATGTTAAAAAAAATATATATATATATATTCTTTTTTGGGGGGGATCATAATATATACAGTGAGGGGAATTCCCTGGAGGTCCGGTGGCTAGGAATCTGGCTTTCACTGCTGTGGGCCCACGTTCGATCCCTGGTCGGGGAAATAAGATTCCACAAGCTGTGTTACACAGCCAACAATGGAGATATATATACAATGAGGTATGTAATTCACATGCATGCAAAGGACTTAGCTCAATTAATTTTTGCTTAGGTATACACCCAAGCAAATCCCACCCAGATCAAGATTTATAATATTTTCATCACACCAGAGGGTCCTCTCATGCCCTTTCTCTGTCAATACTCACCCTGACTATCCAGACATTTTTCACTACTGATTAATTTAGCCAATTTCTTGAATTTCATATAAATGGAATCATCCAGTAGGTACTCTTTTGTGTCTGGCTTGTATCATTCAACATAATGTTTGTGAGATTACTGTTTTTATCAGTAGTTTTTCCTATCACTCTGTATTCCATGTCATTATCACTCTTAAATGATGGATTGCAGGGTAGAAAATTCCAGGTTGATAGTTTTTTTTTCTTAGATGTTATTTCTATGTCTTTTAGTCTTTATTGTTGCCAAAAAGAAGTACTGCTGCCAGTTGAACTGTGTTTCCTTTGATGGCAATTTTATCTTTTTCTCTATTTTTCCTTCTTGTGGTTATGTTTATGTTTAAAATGCCCGTTTCATCCTTGGTGTTCTAAAATTTCCATACTTTATATCAGAATGAGGATTTGCTTTTGGTAATGATAGAAGAATGGACAGAAGCAATGTGCTTCATCAATCTGAGGGTTTATGACCCTTCAGGTATAAATAATCTCTCCAGACTTCTGCAACACTGGGGTAGATTTGGACTCCACACCTGTATATGGAATGAGTTTGATGGATGGAATTTTTCAAGTCCCCTTCTGGAAAAAAGGCTGACCCTTGAGGAGCTCAGCTTTACATGAAGTTTAAGTTTTAGCTCCCTGCTTGCACAGGTCCAGTTTCTGCATGCATGAAGGTTAACATGAGGGTCTATTTCCAGATCCAAGTGCTCCTAGGGCCCTAACTTCAGCCTTCTCATCTGGCTCCTTGGAGCCCCACTTCCTTTCTGAAACCTTGTGATTCTCTTTATTTCTTTCAATCTCAATAGTTATGACATTTTAAAAAAGTATATTTTAACCAACTTTTCTATTTGTCTGTTTTGCATGAGCTTTGTCCACCACGTTGCCAGAATTTGAATCTGATTCACTCATTTATCATTTATCCGGCTGGTCCTTATGGGCTTTTGCGTGGCTAAGAGCAAGGGCCCTGAAGCTAAGCCAACCTGATTTTGAAACAGTGCTCTAACTACTGATTAGCTATTTGATCGTGGGTAGGTTATCTGACCTCTCTAAGCCTCAGGTTTCTCACCTCCAAAAAGAAGATGATCGAAATCTCCCTGCAAAGGGTTGTTGTGAGGATAAAATATGCTAATGCATGTACAGTACTCAGCAGAGTACCTTAGCAGGCACTCATCAATAACTATTAATGTTATGAAAACACTGCATAATGATATTATTCAATTAATTAATTTGTCTACCGAGGAACCAAGTTGATGTACAAGCTGATGCTACATAGAAACAGAAATGTATCTTTCATGAAAAAGAAGTAAACCAAATAATAATTAAATATGGTAATATGGACTCTGTATATGTGGGATAGGTAATGTTGCTCTTTATAAGTACTGCCCTACAAAAATCTCACGTTCTCTTTCTGTATACATTCTGAGCTAAACTTTCCAAGTTTGGAGAAAATCATTGAAAGTCAGAGAGAAAACATTATAAGAGAGAACACTGGCACTTTGCTTCCCACAGAATGTAAGTCAATGCATGTGCTTCCTTCATTGAGGAAGTTGCCATAATGCACAGATGAACTAAACAGTGTGCTTAGTGACATAGTTGGTTTACCTGGGGCTGTGAGCTCCTTTAACTCCCTGCAGGCCAGTAATAAACAGTTCACTGACTGGGTGTGAGGATCACACTCTGAATAGCATGGCTTTAGGGACATGTTAGCACTGTTGTAAAAAGTGTTATTATTGTTATATAGGAAGGAAAGTGCACGTTCCTCAGAAAAGGATGCTTGGGATCTGAGTTAAGCAATAACCTCAGGTGGAGAACAAAACTAATTATGCTACATATTCAAAGAAGGTTCATTATTGGTTTTTAATGAACAAATCAGTATCTGCTATAGAGTCCTGGGGTCCACTGGAGTCTTGACTGGAGATGATTTTGGGATCTATATGGATCTGCCAATCCTACAATTTATCACTTGTGGGTCTAGGGGTTCTTTTAAGGCAGGGGTCCCCAATTCCCAGGCCATGGACTGCTACCGGTCCGTGGCCTGTTAGGAACTGGGTCTCACAGCAGGAGGTGAGCAGTGGGCAGGTGAGTGAAGTTTCATCTGCTGCTCTCCATCACTTGCATTACCACCTGCACCATACCACCGCTCTCGTCAGCGGAAAAATTGTCTTCCACAAAACCGGTCCCTGGTGCCAGAAAGGTTGGGGACTGTTGTTTTAAGGGGACTATGATTACCACAATATTCATTTCTGCTATTTGCCATCTAATAGTGTTTTTGGTAGGAGGTGATAATTTTTCTCAATTAGTTTTTCATTAATTTCCAATAAAAAAATGCAGCAGGTGGAATGACTCGTTGTACTTCCAAAGTAGATCTAATAATATTTTCCATGTACATTCAAAAGGAATTGGATTGCTACTGTAAGGTCAAATCAAATATTAAATCCCATTCAGAAGCAATTTTTTAAAGTCTTATACTGGGACCTCAAGAGAAGTAAAGCCTATAGTGTAAATATAACTGACACTCAAAATATCTCAGATTTTGTTGATTCTATTTGAATTTCTGCTTTACTTAAAACTTTTAAAGATCAATTTAAGGACTAAACAAGAAACAAACAAAACTCACAACCTATTGTGTGTGCTTGGCCTGTTGTAAAGAAAATATGCTAGATCTGCCCAAATAGAAAATTTTAATTCTGGGCTTTAAAATACAATATATGATCTTTAAAAATATTTATTAAAATAATGAAGTTAGAAACAATCTGATAAAACAGTATTTGGTAGACTTGAATGCAGTAGAAAATAAGTATTTAAAAACTCACTATCACTATCAATTCCAAGAGGTGTGGTTCACAAAATTTACCTGGCTACTTTGGAGATGACTGTTTTCTAAATCTTGAACAGAATTTAAAGTCATCTCACAATACTTAAAAGCCTTCAGTTAATCTTTGCTCTGGGCATCAGCGGGGCCCTGTCATCTGGGCCAGTCCATTTGTAAACTGAACCCTACCCCTACACAAGTCTCAATTCTGTTTTATTCTATACACATAAGGTCACCGAAATTTGGCAAAACTCTTAAAATCTGAATTATATACTCTTGTACTTTTGGGTACACATCATTTTTAAAAAATTTAAGAAAAAGTATATCTCTATCCAACTTGTCATGTTCCAGTTTAAAATGACTTGTTTTCCCCATCCACTCAAAATGGACTTTGAAATGAAAAAGATTTAACTGTTAAATTTCTTCTCCACTAACATCAGCAAAGGAGATATCAACAAAATTCCTGTTCTTAAATGATTACAAGGGAAAAGCTATCCCAGGATTAGCACAATTTTCATCAAGATCCAACTTAAGGCCTACTTTCTATTTTCTGAAATAAAAAACAGTCTTAAATTCAAAAGTAGCAAAGGTGGGCTTCCCTGGTAGCACAGTGGCTAAGAATCTGCCTGCCAATGCAGGGGACATGGGTGCGAGCCCTGGTCTGGGAAGATCCCACATGCCGCAGAGCAACTAAGCCCGTGAGCCACAACTACTGAGCCTGTGCTCTAGAGCCCGCGTGCCACAACTACTGAGCCTCCGTGTTAAAACTACTGAAGCCCGCACGCCTAGAGCCCATGCTCCGCAACAAGAGAAGCCACCACAATGAGAAGCCCACGCACTGCAAAAAAGAGTAGCCTCCGCTCGCAGCAACTAGAGAAAAGCCCGCACGCGGCAACAAAGACCCAATGCAGCCAAAAATAAAATAAAATAAATTAATTAAAAATTATTTTTTTTTTAAAAAAAGTAGGGCTTCCCTCATGGCGCAGTGGTTGAGAATCTGCCTGCTAATGCAGGGGACACAGGTTCGAGCCCTGGTCTGGGAAGGTTCCACATGCCGCGGAGCAACTAAGCCCGTGAGCCACAACTACTGAGCCTGCGCGTCTGGAGCCTATGCTCCGCAACAAGAGAGGCCGCGATAGTGAGAGGCCCGCGCACCGCGATGAAGAGTGGCCCCTGCTTGCCACAACTAGAGAAAGCCCTCGCACAGAAACGAAGACCCAACACAGCCAAAAGTAAAAATAAAAAAATTAAAAAAAAAAAAAGTAGCAAAGGTAAACATATTGGTTAGTACATGGGTTGCATGGCTACCAAATAAGCCACCAAGCAACTCCCTATATTAACCTTTTCTACTTCGCCTGACTCGTATCGATAGTGAATATGTTGGCTCCTATCATTCCACATTTACTGCTTACTTGGTTTTAATTTATAAAAAAATTGCTAGAGAGACTTGTCTGTTCATCCATCAATCAAGATTCAGATCACTCTGAAGAAACTAAATCCTTCTAGATGAACTGCTTTGGATCTTGGGGTTCCTGACACTCAGATGGACAGCTTTCTCCAAGATGTTTGCAACAACAGGAGGTCTTTGGCTTTTCCAAAGACTGATTATTTCCATAGCACCCATTGGCTTTTGTTAATGTAAAAGTCACTGGGATAAAATGTCAAGAAATACAAGCTACTCTCTTTGAAAACAAATAGTGCAGCCTCTCCTCAATGTCAATTCTCAATCAAGTGTGTATGGTGGCATTCATGTGACAGCAAGAGACTGTTTCCTGGTGGTGGTGTTCTATTCCCAGTGACATTATCCTCATAAAGTGCACAAAAAACGCAACTCCACAAACTGTGAATTCCAGACACTCCTTCCAAGCATTCTCTCCTGACTTCTGTATTTCTAATCACACCTCTAGGTTTCAGGAGCACAGGCCTGAAAATGAACAAGGGAACTCATACCAAATGCAGTTAATCTGAAGAGCAGTGGAAGCACAGGGGCAATTTCATCTCTGTAGAAACGCTTTGAAAACCGGTGACAACGTTAATGTCTCTAATACCTAATGACAATCTCCTTTCAAGAGTTTTATGAATATTAATACCCTGATCAAAGAGCAATGTTTAAAAACAAAAGGTATGTCTTCACTTTCGATTGCTGCATCTCTGAATTGTAAAAGGCCAATTTCCCCATCAGTTTTACAGGTTATGGATGTGCATTTCAATAAGGTGGGCTTGACATTGCTTCTGCTGTTAGGGTGGGAGGTCCAAAGTGTATCTATAATCTTTATGCTCTTCTTGAATTGGCAAAAGTGAACTCATTATTTCAATCTTTCAGTTTTTAAATAAATATAAGTAAATAACTCCCATGTGTTCAGATCAGGGCTAGAATTTTTGGAAGTAAAGAAGTAGGAGACATCGTTCCTGTCTTCAAGGAGTTTACACTCAAACTGGGAAAAGATCACTAACATAATCAAACAATTAGAATACAACATAAAATACTTTATTTCAAGGACTCTGCTAGTCCCAAGGGCATAAAAAGTTTCCTTAGTCCCTGTCTGGGGGCAACGGACAAGCATTCAAGTACAAAAAAGTAATAATAACAAAACAACAGTAATAATGGTGAATAAGGATTCGTGAGGACTTACTATATATTAATGTGCCTGACATTGCATGGACCATCACGAAAGTCCATACCTACTTCAGAAAGGGTAGAAATGGGGAGTGAATCAATTCTCATTCTGAACAATCAGAATAAATAATATCACTACAATCAAGTCTTACCAAGAATGATCAATTCTGCTTTGGCCAAATATGGTTCACTAGATGTTTGCTTTTTCATGGCCACACCTCTGGTTTAAGGAAATCTCAACTCTCTGTAACACTTGGTAACCCTTTTGAAGTTGTGTGAAATATTTCTTTTTTCCAGCTTTACTGAGATGTAATTGACATATAAAATTGTATAAGTTTAAGGTGTACAACATACTGATTTGATAAATGCATGTACTGTGAAATGATTAGACCACAATAAGGTTAGTCAATGCACCTGTCACCTCACAAAGTTGCAATTTCTGTGTGTGTGTGTGTATGTTGTGTGTGATGAGAACTTTTAAGAACTATTCTCGCACAGAACCAAGATGGCAGAGTAGAAGGACATGCTCTCACTCCCTCCTGCAAGAACACCAGAATCACAACTAACTGCTGAACAGTCATCGACAGGAAGACACTGGAACTCACCAAAAAAGATAACCCATATCCAAAGACAAAGGAGAAGCCACAATGAGACGGTAGGAGGGGCACAATCACAATAAAATCAAATCCCATACCTGCTGGGTGTGTGACTCACAAACTGGAGAACACTTATACCACAGAAGTCCACCCACTGGAGTGAAGGTTCTGAGCTCCACGTCAGGCTTCCCAACCTGGGGGTCTGGCAATAGGAGGAGGAATTCCTAGAGAATCAGACTTTGAAGGCCAGCGGGATTTGATTGCAGGACTCTGACAGGTCTGGGGGAAACAGAGACTCCACTCTTGGAGGGCACACACAAAGTGGTGTGCGCATCGGGACCCAGGGGAAGGAGCAGAGGCGGGGGGTGGCTGTGTCTCACCGTGAGGACAAGGACACTGGCAGCAGAAGTTCTGGGAAGTACTCCTAGGCGTGAGCCCTCCCAGAGTCTGCCATTAGCCCCAGCAAACAGCCTGGGTAGGCTCCAGTGTTGGGTTGCTTCAGGCCAAACAACCAACAAGGAGGGAACCCAGCCCCACCCATCAGCAGTCAAGCAGATTAAGGTTTTACTGAGCTCTGCACACCAGAGCAACAGCCAGCTCTACCCACCACCAGTCCCTCCCATCAGGAAACTTCCACAAGCCTCTTAGATAGCCTCATCCACCAGAGGGCAGACAGCAGAAGCAAGAAGAACTACAGTCCTGCAGCCTGTGGAACAAAACCACATTCACAGAAAGATAGACAAGGTGAAAAGGCAGAGGGCTATGTACCAGATGAAGGAACAAGATAAAACCTGAGAAAAACAACTAAATGAAGTGGAGATAGGCAACCTCCTAGAAAAATAATTCAGAATAATGGTAGTGAAGTTGATCCAGGACCTCGGAAAAAGAATGGAGGCAAAGATCGAGAAGATGCAAGAAATGTTTAACAAAGACCTAGAAGAATTAAAGAACAAACAAACAGAGATGAACAATACATAACTGAAATGAAAAATACACTAGAAGGAATCAATAGCAGAATAACTGAGGCAGAAGAACGGATAAGTGACCTGGAAGACAGAATGGTGGAATTCACTGCTGCGGAACAGACTAAAGAAAAAAGAAAGAAAAGAAATTAAGACAGCCTAAGAGACCTCTGGGACAACATTAAACACAACAACATTCGCATTACAGGGGTCCCAGAATGAGAAGAGAGAGAGAAAGGACGCGAGAAAATATGTGAAGAGATTACAGTCGAAAACTTCCCGAACATGGGAAAGGAAATAGCCACCCAAGTCCAGGAAGCGCAGAGAGTCCCATACAGGATAAATCCAAGGAGAAACACACCGAGACATATAATAATCAAATTGGCAAAAATTAAAGGCAAAGAAAAATTACTGAAAGCACCAAGGGAAAAAAGACAACTAACATACAAGGGAACTCCCATAAGGTTAACAGCTGATTTCTCAGCAGAAACTCTAGAAGCCAGAAGGGAGCGGCATGATATACTTAAAGTAATGAAAGGGAAGAACCTACAACCAAGATTACTCTACCCGGCAAGGATCTCATTCAGATTCGATGGAGAAATCAAAAGCTTTACAGACAAGCAAAAGCTAAGAGAATTCAGCACCACCAAACCAGCTCTACAACAAATGCTAGAGGAATTTCTCTAAGTAGGAAACACAGGAGAAGAAAAGGACATACAAAACAAACCCAAAACAATTAAAAAAATGGCCATAAGAACATACATATCGATAATTAGCTTAAATATGAATGGATTAAATGCTCCAACCAAAAGACACAGGCTTGCTAAATGGATACAAAAACAAGATCCATCTATATGCTGTCTACAAGAGACCCAATTCAGACCTTGGGACACATACAGACTGAAAGTGAGGGGATGGAAGAAGATATTCCATGCAAAAGAGAGCTGGAGTAGCAATACTCGTATCAGATAAAATAGACTCTAAAATAAAGAATGTTACAAGAGACAAGGAAGGACACTACATAATGATCAAGGGATCAATCCAAGAAGAAGATATGACAATTATAAATATATATGCACCCAACATAGGAGCACCTCAATACATAAGGCAACTGCTAACAGCTATAAAAGCGGAAATTGACAGTAACACAATAATAGTGGGGGAGTTTAACACCTCACTTACACCAAAGGACAGATCATCCAAAATGAAAATAAGTAAGGAAAGAGAAGCTTTAAATGACACAATAGACCAGATAGATTTAATTGATATTTTTAGGACATTCCATCCAAAAACAGCAGATTACATTTTCTTCTCAAGTGCACACGGAACATTCTCCAGGATAGATCACATCTTGGGTCACAAATCAAGCCTCAGTAAATCTGAGAAAACTGAAATCATATCAACCATCTTTTCTGACCACAACGCTATGAGATTAGAAATGAATTACAGCGAAAAAAAAGTAAAAACAAAAAATACATGGAGGCTAAACAATACATTACTAAATAACCAAGAGATCACTGAAGAAATCAAAGAGGAAATCAAAAAATACCTAGAGACAAATGACAATGAAAACACGATGATCCAAAACCTATGGGATGCAGCAAAAGCAGTGCTAAGAGGGAAGTTTATAGCTATACAGCCTACCTCAAGAAACAAGAAAAATCTCAAATAAACAATCTAACCTTACACCTAAAGGAACTACAGAAAGAAGAACAAACAAAACCCAAAGTTAGCAGAAGGAAATCATAAAGATCAGAGCAGAAATACATGAAATAGAAACAAAGAAAACAATAGCAAAGATCAATAAAACTAAAAGCTGGTTCTTTGAGAAGATAAACAAAATTGATAAACCTTTACCCAGACTCATCGAGAAAAAGAGGGAGAGTACTCAAATCAATAAAATTAGAAATGAAAAAGAAGTTACAACAGACACTGCAGAAATACAAAGCATCCTAAGAGACTACTACAAGCAACTCTATGCCAATAAAATGGACAACCTGGAAGAAATGGACAAATTCTTAGAAAGGTATAACCTTCCCAGACTGAACCAGGAAGAAATAGAAAATATGAACAGACCAATCACAAGTAATGAAATTGAACCTGTGATTAAAACTCTTCCAACAAACAAAAGTCCAGGACCAGATGGCTTCACAGGTGAATTCTATCAAACATTTAGAGAAGACCTAACACTCATCCTTCTCAAACTGTTCCAAAAAATTGCAGAGGAAGGAACACTCCCAAACTCATGCTATGAGGCCACCATCACCCTGATACCAAAACCAGACAAAGATACTACAAAAAAAGAAAATTACAGACCAATATCACTGATGAATATAGATGCAAAAATCCTCAACAAAATACTAGCTAACAGAATCCAACAACATATTAAAAGGATCATACACCATGATCAAGTGGGATTTATCCCAGGGATGCAAGAATTCTCCAATATATGCAAATCAATCAATGTGATACACCATATTAACAAATTGAAGAATAAAAACCATATGATCATCTCAGTAGATGCTGAAAAAGCTTTTGACAAAATTCAACACCACTTTTATGATAAAAACTCTCCAGAAAGTGGGCATAGAGGGAACCTACCTCAACATAATAAAGGCCATATACGACAAACCCACAGCCAACATCATTCTCAATGGTGAAAAACTGAAAGCATTTCCTCTAAGATCAGGTACAAGACAAGGATGCCCACTCTCAACACTATTATTCAACATTGTTTTGGAAGTCCTAGCCACGGCAATCAGAGAAGAAAAAGAAATAAAAGGAATCCAAATTAGAAAAGAATTAGTAAAACTGTCACTGTTTGCAGATGACATGATACTATACAAAGAGAATCCAGAGATGCCACCAGAAAACTACTAGAGCTAATCAATGAATTTGGTAAAGTTTCAGGATACAAAATTAGTGCAGAGAAATCTCCTGCATTCCTATATACTAATGATGAAAAATCTGAAAGAGAAATTAAGGAAACACTGCCATTTACCATTGCAACAAAAAGAATAAAATACCTAGTAATAAACCTACCTAAGGAGGTAAAAGACCTGTACTCAGAAAACTGTAAGACACTGATGAAAGAAATTAAAGATGATACCAACAGATGGAGAAATATACCATGTTCTCGGATTGGAAGAATCAATATTGTGAAAATGACTATACTACCCAAAGCAATCTACAGATTCAATGCAATCCCTATCAAATTACCAATGGCATTTTTTACAAAACTAGAACAAAAAATCTTAAAATTTGTATGGCGACCCAAAAGACCACGAATAGCCAAACAGTCTTGAGGGAAAAAAGCGGAGCTGGAGGAATCAGACTCTCTGACTTCAGACTATACTACAAAGCTACAGTAATCAAGACAATATGGTACTGGCACAAAACAGAAATATAGATCAATGCAACAAGATAGAAAGCCCAGAGATAAACCCACGCACCTATGGTCAACTAATCTACGACAAAGGAGGCAAGGATATACAATGGAGAAAAGACAGTCTCTTCAATAAGTGGTGCTGGGAAAACTGGACAGCTACGTGTAAAAGAATGAAATTAGAACACTCCCTAACACCATACACAAAAATAAACTCAAAATGGATTAGAGACCTAAATGTAAGACCGGACACTATAAAACTCTTAGAGGAAAACATAGGAAGAACACTCTTTGACATAAATCACAGGAAGATCTTTTTTGATCCACCTCCTAGAGTAATGGAAGTAAAAACAAAAATAAACAAATGGGACCTAATGAAACTTCAAAGCTTTTGCACAGCAAAGGAAACCATAAACAAGATGAAAAGACAACCCTCAGAATGGGAGAAAATATTTGCAAATGAATCAATGGACAAAGGATTAATCTCCAAAATATATAAACAGCTCAGGCAGCTCAATATTAAAAAAACACACAACCCAATCCAAAAATGGGCAGAACACCTAAATAGACATTTCTCCAAAGAAGACATACAGATGGCCAAGAAGCACATGGAAAGCTGCTCAACATCACTAACTATTAGAGAAATGCAAATCAAAACTACAATGAGGTATCACCTCACACCAGTTAGAATGGGCATCATCAGAAAATCTACAAACAACAAATGCTGTAGAGGGTGTGGAGAAAAGGGAACCCTCTTGCACTGTAGGTGGGAATGTAAATTGATACAGCCACTTTGGAGAACAGTGTGGAAGTTCCTTAAAAAACGGAAAATAGAATTACCATATGATTCAGCAATCCCACTACTGGGCATATACCCAGAAAAAACCATAATTCAAAAAGACACATGCACCCCAATGTTCATTGCAGCACTATTTACAATAGCCAGGTATGGAAGCAACCTAAATGCCCATTGACAGACGAATGGATAAAGAAGAAGTGGTACATATATACAATGGAATATTACTCAGCCATAAAAAGGAACGAAATTGGGTCATTTGTTGAGACGTTGATGGATCTAGAGACTGTCATACAGAGTGAAGTAAGTCAGAAAGAGAAAAACAAATATCGTATGTTAACGCATATATGTGGAACCTAGAAAAATGGTACAGATGAACCGGTTTGCAGGGCAGAAATTGAGACACAGATGTAGAGAACAAACGTATGGACACCAAGGGGGGAAAGTGGTGGGGGGGTTGGGGTGATGGTGTGATGAACTGGGAGATTGGGATTGACATGTATACACTGATGTGTATAAAATGGATGACTGATAAGAACCTGCTGTATAAAAAATAAAATAAAATAAAATTCAAAAATTCTAAAAAAAAAAAAAGAACTACTCTCTTAGCAACTTTCAAATATAGAATATTGTTAATTATGGTCATTAATGCTGTGCATTACATCCCCAGAACTTATTCATCTTGTAACTGTAAGTTTGTACTCTTGGACCACCTTCACCCATCCTGAAATATTGCTACTGTGAATGTAGTGAAAAGCCGCAGCTCAAGTCTGCAAGAAAGAAGAAAAGGCACATCTTCCTTTGTTGCTCTTCATACAGGATGGGCATAAGGCCAACAGAAGAAAATATTCTAAAATACTCTTTCTAATGCTGAAGTAAGAAACAGAAAACAAGATTGATTATTCACTCGCAAAAGCCTCCAAACAACTGAAATGTGAAGGTGATTGGAGGCACTTGTCAGGCGGAGACCTGAACTCATTTATCATCCCGAGGCCACCTTTAGCAGGATTCTCCTGTCGCCGGGGTGCCTGCCCTGCTCCCCAGTCTCAGAACGCACACTGCTGCACAGCCTCCGCAGTGCCCACAGCCAGCGCTACTGTGAGAGCTGTGATGGGTCTGAGACTTAAACAGCCATCTGATGAGAGTCCTTAGGCGGTCTCAAATATGGGTGTTCGTCAGTTACACACACACACACACACACACACACATGCAAATTGTAACACTCTCCCTGAGCAATCCCATCCATCCCACGACCTTAACTACCCACGTGCTAATTCTCCCAAGGATGCTCTGTGGAGCTTCCTACCAGAATATCCAACTGCCCGCTGGATATCTCCCTGCAGCTGTCTCAGACTGCCCAAAGAGTAACTGATTGTCTTTCTCTCTGTCACATTTCTTCTTCCGTGTCATATCATTTATCTCGATCAACAGTGCTGACGCCCACCACTTCCAAAGCAGCACCTGGCAGTTGTGATGGTTCATCTTTCTCCCTCACCCTCCACATCCAATCATTTGTCCAGTCCTCTTGGTCCATCTCCTACCTGCTGTTCAAATCCAGCACTCTGCCCCATTCCCACATTGTCCATTCTACACCACAACTTAGCTCCTAACTGTTCTCTTCCCTGTCCCTGCTCTTTTCTAGAACATTCTCCACCAGAATGATCTTTCTGAAATACAACTCTAATCATGCCCCTTCTTTCTTTAAAATGCTTCTTTTCCCACTGCTCTCCGAGTAATGACCTAAGCCCCGACTGTGGCCTCAAGACCTGCACACTTGGACTGCCCCCACCCAGCCCAGCTTCATCTCTCCTGCTCCCGCTGCCATCCCAGCTCTCCACTCCAGGGCCTGTGCTGGACTCTATCCCACCTCTTTGCCTGACCAGCTACTGCTCAGCCTTCAGAACACAGCCTAAAAATCCTTTCCTCAAAGATTCTTCCCTTCCCTTCCCTTCCCCAGACTGAGATGGGCCTTCCTGTTACATATCCCCGTAGCAACAGATACTCCTGCTTTTCTGACACAGATTAGGAACGTCATTGACAATGACCTCACCTGGAAAATCTCCTCTGCCCTTGCCCTGCATCTCTTCATCCTGGTTCCACAGCCCTCCACCGTGTTGACCACGACATTAACCCAGCGTGCTAAGCTGTCCATTTGCCTAGTGGTTTCCACACCAGACTGCACGCCTCTTGAAGGCATGCTCTGTGTCTTTTACCTGCCACCCCTCAGTATCTAGCGCAGTGCCTGGCACTATTGATAATTGCTGGTTGAATGAAAGGTCATGAAAATGCTCTGAAAGCGATGCTTAAAAATGTAAATCTGTTCCTGTCACTTTCCTGCTCAATGGCTTTGCATCTCACTTAGAATAAAATTCTATGTCCTTTCCACGGTCAGTCAAGCTTTGCATGATTTTGCCCTTGGCTACTTATCTGACCTCATCTCCTAAAGGCCTCATCAGGGCCTTTGCACCTGCTGTTCCCTCCACCTGGAACCATCTTCCCCCAGAGATCCCTATGGCTGGCTCCACAGCTGCATTCAGGCCTCTGCTCAGATGTTTCCCTGCCCAGCCTGGCTTGAATAGCACCAGGCCCACTTCACCCCTCCATCACTCACAACTTTCCTGCCCTGCTTTATATTTCTTCATGGTGCGTTATTATCTAACACATATTTGCTCTTTGTTTACTATCTGCCTCACCCTCTTTGAATGTCAAGTTTTAGAGGGCTGAGATTTTCTCTATATTGCTCCCGCCTGTATTCCCAGCTGTTGGAACAATGCTGGGCATCCAGTAGGTGTGCAAGAAATATTCGTTGAATGAATAGTGGATGGATAAATGCTCAAAACTGAATGGTGTATACACGTAAGTACTTCTTGAATTTTTTTTTACAATGATCATTTATTATAATAATAAAAAGGTGTAGATTCCAGTATGGAATTACCCATTCATTCAATAAGTATTTACTGGATTCTATACATGGCACTAAAGCACAGAGGAGGGATCAACCGTTTCCACACAGAAGAAACAATACTGGAGGGGGGCTCTTGAAAGATGAGCAGATACCTGCCAGATAGGGAAGGAAAAGCCACAGAGAAAAGTGCACTCGCAAAGGGAAGGCTGGGGCTGTGGAAGCTTCTTCCAACACTAAAAAAATTCCTGCCACTCCCACCCCCACCCAACTTAACTCGAATTGTTAAACTGAGTTTTCACCGTTTTTCATTAACTTTGAATCCCAGGTTGCTGATTGAAAATGAGTGGGGGCTGGAGGAAGCAGAGCTGCTTTAGACAACATGAGGGTCCTGGACATCCTGTGGGTGGGTGGGCCCTTCATCTAGAGCATCTCTGCCCCGGGAGCCTGCCCTGGGGGAGCACGGCGTCCCCCAGCTAGGAGGAGGTAGGAGAAATGATGGAGACCTTGGGCTTGTGCTGAGAATCCCGGGAAGGGCTGGCCTGCCTTGGATGAGCAGCCCAACTGTCTAGGTGGGAAGGTTTTCCACTTACGGAAGGACAACGGAAGTCACTGGGATTTCCTGAGAATGCCTCACATGCCCTAAGTGAAAGTTTTCATTTCTCAAAGCTCTTAATCAGAGTCAGCCTGTGATAACACTTCAACAAAGGGGCGGGGGGGAAACCTCAGGGATGATCCAGAGCCTTCTCTTAGCCTTCAGGTGAATCTCTCTCTCGTTTGAAAATTTAAATTTGGGGAGAAATAGTCTGCCTGCACTCTGCATTTCAGGGCTTTAATATGTTATTCATTTAGAAGAAAACCAATTACATCTTCCAATTAATTAACATAAAAATCCAGCCCGAATGCATGCATTATATCACATGTAGTCAACAGAAAGAGAACCAGCCTCCCCAACCATGTTTCTGGTCTCCTCTACCAGAATTTGAAGTAGATCCTCACCTCCTCCAGATCCCTCTCATTTTCGACCAGCAACAGAAAAGATCATATAAAAATGTAAAAGGCTCCTATAGGAATAGCTTATGATGTAGTCATTTGAGGTTCTTGATAAGCAAATCCACTAATCTTTTGGAAGGTAACACAGTGCTGTGGTCAAGAGTAAGCTCTGCATTCTGTGTTCAGTGTTCTCTGCCTGTCTCCCCACGTGTCAGACTGGGATAGTCATAGCGCCTACATTATACAATTACCGTAAAGACTAAAAGAAATAATACAGGTAAAGTATTTAGTATAGAGTCTGGGATGCAGTAAACAATGCAAAAGCAGTAGCTCTGTTACTTCCAGCTAAGTACATCAGAGGTAAATGTGAGCCAGTGTATAAGACCTGGACTTTTCAGGAAGGTTCAATCTTTACAATCCAGTAAGCTCCCAAAATCCAGCTATGAAAAAGCATGCTCCAAGCCAAGAGAGGGGAAACAGAAAGGAACAAATATGGAACCATTCCCTTATTGTATCACTTAGTGATGGAATAGGCATCCTGTAGTGTTTCTGTTTACCTCCTATGGTGCTTTCCCCACAAAAGGAAAGTTAATTTGGTCACCTTTCTATGGAGACTAAGTTTTTCATTCAGGTGTGGCTTCACACACACACACACACACACACACTACCCCACACCACGTCACGCCCTTAAACTGGACAAGTATTTCTAAAAGAAGTGATTTTCATAAAAGAAATGAAAGCCAAGCAGAATTCGCCAAGTGCCAAGGGTATATGAGAGAGCGAGAAAGTGTGTTATATGTATACATTTCTATATATTATTGTGTGTGGGTTTGTGTGTGTGTGTGTATCCATGGGTCTCAACTGGGGACGATTTTGTCCTCCCCCCTTGTGACATTTGTCTATATCTGGAGACATTTTTGATTGTCACAAGTGTGTGTGTTGAGGGGTTACTGGCATCTAGTGGGCAGAGCCCAGGGATGCTACTAAATATCCCACAATGCACAGGACAGCCTCCCACACAAAGAATTAGCCCCAAATGCCAATAGTGCCGAGGTTGAGAAACCCTGAAAAAAATATATTTACATATATTTCTGTTATGATTGAAGGTGACTGGGCAACAGTAGAAATTGCTGTTATCATGAAAAAACAAAGTTTGTCCACTAGACTTGACATTCTTGTGAAATAAAACTCTACTGTAGAGGTGAATCCCAGGCTTAAAATGGAAAAAAAATTATCCTCTGCTTTCTTCTGTGATAGCACTGATTCAAAAGTGCCCAAGAAACTTACTAAAGTCCTTTTTCTTCCTAGGCAAATAAGAACAGTCTGAATCAAGCTCCAGAAATAATTAAATCAAACTGCCAAGCATGCAATCTTCACTGTGGGTGAGTGACACTGTAAATTCTTGTTCCCCTGCCAGGTAGGTCGGAATTGAGGGAGAGATTTGTATGTATTCTTAGACAGAGAATCAGAGGATATTAATCAGGGTTCTGAGAAGCTTGAGAAAGCACTTAACTCATTGCTTTTCCTTCTAGCAGAAAGGGGGCTGGTGTGGGCGTCATTCAGACCTGGGACCCTGCCCAGGTTCTAGGACCTAAAGGCTCCTTAGCACCATTTAATGAGTCACTTGTTTTCTGAAATGGAAGCATTTACTTCCATATAAAATGTATTAAGTGCCTACTGTGTGCCAGGCAGTGAGGACACAAATGAAGGTGAGACCCACCCCTGACCTCCAGTGGCTCATGGTGGAGAGACCACAACAAAGCCATCATGGGGTTGTGTCACAAGAGCAACAGCTCAATGTTCAAAGAATCCCAGAGAAAATGCAGAGGAGTCATGATCTGGGGTAGCTCAAGGAAGGCATGCTGTAAAAGGGGATATCTTCCCTGGGTTTTGAAGGAAGAAGAGTATTTTCCAGATGTATTTGATGGGTTGGGGGGGCTGTGCAAAGGCACTGAGGTGTCTGCTCGGGAGGCTCAACACACTGGGTTTCTGGAGCTGAAAGAGTGTCCTGGTGTGGGGGAAGGAGACACTCTGGGGGTTGTTGCTGGAAATACAGATGGGTGCCTAGCAAACAAATACAATTTTGATGGCATAAAGTTAGGTTTTCTCATTGTCATATTGAGACAGTTATAATATTATAATCTATCTTTCGTCTAAAATTCAAAGTGACTTCCCAAAGATATTTTGGCCCCCTTTAAGAACCTGTTTTTCTGACATTTAGAGATTTACAAACACATATAATAAATGATAGAATGGTTCCCTAAAAGGGGGCTAAGTAAATTCTTTGTAATAGAAAAGACCTACCCTCTAACAGTTTTGTAGCTCAAGGAACTTCTGGAGATGCTTTGATAGAGTAGTTCCCTTTCACTTTTTTCCCATCACCTCTCGCCCAACTAACAAATTATATCCTCACTGTTACAGACCAGATTCTATATTTCTCTCCCTGAATAATGTTGTAGATGCCATATACAAACTTGAACAGGCTATAAATTGAATTACATTTCACTCTCAGAGCCATGGATCACCAAAGCCTCTGACTAGAATCTCAATTTTCCCTCTTGGTTTGTTTGTGACCACGTTCTGAAGAGAAAAATATTAGACTTAATAAATCAACATGAACAATATCAGCCTAATAAAGCAAGTCTCTTCTGGTTTTTATTACTTTTTATATTGACAAAGTAATTCTGCAGCTCTCAGATGGGAGTGGGATGGTGGGTGCTGTAAGGCACTCTTCTAGTTCCACGCTGGGATTTCTACTGGAAAGCACAATTCCCCACTGTTTTTCAGCCACACTGTCATAGTAGCGACATTCAAAAGCAGTGACACTGAAAGGGCATTGTGGAGGATTTCTCTATCTCTTTCCCTCCTTTCTCTCATGATGTACATTTCCTACAAACCCAAACCCAGGGTGGGATGTCAAATAGAAGCACAATTTTATTATTAATCGGTGATTTTGGCAAATGTAAAATGATGCAAAAAATTTCATTGTTGAATAATTAATGCCAAGGGCTGAAAATATTTTAAAAACTAAGTCATGAAAATAACCACATTAGAGAAAATAAAAGGAGAAGAAGTCCATAACCCCAGAATTATTAACTTGTTTCTTATGCCAATTTTACATTGCTATAACCACAAAGTCCCTGAAACTTTGTATTCTTGTCTTTTATCCATTTAAGTAACTATTTGTCTATAAAATGGATTATGCAGGCATTCAAATGTATGTTTTCTGAGAATACTTAATGGTAGGCATGGGAAAATGCTTTTAATATAATGGGACAAGATACAAAACTATACAACTTACAAGCCTAATTTTTTGTGTGTATACACACACATAGGCACACAAGTAGATGGAAAGTGGTTATTTCTGGATGGTAGGATTATTTATTTTTTTATTATAGCTTTTCTGAATTTTTCACTTTCTACAATGAGCATTTATCAATTTTATACTGGAAAAAGTTCTGAATATTACATGGAACACTTCCCATATTCTTAGTGTCGATAACCATCATTTTAATGCTTGTACAATACGCCATTGAATGGACATAGCTTTTTCGCTTAATTCTTCTTTGTGGGGAATGGAGGCTATTATAGCTCATGTTTTGAATTTCTCCTGACTCCACGTCCAAGCTGCTTTACATGGAAAATGAGGCCTTGATGATCTGACCTCTGCCAACTGCTCCAGACTCAGGGCAGAGCTAAGAACACAGGCATCGGAGTTGGATGTCCTGGTCAAAATTTTGCCTTGCCACTCCTTCATAGCGTGGTCATGGAATGGAACAGTATGTTACTCTACACGGATATAGAGCTCCTGGCACATGGAGGGCACTCAGAGAAGGGTGCTGCTGTGGTGGTTCTCTCTCCCCACTCCCACCTCTTCCTCAGTCACCTGAAGCTCCAGCTAGAATGAATCATTCCAACTTGCCTGAATAGCAACCCCCTAGCTTCCACTGCCTTTGTGTGTATGGCTCTCATTCCAGAAAGCTCCTCCACTTCGTCTCTACAGGGGCCGACTCATGCCCACCCAGTTCAAGTAACCATCCTCTTGTGATCTTTCTGGGACTCCTTGTCTGGGTTAGTTGCCCCACTTTGGGGAGGTGTCCCAGAGTCCCTAGTAAGCACCTCCATTTGAGCATTTGCCACATTATGTTTGCCTGTTTATTCCTCTCTCTCCTCCAGGCCAGAGCCGTGATTTTCATCACAAGCCTCTAGCACAGGGTTTAACACACAGCAGATCCTCCAAGATGGTGGCTGCCTGAATGGCTTTTTGCCATGTCCCTCATCTTCAAAAATAGGATTTTAGTGGTTACGTAATATTTTATTGTGTTATAGGTTTTACAATCTATTTAACCATTCTCTTTCTACTGTAGTCCTCTTTTGGTTGGGGGGGGAGGATGGGGCGGTATTATAAATAATTTACAGGGAACATCCTAATACATAAATCCTATTCTTTAAAAAACAGTAAGATTTAAGGTAAAGAATTGTTGACTTGCTTGGCAAGCGTAAGTCTCTGACTACACATTGCCGAAGTGGAGGGCAAGCGTAAGTCTCTGACTACACATTGCCGAAGTGGAGGGCAAGCGTAAGTCTCTGACTACACATTGCCGAAGTGGAGGGCTTCGTATCTTTAGATTCCAGTCTCCGTCTTACATGTTTATGGCTGCTGTCCTTTCAGTGCATCACCTCAATTGCTTGTATTAACTTCTTGCCCTGTAAAATGGCCTTCCTGTTGAAGAACCTCAGCGTTTCGATGCTTCCCCAGATGCAGAGCCTGGGCCCCTGATGACACACACACATTCCACCCAGAGGGGCAGCCTCGGCCACGAGGCCTGGGGAGGGGAAAGAAACCGCTCGGTTTTCTTCTGCTTTCTGCCCACGGAGGCCAGAGAGGTGACTGAATCTGGAGCTCCTGCAACTCAGCGCAGCTGCTCAGAAACAGCACATTGATATCAGTGCCTTCACGTTCAGTGGTATTTCCTCTCCCCTGACCCAGAGATGACACTTTCTTTCAAATTTTGTTTTATCAGGCAATATGAAATTGGTGATATTCAAATATTTTTATCCTACACAAATAGCAATTTCTGTATATAGGTATGTATACACATATATACATATTTATGTATCTCCAAATAAATGTCTTATTGATAAAACAAAAATCTCCCCCACCAAATATCTTTAAAATGGCAAACTTTTACATGCCGGTAAAGAACATCAAAATGTGGTCTATTCCCTGGACCTGTGTAAGGATCACCTGGGGCCACACCTACCTACTGAGTGGGCACAGGGATCTGTATTTATAATGCTCCCAGAAAAGTTCTTTTTTCCCTCCCAGCTTTATTGGGATATAATTGACATATAACATTGTGTAAATTTAAGATGTACAATGTGATGGCTTGATATGTGTATATATTGCAAAATGTTTACTACAATAAGGTTAGTTACACTCCATCACTTCACAAAATTATAATTCTGTTGCTGTTGTTATGGTACGAACATTAGAACTCTACTCACATGGCAGCTTTCAAGGACATAAGTCAGTATTGTCAACTATAGTCCCCATGCTGTACATTAGATTCCTGGAACTTATTCATCTTATAATTGTAAGTTTGTATCCTTTGAGCAACATCTCCCCATTTCCCTTACCCCTCATCCCCTGGCAATCACCATTCTACTCGGTTTCTATGAGTTCGGCTTTTTTTTTTATTATCTCAAATATAAGTGAGATCATAGAGTACTAGTCTTTCACTAGCATAATGCCTTCAAGGTCCATCCATGTTGTTGCAAGTGGTAGGATTTCCTTCTTTTTTCATGGCTGAATAAAATTCCATTATATATTTATGTGTGTGTGTATATATATGTATACATATGCATATATAAAACATTTTCTTTATCCATTTATCTGTTGATAGATACTTATGTTGTTTCCATATCTTGGCTACTGTGAATAGTGCTGGAATGAGCATGGAGGGTGGTGCAGATATCTCTTTGAGAAAGTGATTTCATTTCCTTTGGATATATAGCTAGACATAGGATTGGGGGATAAAATGGTAACTCTACTCTAAATTTTTTGAGGACCCCCATACTGTTTTTCATAGTGGCTACACCATTTTACATTCTCATCAACAGTGCACATGTGTTCCTTTTTCTCCACATCCTACCAACACTTATCTCTTGGTTTTTTTTGATAATAGCCAGGTGTGAGGTGATACTGTGGTTTTGATTTGCATTTCCCTTATGATTCATGATGTTCAGCACCTTTTCATGTACTTGTTGGCTATTCGTATGTATTTGGAAAAATGTCTGTTCAAGTCTTTTGCCCATTTTTAACTGGATTTCTTTTTTTGCCATTAAGTTGTAGAAAAGTTCTAAGCTTGCTGAAGTTTGTAAACCATTACATTAGAGCCTTATTTTGATCTAACTATAATATAGTTATTGCCTCCCCAACCTCAAATTTTCCCTTCTTTCAATTTTAAAGGAACACATTTTGGTCTATACACCTTTTCTTCACTGACAACTTCACTTGTTTCAGTCTGAGTTGAAAATTTTGGACCTAAGTGAATAGATCCAGATTAAGAAATTTAAAAAATTTAAAAGCCTCTATCTAGATAACCTTCCACAAAAGCAATGAATTTATTGATCTCTTTTTGAAACTCTGGCAAAAGAGATCCTGTGAAGTTTCTGGGGAACTAAAGTTTAAAAAGTGTAAAGGGTCATGATCATTCCTTGTATTCGGTATGCTGGTTTTACTCTTATTTCAGGTAAATGTGAAAAACATTTGTAAGAGCTTTACAAATAATTTTTGAGTAAGAAGTAAACCCAGTTTATCTGAAGAAAACATCAAATCATTATTAGTAGACACGGCGCATAGACATGGCAACAGCTGTGAAGGTCACATGTGACTGAATGGAGGCTGGGAAGCCCTGGATGGACCAATCCCACATCATGTGAAACCCAAGTGGTTTTCTGACTTTCTAATGAGGGCCCATCCAGCACCCAATACACAAAGTGAACAGTTTCCCTCCAGACCGTCATGAAACAAATGGCCAAGGAAGAAGACTTTGGAAAGGATATTGGAGGGTTTACAATTCAGGACCACGGGGACAAGGCAAATGAGGAGTCATGGTCCGCTTGTGAGTGAAATCACATGAGGAAAATAAATAAAATTATTTTTAAGAAACAATGATCATTATTATGAAAACCTAGTATCCCTTAACATAAACAGAATGGACCATGAAAATATATGGCTAGTAAATAAAGAATGCTCATCCTTTAGCCATTTTAAATTATCTGACTCACCACAGTTGAGGAATCTTTAATTTAGGCTCTTCATATTTCAGATGAGAAAAAAAATAAGGTCCAGAGAGGTGAAGTGACCTGCCCAAGGTCACACAGTTGGAATTCATGTCTCTGGACTTCTCTACCATGACACCCCCGGTGTGGCAGCAACCCAGGCAATCACCAGAACTGGCCCAGCTGGAGAAATACTTTTGTCCCAAGTGACTCTGCAAATACTGTCTTCTGAGCCCTTAGCTGCTCTACAGTGGAGTGCCTCAGATTTGCTGTGTTGAAGGTAAATGTTAAAGAAGTCTAGAGGCAAATTAGAAAACATCAATTGTACTTTCTTCCTCTAGAGTGAGAAATTAAATCAACCAAGCAAAATTAGAGCATCCCAGCGGCAGTGTCAAGGGAGCCCCCAGCAAGGCCCAACATACCATGAGAAGCAGAGAGCCAAATTCTCTGGAACATGGAATCTAACCACGAAGGCTTTTCCTAGGTCCTCACAGACCCTACCACTCCACGCCAAGGCACACCTAGGAGCCTGGTGGTTTTCTTTATGAGTATGTGCTGATTGTGTATGGAAGCCAGGGCATCTAGGGTCAAGATTTTAATCATCTTTTGAGGCTCAGTTCACAGACCATTCCCTGTCTGAGGCTCTCCAAGTCTTCTCACGTTTACTTACTTCTCCTTTCTCTAAATTCTATCCAGAATTTCTGGATAGAAGGGGCTTTGAGGTGGCAATCTGGTTGAAAGTAAGCACATTGTTTTACTTAGTTTATATCCTTTAAATAAAAAACTGCAAAGTTTCTAAAAATCCTCTTTTGCACACTTTATAAAGATTGAGAAATCAACTGTCTATAACTGGAAATGTTATCCTGTTGAAGGGGGAAAACATGGTAGATTTTATGGGAGCATGGAGGCCCCTCCCCTGGCCACCATTGATATCTTCTCTGCTCTTCCCCTTTTAGGCTTTAGAGTTGAGTTTAGCACATGCAGTCTGTCTGCTACAATAGGATAATCTGCATGTTAGCAAGTGTAATTTTATTAGAACTTTGCAAAAATTACATTGCTCCATGAGGACAGGGACTCTGTCTTTGTGTACACCATTGTACCCAGCACCTAGCACCATGTTAGCACATATAAGGTACTAAATTTCTGTTGAATAGATGGACAGATACATAAATGGATACATGGATGGAAGGAAGGGGATGGATGAATCAATGAATCAATGAGAAACCTTGGGCTGTCAAACACTACCTTACAGAAAACCATTCCTTCAATGGGTAAAAAGGGATTAGAGACTAGAGTTCTAGCAATAACTGAGCTCTATTTCCTACAGGAATTTCAATAAGCTTTTTTTTAAATTAAAAAATGTATATATTTTATTTATTTATTTGGCTGTGCCGGGTCTTTGTTGCGGTACTCGGATCTTCTAGTTGTGGCACACAGACTCTTTTTAGTTGTAGCATGTGGGCTCTTAGTTGTGGCATGCGAACTCTTAGTTGCAGAATGTATGTGGGATCTAGTTCCCTGACCAGGGATCGAACCCAGGTCCCCTGCATTGGGAGCGCAGAGTCTTAACTGCTGGACCACCAGGGAAGTCCCTCAATAAGCTTTTTGTACATAAAAGGGTACAGCTAAAAACAACCCCAAGCATTACTAAGAAAACTCAGTGTTTGTTAATATGCACCTCAATATTAAGGGTTTCCCCTATCTCCCACCCATCATATTGGGACCAACGTCAGCACAGCATAATCCACACACTGTGGTGATAATGTACAAAGCCACACAAAGAGCGCCACTGGGCTGCACTTGGAGCGGTATTTATTTTCTAGGGATGGTACTAATTCCTGAGCAAGACTAGGTCATCAATGACAGAGGCCACGTGACGGACACTATGCTCCCCAGATTATGGGCATTCGTGTATCAGTTTGCTTTATGGGGACCTCCAACTATAGGAGGAATATATGTATCTTTGTTTCATTTATATTTTACCAATCTAATTCCTCAAGTACAGTATAAGCAGGGGCTATATTTTATCTTCATCTTTGTAATAGTAAAATCATCTTTTGGCCTCACAATAAATTGACGCTGGTGTCGGCTCTGTACTACAGCTGAGATTTTGAGGTTTTAAGAAGTTAATTTGGCTGAGGTCATATAGCTAGTAATGGAAGAGGGTGGGGAAGCAAACCAACACAGTCTGACTTTTCTTTTTTTCATTTTAATTTTTTTTCATTTTTTTTGAATTTTATTTTATTTATTTTTTTATACAGCAGGTTCTTATTAGTTATCTATTTTATACATATTGGTATATATATGTCAATCCGAATCTCCCAATTCATCCCATCACCACCACCACCCACCCCGCCGCCACTTACCCTCCTTGGTGCCCACACGTTTCTTCTCTACATCCATGTCTATATTTCTTCCCTGCAAACCAGTTCATCTGTACCGTTTTTCTGGGTTCCACATATATGCGTTAATATACAGTATTTGTTCTTCTCTTTCTGACTTACTTCACTCTGTATGACAGTCTCTAGATCCATCCACGTCTCTACAAATGACCCAATTTCATTCCTTTTTATGGCTGAGTAATATTCCATTGTATATATGTACCACTTCTTCTTTATCCATTCGTCTGTCAATGGGCATTTAGGGTGCTTCCATAACTGGCTATTGTAAATAGTGCAGCAATGAACATTGGGGTGCATGTGTCTTTTTGAATTATGGTTTTCTCTGGGTATATGCCCAGTAGTGGGATAGCTGGATCATATGGTAATTCTATTTTTAGTTTTTTAAGGAAACTCCATACTGTTCTCCATAGTGGCTGTATCAATTTACATTCCCACCAACAGTGCAAGAGGGTTCCCTTTTCTCCACACCGTCTCCAGCATTTGTTGTTTGTAGATTTTCTGATGATGCCCATTCTAACTGGTGTGAGGTGATACCTCATTGTAGTTTTGATTTGCACTTCTCTAATAGCTAGTGATGTTGAGCAGCTTTTCATGTGCTTCTTGGCCATCTGTATGTCTTCTTTGGAGAAATGTCTATTTAGGTCTTCTGCCCATTTTTGGATTGGGTTGTTTTTTTTTTAATATTGAGCTGCATGAGCTGTTTATATATTTTGGAGATTAATCCTTTGTCTGTTGATTCATTTGCAAATATTTTCTCCCATTCTGAGGGTTGTCTTTTCGTCTTGTTTGTGGTTTCCTTTGCTTTGCAAAAGCTTTGAAGTTTCATTAGGTCCCATTTGTTTATTTTTGTTTTTACTTCCATTACTCTAGGAGGTGGATCAAAAAAGATCTTGCTGTGATTTATGTCAAAGAGTGTTCTTCCTATGTTTTCCTCTAAGAGTTTTATAGTGTCCGGTCTGACATTTAGGTCTCTAATCCATTTTGAGTTTATTTTTGTGTAGGGTGTTAGGGAGTGTTCTAATTTCATTCTTTTACATGTAGCTGTCCAGTTTTCCCAGCGCCACTTATTGAAGAGACTGTCTTTTCTCCATGGTATATCCTTGCCTCCTTTGTCATAGATTAGTTGACCATAGGTGCGTGGGTTTATCTCTGGGCTTTCTATCTTGTTCCATTGATCTATATTTCTGTTTTTGTGCCAGTACCATATTGTCTTGATTACTGTAGCTTTGTAGTATAGTCTGAAGTCAGGGAGTCTGGTTCTTCCAGCTCTGCTTTTTTCCCTCAAGACTGCTTTGGCTCTTCGGGGCCTTTTGTGTCTCCATACAAAGTTTAAGATTTTTTGTTCCAGTTCTGTAAAAAATGCCACTGGTAATTTGATAGGGATTGCATTGAATCTGTAGATTGCTTTGGGTAGTATAGTCATTTTCACAGTATTGATTCTTTCAATCCAAGAACATGGGATATCTTTCTATCTGTTTGTGTCATCTTTGATTTCTTTCATCAGTGCCTTATAGTTTCCTGAGTACAGGTCTTTTGTCTCCTTAGGTAGGTTTATTCCTAGGTATTTTATTCTTTTTGTTGCAATGGTGAATGGGATTGTTTCCTTAATTTCTCTTTCTAATCTTTTGTTGTTAGTGTATAGGAATGCATGGGATTTCTGTGCATTAATTTTGTATCCTACAACTTTACCAAATTCATTGATTAGCTCTAGTAGTTTTCTGGTGGCATCTTTAGGATTCTCTGTGTATAGTATCATGTCATCTGCAAACAGTGACAGTTTTACTTCTTCTTTTCTAATTTGGATTCCTTTTATTTCTTTTTCTTCTCTGTTTGCTGTGGCTAGGACTTCCAAAACAATGTTGAATAACAGTGATGAGAGTGGACATCCTTGTCTTGTTCCTGATCTTAGAGGAAATACTTTCATTTTTTCACCACTGAGAATGATGTTGGCTTTGGGTTTGTCATATATGGCTTTTATTATGTTGAGGTAGGTTCCCTCTGTGCCCACTTTCTGGAGAGATTTTATCATAAATGGGTGTTGAATTTTGCCAAAAGCTTTTTCTGCATCTACTGAGATGATCATATGGTTTTTATTCTTCAATTTGTTAATATGGTGTATCACATTGATTGATTTGCATATATTGAAGAATCCTTGCGTCCCTGGGATAATTCCCACTTGATCATGGTGTATGATCCTTTTAATGTGTTGTTGGATTCTGTTAGCTAGTATTTTGTTGAGGATTTTTGCATCTATATTCATCAGTGGTATTGGTCTGTAATTTTTTTTTTGTAGTATATTTGACTGGTTTTGGTATCAGGGTGGTGGTGGCCTCGTAGAATGAGTTTGGGAGTGTTCCCTCTGTAATTTTTTGGAAGAGTTTGAGAAGGATGGATGTTAGCTCGTCTCTAAATGTTTGATAGAATTCACCTGTGAAGCCATCTGGTCCTGGACTTTCGTTTGTTGGAAGATTTTTAATCACAGTTTGAATTTCATTACTTGTGATTGGTCTGTTCATATTTTCTATTTCTTCCTGGTTCAGTCTCGGAAGGTTATACCTTTCTAAGAATTTGTCCATTTCTTCCAGGTTGTCCATTTTATTGGCATAGAGTTGCTTGTAGTAGAAACCAAGACACTCTGACTTTTAACCCAATGCTCTCAAGCATCTTGTCAAACCTATTGCGGTGCTCACAGAAAAGTTGTAGATATCAGTTAACGGATGTTACCTGATTCCCGTAAATATATCCTAACTGAAATAAGATGGAAAGGGAGAGGTAAGTGAGTGGGTGGTGAGGAAGAAGTAAAGGAGAAAAAACAGAGAAAAGCCAATTTTGGAGTAGATCTGATTTGATTCTTGCTTGTTCTATCCCATTTTCAAAAGCCAATTAACTGCAGAGTGGTTTTATAGGTGTGCCCACCCGACTGTGTCAGCCAGACTGTGACCCAGAGTTGGGGCTATCTGTAGCCCCATATGGAGGTTTTTTTCCCTCACTTCCTTAAAAAAACATAGCCACATCCGCCTGTGGGTACCATTCTCAAAATGCAAGTCTTAATTTAACATCAGACCTTTACCAGGCAGTGAATACAGCGGAGCATAGTGAGGAGATGGGAAGCTGTGGTCTCTGTCCTTGAGGAAATCATTTTCAATAGCCGGATGGCACCCAGATGCTGTTTTGCCTGCCAACCCCAATTGATTGATTGTGGCTGCCAGAAGCCTTTGTGGAGGATTATAAGCCTGAATCCAGGCTGCACGGGTGAGTATTGTTCCCCACTAGCACATAGTGGAGAAGTTTCTAGCACAATGCCTACACTGAGTGTATACCCAACAAATAATGCATCTTTTACTGCTAATTAAGCCCTAGAAACCTTCCTACTGACCAGAGCACCAGAGCACAACCTCTTCCTCCCCTGGCTTGACCTCAGGACAGAGATAGGCATTGAGAAAGGAAGATGAACTTTGTGTGAAGGGTAAAAATCAATGTGCCAGTGGTCATGCACAACGCTCCTGGCCTGTGTTAACAAATCCTTTTGGCAGTGATTAGGATCCTATTATTCCAGCAAAGCCCTAAATTCCTCCTCATGGTGGTATGACATTATCTGATTGGATAGGACTCTTAGTGAAGTTTGACTATGGCACAGTTATTTTTTGCCCTAGGAAACCTGCTGACAGGCGTCCTTTGAAAAACCAAAAGCATGAAATGCTTTTCAGTCCACTGAATGGTGTTCCACATGACACATACTGACTGAGCCTACAGAATCCTGTCGGCTATATAACGTACCTCCAGCTCCCCATGACATAAACTTCACAGATCCCTCTCGGTGTCACTGTGGCAGCTTCACGGGGTTGCTATCAAGCAGTTAAATAAAATGAAGACCCAATAGGAGATGAATAGTTGTCCCTAAACTGAATCGCTGAATTGCTCTTCCAGATTCCTGACGGGTATCCTGACCTGGATCCATCTTTGACAAGGCTCTATGAGCCTCTGATAGCTTATATAATTGATAGTCACTCATTTCGTAGCCACAGGTGACAAAGATCAAAGACAGCCCCGATCGGCAACACCACTGAAGTGCCCTGTGGATGGCGTCATCTCCAGGTGCCCTTTCCTGGCACTGGAATTTCCTGAGCCATCTGACAGAAATCAAATTCAGGTTCACAATAGGCCACATAAATGGTATCAGTCAAAGGAAGAGTGTCAAAATGCATTTTCCCCTCACCCTGCCCCACAATTTCCTCACCTCGGGGTTATATGTTAGCACAGCCACAGTTATTATTTCTGCTGCAAGTGAAAATAAGATCTGCCAGTAAGAGTCACTGAGAAAACATCCCTGACATTTACCATTGTGCATCCAAAAGCTTAACTCATCACACTTCTCTGGGGGCAGAAAAAAAGAGTCCTGACTCCTTCAAAGAAGTTCCATGATATAAGAGGTTAGGAAAATATACCATCTTCAGATGTGTGTGTTTGATTGGGGGAAGGGGCTTGACTAACAGGACTTCCACACTTCAAGGACTCTCATATTTTGTCTTTTGCAATTTGGTTTCAAAACAAGAAGGCAGAGGTATGATCAGCCTAGAACAGTCCCAGCACAGAGTAGGCCCTCAATAAATATTTAATGAGCAGAGGAAAGCCTCTATAGGAAGACTATTCCTTACTGACAATGCCCTATGGAATGAGTAGAGTGCAGGGTGTATGGGGGACTGTTGCCCTGAGGAGCAGGAGATCTCAGTGCAAATCCTACTTCTTACTTCCCAGTTGTGTGACTGGGTCATGTCACCTCACTCACTGAGCCTCAGTTTTCTTGAGGGTAATTTGAGGATAAGGACAAGGGCCTGGCTTCTCTTTCAGAAGTGAAGTGAGGGGGACTTCCCTGGTAGCGCAGTGGTTAAGAATCCACCTGCCAATGCAGGGGACACGGGTTCAAGCCCTGGTCTGGGAAGATCCCACATGTCTCAGAGCAACTAAGCCCGTGCGCCACAACTACTGAGTCTGTGCTCTAGAGCCTGCGAGCCACAACTACTGAAGCCCACGCGCCTAGAGCCTGTGCTCCACAAGAGAAGCCACCGCAATGAGAAGCCCGTGCATTGCAATGAAGAGTAGCCCCCGCTCGCCGCAACTAGAGAAAGCCTGCACGCAGCAACGAAGACCCAACACAGCCCCAGCACAGCCAATAAATAAATAAATAAATTTATTAAAAAAAAAAAAAAAAGAAGTGAGGTGAGGGCACCCTGGGGAAAGTGAAGGATACCTGTGAAACAGGGACCACACCCAGTAGGGTCTAGTTATTTGATAAAAGGAGTCCTGGCTTGAGGACCAACATGTTAAGTGTCCTCATGGGACTACGACAGCTTTTCACAGCAGAAAAAAATGTGCTGTTGCCTGTGTGACTCTTATAAAAGGTCTGAGGCCCTTTCTTTAGTGATGACCAAGTTATTCACACTGGAGAGAAAGAAGCAGCTACATTTTAAGCCACCAGATATGTCTATTCTAAGTGCCCCTGGGCATCTAGCCTAGCACCCAACTGATCACCGAGCAGCACAATTTGTTTTCTGATTTAAATGATCAGATAGAAAGTCAGATAAGGGACTTCCCTGGTGGCAGAGTGGTGAAGAATCTGCCTGCCAATGCAGGGGACACGGGTTCGATCCCTGGTCCAGGAAGATCCCACATGCCTCGGAGCAGCTAAGCCCGTGCGCCACAACTACTGAGCCCACTTGCAGCAATTACTGAAGCCCGCGAGCTCTAGGGCCTGTGCTCCACAACAAAAGAAGCCACCGCAATGAGAAGCCCTCGCACTGCAATGAAGAGTAGCCCCCCCTTGCCGCAACTAGAGAAAGCCCACGCAGCAATGAAGACCCAACTCAGTCAAAAAATAAAAAATAAACGCAACTATGTTAAAAAAAAAAAGTCAGATAAACCAACAGTGTGAGGCTCTTTAATAGCTAAGATCCCCCTTTTAGATACTGTAGGAGTCCGAACAAAGAAGTGAGAAATCTTTTTTTTTTTTTTTTTTGTGGTAAGAATATTTAATATGAGTTTTACCCTCTTAACAGATTTTTAAGTGTACAATATAGAAGTGAAAGCTTGCACTTTCCAACCTGCTTCTAGTGCAGCTCAAACAGCTTTCCCACTATCAGGACTGGTTGCTCTCCACCCTCGATAATCAGACAGTCAGATGGTGATGCATCAGCCCACCAAGCTAAACCATAGACTTTTGGATAAAGTAATATGTAAACTGGGTATTTTTGCAGATTTTAGGTACAATGCCTGTTACTCTCTCTGGCTTATGTTGCTTCCCATCTCACCTTATGAGTCTCCTCTACCCAGTCTCCTCCCTGATAAAATGGGGGAGATACTACTGATGCATCCTGCTCTCTCCTTTGGAACCCTCTTGACTTCTACCCCACTGGCTTTTTCTTTCCATTCAGGCTGTTCCCATTTTGGCCTCACTTTACTAGCCCCACCATAGGGGGCTCCTTCTTCTAATTGGGGACTTACACCTCCCACTCCCATCCCTCTAATTTCCTGCCTTCGCTTGCCTTCCTGGTTCCTTCAGCTACGAAAGTGAGTTAAGACCCAGGCAAGCTGGAATCTGTCATGTTCACTTAGAACAGATCCTGTGTAGGCTCACAATATATATATTTGCTGAATAAATGAATGAATGAAGCAAATGAATGAAGACATATACAACCAGCCTATATAGAAACCCTGGGTGTTAATGGTTTTGACAACTGGGATTTACTTTAAATCTATTACTACAAAATTACCCTTCATCAATCTGACACTGTTCTTAAGAATTCTATCTTAAGCTCCTATATCTCAAGTAATTATAATAAAGTGGTGTTACTAGAGCTAGCTCAAGAAAATTATCCAGCAAATGAATGGAATTTAAAAGAAAAAAATCATCTTAAAAGAGATTTCTAATTACACAGTTTTTAAAAAATAACCAGGGTTTCTGTCCTGACTACGCCCCACATTTCATAAAAAGTCTTAGATAGTAGCAGTTTTCATGCCTGACCTTCTCTTACCCAATGCATGTTGTAATGTGTGGTTTTGCAGAATCATTAAAAGCAGCAGCTCTGTTGTGTGTGCTAGCCAGCTGGGGACCCTAGGCAAGTACTTAACCTCTCCAGGATCCCATCTCTTCATCTCCCAAATGTGGATAACAGTATCTAATGTGAAAGCATGTGGTGAAGATTCAAGGGTATAATTCATGTAAAGTACTTAGCACAGTGTCCAGCTCATAGTGGGCACTGAATAAACGTCAGCCATTTTCTATCTACTTGTAAAATCCTTTTTTATCAGGTCAGTTGAAGAATGGCTAAGATCTGCAATCTCTCCAGCAGCGTGTCACATTCCCTTCCTGTGTGTTTGCTAAACAAACCTCATTTAATGTCACTGGCTCTCTTCTCCCAACTTCTGCCAGTAACAGAAAATATTGACCAACCCCAAATAAAAATCTAATAAAATATATATAGGTATATACATCCATAGGTGTGTATATCTAGATATTTATAAAGCACATATATCCATGTTTGTTACCTCTACAACATAATAAGCTTTTGGAGAGTGGTGGAGAATGAAAATGGCTAACATTTGTTCAGTGCTTACCATGAGGAAGACACCATTTTAAGTGCTTTGCATGTACTAACTCATTTGATCTTCACAGGAAGCCTATGGTCAATATGTCTTATTCAGTCTCTATTCACTCAATAAACGAAGACTTATGTGATGGTTACCAATGTACCATTACAGGCTGTATAGTCTAGTGGTTAAGAATGCTCCTGGCTCCTCTACTTATTAGCAGTACGACTTTAGGCAAGTTACTGAACCTCTTTGTACCCCAATTTCTCCAATGTAAAGTAGGAATAATAATAATAATCACACATGCACCTATTATAAAGATCTGCTGATAAAGAGCAAAGTAAAGGGCTTAGAATAGTGCCAGGCACACAGCAAAAACTCAGTAAATTTTAGCAAACTTTACCATGGGTCCATTCTAAAGAGGAAATAATACCTTTCTATGTAGTAAAATCCACCTCAATGATTATAAATACAAACAAGAAAAGCTCACTTTTCTTCTCTTGCAGGAAATCGAGAAAAAAGGGTCAAAGTTTGAGTTAACATTAAAAACCTGAATTATGCTCAGAGTAGCCAAGAAAACAAAGGAATGTTCATTTATTGTCCAGGATGAAATAGTCATCATTTGCCTACGATATCCAGAGGAACCTTTTGATTACAAGCTTGAACCTGTAAATTATCTCATTTGGGTATGATGTGTCTATGGACAGAGTAGAGCTATTCATACCCCTTAGAATGGAATGTTCTTTTGTTTATTCATTTATTCATATTCATTCACTCAGCAAACATGTTAAGCATCTACTCTGTGACAGATATTGATCTAGGCACTGAGGGACCCAGGAGTGAACAAAACAAAGTCCCTGCCCCCGAGGAGCTGGCCCTCTTTTAGGTGAGGTAGACAGCAAACAGATAAGTACATAATAACATGTAGGTAGTGATAGTACCATGTCTAATTAGTAAATTTGCAGTTGCAAAATTATCTTTTCCTTAAAATACTACAAGCAGAGGGGAAAGATTTAAAGACTAAAATAGTTTCTGAACCATAATAATCTGTTAGGTCTCTAGCTCAGCTACTTGATTCCAAACCTCTGCTGGGATCTTCTGAATGAAAGCAAAAGAGATGAAGAGAAGAACCTGGGCCACGAGGGAAGGGGTATGTGTTGGCTTCTTCCACCCCTGCAGGGGCAGGAGGCTGGCCTAGGCCAAAGCACCCTGGAGAGAAGGGGAGCACCGCAGGGGCTGACCCAGCCCTGGCTTTGGTTCCCAGCTTCTGCCTCTCTCCCCAGGTCCCAGTGTTACCATCTGACCTCCAGCCAGGCTCGCCCCAGCCAGGTCCTCACATCTCAGTCCTGACCGGCTGGTGGTGGGACTTCTGGAGCTCTGGTTTGACATCCAGGGCCCAGTATCCAGCTCCTCTTGACCATTTCTGACCTGTACTCATGCTCTGAAAAGCGGGCTTCCTCCCTGTACATGAGCCTTGGTTCGAAACTAATGACCCACTTCTGGTGACAGGATTCCTGGTTTAATCTCTGTACCGAAGCCCCATTCTGGCCACCTACTGAGCACTCCAGTACTCCTTGGACTGGGGACTATGTGTCTTCTCCTACTCATCATACATCCCTCATAAAGCCCTGCGGTGGGCCATGCTTTCCCAGCATTTTCAAATTGGGCCAGTTTCTGGACTATCCACTGATGTCTATGCCTACCTTGTCACTTCATGATGGGACCCTGCCACAGTGACTAATTGGCCCATGAATTTTGCTGTTCCCTTGGAGCTCCTGAACCCTTATTGTGGCCGCTCACCAGGATTTCTGCTGGGGCAAGCATTTGGGGACATCACGCAACACCCCACCCACACATCATCACCATTACAAAGACCAATCAGTATACTTCTAGGACTTGGCCATTGCAGTAGTTAACTCCAAGCACCAAGTGGTTGTATCCAGATTGACAACTGGAGTCTTCTTGCTACCACCTGCTTAGAATTAGCCCAGAATCAGAACTCTCTATATGATGCTCTGAATGTTTGCACACCTCCATTACCAAAGTTTCTATTTGGATATTTATCTGATTATTTGACTAATGTCTATCTCCTCTACTTGACTGTACTCCCCTCAGCTTTGAAACTCACCTTATCACACGATAAATTAGCCACTACACCTCACTGCTTCAGTCATTCAGAAGTCTCTGAGTCCCTTAGCTTCATTCCTTGGGTTCTGTGATGTCCCTGCCATCACAATCCTGGGTGATTCCAATATACAGGCAGATGATCCTAATAATACCATGACTCCAAGTTCCTCTCCTCTGATGATCTTGTTCTCACATTCAGCCACTCAGTCTTACCCTCCATCTTATCATGAGCTTTAACTGCATCCTCTGCAACCTCAGCAGAGGTGCGGTGATTTAGGGCAAGTCCTCACTGCTCATGATAACCTACAACTCAAAATACTTATTTTTTTTAACTGGAATGAAGCCACTTAGGTTTATCCTTAGTCAACAAAAAATTCAGGCTAAAGTGAGACAAATCAAAGAACTAAGAGCTTCCACATTCTTTCACAAATAGTTGTGGCTGTGAACAATACACTTCTGGTAGAGGCCATTGCTGCCAGAGGTAATTTAAGAAGAAAAATCTTTCCAAAAATGTGGCCCATTAATCCTGAGATAGGTTAATTTGGAAAGTATTTAGAATTGTACAGTGTAGGTCGATAAATCCTAGGAGCACTTGTAGTGGATGCTCGATTTTTTTGCCTTTGGTGTCTATTCACCCTACATCCCTTAAGAGCCCTTTCAATTCCACCTCTCCCCCAATCTTGATCAACTGAGGTTCAGCTGTCCCCCTGGTCTCCCAAATTCAGGGATGGAGAACACAATATTGCTCTAAGATCTCATTCCCTTGGTCATAGTAATTGGTTGCGTGATGGGAAGGTGACCCACTCGTAATTGGTGAAACTTCTGCTGGGGTTTCTAGGAAAGATTCTTACTCTTTACCACTGTAGGTGGCAAGATGTGGAGCTTCTGCATCCATCTTACTTCAGTGAGAGGAGAGCCTATCTGAGAATGTGGCCAAACTGAAGGAGACTCCAGAGATGGAGAGAGGACAAAAGGATGCTGGTGTCACTGAGTGTCCCGACAAAACCACACACTTGGACCCTCAGTTCCTGAGCTATGGCAGTCAACAACATGTGTTCCCATACTGTTCCTCTTCCTGAGCACACGAGACAACTATATTTCTCAGCCTCCCTTGCAGGGAGGTTGGGTCTATGAGACTGAACTCTGGCTAAAGGAATATGCACATAAGTGACATAAGCCATTTCCAAGCCCTTTTCCCCCCAATCCTATAAGATCCTCCAGGACTTTTCCCCCTTCTGTAGCACTCTCAGAGATGTTGCAGGTGGTATGAAACAGAGCACTGTGATATAAGAAACTGGATGGGAGTGAGGTGGCAGGCAGCGTCAGGGAAGACCTCTTTGTGGAAATGATATTTGAACAGAGACCTGATATGCAAATGTAAGCAAGCAATGAAGCTACTCGGGGGAGGAGAGGAAGAAAGTACTTTCCCAATAGGTAAAATAGCTAGTGCAAAGGCCCTGATGCAAGAAAGGGCTTGCCATACTGGAGGAACAGAAAAGTGGTTAATGTCCTTGGAGCTTAGTGACAGCAAGAGAATGAAAGCATCCAGTAGTCTAGGTTGGATAGGCAGGGCCCAGTGGTCAAGGCAAGAGATGACGGTGCCTTGGACCAGAGTGGTAGCAATGGAGCTAAAAAAGGAAGTGGGCAAATTCATGATATTTTTTGGAAGTAACACAAACAAAACTTGCTGGGTAGTTGGAAATTAAGGATGAGAAAAAGGGAGGTCTCCTAAGTCTTTGGCTTGAGCAATTGGTTAGATGGTGATGTCATTTAGTCAGATGGTGAGATGAGAAAAGAACCATTTTGGGGTGGAATGTAATCAGGATTCCCATTTTTGGACATGTTAAGTTTGATCTTCCTGTTAAAGATTCATGTGAAGATATCAATGTAGACATCAGAGCTTAGATGTCAGAGCTTAGTTCCTCTAAACCACAATGATGATGATGATGGTGGTGGTAGTGATGGCAGCTACTATTTCCTAAGCATGTACTATATGCCAGGCATTATGTGAGGTGCTATACAAAGACCATCTCTCATACTCTCACCACATCCCTCTAAGCTAGGACTTCCATTTGACAGATGAGGAAACTGAAGCTCAGACTTGGTAAAGCACCTTGTCAACAGTGGCATGGCTACTAACTAAACCAGGAGTAGAGTTCTACCTTAGGTTGCCTGAGACCTTGTCACAAAGTGTGCTGTATCTCCTGAACTAGAATATAAGGTGCTTGGGGAAGGACAGTATCTTTTCATTCTTTACGTTCCTGAAGCACTTTGTCCTCGCAAGATGCTCAATCAATATTTGTTGCTCAATTCCATCACTCATGGGAAAAGACCAAATGGCATAAGGCAAGGCCCAAACAAGAAGTCGTCCCCTCCTGTTCTCTGTTCTCTTCTCTTTTACCTCCCTGTTCCTTAGCTCCCTGTAACAAGGGGCTTCTGACCCATTGGTCCATCTTCCTATTTCACAAGCATTTAGAACACTCCACAGAAGGGTATGTACAGTACACTGTGACAAGTTTGGAGCATGAAGTCACCCCAAACATGGGCTGGGGGCGGGTGGTGCATAGCACACAGCTTCCGTTCAGTAGCTCATATAGGCCATGGTTTTCAATCAGGCCTTTCAAGCAGTTGCAGCAGGCTTCAGTACATTAAAGCTAAAACTCATTCTGTGCCCCCGCACCCTGCCAAACCCAGGTAGCTTCCAAAAAGCTGAAATCATAAGCAGGAAAGGCTGAGATCCTGATTGAATCAGATTCAAGCAATTCAAACTAGGATTGGCTTTTCTATTTCTGCCTGGCCAAATGCTTTAGGTCAATCTTCCACTTGATGAAATAGGGAATGAATAATTTAATACACTTAGTACAGCCTCCACCTACAGTTTTAAGAGAAATAGGGTTACTGAACCCACAGTGAAGACCATACTGCTTCTCAGTAGAGAATCACAAGGAAGTGGTTTGTCAGGAAAGCCCAGTGGCGAGGCTCATGCTGTCTCTCCCCTGGAGGGCCCTCTCACCTTTTCCTCCCTGGACTCACCCTTGCCAGTCCTGTAAGCCTCAGCTCTAATGGTACCCCCTGTAGCACTCCTAGGGTGGCCCAAGTCCTCTTCACTGTGTTCCTACCCCTGTGTTCATTCCTGTCTTAATTTCTGAAAAATGATAAGATGTGCTATCAATCTCACTCTCCTTCCCAGACATGGACCACATCTTACCCATCTTATAAACCCCAGTTCAGTGAGGTACAGTGAGGGTCAAGAAATAGCTGTTGAGTTGAACAGTGAACAGACTGGCATTGTGTTGCCGGAGGAAGAGGAATCTGTGGACACAGGAGACCCTCGAGCTAGTCCTGGCCTTGGGTCAACTCTCTGTGTGCTGTGGGGTAAGTCCCTTACTCTCTCTGGGCCTGTCTGTTCATCAGCCAAAATAATGCGGCTGGACCAGCTTAGCTCCGAAGGCCCCGACACTCTGGCACTGAGTGATCTGTGTGCACAGATGGGAAAGCAACTGAGGATAATGTATTCATGCAGGCTGGCTCTACAAGGCCCTCACCATTAATCACAATTCTCCAGTCTAACAAAATCCCTCCCCAAATGATCTCTAAAGGATGTTGCACACAATGAAGGAGAAATAATCACCCTCAATTTCCACAAAGAGAATCGTGCTTTAATATCTATTAATCGTGTCAGTCTTTTTCAGGCCAAGTGCAAACACTGCCCTTCTCCTGGCTTCTGCCCATCCCAAAGGCAAACCCCCTGCTTCTCTAGGGTGGGGATGGGCAGGAGACACACCCGGATACCCAATGCAAGCGGGGTCCTGCTCCCTGGCATGCACTGCGCACAGCTGAACAGCATATTTTAATCCCCAGATCTGGTTCCAAGCTCAATATTAAGACCAAAGTCCTAAAGGAATGCTGGGGGTTTTCAGCAGAAAGTTTTTGGCCGAGCAAATCTGAACAGATCCATGAAGAAAATTCTTTCCCATTGTTGCCATGACTCCAGGAGGGCCCCTGAACCCCTGTCCCAAATTGTGAGAGAAGATGAAAAATTGCACGTGATGCTTCCCCAGTGAGGCCAAGGCAGGGCTCTGGGCAGACAGAATGCACTGCCTATTAGGCTCCATTTTCCTAAATGCTTTCAAGATAGAGCTTCAGATTTGAAGTCCTGATGTTTCCCAATACTGCATTTCCCCTCTCCCTTCACACGCCTTTCTTCTTTCCTTCTCTTAATTCTATGTCTTTTTTGTATTTTTATCCTGTGGATTCCTGAATCCACAGTTAATACAAAAACCTCCCAGTAAAATAACATTTTATATTTTCAAATATAGGTGACTCAAAAATATTCTTAAATGTCTCGATGTATAAAATGTCCAGTCTCTTCAATTAAGTGCAACCCCTCAAAGCCAAGGGCCGTGCCTGCCACTTATTTTGAATGCCTAACACACAAGCCATCAGCAATATTTGCCTAGTGGCCCAGTGTCAATAAGCCGGGTCCTCAGCCCATGCTTACATTTCCTAACTGCCTTTGACAGGATAGGTGTTTTTAATGATAGTGATCAGTCCTCACCTTACTTTATCATTGCTGATAGCAATTTCACAGAATGTGTTCTAAGTTACATTTTCTTGCTTGAAGAGTGATTTCTTTTTTTGTAGATACATTTATCATTTTCAATAATTACAAAGCCACTTATCTAAATTACCCCATTAGAATGCTGAACAGGAAACTAAAGCTCCTCCACATCCTAAAGTCACAATATTTTATGATAGCTTCATTCTTATGGATCCACAAAGCATATATCATTTTTGTGCCAAAGAACATGGTTTCTCATATAAGCTTTTCTTCATTTGTTAAGACTAAAATTGCCCTGAACCTGAAAACTGAACTGTAAATATGACTATAGTCCATCAAGTTGGGTCTGAGGTCTTCTACATACATAGGAATGGTAGGTCAGTTTACCACATTGAATGAAGTAAAATGATAAAGGCTTCTGCAACCAAGAAGGGTTATAAAAAGCCATATAAGAAACTTACTAGTCATTCAAATACTGCAGTTATTATCACTGTTATAAGACCATAACTGTTGGCATTGTAGTGTCTCTCTCTCATAAGAAAGTATTTTCTGAAGATAATGCATTTAAAATACAAAGCCAAGAATCTGCATTTCTATTACGTTTAAAAAATGTATCCATTGAAGTCAAATAGCAAACTATAGTTCTTTCTTCTTATCACAATATTTGGAGAATGATATAAATACACCTGCTCTTATCTTTGTCTAGTCATTTATAATCTCTGGGAAGCATGATATTTTTTCTTCTAGAGTTGCTTTTTAAATCAACAACCACACTATCATGCATATATGATATGGGGTTGCTTTGATAGGAAAAACGCAGTGTGTGGTATCTCACTTGTTCAGTTCTCATCCAATTATCACCAGGAAAAAAATTCAAGTAATTATAACCATGAGAATTATCAATCATCAGTGAGAGAAGAGAAAGAACACAAAGGAGACCCTAAGAGAGTGAGGAGTAGAGGTGCATGTGTAATCAGAGAACAGATGTAATATGTGTTTCAGGAAATTACAGGAGGTTAACATTCCAAGCACACGCCTGAAGCAGAAGCATTATTTTTATGCACCAGTTTAGAAAACAGTGGAGCAGAATACAAAGGTTTGACCATTTGCTGAAAGGAAATTTCAAATGAGGTCAATTCTTTCACACTCCTATTGGCTCCAATGAAAGCCAAAGTAGATAAGAGGGTTAGGATTAAAGAAAAAAACATATTAAGCAAGTAAATAAAATAACAAATTTACTTTTGAAAACGGAAACCTTTTGTTTCATCAGCTCTTTTCATCCTTGAAGGATTCATTACTTATGAAAAGAAATTTTGTTTAGTGAAGCTCTTTTAAATGACTTCCCTTAAATGACTTTCATGCCCTTGATTACCCAACTCTTATTTAACTCTCTATAGTTTCCAAGTTGGGCGGAATGTATTTTTTAAAATTAATTAATTAATTAATTAATGGCTGCATTGGGTCTTCATTGCTGCGCGCAGGCTTTCTCTAGTTGCAGAGAGCGGGGCTACTCTTCATTGCAGTGCGTGGGCTTCTCGTTGTGGTGGTGGCTTATCTTGTTGCAGAGCACAGGCTCTAGGTGCGCAGGCTTCAGTAGTTGTGGCATGTGGGCTCAGTAGTTGTGGCTCGCGGTCTCTAGAGCGCAGGCTCAGTAGTTGCAGCGCACGGGCTTAGTTGCTCCGTGGCATATGGGATCTTCCCGGACCAGGGCTCGAACTCGTGTCCCCTGCATTGGCAGGTAGATTCTTAACCACTGCGCTACCAGGGAAGCCCCAGAATGTGTTTTTATTGCATCTGTGCAAAACAGAGGTGTTGGCTCTTCTGGTGTTAGATTCCACAGATGTTCTTTATTTATGTAGAGGAAGTCTCTCCTCCCCTTGGCTTATCATACCCCTGAGCTGGGTCACAAGCTCTGGGTCTTCTCCCTGTTGGTTCTGCCCATCTTTTCCCCTTGTAAACAGCCTCTGGGATTAGCTGTGCTGTATCATGACTGCAACAATGGACAAAGGTAGTGCTTCTCCAATTTTAACATGCCTAAAATTACCTGGGGTCGGGGTGGGTAGCGGGCGGTCTTTAAAACACTGATTCTGATCCAGTAGGTTTGGGTGGGGCCTAAGACCCTACACTGTTAAGTTCCCAGGTGATGCTACTGCTGATTCACACACAACATTGAGTTACAAGGAACCAGGGTGTACAATCAAGTTCTCAGGCTGATCTTGGAGAGGCAGCAGTGAATGGTGGCGTGGAGCGAGATCTTAATTCCCTGCCCAGGAATTGAACCTGGGTAGTGTGGATGAAAACCAGGAATCCTAGCCACCAGACCCCTTGGCTCTTGCCCCCAGTGAAAAATGCATTTCTCACGGAGGCAAAAACTGTACAAACAGGTACAAAGTTTATTATTAGAGACATAACACAACAACAAGTGGGAGAGCACACAGAGAAACAGTTTGTTTAGTTAAGATAGAAGCAAGGCAGAGATGCACACCCGGAGAGAAAGGGTGTGGGCGCCCCCCTAATGAGGAGGAGAGCAGTAAAGAGGCGGTTAAGTCATTTATATAGGGCAGTTCTTCCAGGTCTTTGTTTACCTTTGGCCAATTATCTGGTTCCTTTTTCCACACTTGACCTGTCCTAGAACCCTCCCAAACATGCGTGCGAAACTTTTTTCCAAGATGGATTTCAGCCTAGAGGCCTTTGGGATAGTCTTAGCATCACATATTATGGGGTGGTGCCCCCTCCTTTTTGACCCCCCAAGGAGCCTTTCTGCGCGTGTGCAATGTTTCCCTTGCCCCCAGGATGTGAAATGTATGACCTCTTGATCTTTTAACAGGGTTTAGCCCCTCTCTGTCCCTGCTATAAAAGTGTCCAATGTCTGGTTATCTACCCTATTCTCTTGTTTCTTACATTGAAGTGCTGATCTCAATATATAGACAGGAGTCTGGTCATAAATATGTAGTCCAGAGCCCGTTTGTCTCTTGCCTCAGGAAACGTAAACAGGGGGCTGGTAATGAATGTCTGGCCTGGAGCCCATCTTCTTCTCACCCCAGGAAGTGTGAACAGGAGGTCAGTTGTAAATGTCTAGCTTGGAGCCCATCTATCTCCTGCCTCAAGGTGAGCCAAAATGTCAAACCAGCCCTTGGACAAACAGTCTTCCTTATCTATCTGTATTACTACTTAATCACCATGAAAGAGGTTATTAAATGAAAAGTAAACCAAGGAATGTGAGAGGAATCAGGGAGTGAGAGAAGGGAAGAAGAATGACATAAAATCATTTGGATGAGATTATGGAGGCAAGGGTGGCTGAGGTGAAAATAATACGATTGGGCATAGCAATATGGTAAGATATTATTATGACATGATTGGGAATTATAATAGTACACAATAACAAAACAATTGGGGATTGCTGGTGAACAAAACACTAATAGGAAAGGCTTATCCAACTGACAGCACAAAAAGTTCTGAAATGCTTTCCAACATAGCATTTTCAGCTCTTTTCTGATGAACAGGCATTACCCAAAACAATCATAAAATACTTTCAGGTGGGGAAACAGAGCACTGCTTTAGAGCCTGCCAAGAGGCCAGAATCACACTCTGCTGTTACTAGTTAGACAAGTTACCTCCCTGGACATAAATTTCCTCATCTGTCAAATGGGATATTAACAGCTACGATTTAATTCTAAGAATTAAATGAGAAATGTGGTATGAAGTACTTAATACAAAGCCTGGCACAAAGTAAGCACTCAACTCATGACAACTATTATAAACATTATTAATAATACAATCTAGGTTCTACAATCACATATTGTTAGAGTTCACCCTTGAGCTGATGCTCTAGGCAATGAGGTGATGAACTTTGTACAAAAGCTGCCACTGAGTGTCCAGGTAATGTCTGCAATGTTGCCTTTTGGCCTGAGGTCTGATACTAAACACCACACAGGCAGTAAGTCAAAGAAATACTTACCTAATATAAAATAGTTTCAATATATATTAAATAAATATTTTCAGTCAGTACTTAAATAATTAAATACTTAATATTTTAAATCTCCTTTCTTTTCTCTTCTAGTTTGGTTTCCTTGGGAATCTGTACCTATGGGGAACTTCAAAGCGCACTAATGAAAATTGACTTGGTTCCCAACTTCTGCCTTCCCGATTACTACTAGAATCATATTTTGTTAGAATGGCAAAGACCTCTAAGATTACCTAGTCCAACGTGTTCTCCAGTGCTTGGGGCTATGTCACTCTTTCAAGACATATTTAAGGGGACCTCTAATTCATATGCCATTTTATGTCCACTGGCAGCAGTCTGAGGGTAGCCCCATGTTTCCCATGCAATGAAGGGTATGGGCTGGATGATAACTGTTTCCCTTCATTATCAAGTGCAGTTTTTGTTTATTCATCAGTTCCCAGATTATTTCCAGACAGTTAAATTGCTAAAAGTTCACCAGCATATGGCTAAATCCAGCCGTATCCACACTGAGGTTAGACACTCTGGGTCCACTGGGCTGGTGTTACAGGGTGATAACAGGATGCCTCAGGAGATATCCTAAGGTGAGCTCAACAATTAGAGTGGTCTGAGGGATGGCTCTCTTTACCTTCCAGAATCTAAGCTTGGGAAGAGGTCTTAAGGTCACGCATACCAGTTTTTAAACTATGTCAATTCATCATTGGAATCGCCTCAGAGTCCTGGTAGAAAGGAAGGAAAGCTGAGCCAGGGGGACTCTGGACACCTCCACCCAATCAGAACTACTTCCTTTTTATCTATTTATATGTTGGGGTTCTGCTGACAATTGTTTAAACTACTGATGTGGAACTTCTTTATTTTCCAGGCATCTAAATCCTTTCATCAAATTCATCTCTGTATTAGTTACAGTGAGGTTTAGCTACAAGTACCTGAGACCCAAAGTAATAGTACATGAACAAGGTATAAGTTTATTTCTTTCACCTAAAAATTCAGATTATGGATGGCAAGATAGCACCAGTTACGTGAAACTAGACAGCTTTAAGCTTTCTGAGCCACTTTCCAAATGTGTTTTCCTTATCCTCATGGTTCAAGCTGGAGTTCCAGCCATCACATCCATGTACCAAGCAGGTTAGAAAGAAGAGTACATGCCATTGGTTAAGAACACCCCGCAGGGGCTTCCCTGGTGGCGCAGTGGTTGAGAATCCGCCTGCCAATGCAGGGGACACGGGTTCGAGCCCTGGTCTGGGAAGATCCCACATGCTGCGGAGCAACTCGGCCCGTGAGCCACAACTACTGAGCCTGCGCGTCTGGAGCCTGTGCTCCGCAACAAGAGAGGCCACGATAGTGAGAGGCCCGCGCACCGCGATGAAGAGTGGCTCCTGCTTGCCGCAACTAGAGGAAGCCCTAGCACAGAAACGAAGACCCAACATAGCAATCAATCAATCAATCAATCAATAAATCTTTAAAAAAAAAAAAGAACACCCCGCAGAAGATGCATTCTGTCTACACCTCGTTGGCTAGCACTGTCATGCTGGCTGTACATAGCTGCAAATGAGGCTGGGAAACATGGCCTTCCCTATTTTGGTGGCCAAATGTCCAACTAAATATTGGGAATTCTATACGTCTAGAAGTAGAAAGAGAGTAGAAAGAGAGATTGAAGGAAAAAATCTCTCTTCCATCACAATCTATCTTCAGCCCAGTTAGCTGTTTCAAGCTTGAAATATCTGATTTTCTCCTTCGATCTTCCTAGAGCTAGCGGATTACAAGGGGCTTTGAAGACACCTTGAAAAGTGACAGCTGAAATAGCAGTGGCTGCTGAATTACATGCAGCAGCTCAGAGTCATTTAGTTGAGGAGCAAATCAATAATTACAGTGAAACATAGACCTGGTTATAGAGGGAAAATTAAATTATGTTTGGCACATTCTGCTTAAAGCATGGAAGGACAGATACACAATGGAAAGATTCCCATTAACATGGTTAAAAGTTTTGAACGACATTTAAAGTCATGAGCTTCAGCACCTAGGAAATCTACCTGATGCAGCAGCATTTCTCACTCTCTGAGTGTCCCAGGCCTTAATGGAAGCTTTGGGGTGGAGAGGGGCCTAGAGAAGTGCAGGGAATCTGGCTCCCTTCGAGGTCCCTGCCCTTTGAACAGGGCCTGGCACCTAGTGTGTGCTGAATGAGTATCTGCTGAATTAATAAATGGATGGATGAGGTTGGGGGCCCAAGACTCAGCTCAGCTTTGGGGCCTTCAAGATGACAGGGTTCTTGTAAGAACTAGGAGCAAGAGTCAACGGGCAGGCGAGGGAAAGGAGTCCATGTATCCAGAGTGGCCTTGGACCTATAGTGCACTGAGAAACAGGTTTCAAGTCACAGTGGACAGTGAAGAAGGATGCTTAAAAGCCCAAAGATCAAGCTTTCTACCATGCTTTTATTTCAAGTTTGATTTTAGTTGATATTCCATTCATTGTTAGGGTTATTATTACTGCATTTTGTAACTGTTTTAACACTTCTTCAAAACTTAGTCTAAACCAGTCACCAAACGAAAATGTTACGTGATTCCACTTATAGGAGGTACCTAGAGTACTCAAATTCATAGAGACAGAAAGTAGAACAGTGGCTGCCAACAGTTGGGGTGGGAGGGAGAGGGGAAGAGTTGTTTAATGTGTACAGAGCTTCAGTTTGGTAACACGAAGTTCTGGAGATGGATGGTGGTGACAGTTGCACAACATTGTGGATATACTTAATGCTACTCAACTGTACGCTTAAAAATGGTGAAAATAGTGAATTTTATGTTATGTATATTTTGTCTCAATTAAAAAATTAGTCTTAATATGAATTGCATATCTAGGAGAACTGCATTTCATTCCAAGTGTCGGTATTTTGAAAAGTATTTTAGCCATTGCCTATAACAACTTTGCAAACATTACAAATGGTTTTAAAGCATTTCCTAAAACTCACCCACCATAGGCAGGGTCCCCCCCCAGGTCCCGTGGAGCTCCTCTCACAACATCTTTGGTGCAGTTCCTAACTGACTCACCAAGCCAACTTCACATCATTCAGCAACTTACACCCTCACGTATTTCCTCCAACACCAAACCATCGCCAGCACTCTTGAACCAGCTTGCCAGAGCTTGATAATCTGTAAACTCCCACTATCAACTTGGTATCCACCTGAGGAGGAGAGGGTATAGAACTCTCACCAAATTCTCTAAGGTGGTGGTTCTCAACATGTGGTCCCCGGACAGCATCAGCATCACCTGGGAATGTACTAGAAATGCAGATTCTCAGGCCCTGCCCAGATCTCCTGAATCAGAGACTCTGGGCGTGAGGTCCACCCAAAGGTCTGTGTTTTCTTAAGTCTCTAGGGGATTCTGAAGCATGCTGAAGTTTGAGACCCACTGCTCTAAGGGGTCTGTGACCTCCAAAATGTGAAGAACCAGCATGTTCACTAGAAGGGTGAGCACACTCAGAAGGCCAAAGTGTTTCTTTTCTGGGGCTTCATGAGTTTTTTATAAGACTGACCCAATATAGGTCAAAGGTGCACTCTGCCTGTGGTATTTCTGCAAACATCTCGTTGGATTACAGCCTTCACGTCCCCTAGGAAACAAGACCAAATCTGCCCACACTGACCTGCTGGTTTGTGTCAGGGGAGCCGTAGCTGTGCTCCCCCTTCCTATCTGATCTGTTGACTCCCTGGTAAGGACCAGGGAAAGGGAATATTTCACCACTGTGGCTACCACAGAAACCAGGACTTCTGTCAAGCCCCAATTTTCTGCCTTCTTTACAGAAGCTCAAAGAAGGACAGGAAGAGTGCAGGCTGTGGTTACCTACAATTTCCACTGACTGTGGTTAAGGTGATTCTGTAGAGACAGTACCAGGTGTGAGGGTTGGAAGACCCCAGTTTGGGTCTGTTTCTCTCTTACTAGCCATGTGACCCTGGGCCTTAGCTTCTTCCTCTGTAACATGGGGGTGGCAGGGTTCTTCGGGAGTCTGAGAAGATGTAAGTGAAAGTCCCTTATGAGAAAGCAGCCCCAGGTCACAGTCTGAATCCAGCTCTACCACGTGTCAGCTCTGCACGACTTCAAAATAGGGATATCAACCCATCTTCCATCTCAGAGGGTTGTTGTGAGGATTCAATGAGACAATATAAATAAAGGGCATAGCATACTTCCTAAACATGGTAAAAAAAATGAAATGTTTAGTAAGAGTAATAGTAGAAGTAGAAGTAAAGCCTATAGTATATCAGGTATCCTTAGTATAATTTTAGAGCACAAAAAGAAACAATTGATAACAATATAACAGTATGTACAGCAGAGTCAGATATTTTAACAACAAAAGAGATGCAAGCTACTGAGCTCATTAGTTTAATGTGAACAAGACAGAATATTCACCTTGCAGAAAATATTTCAAACGCAAAAAGTTAATGTATTCTAAACCCAAAGAGTCTTAAACTCCTGTTTTGATCAGGAGGTCAGTTTCTCTGAATGTAGTTCTTCAGACAGAATAAAGATGATACTACTTAATATTCATGTAACACTAAACACTCTTTTAACTAATTTCATATCCAATACCTCAGAGAAAAGATAATACAAGAAAATCAGCTCAAGTGCAGGAGGGTTTTTTTAAGAATTTTACATGACCTTGTGCTAAAGAGGGTATAAAACCATCCTCACCTCCACAACCTGCATTTGCTGACTTGAATGATTCTATAACAACCCGCTGGCAACTAGTAAGTGGCTAAATTACATGAATTCTGATAAATTCTTCCTGATTAGTTGTCACCATACAGCCAAATGTTTTGGGTGATGACATTAATCTGTTTTGACAGATTTTGCTCTCTGAAGAGTAACAGATTCTCAGGGATGTTAAACTGACTTAACGAGAGCATAGAATAAAAGAGTTGGAAAGATTTGAACTGAAACTGCCTCTGACGGAGGTCTCTCTCCCCCAATATTAAAAAAATATTTAAAAAACATCCCACTGCAGTGCTCTTTGGTAGTGCTAGAATCAAACAATCTCAGCAGACAGGCAGTTACTCTTATCTCTGATTCTTCACAAACAAAACTACTTTCCCAGAGAGACTCTACTACATTTTCCAAAGTGTGTTCTAATTCCCTCTAATCCCAGATGATGCTCAGACACCACAGTAAGCCCTAAACTTCCTAAACTCAAATGTTTTTAGCCATATAACTACTAAGCCATACGACCAGTCACACACACACACACACACACACACACACACACAAACACACACACCCCATGCTTAGAGAGAAACACTTACTTATGCTATTTTGGTAGAGAAAAACAATCATTCATTCATCCAAAAGATACATTTATTAAGCACCTACTATGTGTAAAGCATATCATTCATTCACTAAGTCACTCTCTTTGCAAGTTAAAAAACTGATATAGTTAACATGTTATAAATCAATCTTTTTTAAGCGCACAATTCAGTGGTTTTTAGTGTGTTCACAAGGTTGTGCAACCATCACCACTATCTAATTCCAGCACATTTTCATCACCCCAAAAAGAAACCATACTCCCATTAGCAGTCACTCCCATTTCTCTCCCCCGACCCCAGTCCCTGGCACAAACTAATCTAATTTCTGTCCCTGTGTCATTCATTCATTCATCACTATTTTTGAGCGCCTTCTCAGCACCAGGTGCTGTTTTAGGCATAAGGGGACAGATTGGTGAACAAAAACAGGCCACGAGCCTCCTCTAAATGGAGATTTTCTTCTAGTGACTACATTCATTTCACCAAATTAAAGGCAATATATATTTAGTGAGAAGAAAATACATGCAAGAAAATAGAATATTCTCAGTCTGATAAACAAAAAAGATAACCCAAACACACACACACCCCCTCCCCAAGCATGCACACCATGAAAATATGCAAAACAGATTCAAACACTTTTTTCTATCAATGACTTTTTCTAGGAAACTGATGTGTGGAAATTTTCCCTTCTTTCTTCCTCTTGGTCCTCTGGGAAGGTTGCAAGGATCAAACCAAATAGCTTAACAGCAAGAAGCAGGAAGTGAAGCACAGCCTGGGCCATGGTCAAGTTGGACAGTTGGTTCCAGAACACCCAGAGGTCTTTCCTCATCTTGTGTCCATGTGCCTTACACCACAAAACACCATCTGAGCCCAGTCACTGGCTTAAGACCTCAAATAATAAGCTTCTGACAAAGGTAAGATTATCATCCAAAATAGCAGGTTCCAACCTTAATTTCTGAGCCCCACCCAGGCAATTAGACGTTTCTTTTTTTCTTTTTTTTTTTTAGGCAGGACACAATGAAGCAACTTCACTTTTCATTTTTGAAGAATATGTTTAGGTTCTAGAAGTTCACTGTAACAGGATTTGCAGGATTTGACTTCCTGGATGTGGAATGTCCTGATCAGCTCACATTTCAAAAAGTTTTGCTGAAGCTCAGACAATCACTGCTCCAAACTGAACAATCACTACCATTTCTATGATAAACGTGCTGTTATCCGTAAGAGAGTTGCTACTAACAAGTACATGCATATCACCATATCTTTCTACATAAACACTTCCCAATTGTGTAAACTCAAACATAGATCTATAGTTAGGAGTAAGTGAAGAAACAGAATTAGTGATTAAACTGAGACTGCGAAGCAACTTCTTTGTTTGGATCTAGTAAGACCATAAAGCCAAAGTGTTTTGTGTAACTTGAGTGACCTTCCAACTTATCATCCAAATGAGATACTTTTGAGAGTGAAAGGGGGCACCTTTAATAAGCTGAGACAGGAGACACAAGCCTGGATAGTGCCAGACAACTGGGGAGAGACGTATGGTCACCCTGCGTATGGGCATCACGCCACATCCTAACAGAGAACCACCTCCCCAGTCCTGCCCTGGAGCCTAAAATCTGGAAGGGGAGATCAGATACTCTATATTACATAGCAGAAGATGCTAATTATTATGAAGATATAATCTCTTATGATTGCTCTTTACTGTTTCTCGAATAGGCTAAAGTCTTCCTGAATACTAAAACTGTTTTAAAACAAGTCTTGCAATGCTGTACAAGGGAATTTATAATGAGGACAGGTCCAAAATAAATGAGTGATGAGTATAATTCAGAAGAAGGTTATAGGTCAACATTCAGGCATGTGTGTATACGTGTGTGCACAAACACGTGTACACGTGGGTAAGTGGAGAGGCATGGCAAGGAAAAAGAAGTCGGTGTAAATTTTTTCTTCTAAAAGAATTAATGAGAAATACTTACAATCATGACAACTCAGTCATAACTAACATAAAAACAATAGCTCACAACTCCAGAACAGAACACAGCATGATTTGGGGGTAAAAACAATAGCTACAGCCTTTCCTCATAGCCCTTTTCTTATTTTTCTGATAAATCAAGGATATAACTAGTTCCTGCTAAACTGTTCATATTTCCAAAGGATTTTACCTGTAGAGACACTTTCTCTGAAACAACATTTCTGCACTTGACCTCCTTTACAAGAAAAAAATTATCTCAGGCCCCCCTTGGGCTAACTAAAAAAAAATATTATAAAGCTATAAATTCCTTATGTTTTAAGCTCTTACATAGCTATAAAATCAGAACAAATTTATAACTGATAATACAAACAAACCCACAAGGCCAGTAAAATCCAAATGAATCACATTAATCAATCTGATATGTAATATACTGTTGAAATCAGATTTCCATACTGTGGCCTGGTTCTTTCAAGTTTGACCTCCTTATTCTATTGTATATGATGTGATGACTCAATTGTCTAACCACTTTTTCCTATTCAGGCTCTACATGCAGCTTCCATTGTCACAAACACTGCCTCATATTGTCATTTGGCCTTGCCTTGGTTGGAAGGCATCATCTGTAATCATATTCACCTCTGTCCTTTGAGCCACTATTAAAGGAAAACCACTTGATGACAGAGCACTAGGAACACACATCATTGTGAGCACCGAGACCTTGCAGCAGCATTTAGTTTCAAGTTGGTCATCCACACAATCCAGGACAAGCTGCCATTAAATTTGTTTTTAAATTATCATCAAAATGAATTTCATTACAATTGTAAGCCCCGTGTGGTCAGGGATTTGTGTCTGCTTTTTTGACTGTGGTGTTCCCAGCACTTAGCAGAATACCTAGCACAAGCTATTAGAGAAATGCAAATCAAAACTACAATGGGGTATCACCTCGCAGCAGTCAGAATGGCCATCATTAAAAAGGTCTACAAATTACAAATGCTGGAGAGGATGTGGAGAAAAGGGAACCCTCCTACACTGTTGGTGAGAATGTAAGTTGGTGCAGCCACTGTGGAAAACAGTATGGAGGTTCCTCAAAAAGCTAAAAATAGAGTTGCCATGTGATCCAGCAATCCCACTCATGGGCATATATCCAGACAAAACTATAATTCAAAAAGATACATGCACCCCTATGTTCATAGCAGCACTATTCACAATAGCCAAGACATGGAAACAACCTTAATGTCCGTGGACAGATGAATGGATAAAGAAGATGTGGTACATATATACAGTGAAATACTACTCAGGCATAAAAAAGAACAAAATAATGCCATTTGCAGCAACATGGATGCAACTAGAGATTATCATACTAAGTGAAGTAAGTCAGAAAGAGAAAGACAAATACCATATGATATCACTTATATGTGGAATCTAAAATATAACACAAATGAACTTATCTATGGAACAGAAATGGAGTCATAGACATAGAGAACAGACTTGTGGTTGCCAAGGAGGGGGATGAGGGAGGGATGGAGTGGGAGTTTGGGGTTATCAGATGTAAACTATTATACATAGGATGGATAAACAACAAGTTCCTACTGTATAGCACAGGGAAATATATTCAATATCCTGTGATAAACCATAATGGAAAAGAATATTTTTAAGAAGTGTTTATATATGTACAACTGAATCACATTGCTGTACAGCAGAAATTAACACAACATTGTAAATCAACTATACTTCAATAAAAAAATTTTTAAAAAAGAATACCTAGCACATAGCTAGCACTCTATATATACTTATTCAGTGAATGAATGATTGAGTGAATGAATGGAAAATTCTCAAAAAGAATTCACAAAACCATAGAAAATATCGATGGCCCTCAGTCTCCTGGAATCTGAAGAAAATAGGCAAAGAGTCCTGCCAACAGGCTTAACAACTGTAAATATACACAAAAGAATCCACACATATATGCACTAGAGTTTATGGCCAACACTCTGAAAAAAAGCATTGGTATGCAAGCAAATGGATTGGTCTTTCTCTAGAATATCAGTGCAGCAAAGAGGGCTCCTTGCCCTCTGTCCATTAGCAGATACTTGCTTTTGATTTAAAAAACCCAGTACTGGCGAATGTTGGTTTAATGGAGCAGGGAGAGGAGAAGAGGGGAAGAGGCGGGACCTAGAGTGTATTATATCAGTGCTCACCGCAGGCCAGCAGGCACTGAGATAGGGACTTGCTATCCTTCACTTAGTGTAAACTTCACGAGAACTCTTATCAGTTAGGCTTTATTGTCATAGAAGTTAAACAGTGTTCTCATAGGAGGTGAGTGGGAAGTTGGTTTTGAACCCAAGTCTGTCCAATTATAGTCCTTCCTCTGTTCTCAGGCCATGTTGCTTCCTAAAAGAAGTGAAACAAGGTGATGAGGGAGCAAGAAGGCAAGTGGTAAAAAATGTAGATGAAGAGAAGATTTTCTGTTCTGACGGGAAATGGATAAGTTAAAAATAAAATGACACTGCTCCATTTATTTCTAAGAAACACAGTAGAAGTTCTTTAAAAGAAACCCCCCACGGTCCCAACCAGAATTTAATTTGCTTCAAAAATGAGGAGTTCCGCCTTTAGTTGACTCTGTGATCATCTCCTTCGGAGTGAAAAAAGAAAAGCGGCAGCAGCATCCACAGTTACTTCTAGAACTGGTGAATGGGCACATTTATAGTTTTTAATTCAAGCTTCCTCTAACCTAAGCTTTACCCTATGCGCTTTGAATAATACACTGTAGTACTCATCTCTAAATAAAAGCACATATTTTTCTTTTCTTCTGTTTCCCCAAAGTATTTTGTGATAACTTTTGACTTACTAAAGTAAAACATTAATGGGACAAAAACTGGTCTCCTTGTGCCAACCAGTAGAGCATGGAAAGGAGTACTAACCAGAGGTTAGAGCTGTGCCTCCAGATTCAGACCACTTGGGTTGGAATCTCAGTGTTGTCTCTTACTGACTGACCATGGATAAATGTTTTAAGTTGGTTAATCCTTAATTTCTCTGTCTGTAAAATGCGGATATTACCAGCGGCTCTTTCATAGGGTTTTTGTGAAGTCATGCATGTAACATAGTAACAGCTAAATAAATATCAGTTATCATTAGATTATGCCTACAAAATATTAGTGCTAACAAGGCAGTACAGGGGAGAAACAAGCCACACCTACTATTTTTAGATTCCTCTGACCACAGGAGATAATCATTCAGTTGGAAGTATATCATACTGTAAACTACCCTACAACTCACCCTTTTTATATGCAGTGGTATTCCCCCAATAAAACTTAGTATCATATTTGGAAAAGAAATCACAAAATCTTTTTAATTACCATGATGAAAACTGTTGACTGCAAACTCAGTAGTAAAAAATAGAAATATTTGTTCTTTGCTCAAAAAGATAAAAAGCTTTGTGAAGATGGAATTATGAAGTTGCCTGAAAAATGGAAGAAGGTAATGGAACAAAATGGTGAATATGTTGTTCAATAAAGGTCTTGGTGAAAATGAAAAAAAAAAAAAAAGAAATGTTTACCTAGGTGGAAACTGCTACAGTGGTGAATTAGTACACCCACACAAGATCAGGTACATCTTAATCAATCTTATTTCCTCATTTATTTTTTAATAGAAAGGATTTTTAAAAATCTATACCATCATCAAATTACTCAAAAGGAAGTGGGGGGAGGGCAGGTGGATCAGAAAGCAGAATTATAACCAATATTCACAGCTAACTTCAGAATATCAAAAGGGCTAAAAAGAAAACGCAGTGAGGAAGAATAATGACACCTTGGGAAGGGATGACGGCCCATTACATGCACAAGTCTTCTTTAAGGCACTAGCCTCCATAAGAACAGTATTTCCAACATACCACTTCAACATACAAAGGGAAAAGAGGTCACAAAGGAATATCTAAATACCATTATCTTCAAGAGGTCCCCTTTGGTTTTCTCCTCCTTAGAAGCAGTGATACAGACCCAGTAGATAATTACATGCAATTACCTAAAGCAAACTGAATTAAAGAGCACCCATGCTGAGAACTTAGGTTTAGGTCATATACCCATCAGGATCCCTTCCCAACTTTGAGCCCTAATTATGCGATGTTTCCATCACCCTCTGTCCCTCCTCTAAAGATGTGGCTTTTTTCCACCCTTGTGCCACTGTGTTAGCTTTAATATTTTCTAGACATAATCTAATAACAGCCACTAATATTTAATTAGCCCTTCTTATGTGCAAGTAGGTGATACCCACTGTGGTATGGGATCTGCTTTTCATCTAAAACATCAGGTTAACCTATAAACATGTACTGTATGTGTGACAGACTAGGCTAGGCACTGAAATGAACATAAAACAAACCAGATGTCAATTCTATTCCTTCATGCAACGTTTTTAAAAATGCTTACACTTATTCCTTGCTGAGCATTATACTGGGGAGTGGGAAAAAGAAATGATATTAAATAAAAGTAATGACAATTCATGTCTTGGAGGGTTCATCTTCTAGTGGTTGACTTATTTCCTGTCTGTAGAGAGCCTAAAGCCAGATGGAGAAGACTTACACACTACCAAGATGGCATAGTGTAGAAACTGACTGAGCAATTATATTTATACTGGATAACCAATGATGGAATCTCATCTAGTGAGTATGTATATATTCCGCCTACATGTGGTCATTACCATCATCAACAAATATTTATTGACTATTCCCTATACACCCAACCCCACTTTAAGAGCCAGAAATATGGTTTAATAATAAATTTACCCCAGGTCATGATGCATGTTTGCTGTAGGCTTGGGAAATTGTTGAGAATATGGGAGTATGATCGGGAAGAAGTGGGGATTATACCTCCACTCTCCCCAAAACTGTATCCACCCCTAATGCTAGGTCATGCAACTTTTAACGCCAAATATTTGGGACTTATACCTCTTTTTTTAACTGTGGTAAAACAGACATAATATACGATTTATCATTTTAACCATTTTGGGGGTGTAGAATTCAGTGGCATTAAGTACATTCACATGATTGTGAAACTATACTTCCCTTTAAATCCTGCTTTCTTGCCAATGAGAAGATCAAGTCTGGGTGTTTACTGACATACTTAAACAGGCAATGCTAAAGCCCCAGCATCTCAATGTTTTACTGATACTATCCAATTTAAACACACACACACACACATACACCCTAGGTAGAGCAAAACAGGAGCAGCAACGACATTTTTTTAAATGTCAACTTTAATTGCTTGGTAACGCCTGCTGGAACGTGTGGGAGGTGGAATGGCAGCATGGATGCTCGGGATTTGTCATCCTTGGACTAGTCACTTTAGTGCGGGTTCAGAGCAATGGAACAGAGCTCAGACTCTGACAAGCACGCAGCCACGGACAACAGCTTTGTGCAGCACCCGCACGACTTCTCAGACTCTTCGACCACTGCAGATATAAGCAGCTGGGCGGGCACCAGCTCTTTTCTAGGAACCACTCAGTTTCTCTTGATTCAGTTTAATTCGCTCAACGTTCAGTGTACCCTTGCTATGTGCAAGAGACGCTGTTCCAGATGCTGCAATGACTAAATGAAAAGTAGGGTAAGTTCCAATCCCCTAAAGCTTACAGTGTGGAGGGAGGTCAAGGCAGGTACTAGAATAACTATTATGTGAGGAAGGATATGGTACTTTCCACAGAGAGACAAACAAAAGTGGAGGTATAAGGAAGTCAAGGTCACTTGTTACATTCAACTGAGATTGATCTGGGCTAAAAAAGATCAGAGGGTTGTGACAGGGAGGATCAGACAGGGGTGAGAGGTAGGGCAGACCCAGGTAGAAGGAGAAGTGTGATCTATGGCTCAGGGCAGAAAAGGACCTAGGCTGAGGGCAGATTCACTAACACAAAGACAGGCGAGGTCTCAAGTGTCATAAGAAATTCTTAGCATATATTTTTAGCCTTTATTTTTAAAGATATACAGAGGAAAGGTACAAACATGTTGGATCCAGAAAGATCTGGGTTCAAATCCTAACTTGCCACCTATTAGACTTACGTGGGGGACCTCAGGTAAGTCTCTCAACTTCTCTGAATGTCACACCTACAAAATAGGGACAATAATGTCTACCTCGATGGACTGTGTGAAAGTTAACTGAGATGCAGTTTGTAGAGCAGCGAGCAAAGTATTCAGCATGCGGCAGGTACTAATACAGTTTGCTTCCCTTTTATTTAAAGGGCTTCTGAGGACTGCATTGGACCACAAAACTACATGGGTCAGTATTTATTGAAATAAGCACAGTAGTGTTGCTTTGAGGCAATTCGAAAGGAATTTAAGTCTTAGTTCCCACTCTCAAGGAATTCATCCAGTGGTGAACAAAAAGAAATGTATATCTTCAAGAGCCATAAGAAAAGAAATTACATTCATAGAATGGAACCCATAATACGAACATTACTTTAGAAACATACTCTCTGAGTGATTACACAACAGTCGTTTGCGAAGGCTGAGAGCACCGGTGAAGCTACTGGAGAGATCTCTGTAAATCAGGGAAGGAGATATGAGACGCATAAATACTACACTCATAAATACTACAAACATATTTGCTATTTTATCCCTACTGTTTACTAGCTGTGTGACCTTACATAAATTGCTTAAACTCTCTGAATCTCTCCTTCATCAACCATGAAGAGCAGATTGCATTCTCTCCTGTCTATCTCAATGGGTGCTGTGAGACTCAAAATAATGTATGTGGACAGGCCCTGCCAACTGCCAAAAGCCATATAAAGACAAGTCATCATTATTACCATCACCTCAAAGAGCACAACAAAATCTCTCAGTTATTAAAATACGGGCCCCCTCCCTGTGCTTAGATTCGGACAAACAGAAAAACCAAGATGAAATTTTATCTGCTTATAAAACAAAACCTGCTTTATGAGAAAGTTTGAACCTGACACTCACTCATTTCTTAAATTCTGGTTTTAATAGACATTTCCTGACCTAATTATTCACATTGACAGAGGTACTTGGGCTGCCCCCGCATGTGCAACACACACACACACACACACACACACACTCTACGTTCTGCTTGATGACGTAAACAGCAAATTTTCCATTCCTTGTTTGTACAGCCAACAAAATTCTCTGACAAAAATAAAAATTCTTACTCTGGCTTTCTCTGTAAAAAGTTGCCTGAAATCTCTCAACCACTGGAAAAATAAAAAGTTTCCCAACACTCAAAAACCGGCAATTAAGTACTGAACTGAAAACAGTCTTCCCTTGACAGCTCTGTCCGTCTTCTGGAAAACTAGGTCCCAGTTACTAGCATTGCCTCTCCCTTTTTGCCCCAAATTAGATCTGGCAGTTAGTACTGGTGGCTTGCAACTTTTCCTGAGGATGGTCTAGTGGGTTTAAAAGAAATTATTCTGTAAGCCAGGGCAAAGCCTGGCATAAACGCTAGTCCCTCTTTCCCCTGCAAAGTCCTCAGGAAGAACATGAGAGGCCGTAGGGTACACGCTAAGCTGAGGAAATGGGTAAGATGGAGAGACTGTCCCCAGAGACTGCAGGGAGGTGACAGACCACGTCTTCCTTCTGTGGCTGGTCAGGAGGAGCCCCACGGGTCAGAGAGCAGCCACAGGGCCCTGTCCCGCCCTTTACACCCACTCACTCCGTCTCTGCATGGAAAGGCCCGGGTAAGAGGTTAAAGGAGGCAGGCTCAGGCCAGTCTGGCCACACCTGTGTTGTACACAGATGAACAATAATGAGGTTCCAGAAAGGAAGAGGCGGCTGGAACAGCACAGGGCACAGGTGGCAGAAGGAGGCAGTGCTGCTGGGGATGAATGTGTGAGCTGGGCTTGTATCTGAGCCCTGCTTGTACTGACAGAGATGCAGGGCAAAATATACAACCTCTCAGTGCGTCAGTCTCCCGACCTGTAAAATGGGGATGGTTGGACTTTTGTTAAGGATCAGCGTTTGGCACAGAGTGAGCATTCACCAAATGGTACCTGTAATTACCAGCGAGGTGAGCTTAACTACAGATACTGAAATGTTAAAGGTGCTGACAGCCTGGTGAGCTGGTTGTCTTGATGCAGGTGGGATTTCCTTCAAGTACTAACTCCGCAGGTATTACTTCGCAGAGGATTACACAAAATAATTCAGTTAAATGTTGGACGTCAACACAGTTTCATCTAACATGACCTTGTTGTCTGGTACTTCAACACCCTGGAATTCCCTTCTGAAAGGTTACCAACGAGGTCCTAGTTTTCCATTTATTTGACACTGCACCACTCGACACTAGTTATCTTGCCTTTATTTGAGAAAATCTGTGTTCTCTTGGTTTTCTGAAACTGCAGCCCCCTGGTTCTCCTGTTACTTCTTTGACTGCTCCTTTGCATTTGGCCGGCTCCTCGTCCATCTGGACCAGAAGGGAGGCAACCCTCATGGTGGCTGTTCTCTTTGGCTCTCCCAGCACTCTGTATCCCGCTCCTCACCTATGTCATCCACGTCTCTTCTAGTATTTCCCCCACTCTGCTCTTCTACCCGTGTCTCCGCTTCAGAGAGTGAGATCCAACTTTTCCCAATATCCATGATACATCTCAAGCTCAATTTGCCAAACAGATCTTTCCCTGCCAAACCCATGGCCCCTCCACCACCCTGTCTTGGTTAGTACCCGACCATCCTTCCAATCAACCAGCCTAGAAACCCAAAGTAAAAGCAGACAAGCCAGTGACAAACTCTCATCCATGGAGAGTCTGTATAGCACAGCAGCTCAGTGTATCACGCTTGAGTAGGCTGCTCAGGTTCAAGTCCTGGCCCCACTACTAAGTAGCTGGAGGAAGTTATTTATTCTGTGTCTCAGTTTCCACATCTATAAGATAGGTATCACAATAGTCCCACAACATAGAGTGGTTATGAGGATCAAATGAGCGTATATATATATCTTAGAAAAGCACCTGGCACCAGCACTAAGCGAGTATTGGCCATGATTACAGCTGTGCTTCATGAATATAACAGGAAAATAGGAGTGAGTCAGGCTCAGCAGGCTTTGTAGGCAAATGTTTTGTGATCTTTAATCTACTTTCTACTAATGAATAAACCATGGCATTTGGCAGAAACGAAGCAATTAATTGGAACCCTCTGTTGGCTATGATTAGTCATAAACCATGTCCTACTGTCCCGAATGGCAACCTGACAAACAGGATAGGTGTTTCCTCCTGCTCCATCCAAGCCAGAGGGTTCTGAAAGATCACCTGATGCAGTAGGCACCCAACCTGATGTGTACCCAAAACACCCCGAGAGCTTTTTTAAGAACGTAGATTCCCAGGGCCCAGACTCTGAGATTCTATTTTAGTAGGTCTGGGATGGGTCCCAGGAATATGGGATGCCATCCACGTTTGGGATCCACTGATTCAATCCATTATCTTTCTGTCAAAGATGATCAAACTAAGACTGAGCAGAATCAGCTCACCTCCCCTAAGTATCAGAATCACTAAGAGGCAGAGCAAGGCTCACGCATGTCACAGATGCCTCCTCCAGCAAAACCATCTCTAGAAAGTGAAACAAAGAAATGAATCATACACTGAGGCTTAATCTCCAAAGGTGATTAAACATGAGCACGTCTGTGTCGAGGTCATTACGAGAACAGGGAGGTTCTGGCTAGGTTTCGTGGGTTCTTCCATTTGCAGAGACAAATGCCACTGACAGATGTTTCTGGCCTGTGAAGTCATTCAGTACCAATAGCATTTAAGGCCAGTGCAATGAAACAAATGTCTATTTTTATACCTTTTTACACCAAGAAGCCTTTTGGGATCTTCTTGAGATTACATGTTCTTCTGTATGTCCCAGAACAGCTTATCCAGAGCCCAGGAACTAAATTCCTGCCCAAGCTAAAGATATCTCCCTGGAGGTGTCAGTAAGGTTGGGGAATATGATTTCCCAACCACTCACAACGAACCCCTCTAATGTTTGGAGAGCAGCTCATGGTCAGCTGTGGTTTTGGCAATCCCAGCCCATAGAAACGGCACGTGTTGCCTTTGTGATTTGCACAGGCAGCAACAGAATCTGCAACAATGACCTCATGACTCTAGTGTCTACACCCTTGGCAGAGCCAGGGGTCATTGCCAAAGATGCTCTAAGGGGGTCCCACTAGAAAGAGAAGACCCAAGCTTCATCATTAAATGCCCAGTGTCTGACATGATCTTTGGCTCAAACAGCTAAGTTGTACTTGAAAAGTCTGGGAACCAGCAAGTTCAAGAGAGGCTCATAGGCACCCTGCCCTAAAAACCTAGATTAACAATCTATAGTTGTTCTGAAATGTGCAGCTGGTAGGTCAGTGCTTTACCCATACCTGACCTGAGATTGCAACAGAATAGGTGACATGAGGGTGATTCTACAAGTTCAGGGAGGACCTCATTCTCCTTTATTCCTACATGCTTCCTCCACTTCTCCAATAGATTTTCTTTTCTTTCTTTTTCCTTTTTTTACTTAAGACTTGGTCTGTGTGTTACAAAGCAGAAATCCTATGGAGGAGTGGTACTTTTAGCTTCTGCACATCCTCTTCTCAGAGGGAGTTCGATAAAAGAAAGCGGTAAGTAAGCTCGATGGCTCAAAGGGAAGAACAAGATTTGGAGCAGGAGGTAGATGGGTCACAGAAAATTTTCCCCAAACTCGATTTTGCCAAGGGCTGACGTGACTAGACCTGTTAATTGTTCTTAATTTTACCATATATAAAACTCAGCTGGGCCACGGTGCTTGACGAATGCAGATTCTAGACTCCAAAACTAGAAAATCTGATTCAGGTTTGGGGTGGGGCCCAAACCTGCATTCTTACAGGCTCCCTGGCCATTTGAACACAGCCTGACCCCCTGCACAATGTGAGCAACAGAACTGGTGGACAGTTGTGTTGTTTCTAGCTTTGTGACCTTGAGTAGGTCACCTTAATGTGTCTGATTCTCCCTTTGTGTGTTGTAAGACCTCTCTCATGTGGATATGTTGAGAATTATACAAGGTAGGTGTGAATGTATTTTTAGAAATGTAAAGCAACATAAAATGTGAAACATAAATTATCATAATCCTTTTTTTTCATTTACTCATTTGTAACCTGTATTTAGAACATGCTGGCAAACTGCTTCTGAGGGATTCTGGATTCGAAACATAAAGTTCCTGGAGGCCCAAATTAGAATACTGTGTAGTCTGAGCCAGTTTCTGGTGAAAATCAAATGGTCTCTAAATTTAATAAAGAGCAGCATGAATTTATGATACATTGAATTTTAAAGGAGTACCCGTACTGTGTAAGATCAGCATAGGGGTGGATGGGGGATGCTTCAGATGAAAACATCCCACACACTTACAGAGCATATAATGCTCATTCTTACCGTACCAAACAATTTTCTCAGAACTGGGCCAAGATCCCAAATGAAAAACACATTCAATTTTGAAACAATTTTTATAGTTCAAATAATTTCTTTAATTCTCCTCTCTTATTAATTATTAAGGAAAGTACCCACAAAATAGCATTTTTCTTTGCGAGTAGGAGCGTCTGTGTTCAGTTCCCGCTGCTGTCCTGTGGGAAGTTGAATAGGGCTTACCCTCTCCCTACCCACAGAGCTCAGGTGAGGTGCCCAGCAGGTAAAAGACCTGGTTTTACATTCTCATCCGAGTCAGACCTTCCACCTTCAGTGGAAAGTGAAACTTGTTCTGAATTCTAGAGGGCAACACACCGAAGTCAAATTTCCAAGAAATTACATAAATCTTCGCAACAAAATTAACAGGGTGTGCCCAAAACTTTGTTCTTGAGTGAGGGTTTTAAAACCAGGCATGATGTATCGTTTAAGTTTTCATAAATACAGAGAAATCCAGATGTGAAGTTGAGTTTAAATAGATGTCAACAGTAAGTTTAAAATGCTTTAAATTCTTTCTCCACTGTCAAAATGCGACATATTTTTTCCAGGTTTTTCTTCTTTTTTTCCAAAGGAACAAATAGGTCATGGCCAGCCTTTGTTACAGATACGTAATTGCTGACAACCAAACCACAGCAATAGTCTCCCAAGAGTATGGAGGTCTCTTGTCTCCATACTGCCTTCGTGGAGCTTACATTCCAGGAATCTTTGGGCTCTATCTGTGTGTAATATAAATTCAAACTCCTTTCCCTACCATACAGGGCTCTGTACAACATGGCCCCGACACTGGGCCACCTTTCCCTTTCCTAGCGCGCTATAGCCCACAAAGGCTTTCTCTCCGGCCTTAAACACACCAGGCTTGCACCAGCTGTCCCTTCCGCCTGGAATGCTTTCTCCCCTCATCTTTCCCGGGACTGCTCCTTTTTGACATTGGGATCTCCATTTACAGTCTGTATTTCTCACTGAGACCTTCCCTGAGTCTGATCACTCTTTATCACGAGGCCCTATTGAATTCTCTGCATAGGACTTATCTCTAGCTGATATTTCTCTTGAACGTTTACATTTTTGCTAATTGTCTTCTTCCTCAAATGGAATGTAAGCTCCATAAAACAGGGATCTTGTCTGAATTGACCACTGTGGTATCCCCAGTGTCTAGAACCTTCCCTGGCACATAGTCAGCCCATCAATATTTATTGGACATGTGAATAGGGGAAACAGTGAGGTTGCATTAACTGGGCTTAGAGATATGTCACCCATAGACCCAATCAGTTTAAACTTCTGTTCTCTTCTGGAGCTAATTTAGTTAAAACATAATTCAAACTTTTCATTTGTTTTTTTATAAAACTTAACATTAACCATATTATTATTAGAGAAGTGCTACTAAAGTCTGAAGCATATCCCAACAACTATGAGAGGTTTTGACTCAATGCACGACCATGAACTTGAACATATAAGACAGCAACACATGTCACCAGGCTTCAGTTTCATCACTGCCTAAATTACTCTCTGGGAATAAATTCAGAAGATTAATTCTTAAGCACATTATTGGCGTAGTATATCCAGTGCTACCCTGATCATCTGAAAAGGTTTTATCTGAGTTATTTGGTAAGGGGATTAACTTGGATACTGAGGGAAACTCAAACATTAACTACCATTTAAATATCATTCTAGGTCTAGAAAAAGCAATTTGTTAAGTACAGGTTATGTCAAATTTTTGTTCAAGCCTTTAAATGAAGTTGCCCTTTTTCTAGGCCCAATTGGTAGATTCTAAATATAGTTCACAAGCTTATAAGGTCAGTGAAGAGCAACCTGCATACTGGTGATGTGTGTGGCTATGCTGAGGATGAACTGAGCTTCAGCCATAAGCATCTACCAAAAAGTGAAGAGCAGCCGTATTGGCTCATTTCTTGGCCACAGAGGTCTTTCTACTGCACAGGAGTAAACTGGTTTTTGACAAACATGCATTAGGAGTTGTTAGTACTTTAAAAGGATAATATAAAAACCAACAGTGGTGATCCAATAAATCAAATTCAAATCAGTATTTCTCCATTTTAATATGTTACCACACTTCCCATTAAGGACTAAGAGTCACAAATTTTATGATAATACACAAGACAGTAAGAGAGTGCTGTAAGCTACACTGCATACATCATCATGTCCTCAAAAATATGGAATAGGAAAAATGAAATGTGCTGCCCTCTTTATCTGTCACCCAATTTCTGAGACCTTTGGCTGTTTATATAAATTTACTCTTTAAGACGTGGACAAACCTCCTTGAGAGAATGGAATAGGGACATAAGCTTCCAAAGCCTAAGAAAGAAATATGATTTTCTGTTCATGTCCTAAGGCATACCAATATTCATAAAAGCCAATGGCGTCTCTTCTTATATTTATTTACCTACTAACGCCAGCCATTAAGTCCACAAAGTTTGTAATCCTGAGGCCAGTGGGAGAAAAGCAGCACTTGGGGGGAAAAAAAACTTGGATAAATTCAGAAGTATTATTTTAAATAATGCTTTTGCTTTTTCAGGTTTCTACCTCACTAATTCTGGCTGTCAGTGCTTAAAAGTGCCTTCTAGTCACCATTCAAATCCTTCCATGCAATGGTACACACAGCTGACCTATTCTTTATTCTGAATAAAGCTAAACCACTCTGTGGGCATTCCTTAAAGCACCGCAAGAGCAAGTTATTAGTAAGAATGTAAACAGAAACACACTACATCATATTTACCACGAATATGAACACTCTCAATGTGAGAGAGAATTTTTAAAATATCTCAAAATCACTATGCTTTTTAAACTGTGAAGAGTCCCTTTTTGTTTGGGTTTGGTTTAGGTTTTTTTCATGATCAAATAACACCATTTTTAGATTCATTATAGTTCAATGCTGTTAGAGTCACCCTAGGGTTTTTATTTTTCCTTCTCTCTCCCTCTCTCTCAGTCAGTGTGGAAAACAGCTCTCTTCCGTTAACTAGATATCTGGGGAATAGATCTTTCCTTAACTGGCCTGCATGGGAGGGCACACTTTCTAATTTTATAGCAAATACAAAATATTTGTGGGTGGGACATGCTCGTTGAGTTCATCTGGACCAGCTCCCATCCTAACTGCAGAACTCCTTTGACAGTATGTGTGCCTTCGGTGTCAATTCATTGTTATAACGAAGGGACTTTCCCCAGTGACATAATGAGAAACCAAGTGGAAGTTGTGTTAATGCCACATGAAACACAGATGACGGCTACTCCAAAACTCTGGAGCCAACCTTCTCCTTCCTCAGAAGCAAATTCTTTGATTTCCTTCCATTATCCTCAATGACTCTCTCTCACCCCCAAAGTAACCAAGAGAGATCCCACAACACAGAAAGAAGCTTGAGAAAAGAACATGAATTAGGCTCCCAACCAGAAAAAAATAAGGTCCAAATTCCTCCATTTTATGTTACCACTCACTTTAGCGAAAGCTATGTATGATGTGATGGCTAAAAGGCAAAAGCATCAGTGTGGGAATGAGGTACCTGAGTACGGCAGACAGACCCTAAAGTGACCCCGATGATGCTACTTCCTCCTGTTCATGCCTTTGTGTGATCCCCTCCCCTTGAGGGCAGGCATGACCTGTAGACTTACTCCTAACCAACAGAACATAGCAAGGGCGACAGGATGTCACTCCCATGACTAATATATAGTGAGAGATTCTCCTTGTTGGCCTGATGAAGTCAGTTCCCATGTTGAGAAGTCCACATGGCAAAGAGCTGTGGGTGGACTCCCGTTCAAAGCTAGTAAAGGCTGGGCCCTCAGTCTTACAGCCTCAAGGAAATAAATTCTACCAATGACCTGAGTGAGCACGGAAGTGGATTCTTTCCTGGTCAAGCCTCCAGATGAGAACATAGCCTGGCGGACACCTTGAGTGCAGTCTTGGGAGTCTCTGAACAGGGGACCGAGCAAAGCTTTGCCCAGACTCTCGACCCATGGAAACCGTGAGATAAGAAATGTGTGTCGTTTTAAGCTGCCAAGTTTGTGGTAATCAGTATGCAGAAACAGAAAACTAATTCACTGAGAGAAGAAATGAGATAAGTCCCTCTCTGCCCACCCTGCAAAGGAATCAGGGTCATTCTAAGTCTGGCTACAGAGTTCTTTGCTAACCCCCTTCCTGCGCAGATAATCCCAGGAAGAAACATTCAGACAGAGCTGGACAGAGCCAGCTGAGCGCCGTATCAACTTTTCCAAAGGATGCCTATTAGCTTCTTAGACGTTCTGGGTCCTCCGACGGAAAGCTTATTAACCAGAGGAGCTTCTTAAGCAGACAATGAAAAATAATGGACATAGTGACATGTTCTAAAATCTTATTATACTATACAGGGAACTTCTAAGTAGCTTTACTTAAAATTCCTGGAAATGCAGAACAATGACATATAACCAATTTGTCTTTGTCTGCCTATAGCTCATGCTTTTGCAAATAAGTTTCCATTAAATCTCTATACCTGTGAGTTCTCGTCATCATCTTATCAGTTCTGGAATAAAAGTCAATTATAAAACAAAGAATGCCTAATGTGGCCTTCTGCTTTGAAGGTATTTTTACAGGGCTGTAAAACTTCCTGTGTTAATCTCTACCTATGTTAACTCAATTACATTTCTTAGACTTTCAATAATTTCTTTATAGCTGTTTTATAGGATGACAAGTTCAAAAATTAATCACATAAGGTTGCTTAGATAAAACTATACAAAAGGTATCTTTAGAGTATGTAGTTCCTATAATAAGTGGAGCATAAATGGAAAAATTACAGCTAACGTCTGAATTGAAACCAATAACTCTTAAATATATCCATTATATGTTGAGGATTCTATCAGGATTCCTCTCCTCCACTTATTCAATGTCAGTGTCAAATATTTGGTTAATGACAAGGTTATTTAGCTAATACTTAGAATATTTAGTTCTTAGTTGAATTTTTACTACACATTATAATTAGATAGCTGATGTTAATGTTAACCCAATTTCTTATATTAATCATGGTACATGATATAGATTTAGATAACCTCTAAGAATCATTCTAGTGCTAATAGTTCATGATTATCTTACTTTTTGAGTAATATTTATTCAGCATATGTATGTATTAAGAAGTAAAAACAGATATAATATCATCCATATAATGATGACAACAAGTTGCATTAAATGGAGCCAGAATTCATATTTTGTGTTACTGCAGATGTTGAAGTTCCAGAAATTTCCAGAGGGACAAAGCATGGCAAAGGTCTGAGAGTACAGGTTGAGAGTCTTAGTTCAATTGTACTTAAGGCAAATCAAAAGTCTCAAGTCTGGGAATTCAATCAAGTTAGGGAATGTAACCATCAATCACTCAACAAATATTTATTGAGCATCTGCTATATATTGGCACAGTTTTAGTGCTGGGGTTAACAGCAGCAGATAAGACTGACAAGGTCCCTGCTTGCATTCTAGTTGGAGGACAAAGAGTTAACAAGCAAGCCAACAACTGATCAACGTAATTTCAGATAGTGGAAAGTTAATTCAAGTGAACATATTAGGGAGGTCCTACTCCTGGCCAGGCAGCGCTCTGCCACTAGAGATGCATCACTGAACAAAACAGACATAGATTCCCACCCTCATGGAGATCACAGTCTACCAGTGGAGAGAAAGAAAAACACATCATAATAAGTAGGTAATTTATGCACTGTGTTAAAAGGTGATATACGCTATGTTAAAAAGAGAGAGAGGGACTTCCCTGGTGACTCAGTGGTTAAGAATCCACCTGCCAGTGCAGGAGACATGGGTCCGATCCCTGGTCCGGGAAGATCCTACATGCTGCGGAACAACTAAGCCCGTGCGCCACAACTACTGAGCCTGCGCTCTAGAGCCCGCAAGGCACAACTACTGAAGCCCACACGCCTAGAGCCTGTGCTCCGCAACAAGAGAAGCCACTGCAATGAGAAAGCCGCGCACCGCATCGAAGAGTAGCCCCCGATCGTCGCAACTAGAGAAAGCCCGTGTGCAGCAGTGAAGACCCAATGCAGCCAAAAAATTAATTAATTAATTATTTTTAAAGTCTTAAAAAAAAAGAGAGAGAGAGAGAGGGAACAGGATAAAGGTAATCAGAAGCGTGTACGTGGAGGGGCAGTGGGTCACAATTCTAATTGGGGCAGTCAGGGTAGGCACCAATAAGATGATGACTTCTGAGCAGACTTGAAGAGGAAATGTGCTACAAAGGAGGTAACACAGGGTTATGATGGAGTGACTGGAGAGAAGTGCAGGGGGCCACTTTAGATGAGTGGCCAGGGGAGTCCTTTCTGAGGATATGGCATTTTAACTGAGACCTCTATTTCAAGGAGGAGCCAGACATACAAAGATCTGGGAGCAGAGCATACCAGGGAGAGTGAACCACAAGTGCCAAGGTACTAAGGCAGGACTGAGTTTAGCATGGAGAAACAGAAGGAAAGTGAGAGTGACTGGGCCTAACAACCAAGGAGATGGGGCCAGGGATGTGGACAGGGGCCAGGTCATGTAGAATTAAGTTAAAAAGGTCCATTTTGATCCTCAGTTGTTCTCCCTCTCTGCTACATTATTATCCTCTCACGATCTGTGGATCCTGTTCATCAGTTTCAAACACATTCTATTGATATCATCTCCTATCTCTCAAGAACCATCCCACTCTCCTGGCTACCACTCAATTTCTTCATCTCTCCCAGCCACATTTCTCCAAGGAAAAGTCCAGACATGCTGCCTCCACCTCCTGGCCCTCCCATTTCCTCTTCAGTTCTCACTCTAATTGGATCTGTCTCCTAACACTGCTCTTGCTAAAGCTGCCAATGCTCTCCACATGTCCAAATCCAAGGGACACTTGTCCTTAACTTATCTGTCTGTTACCTTTGGCATAGGTGACCACGCTCTCTTTCTAGAAGTACTCTTCTCTCTCCATGACCGCACAGCCATCCTCATTTTCTCCTAAATCTCAGGCCTCTCCTCAGTTTCTCTTCTTGGGAATGACCCATAAATAAATACAGGTGTTCAGGTGGAGAAGTACTTAGGGGCTTTGGTCACGTGAAAGCTTATTCATCAGCCTTGATGGCCTTGGCCTGGGGCAAGTGACTTAGTCTCTGAGAGACAGTATAGTGGAAAAGATGGAACCAGAGCAAGTGAGACCTGGACTTGTACTTCCTAACTGTGTGACCTTGGGCAAGAAACCATGTCCCCAGGACTCAGTCTTCTCACCTGTAAAATAGGGAGTTTAACAGCTGCCTTGCAGGGATGTTATGATGATCAAATAATTTATCCTTCTCAAGTCCTCTGGCCAGTGCCTGGCACTTGGTAGATGCTATTCTGTTGGTACTGTCCTTCTGAGGCTCAAAAAGAGTACCTTCTGTCTGGATAACAGAGGAAAGAAAAATAACATAAAGGGGGGAGAGAGAAAATCCATCACTAAACTGTTCTAGGTGGGGGGGGGGGTCACAGCTAATGACCCACAAACAAATGAATTTTGCCCTTATAGACCTAAAATTCTCAAGTGTGGGAAGAGAATTCTAACATATAAAATCTCTTCCAATTACCAACTGGAAGCAAATAGTAATCATGACTGAACACTGCAGCCCCCTTCCCCCATCAGATGTATTCTACATACTTTGGCTTTAATGAGTAAGAGGCAGTGCAGGGCAGGAGTGCGGCTCTCCACTTCCTAGCTCTGAGACTGGGCAGATACCTTAAGCTCCCTATGCTTCAGTTCTCCCAATGGTAATATGGGACTAATTACAGCATGTATCTCATAGGATTGTTTTGAAAATTAAACGAGTTAATAAAGATGAAGTATTTAGAACACTACCTGGCACAAAGTAAGCTCCTAATAAATATTAAGATGAGAATGCTGATAACTACTATTTTTAGCCCAATATTATTGGAGTTCTCACTTCCAACCCACAAAGTGATCTGAAATCAGACATCTGAATTACTTGTCCATATTTGTCATTTTTCTAAATAAGACAATCTACGTTTGTATACATTATAAGAAATAGATGTTGTTGGATACTCTCCCAATGGCCTCTCTGGATCTACTCTCTATTTGCTCTGTGTTCCAAAGCTGACCTGCCTCAATGGGCTTCCTTATCCTCTAGCTTCTGGTTAGATTCAACCAATGGGAGGTATAGGCAGGATAGGACAGAGGAAGGAAAGTGAGTTCTGGGTGTCTGTTCCTATAGCTCCCTCTCTGCTAAGTCACCTCTCCCAAAGGTCACAGCTCCTGCCAGGCTGCCCTCACTTACAGCTCCAGCTACCTTCTCCAGGGTTTGGTAATCTTCCTTCTCCTGGCCCCTTCAGGCCTAGAGGGTGGTGAAGGGTAACGGCTCCCCACGGTTGCAAGCCCCAGAATGTTTCATGATCTCTTGTTTTCCTTAATCACGAACATAAGGTTTTAAATAGTCCCTTCAATAAATTACTTGATTGTTTCCTGCTGGGACCTAGCCCGACAAGTAAGTCAAGCTTAGTGACATATGGCCAAGCAAAACCTGAAGGCAAGAGAGCACCTTGAACACTTTAGATATGTGAAAAAACACAGTGGAGCCAGAAGGCTGAGACTCTCACGCAAAGCACACCACTTCAAACTCTTGCCATTTGAGCTGGTAACTTAGAGCGCAAAGTGGGAGACCCCAATCCTCTCAGCATTTACTCTCCTCGCTGACCTTCTGGTCAGGTAAATATTATTTCCTCTGACAACTTGCAACATAAGTACACTGGTACACTGTCTCTCAAATGATCAAAGTTTCCTCTCCATCTGCATTCAATCCACCGAGGCACTTGCTACCAGGTCCTTGAGAACAAGTTCAAATACAAGTTTCTCTAACACTACCTCACCTTATCCAAGCTGGCTTAGAGGAACAGGAGTTGAAAGATACTTCCTGGAGCTCTCCCTGTTAACAATCAAGTCAGCAGTAATACTGAATGCCCCAGGGCTTCAGCTCTTAATTATAACCACGAGCTTAATTTTAGAAGGTGACACCAGCAGCAGTTTTCAGCTTCACCATATGAATTAATCATGAGTTGCATCTTTAGGTCATACTCTATACAAGAAAATTACTCAATAAATGTTTGTGGGCTGCTTTAGTGATAACTGTTGGCCCAAGTAAATAAAATGGGTAAAGTACGTTTCAATACTCTGAAGCAGCAGGCCCAGGCTAAGACATGGTTCTAATATGGAGAATTTCTCATGCAGAGAAGCTGTGTTTGTTGTGTATAACACGTTCTATCTGTTTAATGTGGACCCAAGAGCAAAAGTGATATAAAGTATTAAGATCTTCAATATTGACATGATATTAAAAAAATCATGATTAATGAACATTAATGCTGAAACGACATTTTATTAGGAAAAATGGATAATGGGTCTAAAAATGGAGCTAAAGAAGAGGTATTTAACATAGGAAAAAGAGAGCCAGGACACATGAGATAAAGAAAGAAAATTCAGGAACATCAGGCCAATTGCATCATCCAAGTGCGGCACATATTTTATAAATCATGACGTTACCATGAGTGCCTTCCTGTAAAATCCACAACTGAGCAGCATTAGCAGCCTCTGAAAATGATGTTGTTTCTTCCAAAACACAACACAACTGATAAGCTGTAATTTTATTGACTCAAGAGACATGCTGCTGAAGAGCTGCGTACAAATCAGATTTTTGCACAGAGAATCATATTTCAAATGCACTAGGGGATCTAGCTTTACGGAACAAACACTCAAGTGAATACTTTGTAAAGTGAATAATAAAGCCCTTGCCCCTCGCGCTCTCTTCATTTATGTGTATGAGGTTTCTTTAAAAATTAATTAATTAATTAATTTATTTTTGGCTGCGTTGGGTCTTTGTTGCTGGGTGTGGGCTTTCTCTAGTTGTGGTGAGCGGGGGCTACTCTTCGTTGCGGTGCATGGGCTTCTCATTGCAGTGGCTTCTCTTTGTTGCAGAGCACGGGCTCTAAGGTGCACGGGCTTCAGTAGCTGTGGTGCCCAGGCTCAGTAGGTATGGCTCACGGGCTCTAGAGCACAGGCTCAGTAGTTGTGGCACTCGGGCTTAGCTGCTCCATGGCATGTGGGATCTTCCCAGACCAGGGCTCGAACCCATGTCCCCTGCACTGGCAGGCGGATTCTTAACCACTGCGCCACCAGGGAAGTCCTATGTGTATGAGATTAAACAGTTGGTTTGTGTGTGTTATGCATGTGGGTATGCGTGAATATGGGTTTAAATAGTGTAAAGAATCTCTTGCTTCAAGTCAGCAAAAGACTCTGAAGTGATTAAAAGTCACATCAAATGTTTACTAAGAAAAGACCATCTTGGAGTCAGTCTAAGCAAAGATATGAAAAATCTTTTACTTCAGATGCCTCAGGGCCCATTCAGAAGGTTAACAGAAAAAAGATAAAAGGTTTAACCTTTAATGAAGTCACAAGAGAATAACGTAGAGATTTAGCCTAGGACAGGGCTTCTCAAACAGGAAGGTCCATGCTCTATGCCAGAACTGTAGAATTTACAGAGGTTTTCATTTCTATGATAATCCAATCTTCTGTTCCCACCACTTGCACTAAATCATGTTATTACTTATAAATGCAAAAAACCTCTACTTTGCAGGGACAGTTTGCAATTGAAAGACATTTTCATAATATTATATTCATCTATTCTTTTTTTTTCAAAGACTAAATGTTTATTTTTTATTATATTGTAGTTCATTCAATGGAATTCTGTACATTAATGACAATGAACGAATTAGAACTATAAATAATGGATAAAACTTAGAAACATAATGTTAAGCAAATGGAGAGACAAAAATACATACAACGATTCCATTCACATAAAGTTCAAAAACATGAAAAACTAAACTACATTGTTTAAGAATGCTTACATAATGGTATAACTTCAAAGAAAAGGAAAGGATTATCAAAAGTTAGATAGTGGTTACTCGTGGAGGGCGGGAGAGATTTATGATAAGGGAGAAGTACACTGGGGACTTCTGGAATACCAGCAACATTCTAGTTTCTAACGTTGCGACTGGTTACACAAGCGTTTGTTTTACAATTATTTGTTAAACAATCGTATATGATTTATGTACTTTTTTCTGTGTTATTTCAGAATAAAAAAGAATCCACTCCCCACATATTTTAAATATCACATTTTCATATCTATATCATACATGGTATGTGAAAAACAAAGAACACCTGCATTATGACTAGTATGTGGGGGTTTTTTCTTACCCACACATGGCAAATTATGTGAACACAAGAAGTTCAACTCTTTAGTGATGCCATAAAAAAATACAAGTTAAGAGCTATACTGTCCTTTTTCATTTGCCAATCTATAGGCTAAATTAAGGACACTGCCCTAACTCATTAAGGGATATGGGGAAAGCATTAAGACTGTAAAAGAAAACAACAAACTATAAAATATGGTTTCTCAAATTTTCACCATCTGTGAATCACTTAATGGGCGTTGCACATAACATGATCAATTTATGTAAAAAAATATTCACTGCATTTAAAAACACAAGTAAAACATTTTAAAATGAATAGTAAGATGTTCCTATCAGTGAGAGAGATGACTGCACACTCTCACCATTGTATGTATATCCAGTGTATTTATTTTGCTTCTTACTTGAATTAAACTAGAAAATCTTAATTCAATTATAGCTTGTCAGGAAGTCAGCAATGTTTGGTAGTGGCTCTATGACAGTGGTCCCCAACCTTTTTGGCACCAGGGACCAGTTTCATGGAAGACAATTTTTCCACGGAGCGAGCGATGGGGAGCAATGGGGAGCGGCAGGTGAAGCTTCGCTAGCTTGCCCACCACTCACCTCCTGCTGTGCGGCCTGGTTCCTAACAGGCCATGGACCAGTACCAGTCCGCGGCCTGAGGGTTGGGGACTCCTGCTCTTATTTTCATCTATTCTTAGCTGAGGTCCAAAGCTCATAGAAGCTACATGGTCCTATGCAAATTTTTCTCTTTTAAAAGGTAGTTATAATCCTGTAGTGTTAAATTTGAATGGGAAGGATCAGCATGAACTCATGACGTATTTCGTATTGTAAAAAAATATGCATTTCCCAACTCTTCCAATTAACCTGGTCTAGAAATGATGAGCAACCCAGTAGCAATGAGTAGCCCCAATGGACTGTGGTCTTTATCATTTCTCACTAAAAGGAACCAGGGTTCATAAGAGAAATGGTTGAGTCCAGGTATGGAGCAGGAAATGTAAGAGACGAACCTGGAATATCTTATCACACTAGAAGCAAGGGAGCTATCAAAGACTAGTAGGATAATGTCCAAAGGATTCAGGAGCCAACTTTAACTGGCTCCTACTGGCCAAACTGTAATGGATGAAAACACATCAAATGTGTTTAAATTCAGGGCACTAAAGTCAACAATAACAATATAAACTTCTCCTCACTGGTTACCTCTGGAGGGTGTGAGAAAACCAACACTTTATTTTGAAAACTGGTAAACAAAGAAACAGAACAAAGCAATTAGCCTGCCTTGCCAGTGTGAACTGTACTTCAAAGCAACCAGATAAATGACAAGGGGAAATTTCTCTTTATAGAAGACATCCATCTAATAAATGAGGAAATGATAAAATTAGAATGTCATCATTTTGTAATGCCCAATAAATCAATAGATTTAGAAAAACCATTTATGAAATGGTCTTGCAAAAAAAATCAAAACTGAATCTCATGAAGCCTCTAGATCTGACTACCAATTTATATAAAATGTGAAGACCAGAGAGGACGTTAAATGACACCACAGGGGATGGTCAACAAAATCCAGACTCTGGGACAACCTACAGGAAAATCGACCTGTTTGTTTTTTCAACAAATAAATTATAAAGGGAAGAAAGAGAACAGAAAATATTAATGATAACAAAATTTATTCAGTTTTGATACCAGTCTATTGTGCACAGTACGTATATGTACAACTTTTTAAACCATTACACAAGCACACAGAGACAAACATGTCCTAGATGCATATGTAAACAAAAAAATTGCTTTAAAATTACTAGAAAACTACTACAGTTTTAGAATATCATATTTTTGATTGGGAAATCATAAAACTTAGTGTGAGCCCTCACACTTGGGAAATAAAGGAAATTTGGAAAACTTACAACAGTAATCCTCAAATGAGGCACAGCACCCTTTGAGGGAAGTCTAGGATTGTTGGGAACTATATAATTTGCAAAAGCTTGCAAATTACATTAAAAATATAAGTTTATACTTGGAAAATTGAAAAATATTTAATGTATATACTATTATGACGAGTCAAAATTTATTGATTTCTTACCAAATTCCAGGTTCTATGCTGAATATTTTACATATATTATATAACAACCATCGGAACAAGTATTACTATCCCTATTTCTCACCAAGAGGAAGTAACTTCCCCAGTGCTATATAGCTAGTAACTGGTGGATCCAGTACATGATTCCAGAAATTGTGTGGGGTTTTTTTAACCACTTCACCATTCTGCTTCAAGAAAAGCTGGATCAACTCATCTTGGATTCTAGATATACATGGAAGATATGCGGCTTTTAACCAGGATTTGGTGTAGAGTGTCTGACAGATGAAAAAAAAAAATCCTTCAGAAGCATTCTGGGAATCTTTTAGGGAAAATGAGATTTTATGCTGATCATATTAGGGCATAGGTTTTGAGATGAGGAAACAGTATCTTCAAGCCTAACAGAATAGAGAAAATCAATTAAACCAAAAGTTGGTTCTTTAAAAAGATCAACAGAATAACAACCAATGCCACAGAAACAAAAAATCATAAGAAAATACTATTAACAGTTATATGTCAACAAATTGGACAACCTAGAAAAAAATGTACAAGTTTCTAGAGACATACAGCCTGCCAAAACTGAGTCAAGAAGAAACAAATAATTTGAACAGACCAATCGGTAAAAGTGAAATAGAATCTGTAATAATAATTTAAAAAAACCTCCCTGCAAACAAAAATCCAGGACTGGATGGCTTCACTGGGGAATTCTACCAAACATACAAAGAAGAACTTATACAATCCTTCTCAAACTCTTCCAAAAGACTGAAGAGGAGGGAACACTGTAAAAGTCGTTCTATGAAGCCACCATCACCCTCATACCAAAACCAGACAAAGACACCATCAAAAAAGAAAATTACAGGCCAATGTCTTTGATGAATATAGATGCAAAAATCCTCAACAAAGTATTAGCAAACCGAATCCAACAGCTCATAAAAAGGATCATACACCATGATCAAGTTGGATTCATTCCAGGGTTGCAAGGATGGTTCAATGCAAATTAATCAATGTGATATACCACATCAACAAAAGAAAAGACAAAAACCATATGACCATCTCAATAGATGCAGAAAAAGCATTTGATAAAATTCAACATCCATTCATGATATAAAGTCTCACCCACAGCCAATACTCAATGGTGAAAAGCTGAAAGCCTTCCCATTAAATTCTGGAACAACACAAGGATGCCCACTATCACCACTTCTATTTAACATAGTATTGGAAGTCCCAGCCACAGCAATCAGACGTGAAAGAGAAATAAAAGGTATCCAAATTAGAAAAAAAGAGGTAAAATTATCATTATATGCAGATAACATGATACTCTATATAGAAAACCCTAAAGACTTCACACAAAAACTATTAGAACTAATAAATGAATTCAGCAAGGTAGCAGGATATAAGATTAATATACAGAAATCTGTTGCATTTCTTAGCACTAACAATGAAATATCAGAATGAGAAAGTAAAAAAACAATTTTGTTTAAAATCATATCAAAGAAAAAAATGTAGGAATAAACCTAACCAAGGAGGTGAAAGACCTATACGCTGAGAACTATAAGACATTGGTAAAGGAAACTGAAGATGATTCAAAGATATGGAAAGATATCCCATGCTCTTGGACTGGAATAATTAATATTGTTAAAGTGGCCATATTATCCCAAGCAATCTACAGATTAAATGCAATCCCTATCAAATTACCCATGACATTTTTCACAGAACTAGAACAAATAATCCTAAAATTTACATGGAACCACAGAAGACTCAGAATTGCCAAAGCAATCCTGTGGGAAAAGAAGAAAACTGGAGGCATAGCCCTCCCAGACTTCAAACAATACTACAAAGCTACAGTAATCAAAAGAGTGTGGTACTGGCACAAAAACAGACATGTAGATCAGTGGAACAGAATAGAGAGCCCAGAAATAAATCCAAACATCTACAGTCAATTAACCTTCAACAAAGGAGACAAGAGTATACAATGGAGAAAAGATAGTCTCTTTAGCAAGTGGTGCTGGGAAAGCTGGACAGCCTCATGTAAATCAATGAAGTTAGAACACTCCCTCACACCATATACAAAAATAAACTCAAAATGGTTTAAAGACCTAAATATAAGACATGACACCATAAAATTCCTAGAAGAGAACATAGGCAAAACATTCTCTGACATAAATCATAGCAATATTGTCTTAGATCAGTCTCCCAAGGCAAAAGAAATAAAAGCAAAAATAAACAAACAGGACTTAATCAAACTTATAAGCTTTTGCACAGCAAAGGAAACCATAAACAAAATGAAAAGATAACCTCCAGACTGGGAGAAAATATTTGCAAATGATGTGATCAACAAGGGCTTAATTTCCAAAATATACAAACAGCTCAGCATGAAAAAAATCAAACAACCCAATCAAAAAATGGGCAGAAGACCTGAATAGACTTTTCTCCAAAGAAGACATACAGATGGTCAACAGGCACATGAAAAGATGCTCAACATCAGTAACTATTAGAGAAATGTAAGTCAAAACTACAATGAGGTATCACCTCACATGGGTCAGAATGGCAATCATCAAAAAGTCTACAAATAATAAATGCTGGAGAGGGTGTGGAGAAAGAAAGCCTTCCTATACTGTTGGTGGTAATGTAAATTGGTGCAGCCCCTGTGGAAAACAGTAGGGAGGTTCCTTAAAAAACTAAAAATAGAGCTACCATATGATCCAGCAATCCCACCCCTAGTCATACATTTAGAAAAGACAAAAACTCTAATCCTAAGAGATACATGAACCCCAATGCTCATAGCAGTACTGTTTACAATGACCAAGATGTGGAAGCAACCCAAATGCCCATCAACAGATGATTGGTTTAAGAAGATGTGGCATATATATATACAATGGAACATTACTTGGGCATAAATGAAATATTGCCATTTGCAGCGACATGAATGGACCTAGAGATTATCATACTGAGTGAAGTAAGTCAGATACAGAAAGATAAATATTATATGATATCACATATATGGAGTCTAAAAAAATAATACAAATGAATTTATTTACAAAACAGAAACAGACTCACAGACATAGAAAGCAAACTTATGGTTACCAAAGGAGAAAGGGCTGGGGAGGAGGAATAAATTAGGAGTATAAGATTAATACATACATACCACTATCTATAAAATAGATAAACAACAAGGATTTACTGTATAGCAGAGGGTACTATTTCAATATCTTGTAATAACTTATAATAAAAAGGAATCTGAAAATATATATTACTGAATCACTTTGCTGTACACCTGAAACTAACACAGCACTGTAAATCAACTATACTTCAATTTTAAAAAAAGATCAATAGAATTCACTAACGTCTAGCTAAACTGCTCAGAATAAGAGAAAGAGAAAACACAAATTACCAATATCAGAAATGACATGAGACATCACCACAAATCCTACAGATATTACAAAGACAATAAAGGAATATTGTTAACAACTCTATGCCAATAAATTTGATAACATAAATAAAACAGACAGATTGCTTGGAAGACATGCAATCTGCCAAACTTTACAGAAGAAGAAATAGATAACCTGAGCATCCCTCTGTCTATTAAAGAAATTGAAGCCACAGTCATAAACGTCCCTATAAATAAAACTCTAGACCCAAGTGGTTTCACTGGTTAATTTTACCAAACACTTAAAGAAAGAAGCAATACTGTTTTATACAAACTCCTCCACAAAACAGAAGAGGGGAGAACTCATCATATGAAGCCAGCGTTATCCTGATATCAAATGAGACAAAGATATCACCATCACCAAAAACAACAACAAAAAAGTAAAAACCTACAAAACTACGGACAAATATGCTTCATGAACAGATGTAAAAATACTTAACAAAATATTATCAAATCAAACCTAGCAATATGAAAGAAGACTAATATGTCATGACCAAGTGGGGTTTATCACAGGGATGCAAGGCTGTTTCACCATTCACAAATCAATCAATTTAATTCACCATACCAAAGGACTAACAAAGAAAAGCCATACAATCATCTCAGTGCACGCAGAAAAAGCATTTCACAAAATTCAACTCCCATTCATAATAAAAACTAGGAATAGAAGGAGAGTTGAAAAGGTCACCTCTAAAAAACAAACAGCTAACATCATACTTAATGATGAATGACCACGTCTCTCCCCATTTCTATTCAATACTGATGGTCATAGCCAGCGTAATAAGGCAAGAAAAAAATAAAGAAGTAAAATTTCTTTACTCGCAGGTGACATAATCATCTATATAAAGAAAATCCCAAGGAACCTATCAAAGTTATAAAACTAATAACTGAGTTTGGCAAGGTCATAAGACACAAGGCCAATATACAAAAATCAACTGCATTTTTACATGTCAGCAATGAACAAATGGAAGCTGAAATTAAAAGGAAATATCAAACACATGATATAGGGATAAATTTAACAAAATATGTTCATTGAAAATCAAAAAACATTGCGCACTGCCTAACCCTAACCTTAACCTTAACCCTAACCCTAACTGAACACATTGCCTTGCGTTCCTGGGATAAACCCCACTTGGTCATGACATATTAGTCTTCTTTCATATTGCTAGATTTGATTTGATAATATTTTGTTAAGTATTTTTACATCTGTTCATGAAGCATATTTGTCTGTAGTTTCGTAGGTTTTTACTTTTTTGTTTCTGTTGTTGTTGTTGGAAAAATTAAGGAAGAATTTAATAAATGGATAGATATACCATGTTCATGGGTTAGAAGACTCAATATGTCAATATTGAGATGAGATGTCATTATCCTTCAAATGATCTATTGCTTCAACATAATCCCAATCAAAATCCCAGCAGACTTTTCTGTAGAAATTGACAAGTGGATCCTAAAAGTTGTATGGAAATTCCAAGGACCTGATTCTAAAATATATATGGAAATGCAAAGTTGGAGGATTCACACTATAGTTGACCCTTGAACAACACAAGTTTGAATTGCTCAGGTCCACTTATTTGCAGGTATATTTCTATAGTAAATACTACAGTACTATATGGTCCATGGTTGGCTGAATCTGTGGATACAGAGGAACCCTGGATCTGGAGGGCTGACTATAAGTTATTCATGGATTAACCCCCATATTGTCAACTGTTCTTGATAAAATATAATAAAACATATTATATTTTAATATAAAGCTACAGTAATGAAGACAATGTGGTACTGACATGAGGACAGACATATAGATCAATGGAACAAAACAGAGTCCAGAAATAGATCCACCATGTATGGTAAGTTGACCTTTGACAAAAGCTCTAAGATGATTCAATGGGGAACAAAGTCTATTCAAAAAATGGCACTGGAAGAACTGGATAGTCATATATGAAAAAAAGAACCTCAATCCTTAAGTCTCACTATATAAAAAAATTAGCTTGAAAAGGATTGGAGGCCTAAATATAAGAGCTAGAGCTATAAAACTTCTAGAAGAAAACATAGGAGAAAATCTTTGTGATCTAGGGCTAAGAGAAGATTTCTTAAACAGGACACACCAAAAGCACAAAGTATAAAAGAAAAATTTGATAATTTGGGCTGGGCTTCATCAAAATTAAAAAATTCTGTCCTTTGAAGGACAATGTTAAGACAATAGAACAAGTCACAGACTGGGAGATAATATTTGCAAAACACATACGTGCTAAAGGATTTGTACCTAGAATAAAACAACTCTTACAGCTCAATAATAAGACAATCCACTAAAAATATAAGCAAAACATTTGAACAGACACTTTCCTAGAGACAACATATAAATGGCCAATAAGCACATGAAAAGATATTCAAACTAATCAGTCAGTCATTAAGGAAATGCAATGAATTAGCTCTATAACCCAATTAGGGTGACTAAAAATAAAAAAAAAACTGGAAATTCCAAGTGTTGGCAAAGATGCAGAGCAACTGAAACTCTCATATGTTGCTGATGGAAAAATCGCAATGGTGAAACAGCCATTTTGGTAAAACAGTTTGGCAGTGTGATGGTTAATTTTATGTGTCAAACTGGATGGGCCACAGTATCCAGATATTTGGTCAAACATTATTCTCAATGTTTCTGTAAAGATGTTTTCTGGATGAGATTAACACTTAAATCAGTGGACCTGAAGTAAAACAGATCACCCTCCATAACATGGGTGAGCCTCTTCCAACCAGCTGAAGGCCTTAACAGAACAAAAACCAACCTCCCCTGAGCAAGAAAAAATTCTGTCAGCATACTTACTGCCTTTCAACTCAAACTGCAGCTCTTCCCCAGATCTCCAGACTGCTTGCCTACCCTGCAGATTTTAGACTTATTAAGACTCCATAATCACATGAACCAAGTCCTTAAAATAAATCTCTGTCACTCTCTATATATACATATCCTGTTGGTTCTATTTCTCTGGAGAACTCTACTATAGGCAGTTTCTTATCAAATTATGCATATACATACATGTGATCCAGCAGTCCCATTCCTAAGGATTTACCCTCCTAAAAAAAAACAACAAATGTCTACACAAAGACCTTATATTTTGTGAATATTCTTAATAGTTTTATTCATAATAGTAGAAAAATGGGAAAAAGCCAAAATGCACATCAAGTGGTAAATGGATAAATGTACATCAGTGATGTGTCTATATGATAGGATAAAAATAAGATGACAAAAAAGGAACTGCTGATCCATGCAACAACATGGATTAATCCCAAATGTATTATGTTAAGTGAAAGAAGTAAAACATAAAAGATTATATGCTGTAATATTTCATTTATATGACATTCTTAAAAATAGCAAAACTATAGGGATAGAAAACAGACTGTAGTTGTCATGGGCTGAAGGGGAGGGGAGGGGATTGACTACAGGGGTACAAGAAAACTTTTTTAGGTGACATAAATGTTCTGTAGCTTGATTGTGGTGGATGTTACAAAACTGCATATGTTAGTTAAAACTCATCAAACTGTATACTTTACAAAGATGAATTTTATTGTACGTGCATTACACCTCAATTTTTATAAAAAGCATAACAATCGGTTGTGAAGTAAGCATTATGAACACTGAAAATACTTCCATAGGTGCCTATAATATTTCTTTTTAATTTCTTTATTTATTTGTTTATTTGGCTCTTATTGGCGGCATGCGGGATCTGGTTCCCTGACCAGGGATCGAACCAGGGCCTCCTGCATGGGGAGCATAGAGTCTTAACCACTGGACCACCAGGAAAGTCCTAATATTTCATTTTTTTGAAGCCCATGAGCGCCTTCTGAGGTCTTTCTTCACCTGCCCAGACCCAATGACCTTGCCCTCCTCAATGTCCACAGCCCCTTTTCCATACCTGTCATGTGGCATAGAATGGTGTCTGCGTTAGCAACTATTAGGTTGAAAGAAATAGATGCTCACTGGGCTTCCCTGGTGGCACAGTGGTTAAGAATCCACCTGCCAATGCAGAGGACACAGGTTTGAGCCCTGGTCGGGGAAGATCCCACATGCCACGGAGCAACTAAGCCCATGCGCCACATCTACTGAGCCCGCGTGCCACAACTACTGAAGCCCGCGTGCTACAACTACTGAAGCCCGTGCGCCTAGAGCCCGTGCTCCATAACAAGAGAAGCCACCACGATGAGAAGCCCACGCACCGCAATGAAGAGTAGTCCCCGCTCGCCACAACTAGAGAAAGCCCGCGCACAGCAATGAAGACCCAACGCAGCCAAAAATAAATAAATAAATACATTTATTTAAAAAAAAGAAATAGGAGCTCACTCAAGCTGGCTTATGTATATGTGAATTTACTAGCGAGGACATGGATATTTTATGGAATTTGAAAAAAGGAAACACAGTTGACCTCAGGAAGGTATGAGACCAGGAACTGGCATATCTCCTCTCCTCCTCGAGAGCAGGTGGTCTCTCATAACTGTTTCTCTCCAGTCATATCTACCTCATGCTTCTTCTCTTTCTTGTTCCAGAAACAGGAGCCAAACATGGCCAGCCCAGCCCTGTCTTGTCTCCTACCACCTAATATAGTTTCATATCCAAATTCTCAGGAGAAAGAAATGAATTGATTCATCTTGAGGACTATTTGGCTAAGGATACAGAGCTTATATCCCAAGCCCCAATGTCCAGTGAACAGGGGCTGGCCTAGGAGACAACTCTCTGGGAAAGGGATCAGCTTTCTGACCTGTGAGGCCCTACCTGAGCTGACACTGACCACCATTTTTCATACCATTGTCCTTTAGCTCCTTGTTATCCCCAAGGACTCCATCATGATCCTGGCCTCAGTGTCTTTGCATTTGCTGTCTCTTTGTCTAAAAGGCTCATCCCACAGATATTAACAAGGCTGACTCCCTCACTTCATCAGGCCTCTGCTCAAATGGTCAGGTTTTCCCTGGTTGCCATATCTAAAACAGCAAACTCTATGCCATATTCTTTGCCATTACTCTGCTTTATCTGTCCTCAGATCACTGTAAAACACACACACACACACACACACACACACACACACACACACATACCTGTTAATCTATTTTTCTCCATTAGAATGTAAGCTTCATGAGAGTGAGAACTGTTATGTTCCCTGCTGTATCAATAGGACTCTTGGTATCAGGCATAGAGTAAATGTTCCATAAATATGTTTTATAAAGTACTAATTAATTTTTACATACCCATTTTAATTCAGTGACCATCATCACAGTCCATTTATCCCCACTGATAATATCCCATGGGGGTGGGGTACTTCCTACCATGTCTATGCCCGTATTTTCTACTCTTTCAATGTTGACCTAGTTTTTTTCCATCCCCCCCAGCCAAATTCTGCTGTTAGTTCTCAATAAGAGGTTCAGGTCAATTCCTCTTTAGCCATTTAATCACGTTCTGGCAGCTTCAGTTTGGCTTTCCCTATCCATAAGACCCAGATGCTCTCACTAGAGAGTTCTATTTCTAGAGGGCCAGCAACCCCCTTCTTCTTTCCAACTTGGCCACGTCTTAGATGGGACCTCAAGAGTTTAAGCTTCTTTAGACACACCTACAGGACTGGGCACAGAAGCTTGTAAACAAAATATGCTTAGCAAGTGCCTGTGGATTGACAGTTACTGATCGATCATTCAGTACACAGGAACCTAAAATAAAAACCTTTGTTCCAGACAATTTAATAATAGTGAGCACGTACTATTGTTGCCCTGTACCGGGGGCTGGAGCCAAAAGAGATGAACAATACAGAGTCCTTAGACACTGCCAAGGGACAGGCTGTTCACTGCAGGGATTAAAACACCACACAGATAACTAATAAGGTAGATTATAAGAAGGGTACTGAGAGGGAAAAATAGTCTCAAAGTCAAGGAGAGTAGGGCAAAACAGATTCTGGATGTGTGATGGGGGAGGTATTAGAAAGGAGGCAGCATATAAAAAACCTTCGAGAATGGAAAAAATAAATACTTACCACTGAATTAAAATGCAGATAAACATTACATGTGAAAAATATAGAGATGTGGCTAAAACAGTACTTAGAGGTAATTTTATAGTTTTTAAATACAATTATCAGGAAACAAGGAAATTTTTAAAATAAATGAGCTAGGCACTCAAATAAAAAAGTTGGGGAAGGGCTTCCCTGGTGGCGCAGTGGTTGAGAATCTGCCTGCCAATGCAGGGGACACAGGTTTGAGCCCTGGTCTGGGAAGATCCCACATGCCGCGGAGCAACTGGGCCCGTGAGCCACAACTACTGAGCCTGCGTGTCTGGAGCCTGTGCTCCGCAACAAGAGAGGCCGCGATAGTGAGAGGCCCGTGCACCGTGATGAAGAGTGGCCCCCGCTTGCCACAACTAGAGAAAGCCCTTGCACAGAAACGAAGACCCAACACAGCCTTATATAAATAAATAAATTAATTAAAAAAAAAAAAAGTTGGGGAAAACCCCCCCAGAGTAAACCCAAATTAACAAAAAGAAGTAAATAATTAAGGTAGAAATCAATACATTAGAAAACTACAAAAAAAAAAAAATTGAAAAATTAACACTACCAAAAGATAGTTCTTTAAAAAGGTTTGATAAGATAGACATCTGCCAAGACTGCCAAGAAAAAAGAGGGAAGATTCAAATAAAACAGAATATAAAAGGAGAAATTAGTATAGATAAAACTGAGGTTTAGAAATAAAAGAGTGGAGAATGTCTAGAGAGAGGGAGATGCAGGAAGACACTCCAGGAATAGGACACAATGTGAGCAAAGCCTGGGGATGGGCATGTTTGGGAGACCACAAGTAACTGGTTTGAATAGAGGAAGCTGGGGATATCTGTTGAAACTACAAAATAATTCTGGATGGAGAGCCAGGGTCCTAATGGTGAAGCCTCTTAGAAGCCGACTTTATTCTGAGTAGGGCCTGAATAGGGCTCTGGAAATGGAACCCTAGAAAACAACAGGGGGGGAAGAATATATCTGGATTGGAAGGTGACTAGAAGTATGTGTGGGGATGGGACTAGGTTGGTGGGGATGGAAGAGGTGTCAGATGCTGCCAAAGGGTCAAGCCTGAAGTTGTTGGACTGTTTATTAGAAGATGCACGGTAATCCTCAAGATAACAGTGTCAGATGGGGGTTAGACTGCAAAAGAGATATAAAGAAATTGGTTGAGGGGTTGAATAATTACAGCTTATATGTTCTTTACTGTTCCCAAAGCATTTTTCACCTTATTTGTGGCATAGGCAGGTAAGAAAGAATGTAACTTGTCCAAGCCACATGAGCCAAAAGAATTGAAGCCAATTTCTCTAACATGATCAAGACAGAAATTTGGTCAGTTATCTGAAAACATCAGTTAAAGTAAGAACTCATAACAACGTGACTCATGCAAAACATTTTTCTTTCATTCAGCTACCCCTGCCTGAACTTCATTCTGTGTTTGGTGAGTTCATCATTATGAGTCCAAGTTAGGCAAGAAACATGAGAGGAAAAAAAACTAGATACCTGCTTGCCCAGTTTCTCTTGCAGCTCAAGGAAAGGCATATGACCTGGACTCTGCCAACCAGGCAAAGCTGTACAGAGGCAGACTCAGGAGCTCGAGATGTGAAAGGGGAAGAGGGGAGCTCGCTTTCTCTTCAGTGGTGGCAGAAGAGGTCATGGCCACTTGGCTGAGTACCTGACACAGAGATAGCTTCAATGATCGTGGGACGAGTCGCTGTGATAAAGTTAAGGTCCTGGGTGATCATTTTCTAATACACCTGGAACTAGCGTAGTGTTGTAGGTCAATTACACTTCAATTAAAAAAAAAAAAAAAAAAGCAAAAAGTTAAGGTCCTGGCAATGAAGTCATGTGTCATGAAGAGCTCAGAAGAGGTGGCATTTTTCTTGTCAGACCAGTTTGGAGGCTTGATATTGGGTGCTGTTCAGGAAGCTCAACCTTCATCCCAGGCCTCCAGGTCTCTGAACAATTCTGCGAGCTACCCGGTAACTTTCCTGCCTGGTCAGCCAGTCACTTTCTATTACTTGCATCTAAGAACCCTGACTGATACACATTAATACCATAAATGTCACATGTTACTCTAAATCCTACACGTGTATATTCATTCACTAATCTTACAACCAGTTGAAATCAAGTCCTCCAGCATATAAACAAGCTGAAAATAGGAAAAGTTTTAGTTTGATAAGCTCCTAGGCGTCATTTTCCAGATTTATTAAAATTTATGATATTGTTAAGTGAAAAGAGGCAGACATAAAATAGCACACATGCTGTATTTTTGTTACACACACAGGAAGAGATTACACCATAATGTTAACAGTCATTACTTTGGGCTAGTGAGATAAAGAGTGATATTGATTTCCTTCATTTTGCTTATACACAGTTTATACATTTTCTACCGTGCCTGTGTAACTCTCATATGATAAACAGTCATTTTAGAAGATATAGAAACATGTCTGATATTTTCTGCAGGTATGCTGATCATTACTTTCTCCATCTTAGGAGCAACCTCCTTCCCATGGTCTCAGGTTCCCACGAGGGATATTGAAGGGAGTAACCCTCCCCAACTCTCAGCCACACCCCACTCCTAAACATTCATCCCTCCTCACAAGACGGGGTGTGTCCCGTGGGACGTGGGAGAGCTGGGAGGAAGCCCTGAGCGTGCCCAGTTTCAACCCTTCCTCTCTCTCACCTCTGCCTGCCCACAGGTGAGCTTACCAGCACGCGCTGACCCTGCTGTGGCAGGGCGGAGAGTGTGAGTGAGACGGATTTCAGATAGTCCTTGGCGGCTGCAGACCAAAGGCACGGCTTCCAGCTGGCTTTATCAGTAACAGAGCTCCATTTGTCTCCTGCCTGATTTGTTCTCACTGGTTCCAGAGTTGGGAGGGGAATTGAGGGATGTGATTAAGTGGTCCCAGACACACCCAGGCACCCAGGGCCCTGTGATGAACACTATTTCTCTAGGCTTCTCAGCGCCCTCCATGCCTAAGTTCCGGGACACAGGGGAACACAGCCCCTGATGCGCTGGCAGTCCAGCCTGCAGCCTCTCTCCCACTGCTTCGCTGGGAAATGTATCATTACTTAATATTCAGAAACCGCCCTCCCTCAGATAGGGCTCAATGCCTTAGTTACAGCAGTATATAACCTGTGCCCTCAAATAAAATATCCGAGGCCAGGCCCTGAGGTTTCATTAGCAGCAAGACACTTTAATGGGATTACAGCTCTTTTTGTTCAGAAAGCAGGCACGGTTGAAGCCTAGAAAGCTTATCTATTGATCTTAACCTTTTTGTTCACAAAGTATAAGAAAAAGAAGCAAAGCACGGAATCTCAAACCTACAGTTCTACCCTGGCTATTTTATTATTCTTCGCCTCCCTCAGATAAAGTATCTAAGTTTCATAAATCATTACTCTTAAAATCAAGCCATAAAAAACACACCCATCTTCCCGAGAGTTTATCAGTATTTTGCAAAGTAGCTAGATATGGCAAGTGCTTTAAAAAACCACAGTAAAGGAGCCAGCCAAATTCCAAATATTACATGTAATCTCTATCTGACAGCTTTCAGGGTAGACAATAACTTCTTTCTCAGGTTTCCTGACAATATTTTTCTCAAATTTATTCTTAACTTATAACTCAAGGTCATGAAAGCAACAGTTTAAGATATGCATGTCATTACACAGAAAGGCAAAGCTCAAAATAACCAAGCTTTAAAAGTTGCTTCCTTAATGCACCAGAATGTACGCTATTAAAATATTAAGATTCAAGCACATAAAAATACACAAAAATGAAACAATACTATTGAGTATCTAAAAATCTTTAGGTAAAATGTTTCTAACAGCATTGTTTTCTAGAAAATCAAGCTAAAGGTGCCAAATGACCAGTGAAGCTCGTGATAAGCCCTTTTTAATAAAGAGTGCAGACTGTTGAGCAGGGTTTTGGTGCTGGCCTCTCCGGGAGTAGGAACAGGGGGGTGACGAAGGCGGGGCTTGAAGGCTGAGCCACACTGCTGGCCCCAGCATGGGCCTGAATCCTGCACCAGCCCTCTGTGACTCTGGGTCAGAGCTCAAAGGCACTCAGATGTCCTTGTTTACAGTGTCTAGACAGGTGAAGGGCTAGTCACCTGCCTGGAAGAGCAGGGCATGGGTAAAAGTCCTCTATGCTGGCTTCCCACAGTCTGGCCACTAGACCCTTGGCCTCACCATTTCTCACCCAGAGTGATACCCTTGAGGCAAATCTAAAGGGAGGTGAGAACAAAGTTAGGAACAAAACTATATCAGAGTCTGGGTCAGAAAACATAAATGGGTTTAACTTCACAACAAAGTTACAAGGAGCACTTGAATAAGTGGCTCTAACACACCTAAAGCCCAGGACATAGAAGTAATTTTCCCAATTAATCAGTAGTTGATAGTATAAACTTTACTATCAGCAAGTTTACATGTAAACATGTTTATAAACATTTTACACAAACCATGCACCTATTTTAAAGACTGATCAAATACTTAACAAATTTTCAATTTAAGAGCAATTGAAGAGCTTGGACCACTGGTGCTATGATAGAGCTCTATGGTTTTAGGACTCCAGATGCAGTCAGTTCAGAGCAGGTCTGAAGCACTGAGAAAGGGCAATTCAACTAGGCTAACTCCTGGTTCTTTGCTCTACTCCTCATCCACGCTCTTTTTACAACAGCACTTGATCTAACCAAACTCAAGGCATCCCTGTGGATTAGAACCTCATTTCTAAAGCTATGATGCTTGATTAGCATAATCTCTAGTCCGGACCTCCCCTTAGGTTCTAGACGCCCATATCCAAGCACCCACCTTTCGCCCCTCCTTGTAGACTTCACATACACCTTACGGTCAGTGTCCTCTCCACTCCCTGCCCACCCTCCCAATGAGTCACCTTCCATTTTCCATCTCTTATTTCAGTGACTGGAGACGCCATCCCTCCAGCAGAACAAAAAACCTGGGCATCAGCCGTGATGCCCCTTATTTCCTCGCCTCCTACACCCAATCCATCCCCAGGTCTTGATGACTTTACCTGCTAAATATCTTTAGGTCTGTCCATCTCCCAGCTCTTCTACCAGCATTTTCCAAACCATCACCTCCCCCTTGGAGTTCTATGATGGGCTCTAATGGGAATCACCTTCCCTTTTGCAAAATGTTTACAAATGTGCTTTCCCTTTTGCCCTCTTTCCAATCTACTGTCTCAGAAAAGCACAAATCTGACCGTGTCTTTCCTTTATTTGAAACATTTAAATGGCTCCCTATTGTCCTCAGTATCCAGCCAGCTGCCCCCACTGTCCCCTCCAGAAACCCCTTCCCCTCCCAGGGCCTTGGTGCACCCTCTCCCTTCCGCTGGGGTTACTTCCTCTGCCTCATCTCAGTCACTTCCCCACACAGAGAAGCCCTTCCTGAGCGACCCCGGCAGGGTTGGCTCCCTGTCACACCTAAGCACCCTCACCTTTCCTTCACAGCACTTATCAGGTGTAATGACAGCAGTGACATTTCTGTGGTTAGTGTGAGTACCTGTCTCCTGGGCTCAATTCTAAATTAGTTCCCTGAGGAGAGGGGCTCCAGAGGCTCTGCTCCCATCAACCCCCTGGGCCTCACACAGGGTTGGCACATTGTCCATGTGTAGCAAATACGTGTAAAATGAATGTCTTGGAGGGTGAACCCTGAGAAAGGAGTTAGTGCTCAGATCACGGTGGTTAAGGCCTCTCTCACCGAGGATCATTCTCCTGCCATAGAGAGGCCGGTCTTTCAGGGCCTCAGAGGGTCTGGAGGAACATCCAGGCTCTACCCTTAACACATTTCCCCAGTATAACCTCCTGGCTTAAAAAGCGGGAGAGAGGTATTCTTTTTTTTTTTAATTTTTATTGGAGTACAGTTGATTTACAATGTTATGTCAGTTTCAGGTGTATAGCAAAGTGAATCAGTTATACATATACATATGTTCACTCTCTTTCAGATTCTTTTCCCATATAGGCCATTACAGAGTATTGAGTAGAGTTCCCTGGGCTATACAGTAGGTACTTATTAGTTATCTATTTTATATATGGTAGTGTATATATGTTAATCCCAATCTCCCAATTTATCTTCCCCCCCTTACCCCCTGGTAACCATAGGTTTGTTTTCTACATCTGTGACACTATTTCTGTTGGTATTCTTTTAATGTGATTTTTTTAAGGCAGTGAGAGCAGGTTGGCATTCTTTAGGCATCTGATTAACAGAATCTGTTCAAGTAACAATAAAGATTTTAACTGCTACAGCTTTAATCTAAACTGAGAAAATGTCTAAGAATTGAAAAAGCAGGAATGCGCTTTCCCTCAGCCCTCTCTCCCATGAATAAACAGAAAGATGAAAGAATGAGTTAAAAGGCAGTGTTGTATAGTGGTTATATGTGTACATACACTGAATCCTGGCTACTTGCTGGCTGTGTGATCTTGGGCAAGTCACTTGACCTCTCTGTATTTCGGTGTCCTCATCTATAAAATGAGGTATATAATAATAGCAGACTTTATAGTGTTGTTGTGAGAATTAAATGAGTTAATGCATATTAAGTGCTTTGAGCAGTGTCTTATGTTATTCAACAGTGTCTTATGTGACAATGTGTAAATGTTTTCCCTTTTATTATTACTAGGTGTTTTTTTGTTTTTTTGTTTTGTTTTTTTTTAAATATTTTATTTATTTATTTATGGCTGTGTTGGGTCTTCGTTTCTGTGCGAGGGCTTTCTCTAGTTGCGGCAAGCGGGGGCCACTCCTCATCGCGGTGCGCGGGCCTCTCACTATCGCGGCCTCTCTTGTTGTGGAGCACAGGCTCCAGACGCGCAGGCTCAGTAATTGTGGTTCACGGGCCCAGTCGCTCCGCGGCATGTGGGATCTTCCCAGACCAGGGCTCGAACCCGTGTCCCCTGCATTGGCAGGCAGATTCTCAACCACTGCGCCACCAGGGAAGCCCTTACTAGGTGTTTTTTAAAGCTGCTTTACGGTATTCTAGCAAAAACGAATATCATTTGGTTCGAATGGGGCTCAATTAATGTTTAAAACTAAGATGTTAAAAATTAAAGTATGCACTGGCTTGTTTTGTTGTGCATAAAACTATTTTTAATGAAAATATTCTGAATGCATAAACTTGTTGATTCAGATAAAGCAAACAAAATATGTTAGTGGATGGTTGTTGACTTCTTAACAGAGTGTGACAAAAACATTCCTCAAATATGTGTGAATAACCTGTTCAGTATCCATTGAATTCACAAGCATATGCCTCATTTACCTTTGATATATAAAGTAACAAAATCACATTCTGTTAACTGAGTTAGACAATAAAAGTAATCAGAAAAAAAATCAACAAAACACATCTCTGCCCTAAAGCAGAGCATGTATACCTACATCTATCCTTGAGTTATGAAGAGGATATGTTAAGACATCAAACAGAAAGGTATTTACAAAAACAAATGATTAAAATGTTTCCAACTAGACACACACCAATCCTTATGATCAAGAATTCCACTCCTAAATACATATCCAAGAAACAGGAAAAAAGACAGAAAGACATATACAAGAATGTTCATAGCAGCTTTGTTCATATAGCCAAAAACTGCAAATAACTCAGATGTCCATCAGCAGAACAGATGAACAAATCATTGTGTATTTATACAACTGAACACTATACAGCAATGAGAAGAATGAACCACTGATGCCTGTAATAACATGCATGTAGCTCATAGATATTATGCCAAGTAAAAGAATCTGTACGAAAAAGAAGTACATATGTGATTCTTTTTATATGAAGTTCAAGAATCATCAAACCTGATAAATGATGATAGAAGTCACAACAGTGTTTATCTCCGGGGAGGGGGAACAGGTAGAGGCTGGGGGAATCGATGGGGTGCTGGCAATGTTCTACATCCTGATTTGGGTGGCAGTTACACAGGTTTATACACATGGAAAATTCCTCAAACTGTACACTAAAGATGTACATACTTTTTGTACTTTACTGTATGTGTTTTACTCCTATTATAAAAAAAAAAAATCTTCCCGACTGGTAATTTAAATCATGACCAATTGTACTCTGATTGAACAAAACTGACTGCCATGTGAGTACTTCATGTGTTGTTGCAGAGTTGGCAGAAAACTCTTCCCACGTACACACCAAACCAAGTGTTATGGACTGAATTGTGTGCCCCCTGCCCCGACACGTTGAAGCCTCAACCTCCAGTGTGACTGTATTTGGAGAGAGGGCCATTAAAGAGGTAAAGTTAAATGAGGTTATAAGGTTGGGGCCCTAATCCAACACGGCTGGTGTCCTTTTAAGAAAAGGAAGAGACATCAAGTATGTGCACACATGAGAAAAGGACCATGTAGAGACACAGAGCCTAGGTGGCTGTCTGCAGGCCGAGGAGAAAGGCCTGCCAACACCTTGATCTTGGACTTCCAGCCTCCAGAACGGTGAGAAAGTTGATTTCTGTTGGACAAGCCGCTCAGTCTGTGGTAGTCTGTTATGACACCCCTAGCAGACTAACACACCATGCAAAGAGGCTTCAAGAAAAACTCCGGGAGCTTGACGTAGGCCCTCTGGAGTTTGGGGACCCAGGTGTTGTTATCTGACTCTGGCTACGAGAAATCAAAAAGCTAGTCAGAACCGGCAGGGCAAAGGGAGAGGGGGCTGTGTTTGCAGCAAAAGGCACTTGTACTGCCAGTGGAACAGCAACATGTGTTTCCTGTGGACTCCACAGAAGCAGCCTGCTTGAGTTGGAGGAGGTGAAGTTGAACGCTCTACGTGTTTAACACCACTACACACCTACCAGCACCGCTAGAGCTAAATGAATGGTATGAAACCAGGTGCTGACGAGGATGGGGACTAACCGCAGCTCTCATAGGCCATTGTTGGGGCAGTAAATGGGCCCAACCACTTTGGAAAACCTCTGGGGGATAGCTCAAAACCTAAATGTACACCTGTTCTATGACTCAGCCATTCCACTCCTATAGAAATGAGCGCTTATGCGCGCCAAAATAAACGTTTAAGGATGTTCACAGTGAGACAACCCAACTGTCCTTCAACAGAACGGACAATAAACTCAGTATATTCACACAATGGATTACCAAACAGCAATAAAAAGGAATGAACTACTGATACATATGACAACATAGATGAATCTTGAAAACAGTATTGAACAAAAAAGTCAGACACCAAAGGTTACATACTCTATGATTCCACGTATATGAAGTTAAAAACGGGCAAAATGCTCTATGGTGATAGAGGTCAAATTAGTGGTTACCTTTGGGGTGCTGGTTGATATTAACTGGGAAGGGCCAAGAGGGAGCCTGGGGGGCGAGGGGGAGGGTTAGGATGTGTTCTGTATCTCGTCTAAGTGCTAGTTATATGGGTTTTAAGATACATGAAAATTCAACAAATTACACACTTGAGATTTCTATACTGTGTTCAGGTTACTGTGCAATTTTTAAAAGTCAGGAATGAGGCAGGAGTTTGGAATTTTTATTATTACACTGGACTATATTATGTGATCAGTAGACTGGATTTAACTTTTCACCACTCAAGAGAGGGAAATCTAAAGGACCAAGACTGGATTCCAACAGGGAAGAGAAAACCAGTCTGTTAAGTGGACCTGAAGGAGCCATGTAAGAAGAAATGGGGAGGTTGGCTATGTGCACCCTACTGAACCTAACCCGTTCCATAAACCTATTCTACACAGAGGGCAGTTTCTTTAATTCAAGATCCCCTAAATAACAAGACAGTGTTTTGGAGCCTGTCGAAGTTATTAGTACTTAGGTTTCTGTTTACTAGTTAACCGCCAAGATGAACTCTGATGTGATAACATGGGAACCAGGGTTCATGCTGACATCTGCAGTTTACCACGTCTGGTGGTACTATACAAAAATACTGGGGAAGACAGAAGTCCTCTTGCTTAGCCCAAAGATAGCAACAACAACCATTGACTCACAGTACCCAGCTAATGACTGTAACAGATTGTAACTATTCCTTTTGGCTAATATACCACTTTGCTAGGTGATACTAAGATTGGCTAATTCCCAACTATTAGTGTACTTCCATGGAGTTGCAGGAATATAAATGTTTAAGCATATATATGTACATACGTAGGTGTGTGTATATATATTCAGATATATTTTTCAGTCCACAATTCTACTTTAGCTTTTATTTTGAGTGGCTCCTGGTTAAAGGTGACAACTTGACCGTGTACATTTTTATCCTTTTCCTCTCAAGATCCCACTTAAACGAGTATAAAGGCATAGATAAGCCATAAAGCCACAAAGAGAATAGGAGAGAGAATATCTACAAACGAGATTTTAACACATTTCTTTGGAAGTGACTAGACTGTAGAACCCCAGGGATACAGGCCTGGCAAAGGATGGAGGTACAGAAGGCTATGGAAACAGGCGATTCACTGTAACCAGACGGTTGGATCCCAGTCCTCTGCTCGATGTGACACGCACATATCACCAGAAGCCAGCAGCCACTTCTCAGGAAAAAGACTGGCATTTGGGGATTCCCAGGGAAGCAGCTGGATAGGCTCCCTCGCCGACCGCTCCAAGGAGAAGCCACTGGTCTGGTGGTGGACAATGTTGGTATCACATCCAAATCCCCACCCGGTCAACAGCCAGCACCTACGACTCTTTTGGGGAGGGCTGCACTAGCTTTGCTTTTTCAAACAGAGAACCAGAAATACCTGAGAATGTATGTCCCCCTCCCCACAGTACCCCCTCACGCCCAGGGCCTTTACCCAATGACTGACAGGTACGGAGTCTGTACTGCCAACCCCACTGACTCTGGTGGGGACAGTCCTGAGGCCACATCATACCACAGCTTCCCCACCCTCGTGCCTTTGGGATCATACCCTGTTTGACTGCCTCTCCCCTCCCTTCCCAGTCTCCTCTGGGAGCATCTCTTTAATAAAGCAGTGCCTGCACACACCCTCTTTTCAGTGTCTGCTCTGGGGAGCCCAACCTAAGACCTTTACAAACCCTGCCAACTAATACAGATGCCTGGCCATCTTCGGTGTCACAGCCTTAATATGAATGGACAATCCATGATGACCAGACATTAGTTGAAAACCTCTGGCATGGAAGGGAGCCATCCAAATAAGCCATGAGATGTAAATGAGCCCACTGTAATTCCCCAAGTGGAAGAAAGAAGGAGGAGGGGCGGGTGTAAGAAAGGAAAAAATTTACTCAGTAAAAGAAGAAAAGGTAAGACTCATTGTGCAGATAACATAATGAACAAAACCTTAATCATCCACCTGCATAAGCACAGTCTCTACTTCATCAAGGGGAGCCTCATGCCACACAAGAAACCGCAGACAGATGGGTAATTACCACCCCCCCCACCTTGCAGTTCTCAGGTAAGCCTGCCCCCCTCCCTCACCCACTCTGCCTCTATCCACCGAGAGTAATTTTGAAAACAGTCTTTGCACTGCCAGTAAGTGGTATGTTGTGTCTCACCGGGAGCAGCTCAGACATAATAGGGAACAAAATCCTGAGCGCCTCAGGCTCCAGATTCTTCCCCAAGCAGGCTTCGAATACCTCACACGACTTAAATGTAATATGCACTTCTAACACTGGATTAACATTCTGTCTTCAAGGCTAGACAGCATCTACCAGAGCAGTAACAATTTACGCCAAGTCGAAAGCACACTTGATAATTTCTTTTACACCAGCCGTGGATCTTTTCTCCAGGTTAATACGTTTTGGCAGACCAAAAAAGGTAAGTGCTTATTTGAAAGCTGACCTAACTGTTCTTTTCCTTAACAAATTTTAATAAGGGGCATAGACTATTAACAATTTTGGTTCCAATTTTCTAGCATATTCCTTCCCCCTCCTTAAATACACACACACGTACACGCACATATATTTAATTTCCTCATGACAGAACACAGAGTAATATCTTCATCACAGACTATTTGGAAAAATAACACACATGCATGCTGCAATTCCACCATCCAGTTTCTGCCCATCTTATTTTGAGAAGAAAATTTTAGATTTATATATTTCCTAATACTGCCAACTCCCGAGCCTATATACCTACTAAGAAATAAAACAGGAGTTGTGTTCAAGGCTTTGCTCTTAAGAGATGTGACTCCTTGATACCTGTTGAGAAAATACAGATGAAAAGATAAAATACATTCTATCATTCTATCTTTATGTATAGCCAAATGCAGAGTTCTGGCCCCTGAGTTAAATTTTTGGGAAAGCACAGCAAAAAGCAGGGCTGCTGGCAGCTGAGGCACAAAGCACGTCAGCCTCCAGAGCTCCTACAGTGACAGAAAGCCCCAGGGACCAAAGCTAAACGTTTGGCCACTTCAGTTATTCTCTAATAAGCCCTTTTTATGCTGAAATGTTGGTTTTGTTTTGTCTGTTTGCTTTCCCCTTCTTTCTTCCCTGACATTCTTTTCCTTTTTTGGTTAATAGCAGGGGGGAAAAACATGATTCTTAAAGCCCTTAAATTTAATTACAAAATGTTAACTTAATCATTCCCAAAGGTTTACTAGAAAATAGACAGAATTCCTTTTAAAGATGGAAAAATAAGATACACAGAAAAGTAGCAGATTTTCTTATCATATAAATCATATATTCAACAAATATGTATTCAGCATATACTATATATGTGTGTATATGTGTGTAGAGTATCTACATGCTATTAGCCTTCCCAGTGCTAAAGGAGATGAAAAAATGGCAGTGGGTGGGTGTATATTTTGGAAGGACAAGAGAGGGATGGAATAGAGTGAGCACGCATTGCTGCAGTCCAAAGTGAACTGGAGTTGCTCACTAACAAGTGGTACAAAGCGCTGTGAACATTTACACCAAGAGTCAGCAAGCTAAGTTCCATGCAACATATCTGGCCCAGTGCCTGGGAGTTGGGAGTGGTTTTACATTTTTAGATGGCTGGAGAAAAATCAAGGGAGGAATCAAAATTTTGTGACAAGTGAAAGTGATACGAAATTCAAATTTCAGCATCCAGAAATAAAGTTTTATTGGAGCACCGCCCTGCTCATTGCTTTACACATTGCCCACCACTGAATTTGCACCACAGCAGCAGAGCTGAGAAGTTGTGACAGAGACTGTGTGGCCCCTCGGAACCTATTTACTGTCTGGCCATATGCAGAAACAGTTTGCCAACCCCTAGCCTAGAGGAGGGAGATGTCCCTTCTGCCCAAGGTCATTATGAGGGAAGTGACAAACCTACCTTACTTTCCTATAGCCCTTGATAGCCCATGTGACCCTCCCAGTGGCCCTTTGGGGGACGAGAAGGGAAGGGCAGGTTTCATCATTCCCCCCTTTTACCGCTGGGGAAGCTGAGGCTCAGCCCAATCTAGAGACTTGTTCAATGTTGGTAGCTAATCAGTGGCAGTACCACATTACATATGTCTTGAGCCTTTCCACCCCAGGGTGCAGAGATTGGAGAGATGCTGGTGCAACAGCTACGCATACACAGACATCCCAGATGGGACAGGGCACCATAAACAAGGGAGTCCAGCTGGGCAGCTGGTGTGGAGGGCTTCTGCTGGGCCCCAGGACAAAGGAGACAGGAGCTGTCAGGGTCTGCTCCCATCCCTGGACCCGAGGTGAGTCTCTCTGGCCCTGTCCTTTAGTCACTGAGAGAACCTCTGAGAGACTCAAGTCCTATCGGTAACATAAGTCCTCTCCTGATACAGTTATGAAGAGTAAGTGAGGTCAGTATGAGAAGCAAATGAGTTAACTGTGTATGTATAGTGCTTAGCACAACACCTGGCACTTCGTAGCTATGATGTTAACCTGCTTTCATTCACTGGACGGGGAGCCTACTGGGCTTTGAAAACAGGAATTGACATGTCCTTCCACTAGACAACAGGAGAGCCATAAAGAGTGCAATCACACCTGAACATCAGACTAGGTTAGACTTTCATACCACCCAACACTATGGAAACATTCCACCTGTGGAACAAATTCTAGCTCCTTTAAAAAACCCTCCTAGGTATTAGCTCAGGAAAAAAAAGACTCTTGTACTTTCAAGCTATTTGGAAGAGAAGTGGGTGTAAAATCTAGTTTTACATCTAGGAAGAAATGTTAGGTTGAAATTGAGAATTAAGTAATTGAACCGAACATCTAGAACTCCTGGGGTTTGGGGGCAGTGGTCTGAGAAAGAGGCAGGAAGGGAGAAGGGCAGGAAAGAACCAAGAGGAGAGATTAAGCAGACCCATGAGTGATGATCAGTCCAGCAATGCAGTCGGGACCCAGGGGCCGAGCATGGTTCATACAGCCCAGGAAAGCCGCTAGATTTAAGAATCAATCCATTCATCTTGCTCCACTTTCCACACTAATAATTTCTTCTCTGGGAAATAAAACATCTACTCAAAATAAATTTCCCTTTAGTATTACTGTGACCTCCTACACTCATACTACCAAATATCCAAATATGCTAATAATTTGAAACAAATTTTAAAAACTCTCTGATGTGAAATTATTTCATACTATAAGGAAATAAGCACTCTTCTGATGGATGTAATACAACAGAACACTGTTTCTTAAACCGCTTGTCAGGACCCATTAGAGCTGAAATCAGTTTACTGCGTTGACAACCATATAGAATAGAACAGAAGATATCCAAGTGCATTACACATAATAAAGGACAAGTATTGTTAAGTGAATCTTTTGTTTCAGTTATGTTTGTGTATGTGTGTGTTTACACACACTCATCTATGTTGCTAGGCTATGATGTAAATGGTATTCTCACTAGAGATCGTGGTCAAACAAGTTTAAAGGCATTGAAATAGAGTGTGATCCATGTAGGTAAATCCAGTATAAAAATCCTAATTCATTGAATAGCCACATGAGAGGGTAATTATTATTCCTGATAAGTGGAATTTCTTTAAATGATAAGCCCTTCCTTTGCATTTAAGGTATGCTACAATTTACAGGATAAAGGATTTATGCCCACCTTGTCATGTATACCTCTTCTCTAAAATAAAGTGTATCTGTCAATTAATACAGAATTGATCTTGAGATACAAAATTTATCAAAAGTCAGAAACATAAATGGTTACATTGTTCAGAACGATGGCTGAACACCTGCTTCATGAAACAAAATCACTGAAGTATTTTTCACACTAATTAATCCACCATGGAGCAGAAGAGGAGGAGGCTGGAGAGGAAACAGTGGGCAGGGATGGCTTTTACCACCACTATACTTGAACAACCCCCATGATTACCTGGTGTATACAAAATAAGATGAGATTCCTAGTCCCCCCAAAATTAGATTTCGGAAGAGAGAAAGTCACCTTGTATTTAACTCCATATGAAGTCTCCCATCCTAATAGGCATTCCCTCAATCACTCTCTTCTGAATGCCAAAAAGCAAAAAGTCTATTATCTCCAAGATAACAGGAACTGAAATCAAGCAATTCATTAATCCTGGAGGTGATGGCAACTGATTTTAAAGGGAGAAACCATGTCAAAAACATTTACCCGGTAAGACTGAAGATTTTATGAAAAGGAGATGTATGTTCCAGAGGTTACTTGAGAACTATTTGGAGAAGATAGCCAGAAACAACTGCAATCAATACTAGATAGGGATGCTTACAGAGGTCATAGGATTGAAATAGAATAGATGAATGAATGAATGAAGGGGGCCAAGATTTTAACACCAATTTAAGAATATACTCCTTCACAACTGCCTGCATTGGATGTCCGACAAGTCATGCAGAAGTGCTGGGTTGTGGAGAGCAGGAATATACGCCTATAGGAAGAAAGGAAAAAAACAATTGTTCTTACGCTATGTGAATGGGCACACGGGGCTTAGAATTAAGTGTACAGGGCCAAAATCATACGGAAATTCAAGAAGTACTACATTTTAAACAAGTTAAATAGAAATGAATATGCCGAAAGTGGCCTAATGATGAAAAAGACTCTGAAGTCAAAGCACTTGAAGAAATGATTTTGTGAAGTGCAAAAGTAGAAGAATGTCATGTTTTAATTTTATTTTATTTATTTATTTTTGGCTGCGTTGGGTCTTCGTTGCTGTGCACAGGCTTTCTCTAGTTGCGATGAGCGGGGGCTACTCTTCATTGTGGTGCACGGGCTTTTCGTTGTAGTGGCTTTTCTTGTTGTGGAGCACGGTCTCTAGGAGTGCGGGCTTCAGTAGTTGCGGCACGCGGGCTCAGTAGTTGTGGCTCTCAGGCTCTAGAGAGCAGGCTCAGTAGTAGTGGCACATGGGCTTAGTTGCTCCGCGGCATGTGGGATCTTCCTGGACCAGGGCTTGAACTCGTGTACCCTGCATTGGCAGGCAGATTCTTAACCACTGTGCCATCAGGGAAGCCCCGAAGAATGTCATATTTTTAAATTACTAATTTTATATAATGTGAGTTAAAATATATGCAAGTAGATTAATAAATATAAGTAGATATTTCATCCTTTATTTACATCCCTAAAACGTGCTTATTCAAGTTGATGTAAAGCCATTTAAAAAACCACCTCGTTGGAAAATTGGGGACCACCTCATAATCAAGGGTACCTTATACATGGGCATATGTGGTAATCTCCATCCCAGAAAATTGAGGATTGTCAATAGTTGGCTTGTGAGTGAACCTGAAGAGTAGGAAGCTGTTACAATACATTAAAATCCCTAAAATAAAATACCAGTAACTGCTATCAAACAAATTCTTATCTGTTAAAAATTCCCTATGATATCCCTGTGCCATGTGCCACAGAGGCTGTTGCTGTGCTGTCCCCTCAGCCCACTTGGGAGTTCACCTGTAGCTCTGACGGACAGTTCCCCTGCACACTGACAGCTTCCCGCCTCTAGCCCACTTTTCCTCTCTGCTTAGCTACCCAACGGCTTTCTCTGGTGCCTCCAAAGCTTGCTCAGGCTAATACTGGCAGCACTAAAGTGCTGGGGACTTAATGTCTCCAGTATTAAATGGTGGATAAAATCCCAGTTTCCCCACTGCTTGGTGGACAATCATAAAGAACAGAGCCTCCATTGCCCACAATGTTAATCTGCTCACTAATCTGCCTCTTTTCTTACTGGTTTTCCTTCCTTCCCTGTCTCATTTTCTCCATTCTTTCACGTGTGCTTCTTGGGATCACCTCCCAGATAGACTACTTGTACCCAAGTCGTTGCCTCGGGCCCTGCGTGCATAAACTACTTAGCATCACGTGGTGATTTTGTGTCCTCTTTGAAAAACAGGTGTCTGCAGGAATCAAGGTAAAAGAGCTTTACCCTCATTCTTTACAACGGAAAAGATCTTTGGAAATATCTCATCCATTCCTTTCAATAAATATTTGATGATCCCTTACTAAGGCAAAGAGTTTTTCTATGGGTTGCAGGGTATGCCCAGATGAACAAAATATAGTTCTAGTTTCAAAGACCTTAGACTTGAGAATGAGACATGAAAGATGGAAGAAGAAAAGGAACCCTATCACTGAAGAAGATTCAGGCCACAGAAAAGTGATGCGCAGTTCCAAGAGAGGGACTATTTCCAGCTGACTAGTATTTCATCACTACTCAGACACAGCCACTCTTCAAGTTTTCTAACTCAAATGTGTGATTGAGGACATCTATCTTTTTATAAACTCAGCACTGACTCACCCACAGGTCAGCCCAAACATGGTATGTGTGATACAGCCTTATGGGCAACTGATTCAATACCTAAAAAAGGCAAGGCATCACATTGCAGGGTCCCTAAGTGACCGCTCCAGGTATCATGTGTGACACTACATGGCCAGGCGAAGCAAGGAAACCAGTGAGGCTTCCTTGATCATGCCAAGCATGTTCCCATCTCAGGCCCTTTGCTCTTGACATTCTCTGCCTAGAAGGCCCTGCCCTCAAATACCTGCATGGCTCACTCTTTCAGCTGTTTAAGCTCTCTCTGCTCAAGGTCTTTCCTGATCACTCCATATAAAATAACAGCAACCCCTACATCACCACACTCTATTCCTTCCTTGCTTTCTTCTTCATGGCATGCACTGCCACCTGACATATTATATATGTGCTTATTTATGTTTTAATCTCCTCCCTCTAAAAGGTCGGTGGTAGTAGGGACTTTCTCCCCCCCTGCTGTATCCCTTGCACCAAGAATAGTGAATGGAAGAGAGAAGGTGCTCAGTGAACATTTGTTGAAGGAATGAACAAATGATTTCATCATCAGAACCTCAAAATCATCACTCACCACAGTCGAATTTCTATATACTTGTCTGGAATCATGACATGACCCTATAACTCAAGGGTCTAAAGGGTACAAAATTATTTTGTGAAAAAATCTTTTGTAAAGCTTCAATGTGTATAGCAGGTATGAATAAATAAAAGTTTTAATTTTGTCATAAACTTGGACAGGCCATGGAATGCAACTCATTCAATGTCCACAGTGTAAATAGGAAAGAAATCCTGAAATTTTAGATCTTAGATACTGTACCTATTTTACTAAAAGAAATAACTTATTCATGTATTACTGCAAAAAATACTTATTGTGTGCTTATGATGGGCATGGTGTTGGGTGAAGTGCTATACTTGATTTTTCTTTTGCAACATTCTGCCATTACAGATAGGGAAAGTTCATCTTTTTAAAAATACTTACATTTTCCCCCATTATTTATTGAAGTCAGCAATCCCTGAGAGAAAATAGTCACAGGAAATACTTCAGGTGCAGTCTTTTACTCAGCTAATTTTAAAGGCAAACATTTTTCTCTTTTCATTGAGTTTAAGGGAAGGAGGAACCACTGTATTTAACAACATTTAATGTTATTAATTTTAATAACAAAAATTACATAAGTGGTTGTCAAACTAATTACATAGGGCTAACTGGTTCCACCACAAATTCATGCTCTCCAAACAAGGAGGCCCTCATAGTTGGGTGATAATCTTTTATTCACCCCTGATTGACTCACCACTACATTTCCACAGCACTTAGTCCAAGTCTTTATTATTCTACCCATGACCTCAACCTGCCCTCCTCTCTCTGACTTGACTTAGAAGACTATAGCCAAATTCCTTTCTTTCTACCGCAAAGTTCCCATGCTTCTGTCTCAAAAGAGTGCCTCCTTTGAAGAGTCCCATCTTTTTAAAGATTCTGTCCCATCAGTTTAGCCTCTCCCTTACATTTTTGATCTCTTTTCCCTTCAATGGTTTCTTCTCCTCCGCTTATAAGGTAGGCTCAGGTCTTCTTATACTAAAAAATTACTTTCCCTATACTACACCCTACCTTTGATGTAGTAAACTCTCTCTCCTTCTCCTTCACCCCACTTACTAAAAAGGAACTCTGTCCTCACTGTTTCCATGTGCATCACCCTCTCCTCTTTAACCCCTCACAGGCTGGCTACACTTCTACCTGCCTCAAGATAATCAAGGAATGCCAGGAGTCAAATCCAATGGCTCTTCCTTCACTGCACCTTCATCCCCTTGTGCCGTGCTATAGGAACGACGGTGCTCCCCTCACCTTTCCCAGCCTCCATGACACCACACTACTGCCACCACATTCCTCCAACTGCCCCTTGTTTAACATTGTTCATATCCGCTTTTTTCTCTTTTCCTCTCCAACCCACAGACATCCCCCAAGGATCCTACCCTTAGCCTTCGCCTCTTCTTGCTCCATTTTCTTTATTGGCCATTCCTGAGACATTAAAATTGTTCCTAAGTAGATGACTTACAAATCTCTCTTTGTAGCTCTAACCTCTCTCCAAGACCTACCCCTGTATAGTAGTCCCTTCATTTGGACAAACCTGTCAGGCCCAAAATGAAACTTCTTTTTTCCCCTCTTCCTCATCCTCCTCTGAAGCTCCTTCTTGACAATGACCCAAGCATTCTCTCAGCTGAGCCTTACAATGACCTCTGACTTCCCTGCTCAGTGTTCAGGTTATTCTTGCGCCCTGTCTCTTGAGTCTGCCCTCTCCCCTTCACTCCCACTGTCTCATTTCCTCTTACCCCTAATTTGACAATAGAGTCTATCTGGTCTAGCTACTGCCATTCTTTCCTCATTTCATACATCCAACACAATGCTTCAAGATTAGCACCCTGAAGCACAGTTCTGGTCCTGTCAACCTTCCTCCTCAGAAACCTTCTAAGGCTCCCTGGCAGTTACTGAATACAATCCACAGAAAAGTTGCCCCACAGCCTTGAGTGACCCTCTCTTTCTTACCTTACTTCTCACTTCATCTCTGGGCATCTCCTACGCTCCAGCCAAAGCACATCATTCTTTTTTTTCCCCCAGTTTTACTGAGAAAGAATTTTTAAGCACACCATTCTGTTCCCTGAATGGGCACATAATTTCCACCTTTGCTACGCTGTTCCTCCCCCGAGTATGCCCTTCCTTCCCCGCCAGCCCAAACTCCACCTATGTAAATGTCAGCTCAAAGGCTCCCTCTTCCAAGAAATCTTTCTTGATTCTTCCTTCTGAAGTCATTGTTGTATCCTGTGAACTCCTACAGCTCTACAGGCGTATAGCTTTTTCAGCACTTAACCATTTTCCACCATTCTTGTAGTTCGTCACATGCATGCCCTGTCTCTCCTTGCTGGCCATGAACTTCCTCTGGGCAGGATCTAAGTCTCCTTATTCTTCAAATCTCCAGTTCCCGTAACATTTCCCAAACCCTATCCAAAGGTATACACTGCCTGAGATGTAGTAGGCAACTAACAAACGTTTGTAAATTAATCATTGTGACCCAAAGGGTTAACTTTGGGTTTTAGTGCTTGAAATTCTCTCAACTGTAATAACAATTACTTTTTCCTTGCAGGATGTAAGTCCCACCTCCCCCACGGTACCAGAGTTTATTCCTTTTGGCCCCAAAGGTCAATTTTCAGATGTCTTTTATTCCCAAGTCTTCCAAAAAACAAACTTCTTTAAAAGACCCAATAGTGGAAAAGAAAAGAATTAATGCTCCTTTAAGTGAAGAAAACGCATCCATGCAAAACAAATTACTTGCTGCAGGCTACAGCAAAAGGTACAACTGTTTAGCAGACTGAATTACAGGATCCAAGCTGTATCATTAACCTTAATAGTCCAATCTTTAGAAAGCTGGGCATTGCATTTTAAAAATCATCACAGTTACATTAGAAAGGAAATCACTAATTCCTGAGTCATCAATTGTGCTGTTGTATAATTATTCTTTCTCTAAACAGTTGATTTACCTTGATAATTGTTAACATTCTTAAACTTCCTTGTAAGATATTGATATCTCCGTATTTTACTTGCAAATATAAAGACAACTTTTTTTAAAAAAAAGCTAAAACCTCTTAGAATGCCTTTTACATTCCAAAGTACTTTTCTCAGAAAGAAACTGGCAGAACTAATAAGAGAGTAAAGAACTAAGATTCCAAATTCATTTTTATAAATCTATCCTTAAACCTTGGATGCGATCCAACAACCTCATATTAAAATTTTAGAAGGCTTGACTTAAAGGACATGAGGAAATTTACTTTAATGCTCACAGCTCCAAGAAAACCTGGTCTACGGATCATCATTAATTAAGAGAAGAAAAAAACATATGTGGACAGCCCTGGTTCTATTATTTTCAACGCAACCTCTGCAAAACAAAACAAAACAAAAATTTTTTAAAAGAGAAAGAAACGTCTGATGCCAACGTGTTGTATACTTACTTGTGTAGCTATGACTGCTACAGGCTCTTCAAGAGGACCGAGGCAGCCAGTTTGGATTCTGACAGCAATGCAGTAGAATCTAAGGTGTTACGATTAAAATAGGTTCTAAGCAGGTTAACCTAGTCCCACAACGTTTTAATAAAGAAGTATCAAGATACTAAGTGTAAAGGTGCATTCATTCCTATAAATACCGCAGGAGAAATACAGGAGCTGGGGAGCCAAACTGCAGTGGGCACACATATGAATATGCTATCTCCCTTCCTATCTCTCTCTGCCCAACCCCACACAAGCCTATCTTTATCACACAGAAACAATTAAACAGCTATAGGCTTTGGATGCAATTCTGTGTCCTGGCTCCCACTGGATGACTTATTGCTAGCTTGACATTTTCCAAATTCCCTACTAGCAGGCTACATTGGCTAGGAAAGCAGACACACTGACCTGGGACCCCATCACCATGGGTCTTTGGGGATTTCAGTTCCCGAATAATACATGGTACCACCTAGTCATTGTGAAGGCTGGAAGAGTGGATGTCACCAGCAGTAGAAATAAAGTATCCCTTTTCCTAAGGAAAACGCCCTGCCTGTGTGACGCTGACCAAGGCTGGAGGTGGGGGGATACCAAACATTTCTCAGTATGATCTTTTTCCTCTTTTTAAATACTACCCCCCATCTCTTATACACACCTCCAGAGTTCATTCTACAAGAACCCACAAAAAGACCATATTCTTCAGCCATAAGATTTCCAGTGTTTAAATGTGGAAGAAGGTCTAGTTGACATTCAAAGTTATGGGGACAGAGAGAAGGTTGTGACCATTAAAGACCTTTCTCCTTCAGGTCAGACAAGAGATAAACAATAGAAACTGCAGAGTCAGGGCATCTAAGACCCTTACAGAACAGGGGCTGAGGAGAGGACAAGTGTCACAGGATGCAAGCTCCCTTCAAAACCTGGATGCCAGCAAGCCCAGAAAGGGTAACCATTATCCTGTTTCCCTGCCATGTGCCCAAAGCCACATGCACACTTCCACATCCCCATGTCAAGAGACATGTGAAAAAAGAGGGAAGCGAGGGGAAGCAAAGGGAAGTGAGAATCCCTACACCCGGCCATCCACGCGGCAGGAGCAGAACCGAGACTGTGCTCAGAGTTGCAGGGTCGAAATAACGAACACTGTCCTACAGTCAACGGGTGGCAGCAAGTCAGGGCACCTGCAGATCTCCGGGTTTGGAGAGCAGTATGCAATCACACGAGTATACAGACATACACAGATTCACACACATGGGATTTTACAAATCCGCACCACCCCAATGCCTCCCTCCACACTCAGACACCAAGTGCATCCTGCCCACTTCATCGTTGCCATCACCACACTCTTTCTCCCGGAGAAGTCAGCCGAGAGCTGAAGGATCCTAGCGGGGATTCCTGGAAATGTCATCCCCCAACACCTTCCCCCAACACCGTACGCCACCCCCATCCCTTCGGCTCTACCTTTTACACACACACACACACACACACACTCCTGCCATGACTGTCATCAGGCCCGCCGCTACCCCCAAAGCACCGCATCTCAGCGCGCACCGGACACCACCTACCCTCAGCGACCCCTTCCCCCGCCCCGTTAGCTCGATGGCTCAAGTCATTGCCCCTGGATGTCGCCGGCTGTCCCCTCTCATCCGCACTATTGTCCCTTGCAGGCGCCCAGGGGCGCCCTTCGGCGAGGACCGGGTCTCCATCGGGGGCAGCATCAGCACCGGGGACCCCGCATTCACCCACCCGTCCCTGGCGGTGGTACCTTGCCTGACAGCTGGGTCCGCGGGCCCGCGGGAGCAGGCGGTGCTAACGACAGCGTTGGTGCCAAGGCTGGGAATAAAGCTCCACTCCAGCCGCTCCTACCTCCAGCGCCACCATCTTCTCCCGCCGCCGCCGCCGCCGCTGCTGCAGCGACCGCAGCCGCCCTCGCCCAGCTCCGGCTGGGGCTCCGCAGCCGGCGCTCGGGCCCCTCCGGTCCCGCGGCCCCACCCCCTTCTCCCCACCCCTAGTGACGCGCGCCTGGGCTGAGCCGGCGGACTGGCGAGGGAGGGCGCCGAGGGGAGCGCGCGCGCACGCCGCGTGCTAGGAGCGTCCTCGCCTCCCACGCCCACCTGCGCGCACGCGCAGCGCGCGAGCCCGAAGCCGCGGGGCGGTGTTTTCCATGCGCCGCCCCTGAAGCTCCACAGTCGCGGCGCGGGTGGGCGTGAGAGGCGCTACTGTCTTTCGCAGCCCATCGCGCCCCAGCTCGGGCGGGCGCGTCCTGGGGTGCGCAGGCCCCACTGGAGCTCCCCGGACCCCCTCCGGCTCCCGGCCCGGCGCACGGAGCGGGAAATGCGGCTGCGGGACCTCCACCCTCCTCGGTAGAAGCCCAAAGGGGTCCCCGGCTTCCTCAGCAGCAGCTGTGGCCAACCTCTGCTCGCGGGACCACGAAGCCCGGCCGCCGCGTCGGCTCCTGAGGGGTGTTCCCTTTCCTGAGTTACTACCGAGCTTTCCTGCTCTTCCGGCCCCTTGAATGCTGCCTGCACTGCGCGGCCAGGCAGGCGCACAAGGCCCCCCAAGAAAATGGGGTTGCTGGTGTCTCTGGAGCGCGCTGCAGTTCTGCGTTTTCGCCGCTAGGGAGAGAGCTGCTCGGGTTTGGGGCGCGTTTGCAGCCCTTGAGGGGAACTGCCCAGTCCTGCGGGAAAGAGCAGGAAGCATCTGGATTATGATGCCGGGAGTGTATTTGAGCCTGGCTTAGGGCATCAGCCCCAGATATGCCTGGAAGGGAGTAAGGGAGGGGACCTTTGCAGCAGGGACCAGGTGGCAGGCGGTCTGCGTTAATGAAAAGCAGTGGGACGGACAGGCCTCGGGAGACCTGGGTTCTGGCGCCGGCCTGCCTCACCTGTAATTGGCAGTGTACTGTGGGCAAAATCATTTCCCCTCTTCACAGATTTCTTAGCAATAATAAGAAATGATATTTGCACAGAGCCTTATAGTTTGCAAAGCCATCTTCATACACATATTCTCATCCAGTAAAATGAAGGTAAGCTTTGGTTATCTAGATCCCTTGGGAAAGAGATCTTCTATCACATCGTGTTTCCATATTATTTTGAGCACAGTGCCTCCAGAAAAATCTGGGTATGTAGCCTGAAGCATTCTTGAAGTTTTGTGTTTCAGTTTTAAAATTCACATGAATTTGCATTCTACTCCACAATGAATCTCTCTCTCTTTTTCGCTTTAATAAAGCAAATAATAACTTCCCCTCCTCAAAAAGATCTTTTAGTAAAATTGAAATATTATATACTAGGAAGATGTAACATACTTGCCCTGTGACCTTACATTTCCATTTTTTTTCCAGCAAATATTTATTCGACATGTGCTCCAGACAAGGTCCTTGTTCTCCCAGAGCTCTCAGTACAGTGGAGGAAACAGGTATTAAACAATCAGACTAATAAGTGCAACCACGATCAGTTCTCAAATGCAAAGGTGCTAAGGGTTCACAGAAAAACCTAATATATTCTCCAGGATTGGGTAAGTCTTTCCGGGGAAGTGACCTTTCAAGTTGCCCAGGAGAGGCAGCACTGAGACACTTACAGGTAGACAGAAGGAAGGAAATGTGTAGAAGCCCACCCAGGTGGTGCTGAAATGAGAGGGAAAGGAGAGCCGGGTGGGAGAGGCAGGCAGCAGCAGCAGCCAGAAACTGTAGAACCCTGTGGGCCTTTTTGAATAAGGATTTTATCTTGTGAGCCTTGGAAGGTCTCTGAAAGGCTGTAAGAGTTGGGAGTGAGTGATCATGATCACATTTTAGTTCTTTAAAGATGGTTGAGGTAGTGATGTGAAGAAGTGATTCATGGAGGGTAGGGTCCAGGGCAGAGAGAATCTGAGCCCCATGACACATCCCTGCCTATATGCTTGGTGAGTATTTAGAGTTCTTAGTCTTTACACTGACTGCTCTTCTGTTTGCTTTTAGTTCTTCCCTCTGCTTTCATATGTACCAGTTTGAGGGCCTTTCAGAGTGCCTCTCTGTAATAGTCCCTATTTTGTTACTTTTAATCTGCTGCAGTTTAGGAAAGAAATTAACTAATCTTGTTAGAATTTCAGGTTCAGTAAGGGGGTGTAGGTTCTGAGTGAGAAGCTTTTTCTGTGCATATGCTTGGTGTCGTTTGGTTTATTATCTCAGTGATCTTTCTGCTTATTTTCTGCTTTTGTGCTGTGCTTACGGTGAGGCAAAATTCCTTGATGCATGAATGAGAGATGCATTATTACTTTAATAATATAATATCTTTTCTTCAAATTTTGCATCACGGGATTTTTGTGCAGATTAAAGAAAGTGAGTGAAATTACTCTGTGAAGTATTAAGTGCCATATAAAAGAAAATAATCATTGTTATAATGGCAGCTTAGAGACTTCCAAAACTAATTAGTTACCAAATATTCACATCTTGAAAACTCACTCCCTCCTCTTCCCTCCACCCTCCCACGAAAAAACACAAAGATGCCTATTTCTTTTGGAGAGCACAAACTGTCTGAAGTGCTCATGTTACTCTGTGCCTTGGCTGGCAGGAAACTCAAGCCAAATTTGCAGGTCATTGTAGGAAATGGGTAGATCCATGTGACATTCATATCTATGTCATAGCTCTTCCCTTCGTCTTGTTTTTCTGTTCTATCTATAGTTTTCCTGTGCCTTGTTTATTGGTATTTTTCTACTTTATTATAGGTATTCTTATAAGCCACTTCAAATATTTGTATCCACCTATTTTAACAAGGGTCAGAACTGCTGTTCAATGTTTCAGAAGCCAGGATATAAAATACTGGCACCCTGCCAGCCATTGTAGCGGGTACAATACTATAGACACTGTGCCAAGTGACTTGAGTTTAAATTCAGGCCTTGTCCACCATTGCATGTGGATCTGAAGTCTCTGTGCATGCCAGTCTAGAGCCTCCTATTACAAGCACACTCAAGTTTGTCTGCCACTGGCTCATAGATAATTTCATAATTTCCTTTAGTGTGATCTCCAAGTTCCCGAACTCATCAGCCTGCCCTGTACTTACAAGTATATCTTAGTGGTATAAGCACGGTTTGTTCAGTTGATGAGAGGGCAGGGATCCATGATCTTTTACTCATTTAGGTTTCTTTTTGTCAGCAAAGACCTGAAGATTCCAGGATTAACTAAATTCATTGACACTTCAAAAGAGTGTGACCATGTCTTTCAGCCTCTGTTATGATTCTGGACAGCCCAAACTGGACATGTCTCTTTGGGTAGTGGTAGATACTTTTGCTTGACTTCAGAAAGTTGCTTAGTGATTGCCTTCTTTCTATCTCAGTCCCTGAGTTTGTCTTATGAGCTGAGGTTGTATATAGGACAAACACTCAGCCACCTTCAGGTAATGAGGTTTTTCTTGAGGATTTCAGTTTTGCTAACATTTGATAATCTAGCAACCTTTCTAATCTACAGTATAGTTATTTTGTCACAGAATTTTAAATGTATGGACAAAATAAACAATTATGAAATGGACATATCGTAAATTTCAGCGAATTTACTTTTACATGCTGATTCTTATTTCACCAGCTTTTTCTCTAGACATACATTCCGTCCTGGCTTCAGACAAATCCCCGTCTTTTCTATTCCCCAAACAGGTCAGGCTCCCTCTCTCTCTTCCTTGAATCACATTCACTGTGCCCTTTTAAAGATTCCCACCAGAATTTTGTACTGTGGCTATGCTTATCTGACCCATTGGAAGATATTCTGGTTCCACACATAGTAAGTCTACAACTGAAAATGGAGTTTCTGAATGAAGAATGTCATGGGAACATATTGTCTTGTTTAAATGGTTATGTGCCTGTTCCTGAACCAACGTCCATGGCCAGTGGCAGGACTCCCACCCCTGGAGCTGGGTTGATCCTCCTCAAACCACGTGGTTGATTAAGGATAGAGCAGACCTAAGTATTACCACAAAGAGCGGGAAATGGACAGAAGAAAGCAACTATCTTGTTCATCTTAGGCTTATACCAGAGAAAAATGAGAAAATTTAACATAAATGTACAATAATAAGGGAATTGGCACATATATTAATATGTCTTTACAGTGTTTATATTATGCAGCCATTAAGAATGTTATATCCACAGATTTTTTAATAATATGAAAAAAAACACAAGCTTAAGTTCTCATCACAGTTTTTATTTTTTTTTAAACATCTTTATTGGAGTATAATTGCTTTACAATGGTGTGTTAGTTTCTGCTTTATAACAAAGTGAATCAGTTATACATATACATATGTCCCCATATCTCTTCCCTCTTGCATCTCCCTCCCTCCCACCCTCTCCATCCCACCCCTCTAGGTGGTCACAAAGCACCGACCTAATCTCCCTATGCTATGGGTCTGCTTCCCACTAGCTATCTATTTTACGTTTGGTAGTGTATATATGTCCATGCCACTCTCTCACATTGTCCCAGCTTACCCTTCCCCCTCCCCGTATCCTCAAGTCCATTCTCTAGTAGGTCTGCATCTTTATTCCCATCTTGCCCCTAGGTTCTTCATGACCTTTTTTTTTTTTTAGATTCTATATATATGTGTTAGAATATGGTATTTTTTTTTCTCTTTCTGGCTTACTTCACTCTGTATGACAGTCTCTAGGTCCATCCACCTCACTATAAATAGTTCCTTTTTATGGCTGAGTAATATTCCATTGTATATATGTGCCACATCTTCTTTATCCATTCATCTGTCGATGGACACTTCAGTTGCTTCCATGTCCTGGCTATTGTAAATAGAGCTGCAATGAACATTTTGGTACATGACTATTTTTGAATTATGGTTTTCTCAGGGTATATGCCCAGTAGTGGGATTTCTGGGTCGTATGGTAGTTCTATTTTTAGTTTTTTAAGGAACGTCCATACTGTTCTCCATAGTGGCTGTATCAACTTACATTCCCACCACCAGTGCAAGAGTGTTCCCTTTTCTTCACACCCTCTCCAGCATTTATTGTTTGTAGATTTTTTGATGATGGCCATTCTGACCAGTGTGAGATGATATCTCATTGTAGTTTTGATTTTCATTTCTCTAATGATTAATGATGTTGAGCATTCTTTCATGTGTCTGTTGGCAATCTGTATATCTTCTTTGGAGAAATGTCTATTTAGGGCTTCTGCCCATTTTTTGATTGGGTTGTTTGTTTTTTTAATATTGAGCTGCATGAGCTGTTTATATATTTTTGAGATTAATCCTTTGTCCATTGACTCATTTGCAAATATTTTCTCCCATTCTTAGGGTTGTCTTTTTGTCTTGTTTATGGTTTCCTTTGCTGTGCAAAAGCTTTTAAGTTTCATTAGGTCCCATTTGTTTATTTTTGTTTTTATTTCCATTTCTCTAGGAGGTGGGTCAAAAAGGATCTTGCTGTGATTTATGTCATGGAGTGTTCTGCCTATGTTTTCCTCTAAGAGTTTGATGGTGTCTGGCCTTACATTTAGGTCTTTAATCCATTTTGAGTTAATTTTTGTGTATGGTGTTAGGGAGTGTTCTAATTTCATTCTTTTACATGTAGCTGTCCAGTTTTCCCAGCACCACTTATTGAAGAGGCTGTCTTTTCTCCACTGTATATTCTTGCCTCCCGTATCAAAGATAAGGTGACCATATGTATGTGGGTTTATCTCTGGGCTTTCTATCCTGTTCCACTGATCTATTTCTGTGCCAGTACCATACTGTCTTGATAACTGTAGCTTTGTAGTATAGTCTGAAGTCAGGGAGCCTGATTCCTCCAGCTCCATTTTTCGTTCTCAAGATTGCTTTGGCTATTCGGGGTCTTTTATGTTTCCATACAATTTGTGAAATTTTTTGTTCTAGTTCTGTGAAAAATGCCATTGGTAGTTTGATAGGAATTGCATTGAATCTGTAGATTGCTTTGGGTAGTAGAATCATTTTCACAATGTTGCTTCTTCCAATCCAAGAACATGATATATCTCTCCATCTATTTGTATCACCTTTAATTTCTTTCATCAGTGTCTTTTAATTTTCTGCATACAGGTCTTTTGTCTCCTTAGGTAGGTTTATTCCTAGATATTTTATTCTTTTTGTTGCAGTGGTAAACGGGAGTGTTTTCTTAATTTCACTTTCAGATGTTTCATCATTAGTGTATAGGAATGCAAGAGATTTCTGTGCATTAATTTTGTATCCTGCTACTTTACCAAATTCATTGATTAGCTCTAGTAGTTTTCTGGTAACATCTTTAGGATTCTCTATGTATAGTATCATGTCATCTGTAAACAGTGACAGCTTTACTTCTTCTTTTCCAATTTGGATTCCTTTTATTTCTTTTTCTTCTCTGATTGCTGTGGCTAAAACTTCCAAAACTATGTTGAATAATAGTGGTGAGAGTGGACAACCTTGTCTTGTTCCTGATCTTAGTGGAAGTGGTTTCACTTTTTCACCACTGAGGACGATGTTGGCTGTGGGTTTGTCATATATGGCCTTTATTATGTTGAGGAAAGTTCCCTCTATGCCTTCTTTCTGGAGGGTTTTTATCATAAATGGGTGTTGAATTTTGTCAAAAGCTTTTTCTGCATCTACTGAGATGATCATATGGTTTTTCTCCTTCAATTTGTTAATGTGGTGTATCACATTGATTGATTTGCATATATTGAAGAATCCTTGCATTCCTGGGATAAACCCCACTTTATCATGGTGTATGATCCTTTTAATGTGCTGTTGGATTCTGTTTGCTAGTATTTTACTAAGGATTTTTGCATCTATGTTCATCAGTGATATTGGCCTGTAGTTTTCTTTCTTTGGGACATCTTTGTCTGGTTTTGGTATCAGGGTGATGTTGGCCTCGTAGAATGAGTTTGGGAGTGTTCCTCCCTCTGCTATATTTTGGAAGAGTTTGAGAAGGATAGGTGTTAGCTCTTCTCTAAATGTTTGATAAAATTCACCTGTGAAGCCATCTGGCCCTGGGCTTTTGTTTGTTGGAAGATTTTTAATCAGTTTCAATTTCAGTGCTTGTGATTGGTCTGTTCATGTTTTCTGTTTCTTCCTGGTTCAGTCTCAGAAGGTGTGCATTTCTAAGAATTTGTCCATTTCTTCCAGGTTGTCCATTTTATCGGCATACAGTTGCTTGTAGTAATCTCTCATGATCCTTTGTATTTCTGCAGTGTCAGTTGTTACTTCTCCTTTTTCATTTCTAATTCTATTGATTTGCATCTTCTCCCTTTTTTTCTTGATAAGTCTGGCTAATGGTTTATCAATTTTGTTTATCTTCTCAAAGAACCAGCTTTTAGTTTTATTCTCATCACAGTTTTTAAAAATCGGGATACAAAATTAGGTAGACAGTTGATCACAACTTTTTAAAAAATTTTATTTATTATTTTTGGCTGCATTGGGTCTTTGTTGCTGTGCATGGGCTTTCCCTAGTTGTGGCAAGTGGAGGCTACTCTTCATTGTGGTGCATGGCCTTCTCATTGTGGTGACTTCTCTTGCTGCGGAGCACGGGCTGTAGGCGCACGGACTTCAGTAGTTATGGCACACAGCTCAGTAGTTGTGGCTCGCAGGCTCTAGAGCACAGGCTCAGTAGTTGTGGCAGGTGGGCTTAGTTGCTCCGCGGCATGTGGGACCTTCCCGGACCAGCGCTCAAACCCATGTCCCCTGCATTGGCAGGCGTATTCTTAACCGCTGCACCACCAGGGAAGTCTGATCACAACTTTTAAAAAGTGCACAGAGTAAAAGGAACATCAAAATGTTAGTAGTAGTCCTCTCAGGTATTAGTGTTCTTTTCCTCTTTCTGTGTTTTAGTAGTTTAAAAATTTTTTTTCCAGTATACACATGACCTTAACAATTTGAAAAGATAAGGTTACTAAAAATGTGTCTGTAAAACTTAAAAACGTTACCACCAGATGCCTGATGGCATCCCAAAATAAACGGTTGGGTCACTTTGCATTTCTCAAACATTTTTCCAGATTTGATTTATCCTTCCAGGCTTATTTCAAATACCACATACTTCAAGAAAATGCTTTCAGACTATGTTGCTCTTATTGATGTACCTTAATGTCTGAGCATTTGTTTGAAGCATTGGGAGCCTTACAGCCTCTATGGAATGTCAGAGTATAAGTAGACAAAAACTGATAAAATTGTTTTCTCATTCTATTTAACATCTGCTTATGCACTTGATGGTTTCCCAATTTATTTCAGTAGTAAACAACTGAATATTATGGTCATCTCGTAGGAACAGCATAAAATATTGATATATTTATTTCATCCTTCACACTAGGAACAATTTTACTGGAAGAAAATATGACTATGTGCTCTAGATAAAATATAACATTGCAACCAGAAGTGTATTTACTTAAAAATAAGAAGCTATGAAATGAAGTGCTCAGCAATTTCAGAAAATTTTTCTCTTAATATGTGTTTGCTACAGATTTATATCTTTTTGCCATCTTACTAATAGAGAAAAGGTAGTAAACATCAATTGTCTAAGGAAGTTGTGTAGGATAAAAATATAAAATTGAGAAAATTCTATTAACCAGTTCTTTTCTTTTATCAGTTCATAAACCAAGAAATAGGCTACCATTATTCATTTTGGGCAGATCACCTCAGTACCATTTCTACAATAGCACTGACGTATGGAAGTGTAATTTAAAAATCACCGCTTTATTCCTATTTTCTGTTAGGTATTTTGTTTTGGGTATGTTGTATCACCTCCCCAACTAGTTCATGAACACTCAAAGATTAGTGACCAAGTGTCAGTTATATTCCGTTTGTGTTCCTTCCACCAAACACCTAGCATATAATAAAGTTCCTAGGAAGTATTCATCAAATATTTGTTGGCTGGTTGATATATTTACTAACTATCCTTCTAATTACTACAGCTAGGTTGTTCGAGACTACTGAAGTGATTTGCCTTTAAAAGAATTACTTCTTCCTTCATTACTAGTTTTACTAGAATTCAATAGCCTCTGAAAAGAAGTTATAAGTATCTCTCTTGACTCAAAAATAAAGAGCCCAGGTAAGGCTTTAATAGTAAATAAAATCAGTGTCAGCAATTTTATCAGAACTTTATGCTCTTTGCCAGCCAAGAGAGGTAATATATTCTCCCTCTCTCTCTCCCTCCCTCCCTCTCTCTCTCTTACTCTGGAAGAGCAGTAACAATATAACTAACAGTCATGGCCATACTGACAATTTCCAGTAGGTTATACTATCAAAAAGTCACTAAGTATTACATTTTCATTCCACAAGCTGCATATGCATATGCTGGTCACTGTGGTAGGCATTTGAGAGACCAAGCCAAATACCACAATCTCTCTACCCTTGAGGACTTTTGTACCTTAAGAAAGGCAGACAGACCTATAAACAAATCATTTCAGGGAAGTGTACAAAGGAGAGCCTGGACAAATGTTGGTTGTTGTTGTTGCTGTCGTTGTTTGTTTGTTTTGCTAATTACTATGTATTCAGGGAATTAAATCAATTCTCTAAAAGTCAGGCCTGTCATTAAGTGAGCAGGGCTTTTTTCCTTAAAAGAAATTTTGTTTCCTAATTTTATAAAATACTATGATCACCTGGAGTTGATTTCCTTTAAACCCAAAGTCTTGTGAGTTTCTCCAAGATGAGAAATACATGTATTTTAAAGCACTATGGGCAGACAAATGTGTCTGCTTCCAGAAAAATAATAGAGATCACCTTTCTAATGAACAAACCTTCTGAAAGCTGAAAAAAAAAAAAGACTTAAAGTCTCTGACTTTTTCTTTTTTTAAATTTTATTTATTTATTTATTTATTATACAGCAGGTTCTTATTATTTATTTTATACATATTAGTGTATATATGTCAATCCCAATCTCCCAATTCATCCCACCACACCTCCCCCACCCCGCTTTCCCCCCTTGATGTCCATACGTTTGTTCTCTACATCTGTGTCTCTATTTCTGCCTTGCAAACCGGTTCATCTGTACCTTTTTTCTAGATTCCACATATATGCGTTAATATATATTTGTTTTTCTCTTTCTGACTTACTTCACTCTGTATGACAGTCTCTAGGTCCATCCACGTCTCTACAAATGACCCAATTTCGTTCCTTTTTATGGTTGAGTAATATTCCATTGTATATATGTACCACTTCTTCTTTATCCATTCGTCTGTTGATGGGCATTTAGGTTGCTTCCATGTCCTGGCTATTGTAAATAGTGCTGCAGTGAACATTGGGGTGCATGTATCTCTTTGAATTATGGTTTTCTCTGGGTATATGTCCAGTAGTGGGATTGCTGGGTCATATGGCAATTCTATTTTTAGTTTTTTAAGGAACCTCCATACTGTTCTCCATAGTGGCTGTATCAATTTACATTCCCACCAACAGTGCAAGAGGGTTGCCTTTTCTCCACAACCTCTCCAGCATTTGTTGTTTGTAGATTTTCTGATGATGCCCATTCTAGCAGGTGTGAGGTGATACCTCATTGTAGTTTTGATTTGCATTTCTCTAATAATTAGTGATGTTGAGCATCTTTTCATGTGCCTCTTGGCCATCTGTATGTCTTCTTTGGAGAAATGTCTATTTAGGGCTTCTGCCCATTTTTTGATTGCGTTGTTTGTTTTTTTAATATTGAGCTGCATGAGCTGTTTATATATTTTTGAGATTAATCCTTTGTCCATTGACTCATTTGCAAATATTTTCTCCCATTCTTAGGGTTGTCTTTTTGTCTTGTTTATGGTTTCCTTTGCTGTGCAAAAGCTTTTAAGTTTCATTAGGTCCCATTTGTTTATTTTTTTAATTTCCATTACTCTAGGAGGTGGATCAAAAAAGATCTTGCTGTGATTTATGTCAAAGAGTGTTCTTCCTATGTTTTCCCGTAACGGTTTTATAGTGTCCGGTCTTACATTTAGGTCTTTAATCCATTTTCAGTTTATTTTTGTGTACGGTGTTAGGGAATGTTCTAATTCCATTCTTTTACATGTAGCTGTCCAGTTTTCCCAGCACCACTTATTGAAGAGACTGTCTTTTCTACATTGTATATCCTTGCCTCCTTTGTCATAGATTAGTTGACAATAGGTGTGTGGTTTTATCTCTGGGGTTTCTATCCTGTTCTGTTGATCTATATTTCTGTTTTTGTGCCAGGACCATATTGTCTTGATTGTAGCTTTGTAGCATAGTTTGAAGTCAGGGAGTATGATTCCTCCAGCTCCTTTTGTTTCCTTCAAGATTGCTTTGGCTATTGAGGGTCTTTTGTGTCTCCATACAAATTTTAAGATTTTTTGTTCTAGTTCTGTGAAAACTGCCATTGGTAATTTGATAGGGATTGCATTGAATCTGTAGATTGCTTTGGGTATTGTAGTCATTTTCACACTATTGATTCTTCCAATCCAAGAACATGGTATATCTCTCTATCTGTTTGTGTCATCTTTGATTTCTTTCATCAGTGTCTTATAGTTTTCTGAGTACAGGTCTTTTACCTCCTTAGGTAGGTTTATTCCTAGGTATTTTATTCTTTTTGTTACAGTGGTAAATGGGAGTGTTTCCTTAATTTCTCTTTCTCATCTTTTGTTGTTAGTGTATAGGAATGTAAGAGATTTCTGTGCATTAATTTTGTATCCTGCAACTTTACCAAATTCATTGATTAGCTCTATCAATGGTGGCATCTTTATGATTATCCATATATAGTATCATGTCATCTGCAAACAGTGACAGTTTTACTTCTTCTTTTCCAATTTGGATTCCTTTTATTTCTTTTTCTTCTCTGATTGCCATGGCTAGGACTTCCAAAACTATGTTGAATAATAGCGGTGAGAGTGGACACCCTAGTCTTGTTCCTGATCTTAGAGGAAATGCTTTCAGTTTTTCACCATTGAGAATCATGTTTGCTGTGGGTTTATAGTATATGACCTTTATTGTGTTGAGGTAGCTTCCCTCTATGCCCACTTTCTGGAGAGTTTTTATCATAAATGGGTGTTGAATTTTGTCAAAAGCGTTTTCTGCATCTATTGAGATGATCGTATGGTTTTTATCGTTCAATTTGTTAATGTGGTGTATCACATTGATTGATTTGCATATATTGAAGAATCCTTGCATCCCTGGGATAAATCCCACTTGATCATGGTGTATGATCCTTTTAATTGTTGTTGGATTCTGTTTGCTAGTATTTTGTTAAGGATTTTTGAATCTATATTCATCAGTGGTATTGGTCCATAATTTCCTTTTTTTGTAATACCTTTGTCTGGTTTTGGTATCAGGGTGATGGTGGCCTCATAGCATGAGTTTGGGAGTGTTCCTTCCTCTGCAATTTTTTGGAAGAGTTTGAGAAGGATGGGTGTTAGCTCTTCTCTAGATGTTTGATGGAATTCACCTGTGAAGCCATCTGGTCCTGGACTTTTGCTTGTTGGAAGATTTTTAATCACAGTTTCAATTTCATTACTTGTGATTCGTCTGTTCATATTTTCTATTTTTTCCTGGTTCAGAAGTCTCTGACTTTTTCTGTCAAACAGAAAACTGAGTTTTAAAAAAGGACATTAGTCAACATTAAAAAAAAAAAACCACAACACTTTCTACTTTTATTTCTCAGAGAAATTTATCGTTCTTTGGCCTTCCATGTCAAACTCATATCTTTTTATTAAATCTAACTGTGGAGATGCTTCTAAGTTAGGTCAGTTTTGCTATGGATTGAATTTTGAAAGCACATTTTAATTTCAGCCTTCATGCAGCCGAGCACTGCTAAATTGAATAGGCTGTGGTTATGGGAACTGCAGGAACTGAGTCGGAACCAAGAAATCTTTTACTGGAGAAACCTTTTGAGAGTTGACAGATTTTAAGTCACTCTTAATAAGGTCTGATAGGTTAAGGAATAACATGTTCTGGAATTCAGGAAAGCAGCTTTTCACCCTTCCTTGTCATTTGAGAATTATTTTCATTCTCACGCTACTGCAAGCCTATCAAGAAAACTGAATTGAAATGGGTCTCAGTGAACTGTGTAGCATAAATCTACAACTTGTGCAACAATAAAATTCTCTTGCCAAGTGAATAGGTAGGGCTGTGTTGCTACCATGCTGCTCAAAGAGAATCAGGTATGCATCTTAATTGTGTTTGCATAGAACAGAATAATCCTTTAGGCTTCTGTATAGTCTGCTAAAATAATATATGGTTGAGAGATTTCAGCTATAGACTCTTGATCAATGTTGAATCTTAATGTAATAGAAAGTTAAGTATTTCCCAAATTCTTCTATGGATCAGTAGTTCTGCTGGAAGGCAGTAGTTATTATGTGGAAGGAAAAAGTTCCAAGATTACACAAATCTGAACAACCTGGAGGAAACTAAAATTTATAGTTTGTTTTTGTTGTTTTGTTTTTTAATTTATTGCAAGGCTTCTATGAGCCTTTAATTGTGAATTTCCAGGAGCAGAATAGAGATGAAAGATCTAAAATGTTTAGTATTCCCTTTGTAAGACATCTTTTGAGAGACAGACAAGGCTGTATTATGACTTTTGTGGACCCCTTCCTTCATAAAAAATATTAAAGAATACATTTTATAACTATATTGGTACAAAGATGAATATATTAATATTATATAATGAAACATCTTCTTTGACTTAAAAATTCTTTTTTTGCCTCTGATTTTAAAAGAAATTAAGACATTTTTATGGGCTCCTTAAAGTATTATGGACCTTAGACATTGTACCTGGTCTGTCTAATAGGTAAGTTGGCCATAGAGAGTGCTGCATAGGAGGAGTGAGTCACTGCACAAAACCTACAGAATGGAATCGAGAGGCACAATATGGCATTCCATCTGAGGTACTGAGATGGTGGTCTACAGGGTCATTCCTTCATGCTATGGGAACTGAAGAAACAAAAGGACACACACACACACACACACACACACACACACACTATGGCAAGAAAGCAGACTGTGGCAAATCTGCCTATCATTGATTCTATGTGAACTCTATTCAGAAATGTTCCCTTGAATTGAAATACTGTATCTATTTTTATGTGTTCAGTGTAAATCTACATAGTGTTAGGTTCAGTAGCTGGAAAAAGAGATTCTTAGTTTCTCATCTGTGCATGTGAATCTAAACATCCACATTGACTCATACTCAGAGCATCTTTGAGAGAGAAAGTTCCATAGCTTAGATTGATGTTACCAACCTTTATTGTAGACAATACTTTCAATTCGTGGTTCTATTATTTATCCACAGCAAACTCTCTGGCTAGAGATAAGAGGTGAACTGTATTGATCCTTACTTGGCAAACAGAGTAGGGGTAAGAAACTGTGGGTAAGGCTCATGGTGACTTGGGTATGATACCAAATTTGACTCTTTTAGCCATGTTGACCATGTTGCCCAAGACTGAAGTTTCATCTTGAAAGATAAATTAGTAAAAGGGAATTTTCCATAAAGTCAAGGGATGTTCAACTCCGGAACAGAAGTATTTTGTTTTTCTACTAAGAGTGTGTTTACTCAAAGATAAATTGCCACTTTCTGGCTCAGGAGCAAAGGTAAATGGATCCCAGAAATACACAAGGGCTATATGAGAATTTAGGACATCATAAGTGTGGCATTTCAAGTTAGTGCAGAAAGATGGCTTATTTAGTAAGTGTTATTAGGTCGGCTGACTAGACATTTGTGACAAAATAAACTGGATCTCCATCCCACTCTTTGGGCTGCACGGCATGCGGGATCTTAGTTCCTGGATCAGGGATCAAACCCTTGTCCCCTGCAGTGGAAGCATGGAGTCTTAACCACTGGACCACCAGGGAATTCCTGATCCCACTCTTTATATCAAAATAAATTCCACCTACGTCAAAAATAAAAATGTAAAATAATGAAAAGATTAAAATACTTGAAGAAAGCACAGTGAATATTATTTATAATCTTGGAGTGGAGAGGGCCTTTCTAAGCATGACACAAACCCAGAATTAGAAAGTACCAATAAAAGTACATTAACCTTAAAGAATTTTTGTACCAAAAAAATTGAAAACAAAGCATCAAAAGAAAACCTTAGAAAATTATGCATATAACATAATAAAGGGCTACTTTCCCTGATATAAAAACAGCTTTCACAAATCAACAAGAAAAGGTAAACAAATAGAAATACAGAGGACAATAATGGCCAATTCCTAGAAGAAAAACAAATGACCAACAGATCTGTGAAAAGGTGCTCAACCTCTCTAATAATTAAAGAAATAGAAAGGAACAATGGTAATATTTTGCACCTATTAGGTTGGCCAAAACAAAACAAAACTTGATAATATACTACCTTGTTAAAGATGTAAGAAAACAGGCATTTTCATTATACACTATTACTGTATAATGTGAGTATAAATATTTTTAAAGGACTGCTTAGCTAATAATCTTTGACCCTGAAATTTAGGAATTTATCACACAGAAATACTCAAGAGTGATGGATGCTTACTGTAAAATAGTCATACATTTCAGATATTTTTGCATTGTACAAGTATACAAAGACATGTACATATTCAGTGTAGCATTGTTTATAATAATGATTTGGTAACTGAAATGACTATCAATAGGGAACTGGTCAAATAAATTATAGTATACCAAAAAAGGAACATTATAAATCATTAAAGAAGGAGGCCCATGAGTTCTTAAAAGGGAAATGGTCTGCAATATATTGTTAACTGAACATTCAAGTTACAAAACAGTATGTTTAGAATGATCCCATTATTTTTTAAATGTTAGATATTCATCCAAAAATTTGGAGTAACATATACCAAACTATAATAGAGTTAGTCACTCTTTCTATCATAAATACCTATAGCACTTGAAATGTTTATAACGAGGATTTATTATTCTTATACTCAGAGTAAGTAGTTTAGAAAAAGAGCAAATAAAAAAATACTGTTAGTCAATTTTAATAAACTTGTATTTTTTCTAAAAATGCTTTTTCCTCCTCAGGCCCAGCTAGTCATCAGGTGTCTTATAGCATTGAAGTGCCGAGCAAGAGAATTTCTGGTCAGACAACTTTTTTTTTTTTTTTAACATCTTTATTAGAGTATAATTGCTTTACAGTGGTGTGTCAGTTTCTGCTTTATAACAAAATGAATCAGTTATACATATACATATGTCCCCATATTTCTTCCCTCTTGCATCTCCCTCCCTCCCACCCTCCCTATCCCACCCCTCTAGGTGGCACAAAGCACCTAGCTGATCTCCCTGTCTTATGCGGCTGCTTCCCACTAGCTAGCTATTTTACGTTTGGTAGTGTATGTATGTCCATGCCACTCTCTCACTTTGTCCCAGCTTACCCTTCCCCCTCCCCGTATCCTCACAGACAACTTTTTTTTATATACCTGACCTCTGTATGGCTACTAGTGCCAGAAGGAATTGGAAGAACTGTCACCATTGGCTTGAAAGTTCATATTGAATTTCTTTATTAAAGTTAGAAACCAGGAATCTGTAATGAGCACATGCTGTGAGATTTCCCTGCTGTTCTAGACATAGCAGTGATTGTTTATGCGTCATATTATGTATTATAAAAATATAAGCTAATATATTCTCCTCATAGAAAATTTGGTAAATATAAGAATTGAAAGAACAAAATTCCTCATAGCTTCTCCACTCAAAACAACTACTGTTAGCCTATACTTTTTTTTTTTTAATTTTATTTATTTATTTATTTTTATATTTATTTTTGGCTGTGTTGGGTCTTCGTTTCTGTGTGAGGGCTTTCTCTAGTTGCGGCGAGCAGGGACCACTCTTCATCGCGGTGCGTGGGCCTCTCACCATCGCGGCCTCTCTTGTTGCGGAGCACAGGCTCCAGACGCGCAGGCTCAGTAGTTGTGGCTCACGGGCCTAGTTGCTCCGCTAGCCTATACTTTTTAAAATCTTTTTTCCCCACTTCTTCATTTTTGCCAGTATGTGATCATATTGTAAAAACAATTTTGTGGGACTTCCCTGGTGGTCCAGTGGTTGAGACTTTGCCTTCCAATGCAGGGGGTGTGGGTTCAATCCCTGGTTGGGGATTGAACCTGGACTGAACCCTGGTGTTTTGGCCACATGCTTCGTGGCCAAAACACGAGGGCATAAAACAGAAGCAATATTGTAACAAATTCAATAAAGACTTTAAAAAATTGTCCACATCAAAAAAAAAAAAAGACAATTTTGCATCTTGCTTTCTTCACTTAGCACATTTTTTATCACATTATTTTAAAAGTTCCTTTGTAAACATTTTAATGGCTAGTTGATGTTTTATTACTTATCTAATAACCCCCTGTATAGCTTGACTTTTAAGTTGTTTTCACATTTTCATTAATATAAATAATTCTTAGTGAACATCTTTATATATAAAGCTTTTTCTTTTGTTCAGGATTTCTCTTTAGGGTGATTCCTAGAAGTGGGATATCTGTATTCAAGGATGTCAAGAGTCCTTATACAAATGACTAAATTGCTTATTGTTATTTACACTCCTACCAGTAAAGAGAAAGGGTACATGTTTTATTATACTCTTGCAAATATCTGATATTATTACTAAAAACAAGGAAAACCAAAAACCTTTGCTAATTTGATAGGTATTGAAGTCTTATTTTATTTTGCATTTCTTTGCTAAGACTGATATTTTTCTGCCTTATCTGTTAAGGCACCTTTTTGTCTTTTTGTGAGTGTGTGTGTGTGTGTGTGTGTGTGTGTGTGTGTGTGTGTGTTTGTGGATGTGTGTGCTGTCTGTTTATACCCTTTACCCATTCATCTACTGGGCTCTTGATGTTTTTCTTATCAAATTGCAGGAATTCTTCATATATCAAGGGTGTTTATAAATTTTTTTTATTTTGAAATAACCCTAAGCTTACAAAAAATTTGGAGGTAAAGTATAAAGAACAACAACATTCATTTTTTCATTTGTGGCATGCTTAACAAATGTTGCCTCAAGTCCATAGTTTATCTTTCCATTGTTAGGATTTTGTTTTAATTTTAGACTTAAAATTTGAGTTTACTGGGCATTTTTTGCAGTTGATCAATTCTTTTTTTAATTGAAATATAGTTAATTTACAATATTAGTTTTAGGTGTACAAAATAGTAATTCAAGATTTTTATAGATTATACTCCATTTAGAGTTATTATAAAATATTGGCTCTATTCCCTAAGCTGTACATTACATCCTTATACCTTACTTAATTTATACCTAGTAGTTTGTACCTCTTAATCCCCTTCTCCTGTCTTGCCCTTCCCCCTCCACCCCTCTCCCCACTGGTAACCACTAGTTTGTTCTCTGCCTCTGTGAGTCAGTTTCTGTTATATTCATGCATTTGTTTTATTTTTCAGATTACACATATAAATGAAAACATACAGTATTTTTCTTTCTCTGTCTGACTTATTTCACTAAGCATAATACCCTCCAGGTCCATCCATGTTATTGCACGTGGCAAAATTTTGTTCTTTTTTATGACTGAGTGATATTTCATTGTATATATATACCACATCTGCTTTATCCATTCCTCTATTGATGGACACTTAGGTTGCTTCCATATCTTGGCTATTGTAAACAGTGCTGCTATGAACACTGGGTGCATATATCTTTTCAAATTAATGTTTTCGTTTTCTTCAGATATATTCCCAGCAGTGGAATTGCTGGATCATATGGTAGTTCTATTTTTAATTTTTTGAGGAAACTCCATACTGTTTTCCATAGTGGCTGAACCAATTTATATTCCCACCAGCAGTGTACAGAGTTCCCTTTTCTCCACATCCTTGCCAACATTTATTATTTGTTGTCTTTTTGATTATATCCATTCTGACAAGTATGAGGTGATATCTCACTGTTGTCTTGATTTGCTCATCCCTGATGATTAGCAATGTTGAGCATTTTTTCATATGTCTGTTGACCATCAGTATCTCTTCTTTGGAATAATGTCTATTCAGGTTTTCTGCCCATTTTTTAATCGGGGTTTTTTTTTTTTGATATTGTAGAGCTCTTTGTATATTTTGGACATTAACCCCTTATCAGACACATCATTTACAAATATCTTCTCCCATTTAGTAGGTTTTCTTTTCATTTGTTAATGGTTTCCTTTGCTGTGCAAAAATTTTTGCATTTGATTCGGTCCCATTTGTTTATTTTTGCTTTTGTTTCTCTTGCCTAAGGAGACAGATCCAAAAAAATGTTGCTAAGACTTATGTCAAAGAGTGTACTGCCTATGTTTTCTTCTAGGAGTTTTATGGTTTCTGGTCTTACATTTATGTCTTTAATCCATTTTGAGTTTGTTTTTATATATGGTGTGAGAAAATGTTCTGATTTCATTCTTTTACATGTAGTTATCCAGTTTTCCCAACACCACTTATTGAAGAGACAGTCTTTTCCCCATTGTATATTTTTGCCTCCTTTGTTGTAGATTAATTGACCATATGCTTGTAGGTTTGTTACTGGGCACTTTATCTAAATTATTTAATCATTTCTAAGACATAATTTTTCCCACTTGAGAAATTCAATATTCATTTCTATTTTTGTCAAGATCTTTTAAATAGTTTGACTTATTTTACGTTTATACTTTTAGTCTAAATTATTTAATCATTTCTAAGACAGATAATTTTTCCCACTTGAGAAATTCAATATTCACTTCTATTTTTGTCAAGATCTTTTAAATAGTTTGACTTTTTTTACATTTATACTTTTAGTCCATCCAAAAGTATGAGATGAGTATCTGAATTGATTTTTCCCAAAATATTTAATGAGTGTTTCCCAAGCAATTTATTGAATAATCTTTCCTGTTGTTACTGGTTTGCAATGTCCCGTTGACCACATATTAAATTCTCATATACAGTAGACACTGTTTTGTAGATGTGTCTGCTTACTCCTATGTCTATATATATGTGTTAAATTATTATAGCTTTAGATATGGCTATTCTTCCATTGAATACTCATTTATTTATTTTTCCAAACTTTATAGTCATTTTGTAAAGAAAATTGTGACTTTAATTGGCATTGAGTTAGACGTATGAAACATGATAAATAACAATTTACAAAATTTGTTCTCTCCATCAAAGAACATGATCTCTCTCCTTTTATATCTTTTAGGAGTTTTGTGGTTTTCTTCATATAGGTCCTTCACATTTCTTAGGCTATTAGATTACATTGTGAATAGAATCTTTTCCCATATTTTATCATGTTTGGTAACTGATTTTTGCTACTGTGTTGAGAACAAGCAAAAATGTTTTCTTATAATAACAAAGAACCAGTTGCATATTTATTTTATGTCTAGCATCTTACTGAGCTTTGAATCCAGAAATTTCATTTTATTATCATGGCTTTTCTAGTATATAATATCATTCATAAGCAATGATAATTGTGTTTCCTCTTTTCCAAAATTTAGATCTCACTTCTGTGCCATGTATTGTTTGCATTGGCCATAATTCTATCTCAATGTTAAATAATAATGGTGGAAGTTATATACCTGATTTTGTTTCTAATTTTAATGAATATGTTTCTGTGAAAACTTATGTGGCCATTGGTTTCAGATAGATTTTTTTTTAATGTATTTATTTATTTTTATATTTATTTTTGGCTGTGTTGGGTCTTCGTTTCTGTGCGAGGGCTTTCTCTAGTTGCGGCAAGTGGGGGCCACTCTTCATTGTGGTGCGCGGGCCTCTCACTATCGCGGCCTCTCTTGTTGTGGAGCACAGGCTCCAGACGCGCAGGCTCAGTAGTTGTGGCTCACGGGCCTAGCTGCTCCGTGGCATGTGGGATCTTCCCAGACCAGGGCTTGAACCCATGTCCCCTGCATTGGCAGGCAGATTCTCAACCACTGCGCCACCAGGGAAACCCACAGATAGATTTTTTAAATATTAAGATAATAGCCTTTAAGTCCTGGGTTATTAAGAGCTTTTAAAAAAAAAATCATGGCTAGTCTTGACTTTATTTTGTGCCTTTCACCATCGATTAAAATGATCTAGGGTTTTTTTTCTTCCTTAGTTGGGCTACTGATGTTATATATTAATATATTTTAAAATATTAAACCATCCTTAAGTCCCTAAGTTATGTAAGCTTCGCTTCTATATTATGTATTATCAATTAAATTATCTATTTGTTTATTTATCTATAAGAAATAAACTTCCTCAACTTTATCTCAGTGGATTGAAGCCTGCTTGTAAAATTACATGAAATATAGTAGGATAGAAAAAATTCAATGAAATGAATTTATTTAAATGAAATTCATTTATTAAATGAAATGAATGTATCAGGAAATGATACATAGGGTAGGCCAGAGAGAGGTTAAGTGACTTGCCCATGTTCACATAGCTAATAAGTGAAAGCCAAGTTCAAACTCAGAGCATATGCTCTTTACTACCACACTTGCTCCAGGAGTACCTGGCTTTCTGATATCCTTCTAGCTTGATCCTGGGGTAGAGTTTTATTTAAAAGAATGCATGGATCTTTGTAGCCTTCTGAAATTCTCCTTCAGTACTGTGTTTCTCAATTGGAATTTTATTAATGTTGGGAAACAATGAGTTTGCATTCTGTAATGAGTACCCAGACTTGTTATTTTATATTCCCAGCTAAACAGAAACACATCTTCCTTAACAGACAATTCAACTGAGGATAGACCTATATTCTCTTACAGAAACGAAGGAGCTGCAAAAGTTCTGGCTGCCCAAATAAAATGCCCCTCTGATAGAAATGAGCAAGGGAGGGTTCTTAGAGGCAGGGTCAAACTTTTCCTTACAAAGGGCTTTGGATCCCCTCTAACACAGATATAAAAGGGTGACCTTTGGTGCCAGGTTTTGTTGCTTATATCATGGGTATGATATTTTTAGTCTGAATATTTTTAAGGCAGTTAAACCAGGTGCCTGCTTTAGTCATGAAACAAACTTATAAAAAATCATTGATTCCTTAAAAAATACAGAGAAAACACCTGCTTCAAGTTATGTTACTTCTAGGTGCACTATTCAAGGTAAAACGTGTATAATGTACCTCTAGGTAACTGGATAAGTTAACCTTGTGGGATTATTATTTTAAATTTGTCGAGTATTGGGAAAGACTTCCATAATTATGAACTTTGTTTCAGAATAATTCCTCTATAGTACTTCTGTTATGGCAATAATTAGGGAACAGCATCAGTTGTCTTTAAAGTCACTCTTAGTTTGATATAAAATCATAGTCATAGTGTCTGCACATAAAAGAATGCTTTTCTTTCATCTGCTGCATTTAGCTCATCCCCAAATGATGGTCTCATTAAAAACATGTTAAACAACAACCCTGTTTTATCCTGTTGGAAAAATTTAGCCATCTGTGAAGGGGCCGTTTCTTCCTAGTGTGACTCTTGTAGTAATCAACATAGCATAGATTCTTCAATGGAGCTAGGCTATGTGAGTGCACCTGGCTTAGAACAAATTCCTATCAGTGGATTCATAAACCAGGGCATGGAAATAAATGACATAATCTAATATTGTTCCTGGAGATTTCTCCTCAGAGTAGTAAAGAGAATGACAAAGATTTGAGGTGAAATCTTTTGGTTTCTGTATGTTGAACCATACAAAAGCCTTTCATTCCTAAAGATAAATCCCACTTTGTTGTGGTGTGTAATCCTTTTCATATACTGCTGGATTCAGAACCCTTATAGTTTGTTAAAGACTTTTGTGTCTATATTCACAAGGGATATTGGTCTGGTTTTCTTGAGGTGTGTGTGTCTGTTTTCGGTATCAGGATAATATTGGCCTTCTAGAATGAGTTAATAAGTGTTCCCTCCTCTTCTATTTTTGGAAATATTTTGTGATGGATTGTTACTTCTCCCTTAAACATTTGGTAGAATTCACCAGTGAAGTCATCTGGTTCCTGGCATTTCTTTGTGAGAAAAATTTCAATTACTGACTTAATCTCTTTAATCGTTATAAGTCTGTTTAGATTTTTTCTTTCAACTTAAGTCAGTTTGAGTAGTTTGTGTGTCTTTTTAAGAATTTGTCCATTTCATCTAGGTCAGCTAATTTGTTGTTTACAGTATTTCTCATAATCCTTTTTATTTCTGTAAGGTTGGTAGTAATGCCCCTCTTTCATTACTGAAATTAGTAATTTGTCTTCCTTTTTTAAAAATGATCAGTCTAGTTAAAGATTTTTCAATTTTGTTGATCTTTCCAAATAACCAACTTTTAGTTTCATTTTCTCTATTGTTTTTTCTATTTTCTATTTCCACTGTAATTTTATTATTTTCTTCCCCCTGCTTGTTTTGAGTTTAATTTACCCCCTCGCTTTTGTTTTAGTTTAGTTAGGTGGAAGTTCAGGCTATTGGTTTGACATCTTCCGTCTTGTTAAATGTAGGCATTTACAGCCATAAATCTTCCTCTGAGAACTGTTTTTGATGCATCCCATAAGTTTTGGTATGCTGTGTTTTTGTTTTCATCTGTCTCAAAGTATTTCATATTTTAAATTGTGATTTTTGTCTTTGACCCACTTGTTATTTATGAGTGTGTTAATTTCCATATATTTGTGAGTTTCCCAAATTTCTTCCTGTTACTGATGTCTAAATCATTCCATGGTGGTCGGAGAAAACTGCATGATTTGAACCTTTTAAATCTATTAAGACTTATTTTATGGCTTACCACATGGTCTATTCTGGAAAATGTTCCATTGCACTTGAGAAGAATGTACATTTTGCTGTTGTTGGGTGAAGTATTCTAGAGATGTTTATAAAATCTAGTTGGTGTAGAGTGTTGCTAAAGACTTCTGTTTCCTTGTTAGTATTCCGTCCAGTTGTTCTATCCATTATTGAAAGTGGGGTACTATGGTCTCCAGTGATTTTTGTTGAATTGTGTATTTCCCTTTAATTCTGTTAGCTTTGCTTCATATATTTGGGGGCTGTTGTTAGGTGTATATATAATTGGTATATCTTCTTGATGGATTGAAAATTTTATCTTTAGAAAATGTCCTTCTTTGTCTCTAGTAACAAATTTTGTCTTGAAATCTATTTTGTCTGATATTAGCGTAGCTACCTGCTGTTCTCTTTTACATAGTATATCTTCCTCCATCCTTTTACTTTCAACCTATTTGTATCTGTCTTTGAATCTAAAGTATGTGTCTTATAGACAGCATATAGTTGGACCTTTCTTTTTTAAAAACAGGAATAAATAAATATTTATATGTCCAAATATAATCCAGAAACACAAATGTGTATATTTTTAAACCACCTTTAAAAATTAAAGGAAGTGTAGAATGTCTTGACTTTCCAAATTTCCATGCTTTCAATAAAAAATTTAAGTTTGAAATACTAAAATTACATTGCCATTGTGAGACTGTTTTTTCTAAACAGATTTTATTTTTTTAGAGTGGTTTTAAGTTCACAGCAAAATTGAGTGAAAAGTACAAAGATTTCCCATATATGCTCTGTCCCCACACATGCATAGCCTTTCCCATTATCAGCATCCCCCAACAGAGTGGTATATTTGTTACAATTGATGGACCTGCATTGATGCCTCATTATCACCCAAAGACTTTAGTTTATATTAGGGTTCATTCTTGGTGTTGTACATTCTGTGGGTTTTGACACAAGTATAATGACCTGTATTCACCAATATAGTATTATACAGAATAGTTTCACTATCCTAAAAATCCTTTGTGCTCTGTCTATTCATCCCTCTCCTCCCTAACCCCTGGCAACCACTGATCTTTTTTACTATCTCCATAGTTTTGACTTTTCCAGGGCATAGAGTTGAAAGGCTACAATATGTCCATAACATTTTCATGTTGGCTTCTTTCACTTAGTAATATATTTAAGGTTCCTCCATGCCTTTTCATGGCTTGATAGCTCATTTCATTTTAGCACTGAATAATATTACATTGTCTGGATATACCACAGTTTATTTATCCATTCACCTAGTGAGGGACATTTTGATTGCTTCCAAGATTTGGGAATCACAAATAGGACTTCTATAAAATGTGTGTGCAGATTTTTATGTGTACATAAGTTTTTGACTCCTCTGGGCAAATACCACGGAGCTTAACTGCTAGGTTGTATGGTAAGAGTATGTTTAGTTTTGTAAGAAACTGCCAAACTGTTTTCCAAAGCGACTGTACCATTTTGCATTCCCACAGTAACGAGTAAGCATTCCTGTTGCTCCACATTTTTGTCAGTATTTGGTGTTGTCAGTGTTCTCGATTTTGGCCTTTTTTAAGAAAAATATCTTTATTGGAGTATAACTGCTTTATAATGTTGTGTTAGTTTCTGCTATACAACAAAGTGAATCAGCTATATGTATACATATATCCCCATATCCCCTCCCTCTTGCATCTCCCTCCCACCCTCCCTATCCCACCCCTCTAGGTCATCACAAAGCATCGAGCTGATCTCCCTATGCTATGCAGCAGCTTCCCACTAGCTATCTATTTTACATTTGGTAGTGTATATATGTACATGCCACTCTCTCACTTTGTCCCAGCTTACCCTTCCCCCTCCCCGTGTCCTCAAGTCCATTCTCTAGTAGGTCTGCATCTTTATTGCCATCCTGCCCCTAGGTTCTTCATAACATTTTTTTTTCTTAGATTCCATATATATGCGTTAGCATACGGTATTTGTTTTTCTCTTTCTGACTTACTTCACTCTGTATGACAGACTCTAGGTCCATCCACCTCACTACAAATAACTCAATTTCGTTTCTTTTTATGGCTGAGTAATATTCGACTGTATATATATGCCACATCTTCTTTATCCATTCATCTGCTTATGGACATTTAGGTTGCTTCCATGTCCTGGCTATTGTGAATAGAGCTGCAATGAACATTGTGGTACATGTATCTTTTTGAATTATGGTTTTCTCGGGGTATATGCCCAGTAGTGGGATTGCTGGGTCATATGGTAGTTCTACTTTTAGTTTTTTAAAGAAGCACCATACTGTTCTCCATAGAGGCTGTATCAATTTACATTACGACCAACAGTGCAGGAGGGTTCCGTTTTCTCCACATCCTCTCCAGCATTTATTGTTTGTAGATTTTTTGATGATGGCCATTCTGACTGGTGTGAGGTGATACCTCATTGTGGTTTTGATTTGCAGTTCTCTAATGATTAGTGATGTTGAGCATCTTTTCATGTGCTTCTTGGCCATCTGTGTGTCTTCCTTAGAGAAATGTCTATTTAGGTCTTCCACCCATTTTTGGATTGGGTTGTTTGTTTTTTTGAGCTGCATGAGCTGCTTGTATATTTTGGAGATTAATCCTCTGTCAGTTGCTTCATTTGCAAATATTTTCTCCCATTCTGAGGGTCGTCTTTTCGTCTTGTTTATGGTTTCCTTTGCTGTGCAAAAGCTTTTAAGTTTCATTAGGTCCCATTTGTTTATTTTTTATTTTTATTTTTAAAATTTTTTAAAATTATTTTATTTATTTATTTTTGGCTGCATTGGGTCTTCGTTGCTGCATGCAGGCTTTCTTTAGTTGCGGTGAGTGGGGGCTACTCTTGGTTGTAGTGCGCGGGCTTCTCACTGCAGTGTCTTCTCTTGTTGTGGAGCACTGGCTGCAGGCACGCGGGCTCAGTAGTAGTGGCTCGTGGGCTCTAGAGCACAGGCTCAGTAGTTGTGGCTCGTGGGCTCTAGAGCGCAGGCTCAGTAGCATGGGCTTAGTTGCTCCGCTGCATGTGGGATCTTCCCGGACCAGGGCTCAAACCTGTGTCCCCTTCATTGGCAGGCGCATTCTTAACCACTGCACCACCAGGGAAGCTGCCATTTGTTTATTTTTTATTTTATTTCCATTACTCTAGGAGGTGGGTCAAAAAGGATCGTGCTGTGATTTATGTCATAGAGTGTTCTGCCTATGTTTTCCTCGAACAGTTTCATAGTGTCTGGCCTTACATTTAGGTCTTTGATCCATTTTGAGTTTATTTTTGTGTATGGTGTTAGAGAGCATTCTAATTTTATACTTTTACATGTAGCTGTCCAGTTTTCCCAGCACCATTTACTGAAGAGACTGTCTTGTCTACATTGTATATTTTTGCCTCCTTTGTCAAAGATAAGGTGGCCATATGTGCGTGGGTTTATCTGTGGGCTTTCTATCCTGTTCCATTGATCTATATATCTGTTTTTGTGCCAGTACCATACTGCCTTAATTATTATAGCTTTGTAGTATAGTCTGAAGTGAGGGAGCCTGATTCCTCCAGCTCCGTTTTTCTTTCTCAAGATTGCTTTGGCTATGCGGGGTCTTTTGTGCTTCCATACAGATTGTAAAATTTTTTGTTCTAGTTCTGTGAAAAATGCCATTGGTAATTTGATAGGGATTGCATTGAATCTGTAGATTGCTTTGGGTAGTATAGTCATTTTCACAATGTTGCTTCTTCCAATCCAAGAACATGGTATATCTCTCCATCTGTTTGTGTCATCTTTGATTTCTCTCATCAGTGTCTTATAGTTTTCTGCATACAGGTCTTTTGCCTCCTTAGGTAGGTTTATTCCTAGGTATTTTATTCTTTTTGTTGCAGTGGTAAATGGGAGTGTTTCCTTAATTTCTCTTTCTGATTTTTTGTTGTTAGTGTATAGTAATGCAAGAGATTTCTCTGCATTAATTTTGTGTCCTGCTACTTTACGAAATTCACTGATTAGCTCTAGTAGTTTTCTGGTGGCATCTTTAGGCTTTTCTATGTATAGTATCATGTCATCTGCAAACAGTGACAGTTTTACTTCTTCTTTTCCGATTTGGATTCTTTTTCTTTTTCTTCTCTGATTTCCATGGCTAGGACTTTCAAAACTATGTTGAATAATAGTGGTGAGAGTGGACACCCTAGTCTTGTTCCTGATCTTAGAGGAAATGCTTTCAGTTTTTCACCATTGAGAGTGATTTTGGTTGTGGGTTTGTCATATATGGCTTTTATTATGTTGAGGTAGGTTCCCTCTATGCCTACTTTCTGGAGAGTTTTTTATCATAAATGGGTGTTGAATTTTGTCAAAAGCTTTTTCTGCATCTATTGAGATGATCATATGGTTTTTATCATTCAATTTGTTAATGTGGTGTATCACATTGATTGATTTGCGTATACTGAAGAATCCTTGCATTCCTGGGATAAACCCCTCTTGATTGTGGTGTATGATCCTTTTAATGTGCTGTTGGATTCTGTTTGCTAGTATTTTTTTTTTTAAGTATTTGTTTATTTATTTATTTATGGCTGTGTTGGGTCTTCGTTTCTGTGCGAGGGCTTTCTCTAGTTGTGGCAAGCGGGGGCCACTCTTCATCGCGGTGCGTGGGGCTCTCACTGTCGTGGCCTCTCTTGTTGCAGAGCACAGGCTCCAGACGCGCAGGCTCAGTAATTGTGGCTCACGGGCCTAGTTGCTCCGCGGCATGTGGGATCTTCCCAGACCAGGGCTCGAACCCGTGTCCCCTGCATTGGCAGGCAGATTCTCAACCACTGTGCCACCAGGGAAGCCCTGTTTGCTAGTATTTTGTTGAGGATTTTTCCATCTATGTTCGTCAGTGATATTGGCCTGTAGTTTTCATTTTTTGTGACATCTTTGTCTGGTTTTGGTATCAGGGTGATGGTGGCCTCGTAGAACGAGTTTAGGAGTGTTCCTCCCTCTGCTCTATTTTGGAAGAGTTTGAGAAGGATAGGTGTTAGGTCTTCTCTAAATGTTTGATAGAATTCGGATTTTGGCCTTTCTAATAGGTGTGTACTGGTATCTCAGTGTTTTAATTTACATTTCCCAAATGACATATGATGTGGAGCATTTTTTCATATGCTTATTTGCCATGATTCTTTTAGCTCTTTGAATATATTTAAAATAGCTGATTTAAAGTTTTTGTCTAGTAAGTCTAATAAATAGTTGTTCTTTCTCATGAGCAGTTTCTATTGATTGCTTTTTTCCTTGGGTATGAGCCATACTTTTTTGTTCTTTTCCATGTGTTATTTTTTTGAAAATTGTACATTTTGAATAATGCAATGCATCAGATTCTTCCTCATTCCCAGGGTTTATTGTCACTGGTTGTTATTGTTCAGTGACTTTTCTGAACTAATTTTGTGAAGTCCATATTCTTTATGGTGTGTATTCACTGAAGTCTTACTCAGTAACATAGTGGTTAGCTAATGATTGAACAGAGATTTTCTTGAGTCAGATATCCCAGTTATTGCTAGGACTCTGTGTGCATGTTGGGTCATGCCTTCCATATTATCCAGGCAGCTTATAACTGTCTTAGCCTTCACTTCCTGCTTGTGCTGTGAGAGGTGACAGCTTATGCCCTTCTCAGGTCTTTCCTGAACATGCACACACACCCTACCCCTTTCATGACCTTCTAGCTTCAAATTTTTAAATCAGATTTAGAGCTCTTTGTATCCTGTCCAATAAACTGTGTGCCTCAGGGTTGGAAAACTGTTCTCCTGTTTTGTAGTAGTTTTATGAGTTCTCAATTTTATGTTCCATTCTATGATCCATTTTAAATTAACTTCTGTATATTACAAGAGATTAAGTGTTGAGGCTCATTTTTCCTATATAGATATCTTGTTGTTCCAGCACCGTTTATAGAGTTCCCAACTGAAATGACTTTGGTGCCTTGGTCAAAAGTCCATTGACTCTTTGTGTGTAGGTCTGTTTCTGGGCTCTATTCTGTTCCATTGATTTGTCTATTCTTATGCCAAAACTCAGTCTAAATTACTGAGTAAGCCATCTTTATAGTAAGCCATCTTTTCAAAATCATTTTGGTTATTTTAAATCCTTTTCATTTCCATATAAATTTTAAAGTAGTTCATCAATTTCATTGAAAAAACCCACTGGAATTTTGATAGATTGTTGAATCTACAGATCAATTGGGGAGGAATGTTTTATATGGTGTTTACTCCATAAATATGGTACCTTAATTTAAAAATAACTTTGTAGTCTGATTTTTTTAAATGTTTTTCTTCTGTTATTGTGACTATAAGTGAGAAAAGTGCATAAAATATGTAAGTATTTATAAAACATGTACCCATGACCCAAGTTCAAGACAAAACCCACCAGCATCCCAGAAGTTCCCCATCTTGATGCAAGCATTCATCATGGTTCCATTCTTCCCCAACTAGATACAACCACTATCTTAACCTTTACAGTAATAATTTTTGTTTGCTTTCTTCATAGATTTTACCATCTATTTTTAAAACCTTACATGAATGCAATTATGTATATAATATATATAATTCATCAAACATATAATTTATATATAATTAATTTTAATAATTAAATTTAAATTAAAATATAATTTATATATATTAATTTGATATATATATTGGATAATATATATATAATTCCTCAAATAATTTTTTCTGTATGTAGAATTCTATAATGGCAGTTACATAATTCCAGCACATTGAATTTATCATTCCCACTCTCCTTTGACTTTAAATGTTGCTGACGCGAAGTCAGCTATTGGTGTGATGTCTTATCTTCAGTTTTAAGGCTCTTTTGCTGTTGGTGTCCTACAGTTTCAGTTTGATGTGGATTTCTTTTTATTTATCTTGCCTTGAAGAAAAATTTTAGTAATTTTTCCAAAATTTTTAGTTGTGTCCAGTAGGAGTGCCACTATTGGAAATGGGAATTAATTTTGGTTTTTAAATAAAATTAGAATCTTACTTTACATAGTTCTTTGTAACTTATTTTTTAAATATGAGTTTTTTTCATGTAACTACATATTCTGTTTTTATGTAGGGTGCATGTTATACCATTGTAGGAAAAAGCCAATTTACTGAATCTCCTACTGTTGTGCATTCAAGTTGTTTCTAATTTTTTACTATAATAAATGCTACATAAAACGCTTAAATTTAAAAATTTCTTCACATGGAATAACTAACATTAAGACTTGTATGAGATCAATGTCACAAATTAGATGTGTCCCCAGTTAGTTACAGACAAGAGAGAACTAGTGATTATTTTTGCTGCAGGGGCCCTTAGTAGGTGGGAAGACTCTACAAAACTTCCTTAAAAATAAAACAAATGGGGTGTCTAATGTGGCAACAATCCTATTTATTCACTCACTTTCCAGTATTCTCTCAACAACATGTCTAAGGAGATCACTAGAAATTTAAGAAATATTAGAATACAAAAATATGATGGAGGGCCATTTCAGCCCATTTCTCCCCTACACAGAAAGTAGACCTTCCATCAGTCATCTGTAATTACTGTGAGAGGTACATGAGGAAATCTAATATAAGAGATTTATATATCTTCAGGGGATTTATATATGTTCAGAGGATTCTGATACTAAAAATGTAAATTCAAAAGTATGATCTGTCTGTTCATATAATTAAGGAGTGGTAAGGGAATTCCTCCTGGCAACCAGGATTACTCTAAGAATCTTTCTGTGAAAGAAAAGACACTATAGAAATTATTGCTTCTATTTTCAACTTCTACTGTAACATGGGACACATATTGTACTTCTCATAAGAAAAGGGCTTTCTGTAACTTGTTATTTTAAATATAGTTGATGTCCAATCTAGCCATTCTGGAGTGAGTGAAAAGATAGAAGCCATGCCATTTAGTTTAAAAGTGAAAAAAACAAAAAGCACCAAAAGCAAAAATTTGAGCTTCCAGCATAAGGAAAGTGATACTGCTAAATACAGACAAAGCATGAAAGGTTTATCATATTTAAAAGTTGTAATTGGCTAGTGTATTATCTATCCTGCCTTTGTTATTGTTCAAGAAGCATCCTATTAAGCAAAGCACTTTGGTAATATTAATTGTTCTCAGACTTCTTATATAATCTGATTACTAATTCAAATCAAGACTGTCTTCGGTAAGCTACTTCCCTTCCCTAGGCTATGAAAGCAAAAACAATACTGTGGTACTAAACACTGTTTGTGGTACTTTGGCCCGATGCAAAATAAATTCTATATCCTAATTCCTACCAAAAACAGTGATAATAGTAGTGCATTATTTAAAATATAATCCTTAGTAGTCATGGGACAAAGTAATAAAGTCCTCTTCCCACAAAACACCCTTTTGAAATATTTAAAATTTCAGTAAAAGAAGCGTCCCTTTCATCAAATACTTTTTGGAGTCTATTTTTGTATTATACCTTTTCAGTAACTTTGAATGCTGTATCTGTCTTACATAGAAGCAAGACTCAAGATTAAGAAAACATGGGAGGGGGAAGCTTCAAGATGGCGGAGGAGTAAGACATGGAGATCACCTTCCTCCCCACAAATACATCAAAAATACATCTACAGGGACTTCCCTGGTGGTGCAGTGGTTAAGAATCCGCCTGCCAATGCAGGGGACATGGGTTCAAGCCCTGGTCTGGGGAGATCCCACATGCCGCGGAGCAATTAAGCCCATGCGCCACAACTACTGAGCCTGCACTCTAGAGCCCGCAAGCCACAACTACTGAGCCCATGTGCCACAGCTACTGAAGCCCGTGCACCTGGAGCCCATGCTCCACAACAAGAGAAACCATTGCAATGAGAAGCCTGCGCGCTGCAATGAACAGTAGCCCCCACTGGCCGCAACTAGACAAAGCCTGCACGCAGCAATGAAGACCCAATGCAGCCAAAAATAAATAAATAAATTAATTAATTAATTAAAAAAAATTACATCTACATGTGGAACAACTCCTACAGAACACCTACTGAATGTTGGCAGAAGACCTCAGACTTCCCATTGGCAAGAAAATCCCCATGTACCTCGGTAGGGCAACAGAAAAAATTTAAAAAAGACAAAAGGTTAGGGACAGGACTTGCACCTCTGGGAGGGAGCTGTGAAGGAGGAAAAGTTTCCACACACAAGGAAGCCCCTTCACTGGTGGAGACGAGGGGTGGGTGGGGGGGAAGCTTCAGGGCCACGGAGGAGAGCACAGCAACAGGGGTGCTGCAAAGGAGAGATTCCCGCACAGAGGATCGGTGCCGACCAGCATTCACCAGCCTGAGACACTTGTCTGCTCACCTGCCAGGGTGGGTGGGGGCTGGGAGCTGAGGCTCGGGCTTCAGAGGTCAGACCCCAGGGAGAGGACTGGGGTTGGCTGCGTGAACACAGCCTGAAGGGGGCTAGTGCGCCACAGCTAGCCGGGAGGGAGTCTGGGAAAAACTGGAATTGCCTAAGAGGCAAGACACCATTGTTTCAGGGTGTGCGAGGAGAGGGGATCCTTCCCTGTCTGCCCACAGAAGGCAGAGCACTGCCTAAATGAGCTCCAGAGATGGGCATGAGCCACAGCTATCAGCTCGGACACCAGAGACGGGCATGAAATGCTAACGCTGCTGCTGCTGCAGCCACCAAGAATCCTGTGTGCAAGCACAGGTCACTATCCACACCACCCCACCACGACCACCACCACCACCACCCCCCGCCCTGGGAGCCTATGCAGCCCACGACTGCCAGAGTCCCATGATCCAGGGACAACTTCCCTGGGAGAACACATGGCGCACCTCAGGCTTTGCAATGTCACGCTGGCCTCTGCTGCTGCAGGCTTGCCCTGCATTCCAATTATAACTACCATACCCCTTCCTCCCCCTGGCCTGAGTTAGCCAGAGCCCCCTAATCAGCTGCTGCTTTAACCCCCTCCTGTTTGGGCAGGGAACAGATGCCTGAGGGCGACCTACATGCAGAGGTGGGGCCAAAACCAAAGCTGAACCCCAGGAGCTGTGTGAACAAAGAAGAGAAAGGGAAATCTCTCTGTGCAGCCTCAGGAGCAGCAGATTAAATCCCCACAATTAACGTGATGTACCCTGCATCTGTGGAATACCTGAATAGACAACGAATCATCCCAAAACTGAGGCAGTGGACTTCGGGAGAAACTGTAGACTTGGGGTTTGCTATCTGCGACTGATTTCCTTCTGATTTTTATGTTTATCTTAGTATAGTTTTTAGCACTTATTATCACTGGTGGATTTGTTTATTGGTTGCTCTCTTTTTATTTTTTGTAATTATTACTTTTTATTTTAATAAATTTCTAAAATTTATTATTGTTTTTTTCTTTTTTTCTCCCTTTTCTTCTGAGCCATGTGGCTGACAGGGTCTTGGTGCTATGGCTCAGTATCAGGCCTGAGCCCGAGGTGGGAGAGCTGACTTCAGGACACTGGACCACTAGAGACCTCCCAGCCCCACGTAATATCAATCAGCGAGAGCTCTCTCAGAGATCGCCATCTTAACGCTAAGACCCAGCTCCACCCAACGGCCAGCAAGCAACAGTGCTGGACACCCAATGCCAAACAACTAGTAAGACAGGAACACAACCCCACCCATTAGCAGAGAGGCTGCCTAAAATCATACTAAGCTCAGAAACCCCAAAACACACCACTGGACGTGGCCCTGCTCCCCAGAAAGGCAAACCAGCCCCACCCACCAAAACACAGGAACCAGTCCCCTCCACCAGGAAGCCTACACAAGCCACTAAACCAACCTCATCCACTGGGGGCAGACTGCAAAAACAACGGGAGCTACGAACTTGCAGCCTGTGAAAAGGAGACCACAAAACAGTAAGTTAAAGAAAATGAGAAGACAGAGAAATATGCAACAGATGAAGGAGCAAGGTAAAAAACTCACCAGACCAAACAAATGAAGAGGAAGTAGGCAGTCTACCTGAAAAAGAATTCAGAGTAATGATAGTAAAGATGATCCAAAATCTTGGAAATAGAATGGAGAAAACACAAGAAACATTTAACATGGACCTAGAAGAACTAAAGAGCAAACAAACAATGATGAACAACACAATAAATGAAATGAAGAATTCTCTAGAAGGAATCAATAGCAGAATAACTGAGGCAGAAGAACGGATAAGTGACCTGGAAGATAAAATAGTGGAAATAACTACTGCAGAGCAGAATAAAGAAAAAAGAATGAAAACAATTGAGGACAGTCTCAGAGACCTCTGGGACATTAAATGCACCAACATCCGAATTATAGGGGTCCCAGAAGAAGAAGAGAAAAAGAAAGGGACTGAGAAAATATTTGAAGAGATTATAGTTGAAAACTTCCCTAACATGGGAAAGGAGGTAGTCGAGTCCAGGAAGTGCACAGAGTTCCATACAGAATAAATCCAAGGAGAAACATGCCAAGACACATATTAGTCAAACTATCAAAAATTAAATACAAAGAAAAAATATTAAAAGCAGCAAGGGAAAAGCAACAAATAACATTCAAGGGACTCCCCATAAGGTTAACAGCTGATCTTTCAGCAGAAACTCTGCAAGCCAGAAGGGAGTGGCAGGACATTTTTAAAGTGAAGAAAGGGAAAAACCTACAACCAAGATTACTCTACCCAGCAAGGATCTCATTCAGCTTTGGCGGAGAACTTAAAACCTTTACAGACAAGCAAAAGCTAAGAGAATTCAGCACCACCAAACCAGCTTTACAACAAATGCTAAAGGAACTTATCTAGGCAGGAAACACAAGAGAAGGAAAAGATCTACAAAAACAAACCCAAAACAATTAAGAAAATGGTAATAGGAACATACATATCGATAATTATCTTAAATGTAAATGGATTAAATGCTCCAACCAAAAGACATAGACTGGCTGAATGGATACAAAAACAAGACCTGTATATATGCTGTCTACAAGAGACCCCCTTCAGACCTAGGGGCACATACAGACTGAAAGTGAGTGGATGGAAAAAGATATTCCATGCAAATGGAAATCAAAAGAAAGCTCAAGTAGCAATTCTCATATCAGATAAAATAGATTTTAAAATAAAGACTATTACAAGAGACAAAGAAGGACACTACATAATGATCAAGGAATCAATCCAAGAAGAAGATATAACAATTGTAAATATTTATGCACCCAACATAGGAGCACCTCAATGCAAATGCTAACAGCCATAAAAGGGGAAATCGACAGTAACTCAGTAACAGAAGGGAACTTTAACACTCCACTTTCACCAATGGACAGATCATCCAAAATGAAAATAAATAAGGAAACACAAGCTTTAAATGACACATTAAACAAGATGGACTTAATTGATATTTATAGGACATTCCATCCAAAGACAACAGAATACACTTTCTTCTCAAGTGCTCATGGAACATTCTCCAGGATAGATCATATCTTGTGTCACAAATCAAGACTTGGTAAATTTAAGAAAATTGAAATCATTTCAAGTATCTTTTCCGACTGCAATGCTATGAGATGAGATATCAATTACAGGAAAATAACTGTAAAAAATTCAAACATATGGAGGCTAAACAATATGCTACTAAATAACCAACAGATCACTGAAGAAATCAAAGAGGAAATCAAAAAATACCTACAAACAAATGACAATGAAAACACGATGACCCAAAACCTATGAAATGCAGCAAAAGCAGTTCTAAGAGGGAAGTTTATAGCAATACAATCCTACCTCAAGAAACAAGAAAAATCTCAAACAACCTAACCTTACACCTAAAGCAATTAAAAAAAGAACAAAAAACCCCCCAACGTTAGCAGAAGGAAAGAAATCATAAAGATCACATCAGAAATAAATGAAAAAGAAATGAAGGAAATGATAGCAAAGATAAATAAAACCCAAAGCTGGTTCTTTCAGAAGATAAGCAAAATTGATAAAATTGATTAGCCAGACTTATCAAAAAAAAAAAGGGAGAAGACTCAAAATCAACAGAATTAGAAATTAAAAAGAAGTAACACTGCAGAAAAACAAAGGATCACGAGAGATTACTGCAAGCAACTATATGCCAATAAAATGGACAACCTGGAAGAAATGGGCAAATTCTTCGAAAAGCACAACCTTCTGAGACTGAACCAGGACGAAACAGAAAATATAAACAAACCAATCACAAGCACTGAAATTGAAACTGATTAAAAATCTTGCGACAAACAGAAGCCCAGGATCAGATGGCTTCACAGGCGAATTCCATCAAACATTTAGAGAAGAGCTAACACCTATCCTTCTCACTCTTCCAAAATATAGCCGAGGAACACTCCCAAACTCATTCTACGAGGCCACCATCACCCTGATACCAAAACCAGACAAAGATGTCACAAAAAATGAAAACTACAGGCCAATATCACTGACGAACATAGATGCAAAAATCCTCAACGAAATACTAGCAGACAGAATCCAACAGCACATTAAAAGGATCATACATCATGATCAAGTGGGGTTTATCCCAGGAATGCAAGGATTCTTCAATATATGCAAATCAATCAATGTGATACACCATATTAACAAACTGAAGAATAAAAACCATATGATCATCTCAACAGATGCAGAAAAAGCTTTTGACAAAATTCAACACCCATTTATGATAAAAACTCTCCAGAAAGTAGACACAGAGGGAACCTACCTCAACATGATAAAGGCCATATATGACAAACCCACAGCCAACATCATTCTCAGTGGTGAAAAACTGAAAGCATTTCCACTAAGATCAGGAACAATACAAGGTTGCCCATGCTCACCACTGTTATTGAACATAGTTTTGGAAGTTTTAGCCACAGCAATTAGAGTAGAAAAAGAAATAAAAGGAATCCAAATCAGAAAAGAAGAAATAAAGCTGTCACTGTTTGCAGATGACATGATACTATACATAGAGAATCCTAAAGATGCTACCAGAAAACTACTAGAGCTAATCAATGAATTTGGTAAAGGTGCAGGACACAAAATTAATGCACAGAAATCTCTTGCATTCCTATAAACTAATGATGAAAAATCTGAAAGAGAAATTAAGGAAACACTCCCATTTACCACTGCAACAAGAAGAATAAAATACCTAGGAATAAACTTACCTAAGGAGACAAAAGACCTGTATGCAGAAAACTATAAGACACTGATGAAAGAAATTAAAGATGATACAAACAGCTGGAGAGATATACCATGTTCTTGGGGAAGAATCAACATTGTGAAAATGACTCTACTACCCAAAGCAATCTACAGATTCAATGCAATCCCTATCAAACTACCACGGGCATTTTTCACAGAACTAGAACAAAAAATTTCACAATTTGTATGGAAACACAAAAACCCCAAATAGCCAAAGTAATCTTAAGAAAAATGGAGTTGGAGGAATCAGGCTCCCTGACTTCAGACTATACTACAAAGCTACAGTAATCAAGACAGTATGGTAATGGCACAAAAACAGATATATAGATCAATGAAACAGGATAGAAAGTCCAGAGATAAACCCATGCACATATGATCACCTTATCTTTGATAAAGGAGGCAAGAATATACAATGGAGAAAAGACAGCCTCTTCAATAAGTGGTGCTGGGAAAACTGGACAGCTACATGTAAAAGAATGAAATTAGAACACTTCCTAACACCACACTCAAAAATAAACTCGAAATGGATTAAAGACCCAAATGTAAGGCCAGACACTATAAAACTCTTAGAGGAAGACATAGGAAGAACACTCCATGACATAAATCACAGCAAGATCCTTTTTGACCCACCTCCTAGAGAAATGGAAATAAAAACAAAAATAAACAAATGGGACTTAAAAGCTTTTGCACAGCAAAGAAAACCATAAACAAGACGAAAAGACAGCCCTCAGAACGGGAGAAAATATTTGCAAACGAAGCAGCTGCATAGCACAGGGAGATCAGCTCGGTGCTTTATGACCACCTCGAGGGCTGGGATAGGGAGGGTGGGAGGGAGGGAGACGCAAGAGGGAAGAGATATGGGGATATATGTATACATATAGCTGATTCACTTTGTTATAAAGCAGAAACTAACATAACATTGTAAAGCAATTATACTCCAATAAAGACATTTCAAAAAAAAAAAAGAAAACATAGGGTGTAACACTGAAATAACCAAGTAATTCCCTGCTCCCTACATTCATCTGAAGTATATGGGAAAAAGCATATGTAGTCATAATGATGATTTCACAAGTCAGCTAGTCATCGTTAACGCACTCTAAAGACAACTGTGCTCTAATTTGTTTTTGGCATTTTTTTTTTTAATGTCCTAGACACAAGTGATATGTTTAAATTTTTTTTACAAATGTAGGTAATCAAATCATTGGCTTCACACAGACAACAGCTCACACCTCCACCCAACCACCACTATCACAGCAATTAAATAGGACAGATTGGGAGACTGAAGTTGAGTTTAAACCACCACCACAAGTAAAAATAAAATCACACTTAACACTCATTTTAGGAGATGAAAAGTTTACTTAGAAATTGCAAACATTTAGCAAAGACAAGACATAAACACTATTTTCCATATTCTACAGAAATACAATAATTTATAGCTGGCTTGGTACATGGTCACATGATAAAAACAAATATAATGGAAAAAGAAAGGTTCATTCTACTTTTCTGCCCCTTATTACAACTTAAGAAGTGTACCAGTAAGTACTGGAGGACAGCTGCATAGGCAGATTAGAATCTGAGGGCTGTTTGTTAATACAAATTATTGTATTATAACAATAATATAAAAACAAAATAGGTACAGATATACAATTAACATGCAATTTAAGCTATTATTTTGAAGAAACAGGACAGAATTTAGTGAACACATTGAAAAATGTGTTGTTAATAATATGTTATAATCAGCATATCATGGTATTTTACATGCATGGAAATCCTTCCTTCTTAAATAATGCTTGGCAAATTGAAACCGGTTGACCCTACTTCTAGAGAAAATTTAAAATGAAGACAAAGAAAAAAATGAGTGGACAATTCTGTTCAATGCTTTTCTAAGTATACTAAATAATTTTTAAAGTACCATAATTTCATGCCTACCTCACCATCTCCAATTTAAAGTAAAGCCATACTTTGTATTCTATGAATCTACACTGTCCAGTATAGCAGCCCTCATCCACAAGTGGCTTTCTGAGTATTTGAAATGTAGCTAGTCAGAACTGAGATGCACATGAGTGCAAAACACATGCTGAATTTTGAGGACTTACTATGGAGAAAAAAGAAGGTAAAACACCTCTATTTTGTATATTGATTACATACCTAAAAGATAATATATTTAATATATTGGGTTAATTAAAATATATTATTAAAGTTAATTTTATGTGTTTCTTTTTTTAATGTGGCTACTAGAGAATTTTAAATTACACATGTGGCTCACATTTATTTCTACTGGATAGCGCTGATACAGATGGTCTGTAGTCATTACATCAGCCTTAGCACTTAGCATTCACACTTAAAGCGCTCTGGAGTACTAGCTCTCAGAACACCGTAAGCACACTCTGTATGTACGTTATTGCAAAATTTATTTTTATCCCTCTGCAATTACACATTTTAAGTGTAAAAAGAATTCACAAAATATTTAATCCTTAAAAAACGTCAACTAGAATATGGTTAGAGCTAAAGGAAATTCAATGCAGACTGTTATATTGGGGGAAAATAGTTTAAGAGTGAAGACAATTAGTATCTTCAGTAAAATAAGTTAGCCAAACTTATCTTTAATGCCCAGGATCTGACCTTGCACCACAGATCATACATGTAACTTGTCCATTTAACCATAACCTACAAGAAAATCTTAAAACAACACTGACTGCAACCTACTTAATTACTCCATTTTCTGGAGAATCTTCAAGCAATATAAAATTAACACACATAATGAATTCTAATAGCAGAATATAGTATCTAAGAACTATCCCTTAAAGTCCCTCAGTGTTAAAGTAAGGAACTACCTAGTGTCCAAGAGACTTGGATTGAAAAAATGTTTTTTAGAAGCTATTAAAAAAAAAAGATCATTGCTCTTTTATCATTTTCTTCCCCTCCTCCTTTTTTAGTTTTTTTGTAGTAGAGGATATAAATATTTGGTATATTCATAATACCTCATCTTTTATTTTGTCCAACTCAAAAACAAGTTAACCTAGTACATACTCCATTATTTTCCTAGGAACAACAAGCACGAAAATACAATACCGACAGTGGTCACCTCAGTCAGAAGCCTGCGTCATAGCCATGCATCAAGAACCTCGCCAGGAGGCAATCCCTAAATACGCTTGTGCTGCACACACTGCTTCTCACAGCTCAGGTTGGAATGCTTGTTTTTAAACTGTTTAAATCTGTTTGCATTAGGTAAAGTCTGTCAAAAATGTTCTGAAAGCCACAAATTAATAGACTCTGAAACTACTATATTATTCATAAAAATTTCTTCTTCATTTTGAACATGTTCTCAAAAAACAAGTAGAAGTTATTTAATATAACTTCATACCTTACCATGACTACTTTTAAGACACTGGAAAGTAACCAAGATTTAGGGAGAAATAAACAGTACCTATACTAGATAATACTAGATATACCAACATAGAAATTGATTGCAGAAGACTACAGCAGTTTTCTCTAGAGTTCAGCAGCCTATTAAGACATTTAATCACATTTATGAATGTGCCTTGCACAAAGAGATACTACTTAAACTTTTCACATCTCCTGTCTTCAGACCATTTCTACATAAACAGTATTTTTATTACACGTTACTAACTCCAACCTAAATAAGCCTAATAATTCATGTCAAATGAGAAAAATTTTCAGTTTCAAACATATATTACTCTAAAAATATACTCCTCAATGAAAAGATGACAACAGTCTCCTTTCTGAAAGCTGTTACTTTGATGTTAGATCAATAATCAACTAAACACTTATTGAGCACCTACTATGATTGCAGTCAGCCTATACTCATTTTTCAACCAACAAGAAAAAAAATATCTGCTCCAAATGCAAAATGACATTCGTGAGGGAGGATAACATATTAGCATTTCTAACAGAATGCTGTATGAGTCAATATCTGGACATGTGAAATTGTTCATCCCTACGACACTGAAAAACCTCAAATTTATTACTGATCACTTTATAAAGATAAATAAACATTTGAAGTATGCTGCATAGTACTTTGAGGAAAGTGACTGCCATACATAAAATTAAGGCTGATTCCCTAAAGGTATGGAAGAAAAGTCAAAATGTCATGGTTCGTAAGCAACCAAAGACTTACTATAAACAGTTTACAGCAATATCTGGTTAATTCAAGCAAATGGGCACTTGTGTTAGGTTTCCAACTTTGCTTGAGGGGGCTGGTCTAATAAAGAAAACTGCTTTTAAACAGGAGCACTTCAAGCAAGTATGAAAATAAAAGTCCTCTGGATAAAATTCTTTGTAAAACCAGTATATAAGTTGAAATTCCAAATCTCATTTAAATATATATACATATATGTGAATACACACACATATGTATGCCTTAAAAGTATCTAAATTGCACTTACAATGCTGTACAGCTGTATATCTTTGCCTTGTATGTTTGAACCTGATTATTGTATCTTAAGCACAATACTGTATTTCTCCTGGAGCTAAGAATGTGGACAATGATGATAAGACAGAGATACATAAGCTAGTTTTAACTTTCTAGCCTTTAACAATTCTGACCTGTTGAATTCCTACAAGGTGCAAGGCATTATGCAACATACTGAACATGTACAAGATCTGACACAAAGCACTCTTTCAGGGAAACTGAAGTTTTAAGAAGGAAAAGAGTTGTCAGTTTGAAAACCAACAGTAATCACTTTCTCAATAGAATTTCTAAAAACTGAGATTGATGTCAACTAAAGCACTCCTACCTCTGCAAAACATGGAAAATAATGCAATACAGAAGTCATTTCCGTAGAAGACACGTTTAAGAGAACATTCATAATAGAACCATAGGGATTGAAGCAGTGAGATGAACAATGAGGCAGTCACAGAGCTAACTGCACTGGTAGTAGTTTATAAAAAATACTATCTATACTAAAATTTTAAGAGCTAGTAATATACTTAGCATATTTTTGCCTTTTTTTGGCCACTGAATATAAAATTTTGTCCTAAATTTACTAAATCTTCTACACCCTGAGAAATAATAACAGATTAATAAAAGAAATGCCAGGGTTAGCTTTGTGGACCATATTATTGTCCAGAAAGCACAAGCTATATATAGCTAATATTCTTGGAAGCACAAGATTTCATCAGCAGAGTAAGCTGCTGCTCTCTATTTTTTTTTTTTTTCTTTTTTTAAGTAAAGAGTTGGTTTTACAGTGTTAACATGGCCTAGTGAGAATACAGAAGTCAAAGTTGGGAGCCTGAAGTCCCTACCCCCCAGCTCCACAACTGACACAATAGTTTTCTGTTTCCACTATGAACATGACCTATTGCTGTCCGTTAGGAATACATTATTCGACAGTTCTCTGAAAAGCACTTTGGAATCTTAAGCTATATATTTTAATGAAATTACAATTAACAATTATTTGCTATCTGGAAATATGGAACTCCTATCCCTCCCCTCTCCATACCCAAATACATAAAAAGCCACATTTTAAATTTCATCTCAGTATTTGCCTCTTTTCCTCCAATATTTGAAAAGATTAAGGTTCCATTTTTCCCCCCAACTCAACTATCTTACGTAGGCCTAAATTTGGGATGGAGTTCTTAAATGTCCTTAAGATGAGGCAAAGGATTCATTTAGGACAACTGTATGGTGTTTCTTTTAGGGCAGAGTGCCACTGTTTTCCTTTAAACATGGGCTGCACAGGGTTTTTGGCTGATCTTTATGCATATGCCGTCCTCTAAATGTGAGGCCTCCAACCCCAAAAACATTAGTTGTCACTGAGAAAGAACTAATTCTTCCTGGTAGGATGCTTAAAAATGATAACTAATGACACGCAAACCAAAGCATCCTTCTTGTTCTTATCAGTAACTCACTTAAGGATAAAATATTCCATTGGGCCATGCCTAGCAATTGGAATAAATAAAATGAGTTAATCAACTGTTTAATAAAATTTTCATCCTTTGTTTTCTACCTAAATGTTAGACTTAAATATAATCTTGTTCCCCCAAAAAGTAAGAAAGGCACTCGAATGAACACAGTATATACAGTTATTTTTTAAAAGACACTGTGTGATGGTAAGGAGAATTCAGAGGGTTGATTTTTCCTGCTCACTGCCTTTGTAACACTGAATTTGCCTATGCTTTCCTGTGCCTCCATGAACTTCTCTAATAAAAAGGAGCACATTACAGAGTATACTCAAGTATAGGGAGGCGGCAGCACGTAAAGTGCTAGGGTTTGCACAGTTCTATTTGAGAAATTTACTTAGAAGACAAAAAGTTCAGTTGTTACAATGCCGCTCAAATTTTCTAGCATACTTTAGATATTTTAAAGTTTTAAAATATAATTTTCTAGTAACAAAATAACTAAGCTCACAAAAGCTTTTTGCAAAAACAAAAGTGTTTTCTTACTTCCTTTGATAAACTAAGTATTTAACATCTTCTGTAATACAGGGGAAATAAGGTAGAAATTAGATTGCTGCATAGCAAGTGGTAGTTGCATTCCTAAATTATATTTAGCCCTCATGTCAGATACCATCTTGTGCTATTAAGAGAAAAATACTAGGCTGACAATTTGTTCTCAAAAATATTAAAAGTTTTTACACACATGTATGTATGTGTCTAAACAAGCATGAATTCACATGACCTGAATATATCTAAATGACACAGCCTACCACCATATATGCTTTCCTACAAAATGCCACATAAAAATCCAAGAACTTTTGTTTGCACATCTTGTGTTACATAAGCCCTTATCTGAAGACTTAGTAAGTGGCTTTGAGTGACTTCCTGTATATTTAATCCGATAAATAACGAAGCCTTTAATTTAAATTAGAATTGTACCATAGGAATAAGAGATATGACTCAAAAGTCTGGGCCCAGAGTTTTCAAAGAGGTAATAAAATGCTAAAACCTAGAAAAGAAAGGGTTCTGAGTCTAAAATGACTACTCATGCACAGATACAGATCAACACGTCTTTGAAATCAGTTTCCTCAGATACTCCAAGAGTGGCTATGGCTCTATTGGCAAGATCTGTCCTCCAACAACATAAGTGAGTAGAAAGTAGTGTTCTTGCAAATGGTCTTCATTTTTCTATGAATTTTTAATATATATTATAGTACAGTTATTTGATATTATACAGCTGCATTTCTTGGCTGGGATTTAACAAGCATAAACAAAGTAGTTTAATGAAGGAAAAAAAATCTAAATTAACTTATTCTATATGCAATAGCTCCCCTTAAGTATCATGAAGGCAGAGTACATCATTCATTCACAATCCATTGCTCTATTCCATCAATTTCTCAATCATAACTCACTCTGTGCATCACTCATGATCGATCTTTCTCATCTTCAGTTAATCATTCATAAATTTAATAAATATTTAATGAGTCCTTACAATGTGCAAGGCACACAGAATCTGGGAACACGTTACCAAAATAGGTACACTTAAAAAAAAAAAAAAAGTCAGGTTGGGGAGGGGTAGTGGTAGAGATATTTACAGATCTTATTGCTTTTTTGCTTGTCAGTAGTATTCTTGATCCACAGGATGGCCTACAATTCTTCCAGTGAAAGATGGATGAAATTTGTGTCAATCTAAATCATCTTTTCCTTTAACGACATATTTATAGAAAAATAAGTGAAGACTAATGAGTCCCTAAAAATAGACACATCCTTTCCACTGCATGAGCTCATTCAGTCCAAGAGATAATACCATGCTACAGCTAGTGAGTTTAGATGTCAACCATTTAGGGAAAAAATACAACCATCAGGGAAATACTAGGTTTTTCAGTGAATGAACACTTGAAAACTGCAAATTTTAGAAATAAAGCAGCACACAAAAGTCAGATATAAACAGTATCCTTTGGATATCTGTATTTTTACTCCCTACTTAAAGCTATTAGGAAGACAGGAGACCAAGATATATTAAAGGACTGCGTGGCTTCACGTAAGGGTGGCTTAAGAGACTTAAAACACATGAAAGCAGTTAACATCAGAGAAGGGCAAGAGACTCTGTGGAAGGTATAAAAAGATGTGGAGCATTATTAAATTTAGCTGATGTTTCACAGAGGATTGTCTGTATTCATGTCTCGACACTCTCACATCAAAGCATAAGAAGCCCTACTACTTGGGATACTTAAAATGATGCTTGGAAGAACAGCAATACTGAGTGAGGCCAGAATTTGGCAACATATATTAGTGGAATGTGCTGAATCTTCCATGTCATCTGTGTGTAGTCTGCCCCCCAATGCCCACAGGTGCTAAAAATCATAAATTAATAGTTTTATCCATAGAGGTCTAGGTAGACCTTGAGGTATTTGAATCAAAATATGCTTTGTACACAAAGGGTCATAGAATTATGCTCATAATGCCAATCATTTTCTCACCTAAATACTACAAAAAGCTAAAAAAGGGTAATTTTTGCCCTGAGAGAGAAGGGCAGGCAGCTTCTGTCTACAAGGACCAGTCCTGACAATTTTTCTGGTGTTCTTAAGTCTCACTCAACAGTTTGCCACTCAACAAAATCATGATGTACAAGTAAAGGACCTATTATTTTCCCTTAAAGGAATGCTCCTCACTCAAGTCCAGAGTCTCCGTAACAGTGGTATAGGAGAGGTCTGCTTTTCCCTACATCTGTCTTCTCACCCTACAGGTGACCTAGCATATAAAGAGGAAAACAGGCAAAGCATAGTGGTCACACTTGTTTCTGCCACTATTACATTTCAAACACACACAGGATAATAGACAACTTCCATCATTAGGGGAACTTTTAGAGGGGCAGTTCATATTCATATTTTGTGTGTGTGTGTGTGTGTATGTGTGTGTGTGTTTAATGGGGTATGGAATTAACTGGAAACAGAGAGGAGAATATGTTTAGTACACATCTATGAAATACAACAGATAAGGAAAAATATACAAAAGTGGAGATGACAAAAAAATGGATTGGGAAAATAAAGAGAAAGGTGTGTGGAAAGAAGAAATGCAAAGCATTCTTTCATACTAAGACATTAGACATTACCTGGCACTTTCCCCACACCTGCCTCACCTACCTGAAAAACCCAGCCCTTATTACTGAAAAGATAAGATACAGCTAAAAGGTGGATACTTTGGTACCTTGTCCCTGATAAATTTAGTATCAAAGTTTTTAAATTGTTTTATTTTTTAAAATAAAGACTGAAGAACTAACCTTCAAAACTATTCATCCCCCCTGGCTTTTGCCAGTAAACTTTTAATAATCACTTCACAAAAACTTTATAGTTTATCCAGTGTATCCTTAATAACTTAAATTTTAAAAAGGAAGATTTTTGATGGACACATTTCTATGCATAAGCCTCCCATTTTTCATGGTGAATTTGGAGGAAAATAAGTAGTAATAACTAAAAACCGCATTCTAGGTTTTTTTGAAATTCATTTTAATTGAGGTAAAAACAACCTATCAAAGCTAGTAGTAAAAATAATTTTCCACTACAATTACATAAACTCTTAAAATTAGTTTTTTAAAAAATAACCATTTTTAAAATGGACTATATTGGAAGCATGTTGTTCATATAAATTCCAATACTTCTGACTTTGGTTATGTTGGTCTATGACTTGAGTAGAACATACTAGAGAAAGAGAAATGGTGTGTATTTTCACACATCCATCCATCTGGCCATTTGATTCTCAAAACAACAATTAGATCAAGTAATTTTGAATTTGTATTGTTCTTAAGCTAAACTACAACATACATTTTTAATTAAAAAAAAAAAACAAACTAGCCTATGCAGCAACCACACTGAGGTGGGTTGAGGTGTGTGTGAACCAATCTGGAGAACCAAAAGAGAAAAGCCTCAAGTATAGGAATATAAAGGATGAGAAGTTTAAAAGAAAAAAATTAAGACTCACTGTTCAGCAGGAAGGAACTACACAATTATTTTATCCCCAAAGGAATGCCAGTTCTTAACAAAATAAATAAAATGAAAGGTTTACTATGGACTTTTAACCTAAAGATGAAGCACATATAGTTAGACAATAATAGCAAACAGTTCATGCAACTATGTAAATAAGAAAGGAAAGCAATATTGCACTAAAAGGGGAACCTTGCAGGACTAATCCACCTCTTTCATTGACTCAATGTAACCAGCCATTTCCTGTATGCATTGGCAAACCTGGCCTGCTCCACGTTCCGGCAGGTGGACAATACTTGATCGATGAACCTGTGCTCCATTTCCAGGCTCAGGGAGTCTGGAGCAGGGGTCCGCTTCAGGCGTTTGGTTTCCTGGGAATAGCCTTGCTTGCTAGAGTCACTGAGTCCATCCACCTCCATCGCCTGAGATGTGTGTGGTCCTGCTGGGATGAGGTGCAAGTCACTCAAAGTCCCCCCTGGGCTGTCTGCAGGTGACAACTGGACCACGCTGTGAGGAAACCTACCATTTAAGTGATGCTGAAGGTAGAAAACATGCCGCCTGTGAAAAAGGAGGGGAAGGAAGAGAATAGAAAAAGAAAAGTCACATCACAAAGTCAAGCTTTTCAGAAAAAACAAAAAAGTTGATAATTTTAAAACATACAGTACTCAGTTCAGTGCCCCCTTCGTAACCCAGAGCTATCTGGGGGAAGGAGGAAGAATAGTTAAGATGTAGTCTCTGGGTATTTGGACAGAGCCTCACAAACCCAGATTACTGGTTTGTGAGAAAGAATACTACCCCGAAGGTGTTTAAAAAACATTGACTGAGATGATGACAATCACTTGGAATTATTACACCTTGTTACTATAATATGAAACTAGAAATGGGTCTTAGCTCAATCTCTGCTATAAATTAAAATATAAAACAAAACCAAAAATTAACCTCATTGATATCCTAAAAGACAAGTGATTTTCAGAAACAAGAGAATTAAATAGCTCCTCTAGAGGCTTAGTGTATGGCCTCTATCCAATACTTTCTTTAATAAGAACAGAACTGCTGTGGTTGGACTTATTATCTTAGAAACCCTCTGAATTCTCCCCTAAATCCAGCACTATAGTCTTATTAAACACCAACATGCAGTAGGGATGTGCTGGGCTCTGAGAAAAGTATGTTAAAAGACACAGTTCCTGTTCTTTCTCTAAGGAGAGTTCTCCTGCCCTTAGAATCATCTGGAGTTATTTGTTAAAAATGAAGATCCATGTGCCTAATTTCCAAAAATTGTGACTCAAAGGGGTGCACATCTCTGTACGAAATAAGGTAAACGACCTTAGGTAGTTTCTAGGTTGTTATACCTCATCATTCATACTAACAACTCTAAGCCCTTAAAAGAGAATTCTATTCATTTTCCCAGCTTATTTGGGGGCAGACAAAGGAGCATATAACACCCATTTTACAGAGGACAAATCTTAAAAGGGCTGGCAAGCTGCTTAAGGGCACTGAATCAGTAGAAAACTAATATAATTCATTCCTGTAATATACAGGTCATCCCAACTGTCTCTTCTCCCCACTCCAAACTCCAATTAATCTTTATATAAACAAAGAAAGCTTCTGTTCTAATGATCTAGCTCTCTCTCAAACACAAATATAATTTTTAATATTCTTTGAGTCTTGCTATTAATGTGTCTAAATATAAAACAGCAATAAAAAATCTGTAACAGCAAAACATGCAAGTCAAGATCTATCTTCTCTCCTAAAAATGTGGAATAAAAATGTTTTGTTTTTAAGGGAAAAAGAAAATTCTGTATTTATGAAGATGCCAAAGAGAGGGATTGTCTTCCATCTTCTAATATATCTTCCAAATATATTTAGACTGGAAAAAGGGAACAAATCACATTTAACTTAAAAAATACACAAATATTTAAAATGCCTACCTCCTGCCTAACACAGGCAACTCTTTTGTCTACAAACAGAATCCTGTAACTTGAAGTAAAATCTGTAGATATAATGCCAGAGATGCCTCCCACTAAATGATAATCCAAAATAAATCAATCGGGGGTTCCCATACCTGGATTTCATTTCAACATGAAAAGTACTGTCAAAGGTTCTTAAAACTCAAGTTATGAGGTTGCTAACCCTCTTTCACTCCTTCCTAACAATCCTGATTCACTCCCAAAGTACATTTTACTTTAAAAAAGCAAAAAGTGTCAGGAGATTATACTTAAGGTAAATTAATCTGCAGGCCATCACGGTTGGGAAGAACAATAAAAATGCGTAACTATTCTCAGGGTCTAATCAATGGTCTCAGCCCTGACTGTGCATCAAATTTACCCGTTAGGGTTTTTTCTTTGTATTTTAAAAAACAGATGGCAGCACTCCATCCCAGATATGCTAAGTATCAGGATCTCCAAGGAGGGAGTCCAGAAACTTTCTTTAGTTTGAAAGTAACACACCTTATTCTGTGGCGCAGTCAAGGATGAACACCACCATCTTGAGCCGTTGGCAAAGATCTGCATGAGGAACTTCATATTGATCATGACCATGAGGAGAAGTATATGGTAACACAAACTCCTCTGAAGCACTCAGGCAAAGTTCCACAATCAGATTACCATATTTACCCAAGTAGGCACGAGTCAGATGTAAGACCTTCTGTAGCTCTCATAAGGACACACACAGTTTTATGCAGGAAATAGATCTTCCCTTCTCTTACCTATGACACCAAAGGGTTTCATGTCCTGGGTAGGAATCAATAAGATCAGTGCTGAATTCAACTTCTTCTTCTAGAAGATGGGGAAGATTTATCCTTGATTCCTCTGCTGAAGCCACTGCTTCTTCATCTTTTGGAAGAACAATAGCTGGCTCACTTCTCAAGGTATTTTGCTCCAATATAGAACCATCTGTCACAGTTTGGCTAACCAAAGACTTTAATAAAAACTGGCGGTAGTGAAATCCACTGTGGTCTGAAACATGCAGGGATGCCCAGTGTTTAGTGGAAGATAGTTCATCAAGAAGAATCTTGTAGGAAGAAAAAAGGGAAGTGAAATGAGGAATTGCCAAAGGTTTTACTTTCTCCATTAATGCTTTGGATTTCTCTTTTGATTCATTTCTTGTTTTGACAATGCCATTCCTACCAATATTTTGTATATAATGTCCAACACAGTGTTGTCATTTAGTGGAAGCCTGCACTTAGCAGAAGCTCAGTAAATTCTAATTTTCCCTTTCTTTTATAAAGTAATTGATTTTTTTTTTTTTTTACTACCGCAGAATTTAAGGACCTTTCCCTAGACTTTGATCAATCACATTCTGATTGGCACACACATAGAAAAGCCAGATTCTAAAATAATGATAGACATTTGGGTGTTCATTTTCAAGTAATGCTTATATTGAAGGGAAAATATAAATTCAGAGATCACTTTGATGGAAACTTTCTTTTGCATTTAATGAATCTGTATTATACCTAACTTATTTGAACTTATTTGTTCAACAACAGACTCAATGTAATTATTTCTTCTTCACTGTAAGTGTCATCAGGGCAGAGACCATGTCTGTTTTGTTCACTACTTAATTCTAAGGGCTTACTACAAAAACATGATGCAAGAACAACAGGAATTTTCAAGTGCTCGTGACTTTCACTGTCTCAAACTTACTTAACATCAATGATAAATGGCTTTTTTAAGTAGGTAAGACAAAATTGAGCAGTGAATTCTTTATATCTGCAAACTAAAGAATTTCAAATGGAATGATAAAAAGAAAAGCAGCATTTATGAAAAAATGAGAGTGGGATTGCTGGATCATATGGTAGTTCTATTTTTAGTTCCTTGAGGAACCTCCATACTGTTTTCCATAGTGTCTGCACCAATTTACATCCCCACCAACAGCGTACTAGGGTTCCCTTTTTCCTACATCCTTGCCAACATTTGTTATTTTTGATGATAAACTTTTTGATGACAGCCACTCTGAGAGGAGTGAGGTGGTTTTGATTTGCCTATCTCTGATGATTGTAATTTCAAAACATTTTCATCATCGCCAAAACAACCCCTATTCCTATTAAGAGTCCTCTAATTCCCCATTCCCCCTATCCTCTGGCACCCACTAATCTGCTTTGCTTATTCTGAATATGTCATATAAATGGAATATTACTTTCAATCAGCATAATGTTTTCAAGGTTCACCATGCTATAGTATTCATCAGAACTTCATTCCTTTTTTATGGCTGAATAACATACCACTCACTGTATGGATATACCATATTTTGTTTTTCTATTCCTCAGATACTGGACATTTGGGGTATTACTTTTTTTTTTTGGCTTTTATGAGTAATGCTGCTATGAACATTCTCATACACACTTTGGTATGAACATATGTTTTCGATTTTTTTGGATATATACCTAGCAGTGGAATTGTAGGGTCATATATGGTGTTTCTATGTTTAATTTTTTGAGGAAATGCCAAACTTTTCCCCAGTGGCTGCACTGTTTCACATTCCTACCACCAATGTATAAGGGTTCCAATTTCTCTACATCCTTGTCAACACTTGTTATTGTCTTTTTTATTTTAGTCATCCTAGTTGTGTGAAATGGTATCTCACTGTGGTTTTGATTGGCATTTCCCCAGTGGTTAATGATGTTGAACATCTTTTCATGTCTTTCTTGGCCATTTGTATATCTTTTTTGGAGAAATTACCCTATGTGCTTTTTCAGGTGACACACGATATCAGCTTTTAATTGGCTAGTAGTAATGAACTCTGTTCAACTGTGACTGTTTCCTTCCACCCTACCCTCAAAAATTAGACTATTTTAAAATTTTACTTCAGTATATGTCCACTGAAACACATAAACATCACAGGGAACAAAAAATAGAAAATTAAAACCTCTCATAATTCCACTCCCTAGCACTGGTAAACATTCTTTATTCTCTAACCTTTTTTTTTCTGACTAGAAAACGCATGCTTATAGAAAATATAAGAAAATATATCTGTAACAGCACTGTGTTTGTGTGTATAAATATCTGTTGAGCACTTACAAAACGCCAGGTACTGTTCTAAACACATTAAATATCATTCAATGCTAATAACATATTTAAAAAAAAATTGTAGTAGGCCCATCTCTTATTTAGTTTTATATCCTTAACCTATAATGAACATTTTTCTTTAAATAATCTTCTAGAATATAATTTCTAGTACCAATAAAATATTCCACTTTGTGATGGACTGTAATGTAACCAATCCCTTGTTACTAGAGGATTAGACTGTTTCCAGTTTTTCACTATTATAAATGGTATTTTTATATACCAAACTCCCATATTTAATATAATAGCCAGTGTTTATTGATCAATTAGTATGAGCACTTGTGATAGCCACGTTATGTAGATTCTCCCACTTAATTTACATCACTCGATGAGGTAGGAATTATCATCATCCCCAATTTACAGATGAGGAAACTGAAGGTTAGAGAGGCTAAGAAACGTTCTTAAGGCCACACAGCAAATTGGTGGGAGAGTCAAGATTCAAATTACATCTGTATGACCACTGAGTGGAGCCTTTAATCACTATATCATACTGCATCTCCCATTTTTTCTTTAGGATGAATTCCTAGAAGCAGAACTGCTAGATTAGAGATAACACACATTTTGGGGGGTAATGTCTGATAAATGCTGCCATGTTGCCCTTTGGTAAGATTATACCAATTTCTACAATGCTTGTTTTTATACCCTTATCAATGCTGAATATCAGCACTTTAAAAAATCATTTTCAGTTTTCTAAGTAAAAAAATGCCACTCAGTTCATATGTATTTTTAAGCTGCTCTAGACAACTGGTACTTTTGTGATTACTTCCTCTAACAGGCAAAGCATAGTACATGATCTCCTAGCTGGGCCCAATGGCTTACAAGAACAGGAAGGGGATTTTGTAAATTCAGCACTCTTCACTGAGAGTGAGAGACAGTGGCAGTGGTGACAGGAAGAGTGCCAAGTCCCCCCAAGGGCAGAGGAGGGCAGACTGACAACATGTGAGGCTAGCAGTGGACCAGGGCAGATGAGTCAACACATTACTAACGAGTTGTCATCTTCAACAATGGACAGTCTCAAGGAACCAAGAATTTCACCTTGGCCTCATGTTTCTGATTTATGGGAATGCCACTTCAAAAGGTCCACATCAAGGCAGGAAAGTTTCCAAAGACCTCTCAGCTTACCTGGACTCTGCCTTCCTTTATCCTCAACCCTCCCCTTACCTCTTTCCACCTCCCACAGGATACCAAGTTGTGGAGCAGAGATGACTGGTTTTAAAGCACTCCATATCCCTCACAACCCACCAGATAACTTGAATTCATTCCTCCAGACACCCGCACAGTGTAGCATCCCTCCCTCTGGCAGCTGTTTCCAATGAGCCCAGTCTGGATGAGGAGCCATTTCTGTGATCCCACTGTACCCAGAGATTCCCTCAGTTCCTGCAAGTGTCACACTGCTTTGTAACTGTTGGTATGTGTTTCTTCAACTAGATTTTTCAATTTGTTGAGAGCAAGCTTTTTGTCTTTATGCCTCACCCAGTGTATACAACAGTGTCTGGGAATGATAGGGTTTCACTACTTTTTCATGAATGAATTGCACTGAGTTGACCTAGCAAATTGGTAGGCAAGTTTCATCTAAGTTTTCTATCTATGGGGAGCAGAGAAAGGAAATAAAATTTAGTGAGCCTCTATTAGGTGCCCAGTACTTTATACACATTAACACAAGTAATTCTCACAGTAATCCACTGAGGCAGGCAGTAGAGCCCCTATCTTACAGACGAAAACATTAAAGCCTTACTTTACACACACAGCTAATAGGGCCAGAATCTGAACTCAGGTTAATGTGATTTTGTCTTTTCTCTTTCTACTCCATTAGGTAGCCTCCCCTCCTGAAATGCAAAGCCATGTAAACTGGAGGGAAGGGCTTCTCTTCCAGAACTGTTTGCTTAAAATCCCTCAGAAGTGAAAGCTCTCCTATTTATCCTGGAGGAATCTCTGGCTAGGACACAGAGAGGGGAGAGGGGACCTGAAGGGAGACGTAGGAAGGGGGTGGTGAGTAAAAATTAGAGAATGCTTCGCCATTAATCTGAAAGCACCACATGAGACATTCTGACCCCTTTAAATTGTCTCAAGCCTGGGAAGGTTTTAGAAGAGTACCCTAGATTCTTAAGGCACTGATACCACAAGAAGTGACGAAAAAATAGAGAAGCTGTAGTATGTAAGAAGGAGCACAAGGATACCTGGCTCTCATTCTGATGAATAATAAATGATACAACTGTGGCTAAGTCCAAGCCATTAAAATTCTATGGAAACTTCCATCTCCTCATTTCTAAACTAAAAGGATTAGGCTGTGACAGTTCTCAACCTGGCTCTGCGTCCAAATAACCCCTTGAGCCTGTGAAAAATACTGATCTCTAAATCCTACCTTCATTTCGATTCAGTAGGCCTGGGGTGGGACATAGGAATTCTCAGGTAATTTATAGACTCAGCCAAGTTTGGGAACACCTGGGTGAGATCTTCTGTTCCCTCCCCAGCAGAGGAGATTGTGAAAAGGCAGCCAGCTGATTTAGCACCTTAAGTCACAAAACAAGACTACCAAGAAAGAACAATTTCAGTTCTATAAGGTTTAATAATCTCTTCCTGTTTCAGGGCAAAATGAGTTACGCTCAGTCTTCCTTACTGCTTAAACCTGCTTTGTTCTACCAATGGACTAGCCTTAAGAGTGTCAAAACTGTGCTGGTGAGGAATGAAAACTTTTTAAAAAAAATTACCAGGGTTTCTCGGGAGGTATCAGCTCTTACAATCCTCTCCGGCCTACTGGGTCATTAGTTCCTCTACTTCTCTCTTTTAAAGCTCCTCTGAGAAGGAACTACTATATACTACCAGAAGATTTAAATGGCAGGCAGGGAGTATGCCTAGGGACATAGAATAACAGCCCTACCTTGACATCTAGCTTGGCCAGGTGCTGTAAAACCCAGATGCGATGGGACCAGGCATTATAGTTGCTTGGGTATCTCCCTGCTGCTTCACCACAGACCTCCATCTCTTCTCGTATTAGTTGCTGTGTCCTTTCTGCAGGAATTATTCCCAAGCTTCCTTTGGTCACAAAGGAAGGCAAGGAGGTTTCCTGAATTAGCTGTTGTAGCACCCATCGCCTGTTAAGGTAACATGTGGGAAAGAAATGAGGAAAGAAAATAAACCACAGAGGAAAAACAACCAGAGTTTTCTTTATTCTCAATTTAATTTCCATTCATAGACAATGCAAAATAATGCCCAGTTTTCAAACTTTTTTTTTTGGGGGGGGATTGTTTTGTTGTTTTTGTTTTTAAAGACATAATTAATTTGAGCAGCACGGATATGGGTGGTGGCAGGGAATAAAGGACAAAGATTAAAGAAAAAGCTTTCCAAAATGTTAACATTTGTCAAAAAGAGAATGTCATCAGTTCCAAAATGACAACTTCAAAACTTCATTTGGCCAGGAAATGTAAAGGCAACGGGTGTGTGTGTGTGTGTGGTGGTACTGTGTGTGTGGGAGGGGGTGATATTAATTAATGGCTGGTAAATACTCAAGAGGAGCATAGTTCACTTTTATTTATTTATTTATTTTTTAAGTTTTTTTTTTTGATGTGGACCATTTTTGAAGTCTTTATTGAATTTGTTACAATATTGCTTCTGTTTTATGTTTTGGTTTTTTGGCCGGTGAGGCATGTGGGATCTTAGTTCCCCGACCAGGGATTGAACCTGCACCCCCTGCATTGGAAGGAGAAGTTTTAACCACTGGGACACCAGGGAAGTCCCGGTTCACTTTTCATTATATGTGCATGCCTCGTCCTATGTGTATTTGTTTGTTTGCAAACAAGAAGCTGTATTAAGCTTTCATGAAGCAAAATTTCTATATTATAGCATAGAATCTGGAAGGAAACAAATACAATATGATTAGTTAAACCACCAAGGAGGTTTTAAAATGTCTTTATCCACAGATTTTCCCCTTGTCTATTTAAGATTTTCACTAGCATACATTTAAATGAAAAGCACTAAAAAAGTGTCTCTAACCACTTAATGTCTTTAGGTTTTACAAATATTTTCTCATAAGAAAGCATTCTTTTTACTTTTTAAAAATTTCCAACCCAGGGTACAGAAAATTGAGTAAGAAAACTCATTTTGTCATTTTCAAATAATAGAAGTTATTTTTAACAACCAAGACTTGCTTTATAAAATAATGAACAAGCCAATAAATTGATGGCTGTGTATTTAATAATTCCCTTCCCCTGCCACCACCCCTTTCCTAACCTCTATGCACACAATCATATACCTCTCTGTAGTCTGCTATCCCTATTTCTAGTAGGGAGAAAATACAGCGAACTATATCATTTGGAAGTAGCTGCTCTGCAAGGCTAGCCAAAGGAAAGATTACAGTTAAGATTCCTTCAACTGACTTTAAGATCCTAAAAATACTCAGGATTTAAGAAAAGTTATAAGGGGCTTAATAAACTAAGAACAGATTTCTTCAGAGATTCTCCCCACTGACCCCAACCAGTAACCCCACACCATCTCATTTTAGTCAAAAGAGAGTAGTTACATGGGATCCAAGAGTAAGATGCTTCCAGATAGCCAGGATTTTGAAAAGAGTTCTTACATGCACTTTGGATATCTGCTTCAGGCCTTTAACCTAAAAATATTCTTTGCATTTATGGTCTTAGCAACTTTAGTTCAGCCCACACACCATTCACCTCAGTTGCCCTTATTTGGTTAATTTTAATAACCATAACCATCACCACCACCATCTTTACCAGGAACACACTTGAATGAATTAAATCCAAGTTTAATAAAACTCAAGTTGCTCATTACAGTTGAATATCTAAATGCAATTTCCATGATTGCTTCAGATAGTTAATAATAATAGCTAAAATTTACTGAGTATTTCATATATGCCAGGCAGTGTGGTAGTGTTTACACACATTATCTCATGTAAACTCAACCATTAACTCTGAGATAGGTATAATTATTATTCCCATTTTACAAATGATAAAACCAAAGCTTGAAGAGGTTAAACAATTTCTGAAGATCACATAAATATAAAGTGATGGCATCTAGACTTAAATGTAGATATAATTTGACTTTAGAATTCATACTCTGAATCACTGTGTGACCTGCTTCACATTCTGTGGTTTTTGTTTTTTTTTCTCCAGCCATTCTAAATTCTAAGTAAGAACCCTATGGTGTAAATTAACCAAACCTGTGAATCCATGTTTCTGGACTCTTTGGAAACTTAGTTAAGGCCAGTTTTCCCAGATGTAAGTCCTTAATTGGATTTAAAGTGCCAGAGAGGATCAGCTCTTTTCTGTAAAAGAAAAATAAAAAGAACCATTACTTTGTCTTTCTACAGAAACATACTGCATGACTATTAATATAACCTCATTGTGAAGCAAATTTCCAAGAATTAAAAAAAAAAAAAGAAAACATAAAACTCTCATAAATGTCACACAGTAATCAAGAATGTATTCTCATAATCTTGAAATAACAAATTAAAAAACAGAAACAGAAGCTCTTAAATCAACAGTGGAACTTTAGTTATCTATTTGGTAGAAGGCAAAGGGGTTTTCTGGCTTGTATCATTTCCAAAACTTACAAGGCCTGACGTCAGTATCTGTAGGGCAGATCCAATACAAGTCAAGAATTGTAGCTTCCTAAGTAGGACTTGATATGGTCTAGTTTGTTACCAAAAAGAACACAAAAACAAACACACTGGACTGAGATGTAGGAAAAAAATCGTTCATTCAATAACTACCCTAACAAAATTACTATTATTATTTTTGAATTTTCCCTTCTACCTTTCCTCATATGCATATGTATTTTAAAATATAATTTTATATTCTGCTCTTATATATTAAGAATTACCCCACAGTTCTATATAATCTTTAAAATGAACATTTTAAATGGTCAAATAGTTTTCATTCAGTAGCTATCCTGTAATTTAATGACCTTTCCCCCTATAATTAGACATTTTAGGTTGCTTCCAAGTTTTTGCTATTCTAAAAGAATTCTGAAACAAAAATCTCTGTGCTTATAACTTTTGTTTGTAATACTACTTAGGATAAGTTTCCAAAAGACATATTACCAGGTGAAATACTTGGATGGCTCTTGATACACTAGACCATTCCTTTTTGAAATATAAACAGAAGTAAAAGGAATATGAGCTTTTTGTTGTTGTTTTAAAACTGTTCAAAGCTTCAGTGCAATTATAAAGTATGTCATGCAAGAGAGTTCCACCTATTTCTCAGGTTACTATAATTTACGTTTAGACTGAATTTCTCAGATAAGTTTTTAATAATAAGCTCTGATATTACTGATTACACTCCTATTTTTCAATTTATCTACTGTTTTATTATAAAATTAGGTCACGTGCTAGTTTTTATTAACTTTAAAATGTCTTTCCTGTGGTAGGGCTGATCATTCATTTATTTTAGAGATGTTAATCTCAACAAAACCAGAGCCCAGCTCATATGTCTCAACTACTTAGATGGATTTAGTTCCTAAATACCACAATACATTTTCTTTCCAACAGCAATGTACCATTTCTAAAATTTTATTTGATAAGGAAAATAAATTCCTTTTTAATGAAAATACTATATAGTGATAATAAATACTTGCATTTTACAATCAATTTTATTTCAGGTCAGTAACTTCACTCTGTAAAATAATCTGAAGTGATACCAAGGTTTATGGCTGCTTTAAAAAATGATATATTGACTATTTTTCTTTCAATGTGCAGGAAATCTATGTCATTAAAAGAATATTTTAATGCAACAGCCAGTTACTTCTGCAGTTCTAGATCCCTTCTCTTCTGAAATCAGTAACGTTTTGTTCATACAATAAGTCAGGATACCTGTAGTGTAAAAGAAGGCAAAATATTGCTCTATGTAATTTAAACTACTTTGTAGAGCACTTGTTTCTCAAAGTAGGGTCCCTAACTGCAACATTCATCATCATTTGGAACTTGTGAGAAATATAGATTCTTAAGTCTCACCCCAGACCCACTGAATCAAAAACTCCAGTGGGGCAAAGCAATGTGTTTTAACAAGCCCTCCAGGGCACACTAGAGTTTTAAAACCACTACTGTAGAGAATTTATTGTATTAAGCCAAATTTTCATTTACTAAATTTAAAACCTCTCCTTTATTTACAACTGCCTACCTATATTCCCATATATGTCTATATATAAGGGGAAATAAAATTTTCTTCAGAAAAGAGGAAGTTACCTTACAAATGAATCTTTACAAAGTTTCTTAAATAAGGGCCATCTCTTAATCTCTTTATGTTGAACAACAAAGTCATATTTGTGAAGATTATCTTGGTCTGAAACAACCTCAATCAATGGTATATATGGATGCTTAAAAAGATTGTCTGATAGAATCATTAAAAAAGGTAGCAAAATTTTACTATCAATTTAATAAACATTACTGGGGAAGGACTGAACATTGTAGGCATTGGATCATTATAAAACAAGCTTTTGAAAGATCACTTGAAAAAGATATATGGTAAGTGGTTAAGTTATGGCTATCATATGACCTAGAGATCCAACAAAAAACCACCTGCTTTAATATATTCAAGTAGGAATCTCGTCTGAGATAAAACTTCCAGTCACACATGGATTTGGAAAGTGCTGTATCTGAAACAACTAAAATGAAGTAAACACGATGTGCTCTGGAAAACTGTGCTAGATAACTCAAAAAATAGTTCTCGTGATGACAAAGTCACTGATGTCAATAAGCCATGTGAGAAGTTTGAACTGTCTAATGAAATGTGAGTAGCAAAATGAAGAATTTATAAATTAAAATATTTCAGGTAACATGTTATTTTAAAGGTGTGTAACTAAATTGAAAAATTAAATATCCTAAGAAGAAATTTGCTTATTTCATGTACTTACCTTAAAGTTTACATATTGATATTAGCCTAAAAAAACTTTTTTTTTTTTTTTTGGACTGTTATTGAGGAAATGGAGTATTGTCTTAAATTTGAGGTGGCTTTATTTTCTGGCATACTGAATAAGTTGGGTTTCTATATTCATCCTAAAAGCCTTAGGTGGTCCACTGCTAACAGATGAAGAAGGCATGAAGTGAGGGTCATCAAATAAATATGGAAAAAACTAATTAGGAAAGGACAAGGCATCTGTGTCATTTGGGATAGAGAGCAGCGTGGTAAGAAACAGTGCTATGCTACACATGCAACCTTGTTATGGGATTAAATTATGTGAGGGCTGACTTTTTTTAAAATGTGGGAGAAGGGAGGAGACTAAAGTTTTAAGAAATAATAAAAAGTAGAATGATAAAAGAAATGAGGTTTCTCACATAGCAGATTTTTCAAACAATAAAAGTTACTCCTTTAAAATTTTTGCTACACATTTCACTTACTAATTAAACAGTATATGAAAAACCTCATTACTTTCCCTTGAAGACTCTAGTTCATCACTATGAAAATCAGCTAGTGTTGGTTAAAACACACCCACAGGAGCCTCCAGGCTACTACTACATAGTACTTAGTACTACTACTAAGGTAAGTAGTGTGCTTTTATATTTCTGCAAAGTTTATCTTATTTTATAAAGTTTTTATGTCTTCTCTACCATCTCTAGCTATGGCTTCTCTCTGCTGTCACTCTACCCAAAATTTGTAGGAGACCAGGGGCCATGTGTATCATGTCCATGGCTAAATCTCAACTAGTTAGCCTCAGTACTTGGCATATAGTAAATACTGAATAAACATATGCCACCATTTTTTCACCCCTTAATCTTCAGTTATTTTGTGTGAAATAACAATAATGATAATAATAAAAGTCATCCTCATAAAAACTACCATTTATTGAACACTTCTCCTGAATCGGGCAGTGTGTTAAGTGAATTACATATATTTTCTACTTCAATTCTCACAAAGATCCTGTATTATGTTAAATAATATGAAACTGCCAATATTCACTTTTTTTTGTTTTTTTAAAATAAACCTTTTATTTTAGAATTGTTTTAAATTTACAGAAAAGTTCTTAAGAATAGTACAGAGAATTTCTGTATGGCCTGTACCCAGTTTCTCTTATTATTAACATCTTATATTATTATGGTACATTTGTCACAACTGATGAACCATTGATAGATTAGTACTGGAAGTCCATACTTTATTCAGAATCACTTTGTTTTTACCAAATGTCCTTTTTTTATATCAGGGTCCCACCAGGATATCACATTATATTTGGTTGTTATATCTCTGTAGGCTCCTCTCGGTCCCTTAGATATACCTTGTTTTTGATGGCCTTGACAGTTTTGAGAGTACTGATTGGGTATTTTGTATGATATTTTTCTCATGGTTAGACTAGGGTTATGGGTTTTGAGGGGCCCACAGAGGTAAAGTGCCATTTTCATCATATATCATGGGTACATAATATCAGCATGACTTTTCACTGTTGATGTTGACCTTGAATACCTGGCTTAGGCAGTATATGCTAGATTCCTCCACTGCACTTTTTGGAAAAAGGTTACACTTTAAGGAGTGAAGATATATGCTCCATCTCTTTGAGGGGAGTTACCTAGATAAATTATTTGGAATCCTTCTGTATGGGAGAGTTGTCTATTGTCTCTTATTTGTTTGTTTGTTTATTTGAGCATTTCTTTTATCAGTATGGACTTACGGATATCCATTTTCTACTTTGGGGTATAATCCAATACTATGTTATTTTATTGTTCAAACTGTTCCAGCTTTGGCCAATGGAAGCACTTCCTTACTTTCTGGCTCTCAAAGATGTTCCAGGCTCATTTGGTGTATTTCCCAGCCTGGTCCTAGAATCAGCCATTTCTCCAAAAAGCCCAGTTCCTTTTATTAGAGAATGGTGTTAGAAACCAGGAACTGAAAGTTTGGATTTAATCATTTCTGATTTACAAAAAGAACAATTTTATATGGTACAACCCAATGTTACCTCAGTTTTACAGATGAGGAAACAAAAGCTGGGAGAGATTCAATAACCTGCTCAAGGTCTCCAAGCTCAAAGTGTCTGAACCAAACATCAAATCTGCATAAAGTAAAGTTACCAATTAAATTTAAATCAATCTTTACTTTGAGTAAACAATATGAATCATTGGAGCTTGGTGTCAGCTCTTTTAGCTGCTCAAAGATGTTTTGCTTCTCTATGTTCATAGACTGAGGGAAAAATAGGACATTATTATGAAGTCAACCTCTTTCATCAATTAATTCACCAATTTTCAAAGCAAATTCAAAGCAAAAAAAAAAAAAAGTATCAGTCATTTTTTTTCTAGAACCAGCTGGGTTTTTAAACTATATGCATCACATACTATAATCACAGATCAGCTCAAAAACTTATTCTTGCCCTTGTTTTTCTTCCTAAGACTGCGACACCTATAAAGTGAACTACTGATATGTTACAACATCTTTTAGCAGTTTATAAAATACAGCCAAAGATCATTCAATGATTCCCCAAGTTACTGCAGAAGAAATGTACCAACAATTAAACATAAAATGTTGAGTATTTGATTTGTGAGAACTTACAGGGTTAGATCAGTTTACTTCCAAAGTTGTTAGTTTTTTGCTGAAAATGTACTCATGATTCTATGTCTTTATATGTCAATCTTGCCAATACAAATTAAAATTTACTAGAACACATATCTACAACGGGTTTCTTAAAAATCAAGATTTCCTTTCTACTCATCTAGCACAAAACTTACTAAATCATCTTACTAGAATAGCTTCAAGATTAACTGCTATTAACATCATTAAGTCAGATTTATGGAGCAATTTCCCTTCATAAGACCAAACCACACACAATCAAAACACTGTTTCAACAGAATCATTAAAAAAAAAAATCACCTAATTCAGATCTTTTATTTCACAGATATGGAAACTAAAACTCCTGAGAAGTTAAAGGTCTTGTCCAAAGTCAACTGCTAGTTAATTGATGAAACAGGACTAAGATCCATATATCTTAAGAACTAGGTTTTTTCTTCACCACTAAACTGCCGTATAGAATATACAATGAATTATATGTGTTTGTGTATATACATTATGCTAGTAAGAATCTTTTTTTGTGGGAGGATTTTAAATTCCTCTGTAATGATGAGGAATCTGTGAACATAAATAAAAATGGTACTCCCACTTCTCTATTACACTCATTTCTTTTTCACTGAATTTAATTATTTTCAGTGCCCAGTCTGCAAACTGAGTATCTATTGTATACCAGGCACTAAAGTGTCAGAGGCTAGGGAAACAAGGAAAAAACAAAACATGGTCTCTACCCTTAAGAAAGCGCTCAGTTTTAAGTTTATAGTACCTTCCTAAAAGTCTCCTTTGTTGATTCTTCCTCATCTTGCAAACTCTAGAACAGCGCTGTCCAATAGAAATATAATGTGAGTCATACATGTGAGCCATATATGTAATTAAAAATTTTCTAACAGCTACATTAAAAACAAGTATAAAGTAATATTGTATTTAATTAATATACCCAAAATATAATTTCAACATGTAATCAATATAAAAATTACTAATAAGAAAGATATTTTACTTTTGGGGGTACTTAGTCTTCAAAATCTGATGTGTAGTTTACACTTACAGCATATCTCAATGGAGACTAGTCATATCTCAAGGGCTCAATAGCCACTTGTGGCTAGTGGCTACTATATTGAACTGTGCAGCTCTAGAAACCTGTAGTGTCCCAGTGCTTAGTCTTCGGACTGGTTCTCTTCTAATATCTATACCCACTACTTTGGGTATCTCAAACAATCCCAGATTACATATGGCCTAGAACTCTCGCCTGAACTTTAGATTCATATACAACTACTTGGACACAAACCTAACATGTCCCAAACTGAACTCTTGACTTCCAAGCAGCACCTGCCCCCTCACGCACTTAAATCTGCTCCTCTTCCAGACATCCCCATTTCAGTAAATAGCAACTCCAACCTTGCTCAGGCCAAAAACCAGAGTCAATCTTGACCTTCTTCATTCTCTCACATCCAACTTATCATCTGTGTCTTTAAAATCAGTTTATTAAATACAGTCAAAGCTTACATAGTTTATAAAATACAGTGAGAATCTTACCTGCTTCACACCACTTCTAGTGCTGAGCTTTATCTACCGCAGTCACCATCATCACTCACCTAAATTATTGCAACCACTTCTTACCTTCCTAACTGCTCCCTGCACTCCTACAGTCTACTTTCCACACAGGAACCAGAGTTTTAAAACATAAGATATTGTCCCTCCTAACCTTGAAAACCTTCAATGACTTTCTATCTCACCCCAAGTAAAAGTCAAAATTTCTACAGCAGCTTATGAAGATCTACAAAGCCCAGTGAGATCTGGCCCATCACTCTCTGGCCTCATCTCCTGTTACTCTCTCCCTCATTCATGCTACTCCAGCTACCCTGGCTTCCTTGCTGTTCCAGAATAACCAGGAACATTCAGTCATGACTGAGGGCTTTTCCACTTGCTGTTCTCTCTACGTGGAATGTTCTTAGCCCAAAACTGACAGAGATTGATCCCTGGCTTCATGGCAGTCTTTGCTCAAATGTCCCCTATTAAAACTGCAATACCGTTCCTTCCATTCTCTTACTGGTCTTCCCTACCTTCCTTTCCCATTTCTCCATAGGATTAACCAACACTTGATCTACCATATATTTCACTTATTAATGTCCTTATTGCTTTTCTTCCTCTACTAGAATAAAAGTTCCATAAGGACAGAGATTTTTGTTTGTTTTGCTCATGGTTCTATTCCCAGTGCCTAGGACCTAGCATACAGTATATAGTTAATCAATAAATATTTGATGAATGAATGAACAAATGTTGTCAAGTATTGTTTGGGTTAAATGAGATAACATATAAAGTTGTAGTATGGTCCCTGGAATATAGTAGTCACTCATAAACATTAGTCTACTCCCTAACCACTGTGGAGCTTTCCATGAAAGAAAATCAGAATTCTAAAATTTGTAAATTTTTAAAGCATTCTATCTCATTCTGTCCTTTCTCACTCTTTAAATATATGATAATTATCAGTCAAAAGACAATTTTAAAAAAATAATAGAGGTTACCTAAATTTAATAAAACTAGTTACAAACATAAAATTCAGTGGGTATTATACAACACTAATGTGGAATTAAAATTCACAGAAAATTAAAGTATTGTTTAAGTCATCTTTAAAGATAAAGAGCTATAATCTATGGCTCTTTCCGATAGGAAATTTTAAATGAATTTACAATGTTCAACAGGACTTCACTTTTATTTATCTACAATTTGTATCCTGCTTTCCTCCAGGAAAATTTGTGTTAGTCTAAAGAACCACCAATTTTTAAAAACCATACATACTGTTTAAATGAAAATTTAAAAAAATGAACCTGGCTTGAATTTTAATATTTCTATAAAATATTCTGTGTTTAAAGCTACAACAATCAGAATTAAAAGAACTTAAGATACTAATAAAATGTGGTCCTTCTCCAAAATACTGAGCGCCAGAGACTTCAAATGATTTGCCCACAGAGGTCACAATGTGACTAAACTAACAGTTTGTGACCTTGAATGCTCACTTGTACACTTTCTACTGCGCTGCAGTGCTTCTCAAATATACTAACCAACACTTTACAATACAACCAATTATGCTGATTCCTTCTACCCCCCTAAAAAAGGAAGGAAGATAAAAGCATGTATCAAATGGTATACTGTAATTCAACATGAAAATTTATATTTCAGGCAAGAAGTTTAGGGAGAACAGACATAAACATGCAAAAAGGGGCAAAGTGTATATTAGAATTGTCATGGAGATATTATAAAGAAGAAATAAGTTTAAGATGCCATGAATATGTGATTTATATTTCACTTTTCAAAAAGCTAACAATTCATGGGGCTTATATGTCTTCAGAAATTTGGGCAATGTCATTTTATCACTGATGAGAATGACGTACCTCACGTTCCACGCAGTGGTAAAGTCTGGATTTAGAAGTAGCAGGGTGCATGTGACATCTATCAGTTCTAAAATAAAGAGAAGTCATATTAAAAACAAATAGTCCTACCCTTGAAGGTGTGGCTTCTCTTTTAAGGTCCTCTTTATTTTTATTTTTTATATATATATCACATTATACTTATATCTCATATCATAGTAATTTTAATGATAACCTTGTTCTAAGCTGTCAGAGACACAAAGATTATCCTCAGATACAAAGACATGAAGATTTTCTTCTACTTATGATAAGTATAACTTTTTAAAAGTTGACACTGAAACCACTTTATGTCTATAAAGAATAATCAAACTAACCTATTCATTCTTTTAGTAGTTTTTGGCACAAAAAAAGAAATACAATTTCTATACCACTATTCAATTTCACAAATATTTCAAGAATTGACTATGCAAATTTTCAAAAAGAAAATCACATATAATCCAACTTAGTTAACAATTCATTTACATTCCCCTGCAAAGATTATTCTTTCTTACACACATTTTTAGTTATAGCAATGATAAACGCACAATTTTGTTCTGTTTTTCACTAAACATTATTACATATGCATTCTCCTATATTGCTACAGTATGCATTTTTAACAACTGCATAACAATCCTTTAGTTTAATATATTATCATTTATCTTATTCTTTAGGCTGTTTCCTGTTTTGTTTTTACTGTTATGGATAATACTACTACAAACATTTTTAAGCATACTTTTTGTCTCATAGATTATTTTCTTTGGATATCTTTCCAGGAGTAGAACTACTATGTCACACAATACAAATATCAGTATGGCTCCTACTAAGCACTTCCAAATTGTTCTCCAAATGGACTGTATCTATTTACATCACCAAGAGTAACGTGAGTGTACTTATGTCCCTGTAACTTTGACCTATGTAAGTATATTTTTAAAAATGAATGTGGCAGATAAAAAAAATTGTACTTTATTTGTTTTAATTTACATCTTTAATTACAATTATTAATACAAACTTTTTTGATTTTGTTTACTATTTTCTATTTTCATTGTATAGTCTATTCATATTCATTAGCTATGTATCTATCATGGTCTTGAATAAGCTCCATAAGCCTATATTTAATAAAACAAAGTCAGTAATATTTAGACATATCGTCTTCATTTTATTAAAACCGAAAAAAAGAATTTTAGGATTAAGATGATCATCCTAGGGCATAATACTAAATTACAGTAACCTCTACCAAGCTCATATTAAATGCTAAGTAAATAAAATAATAAAAACTGTTATAATAATTTAGCATTATTATATATCAGGCACATTATTATTTTATTTACATTATTTCATTGAATTCTCACAATCATAATCCAAGATATTTGGAAATGGACATCTAGAGAGTTTAAGGAATTTGCCCAGAGTCACCCAATTAGTATATGCAATGACAGCGTCTGACTGCTTTTAATAACTCAATTATACTGCAATTGAAATGTCTGTCTACAATAAATAATTGGGACATTCTCTGTTTAAGTAAAAGATAAACTTTTAAAAATCTAAGAGTAAATACACATAAGTGCATCCCTATAGGCATCTTAAAATATTTTAGTGAACACGAAAATCAATTATTCAATTCTCAACCATCTCAATAAGAGATCAACATTTATTGTGAGCCTATGATTTCATTACTACCGAATATATTATAACATTTGATAAATGAGCAACAAAAGGTAGGATTAGCACACATTTATTTTTGAACTTTATCTTCCTCATTACAAGCATCATGAAATGTCTATATTACAAACATACTATATAATATCGATGTATATATTATATAATGTCAATATGTCTATAAAGAACAATCTAATAAACCTCTTCCTTCTTTTACTTTTAGTAGTTTTTGGCACTAATTTAACATTTACCAGGGAAATTAAATACAATTTTCTATACCATTATTCCTTTAATTCCAAAATATACCAAGTACTGACTATGTGCAGAGATTAAACTGGGCCCACAGGACTGAGAGAATGGATATTATGAGAAATGCAAGACCTCATCTTGCCTTCTAGGAGGTTAACCTTTAGTTGGAGAGAATATGTAAACAATAATAAGGCAAACTAAAATAATTGCGAAGTAGAAACATATACCACATTTTGGGGACCACCAAAGCAGCTGCAATTAATTCTTACTGGAGTACCCAGGGAAGACTATAAAGGAGTAAGACAGTAAAGGGCACTACAGACTGTGGAAAAAAGTATGAGCAAAGGTAAAGAGGCAGGGAACTTCACACACAGTATGCTCTCAAAAGATTATGGGTACCCTGAGCGTGACTAAAGCTGAGGGTGCTGGAGAAATGTACCTGCAAAACAGAATCTGGTCCCAATGTCCTCGTCAGCCTGGCTTTCCATTACTTTCCCTTCATGTGCTACATTCCACCTGAACCAAACACCCCCCATTCCCTAAACATACTGCCCATCTGTCTACCTTTTCTTCTCTGGCTATAACTCAGATTTACCTGCTTCCTAATCTCTCTGCCAGAAATGTCCTCCTATCCCTGAAGTTAAAAGAAAAAAAAAAAAGCATCTTTCTCTATAAAGGCCTTCCTGACCTACATGGTTGAAAGCAATCTTTCATCTCTATGTTCTGTGTATATCTTACTTTGTTACTGAACTTATATAAATATTATCCTCTTGATGAGACTGTATATTTTTTGGATGCAGGTCCTCTCTAATACACCTTCAAATTAGCCATTCATTCATCAAAGATGAAAAAAATATGGCCTCTGCCCAAAAGAAATTCCAAGTCTGCCCACATCACAGAGAAGTAGTAAGAGCACAGGCCTTAAAGCCATTCTGCCTGGGTTCAAATCTCAACTTCTCCACTTACTGCCTACATAACTTAATGTCTTTGAACTTCAGTTTCCTTACCTATGAAATGGGGATCATAACATCAACCTTAGTGTTGTAAGCAATGAGATTCATCCCATTTCTCCATAGCTGTTTGACACACAGTTTGACTCAATAAATACTTGTTCAACTAACCACCATTACTACTTATCAAGAAATGAATATTCTCAACATCAATTAATCAAAGAAGTCAGAAAAACTGAGGCAGTTGTTCTTATAGTGAAGCTGTCTAAATTTCTAAACTTGTATAATAAACAATAACAAAAAACCACTTAGTTATTAAATGGCTGTATGAAAATGTGCATGATGGGAAGGCCTCTGGAATTTTTTTTTTAAGTCCACAATTTTTTAAAATCCATTACACTTCCCAGATAATGAGATAAACCGGTATTTAGTTTCTTGGACTCTCCCTTTCTGCATTAAAAAAAATGTGTATTTGACCAATCATAGTTGCTATTTGTTTGTACTTCTAATGCAACTCTCCTTCCCCACCCATAAATGAAGAGGAGTTCATCCTCCACAAGATACTTCTGTATAGCAGCACAAGGCAAAAGCTAACACAGAAAATACCTAAGTCCCCACTTTTCATTTTGTGGATGTGTGAAGAGCACTTCTTTTACTGGAGGGTCTCCCCCTAGCAGGGCAACAGCAGCTGTTGGGTTCAGAGCCCAGCTCTACTACTGACTGGGAAGTTCCGAGGCACATCAATCTTTCTGTGCCTTAGTGTCCTCCTCATATGTAAAACTGAGCTATTAATAGTACTACCTCATGGGGGTATTAAATGATTCATACCCATTAAGTGTTAGGACAATACCTGACACACAGCAAGCACTCAGTGATAACTCCTGTTACAAAGCCTGTATCTCCTAGCCCAGTTATAAATGATACTGGGATTGGATGCCACCAGAGAGAGGAAACGAATCTCTTGAGCTGGCTGAGCAGCGACTGCTGAGTGGAGGGAGCCTTCTCAAATCCCCCCTGTTCTCTAAACATACTTATTCTCTAAACACACTTAAAACTTATCAACAGCCTTGGCCAACCACCAGTAATGCCTAGTAACACATACAGTCACATGCCCTTCCCCTTTCCTCTTTGATAAACTGCTAACTCTTCCTGATTCAGGACTTAAGTTCAGATGGGACCTCCTTTAAGAAGCATTCCAGTCAGATCCAAGAGGTGGGGGTGAAGTAGAACACCAGAAATGAAAAAGGGCCAATGAAGTAGAAGTAACTAGGTTATAAATATTGGACATAATTAAAGAATCCTTACTGAATTATATATATTTTTCTGCTCTTCTTCCTCACTGGCTCTGGATAAATGAGAGAAAGGAAACTAGTGTGTCTTGAGAGTCAATGACATGCCAGTCTCTGTGCTGGGTGCTTTACATACACTAATTCATGTGATCCTCACAACAACCCTCTGAGACCTGTGAGAATTCTCTTCTTTTGGTGTGGAACTAGGAAAAGGTTAAGTAATTTGCCTAAAATCACTGCTAAATGACTTTAGTGTGCTGATAATTGAGTCTAAATCCAGGTCTGTTTTTCTTGCAAAGAAGATGCTCTTTCCAACCTAGCACACTGTCTACAATTACTTTGCTGTCTTCAAGTGAGGGTTGAACCAAAGATCTAAAGATAAACATGTATAATCAACACTTGACTATTTCACTCTCTCCATCTCATCAACTATATACCATTTCTTTGCAGTTTTACTAAGATGTGAGCTATTGATATCCCTACAGTCTCTTGAAATTAAACAGATCTCTCTCCAAACACCAGAATATATACCAGCAAATAACCATTCCTTTATTACACACACTCCAATATATGACTAGCTCATCATCCCATCACAAGGAGAAAATGAATCAGGGCACATTACACACAGGAAAAAAAGTACCTAAGTTTCAGCTGTAACAAGGAGAACATCTAAGGATGCTACAGAAAAGTCAGAGAAAGACCAATATGCTTTCTTGGCTTCAATGCATTCTAGAAATGGCCCAAGGTGAGCAGTCACCTGGTATTGGACACTGGGTTTGACAACTGTCTCTAACAGAGATATGTTTTCATGCATCTAAAAATAAATCCAAAAAATAAAAAAATAAAAAAAATAAAAATAAATCCAAGGTCAACTTGGATTAATTAATCTCTTCCTCTAAAACACATTCAGGTTACCACAACAAGAGAGGCTTGAGGTGAGGCTAGTGGTAAATACCAGAAAGGTCCTGTTTATTACAGAATACAGTCACTGAATCAATAGCCAGACTAAGCTAAAACCTCTTGCTTACCAAACTCGTTACTTATTTGACAAATGTCTATTGAATACATAAAAGTGCTGAGTAAATAAAGACAAGCTATAACCCCTCTTTCTAACAAACCCACAATTTGGCTGGGATAAACATTGTTTAAATAATCAACTACAATAAAGTGTGGTAAGTTCTACTATGCATGCAATATGAATAAGGACTCCCACAGGAGTGCAGAGGAGTAATTGTTGCTTCCTGGAGCAGTCAAGAGGCTTCACATGTGAGTGTGTTGGCAAACACAACAATAATGACAACATTAGACCTGAACCTGACCTCAGCAAAGGCATGGAATTAAGGCAGTAGTACACAGCAAAGTCCAAGAATGGAACAGTGTTTGTTGTGGCTGGAATGTACATCAAACAGCTGCAAACTCAAATGCTTCCAGGGTTCAAATAAATGGCAAAAAAGAGGCAAAGCAAACCTGGTAAGTAGCAAATGACACTGCCTCAGTGTCTGAAGGACATGAGGAGGTTGCAGTCAACTGGAATAGGCTTGCCTAGTCAAGAAAAGCAGAGGCTATGATCCTTAGCCGATTGCTGCTGTGCAGAAACGGATGCATCCAAGGCTTCTGGTTTTTCAAGTGAAGGCAGAAATCCATATTTCCATCCTAATTTTAGAAGTTCATCCTGATTTGAAATGTTTATCCAACAACAAAGTTGTTTTAAAAACAATTTTAAAAACATTATACAAGCCAAAACGAAATAAACATGTGGGCTGGCTTCAGCCTGGGGGCTGAGAGTCTACAACCTCTGATGCTGAATATAAAGTAGAGGAAAAAGCTGGTAATGCAAGCCTGGGGACAGATCGTGAAGGCCCTTGAATACCATGCCAAGGATAATGACTCTACCTTGTCCCTCTAGGCATCATGAAACAAGAGGATATATATTTCAGAAAAGCATCTTTCAAACTGTGTTTCTAAGAAGTGTTGTTTGAAACGACTGACTAGTGGCATGATGGACATGGATTACAGAAAGAGGCTGAAAATGGGGTAGACCAACTATGAGGTAATGATATTTGTCCAGATGAGAAATAATTAGTGAAGAGATAAGAGAGAGCTCAGTGATGGACTGAGAGCAAGCATTGTGAGAAAGAGGGAAGAACAACAACAACAAAAAGATGGAAGGGCTGACTTGGAGATAGAGTGTGGGACAGAGCACTACTCAGTCAGGACTCCAATGCTATGGACTTCTCTCTTGCTTTTTGTTTCTGCCATGGATTTTTCATAAATCAGAATTACAGTATCACCCCTCTCCCAAACCAAATATGGCTATTACTGCAGCACACTTTTAAAAAATATTAGTTTCTCTCTAAGTAATTAAACAGGGAGGCTGTGATGGCTACTTTTGGTTAAACTATGGTTAAACTTGACTGGCTACAGGGTGCACAGATTAAACATTACTAAACATGATTTGAGTCTACTAGTGAGGGTGTTTTCAGATGAGATTAACATTTGAATCTGCAGACTCAGTAGACTGCCCTCCCCAATGTGGGTGAACATCAATCTGTTGAGGACCTGAATAGAACAAAAGGAGGAAAACAGGCGAATTTACCCCTGTTTTGCTTCCTCTGTCTGCTTGAGTTGGGACACCTCATCTTATCTTCTCCAGCTTTCAGACTGGGATTTAAAACACTGGCTCCCCTGCTTCTGAATCCTTCAGACTCAAACTGAATTAAATCACCAGCTTTTCTGGGTCCCCAGCTTGCAGAAAGCAGATTGTGGGACTTCTCAGCCTCCATAATCATGTGAGCCAATTCATCATAATGAATCTCGTTTTATGTATATATATACATAAAATCTCTATTGGTTGTTGCTATGGAGAACCCTGACTAATAAAGATGATTTTCAAACATCTAAGGAATTCAGCACACTAATGAGAGCATGAATTCAGTTTGGTTAAAAAGAAAAAAAATATATCCCCAGAATAAAGGTCACCTGCAGTTACAGAATACATTCTTAAGGGAATGCCTAGGAGTTTGGCATGATCAATCACAAAGACACTGGCATTTCTGAAATTGTTCTTAAACTGCCAGCTTTCTTCACTTGGCTCTTATATGTATATTTTCTACAAAAACAATTTTAAAAGTATAGCATTTTCATGAAATAAACTGCTTTTTCCTAATACTTTTAACTTTCTTTCCTTAGCAAAATTCACCACTGTGTTCTTCAGTTCACAAGTTTAGCAGAACACTCTTATGTTAGTCAGTCTGCATTTTCAGGTATCTTTTTTTGTCAAATCAGAAACTCACTTCCATATTTTTACCAATAATACAATATACAACCTGAGTAATATATGACACTGCATTGAACTATACTGTTGCTGCCCCCAAAAAGTGAAAGTGAAAACTACTTCCATGAAGACATAGGTTAAGATAAAATCAAGTTGCTTCTGTACACACGCACAGTTGCATCAGAATTCAAACCTTAGATGTCAGCAATTCATGTAAGTGAGCTTAACCATTTGATCTTCTGCCTGGGTTCTCCTGGGTCTATCAAGATAAAACTACATGATGAGGAGATTTAGTAAAGCCTACAGTGCACTGCCCAGAAAGACAAGAAACAGGGAAATGCAGAGAAGAACTTGGAAGACTACAGGAAGAAGGCGGGTTGGGCTAGCATACATGAATGAGCAAAAGCTAATGATCTGAAACGACAGCCTTTGACACTTTCAAATTCATACTGTTTCTTCTCTACAAGAGCATCATTTGTCTCCCCCTGCAGAGTTAGTTATGTATTGGCTCAATTATACATTTCTGTGTGCCAGAACATACACAATATAGCTCTGTTAGGCAAAAAAATAACTTGATGGATTCACATGGTGCTACTTTGTACCTTAATGTTGATGAAAACTACTACAGGGTTATGGAATGGAGAATGAAAGAGGGTCTAACAACAGATAAATGCCCTTAACTTTAAGTTTCTGCCTAAACTTATGCCTTTCAGTTTCTGCCACAAACTTAAGCTATGCCATAAACTTAGACATAGCCTTATAATTAAGAAATATATATATATCAGTGGACTAATTGAGTGAAACAGAAAATAGAAACTATTTCACATTAAATCTTCAAATCAGATTACCTTTTCTACTGGTCTAAACAGGGAAAAGTGTTATTAACCTATTATGACAGTATATTAAGGACAATGCCAAGAGGAACACAAGGAAATCGGTATGTCACCTTTGGCAACACTATTCTCCACGAAGAGATTGTTTCTCACTCAACTGTGAGCTTCCTGAGTAAAGGAAACAGGTATTATTCATCTTTTTATCCCCCACAGTACTTAGAACAGCTTCAGGTAGGAGTAGGCCCTCGGTAATGGCTACTGAACTTATAATTAAAATTCTCTAAGAAACAAAGTTCTTATTCAAAATTAGCTACCAGATATACTGAGCACTTTTGAAGGTACTGCTGTATGTGGGAAGGGGAAGGAGCTTTACAGAAACAGTCAAGAATATGGTCTTGGATGAGCACTCTCCAAAAAAGTGAGAACTCAGATCTTAACGTTTACCTAAAAAGTAAACTGAATTTGTGTACATGGAGGCTTAACATCACATACAGGGGGAAAACAAGGAAAAGACACCAGGTGGGATGAATAGGGATTGTCTGATGCAGCAAAGAACTACCTCAGAGAAGGAGAAAAAATGAAGAAATGGGATGGTTTTCTTTTGCTCATTTCAGCATAGGAACAGAAGAACACAGTGGGCCAGAGCTTACTTGGGAGTCAAAGTACAACCATCATAAACCACTGACCTGGTTCACAGTATAACTACCACCATCACACCTTGGTTACCTCATTTGGACTGCTACTAAATGAGTTCTATTGCTCATAACGTACTAAAGGATTAGAAACCAGAGAATCAGAGCTTGTAGGGACTAGAGTCCACTTCACAGATTTTCAAACTGTTTTTAGCCATAAGATGCTTTCTTCAAATATCTTACAAATGACCCCAATACATTAAAAAAAAAAAAATCAGAATATCTGTTTGCAGTAGAGGGTCTGGCACCCTGCTTGAGGCACCTTCCACAGAATCATCATGGATGCAAAATTAGAAAACGAGTGATGAGTCCAAGCTCCTCACTTGACAGAGACGTTAAACGCCTGCCCAGGCAGTGAATGAAAAAGCCAGAACTAGAATCCAGGAATGGCAACATCAGAGAGTGTTCTTCCCACTATATTTCATGCTGCTTCTAAAAATCAAAGAAAGAGGGTAGACTCCATACTTACCATCTTTGTTCAGCCATTGCTTTCTTGTTCTGTACAAAAGGAGTTTGTTGTGGACATACGGTAAAAGGAACTTGACACACCAGCTCTCCACGCCAAGTTTGTTTTCAACCAGGACTATGGGACTCCGATTATACCTAGCTTCAGGACATGGGATCAGGCCAATTTCATCTCTTAATATGTAAAACATAAAAAAGAATTAAAGATAAGAATACTAGCCTTTTCAAAAATTTTCATATCCTAGAGAATATTAAAAAACTGTACATTTTTCCCTTTCTTAAAAATATTTAGCTCACCACTGGATTGGTAGAAATAATAATCTTTTAAAAGTCTGCTAATACTGACAAGAGTATGGAAAAATTAGTACGTTGTACTCGCTGTTACAGGAATGAAAACTGGTCTAATCTTTGAATAGAAATTTGAAAATGTCTGTCAATTTTTAAAGTACATATGCCCTTTGACCCAGTGATTCTACTGTTCAGAAATTATCCTGTGCCAAAATATATGAATTCATTGGATATTCATGGCAACAGTGCAACAATCTGGAAATACTCTGAATGTGTATCAAACAATATAAGACTGGTAAAATAAATGTGGTTCATCCATGTGATAGAGCTGAAAAAAAAATGAGGTAAATCTGCATATGCTGGTATGGAAAGGGTGCTAAGATACATAAAACAAAAAAAGCAAAATGCCAAACACAGTGTACAGCACAAAGCCCTTTGTATAATCTTTTTTTTTTTTTAAGGGCAAAGTCCTAGTCTTTTTCCTTTTCTTTTGGCTGTTCTGGGTCTTCATTGCGGTGTGTGGGCTCTTAGTTGTGGGCTTCTCTCTAGTTGTGGTGTGTGGGCTCTAGAGCGCATGGGTTTAGTTGTTTAGTTGCCCCGTAGCATGCGGGATCTTAGTTCCCCCACCAGGGATCGAACCCGCGTCCCCTGCATTGGAAGGCAGATTCTTAACCACTGGACCACCAGGGAAGTCCCTGTATAATCTTTTAAAAAGATATATAGATGCATTAAAAAATTTCTTGAAAGGATACCAGGAACCTTTTGGGAAGAGGATTTATTTTTATACAGTTAAAATTTTCTAGTTACTTGTACATATTATTTATGATTTTAAAAATGTCAAAAATGTATTTATGCTTGCCTGTTAATAAATATATGTAGACCAGATTATTAATAAAATTATATTATCAGTGAGACTGTGGGCCATTTTTTCTTTTCTTTTTTATAATTCTTTATACATTTCTAAAATAAAGAATATGCTAATATGTAAATATTGTTAAAACACAAAATACATTTCAGGATTTGACCATTTTCATCTGTGGTGGCTTCTATATCCCTTAATCCACCTCAACTTAAGTTGAAAATTTACATTACAGGCAAAAAATAGAACTACCATATGACCCAGCAATCCCACTACTAGGCATATATCCTGAAAAAACTGCAATTCAAAAAGATACATGTACCACAATGTTCAGTGCAGCACTATTTACAATAGCCAGGACATGGAAGCAACCTAAATGTCCATCGACAGATGAATGGGTAAAGATGATGTGGTACATATATATAAGGAATATTACTCAGCCATAAAAAAGAATAAAATTGGGTCATTTGTAGAGATGTGGATGGACCTAGAGTCTGTCATACAGAGTGAAGTAAGTCAGAAAGAGAAAAACAAATATCGTGTATTAACGCATATATGTGGAATCTAGAAAAAGGGTACAGATGAACCTATTTGCAGGGCAGAAATAGAAATGCAGACGTAGAGAATGGGCATGTGGACACAGTGGGGGAAGGGAAGGGTGGGATGAATTGGGAGATTAGGATTGACATATATACGCTACCATGTGTACAATAGATAGCTAGTGGGAACCTGCTGTACAGCACAGGGAGCTCAGCTCGGTGCTCTCTGATGACCTAGATGGGTGGGAGGGAGGTCCAAGAGGGAGGAGATATGGGGATATACGTATACATATAGCTGATTCACTTCGTTGTACAGCAGAAACTAACACAACATTGTAAAGCAACTATACTCCATTAAAAAAAAAAAAGAAAATTTACATTACAGGCAGAGATTTAATAAACAATATATAGGGCAGTTGACTTACACAGTAAATGAACCAGCAAACACAAAAATATTTTTGTAAAACCTGCACTCATTCCTTTCAACTATAAAGAACTTACAGTTCTTGTCTATGTGAAACATCCTTTCTCAAATAGTATGTTCTTCCATTAATTAATGAATAACTTACAAGAAACCTTTTAACAAGAGCAGTTGACATAAATATTTTTAGAGCGTCTAAGCAGATTTTTTTTAAATGTGTTTTTAAAAAACAGAATAAAGAACTGGTTTTCAGAGCTTGTGTGTGACAGCATCTATTATGCCCTTGGATTCCCCTGCCAAGACAGTATGTTGACTGACAAATGCAAAGAGGAAAACTGTTCAATTACAGGTTATAAGAAAAGCACTCTTTATCTGTTAGGCCACCATCACAAACTGGTGGGAGGCTGTGGAACTAAAATAAAGTCCGTCCTGGAAACTCTAAACTGGATAGCTCAGAAGTAACCTACTTGCTACTGATCACTTTATTAGTGACACAGGGATATATCAGTACAAGAGGGTATTCTAGGGGTTGCAAGTCACTAACCATTCTTTTGAGCTGATTTAACTCCCAAGTAGACTTTGGGACCTAAGGCTTTTTGTCCCGACAACTGACTCAGTTGACTCAGGGGTGTTTTGATACACCATGCCAGTACTATCTAAACATTTCCTGAGTACTACAATGAATTGGATACTGCGTTAGGTTCTGAAAATGCAAAAAATGAATAAAACAAGGTGGTCCCAGACTACACAAAGCTGATGGTTTTGCTGGGGAGTTGTGTCAATATCTATAATAAAATGTTAACACTTTGCCACTCTAGTAATATAAATGAAGTTCTTAGGAAGAATGGGGCAATGCTGAGAGAGCATCTGAGGCCAATGTCCAGTATTTCAAAATATATTTTTGTATTTGGTGATATGAAATCTAATCTAATCTAACACACTATTAGGAAAACTAGCCACATCTAAATCTATAACTGACTAAATACATGTCTGAATTGCTGGTATTTTCTGGTGTTCAGGTATTACTATGTAAAACAGAATATTTTAAGAAAACTAGAATTATAGTTAAAAAATAATAAACTCAGTGTAATTATTTCAAGAAAGTCTGTTTTCTGAGATCTAACCACCACCTACAACACTACAAAGAACTGCAAAAGTCAACAATATGAATGTTAGAGTAACAAGAATAAAAGAATCCTAGCTTCTGAGTATAGTCCATTTTGGGGGAAGGACTTTTTACTTAAATTCACAATGTAAAAACCTGCCTTGCTCACTATTTACACCACACATAAAATGCCCAACTAATAATCTGGTACCTAAATGAAAGTACAGAACCATCTGCACAAATAAAAACACATTGCTTTAGTTGGCTATTATCCTTCCAAGAAATAATTTTAAAAAACAAGAATGCCTTGGATATAGCAGGTGCTCAATAACTGCTACTGCAACGCTGATTATCAGTGCACTTCAGTGATAATATTCAAATAGTTTTCAAAGAATATCACTTCTTGACTCTCCAGAAGAACATTACCTCTGACTTCCTTCTAATGCCGTGGGTCCAAATCCTAGCTTTGTCAATATGATATAGATATGTCTCTCTATATATGTATCGATCTATCTCCTGCCACTTGGCCTCTGTAGACATCAATTTCTTCATTTGTAAAATAGAGGAATTGCATTACATTTCTAAATAAGGGAAATGGGCTGCTAGGTCTCATCCAGCTTTCAAATTTTATGACTGAGAAACCCAAAAGCTATTCTCATGTAAAGAGAATGAAAATAGTCGTATCAGGGAATATAAAGCACTATGAAAAAAAAGAAACATTAAAAGAGAGGTAGGAGGGGGCTTCCCTGGTGGGGCAGTGGTTGAGAATCTGCCTGCCAATGCAGGGGACACGGGTTCGAGCCCTGGTCTGGGAGGATCCCACGTGCCGCGGAGCAACTAGGCCCGTGAACCACAACTGCTGAGCCTGCGCATCTGGAGCCTGTGCTCCCCAACAAGAGAGGCCGCGACAGTGAGAGGCCCGCGCACCGCGATGAAGAGTGGCCCCCGCTCGCTGCAACTAGAGAAAGCCCTCGCACAGAAATGAAGACCCAACACAGCCAAATAAATAAATAAAAAATAAAAATAAAATAAATTTTAAAAACTTGCTATCACTACACATTTAAAAAAAAAAAGAGAGGTAGGAGGATGTAGAGACAAAAGCACTCAATCTTCTAAGGTCCAGGGTTCTAGTTAGTCTCCATTCTACCACTGATCAATGTGAATTTGACTAGGCACTTGCCATCAGTATCCTCATCTGAAATACAGGAATAACAATGCCTTCCCTGCCAGTTATGAAAAGCAAATAATACAATGTAAAGACTGTGGTAAGCTACAAAGTACCAGGCAGAGATGAAGTATATTACCATTAATTCAGTTAAGAGCCTGAGGTCAACCAGAAAAGTTCCTTGGTTAACAGATAATGGGAAGCTAAAGCAAAGAAAGTTAAGCCTTTGTCAAGTTATTTGACCCTAAGATACAGTGCTTTGCTGCTTCCTAAAAATATAACATGTACTTCATAAAGGTAGGTCAGTAAGATTCCAAATAACAGTGTGTTTGACTTCAGATTTCTCCTATGCCTAGTCCCTTAGGTCATAGCCCACTTTTTTTCAGACAATTTAGAACAGAATTCCAGAATCATTTTGAAATTGGAAGGGATTTCATTCCTCCAGTCTCTCATTTTGTCAGATGAGGGAACTGAGATCCACTGAGGTTAAGGTGATTACTCAAGGTCATAGTGCTAGTGGCTTAATTCAAAATCTGGATCTCCTACTATTTAGCCCCAAACCTTTGACACTACAGTGAAAATAAAGACATCAGTGAAAGCAAGCAGGCTTTAGATTAACTCCTTTTAGAGTTCTAGCAAGATTTCTGGCTATTTAAATTCTAATTTCATACTCAAAGTTGGAAAATTCAGGGAAAAAAACCTAAAAGTCATTTGTCATCCCTCTACCACCACTAATGTTGGGTATGCATCCTTTTTTTCTAAGTAGTTTACAAAAGTGGGATTATATTGGACATACTCTTCTATAATCCTTTTTTAAATTTTATTTATTTATTTATTTGGCCGTGCCCCATGGCATGTGGGATCTTAGTTTCCCGATCAGGGATGGAACCCGTTTCCCCTGTGGTAGAAGCACGGAATCTTAATCACTGGACTGCCAGGGAAGCCCCTATAATTCTTTTTTTTTTTTTTAATTTAACAATTCACATTAAACATTTTCTTATATAATTTTTGTATCGTTCATGGTTGCAATGAATGTGCTGTAAACATCAAATACATCTCCAGTTATTTCCTTATGAAATAGTCTCATAAGAGAAATTTCTGACTCTTTCACTACCACCACATTCCATTCTTTTTTCTTTTTAGGTTTCTGGCAATTTAGATTCCTGGTGCTTAACCAGGATACTCAAGTAAATATCTGCATTAACAAGGTCATGGGATTTTTACAAACATGAAAATTTGGGACAGCGATCAAGTTCCAGTCTTCTCAACGAGAAACCACAGTGCTCTTTTTAGGTTACCTTCGAAGGCTGCGCCGAAGGAATAGCAACATGGAATGAACCTACATATTTACTTAAAAAGATCATCCACAGCATGGTATGTCTCCCTTAGCGCTTCACTTCACAATGGGGATCCACTAACTTCCAGATGAAGTTCAAGGTTCATACAGCACTGATACTGACCTTGTTCCTCATGTTTAGACAGCTTCTCTTGTCTGTACTTTTCAGAAACATCAGTCTAACTGGAGTAGGTCCACTTATTTACAAAAGTAATATTGACCAGCTTCCTGTCGGGGAGGTAAGAATGGTCCCCAAATATTAAAACTGAACCCTGTAATGTGGAGTGACTGAAGAGAAAACGGCCCAAGATTCAGCAAATGGTACAAACCTTTTTAATCTAATAGTTATTTTTTTTCCTTCAAACTGGAATTCTTTCCAGAATGACCAAAAAGTTAGAAAAGTATCTAAAAGAACTGACCCTTGCATATTGTTAACTAAAAGTTTACTGGTGATTAAGATATTTCAGAGACCTCATAAGCTTTCTCAATTCTAAAGATTACTATCACTGAAATTATATTACTGACCCTATTTAGAAAACAGATACACAAATTACTATTGTTTACTGAGTGTTTATTATACGCAATGCTCTGTTTTAGGTTTTACATACACTATTTCATTTATTCCACACATTAATCTTATAAAGTAGGAATTTTAATTCCATTTTATAGATGAGGAAAGAGTCTCATCTGAGACTACTCAGCTAGTAAATAACAAGCCAAGGTTCAAATCCAGGACTGTAAGACTGCAAACCCAACTTTTACAACTATACTATTGTTCAAATAAATAGATAATAATCAAGTGTAAGAAGTCAATTAAGATTCTACGCTTTCCTATTCTTCACTTCAACTTGCAGACGATGTGAAACTGCCTTTCATTACTACTGCCTTACTCAAAAATTCTCACTGGGGCCTACCCACTGCCTAGGAAGTATATTTTCCCTGAGCCAACTCTTATCCAAGCCTCATGTCTCAAATTGCTATTTCCTCAGGAAAACTATCTTGACCTTCCATCCTAAATTAGTCCTCTCTGTTATTATTCTTTCAAACTATCCTTCTTATCCTTTGGGGCTCTTTTCATAACTTGTGTGTTGATTTGTTTAAAGTTCCACTGGGCAGGGACCAAGTGCGGTTTGTTCATCAGTGTATACCCCAATCCTAGCCCCATATACCTAGAGACCAGCATTGTATCTATCAAATAGAAACATTCTTTTGCTGAATGCACCGATGGAATGAATGAAATTAAGTCAGATAGTCAAGGACTTCCATAATCTGTCCCTACTTTATCTTTTCAATCACATTTTGTTACTTTTAGTCCATTCACTGCTTCTTGTAGAGGTCTCCAAGACTGTAAATCCTACCTTGTCTTCCAAGTGCCACTCAAAAACCCGCCTCCCCTAAGAGCACTAGCCCAGACATACCCAGCTTCCCTTTTAACTTCTAATAGACTCACGTACGACTTGCTTACCATACTGCTAGTCCAGCCCTTATTATACACTGCTTTGCAGGGTAAATGCACTGTTCACACATACAAGTCTTAGGTCTCCATCTAGACCTGCACTGTGCAATACAGTGGTCACCAGGCATATGTGTCCATTATGTATAAATCAATTAAAATTAAATAAAACTTCAAATTTAGTTCTTCTTTCACACTAGCCACATTTCAAGCACTCAATAGCTATATATGGCTAGTGGTTACCATTTGGACAGTACAGATAAAGAACATCTCCAACATCACAGATATTTCTGAGGGTCTTGAGTACAAGAACTGTATTTTATACTTCTTCCTATTCCATACTGTGAAGATGGTAGCTACATAAACAGTGAGAGTTCAATAAATATTACAGAGTAATAAAAAATAATAACTTTCTGGATAAGAGAACTTTGACATGACCCTAATTACACTGTAAACAGCTGTCCTCCACACTAGCACAGGGTCTGTACATTAAGCTAATACCTGTCGCTGGGTCAAGCCTTCAGTTATTTTTCCAAAGTATTCTCTAGGAGTCAACCACACAAACAACATTTTCATGGTATTTTTCAGTTTATAAAGTGCTTCACATTCATCATTCAGTTGGCCAATATATTTCCTAAGGAACACAGGGATTCAGGTTAAGTCTATCTACCTAGTGGCATCTAAGTGCAAGACACTGTGTGAGGTGATTTTCCTATGTTTTCATCAGCCTCTAGAGCCCATGCTCCGCAACAAGAGAAGCCACTGCAATGAGAAGCCCGCACACTGCAACAAAGAATAGCCCCCGCTCACCACAACTAGAGAAAGCCTGTGCGCAGCAACGAAGACCCAACGCAGTCAAAAATAAATAAATAAAATAAATAAAATTTTTAAAAAAAGAAAGAAGAAACAGGCTGAGAAAGGGTAACCTATCCATACCCACCAGTAACAAAATCCACATTTCACCCATTATATCTTCAACTCCTACTGGCTAGAAATTTCCAGAGACAAAGTCAATATATTTACTGTAGTAGATGTTGGCTAATAAAATTATGATCTATCTTGTATTTGTAGAAAAGAGGAAAACAAAAAGTAAAGAATGAAAAACTTTCTTTTATAATACTGAAAAGTGTAACTAGGTACTAACTTTTAAGGTAAATGATGCCTTTTTCTTTTAACTAGAAATAGAGCATATACATTTTGGAAGTAAAAGGGTTAGATGAGAGGAGGAAGTATGAGCAATTTTGAAAAGTCCAAATTATAAGACATTTTTAAAGACGCATTGTAATATTACTGGAGATATTGCTACTGTAGGGAATATGTACTAAAATATAGCTGAAGATTAATATTAAACAATGAGTTAAGCTATTTAAAAATTTCAGATCTATATCATTATTTCATATTATTTCAAATGCCCAAATTATTTCAAACTTTAAAAAATACTGAATGACCCAAATGTTTATTAATAATTATAAGTTATGCACTGGCAGAGAGCACACTGATGAGATCTCATCATAAAAAATGCGACTGGGGGGGCATTAAAGTCCTTTATGAGTTTCAATAAATATGATCCAGAAGAATTGGGACGTGTTCCAAACTGCACTGTGTCAACCTGCCAGGCCAATGAACACTCAAACTCAAGTTTTTTCAAATATGAAATACTGATGCTTTTCTAATCTACCTCAAAGAAGACAAAGTAAGATGATTACTTTACTTATTAGGCTTCTTTCTAACTACTCAATTTCTTTAAGAAAAATAACCCCAAATGATGAGAAAATAGTCATTTCATTTGTCCAACTTTTTTTTTTTTTGAGAATGTCTCTTATTTGCACTAAAGCTCTCATTCTCAAAAGGGGACTGAAAGACTGATATACAACAAGGCATCAAAGCATTCTTTAGAAGGCCCAGTACCCACTATGGTTACTGCCAGGAAATCATTCCAAACACTCTCATTCTGAAAAAGGCAGCAGTCACAAGGGGAAAGGAAGTGTACGCTGTCAGAGGTGGCAGGTGTGTTTTGAGGCCAGCAGTGTCTTGTTTTTAATGAGGCACAGTTGCAGGTCTCCAACTGTGTGCCACGAGGGAGCAAGACATCTGAGGGCATCACCTTGAAGGAAAAGAACACTTCATTTAGATGAAGGTTTGGCACCTCTTTTCAGCGGAAAAGCTTAAGGAGTTAGACTGCTTAAAAAGAATAATTCATGCGTTCCAGTTTAAAGAATAAAATATTAAAAAAAAAACTCCATAAGCAATTAGATAAAGTGAAAACAATGTAAAACTGGATTCCATGTTTCTTTCTCTTGAGGGGAGGAGGGAGGAAGGGAGGAAGGATAGGAAAATAGCTACTCTCTTGCTTCTTCCTTACTCTTTTGTACAATGTGTAGATATATCTCTCCTTTAATAGCTTCTTTTTCGTTACATAAAAGCAGAAGTATCAGAGAGAATACAGTCTCTTACGGGATCTTCCCGGAGTACTCCAAGTAAAATGGAAAGGAAGGAGGAAAAGATACATGTGTCAGTTCTGTGGTGTCCTACTTAAAGAGGGCAGCAGCGTTTGAATAAAAAAAGAGTTAATATGCTCCCTGTAACTATGAATCAGCTAATGCTAAAAAGTGTCGAGGTTTCATCTGCTTCCCACCAGACCCAACCTGTGCCTACAGAAGCTACTCTCTTGAGAATGCCCTGTTCACCTTCGAAACAAAATGTTTCATCGAAGTTCCTCTATAATTTTGGGACAGGTGAGGCGAAAGTCAAAAGCAGCCTCAAGCTACCTTCGGCTAGTAAACCGAGGGGGTTTTGGCCCATGGAGAATAAGATGATCAGTAACCCCTTCTTACCAAGGTCCGGGATGAACCTCAAAAGAGTTGTGTTAACAAAGCACATACAGACCCACACCGTGTACCTTAAACGGATGTGGTACGTGAAGTCTTTCGAGTTTCGTGAACTCCTGGGAAAGGGGTGGGAGGGAGGTGAACCAAACAAAGTCGCAACGTTTTGATTTTCCGAGGTCACTTCTAAGGACTCGCCCGAGAGCTTCTTCCGGTAGCGGAATGCTGGCCCCGCGGCGGCCGACAACTGTCGGGCCCCGACCCGGCTCCGTCGACTCTTGTGAGCAGCGCGCGGGTCAAGACCTGCAGTCCGAGGTCGGCTCGAGGCTTGGCCCCGCCCCCTCCCGCCCCCGACGACCCCCGGAGGCGGCGGAGGCGGGGGCACCGCCGGAGCGCGACTCACATGTGCGGGTTCCTCCTGAAGGCGTTGGTGATGTCCTTCACCACCCGCTGCACCAGCACCGCCACCTCCTCGCTCGTCTCGGCCATGTTGGCGGCGTCCGCGGCGGCTCGGGAGCGCCTCCGGGAGAGCGCCGAGCCACCCGCGGGAGTTCCCGGGGAGCGCGCGCGTGTGCGCCGGTTTGGCCGCGCCCCTGCCCCCGCCGTGGAGGCCGCCGCCGAGCACTTCCGGGTCAGCCCGCGGTCGGCCGGTGTGTGGTCCCTGACGAGGCTGAGGCTGGCAGCTTGGTCCCTGACTTCCTCTCGTAAGCGAGTTTCTAAGTGCCCGAGAAGATGCTGCAGACTCATTTGCAAAGTTACCTCAGGTCGCTGTATTACACATTTTATTTTAATTTCTAGTCCACTGGGGGCCGAGGAGGGAGGGGTCCTAAGGTCACTCCCAGAGTCAGGGTCTGGCCTGAATACCCCGCCCAGACCACCTGTCCTCAGCTGTTCAGGAAAGGAGCCAGTCCCAGAAGGCTCCTGGAGGAAAGTTTAACCGAGAGTGAAGATCCTCTTAAGCAGTTAGTCCCTTGGCGTTCTGAGAGCTTGTTCCCTGTATTTTCTTAGTTGGAGGGATGAGGCCGTCCAGAGATGCTCTTGGCTGAATGAGGCCCAGCCGGACCGTATTGGTGACCTCCTTCTGTACCTGCGTGCCAATTTCGGCCACTAAGCAGACGCTTTCAAAGAGTTAATTTAAAAAGTTTAATAAATGGATTAAAGGAGGAAAAAGGAAAGGAAAGGAAAAGTTATTTGCTCTCTCCGTATAGGGAGTAGAAGTACAGAGGTATTTTTTAGATTTTCTACATCGAGTGTACTTTGCTTTGCACGTCATTTGGTGTCCTATGAACGTTGCGTGTTAGTTTTGGAGTTAAAAAACCAAGTCCCTGGCAAGGTTTGCCCTTAATAGCTATTTGCCTTGCTATAAATAATTTTTATAAGAAAAACTGGCTTTCTAGTCCATTTGGATTTTGAAATGCTGTAATTCAAATTTTCACGTATCAGATTTTCTTTCAACCTCTGTGTTAGAAAAAATCCGGCTGCTTTTGGTTCTTTTTACTTAACCCTTGAAGTCTTATCTTTTAGAAACTTTTTTTTTTTTTAAAGCAAACTCACTGTTTAATGTAAACATACGTAGAGCATTTGAAGTAGGGTTGATGATTGTGAAAGTAAAAACCATCCACTGGATGCAAAATTATAAAGCAGTGAATGAGAAATATAAATTATATTCAGTGGTTGATACTCCCTATGGGTACGTTTAGAAAGGCTACACCTGCTGTATGGACTTTGGCCTTCTGGTTTTAAAAGAAATGAGCTAGAAGTTTCATAAAATTACAGAAAAGCAAGATGGACAGGTTTGATTTAGTAAAGTCAAACAAACCTTAACATATTGACAAGTTCTCAAATGAGGCAGTGGAGTGAATTTGTGTTTAGATTCCAGGGCCAAAGACAACTTCAAATGTCCTAATTACTCTTAAAATGTAGTACCAATTCTGAAATGGTTTGGGTTCACTGATAAGTCTTCTTCCTATTCAATTAATCAGAGCCTTGCATCCTTTCCTGGTAAAAGTGGGAAATAAATCCTGACTTCTGGGGCAGAGCTTAAAGGACACACTCAGAAATATGACATTTTTTTCAAAGAATTTATTTTTATCTTAAAAATTAGTGTGATTTTTGTATTTCACTCTAATATATTTAACAGGAAAAACAACGGCAACAGCAAACTTTATTCCCAAATCTTGAAGTGAAATTGGTATTCCAGGAAGATAACATCATAACATATATGATTAGGTGTGTCTCCTTCCAGCACACACACACACAGACACACACACACACTCACACACTACCTTGAAAGGTGTGAATTGTATGTGTCATATTTCTTCTAAGAGTTCACAAATTGTTTCACCCAATTATTAAAGATCTGCTATGTTTAGAACTTGAATTTTTTATAGTTAGAGCATACTAGGACTCTGACCCAGTTCCCTTATTTTGCCAATAAGGAAGCTGAGGTTCAAAGGAGAATTGAAATTCATGTGACTTTAATAATGATATGTTTATAAGAATAGGATATGATGAATTTAGCATGATTTTGTTGAAGGATTCAAAGATTTATGTTCAGGGATCTACAAAATACACTTACTAATAATGAAATATTTTAAATAGCTTAAATGCCCAACTTTGGGGATTGATTAAATTACAGTAAATCTATATGATGAAATACTGTTTAGTCATTTAAAAGTTCATTGTAACTAGGAGAACATGTAGCAAACTCTTAGGAGGAAGTATATTTATAGGAGAATTTTCTAAGTAACACGAAGAACAAAATATAATTTTTGTAATATAAGAAGTTTTTAAAAGTATATGTTAATAAAAACATGGATATATTTATTTGTTAATTAGCCAACTATCTCTTATGCATAATAATTTTCTTAGAGATTGATTTTAAGCAACCATGACTCGCTTAAAAATTAATCTCCCCAAAATCATGCCTTTCATATTTTAAAAGACTATTTGATGATGGGGGAAAATGTAGATATATAATGACAAAAACAAGTACCAAAACAGCATATAAGACAATTATATATGTAACCGAGAAGGACCCCATGGGGCCTTCCCAGGACAGGCCTTCCCCCATATCCTCTGCTTTAGCTCCTCTATGAAGTACCTAGATAATAGTATTTGATGCAAATTTCCTGAGTTGTTTTGCAGATGTGAACATCCCCCACCCCCCCTCACCAAATGGAAGAACTACTTGATGACCTTGAGCACATAGCCCCAGGCCTCCTGGAGCTTAAGGACTGATAAAGTTAACCCTTGTGACACCACCCTGCTACCTCACCATCAGCCAATCAGAGAACTATGCATAAGCTGATCACATACCCTGCAACCCTCCTCCCTCACTTGGCTTTTAAAAGTGCTTTGCAGAAACCTTTTGGGGAGCTCAGGGCCTTTTTAGGGCCTGAGCCACCTCATCTCCTTGCATGGCCTTGCAGTAAACCTTTCTCTGCTCCACACTCCGACGTTTCAGTTTGTTTGGCCTCACTGTGCGTCGGGCACATGAACTTGCATTAACATATATATATGTTGACAAAAAATTATTCAATAGTTGATCTAAGGAAGAAATGGAAAATTTTATTCAAGCCAACCTGAGGATTATAACCCAGGAGATAGTCTTTCAGAAAGCTCTGAGAACCGTTCCACTTATTAGAGTTCAATGCATAGTTATATAAGTTTTTGAGACAAGTTGTGATACGTCAAATAATGTATCATTGACAGTTTACACAATCCAGATCTACACATACAAAGTAGTGGGTCATGGGTTATCATGGCCCCTTACAAGATTAAGAAGGAAGGTTATTTTCTTAAGGAGTTGTGGCTCTTTGTGAGATTAAGAAGCAACATTATCTCCTAAGGAGGTCTGGCTAACACAAATTCACAACACATGCTAAAGGGGAGGGAGGGAGCCCAACCAGGCAACGAAAAATTTTATGTTTAAATTTTTCTCATCTTGCCATAAAAAATGAATTTTATTTCATCATATACAAAACAAATTGTACATAATATAAATATAATGTTAAGTATTAGACTGGGATGATATAAAGTAAAATGTTAACAATGGTTATCTCCATATGATAGAACTACTAGAGATAATTAAGACCTATAAATATACATTCTTTATATTACTCTGGTTGTTCCAAACTTTCTACAATGAAAAACCTAATGTATGTGTTGAGGGCGCTGGTGGGAAGAAAGACACCAAGGTGGTTTTAATGACAGACCTAGTACAGTTGACTTTTGAACAACGTGAGAGTTTGGGGAGCTGACCCTCCACACAATCAAAAATCTGCGTATAATTTACAGTCAGCCCTCCATATCCCTGGTTCCAGTTCCTCCTTTTCTGTGGTTCAGTATCTGGGGATTCAGCCAAACCTGGATCACAGTACTGTAGTATTTACTATTGAAAAAAAAATTTGTGTATAAGTGGACCTGTACAGTTTAAACTCTTGTAAAATGGTACAGATGAACCTGTTTGCAGGCAGAAATAGAGACACAGATGTAGAGAACAAACGTATGGACACCAAGGGGGGAAAGTGGGGTGGGGTGGGGGGGATGAATTGGGAGGTTGGGATTGACATGTATACACTAATATGTATAAAATAGATAACTAATAAGAACCTGCTGTATAAAAAATAAAATAAAATTCAAATAAAAGAATCAATAAACTGCAAAAAAAATAACACTTGTTGTTCAAGGGTCAACAGTAATTATCTTTGTGCAGAGTTGTAAATGACCTTATAATCTGTTTTCATCTTTGCTCTGTATTATTCCACTTTTATCACTATGATGTGTTGTTTATTTACTCCATTATTTGGATTGAAGTCCATTTTACTATGGTAACATTATGCAAGATAGAATGTAAATAGTACTAAACATGTTTTTACCGTGTGCTATTATTACAAAAACAAGTTTATTTCCTCCATTAAAGTAATTAAGTGCTCAATTTTAAGTGCTTTATTATAATATTACCATTGTGACTAAATATATACTTATAGTATACCCAACCTCAACCTTAATCACTGTCCTAATATTTAAAATCCAAGAACTTACAAAGAAATAGGAGAAGGGAAATATAATACTAGTCAAGAAGTTACAATATCAATGTCTTTTTATGAATTCTTAAGAAAAATCAATAGGAGTAATGTTATCTGTAAAGTTTTTATTAAAAACCATTTCAAGAAAAGGAATAGAAATTAATAAATGAATTTAAAAAGACATGTACATAAAACTTAGGGGAGTTTTGGTATACATTCTGCCTCAGTGTGTAGGTTTATTTTCCCAAATACAAAACTTCATGTATGATCAAGAACTATTTTTTTTAAAGTCACAAAATCATGAATTGCAAATGCCATCTATTCTTGTACTTAGTTGATATATCTAGTACTTCATTATTCTTTTTTATTGTTACTATTTATTTATAATTAAAGTATCATTGATTTACAATATTGTGTTAGTTTTGGGTGTACAGCAAAGTGATTCAGTTATATATATATATACACACACACACATATATATATATTTTTCAGATTATTTTCCATTATAGGTTATTATAAGATATTGAATATTGTTCCTGTAACACTTCACTATTATAATTGTTGAGATAAAGATAAGAAAATGCATGTGATAGCACCTTTAAACTGGGAAGCACTATACAAATTATTACTTATTTCTATGAGTTGACACAACATCATTACAGGTAAATCAGTATTAAAACACAATAGTAAACTAAGATGAAGCTTAATACTAACTTTCAAAATGAAACTCTATTGTTTAATATTCTAAAGAGAATTATACTGCTATTATAATTAATTTCCTAATCAAAACATGAACTTTTTTTAACCAGACAAATTAGGTAAATGTTATAAAGATGCTTATCATGACAATGACTTTAAATGATCAGTTAGTACTGATGTTGGAATCCATGATGATAGAGGAATGAAGGTACTAATTGCATAATATGGTTTTTGTTGCTGAGTAACTGGTGTTTTATTTTTCTTGACATTTGATAGTTCCAAAATGTCATCCTTTTCCTTTATCTTCTTCTCCCTACCACAGAGGCCCAGGAAACCCATGATGTAATCTTCAGAAAAGAACAGGAGAAAATGTCTGGAGAGAAGAAGAGCCAATCCAGGCCTTGCATATGGAAACAGCTAGGGAGATGGGTATGTCTCTATGATGGATTCAATGTTTCTCATGTACTGAAGATGTCAAATTTTTCTAGGAATTTCTTAGTAATATGCCATTTAGTGGATGACTAAGGGAAAGAAGTATCCAAATATGAGTACATTCTTAAGGAGTTATTTTTTTGCTTTGTGTTTTTCTTATTCTTCAGTGTAAATATGACAATCATGTAATAGACTTAGGTTAAAAAATCATAACTGAAAATTTAGGAAAGTAGTAAAAGCTTCATGTTTACTACCAAAGAGGTTTAGTTGAGACTTCTTCGGTAACTGCCTAAAAGTAAGACAGAGCTATATCTCCTCTTCTTTCATCTCACTTCTTAAGCTAATTTTTCAACTCAGAAATTTTATAATGAAAATATACCATATTTCTCAGTTTCTTCCTGTTTCCATGTTTTAAGCCACCTCTGACACTTATCAAAATTAAAAACAGGCCAAAATCACCCATAGGAAATGATGAACTTTCTTTGTTAAATGTTGAATGATGCCCTAACTTGTAGTATAGTATTTATAGAGACTGACATTCTGAGTTTTAGGAAGGAATGCCAAAGAGTGACTCCCCAGTTAACATCTTCTGACTTTAGGCACTTGAATTTCTATGGTAAGTCTGCAAAATCACCATCAGTGTGGAAAAAAGAACAAAGCAAAATGTTGTGTATTGGGTTCATAGGAGGAGAAGGTTAAATACCACCTCTGAGGGATGAGACTCCAAGTAATTGTACTTATTTATTCCACAAATTTTAATGAATGTTACTGTGTATAAGACATTGTGCTTGCTGCTAGGTATACAGTGGTGAGAAAAACAGACATTATTCTTGCCTTCTTGTAGGACTTACCATCTAATGGAAGAGATACACAATATTCAAATAAACAGAAAAATGTATAATGAAAAATTGTAATCCATGACACAAAAGGTAAAAGCAAGGCACCATGCTAGATGATAACAGTGTGGAGTAACAGCAGAGCTTTAGACAGTGTGGTCAGGGAAACCTATTCCAGGTGGTGATATTTAAGCTGAGACCTGAAAGATAAGAAGGAACCAGCCCTGTGAAAAGCAGGGGAAGAGCCTCATCAATAGTGGAAACACCTATGGTCAACTAATCTATGACAAAGGAGGCAAGGATATACAATGGAGAAAAGACAGTCTCTTCAATAAGTGGTGCTGGGAAAACTGGACAGCTACATGTAAAAGAATGAAATTAGAATACTCCCTAACACCATACACAAAAATAAACTCAAAATGGATTCGAGACCTAAATGTAAGACCAGACACTATAAAACTCTTAGAGGAAAACATAGGAAGAACACTCTTTGACATAAATCACAGCAAGATCTTTTTTGATGCACCTCCTAGAGTAATGGAAATAAAAACAAAAAGAAACAAATGGAACCTAATGAAACTTCAAAGCTTTTGCACAGCAAAGGAAACCATAAACAAGACAAAAAGACAACCCTCAGAATGGGAGAAAATATTTGCAAACGAATCAACGGACAAAGGATTAATCTCCAAAATATATAAACAGCTCATTCAGCTCAATATTAAAGAAACAAACAACCCAATCCAAAAATTGGCAGAAGACCTAAATAGACGTTTCTCCGAAGAAGACATACAGATGGCCAAGAAACACATGAAAAGATGCTCAACATCACTAATTATTAGAGAAATGCAAATCAAAACTACAATGAGGGGCTTCCCTGGTGGTGCAGTGGTTGAGAGTCCGCCTGCCAATGCAGGGGACACGGGTTCGAGCCCTGGTCTGGGAAGATCCCACATGCCGCGGAGCAACTGGGCCCGTGAGCCACAACTACTGAGCCTGCGCGTCTGGAGCCTGTGCTCCGCAATAAGAGAGGCCGCGATAGTGAGAGGCCTGCGCACCGCGATGAAGAGTGGCCCCCACTCGCCACAACTAGAGAAAGCCCTCGCACAGAAACGAAGATCCAACACAGCCAAAAATAAATAAATAAATTAATTAATTAATTTTTAAAAAATTACCTTTCTAAAAAAAAAAAAAAAAAAACTACAATGAGGTATCACCTCACACCAGTTAGAATGGGCATCATCAGAAAATCTACAAACAACAAATGCTGGAGAGGGTGTGGAGAAAAGGGAACCCTCTTGCACTGTTGGTGGGAATGTAAATTGATACAGCCACTATGGAGAACAGTATGGAGGTTCCTTAAAAAACTAAAAATAGAATTACCATATGATCCAGCAATCCCACTACTGGGCATATACCCAGAGAGAACCGTAATTCAAAAAGACACATGCACCTGAATGTTCATTGCAGCACTATTTACAATAGCCAGGTCATGGAAGCAACCTAAATGCCCATCGACAGACGAATGGATAAAGAAGAAGTGGTGCATATATACAATGGAATATTACTCAGCCATAAAAAGGAACGAAATTGAGTCATTTGTTGAGACGTGGATGCATCTAGAGACTGTCATACAGAGTGAAGTAAGTCAGAAAGAGAAAAACAAATATCGTATATTAACGCACGTATGTGGAACCTGGAGAAATGGTACAGATGAACCGGTTTGCAAGGCAGAAGTTGAGACACAGATGTAGAGAACAAACGTATGGACACCAAGGGGGAAAAACCGCGGTGGGCTGGGGGTGGTGGTGTGCTGAATTGGGTGATTGGGATTGACATGTATACACTGATGTGTATAAAATTGATGACTGATTAAAAAATAAAAATAAAAATAACAGAAAAAAAAATAATGGAAACAGTATGTGTGAAGTCCTTAAGGAGAAGAGAGTTTACATAGCATGTCTCAGAAATTGAAAGAAGGCCAAGCTAATAACTTTTACTGACCTGAAAGTGTTTGTAAAGTGATTTCAGATTTAGTATTGCTTTCACCTGTATGTCAGCTATGAGCATGATTGCTTAATTCCACTTTTCTTACTTTCTGTATCCTCTTTTTTCTTTTTTATACCACACTGAACAGCTCACCAAGGACAGCTCATGTCACATGGTTACATGGTGTCCCATGGTCAGGTATTTAGTCATGAAGCCCAGTAGCAAACCCAGAACTGTTTCTCAAAAGGCTAATATTTATCAATAGAAGAGGATAGGTTTTTTTCCAAAACCCTAAGAGTGTTTCCATGACATTTTAAAAAAATTTTTTGCTACCACTGGATCTTCTGGGTCATATGGCCCAAGATCAGCTTGCATGGAAGCTCTGGGATCCATTCAAAACTATGAGTTACTCAGTCAATTATTCCAACTAGAACATTTGAATAGAGTACATATTGCCTCCTGAATCTAAAGTGGCCCATGCGTCTCTCAGTGGTAGAGTGTACAGGATGAAGCAGCTTGTCCTTCACGTTGATAGAAATATTGTGACATGCCCCGGACTACTGGACTCTTAGAAGCTTCACTACCATGACAGGCCCCTGAATGTTTTAAGGGCTTATCTAGCATCCTCTGTCATGTATGTGTTTTGCCAAGGCATGTAGCGTATTTTTACTTACTACATATGAAGTCAAATACCTGAAAGGAAAAAAGGACTAAAGCTCTCATTATATACTCAAGACTCTTGTATTTTTTCCTTGTAGCATATATTAAATGCAATTAACAGTTGTCTAATTAGTTCAATATCTTTATCATTCTGTAGAATGTAACTCCACACGGGCTAGAACCCTATTTTTCCTGTTCAGTGCTGTGTATCTGTACCTTGCCTTGCATATAATGGGCTCTCAATTAATATGTAAATGCATGGATAGATGAATGAAAGAAAAGAAATGGAAAAAAATAAGAAAGGATAGAATAGCCAACATGTAGCATAGATAAAGAAGCTGTAGAGGAACTCACCGAGGAATTTAGTTAGAGGCTGAATCGTGAGGAAACTTAAGACCATATTTTGGCAGTTGAAATTTTTCTGAAAGGGTTGCAGGGAGCCATTGAAGGGGTTTATGCTTCTCTGTTGAAATCCACCCATTTTTCAGGGTGCTCTCCTTACTTTATACTATGTTTAGTTATACATACATATGTAACTTGAGCACACACATGTATCTATACATACACAGTTTTGAGTTTCATCACATAATAAAATGAGGGAATCCATTTCATATTTGTTTTCTTAGTACCTGGCATATTACCTGAACATAGTAAGCACTTCAGCATTTGTCAAATGAACAAATAAAGGCCCAGTTCAAATGCCACTTCTCTACTTGTTTTAGTTTCTTAAGATGGAAGGTTAGGTTATTGATTTGAGATCTTTCTTCTTTTTTATATAGGTATTTACAGCTATACATTTCCCTCTAAGCACTGTTTTAGCTGAATCCAATAAATTTTTATATGTTGTGTTTTCATTTTCATTTGTCTCAAGGTATTTTCTAATTTCCATTGTGATATTTTCTTTGACCTTGATTATCTCAGAGTGTGTTGTTCAATTTCCACATGTTTGTGAACTTCCCTAACTTCTGTCTGTTACTTATGTCTTATTTCATTCCATTTTGGTCAGAGACCATACTTTGTATGATTTCAATAGTTAAACTTATTGAGGCTTCTTTTATAATTTAATATAATGGTGTATTCTGGAAAATGTTCCCTGTACTCTTGAGAAGCATACGTATTTTGCTGTTGTTAGGTAGGGTGTTCTGTAGATGTCTATTAGGTTCTGTTGATTTATAGTGCTGTGCAAGTCTTCTATTTCCTTAATCTTATTTTTAATTGTTTTTTTTCATTATTGAAGCTGGGATATTGAATTCCTCAATTATTATAGTCAATTTCTCTTTTGATTCTGTCAGTTTTTCCCCTCATGTATTTTGGGGCTTTGTTGATAGGTGAATATATGTTTATAATTGTTATATGTTCTTGATGGATCAATCCTTTAATCATTATGAAATATCCTTCTTTGTCTCTAGTAAAAAATTTTGTCTTAAAGTCTATTTTTTTCTGATATTAGTATAGCCAGTTCTTTTTTTGGATACTGTTTATGTGGTATATCTTTTTCCATCCTTTTCCTTTCAAGCTATTTATACCTTTGGATCTAAAGTAGTGGTCCCTAACCTTTTTGGCACCAGGGACTGGTTTCGTGGAAGACAGTTTTTCCACAGACCAGGGGGTGGGGGGCCAGAGATGGTTCAGGAGGTAATGCAAGCGATGGTTCAAGCGGTAACGCAAGCGATAGTTCAGGCTGTAATACAAGCTATGGGAACTGATGGGGCGCGGCAGATAAAGCTTTGCTTGCTTGCCTGCTGCTCACCTCCTGCTGTGCGGCCTGGTTCCTAACAGTCTACCGACTGGTACTGGTCCATGACCCAGGGGCTGGGGACCCCTGATCTAAAAGTATCTATCTTGTAGACAGTATATAGTTGGATTATATCTTTTAAAAAAAAAAATCCATTCTTCTAATCTCTGCCTTTTACTTTGAGATATTAATATATTTACATTTAATGTAATTACTGATAAGGAATAATATATATCTGCATTTTGTATTTTTTTCTATATGTCTTATGTCTTTTTGTTCCTCTATTACTGTTTTATTTTTCATATTAAATAAATATACTTTACCATTTTAATTGCCTTGTCATTTCTTTTATTGCATTTGTTTTTTTGTTTTGTTTTGTTTTTTATTTATTTATTTATGGCTGTGTTGGGTCTTCGTTTCTGTGCGAGGGCTTTCTCTAGTTGTGGCGAGCGGGGGCCACTCCTCATCACGGTGCACGGGCCTCTCACTGTCACAGCCTCTCTTGTTGTGGAGCATAGGCTCCAAACGCGCAGGTTCAGTAATTGTGGCTCACAGGCCTAGTTGCTCCGCGGCATGTGGGATCTTCCCAGACCAGGGCTTGAACCCGTGTCCCCTGCATAGGCAGGCAGATTCTCAACCACTGTGCCACCAGGGAAGCCCTGCATTTGTTTTTTGAGTTTTATTTTTGTTGGGCTTCCTAGAGATGGGTTTCCTAGGGATTACAATTACAATCTTATCTTTAACAATCTAGTTCAAAATAAAAACAACTTAATAACAATAGTTTATAAAACTTTGCTGCTGTGTATCTCCATTCTCTCCTTCCTCATTTGTGCTATTACTGTCATACATATTACATCTTTATATATTGTATGCAATTATATACAATCAATCAACATTGATTATAATCATTCCTTTATGCAATTGTGTTTAAAATCAAATAGGAGATATAAAAAAGAGTTCCACACTAAACAATATATTTATACTGCTTTTTAGATTTACCTGTTTAGTTACCTCTATTAGTGCTCTTTATTTCTTCATATGGATGTGACTTACTGTCTAGTGTCTTTTCATTTCAACCTAGAGAACTGCCTTTAATATTTCTTGTATGGCAGGTCTGCTTATGAAAAATTTTCTCTGCTTTTTTTTATCTGGGAATGTCTTTTTTCCCTGATTTTTGCAGGATAGTTTTGCTGGGTGTAGGAATCTTGGGTTGATAGCCTTTCTCTTTCAGTGCTTTGGATGTGTCATCCTCCTACCTTCTGATCTCTATGTTTTTTGATGAGACATCAACTGTTAATTTTATTGAGGGTTCCTTGTATATAACTAAATACTTCTCTTTTGCTGTGCTCAAGTTTTTATCTTTGTCTTTTAACAATTTGATTATGATGTGTTATGACTTTCTTTAAATTTGTTCTACTTGGAGTTTTGTTGAGCTTCTTGCATGTGTTAATAATTTGCATCAAATAAGAAGTTTTTAAGTCAATATTTCTTTAAATATTCTGTCTGCCTCTTTTTCTTTTCATTCTAAATCACTCTTTAACAATGTTTAATAAGCTTAGAATTTAAAATTTTAGTATTAAATATTTTATTTCTAGAAGTTCTTTTACAAATATGCTAGCTTCTTTCTAGAGTTACCTATTCCTCTCAGATGCTTTTAGGGTTATGTTTTTATTTGTTTAAATAGAATAACCATAGTTATTTTATAACCTGTATATAATATTTCCAGTATCTGAAGTCTTTGCATATCTGTTTCTCGAAATTATTGTTTTGCTTATTTCGCTCATGATACTGTTTTTGTGTGTGTGTGTGTGTGTGTGTGTGTGTGTGTGCGCTTATTATCCCTGAAAAACTATTTTGGGGGGGTTCTTTAAAGCTTAAGATGATGATGCCTTCCTCATAGAAGAACTTACTTTTGCTTCTGCCAGGTGCCTGGAAAACCATCAGTCTGTCACCACCTTAAACCAATTCACAGTTTAGGTTCCCTGAATATGAACCTTTTAAAAATCTGTCTTAGGGCTATCCCGTGGCCTCAAGTTCTCAGGGTATGTTTTCTTTACTCTCTCAGCCTCCCATGTTCCACAGTATGCTATGAGTGGAGGTGAGAGAGGCAGGGGTGTGTTTAAACCTGGTTCATCCATATTTTAATCAGTGTGTCCCTTTGAGATCCTTTTTGATTCCTCATTTGGGGTTGACCCTTGACCTTGACATCTGTTCCCATGGCAGATAAGGCCAAAAGCGAACAACAGTTACCTGGATTAGTAGCTGTCTCAGGACAAACATGGCTAAGAATTCAGGTGTTCCACTTAGCTATCTGGATTCCACTTTCCCTTAGATTTTTGACCTGTTGGTTTCCAGTCTCTTGACAGCTCTTCATTGCTTTGAGGAGCTTTTTAAAAACTTTAACTAGCATTTTAGTTCTGTTCAACTGAAAGATTAGATTGAACAATCTAGCCCCCCATTAGCAGCAATAGAAGTCTGCAAAGTTTTTTAAGGATAAATCTTTAACAATACTGTCTGAAATCTTCTCTCATTACATATCATAAGAGACAAAGATTGGAATGGGAAGTTAGAAAGGCATTTTTTAGATTTTTGAATTAATCACAGAAAGAATTTATTTACAAATATTTATTGAATCACTCACTGTTTTGTAGAAGACTGGGTGCTGGAAGGATACAAAGTTTTAAACAGCGTAAATATTTTCATTAGGCAGCTTTTCATTCTAGTAATTCTGAAATTATAGTGGCACCTTTAATTAAATTACCTCTTAGAATTAACTCATTTACAGGAACAGTTATGCTATCTGACCCCCTTAAAATCTCAGTGTGCTGTGGACCTGCTCTTAGGGTAAAGAGGTCTATGGCATAGTTTTGCATAATTACTCTTATTTAAACAGGTTATTTTATTAAAGAGTTTATTTTATTTACACAGTAAGTTATTAAACAGTATTAATTATTTACCAGTATTTTATTTAAACAATACATTTATGTCTTGTTACTTTAAAGTGGTGACAAAACAAGTTTCTTTCAAATTTTATTTTTGCATTATATACAAAGGAACTATTAACTTTTTACTTGTTTTTAAGGGACCATATATTTTATAGATAGGATTAATGTGGGTTTTTTTGTTTCTGGCCTTTACTTGTAGATTTGCCAAGTTTATGAAGTCTGTTGTCATTCGGCACAATCATTCATTTGAAGTGTACATAAAAAAGAAATTTGGCATAAAGCCACAAATCATTAGTTGATGGATTTTTAACTAAAAAAGAAAGTAAGGTGTTTAACTCTAAGAAACTTCAACATACAACCACATTGACAGCAGAGATTTCTATTTAGATTCATACAACAGTCTTACTGAGATGTTTTTGGATTTGTTACATGTAATTCACTAATCACAAATAAAGCAAAAGTTGATTTTTGTGTGTGTATTATGACAGCATATTTTATTTGCAGGTAAGATTTTTTAAAATATTTTTTCATTTTTTTATTGAGATATAATTGACATATAGTACTGTATAAGTTTAAGGTGTACAACATAATGATTTGACTTACATACATCATGAAATGATTACTACAGTAGGTTTAGTGAACATCCATCATCTCAGATAGACACAAAATTAAAGAAATAGAAAAAAAAATCTTTTTCCTTTTGATGAGAACACTTAGGATTTACTCTTTTAACAACTTTCATTTATAACATACAGCAGTGTTATTATCTTTATCACATTGTACATTACATCCTTAGTACTTATTTATTTTATAACTGGAAGTTTGTACTTTTGACTGCCTTCATCTAACCCTCCCTCCCTCCCACCCCTCGCCTCTGTTGGCTGCAAATATGATCTCTTTTTTTTTTTTTTTTTTAATTAATTTTTATTTTTGGCTGTGTTGGGTCTTCGTTTTTGTGCGAGGGCTTTCCCCAGTTGCAGCAAGCCGGGGCCACTCTTCATCATGGTGCGCGGGCCCCTCACTATTGCGGCCTCTCTTTTTGCGGAGCACAGGCTCCAGATGCGCAGGCTCAGTAGTTGTGGCTCACGGGCCCAGTTGCTCTACGGCATGTGGGATCCTCCCAGACCAGGGCTCGAACCCGTGTCCCCTGCATTGGCAGGCAGATTCTCAACCACTGCGCCACTAGGGAAGCCCTGATCTCTTTTTTAATGAGCTTGTTTGTTTGTGTTTGAAGTATAATTGACCTGTAACACTATGTTAATTCCTGGTACACAACATAGTGATTCAATATTTCTCTACATTTCAAAATGATCACCACTAGTTGTCATCTGTCACCCTACAAAGATATTATATAACTATTGACTATACTCCCCACATTGTACATTTCATACTCGTGACTCTTTTTTTTTTTCAGTTCATGGCAATTTATTTAATTTAAAAATAAAAACAAACAATAAAACAAAACAAAAATCAGTTTCCAGGGAAAATACAAACACTTTGGGTGGTTATCCAGCTTTTTTTTTTTCCCTGTAGGCTATCCTGGGCTCAAACCAATCAAATGAATGAAAACCAGTTTTGATTGGAGCCATAAAGCATGTTGCACCAATTAAATCACACCAATATATTATTATAATATGTTTGAAATGCCTTTCAGACTAATAAATTAAAAAAGACAAATTCAAATTAAAAAGTCGACTTTTTATTACCAAAAAAAAAAAAGAAAAGTCACAACACAGATTAAAAAAAAAAATGTGCAGTCAAGTTTCTTTTTTTTTTTCTTCATTTATTTTATAACTGCAAGTTTGTACTTCTTAATGTCCCTCACTTATTTCCCTCCTCCCTCCACCCTTCTCCCCTCTGGTAAGCACCTGTTTGTTCTCTGTATGTATGACATTGATTCTGTTTGGTTATGTTTGTTCATTTGTTTTGTTTTTCAGATTCCACATGTAAGTGAAATCATATGGTATTTGTCTTTCTCTGACTTATTTCACTTAGCACAATACCTCTAGGTCTATCCATGTTGTCACAAGTGGCAAGATTTCATTGTTTCTTATGGCTGAGTAATATTGCATTGTGAATATATACCACATCTTCTTTATCCATTCATCTATTGTTGGGCACTTGGGTTGCTTCCATATCTTGGCTATTGTAAATAAGGCTGCAATGAACATAGAAGTACATGCATCCTTTCTAATCAGTGTTTTTGTTTTCTTTGGATAAATACCCAGGAGTAGAATTGCTGGATCATATGGTAGTTCTATTTATAGTTTTTTGAGGAATCTCCGTACTGTTCTCCACCAGTTTACATTCCCACCAACAGTGCATGAGGGTTCCCTGTTCTCCACATCCTCGCCAGCACTTATTTGTTGTCTTTTCGATAATAGCCATTCTGACAGGTGTGAGGTAGTATCTCGCTGTTGTTTTGATTTGCACTTGGGGGTGGGGCTGGGTCCTGGGTCCTCTGGTGGATGGTGCCAGGTCCCAGGGTGGCTGGAACCTTGGGGGGTCCTATAGCAGCCAGCCTGCTCGTTGGTGGGGTTGTGTTCCCACCCAGCTAGCTTCCTGGCCTGGGGTGTCCCAGGACTGGTGCCCACCAGCTAGTGGGCAGGACTAGGTCCCAGCACTAATAAGCTAAAGGGAGGGTTCCAAAATGGCACTTACCAGCACGAGTGTACTTTTGATGGGATGAGCTCCCTAAAAATGGCTGCTGCCAGCATCTATGTCCCCAGAGTGAGTTTCAGCTGCCTTCTTCCTCTCCCAGAGGCTCTCCAAGATCAGGAAGTGGGTCTGACCCAGGCTGCCTTCAAATTACCGCTTATGCCCTTGGTCTTGAAGCATGTGAGATTTGTGTGTGCCCTTTAAGAGTGGAGTCTATTTCTCATAGTCTTCTGGCTCTCCCAAAATCAAGCCTCACCGGCCTTCAAAGCCAAACGTTCTGGGGCTCATCTTGCTATGTAGGACCTTGGGTCTGGGGAGCTCCTGATGTAGGGCTCAGACCCCTCACTCCTTGGGGAGAACCTCTGCAATTGTAATTATTCTCACATTTGTGGGTTGCTCACCTGGGGGTCTGGGTCTTGATTGTACCATGTCTTTGCCCCTCCTACCCATTTCATTGTGGTTCCTTCTTTATATTCTTAGAGAGATCTTCTTTATATTCTTGAGAAGATCTTTTCTGATGGTTTTCAGGTCCCTCTCATGGATAATTGCTCAGTAAATAGTTGCAATTTTGGTGTGCCTGTGAGAGGAGATGAGCTCAGGGTCTTCCTACTCCACCATCTTGGTCACTCCCACAAGATGTTTCATTCTTAACATGGGATCATGCAAAAATCTTGGGCAATAAATTAATAGAGATAATGTTTCTTTGCTGTATAATTTAATAAATAAAAGCAATGATTTAGCAACTGTAGAGTTTTTAACTGAACTAACCATTTATTAGCTATTAATGAGGTATTATAAGAAGGAATGTTAGTTGACTTATATTCTTAACATGTGTTGAAATATTTTATTAAAGGTATAATGCCTCATTGTAAGGAAAATTGTAATGTAGAATTCTGAGGTTCTTATTCCGTTATTCCATTTTAGACTGAGTGGCAAAAATTACCATCAATACATGCAGTATTGTCAGATATTTTAAATTACATTTTGTTTCGTTATTCACTTAAATTTGTTTATTTTATAAGAAGCTAATTTACATGAAATTTATTATAAGATAGACTTACAAGGACATTCTTACCTTTCTATTTTCTCTTTTAGAAAAGCCTATATTTTCACCATGTTAAATTGCATTATGCAATTGTGATTTCTTAGTGTTATGAAGAATGTAGTGAGGCTTAGGTGTCACATCGTGGACTGGTAAAAATGGCATCATGGAAATGGTGTTAACATGGTTTTCAAAAGAATGAAAGATAAAAGGAACAGACAGAAAACTAATAACAGTTAAAACTGGATAACAGTTTACTGGAAAAAATTTATAGTTTCTGTAGTTTAGTCATAATGAACAGGAATTACAAATATTGAACATAGTATAACTTTTCAAAAATTTTCCTTCCATTTCTTTTGCCACTTGACAGCAAGGAAATGAATTTTGAATTAAATACATAAGCTATTGTACTCATGTGTATCTTATATTTTTAATGTAAGATGGAAAGCTGGCTTACAGCCACTTTTTAATGCATAAAAACAGTTTTAATGAATGCTAACAAAGTCATACAGTCTTATGAATATTATTTGCTTGAAAACCTTCCTGTATTTCATAAACTCTAGCTAAAATGACTTTATGTGTTACTTGAGCAAATTTAATCCTGTGCTGATGAATATGTTCTTTATACAAAATTTCAAATAAAATATAAAAAATGTATTTCAGTTAAAATGATTTTATATTTTCCCCCCAACTTTCTGATAAGATTTAATTTTGACCAAGAGCAGTTCTAATCATATTGTACTTCAGGGCCCCCAAAAGTCCACATCCATTTGTAACTGTGTCAGAGTGAATTAGGTTTTTCATTGCCATTGATGACATACATTTGAGCCAACAGACCATACTCCAATAATAGAACCAACTAATATAAGCTATCTTTTAATCACTTTTTTCATTGTTAAAATCCTTAGGTAAGTCCATGATACAGTGCCAACTCAATACCAACATCAAGAAAGGATTGGCTGTTTATTACTGGCTCTAACAGAGCTGACAATTCTCTTTTATTTCTTTTTATTTGAAAAAAGTGTTTTTTCATAAATATGTTTTTTTCTTTCAAGATAAATGAGTGAAGCCATTTTAGAAATTTATTTTATACTCTTCTTTATAACTTAAAGAAATAATTATCTAAGGAGAGTCAGTCTGACTAGTGATAAACCTAAATTGTAGAATTTTAATGTGATTTTTTTAATAGCTAGAACTATTAAGTAAATACTTTTAACTTGATGCAATAAAAAGAGGTTCACCCTGAGAAAACCATAATTCAAAAAGAGTCATGTACCACAATGTTCATTGCAGCACTATTTACAATAGCCAGGACATGGAAGCAACTTGTGTCCATCGACAGATGAATGGATAAAGAAGATGTGGCCCATACATACAATGGAATATTACTCAGCCATAAAAAAAATGAAATTGACTTACTTGCTGTGAGGTGGATGGACCTAGAGACTGTCATACAGAGTGAAGTAAGTCAGAAAGAGAAAAACAAATACTGTATGCTAACACATATATATGGAATCTAAAAAAAAACAAAAAAACAATGGTTCTGAAGAACCTAGGGGCAGGGCAGGAATAAAGACGCAGACGTAGAGAATGGACTTGAGGACATGGGGAGGGGGAAGGGTAAGCTGGGACGAAGTGAGAGAGTGGCATGGACATATATACACTACCAAATGTAAAATAGCTAGTGGGAAGCAGCCGCATGTCACAGGGAGATCAGCTTGGTGCTTTGTGACCACCTAGAGGGGTGGGATAGGGAGGGTGGGAGGCAGACGCCTGAGGCAGGAGATATGGGGATATATGTATATGTATAGCTGATTCACTCTGTTATAAAGCAGAAACTAACACACCATTGTAAAGCAATTATACTCCAATAAAGATGTTTTAAAAGAAAAAAAAAGAGGAGGTTCATTTATAGTTAGCAGCATCCATCTTCACACAAAACATTCTATTTAATGAAGTATTTCAATTGAGCAAACATTTGCTGGGTATCTGTTATATGCATGGCATGTCCATAGAGGTGACAAAGATGACCAAAACTAGACCCTGCTCCCAAGAAACGTCTTTTCTAAAGCAGATTATCCTATTCACCTATAGTCTTGTTTAGTTGCAAATCTACTTTGCATACCAAGACTTTCTTTTGGAATAGTGCAAATGAAAACTTTTGAGTATCCACTGATTGGAAGATCAGAAACTCTCAATCAGTGTATGGTCCTAATAAAGGAGATGTAACTTGTTTAAACAAAATATATTCAGGCTTTTATTTCAGAAATTATATTTGGAAAAAATCTAAACTGCTCCCTGATACTTTTTTGACTATGTAAATAAGACTTTTTCATTTAAAATTATAAACCAGAATTGAAACTCAATGTCATACAATTTAATTCCCTTGTTTTTAAGAGGGAGTTAATTGTATATTATTAGCAGCCAAGTGTAGATTTTAAAATTAAGATGGTTTTTTAAAAATCAGATTTGTCCTTTTAAATTCTAGCGCGGGGTTATACAAGCAAGCTGTCAGTTCATTCCTATATATATTTTGACTTTAAAACAAGAACTTACGTCACTAGGATAAGTAATTTTCTAGCCTAGTATATTTTTAAGCTTTAGAGAACTCATAGAGGAGAAAGTTTCAAAAAAAATTTACATTATTTTAGATAGCTATTTGCTAGTAGATATGATACTGGAAACCCATGAATTACCTGGATGGGGAAAACTGGTTTTCTTTAATTCCTAGATTTTTCCCCATTTCAACCAACACTTAGATTGACTCTGCTGCAAGAAAAAGGCTGGAACTAAAAAGCTCCATGTTGTATTTTGAGGCATCATTGTTGTGTGTGTTTGTGTGCATGCGTGCGTGTGTGTATTTTAAGATCACTCATGTCGGAGAAAAGTCTTTCATGACACTGGCCTCCACTCTATGTACTTGAACATAATTAAATTGAAATGTTAAGGATATTGATAGAAATATTTTAAAGATTCTTTTCAATACTTGCCTTCCTTATTAGGCAGAATTCTTAGCATATGTCCTCTTCTCTTGATGGTATTGATTATGCAGGTCATACCTCCAGACCAAGCCTCCTGCTATCCTCCACACAACTTCCAAAGTGATTTTTCTAATACAGAAAAATGACCATGTCATTTCTGTGCTTAACAGCTTTCAGCTACTCTTTACCAATCACCAAAGAAAAATCCAGATTTTTGTTTATGATACAAAAGACTTCCATAATCTGACCCAACCTACTGTTTCTGGACTTAATTCTCAGTGTTAGACTCTGTGCTTGGATTGAAGAGAGAGATGAGAAGTGGATCTTATATATAACCTTTAAGAGTTCACAGATTGTGAACTGGTGCTGCTACTCAGTAACTGTAATGGTCTGGTTAATGCATAGAGCAGGAGTCACCATGGCATTTCAGAATCCCGGGTGATTATATCCAATGAACAAGTCTGTTTTGGTCATAATAAAGAAGCCTAGAACTGCCCTGGGAAGAGGAGATGGCTGTCAGGTAAATGAGCCTTGAAAAATTGTAGTAATAGTAGGAGAAGGAGGCTCTGCTGATAGTAATACCACTCATATGTCTGCAGGTAAATAATTATAACCCATGTTTTATGCAAAAATACCATCTCTTTTCCCTCTATTTTATGTAGCCCTCAAAACAACTTGTTGAGATCTTATCAGTATCCTCAATTCACAAGTAAGGAATGAGATGAAATTACAGGTAAGGAATGAGATGAAATTACTGTATTCAAGATTAAACAGCAAATTAAGTCAGACTTCCCTCTGTCACCAAATTCTGTGATCACCATGGATAAAACTTCTGGGTTCACTCTCTGATCCAAGATCAAGGAAGTAGAAAGGAATGGATTCCAGGTTCTTGAGCTGAGCCTTTCCCCTGCCATCATGAAGCAGCCTCATGGAACTATCTGTTCTCTTTAGTGTGACTAAACCAAAACAAGGGATCATCACTGTGTTTACCTTGTGCATGGCACTGTGTTAAATGCTTTACATATATTGCATTTAATCCTCAACAACCCTATAAGATAGCTGCTTTATTTTTCTCCATTGTCTAGATGAGGAAAATAAGGCTTAGAAAATCAGCTTAACCCAAAGGCACATAATGAGTTAGTGGTAGAGCTAGATCTTGAACCCAGATCAGCTTTGTGACAGAGCCCATGTTCTTCTGTTGAGCCTTCCTCTAAGAGAATGGTTAGAAGTTTGGGATTTTTTTCTTTTTAAAATCGAGGGTAGCTAATTCTAGAATTTTGAATGTCACACACCAGCTTTTTACAGGGTTCTTCCTCTTTTCTCTTTGGTTCAAAGCCATACTGATTAAATGAAAGGGTATGATAACAACTTATTTCTTCTTTGATCTTCTCATATCCTCAACCTTATTTCTTAGTGCTCCAGTATTACTAAGCCATTAAAATTGCTAAAAGTCAGATTATTTATTATTGCCTTAGTATAAAAATCCTATAAAATAAGGATTTTATAGTAAAAGAAATGTAGAATAGAAATAACACCAAGATTAGAATCTGAAAACCTGATTTTCCAGTCCTGATTCTGCCCCTTTCTAGCTATGTGTCCTTAGTCCAGCCTTTTCAACTTTTTTGAGGTGTCTGTTTTCTTAAGTTTATATTGTCAATAACCGTTTCCCCTGTGCCTCCCCTCATAGAACATATGGAATATTAAACCAATCAGTTTAGTCAGTAATTCAGTAAAAACAAAACAACCTCAAACATCTGTATCCTGAATTCTCTCACTTTAATTTAAATTAATTTCTATGAAAACCCTCAGAGTACCATGTAAGAATAGTTTAAGAATTTCATTGATTTATCTCTGGAAAATTAAGCCTAACTGATCTCTCTATTTTGATTTGCAGGTTTTAATTTTGAATAGAAAATAGTTTTTAAAATAATATCAGTGTACCAATCACTTTATGTAAAAAATAGATATTTAAGACATATACTCAGAGGGAAAAGACTCTTGAAAACCTCTTTCCTCCCTTTCAGTTCATGAATTGTAATTATGGCAGTTAAGTAGGTGTGTATTCTTTAGTTATTACGAGATCCCTGATTGCTGGTTTCCCCACCAATGCATATTTTGAGAAAAAGACATGAATAATATTTTCCTTCTTCAGCCTCCCCACAATTCTTTATTTTCTGATTCTAAATAGTATCCATTTTTTTCTTGCTATGGCAGACTGGCTGGAATCACTTTGACCTTGGCCAGAACAAATAGAAGATTAATGAAATAGAGCTAACCCCTTGCTTCCGAATGACAGAGCTAGCTCACCATTCACAACAGTCACCTTTCCTTCAATCCTTTTGCCCCTGAGTCTCAATTCTTTCCTCCTAACTCTAATGTTCTCCTACTTCTCATGGGCTGGGGGAATTCCTTTATATGTTGACCTGGAAACCTGGATTTAGTGGTCATTGTGAGTGATGATGTTGTCATCCAGGGAGAGCAAATGAATGTGAAAGAAAGGAACAGTATCAATAGGACAATGCCGTGCATGGAAGACCTCATTTATTATTACAATTTAAATGTATTGCACCAAATAATTTTCTTGTTGGTATTTGAAAGGTTTTCATTAGCTAAATATATAATTGTACACATAAATAAAGTCTGACATTTACTGCAAAATCAGAAGGCTTAAGATCTTTGTAAAGAAAGGTGGATATACCTGATCTCAGAGTGGAAAGTCTTCCTAAACATGTTACCCAAGTCAAAAAACATAAACAAGATTGATAGATGATACATACATACATACATATATATATATATATATATATATATATATATATATATATATATATATAAAATCACATTAATCAAGTTTGAAAGACAAAAATAAAATAAGAAAAAGACATATAGTCAATATTCTTAATATATAAATAGCCCATATAAAAATCAGCAAATGATAAGGAAACCAATAACTGTCCAATGAACATGTTATTATTGTTCAAAAGGTAAATCTTTTCAAAAGAAGGAAATGTATTATTATTTAGTTAGTATAATTTAAATGTACTTAACTAGTAACTAACATGGAAATGTTAGCAGAAAACGGGTTAAGATAAGGAGACATTGCAGAGGATTTATTGTTGCAATGGAGTTCAAATTAATGGAGCTAATAGTCTAATTAGAATATATTGTGTGGGTTCCACTATCAGTGGCATCAGTTACTCCCTAAGTTAATGATATTATAATAGAAAACCCATAACAAAATAAGCCAAATGGTAACTGGAGTTGAAGCTATGTTTGCTCTAACTTGTTCTACCTTTAGGGAAGTTCTAGGGACAAGTTTAGGAGAGGTCTAGAACACATTATAATAGGAAATTACAAGGGAGTAGTATTGAGCTGTCAGCAAAACTTAAGAAACTTCTTGGGAAACTTCTTAGTCTTATTGACATCAACCTGCCAATGAAGATATGGTTAGTGCAAATAATGTTTTGTGGATTCATATTGCCTCACCTGTTCTACTGAGCAGTCAGCAGTGCTTGGATGAAACTCGTGTATTTGGCAACTATAAAGAGACTTCTGACGTGGTGGCTCTTGTAAACTACCTTGAGATTTTAATATTGATGTCAGTCTGCAGATTGGATTCCTTTCCTTTTTCTCTTCTGTTTTACTGCCACCAAAAAGGGCTGTGCCCTCCCAAAGGAGTTTAAAAAGACAGAATAGAGAGCAGAACATATGAGAAAATGTTAAAGCAAAGTAGTAATCAAATAAATGCAATTTTAAATAATAACTCTTCATCAAAAAATTTTTCAAAGTTCTTTTTTTAATGTTAATACTCCGTATTATCAGATACCACTCATTTCTTACCAAGATTCATCCCACCTCAACTTTTTTTTTTTTTTTACTGACAGAATTCTTATGTTTACTCTAGGATAGAATCCAGATAGGCTTAAGGTTTAGCTATAAAGTCTTTCTGGTAGTCCCATTCTTCTTATCAGTGACTGGTTTAGGAGAGGGCATGTCACCCATTTCCAGCCAGTGAGACCTGAGGGAAGTTTGCTACTGGGCTCCTGGGAAAGAGTTCCTCTTCCTAGGAAGGAGACACAAGGAGATATGATCCATTTTTATCTCTGGTTCTGGTCTTGCTGGGATGTTCAGCCCAGAACTGCTTCAGCTATCTTGTAATCCTGAGGGCAAAGTAGAGAGAAGAAGAATGATTTTATTGAGCCATTTAATCAAGCAGTATTAAAAACTGCTCTATCATTGGTCCTTTTTATATTTTTCAAGATATTTTTCCTTATTAACCAGTTTCCATTGGGGCTTTCTGTTCCTTTTAGCTGAATGCAATCTAGTATACCAAATGAACATAAGAATTTTAGTTTACTGCTAATGGAAAGTCAATTGGTTTAATATTTTCAGAAGGAAATTTGTTGAAACATATAAAAAGATTTGGATCTAGCAAAGCCACTTCAGTAAGAAATTTTAATGATTATATATTAGCTTTGTTTATATATGGTAATATTGCTTATAATTGTGAAAAATGGTGAAAACTAAATTTCTAAAAATAAGGGACAATGATTAAATGAATATTAGACTATTCAAACGATGCCATATTCCTTTTCACCAATCGAATTAAAAATTATTTAAAAATCAAGTAACTCCTCATTATGGCTATAATAATTATATGTATATGTAAGAAAATCTGTTATCACAAAGAAAATATGATTTTAGTTGATCATGAATACACCTTCCTTTTTTTTTTTTCATCAAACTTTTTTGAGTATCAACAATATGCCATTCTAGTAGGTGCTGGTGATACAGTGGTTCTATGAAAAGTAAGTCACTGGCCTCATTGAGATTACATTCTAGAGAATAAGACAACAACCAAGTTAACAAAGAAATAAAGAAGGTTGTTTTGGTTTTCTAACAAAGGCAAAGAATAAGGGTATGTGATGGAGAATTACTGCATTGGTGATTGAGGACAACCTTAGTAGGATAGTGTGAGAGGCTCTTTCTGAGGTGGGACATGATAGATGAGAAGATCAGCCCATGCAAAAAAGAGTGAGGAGAAGTGTGATCAAGGAGGTGGAACAGCAAAGACAAAAGTTCTAATGTGGGAAAGAACTCAGCATGCTATAGAAGCAGAATGATGCCAGTGTGGTTGGTATAGGGTGATAGAGGGGGAAAGTAGTACCAAATGGTACCAGAAAGGTGGGTAGAATCCTATTTGTGTGTAAGGGCTTGTAAGCCACATAAAGAGTTGTAATTTCATTCCAAGAGCCAGAGGAAGCCATTGAATTATTTTAAGCTGGGAGATGACATGTTATGACTGTCACTCCCTGGCTGCTGTGTAGAGAATGGATTGTAGAAGCAGGGAGAACAATTAAGAATCTATGGTCAGATGAGAGAGGGCAATAATAAACAGTAATTTGAAGAAAAGTGGACCAGGTAAAGATATATTTTGGAGGAAGAATGAATAGGTTTTTCTAATTGACTATATGTTGGTGGTAGTAGTGATGAGAGAAAACAGCTAAACAAGTGTAAATCTCAAAATAGGTTGTTACATATATAAGTCTGGAGTTCAGGGATAATGTTTAGGCTGAACGTTGTATCCAGAAGATGGTGCAAAATGGTGATTTACTTTTCCCACTGAGTCACCTTTCATTCTATTTAGAGTCTTTCTTAGATAAACATCCAAGGATCATTTTTCATTTTCCTCATTGTCCCAACCCCCCCCACCCCCCGCCCCAGCCTTTTTCTGTTACTGTGCTTTTCCCCCCAAGGCCCTGGATCTATTCTGGAGAGGCTGAGTTACATCCTTCAGATTCTGTGTATCACTGATCCTTGGGATGCATTGTAGTGAAATGTATGTAAGACAAACAAACCTTTGTTTTAGGAAAAATCTGGTACATTATTGCATTAACAGGTGGCAAGAGGTAGAAAGGGAAGAAGGGCCAAAGCCAGCGGGAAAATTACCTCCTCAAGTGTAATACTCAGACAAAGAGGGTATGGGGAAATGAACACACTCATGCATTGTGGAAGGAGTATAAATTCTTATAACCTTTCTGGAGGGCTATTTGGTACATAGATCAAAACTTATAAAGATGCGCTTAGCTTTTGATAATATAAATTCAATTTCTACATTTTTTTTTTGATGTGGAAGTCATCATGCATGCAGGAAAAGATTTAGTTACAGGATGTTAATTGCAGAATTCCTTATAATAATGAAAAACAGGAAACAATAAATATTTAACAACAGGAGACATTGTATGGACTACCCAAACTTTGAAATGATCTTCCATTATTAATATTTACATTGGGGAATGTTTAATGATTTGGGAAAATGTTAACATATTATTGAGTAAAGAAAGTTATAAAATGGTTTGTGTATTGTGATTACCTAACAACAAGCATAATTGGAAAGTTTTATACCAAAATATTAATAGTGGTGTTTGTATTGTGACCTACCTCCCTCTCTCCCTCCCTTCCTTCCTTCCTTCCTTCCTCCCTCTCTCCCTCCCTTCCTTCCTTCCTTCCTTCCTCCCTCCCTCCCTCCTTCCCTCAATATTTCTTTCCTTCTTTCATTTCTCTTTCTTATTTTCTACGATGCATATATATAGGATAGAAAAATCTTGAGGTTAAAAAAAGAAAATTGCTGCTACTTGAATGATATGTTGCAAATCGACAGAAGTGGGAGCTCTATTACAGATGATGACATGAATATTAGCAACTGTGATTAATACCAAAGAGGGAATTGGCAATGCAAAGAGAGAAGTAGACATTCGTATTTAGCACATAATTGTTTTACCTAATGTTCCCTTTGAAAATATTTGTTGACATATTTAGGTCTCAAATGATTGAAAATGAACATCTGGACTGTGTCACGGTCCCACTTAGAGTCAAATATGATGGTGATCCTTGTGCAGTGAGAATGAAGGAGAACAGCAGACGGGGATGTCTTGGGAGTTTAGTGGCACCTACCTGGATATAAAACTGAAAATTCCGTCCCTGTCCCTGATGCCGAATGAGAATAATGAGGACAAAGTTTTGAGGATAAAGGAAAGAGAAATTTAGTAATTTGCCAGCAAATGAGGAGGGCAGCAGACTAACATCTTGAAAATTAGTGTCCTACTCTCTGAAAGAGGGCAGGTCTATTTAAGGAGAATTTTGAGGGTGGGGTTGGCAGGACTACATGACCGAGACCTCTCTGGGCTAGCGCCACTTCTTTTGATATTTCCGTGATTCATGGCCATTACTGTTGTCTGCTTCCAGTCAAGATGTGCTGACTGTTTTTCTGCTGACTGCTTGATCCTATGCACCTGTGACTCAAGAAGAACTATTCAAACAATATAGCACTTATCAGCATAGTTAGCAGAGAGAAACAGCATGTGTACATTATTTGATTTAATGCATGAGTTAAAAGAGAAAGTTAGTTGTTAAATTTTTAACTCTATATTTGGCTATAGATGTTGCTTGTCCTCTTAGTGCAAGAGTACCCAGAAATAAATGGTGTTAAAAAAACTCCCCTTGGGCTTCCCTGGTGGCGCAGTGGTTGAGAATCTGCCTGCTAATGCAGGGGACACGGGTTCGAGCCCTGGTCTGGGAAGATCCCACATGCCACGGAGCAACTAGGCCCGTAAGCCACAACTACTGAGCCTGCGCGTCTGGAGCCTGTGCTTCGCAACAGGAGAGGCCGCGATAGTGAGAGGCCCGCGCACCGCGATGAAGAGTGGCCCCCGCTTGCCGCAACTAGAGAAAGCCCTAGCACAGAAACGAAGACCCAACATAGCGACCAATCAATCAATCAATTAAAAAAAAAAAAATCTTAAAAGCAGAAACCTACCATTTAAAAAAAAAAAAAAAAAAAAAAAAACTCCCTTCATGGCAAAGTTTGCCTCAGAGTATTTCCTTCCCCTATTCCCTCAGCTTGTAGAAGTTGGAAGTCTGCATTTGAAGTTTGATATAAACCATATGGCATATTTTGGAGGCTCCTGAGATGTACAACATTGCTCTATGTGTTCCTGCCTCCTCACCTTTCTTACGCTGCTATCTCTGCCTTTATTGCCCTTTCTTCCCCAAATGGTACCTGGCTCTAGGTTAAGAAATACTACCATTAGCAGTTATCTATAAATTCTAGCCTTGGACAGAAGACAAAAATCTTTATATTCCTCTCCAAAATATACAAGCCCTACCTATCTAATCTGAGAAGCAGAATGTGCATGATCATTGTATTGACAGTGTTACTTGTAAGCTCAGACTGATGGAAAGACCAGATACATGCTCCTTGGGTAGATCAAGCAGGGTTTAATTATCTAAAGTAAATATAAAAGGAAATCAGCACAATCATGATACACATCGCAGAGGTCAGCAACATATTTCAGGACAGATGGGGGTTCCAGCTTCTGAAATCCTCACCACTGGGTGCATAGTTAACACATAATAACATATGAATAAGAGTTATATTATTCTTAGTAGTCTTTCACTTTGCATTTAGACTTAAGTACACAAGACTGGATCAGTTCTCTAAGTAGACTGCCTGGGTATGTGCTGGGGACCACTTCTTTGGAGCCAGGAGCACCTCTTTAAACTCAGATTTATACTGTGGAAATAAGTGAAGACTAACCAAATGAAAGCAAGCAAAGGCTATTTATTCAGAGCTTGCTATAGTAAGGGAGTCAGCCACTGTCATTTGTGTTTTAGCAGAGACTCAAAGGCAGGCAGAGGAGCGGAAAAAAGAGAAGGTTTCATGTATGCTCTGATTGGAAGCTGTTGCCATGAGGAAGCTGTAGGCAGGCTGGGGACAAATATTAGTAAAGCTGTCAATTATTAATCAAGTCCTGGCCATTTGAGGTCAGTTGTTACAGGGGTTACTGTTTGGCTTCCTGGACCATCACTGGAGATAGAAGTTTGACTTCCTGCAACTCTGACTTATAGCAGGCTGGCTTCCTGGGGCTGGTTGATTTCCTAGCCAAGTTGTTGCAGGTTGTGGGTCAGAGATCTATTTTTATATATGATTTGGTCATTGTTATTTTTACATTAAATCTCTCAATACGGAACACAATATGATTATAGGAGGCGGTACAGTACAATACAGTACAGTACAGTGAACCTAAGCCTAAACAGCCCCTATTCATCACTCTTGGTGCATGCAAACTACTGCATCCTGATCCTAGTATATTCTTTTTTGTTTTGTTTTGTTTTGTTTTGTTTTTTTATACTGCAGTTTCTTATTAGTCATCAATTTTATACACGTAAGTGTACACATGTCAATCCCAATCGCCCAATTCAGCACACCACCATCCCCACCCCACCGCAGATTTCCCCCCTTGGTATCCATACATTTGTTCTCTACATCTGTGTCTCAACTTCTGCCCTGCAAACCAGTTCATCTGTACCATTTTTCTAGGTTCCACATACATGTGTTAATATACGATATTTGTTTTTCTCTTTCTGACTTACTTCACTCTGTATGACAGTCTCTAGATCCATCCACGTCTCAACAAATGACTCAATTTCGTTCCTTTTTATGGCTGAGTAATATTCCATTGTATATATGTACCACTTCTTCTTTATCCATTCGTCTGTCGATGGGCATTTAGGTTGCTTCCATGACCTGGCTATTGTAAATAGTGCTGCAATGAACATTGGGGTGCATGTGTCTTTTTGAATTATGGTTTTCCCTGTGTTTATGCCCAGGTGTGGGATTGCTGGATCATATGGTAATTCCATTTTTAGTTTTTTAAGGAACCTCCATACTGTTCTCCATAGTGGCTGTATCAATTTACATTCCCACCAACAGTGCAAGAGGGTTCGCTTTTCTCCACACCCTCTCCAGCATTTGTTGTTTGTAGATTTTCTGATGATGCCCATTCCAACTGGTGTGAGGTGATACCTCACTGGAGTTTTGATTTGCATTTCTCTAATAATTAGTGATGTTGAGCAGCTTTTCATGTGCTTCTTGGCCATCTGTATGTCCTCTTTGGAGAAATGTCTATTTAGGTCTTCTGCCCATTTTTGGATTGGGTTGTTTGTTTCTTTAATATTGAGTTGCATGACTGTTATATATTTTGGAGATTAATCCTTTGTCCGTTGATTCATTTGCAAATATTTTCTCCCATTCTGAGGGTTGTCTTTTCATCTTGTTTACAGTTTCCATTGCTGTGCAAAAGCTTTGACGTTTCATTAGGTCCCATTTGTTTATTTTTGTTTTTATTTCCATCACTCTACGAGGCAGATCAAAAAAGATCTTGCTGTGATTTATGTCAAAGAGTGTTCTTCCTATGTTTTCCTCTAAGAGTTTTATAGTGTCCGGTCTTACATTTAGGTCTCTAATCCATTTTGAGTTTATTTTTGTGTAGGGTGTTAGGGAGTGTTCTAATTCCATTCTTTTACATGTAGCTGTCGAGTTTTCCCAGCACCACTTACTGAAGAGACTGTCTTTTCTCCATTGTATATCCTTGCCTCCTTTGTCATAGATTAGTTGACAGTAGGTGCGTGGGTTTATCTCTGGGCTTTCTATCTTGTTCCATTGATCTATATTTCTGTTTTTGTGCCAGTACCATATTGTCTTGATTACTGTAGCTTTGTAGTATAGTCTGAAGTCAGGGAGTCTGATTCCTCCAGCTCCATTTTTTTCCTTCAAGACTGCTTTGGCTATTTGGGGTCTTTTGTGTCTCCATACAAATTTTAAAATGATTTGTTCTAGTTCTGTAAAAAATGCCATTGGTAATTTGATAGGGATTGCATTGAATCTGTAGATTGCTTTGTGTAGTATAGTCATTTTCACAATATTGATTCTTCCAATCCAAGAACATGGTATATCTCTCCATCTGTTGGTATCATCTTTAATTTCTTTCATCAGTGTCTTATAGTTTTATGGATATGGGTCTTTTGTCTCCCTAGGTAGGTTTATTCCTAGGTATTTTATTCTTTTTGTTGCAGTGGTAAATGGGAGTGTTTCCATAATTTCTCTTTCAGATTTTTCATCATTAGTGTATAGGAATGCAAGAGATTTCTGTGCATTAATTTTGTATCCTGCTACTTTACCAAATTCATTGATTAGCTCTAGTAATTTTCTGGTGGCATTTTTAGGATTCTCTATGTATAGTGTCATGTCATCTGCAAACAGTAACAGATTTACTTCTTCTTTTCCAATTTGGATTCCTTTTATTTCTTTTTCTTCTCTGATTGCCGTGGCTAGGACTTCCAAAACTTTGTTGAATAATAGTGGTGAGAGTGGACATCCTTGTCTCATTCCTGATCTTAGAGGAAATGCTTTCAGTTTTTCAACATTGAGAATGATGTTTGCTGTGGGTTTGTCATATATCGCCTTTATTATGTTGAGGTAGGTTCCCTCTATGCCCACTTTCTGGAGAGTTTTTATCAGAAGTGGGTGGTGAATTTTGTCAAAAGATTTTTCTGCATCTGTTGAGATGATCATATGGTTTTTATTCTTCAATTTGTTAATATGGTGTATCACATTGACTGATTTACGTATATTGAAGAATCCTTGCATCCCTGGGATAAATCCCACTTGATCATGGTGTATAATCCTTTTCAGGTGTTGTTGGATTCTGTTTGCTAGTATTTTGTTGAGGATTTTTGCACCTATATTCATCAGTGATATTAGTCTGTCATTTTCTTTTTTTATAGTATCTTTGTCTGGTTTTGATATCAGGGTGATGGTGGCCTCATAGAATGAGTTTGGGAGGGTTCCTTCCTCTGCAATTTTTTGGAAGAGTTTGAGAAGGATGGATGTTAGTTCTTCTCTAAATGTTTGATAGAATTCACCTGTGAAACCGTCTGGTCCTGGACTTTTGTTTGTTGGAAGATTTTTAATCACAGTTTGAATTTCATTACTTGTGATTGGTCTGTTCATATTTTCTATTTCTTCCTGGTTCAGTCTTGGAAGGTTATACCTTTCTAAGAATTTGTCCATTTCTTCCAGGTTGTCCATTTTATTGGCATAGAGTCACTTGTAGTAGTCTCTTAGGTTGCTTTCTATTTCTGCGGTGTCTGTTGTAACTTCTCCTTTTTCATTTCTAATTTTATTGATTTGAGTCCTCTCCCTCTTTTTCTCGATGAGTCTGGCTAATGGTTTATCAATTTTGTTTATCTTCTCAAAGAACCAACTTTTAGTTTTATTGATTTTTCTTTGTTTCTATTTCATTTATTTCTGCTCTGATCTTTATGATTTCTTTCCTTCTGTTAACTTTGGGTTTTGTTTGTTCTTCTTTCTCTATTTCCTTTTGGTGTAAGGTTAGATTGTTTATTTGAGATTTTTCTTGTTTCTTGAGGTAGGCTTGTATAGCTATAAACTTCCCTCTTAGAACTGCTTTTGCTACATCCCATAGGTTTTGGATCGTCATGTTTTCATTGTCATTTGTCTCTAGGTATTTTTTGATTTCCTCTTTGATTTCTTCAGTGATCTCTTGGTTGTTTAGTAACGTACTGTTTAGCCTCCATGTGTTTGTGTTTTTTACGTTTTTTTCCTTGTAATTGATTTCTAATCTCATAGTGTTGTGGTCAGAAAATATGCTTGATATGATTTCAATTTTCTTAAATTTACTGAGGCTTGATTTGTGACCCACGATGTGATCTATCCTGGAGATTGTTCCATGCGCACTTGAGAAGAAAGTGTAATCTGCTGTTTCTGGATGGAATGTCCTAAAAATATCAATTAAATCTATCTGGTCTATTGTGTCATTTAAAGCTTCTGTTTCCTTATTTATTTTCGTTTTGGATGATCTGTCCATTGGTGTAAGTGAGGGGTTAAAGTCCCCCACTATTATTGTGTTACTGTCGATTTCCTCTTTTAGAGCTGTTAGCAGTTGCCTTATGTATTGAGGTGCTCCTATGTTGGGTGCATATATATTTATAATTGTTATATCTTCTTCTTGGATTGATCCCTTGATCATTATGTAGTGTCCTTCCTTGTCTCTTGTAACATTCTTTATTTTAAAGTCTATTTTATCTGATATGAGTATAGCTACTCCAGCTTTCTTTTGATTTCCATTTGCATGGAATATCTTTTTCCATCCCCTCACTTTCAGTCTGTATGTGTCCCTAGGTCTGAAGTGGGTCTCTTGTAGACAGCATATATATGGATCTTGTTTTTGTATCCATTCAGCAAGCCTGTGTCTTTTGGTTGGAGCATTTAATCCATTTACATTTAAGGTAATTATTGATATGTATGTTCCTGTGACCATTTTCTTAATTGTTTTGAGTTTGTTTTTGTACGTCATTTTCTTCTCTTGTGTTTCCCAGCTGGAGAAGTTCCTTTAGCATTTGTTGTAGAGCTGGTTTGGTGGTGCTGAATTCTCTTTGCTTTTGCTTGTCTGTAAAGCTTTTGATTTCTCCATCGAATCTGAATGAGATCCTTGCCGGGTAGAGTAATCTTGGTTGTAGGTTCTTCCCTTTCATCACTTTAAGTATATCATGCCACTCCCTTCTGGCTTGTAGAGTTTCTGCTGAGAAATCAGCTGTTAACCTTATGGGACTTCCCTTGTATGTTATTTTTCGTTTTTCCCTTGCTGCTTTCAATAATTTTTCTTTGCCTTTAATTTTTGCCACTTTGATTACTGTGTGTCTCGGCATGTTTCTCCTTGGGTTTATCCTGTATGGGACTCTCTGCGCTTCCTGGACTTGGGTGGCTATTTCCTTTCCCATGTTAGGGAAGTTTTCGACTATAATCTCTTCAAATATTTTCTCGGGTCCTTTCTGTCTCTCTTCTCCTTCTGGGACTCCTATAATGCAAATGTTGTTGTGTTTAATGTTGTCCCAGATGTCTCTTATGCTGTCCTCATTTCTTTTCATTCTTTTTTCTTTATTCTGTTCCACAGCAGTGAATTCCACCATTCTGTCTTCCAGGCCACTTATCCGTTCTTCTGCCTCAGTTATTCTGCTATTGATTCCTTCTAGTGTAGTTTTCATTTCAGTTATTGTATTGTTCATCTCTGTTTGTTCTTTAATTCTTCTAGGTCTTTGTTAAACATACCTTGCATCTTCTTGATCTTTGCCTCCATTCTTTTTCCGAGGTCCTGGATTCTCTTCGCTATAATTATTCTGAATTCTTTTTCTGGAAGGTTGCCTATCTCCACTTCATTTAGTTGTTTTTCTGGGGTTTTATCTTGTTTCTTCATCTGATACATAGCTCTCTGCCTTTTCATCTTGTCTATCTTTCTGTGAATGTGGGGTTTTTTTTTCCCACGGGCTGCAGGATTGTAGTTCTTCTTGCTTCTGCTGTCTGCCCTCTGGTGGATGAGGCTGTCTAAGAGGCTTGATGGGAGGGACTGGTGGTGGGTAGAGCTCTCTTTTAAAAAAAAAAAAAAAATTTGTATTTATTTATTTATTTGGTTGTGCCGGGTCTTAGCTGCAGCACGTAAGATGTTCGTTGCCGTGTGCAGGATCTTTAGTTGTGGCATGCGGGATCTTTAGTTGCAGCATGCGAACTCTTAGTTGCAGTATGTGGGATCCGACCAGGGATCGAACCTGGGCCCCCTGCATTGGGATCGTGGAGTCTTAACCGCTGGACCACCAGGGAAGTCCCGATCCTAGTATATTCTTAAACTTAGCAATGCAGAGCCAGAATGGGGTCACTTTGCCAGAAGCCTCTGGGAGTCATGCTAACAAACCCTTAGATCAGCTGTAAAGCTTATCCTGAAATTAGAAAAGTAATATGAATAAGAAATGGAAAGGAAATAGAAGTGATGACTGGTTTTTCTCCCAAAACATCTTCATGGCCATCATATTTCATCCACAAACCTTAATGCAAACACTGTGTAAGCCTTTGCAATAGCTCTCCACTGCTGTCTCAAAGGTATAAGTGATTTAGGACTGTGTCATCTGATAAAGCTACTCATGGAGCTGTAGTGATAAGTTGGGCAACTTGCTGAAGGATTTGATGATATATCCTGACAGCTAAATCGCCCTTGGACAGGATACCACATGCAGGTGCTCAGAGACTCTTTCTGGGAATTGTAGAGGTACTGCTACATCCTTGGCATGGGAGTTTAGATTGGAAGGAAGTAAAAGACACTGAAAAGTAAATGAGCCAATCTTTCTCCCTTGGGTTTTGTTTGAACAGGAAGAGAGATTAATTGTCAATTACTGAAGTGATTTTTATACATACATTTTAAAATATAGTACTTCAATGTCTAACAATGAGTAGTAACAATAATGAAACTTTGACAGTGTTTTCGTACCATTCATTTAGAAACATTTCTGCTTGCATTACCAGAGGCTGTATTACTTAAAGTTCCCCCACCCCCAGCTGTCTGAGATGTTGTATGAATCCCATGTCTCAAATAATTTCAAGTGAGATTGAAGAACAAACTAATTTCAACTCAATCTAATCGAATAAGCATTTGATGGCGGCATACCTTGTTCTGAGCACTGTCATCTTATATATTATCAAGGCGTGATATTTTATTCCTGATCTTGAAACATAAAGAAGTGCAAGTTAAAGAATACGTTGGAAGAGCTTCATAAGAACCACTAGTAAAATTAAATGAAGTAGTTTCACTTTTGAAGTCAATGGGAAATATAGTAGCAAATAAAGCATACTCCATAGAGTAGACAGAAATACAAGGAAAGCAAGAAAATATTCAAAAGAAAAAAAGATAATATAACTAGACAAAAAATAAGTTATGACAAAGAAAATGGTTTAAATTTCCTTTGTGAAAAGGAAAGATTAACTATATTCTATCTACAAATGAACCCCATCGTAAATGATGCTAGATGACTAAGAATAAAAAGTAAGCTGAGATGTACCAGGAAAACACAAATAACCACAGAGTAGATGTTGCAATATTAATCTCAAACAAGTGTAACTCAAAGTCAAAATAATTAAAATGGAATGGACACAATTTTACATTGATGAAAATAGCAATCAAAATATCCTCTTTTAGCAAAGATTTTAAGAACTAGGCTCATTGGAGAGTATAAACTAGCAGACTTTTTTCAGCCCTCTTCTTCTACTTAATGTCAGTCATCAGTCATATGACTGATAGGGCCATCTGATACCATTCACTTCACCTTCCCAATCCACTTGCTGCTCATTAGCGATACTTTCTGTACATCAAGATGTGGCTCATCATCTTTAGGCATTTTTTAGTAGTACTTTCTGAAATATCACTTATTTTAGTTTTCTATTGCTGCATAACAAATTACCACAAATTTAATGGCTTAAGACAACACTCATATAATAGCTCACGGTTCTATAGGTCAGAAGTCTGGGCAGACTTCACTGGTTCTCTAAAGAGGGTTTCACATGGCCAAGATCATGTGTCAGCTGGACTGGGCTCTTTATGGAGTATCGGGGAAAGAAATCACTTCCAAGCTTATTCTGGTTGCTGGCAGAACTCACTTCCCTACAACTGTAGGACTGGAGTGTCCATTTTCCTACTAGCTGTCAGATGTGGACCACTCTTATAGCTCCTAGAGGCCACTCTCCCATCCTTTAAATAGCTCCTCCATCTTCAAAACTAGCAACAGTGCCTTGAATCCTTCTGTTTTAGATCTCTCTGAGTTTCCCTTCTGCCAATAGACAGAGAAAACTCTCTGCTTTCAAAGGGCTCGTGTGATTAGATTAAGTTCACCTGGATAATCTCCCTTTTGGTTAACCCAAAATCAACTGATTAGTACTTTTAATTGCATCTACAAAATCCCATTTGCCATGTAATATAACATAATCACAGATGTAATATTGGATTCATCATATTTGTGCTCAGATTAGCACAGGAAATCCTGGTTGGGGTAGAGGGGAGCATAGATTTTAGGATTCTGCCTACCACACTGCTCTTAGGCCCTTCTGCACTTACTACCTTGTGAATCCTAAAGGCTCAGCAGCCTTTATAAATATTTTGTAGTCTCTCTCTTAATTTTAACAAAATAAAAATTTTTGTTTTCCACATACTTGTGGCTTTCATAAGATTTCCATGATGAGAGGGGGAAACTACTGATTAATGCATCCATGTTCACATTGAAAGTTTCTCTATTTTTGAGAGTGATTTATCCCTTAATCAAATTGTTTTCTGATTCTGAGATTTGTTTCTTTAGAATTTCCATTCAGAGTTATCTCACATGCTGCATCTAATAATTTGAATATCTGATTTAGGGAGTGGCAGGGGACCTAAATCTGTTCTTTGTTGTTTTTGCTCATCCTAGCTTATTTCTTTCTATATTTGCCAGTCCTTTTTCTGAGCTCACATTTGTTGAATTTAATCTGGGGGAATCCTGAGAGTCAAAACTGGGGATAGTTTGCTTCAGAGAGGATTTGTATTTTCATAGACTCCTTCAATTGTTGTTTTAAAGGCCCTAGGCTTCATGCAGGAGGCTTGCTATAAGCTTTCCAACCTTGCCAGAGGTCCAAAAGCTTTGTCTCCAGATGGTGGTTCTGATCATAGTATTAGCCTTGGGACATACTTATATTTTGAATTTGTTTATTTCTCCCTGATCTGGTTTCAGTTCACCTATTTTCTGTTTCTTCCTCCCTCCCTCCCTCCCTCTCTTCCTTCCTTTTTCATATCCTCTCTTACTTACTTCCTCTCCTGCTTAGGTTGTGCTAATAAAAGCACAGAATCAAATGTATGGGACACAGTAGCTCCACTGTACTCAGCACTGGTGAGAGTAAAATATTGTGCTCTATTCTGAGAACACTTTTTTAAGGAGATCATGATCAAAGTGATGTACATCCAGAGGTTCAGCCATAATAAAGATGAAGAACAGGTAAGTTTGTTTACTTTGTTTAGCTGGGAAAAGAGAAGCCATGTTATAACTCTTCAAATCTCTGAAAGGATCATGTGCTCGAGAGAAATAAGGCTTATCTTTTATTTTCAAGAAGCAGAACCAACAGGTGCATCAAACAAGGAGGTTCACATTAGCTCAGCATAAGATGGAACCTATGATTATACTTGTACAGTATTGGAATGGGCCGCCTTTGTGAAGTGTGTGCTCTAGACTCTGAGCTTATGTGGAGGTAAGATAACTATTCTCAGCAGTAGTTTAGAGGCCAGGAGTACATTTCTACTTTGACTAAGATGCTGTACCAAATAACCTTTACTCTCCCTTCCTATGAGCCCATATTCTAGGCTTGTTTATTCCATGACTCTTATACATTTAGATAAAAAATAAGAAATGATACTCATCTGGAAGGAACATTTATCCCACATTCTGACTATAATGGAAGGAAATTTTGTGTCACAGTATTGAAGAAAACTTTCAAATTGGTAAATAAGAGTAATCGTTAATATATTTTACTTCCAAAATAGTCCTCATAATGTGTCAAGAAAAAAAGGCAGTTAATTTTTACACAAAATATTCCCCTCATGCATATCAACAGTGGGAGAAAATGTGACGCATTTTTCAAGAATAATGATAAGGTTCACTCAGAAATAGAAATTTAGTTCATCTTAAACTAAATAGAACAGACACTGGTAAATGAGAAGAGATGACACAGCATGAGCTATATGATTACATTTAAAATACTCTGCAGGCCAGAAGGGAGTGGCATGCTTATTTAAAGTGATGAAAGGGAAAAACCTACAACCAACATTACTCTACCCAGCAAGGCTCTCATTCAGATTTGACAGAGAAATCAAAAGCTTTACAGACAAGCAAAAGCTAAGAGAATTCAGCACCACCAGAGTACCTTTGCAACAAATGCTAAAGGAACTTCTCTAGGCAGGAAACACAAGGGAAGAAAAAGACCCACAAAAACAAAGCTAAAATAATTAAGAAAATGGTAATAGGAACATACATATCAATAATTACCTTAAACGTAAATGGATTAAATGCCCCAACCAAAAGACACAGGCTGGCTGAATGGATACAAAAATAAGACCCATATATATGCTGTCTACAAGAGACCCACCTCAGACCGAGGGACGCATACAGACTGAAACTGAGGGGATGGAAAAAGGTATTCCATGCAAATGGAAATCAAAAGAAAGCTGGAATAGCAATATTCATATCAGATAAAATAGACTTTAAAATAAAGACTGTTGCAAGAGATAAGGAAGGACACTACATAATGATCAAGGGATCAATCCAAGAAGAAGATATAACAATTATAAATATTTATGCACCCAACATAGGAACACCTCAATACATAAGGCAAATGCTAACAACCATAAAAGGGGAAATCAACAGTAATGCAATAATAGTGGGGGACTTTAACACCCCACTTACACCAATGGACAGATCATCCAAACAGAAAATAAATAAGGAAACACAAGCTTTACATGACACAATAGACCAGATAGATTCAATTGGTATTTATAGGACATTCCACCCAAAAGTGACAGAATACACTTTCTTCTCAAGTGCACCTGGAACATTCTCCAGGATAGAGCACATCTTGGGTCACAAATCAAGCCTCAGTAAATTTAAGAAAATTGAAATTGTATCAAGCACCTTTTCTGACCACAACACTATGAGATTAGAAATCAACTACAGGAAAAAAAAAAACTGTAAAAAACAGAAATACATGGAGGCTAAACAGTGCACTACTAGATAACCAAGAGATCACTGAAGAAATCAAAGAGGAAATTAAAAAATACATAGAAACAAATGACAACGAAAACACAACAACCCAAAACCTATGGGATGCAGCAAAAGCAGTTCTAAGAGGGAAGTTTATAGCAATTCAATTTCACCTCAAGAAACAAGAAAAATCACAAATAAACTATCTAACCTTACACCTAAAGCAACTAGAGAAAGAAGAACAAAGAAAACCCAAAGTCAGTAGAGGAAAGAAAGCATAAAGATCAGAGCAGAAATAAATGAAATAGAAATGAAGAAAACAATATCAAATATCAATAAAATTAAAAGTTGGTTCTTTGAGAAGATAAACAAAATTGATAAACCTTTAGCCAGATACATCAAGAAAAGGAGAGGACTCAAATCAATAAAATTAAAATGAAAAGGAGAAATTACAACTGACACCACAGAAATACAAAGGATTATAAGAGACTACTACAAGCAACTACATGCCAATAAAATAGACAACCTCGAAGAAATGGACAAGTTATTGGAAAGGTACAATTTTCCAAGACTGAACCAGGAAGAATTAGAAAATATAAACAGACCTATCACAAGTAATGAAATTGAAACTGTAATTTAAAATCTTCCAACAAACAAAAGTCCAGGACCACATGGCTTCACAGGCAAATTCTATCAAACATTTAGAGAAGAGCTTACACCTGTCCTCTCAAACTCTTTCGAAAAATTGCAGAGGGAGGAACAATCCCAAATTTGTCCTACGAGGCCACCATCACCCTGATACCAAAACCAGACAAAGATATCACAAAAAAAGAAAATTACAGGCCAATATCACTGATGAGTATAGGTACAAAAATCCTGAAGAAAATACTAGCAAACGGAATCCAACAACACATTATAAGGATTATTCACCATGATCAAATGGTATTTATCTCATGGATGCAAGGATTCTTCAATATATGCAAATCAATCAATGTGATACACCACATTAACAAATTAAGGAATAAAAACCATATGTTCATCTCAATAGATGCAGAAAAAGCTTTTGACAAAATTCAACACCCATTTATGACAAAGACTCTCCAGAAAATGGGCATAGAGGGAACCTACCTCAACATAATAAAGGGCATATATGAAAAACCCACAGCCAACATCATTCTCAATGGTGAAAAACTGAAAGCATTTCCACTAAGATCAGGAACAAGACAAGGACGTCCACTTTCACCACTCTTATTCAACATAGTTGAATAAGGAAGTCCTAGCCACGGCAATCAGAGAAGAAAAAGAAATAAAAGGAATCCAAATTGGAAAAGAAGAAGTAAAACTGTCACTGTTTGCAGATGACATGATACTATACATAGAGAATCCTAAAGATGCCACCAGAAAACTACTTTAGCTAATCAATGAATTTGGTAAAGTAGCAGGATACAAAATTAATGCACAGAAATCTCTTGCATTCCTATACACTAACAACAAAAGATCAGAAAGAGAAATTAAGGAAACAATCACATTTAGCATCACAACAAAAAGAATAAAATACCTAGGAATAAAGCTACCTAAGGAGGCAAAAACCTGTACTCAGAAAACTATAAGACACTGATGAAAGAGATCAAAGATGACATAAACAGATGGAGAAATATACCATGTTCTTGGATTGGAAGAATCAATATTGTGGAAATGACTATACTACCCAAAGCAGTCTACAGATTCAATGCAATCTCTATCAAATTACCAATGGCATTCTTCACAGAATTAGAACAAAAAATTTTACAATTTGTATGGAAACACAAAGGATCCCAAATAGCCAAAGCAATCTTCAGAAAGAAAAATGGAGCTGGAGGAATCAGGCTCCCCAACTTCAAACTATACTACAAATCTACAGTAATCAAGACAGTATGGTACTAGCACAAAAACAGAAATATAGATAAATGGTACAGGATAGAAAGCCCAGAGATAAACCCACACACATATGGTCACCTAATTTATGACAAAGGAGGCAGGAACATACAATGGAGAAAAGACAACCTCTTCAATAAATGGTGCTGGGAAAACTGGACAGTTACATGTAAAAGAATGAAATTAGAACACTACCTAACACCATACACAAAAACAAACTCAAGGGGCTTCCCTGGTGGCGCAGTGGTTGAGAATCTGCCTGCTAATGCAGGGGACACGGGTTCGAGCCCTGGTCTGGGAAGATCCCACATGCCACGGAGCAGCTGGGCCCGTGAGCCACAACTACTGAGCCTGCACGTCTGGAGCCTGTGCCCCGCAACGGGAGGGACCGCGATAGTGAAAGGCCCGCGCACCGCGATGAAGAGCGGTCCCCGCACCGCGATGAAGAGTGGCCCCCACTTGCCACAACTGGAGAAAGCCCTCGCACGAACCGAAGACCCAGCACAGCCAAAAATAAATAAATAAATAAAAATAAAAGTAGCTATAAAATTAAAAAAAAACAAAAAAAACCAAAAAAAAACAAACTCAAAATTGATTAAAGACCTAAATGTGAGACCAGACACTATAAAATCCTTAGAGGAAAACATAGGAAAAACACTCTTTGACATAAATGGCAGCAAGATCTTTTTTGACCAACCTCCTAGAGTAATGAAAATAAAAACAAATATAAACAAATGGGACCTAATGAAACGTAAAAGCTTTTGCACAGCAAAGGAAACTATAAAAAAGACGAAAAGACAACCCTCAGAATGGCAGAAAATACTTGCAAACGAAGCAACTGACAAAGGATTAATCTCCAAAATATACAAGCAGCTCATGCAGCTCAATATCAAAAAAACAAACAACCCAATCCAAAAATGGACAGAAGACCTAAATAGACATTTCTCCAAAGAAGATATACAGATGGCCAACAAACACGTGAAAGGATGCTCAACATCACTAATCATTAGAGAAATGCAAATCAAAACTACAGTGAGGTATCACCTCACACCAGTCAGAATGGTCATCATCAAAAAATCCCTAAAGAATAGATGCTGGAGAGGGTGTGGAGAAAAGGGAATGCTCTTGTACTGTTGGTGGGAACGTAAATTGATACAGCCACTATGGAGAACAGTATGGAGGTTCCTTAGAAAACTAAAAGTAGAACTAACATATGACCCAGCAATCCCACTACTGGGCATAGACCCTGAGAAAAGCATAATTCAAAAAGAGACACGTACCACAATGTTCACTGCAGCACTATTTACAATAGCCAGGACATGGAAGCAACCTAAGTGTCCATCAACAGATGAATGGATAAAGAAGGTGTGCACATATATACAATGGAATATTACTCAGCCATAAAAAGAAACGAAATTGAGTTATTTGTAGGGAGGTAGATGGACCTAGAGTCTGTCATACAGAGTGAAGTAAGTCAGAAAGAAAAAAGCAAATACCGTATGCTAACACCTATATATGGAATCTAAAAAAAAAAAATCGTTCCGATGAACCTAGGGGCAGGACAGGAATAAAGACGCAGACATAGAGAATGGACTTGAGGACACGGGGAGGGGGAAGGGTAAGGTGGGACGAAGTGAGAGAGTGGCATGGACATATATCCACTACCAAATGTAAAATAGATAGCTAGTGGGAAGCAGTTGCATAGCACAGGGAGATCAGCTTGGTGCTTTGTGACCACCTAGAGGGGTGGGATAGGGAGGGTAGGAGGGAGACGCAAGAGGGAGGGGATATGGGGATATATGTATACATATAGCTGATTCACTTTGTTCTACAGCAGAAACTAACACAACATGGTAAAGCAATTATACTTCAATAAAGACATTAAAAAAATAAGGGAAATGCTGAGTTATATAATACTATACATTGAGTATTTAATAAATTAATCCCCATGCTGAAAGTTGCAGTTCCAGAAGCAATGCCTGTTGCATGACAGGACTTAATCAATACTAGTTAATAATGGTTTGAGGGCAGGTCAATGCCTAATATGTTTGCAATACAAATTAGAAGCACAGAGGAATCATACTGAAGGTTAAATTCTTCTAGAAAAGACTGTTGGTAGTTACGAATAGTTAAAGAAAAGGAAAGAAGATTGAAGCTTTCATTGGTGTTGATTCCTTTGAGAGTTCCTGGGTCGTTAAACATAAGCTTATTCATATAAACTTTGGCCCTGATTTCTAGGTTTTACTATTTTTCTTTCATATTTTTCATGTAACTGAATTGTACCAGATTGTCTTGGGTGCTCAGCAGTAGATTCTGATTCTAAAATCCATACCGCTTCTCACAGAAGGAAGAAGAGGAACAGGAAACAGGGAGAGGGAAGGCAGAAAGAGAGGAGAGGAAAGAAGGAAAGAAGATGAGTAGAGATGGAAGAGGAAGGGATAAGTGGAGGAAAAGTGGGGCAAAGGAAAAGAAGAAGGGAGAGGTGGGAGAGAGGTCAGGAGATAGGGGGACAGAGGGAGCGGGGAGGACCAGACACCTCTCATTCATTTTGACAGACTGGTGGACTCTAACTTTTTTATACAAAATATTTGAAAGTGTGCCCCGAGATGTATGTATGGAGGTCCTTATTTGTGGGGAACTAAAAAATTACTATGCAACCCTTGATTAGGACATAAATACTCAGTTTTAAGCTTCTAAGTTTTATACAATTTAAATACAAGTTTTCAATAGACTTAAACTAGATTCAACATGTAGATAGTACAAATTAATTTTCTTACATAATTAAAATTTTTCTCTCAGATAATTGCATGACATTTGGTAGAAGAATTTTAATGCTGGGAGAGGATACAATGGTGGTGACTTTGGAAGGTCCTGAGCAGGGGCTTTTCCAAGAACTGAGCAGACTATTAAGACAGGAAGGAAAGGAGATGGTAAAGAGGTTAACCTCTGTAGGCATTTACATCTGGCTGGGTTACATCTGTTTTAGGTTTGCTGTTCTCGTCAGGTCTTCTTGGCAACCTCTTTAAGGATCTGATAAAGCTAATAGAGAAACGTACTAGAGTAGGCTCAGATGAAGGGATTCCCACTTCCCGAGTTGGTCTGCCTGCAATTATCTTACAGAGAAGTCCTGTTTCAGCCACCTGAGCTGTGATTTTCTAACCCCAAGGATGTTATGGTGAAAAGAGATGAATATAATAGAAGGCATTGCATTAAGCCCTACACTACATTGGTTTGATGAAGCTTGAGGAAAACAGGAATAACTCAAGTATGTTGAGGATCAGTGATTTTATAAAGAATAAAGCTTATTAATGGTCTTGAAAAGATTCCATATGAATACGAAACCATTATTATCACTGGTAACATATCAAAATATCTTGCCAACATTTTTCTGATTCAGACTATTAAATTTCATATTAAAATATGATAAAAAGATATTCATTAAATAGACCTTGTAGACAGACAAAGCTTGAAGAACAGTGAAGTATAGTTAGGAAACTCTACACAAACAACAAGCACATTTTAGAATACTTTTCCAAAATGGTAAGGACAAAGTTGGGATGTAGTAATAGCATTTGTAATTGAAATTTAATTGAGGGCTGAGCATGTATTAGGAACTGTTCCTTCTGCTTTCAATATATTTATCATCTTATGTAATTCTCACAAAACCCCTCTGCAATAAATACTGTTCTATTACTGGTAAGGACGGAATCAGGAACGAAAAATTCCACAGAATGTACTGGTGTATAGAAAGAGAATAGAATACGTCTGAACTTGAGGGTATCAGAGAGTTAATTTCCTACGTCTCAACTCGAGGATGTTGAAAAGTATTTAGTAGACACAGAAGACAATAAAGTTTATAAAGCTGATATAAAGAGGAAAGAGTAAAGAGGAAAGAGCTGATATAAAGAGGAAAAAAGCATTTTCTTAGACTTCAAAAGGCTGTCAGCTTGGCTTAAGGAACTCTAAAATAACAAATTATGTTTGTTTTGTTTGTTTTCATACTATATTGCTACTTGGTGTGCTAAAGAGCTTTTAAATCTCAGCAGCACCAGAGAAAGGGCTTGGCTCTGAGTCAGATTGGCTACAGAGACCTGACATCTTGGTTGTACATATATTATGTTGCTATCACTTAAGGCATAAGTAAAATAAATACACTTTAAGCTTAAATAAAATAAAATAAACCGAAAGATAGTATGATGGTAATAATTTTGGAGTGACAGCAATGTGCTATGCTTTGATTGGACAGAATTGAGCTTAACTTGGATCTTGTTTACCCTTTTAATTTCTATTTTTCTTTTCATTCTTTCAAGAAGAAAAGGGCTAAAACAGCTGTCAGCGCTCTACTAGCCCTAAGCTGGTGACAGTGGACTATTTATCTGGTTCTAAAAAACATGGCTTAACTGTAGCTGTCAGTAAAATAGGGGCCTAAGCATACCACAGGTGCCCACACTGGGTACCACAGGTGCCCACACTGGGTACCACAGGCCACAAAAAAGCACTTAGTAGTTCTGTGTAATCAAATTTGTGAAATCTGATCCAGAAGAGCACTTCACTATTTATAGGAGTGCCATAATAAATCTTTTGTGAACTAGAAAATCTATTTGTAATGTGAAATATCTCTTAATTTGTGTTTTTAAGTTTGAATTTTTTGTGTAATGTGGCCTTCTTAAAGTAAGAAACTTCTGTAATTTATGGAAGCCCGGATAAATCTAAGGTAATCAAACATAATATTCATTCATTAGTTCACTGATGGTATGTATATATGGTATGTATATACTAAGCGCTATGCCAGGTCTGAGGGATGGCCATGATTAAGTTCATTAATGCCCTTAAGGTGCTCAGCTGAGGTTGGGGAGGAGAATTCTGATGTGCTAAATATTATTTTCTTGGAATCTCAAAAGTGGAATAAGCACAAGATTTCCTGACGGCAATGCTGTAGATAATCTTTTTGAAATCTCCTTCTTGCATATAACTTACAAAACAATAATGTGATGAGTTTGTATTGTCACAACATATTAAATGTTAAATGTTAAGACGAGAAGAATTTGGCAAATCTTGGGGAGCTGAATGCCCCAGAGCCCTAAACTGTACCTAGAGGTTGAGTCTTTCAGCCATTACAGCCTGAAGGGACCTCTGATTCTTGTGTCCTTCTCAGCCCCCTCCACGATCCCATTCCCGCTCTCGTTTTTCAGAGGAAGAAATTCGTGCTCAGAAAGGTTGAGAGAACAGCTGAAACCGGAACCAGCCAAGCCTTTTTCATCCTCAAACTTTTTAGCTGATTTGCTAAACGATTCTGCTCCTCTTTCTCATTTAGAAAAGCTGTATAGAAAAGACATTTTATGGTTTGAGGGGTGTTCTCTTGCTCCCTTTTAGTCAAATTTACATAACTTGTAAGCAGAAGGTGTGGTGGCAACAGATGATGAATGGTAAAAAGAAACTTCCTCAAGGACAGCCCGAATAGACCAGCTCCGGGCTCAGGTCCACTTAGTCCTCCTTAACTGACCCAGCGCTCCCCCTTAACTCCGCCCACTCTGAGGAGTAGACTGTTAGGAGAGCGAAACTACAGATCCCAGGATGCAGTTGTCCCTCTCAACCTCTATGTAGCCTGCTAGCTCCCCTCATCGCATTCTGGGAAGTGTAGTTTCTAAGCAGTATCTGCGCACACTGTCTAGGAAACCAGGGCTTTTAGGCTTGAGAGAACCGTCTCTCTACTGGCCCCGCCCTTTACATTGACCCCGCCCCAGGTTGCTTAGGAGATGAGAGACGCCGAATCTTGGGCTGTGTGGGCACAGGCAGCAGGATAGGTGCAGAGAGAAATCCTCTGAGATCTGTAACAGGAGGGCAGCCATGGGGAGCTGTGACAGCTCCTGCCAGGGTTGGTGTAGCGGTAGGCAACACTGGTTTGAACTCGGACCCACGGACTTGATGGAGCGCAAGGGCTCCCTAACCCTCCGCTCCCATCACAAGAAATACTCGAAGCCAGTGCTGGTGTATTCCTGGTGAGCGAGCTCTCTTGCAGTTCCTAGGTGCTTGGGAGAGGGAGAAGAAGGGAAGGGATGGGGGAGGAGAGGAAAGGAGAGTAAGAGAGAGAGGACAAGGGTGGAGAGGATAAAATAAACAGAAAAGAATGAGAAAAGAGGAAAAGAAAAGCAGATAAAGAAAGAAAAAGATCATACAAGAGAGAGAACTGGGAGAGAAGAGAGAGAAAGGAAAGGGAAACATCTTCAAAGGAGAGATGGAGAGGGTCAGAGTGAGAGTAGGGGCAGGGAGGACGAGATAGGAAAGCCCTTCAAGAGCAGCTCCTTAGCACACACGGAGACCTGCTGCATCCAGACCCTGTCTGCCAGAGGTCATAGATCGCCCACACAGAGAGTGTAGGTGGAGGGTGTCTGCAGAGGCCTGGAAATCATGTTCTGAGACAAGTGCTTACTTACAAAAGGCAGGGTCTGTTAGGAGACCAAGGGCACAGGAGGAGGAGATGTCTGTTCAGAGGATGGTCTCCAGGACTGCCGTTTCTTGGGGGCAGTGAGGCACAATGAATGATTTGAAAGAGGTCCTTAAAATATTCCCTAGGCTACTAGGACTATTCTGGCCAGAGACGGCAGACCGGCATCCCTCACTGGGTAAACCAACAGACATAGTTTATTTGACATGCACTGTGTTTACATTTTTCTTTTAAATTAATTGCCTACATTTAAAACCAGGAGATTTCACATGGAAATCTAGGATTGTGTCTTCTCTTGAAAATCTGAAAGGCTTGGCAACAGAGGATTTTATTCTTTCTGACAACTATGAATGTACTGGAGCTGAACACTGGCTGCTCCTTAAGATGAATCTACTCCTTCTTTCTGTGGTAATTTCAGGTTCTTTCCTGGCTTCAGGAAACATTTTATTTACTTCCTCTGCATTAGGCTTTGGGTTTGGAATTCACTTAGAGATTCTCCTGTTTATTAAATATTACAGTGACTGATAGTGAAACCATGAAATTTAATTGGCAGAACAGTGGGGCCTTTTAGGGTATTTAGAATTCTATCCTTTGGGTCAATTTTCCTGGCTGTACTGTTGACAGTAATTGTTTTTGGACTATTTGGAATATTCTGGGGAAGAGGAAGATTTGAAATGAAATCTCAAATCTTGTCTTCTTTATACTTTCACCTTTGAAAGAAGATGAATGATTTTGACTCAAACCCTAAGGCTAAGTCCTCCTTGATCCCATTCATTCATGTAATGTATAATATGTGAATCCTGTTGTTTCTGTCTTGCAAACTTTCTACAGCCTACTCACTTTCCCATGGGCTCTCTCCCTTTTACTTCTCATCCCTAAAACCAAATCTCTGCCTATATTGAGCTCACTGTGAGAGGTTATATTAATTTAGAATAAAAATATACATTGGGAAGCAGAAAATCCTCCTTTAACCTCATACAGGGCTTACCTCACAGCCCTCAAGCAAAACACTTAGCTCTTTCATGATTTTGTTACTCCATAAGGATTTAGGTCATAATATAAATCACTGCCAGAAATTACTGTTAAAGAGAAAGACCTTTTTCAAGTGGACAGTGCTTCTTCTCCCTTCTATACTACCTTTGCTTTGAAAAGTTGCCTTGTGGACATCATAGACATCAGTAGCAAAACCACAGAAGAGTATAGATGAGAAGGAGATGAGGAACTTGGTAGGAGAGAAGGGTGCTGTAACACTGAAAGTCATTCTGGCCACTGCTGGAAATGTAGAGAGTTCTCATGCTGTTGGTTTTAGAAAGGTTTGGGGGCAGGAAGAAATAAATTCAACCCAACAAACATTTTTGTGTCATGCACTTTGCTGTGTGTTGGAGACACAGAGATGGATAAAGTGGATTCAGTGAGATAATTTGTATAAAGCATTTAATACCATGCCTTGCACATAGTAAGCAGGCAATAATACATGATAACTAATATTTATTTAGGATAACATAATGGTTAAAAGCTTGAGCTTTAGGTTTGAATACCATCTCTGCAGCTTGTGATATAACAAGTGACATGACTGTTCTAGGCCTCTGTTTCTGCAACTGTAAAAAGGGGGTGATAGGATTCTTGTAAGACTAAACAAGGTATTGTATGTGAAGTATCTTCTGACATATAGCCTGGCACATAGTAAGCACAGTAAAGGTTATTATATACATGTATTAGGACATGGTCACTGACCTCAACTTATTTCATAGGCCAGTAAAGAAAAATGTCAGTAAATTCAGTATGATCTGATTTGTGCAAAATAGAGATAAGAGGCAAAAGTAACAGGAGGGGGAGGTTAATGTGTATATGGTTTTCTGAGCAAGGTTTAGAAGGAAGAATAGGAGTTCCATAAGTATACAAAAGAGAATAGGCAAGTACAACGTAATAGTAAGAAGCAGCATCATAGGGAAATAGAAAGAGTTCTCTATAGTTGGTAAATACAGTTGATCTCATTATCTGTAAATTCTGTATTTGCAAATTCATCTACTTGCAAAAATTTATATGGAACCCCACATCAATACTTGCAGCACTTTCATAGTCATTTATGGACATGTGCAGAGAGGCAAAAAATTTGAATCATCCCACACATATATTCTCATTTGATGTCAGACACTCTGCCTTCTTGTTTCAGCTCCTCTTACTGTAAACAAGTATTCTTTTCATGGTCTATTTAGTGCCATGTTTTTTGCATTTTTGTACTTTTTGTTGGTGATATCATTGTTCAGATAGCCCCCAAACATAGTGCTGAAGTGCTGTCTAGTGTTCCTAAGTGCAAGAAGGCTGTGATGTGCCTTATGGAGAAAATATGTGCATTACATAAGCTTCATTCAGACATGAGTTACAGTGCTGTTGGCTGTGAATTTCATGTTAGTGAGTCAACAAGATATATTAACAAGATGTCTTTAAACAGAAGCACACATAAAACCGGGTCATGTATTAATTGGTTGTTGAAAGTGTGACCAGAGGCTCACAGGAACCTAATCTTGTATTTCCCCTAGGAGCAATGATTCAGTATTTGCTAATTGTTTGTGACTTTATAGAACATAACAACCTTGAATAATGAGAATCAACTGTAAAATTTGAGAAGCACTTGCATTTCTCTGAGCTGGCTCTGCTACTGGCATCCTTGTTTTCCTTCTGTATTCAACCAGTCACCAAGGTCTGTCCTAGAAAACTGCGTAAAGTTCAAATTGTATAAACTTCCAAATGAATAAATGTCATTGACCATTTTGTTTTTATGCATTCTGGTCATAATTGTTTGCTTTCTATTGACTTATTTTATTATATATTAAAAATTTATTGAATTTTAACCTTTTATTAGTGGTTATTTAATCGATGAATGCCTACTACCTAAAATACACCATTTGGGTGGCCTCTCAACTGAGTATTTGATCAACTAAGGGACTGTGCCTATAGGTTTGCAAAATAGAATTTAACTGGGAGAAATTCTGAGGTACCTCTGCTTATACAGTAAACATTTGGATGATTCCTGTGTTACTCTTTATGTGGAATGTAATACCAGTCTGTTTGACTTCACTATACATATTAAAAATAGTTGTGTATGATAGACATGATAAAGTGAAATACCCAGAATGGTTGTTAGAGGTATTTCTGGTCCATTATTGGATAAGAGGTTGCCTAGGAACCATGTCTTCCTTGTAGCTGGAGTGGTGGATAGAGAGCCATATTACCTGCATCACACCTTGATGCTTCTGAGTGAGGAAGGCCTTTTCTAGAAATTATCTTTCTCTATTCATTCCTACAGCATTTATGGAGCTATATCATCAGATGTTTCCATCGGAAATTATGAGTCGAGGGGAAATTTTCTCTTGGGATATTTTCCCACTCACTGGAATAATGGAATACTAAGAACCAGAACAACTAGATTTGCCCTTAATAAATTCTCTGGTGTAAGGCTAGTTCTTATTTATTTATTTATTTATTTATTTATTTATTCTCATCTCTTCTTCCTTGGCCAAATTGACGTCTGTTAATAAGTGATGAGCCGAAAAATTCGTTCGAGTTTCCATGAAACAGTTCATGCTCTGGTCTCCATGGTGACACTTAAGAGTTTTAAGGACTCAGCTTAATTTTATATATTTGCAATTTCAATTACTTCTCTCTCCTGCGTAAGCCCAAAATTAAAGAGCCTGGGCATTTTACTGTCCTCCCCCCGCCCCACCCGCATTATAGGAAGAAAACAGAAAGAGAAAGGGAAAAAAGGAAGTAAAAGTAAAATCCGGTGATAATTGTGGGGTAGGAAACTTGATAGTTTCAAAGATTTTTACAGAAAATCATTTGGGCTGGAGAAAGAAATTAAAGAGCTTTCGATGATGCTCTTCAGACTTATACCCTATTGTGCTCTTTGAACAGGGAATTCATATGTATTCAAGGTACTCCACATTCAGAGGACAATCCAGTTTCAAGGCACTAGGATATCATTAGTATACTTATTAGAAAACAGAGATGAATTTTCTAATTTGTTGTATGTTCTTCCTATATTTAATCAGCAGTTTTCTCGGGGACTAACCTGGAAGTATTTAGAGTCCTTCACACCACTAAGGACCAAGCTAGAGTTACATAGATCTTCTGTAGCCAGCAATCCCATCTTCTCACATCTCCAACGCACGCTCAGGATAAAAAGGCAAAGAAAATAAGAAAGCCCTTTAGTAACCACATGTTGCAGCCTGCCTCTGTTGAAACCCATAAATGCTTCCCCTTCCAGCAAGCCTCCATCCTTCTACTTTAACAACTTAAGCCCTCAATCGAAAGCTTTTAACTCTTATTTTGTGCATTTTAAATGTTTGGTTATGTGGAAAGGAGAGAGAAGAGACTTTAAAGAAGCTTTTTTGGTCAGTAATGAGAAGTGAGAAGAGCAAGCCTTGGGGCAAGGGGTAAGAACACCTTGGGTGCTCAAATCATGTTTATCAAAGAAATTAACAAATGAATGGAGAGAAAGGACACACACACAAACACAAAAGGCACTGCAGGCTGGGGGCCTCTATTTTATACTTTAAGAAGACCCTGAGGTAAGGACTACAGAATAACGCAAATCTGTAATAAAGCCAGAGCTGATTTTCACAGCCCTGATCCTTTTTTAAGAAAATTTTATTGAAGTATAGTTGATTTACAGTGTTGTGTTAATTTCTGCTCTACAGCAAAATGACTCAGTTATACATATATATTCTTTTTCAAATTCTTTTCCATTATGATTTATTACAGGATATTGAATATAGTTCCCTGTGCTACACAGTAGGACCTTGTTGTTTATCCATCCTATATATAATAGTTTGCACCTGCTAATCCCGAACTCCCAATCCTTCCTTCTCCCAGTGTCCTCTCCCTTGGCAACCACAAGTCTGTACTCTGTGAGTCCGTTTCTGTTTCGTAGAAATGTTCATTTGTGTCATATTTTAGATTCCACGTATAAGAGATATCATATGGTATTTGTCTTTCTCTTTCTGACTGACTTGGCTTGGTATGATAATCTCTAGGTCCATCCATGTTTCTGCAAATGCACAGCCCTGATCCTGATACAACAGGATGACATTGAAGCATGTTTGGTCACCTCTGTATAGGTGAATTTAGAGGGGTATAAATCATTAGGCTTCCAATTAGAATGGTAAAGAATTTAAAAATGGGAGCTAAACTCATGTTCTTCCTAGATGCAGTACATGACTTACTAGAGACTGATGGGTACTTAGGAATTTTTGAGTTAAATAGGGACAAATGGTATTCACACTTTAGAGACATCTTAATTTCTTAACTCATACTTTAAAAAACATTGTAAATTATAATACTGTGTGACCATTTAAGATGATGTAATAGTAGACCAAAGACATGGAAATATATTTACTATATGGTCGGTAGCAGAATTAGAAATTTGCATTCAAGTCAGATGCATATATAAAATTTGTTTTCTAAAACTGATCCTCATGGTTTTTCAACTGTTGGTTACCAGAGAAAAATTCAAACATGCCAATTGAAGGGTTTCTCTGTCTCTTTGAGTTTAAACAGTTTGTTTTGGGTTAAAATAGTCTCTTTCAGAGCAGTGCCCACTCTTCTGAGTCCTACCTCATCCATCCTCTCCTTTTCCTAGTGGTGTGTGTGTGCATAAGGGACTGAAGTTATATGACATTTGGGGGATGGGGGAGTGAGGCTCCCAGATCTGCATGTGGGTCCTTGTTCTTGTTCACCTTATCCTTTATCCAACTTCTGTGCCTGCTGCTGGTGAATTTTTGACTAATCCGCTTGGTTTGTTAAAGACCTGAGGTCCTGCTTTCAGACTCATTTCCATTTGGGCTCTCCTTAGGACTATAGATCCTTAAGTCATGCTCATCCTCTCCTGGCCCCTGACTTAGGTTGGTGGTAGCCACTGTGGTAGGGACACCTCATCCCTGAACATGGTGGCCCCGTAGCTGGCCCACTGACGCTCAATTCAGCTTTCATCAAATGCCCTGCAGAGAGGGTGTGCGTATGCTGTGGTTTGCCCAGTAGAGTTTACTCCCATTGGCCTGAGATTTATTAAAAGTCCTTCTCTCATTTTTTAAAGTGATCTCCTTTACAAAATAAATGATAGGGTCACCCTACTTATGCCGTGTTTGGGAGCTTCTGGATCTTGTTAATAGAAGTTTGAGAAATTTAGACATTTTACTTCTTAGCAGGTCCTGACTTTCAAGAAAAACATCTCACTCAGGACTAAAAAAATTTTATTGTTAGTCAGAAGTTAATCACCAACACTTTATTTTTCTTCATATTCCTGGCAAAACAGTCCTATATCTTCCCAAGGCAAATGTGGATGCCTCTGATTTATTAGAACAAAGGTTATTTTAAAGAGTTAAGCAAAGAAAAGTGCAAAGATTAATATTTGAAAATATAATCTCACTTTAAGTAAGTAGAAGAAGAAGCAGCATGTTATGAATTCTTTTGATAAAAATATATGTCTGTATGTATTGAAAAGAGACTGAAAGGATATTTACCATGAAACACAAAATATTTATTACTGGATGGTGGATTTATGGACTATTTGTCCTTTTCTTTTTTCCTCTTTGCCACTTTTACATTTTCCATAATGAATGTGTATTATTTTCATAGTAAGAATAAAGTAAAATTACTTGAAAAATTTGATATCACTTTCTACAGCTTTTCCCCTGAAGCAAACATTCTCTAAATGATCAGGATTTAAACAGAATACTTCATCTCTTTCAGAGTCTGAGTCATTCTTCATGGTTTATTATGAGTCTTTTTTAAATATCTTTTTAATTGCTAGTTTATGTTGGGTAAAAAGGATGATGCTGTTCACATTCATTTGGTTTAACCACGCTTTCATTCTTGTCTATGTTCTATAATGGTAGATCCTGTGCCATGGTTACTTTTAATCTAGTGCTACGTTCTTATTCCTCAACATACACACATATCCACAAATGCTTTTGAATGTAGTAGTTTTGCGGGGGGGAGCACCTTATTTTCTATTTTTCAGGATGATGCAGGACATTCTACATCCTTTTATCATGACTATATTTTTCTTTCAATGCTATTCTCTTTAATTAAATCCCAACTAAATTCGTTTTCTGAAAACCAGTGGTTATAAAATTGTGCCTTGACCTTTTCGTGAGGTTTTGCTCAATTTAACTGGTGGCCAAAATAAAACAGCTTTACTTGCAAGATAACCCTTGCTCTGCAAGGCACAGTATTGTAGGACAGGCATTTCCTCATGTGGGTGCACCTGGATTAGGAAAGATCATTGCTGTATACAAGTACCTCTGCCTGAGCCAACTCCCTATGTGTCCTTGAGACCATCTCTCTCCTGGGCAACAGGAGTCACCAGAGGCTTGTCATAATGCTGCTGTAGTCTTCCTCACAGATAGTCACAAGTGCTTTTTCATCAGCTTTCTTTCTCTTACTGCTGATCCTTTTCTAGGTGAGGATGTAGGGAGTGAAGGAGGAGGTAAGAAGAATGTGGGGCTTAGTGACATATTGATAGGAGAGTTTCAGTCTATGGACACAGGATACCCAGGCTCAGGGCTCAAGGTTTTCAATAGCACTAGAATTAGCACTGTTAGATAAACTTCTCTTAGTTGACCTTGGAAGCCATCCCATCGGTACTATTTTCTGTGTGTACTGATCAGGCTTCTTTTGATTGCAATTGACAGATACGTGGCTTGCACTAGCCTAAGGAAGCAAGAAAATGAATTAGTTCATGATATTCATGGAATGGTTGATCACTAGATAAGAAGGAGGGCACGGGTGCAGCTCGACCTCAGGAACAACAGGCATAAAGGATGCTAGTGCATCTGGGTCTTGCTTCATTTCTTCTCTCTCTTCCTGATTGTGTTTGCCTTATCTTATCATTGAAGACTATAGGAAACATGGCTGCTGTGGTTCTGGAATTTATAACTTACATCTTCATCCAACAAAAAAAGTTGTTTTTAAGGTATTTTCAGTTCTGAATTTAAAAATTCCAGGTCAGATGTCCATTTCTAGGCCAAGTATTTGTTTGGGGTCATCTGACTCGGCAAGGTTTGGTGGAAAATGACAGCTTTCCAATAGCCATGGGGCAAAATGGACATACCCAGGAGAAAGAAGGAGAGCTAGGCTGATAATCCTATAGATATTTACTATATCCCATCCTATCCTATAGATATCTGCTATATCCTGTAAAGAGCTACTACAGTGTAGAATGAATTCCAATTTCCAAATACCCAATTTTATAGCAAAAGTTTAAAATATAACCCTTTAATATATTGATGATTTCCTACATTAGTTGTTATTTTGACTTTAAACTCCCCCCCCCACCCATCCACCCAACCAGCACCCACCCATGCAGTTTTTAAAAATTGACCTTAGATGTAACAGGCAGAAAACAGAAATATTGTGTAGAGATTTGGTGAACATATTTTTGTGATGCTTTGAAAAAGTTCTGAATAAATTTGAATATTGTATTACTGTTTTTGATAGACACATCTTTTATTATTGTTTCTAATGTTTAATTTTGAAATACAATTACATTTTAATTGTTATTAGTCACACAGTGTGTTTTCTTTATTTTGATCAAACTAAGTTTTGATGCATTAACAAAGGTAATTAATTGGCAGAAAAATTATAATATGTTTCTTTGTTGAGATGTTAGATCCCCAATCGGATTGTTCCAGGTTCAATCAAATGGAAGAATTAATATAATGTCATTTATTTGTTGCCGAGAATTTAGCCTCCTTTTATAGAAAGTGGTAGGAAGAATATTTTGAAATTAAAATGTATGAATGACTTGTCACAATTTTTTAAACACTTGGGAAAACACTGAGATGCTCAGCCAGGAGCCATAAGCATTAAATGAGCTTTTGAAAACAAACAAACAAACAAAAACAAACAAAAAAACCCCCAAAAAACAAAAAATGTTCTTCTTTCTAAATAAAGAGTTCTCTTATGAATGGCATCTACTGGGTTTGGGATTTGACAGTGAACAAGACATCTTCCCTGTCCTTAGGAGGTCAAGATTACTGTGAGACAGGAGTTGGGGAGGCTTGCTGGGCAATTACTATGCACTGTGATATGTGCTAGGATTGGGGTAAGCAGAGGGCTCTGGGGACATCCAAGAGGAGCACTTAGACTATTAGACCAGGAAAAGTTTTCTAGAGGAGGTTGTCCTAGCTCCTAGGATTCACATGGAGAACTAAAGATGGCACATTAGTTAGTTTTCAACTGAGGGCATTACTGTTCCTTCCCCCAGAGTGTTTGAAAATATGTGTGCATTTTTGATTGCACAATGACTGGTAACTAGTGATGTCAAGTGTGTGATTGCAAGAATTGTGACTCCAATCCTGGGGTGGCCACAGCATCTTAATAGCATTTATCCATCTATCTATATGATGCCCAAGTTACATATCCATAAACCTACAGTCATATGGGTAGGGACAACAGATATATATTAGCTAGTTTGCATATGGCCATTCATAGCAAGGGTGTGATCAGCAACGTCTCTGAAAGATCTTCACAGAAAAGGAATTTCCTACTTGTATAAGAATCCTGAGCTTTCAGGGCTCATTGGCACCTGCTCTCATTGTAGGGGTGCATGCCAACAAAGCAACCAAATTTTCATTGCAGGCAATCTCCTAGAGGTTAAGATATTGTGGGCTTCTACCTAGACCTTAAAATAATAAGTATGTGTGTTGTATGAATTAGAAGAATTTCATCTAGATAAATTACATTTTACTTACGGGAATTTTTTGGTATTTTAAAACAATCCGGTAATAAATATAAATAGTTGGGAAAGACCACTTCACGTTGGTTTACACGTATGTCAAAGTGAGTATAGTGAATATAATGTGATTTATTATAGGTGTTATTCACGCCACCAATGCCTGTGTACCTCTGACAAGTGAGCAGCTCAAGGCAGTTCAAATGTCCTGCTAGACATTCAGGCACAGTTAAGAAATTTCCTCCCACAATAAAACCATCTGGGCCTAGTACTGTTTCAGGTGGTAGCTCTTTTTTCCTTTGACAGCTTCTCTATTTCTTCTTTGGAAACTGTGTGTTTAGACTTTTTGTCTCTACTGAGAACAATTGTAAATTGTTTTTTTTAGAAAGTTATGTGTGCCGTCTAGTTTTCCAAATATATTTGCATCGAGTTATGGAAAGTAGTCTTTAATGATTTAAAATGTTTTCTTCTTTTGATGGTTATATCCTATTTTTATTAAGATATAGTTTACATTCTATACTATCACCCTTTTAAAGGGTGTAATTCAAAGGCTTTTAGTATATTCATGGAGTTGTACATCCATCAACACAATTGATTTTAGAACAGTTTTATTAACCTTAAAAGAAATCCTCCTCCCTTTGCCCTCGAGCCCTAGACAACCACTAATCTACTTCCTGTTTCTACAGATTGGCCTATTCTGGACATTTCATATGAATGGAGTCATATAATATGTGTTCCTATGTATGGAATATTATTCTGTTTGTTTCTCCCCCTGCCCTTTTCCTTGATTTTTTAGATAGGAGTTTGTCTATTTTGCTTACTTATTCATTTAGTCTGTTTTCTAACTTATTTAATTTTGCTTTTAGTTTGAATTATTCTATCATTCTGATTTCTTTTGGCTTACTTGTGCTTTTTAATGTTTTTGAATTAGATGTTTCACTTATTTATTTTCATTGTTTCTTTTCTATTGATATAAGTACTTAAAACTTGAATTTTTCTCTGGGTTCTACTTTAGCTATATCCTATGGATTCTTATAAGTGGTATTTCTATTTATTGGTATTTTTGAGAAATTCAACAATTTGTTTGTATTGATCTTTGATTAAAGAGTTGTTTGATGAAGTGCTTACATATTTCCAGATTGAAGAAGGATCTCTTTTTAAATGTGTTATGAATTTCTAGTTTTATTGTATTGCCATTTATATCTTTCAAACATATTGAAATATTTTTTCTTAATTTTTATGAAAGTTCCATGTGCACTTGAAGTTGTGTTCTTTAGGCAGGTCACCAAATAGTGGTTTTACTCTTTCCACATGCAGACCAATTATGTTTACCCATTTACCCAAGGAAAATGACCCAAATTCTATCTAGTCATAGGTCAGAAGTCCAAGATCTCCATATGTTATGCTATTGTTTTTCTACCAAGTCTAGTGTGGCTCTACTTGGTTCAAAAATCTATAAAGCAGAAAATTTTTCTGCTTGGTCTCCATATAACCAATATAAAGTGGCGGGACAGAGACAAGATAACTGTAATAAGCACTTCAATTCAGAAAGAGGAAGGATGGAAAGGGCAGTCATTTGTCTATGGTCCTTCTTAAGTCCTGTCAGACAGACATTGTTAGGGAGTACTACATTGGTGTCAGAAATGTTCTTTGCTTAGACCCTGATTCTGTTTTCTGGCAGCATACTTTTCCCGTTGTTCTTTATGGCCCTTGGCTCTGCCCTGTGTATCATCTTTTCTTTTCCAATATTCTCTTTGACCACACCTGCAATGAATGTTGTAGAATATGCCCTTCTATGGGTTGTTTTGCTTTTTCAGTTCACCTTTTCTTCCCAGAAGTTTGGGGGCCAAAAGTTATTTTAAGTATTGAACAGTTAAAGGATTTTTAAATGCACACCCCTGGCTTACTTGGAAGTACAATTCTTAAAAGCTTAGTAAGTTTCTTACATGTTTGAATCCAGTTAGTTCCAGCTGCTGGTAACCTCATTCTCAATTCTTTCTAGACAAAGTCCTCAGACTTGCTATATTTCTTTACTTTTTATCCTTGTAATACCTTGACTGTCACTTTGATACTATTGTAGTTATAGAAATCAGAAACCCTGGGAATTTTTTTTTGGCTCTCTCCTTAAGCATATGCTTGCTCCAGTGCAACTTAACTCACTGGGAGGGTCTAACAATAGGATGAACTTTGCTGCCAGGCTGAGCTTTAATGGAACTTTGTCTTGAAAAAGTCTTTTTCAGTTTTCTCTTACTGTTTGAGATCTAAAAGTTGTTGGCCCTTTTAACATTTCAAGGCTCAAAATTTCTGGAATCTATCTCCTTCTATCTTCTTGTAAATTAAACAATTTCCTGAATTTATCTCTCTCTCTTTTTAAAATACTTTGGCAAAACCAATTATCAATAGCTATTTGCATGTAGAACTAAAAACTGTCTTCCAGTCTCTTTCCCAATCTCACTAGGTACCTGGTTTGACTCTTAACCTACTGAGGCTATCAAATGTTTGACCTCTCCAGCCTCTGATACCAGCTTCCTATTGTCTTTGCCTGGTCTTTAGCCAGTGCCATGTATTTTAGATTTTTGCTATGATAGCACCCACCCCACTTCTGGTACTTATTTTTGTGTTAGAGTGGGCTAGGCTTAATCTATGATAACGAACAGCTCCAAAAATCTCAGTGGCCTAACACATAAAGATTTACTTCCTGCTCACACAGAGTCTGCTTTAGGTTTTTGGTGGAGGGTAGGCTCTCCTCCACATAGATACTCTGGGACTCAGGTTGATTGAGGCTCCACCATCTAGAAAGTCATCAATTGCTCTGGCAGGGGAAAAAAAGAGTTGAGAATTACATAAGAGCTTTCACTGTCTTAGCCCAGAAATGACATATATCATTTCTGCTCATTTTAATTTTATTGGCCAGAGCTAGTCACATGGCCTCACTAAATGCAAGGGAGCTGGGAATTTAACCTCTTATATTCCTAGTAAAAAGGAGAAATTGTATTGGCGAGCATAATATCTATCACATATAGAAGACTTCCTTGTAAAACTCCCCTCCTAGGTTAGCTCCAGGGCTAGACTTTAGTTCCTCTAGCCCCTGAAGCCATTGCCCCTGTGCAATATTAGCAAATATCCCAAGGGCATCAGCAGATTTGGTGTTTTAAAGTTCTGTTTACCCCTTTGGTTACAGGCTTTCATCCAAAAATTGGCCTGGAAATTCCCCACTGGATTTTCAGCTCTTAAATACTTTTAACGTGTCAAAATGTAAATATATATATATTCTAGCATTTTCCATTGTTTTCAGTGAAAGAGTTTATCTGCATAACTATGGGAATGTAGTTTGGCTGGTGCTCTGAGAGCTCCTACTTCTGGGCAGTCTCACTACTGAGATTTCTTGCTATAGCCTCTTTCTTGTCTCTGCTTCTTCCACTTGTCTTCAGCTGGATCTTGGCTGCTCAAAGTAGCCCTTGCACATGATGTAATCTAGGGATTATACGATAACTTCGCTAAAAATTAGTTTTCTTTTAATTTTTCCATTTCCTTTGCTGCTTTTGAATGATTTCTAGGATGAAATGGAAAAAGTGCTCATTTGTGTAGCTATATGCATAATGGAAGACTGTTTTAACTATTGATACTATTTATGAAGAAAGGCTTTTTCATTTGTTTCTAATGTGAATAAAATGAATTGCTTTGAAACCACAGAACCTTGTATTATCTACTCAGTATGCATTGCTCATGGATTCATGGAAGTGTGCATTAAAATGGTCCTTAAGCTCACATAATATAATCATTTGATGTTATTCTAGAGTAATTAATTCAAATTATCTAAGCTGGTAATATTAAGACTATAGGGATAGGAGTTTATGCAGGTAATCAGGCATTTGTTTCTTGTTTTGCAGGGGCCAAATTGGTCTCCATGCCATTCATGCCAATATACTGTCAAGGTGTTCTTTGGATAACAGTAATTACTGTTATATAATACACTTTAAAAACTCGGTCTCTTTTTAGTCCTACTGTTCCACCACCCAGAGTGTCTATGGCCAGCCGATGTAAGCTGTTTCTGGAGGGGAGATCAAAGGAACCATAAGAAGTTTCCTAGGATCTTAAGATAATTGAGATCCAGTAGTCAAAACATAGGGTAACAGAATGTCCCAATCCTGATTTGACCAGGACAATCCTGGTTTCACCACTCCCAGTGTACCTAGTACCTAATTCCCCACTCACAGTGTCCCAGGTGGGATAATCAATTATAGTGTCACCCCATTTAATACATGTTCCTCCAGCTGTTTTCAAAGTCATGTGTTTGGCAGTTAATCATACTGACAACATTTATTTAACATTTCAACTGTTAAGATAGGCTCCCATGCTGTATTCCTTTTGTTTACTCCCAATATTCTCCATAGGGCTTCCTGTTTTTGAAGAGTTTCTTATGAAAAAAAATTCATAATAATGATGGGTCTTATTTACATGCCATTCAATATATGTTGAGTGAAGAAAATAACTTCACTTACCTGTCTCCGTCAAATATTTTTCTTTTGAGTGCAGTTTAGGTTTCAAATTGTGTGGTTTCATAGTTATAGATGCACAGATTGCATACAGCATGAGACACATTGAAAAACAGTGTCCCTCTTCATAAGTCTGAAATGTCACCATTTTTCCCAAGGACGTAAGATTTTCTTTATGACTCTTGCAAATACATCCAAAAGTCTTCATTTGTCAGTTTGATAAATGCGCTGCCAAATAGCATTATCTTGGCATATAAATCATTTGCCTGTGAAATCTTTAAAGAGGATTGTCAAATATTTCTTTGTAGTCTTTGATTCTATTGGTTTTAATGCTTCTAATGTGTCAGGAAATATAGCTGACTTTCTGGGGTAATTTTCTCTTAAAGTCCTAGATAGCAGACGATTATAAAACCTAATGGAAAAGGTATCTTTCTCTTCTCATTTGGCTTAGATTTACCTCAGAAAATAACAATAGCTGACAGAGTAGTTGTGAACTACATTAATAATTCTAAAATTTAAAATTAATATATTCTGCTATCTGGAGTCTTAACTAAACATAATTTTAACATCTTTGAAATTCACAAAGAAAATGTGTCTCTTGTCAAGTAACCAGAAACCAGAATTCGGCTCGATTTTCTTTGTTCACATGTCAAATATTGCTTGGATCCACACCCCCTCTGCAATCAGTGTCATGCATATGTATGCTGAGAGTTTTCCCATTCAGCAAGCAGATTTATAATTCCTCTAGAGACAAGTTTTTGTTGCAAAGAACTAGCATCTCTATATGCATAATCACTCCTTTTTTATGTGTGCTTTTGTAGAGTGAGCTGGGATGCTCTTTATTTTTATGGACACATTTGAAAGCCTTTGCTTTCAGCATTTATATTAAGGTGACAGTAACAAAATGTAAGAAATTCAATCAATCAATCATTTAAGATTTAACGAGCATTTACAACGTGTTAGTCTTTGTTAGGCACTGAGATCACAAAGATGAGTAAAAAATGATCCCTGTGTCTAAACGTTCTTAGTCTAATGAAAAGGAAGATTCATTAATGGACAATTATTTTAAAATGTGAAAGGTGGAGAAGTGATAAAGATAATGGTTTCTTTGCAAACCCCCACTTTGCTTCCCCCACTTAGTCATGGGACCACAGAAACCGTAGAGAGTAACTTGGTCTCCTCTCCTGCAAGGAGAATCCTGTGGTCTAACCCCACCTGTCCTCCTCTGAGAACTGGACCACGATGGCTTGGGGCAGCCTGAGGGGAGCTGCAGATCCCTACCTGAGTATGCTCTGGAGTAGTTTGTTTAGTCCTGCAACTCACTTAAGGATTTATATGTGTTCAGTCAAGGGGAACTTACAGATTTGATTTGATGTGAAATCATCCAACTCTTATGGTAGGAAACTCAAGCTCCCAAAGGACCCCAGATACAGATCCAGAAAGTGCTTTTCACAAGGCTTTACTTGGGACTATGTTAGGCTGGAGGAGACAGGAAATACAGGAGCTAGAGTGTTCAGGTGATTGTAGGATTGGTGGTGGGGAGTTGTCTAGAATGGGACCTGCTCGTGCTATCTTTGCCCTACTAGATTCTGTTGACCTTAATCCTCTCTGAATCAGTCCAAGTGGCATTTTTGACAGCAGGGTCATGGTTCCAAGCTCCTTTTTATACAGTTGACAGCTCTGATCCTGTCCTGTCAGCCTTTGCCCTGTTTGTAATTCTATTCATATTCATACTATTTCTCCCACAGTATGGTAGAGAAAGCAAATTTCCTTTCTTGTAATTAAGGATGTCTTATGTAAAGATTTCTCTTATAAAGAAATAGCCACAGCGTTTAGCTTTGGGCTTGATAGAGCAAAGTCCTCAGCAGAAGCAAAGCTGATTGTCAAGGAAGATTCTGGCCCTGCTGGCAGGAGGCCCTGGAGGCTCTCCTCCCAGCAAGAATGTCAGCCTGTGTCTGCACACCTGACATCAAAAACACAGCTCTTCCTTCAGTTAGTAGCACAGAATACCTATATTCAAGCTGCTTTAGCCTTGAACTGACTGCTGCTATCAAATTCATGTCTGGGGAAAATTAATATCTGCAGATCCAGTCTGTAGACTAGACCAGTGCTGGTCAATAATGACCTTTTTTACTAATCCAAGGCGATGTACAAACTGTAAAGACAACGTAGCAATGTAGCAAGGTTTTCATATAGCTAAATTTATTCAGCTTAAAAGGCTCTAAGATCGTTTTTACTTTGGTGTTAAAAGTCTCTGTATTAAAGATGATAGATGGTTATTTTATTTTTAATGTTCCTGTCAAGACAAAATGTTGGCAATTTTAGGTTGGTTTTACAAATTTACAAGTGTAAAGTTTTGCTACTCCATGAAATGCTAAGGTTTGGGGACCACTAATCTAAGAATCTGGTACACAGTCATTCTCTAGAGCTTTCTCAACCTTGGTACTTTTGACATTTCGGATCAGATATTTCTTTGTTGTGGTGGCCGTCCTGTGCACTGTAGGATGTTCAGCAGCATTGCTGGCCTCCACCCACTAGATGCCAGTAACAACCCACCCCACCCAGATGCAACAGCTAAAAATGTCTCCAGACACTGGCAAACGTCTCAGGGTGGATTGTAAGGGTATATAGGTGGGGACTGTGATCAAAAAGTTTGAAAGTTACTGTTCTAGAGACATTGTAAATTTTATATCATTATATTCATTATTTTCCCATAAAGAATTTTTATTGCAGTAAATGAGAAGTCATGGCAACCATAAATAAAGGCAGGTAGCAAGGCAAACAAGGCTATATAAAGTGCATATATATATATATAAATAACACCTTGATTATTTTTATTTTTATGTATATATATATATTTGTCTTACAAAGATGCTACAAAACTTAATGGGTATTGACAAAGTATTTAAGAATACCCAACAAAGCATATTGTAGATAGACACAACATTATTATTATTATTTTAATTAATTAATTAATTAATTTATTTATATTTTTGGCTGTGTTGGGTCTTCGTTTCTATGCGAGGGCTTTCTCTAGTTGCGGCAAGCGGGGGCCACTCTTCATCACGGTGCGCGGGCCTCTCACTGTCGTGGCCTCTCTTGTTGCGGAGCACAGGCTCCAGACGCGCAGGCTCAGTAGTTGTGGCTCACGGGCCTAGTTGCTCCGCGGCATGTGGGATCTTCCCAGACCAGGGCTCGAACCCGTGTCCCCTGCATTAGCAGGCAGATTCTCAACCACTGCGCCACCAGGGAAGCCCCTAGACACAACATTATTACACATAATAATATTTGCATTTTTATGCCACTTTTCATTTGAGACTCTCAATCAATTGATTTGTCCTCAGTGTATGATTCTCAGTTCATCTCCAGGAAACTGAGGCACAAGCCAATGTTCAACTGACGTAATAAAGTCAGGGAATAATTAGGCCTCCCATTTCCTTTATAATACACTAATCATTTTTACTGTTATTATATGTAGCAAATACATATTTAGTATATAGTACATATATATTTTATATTTAATTTTATATTTTACCATTTTTTATATATTTTATAACTTTTTAAACATGTATATTTATTTTTGCTAGGCTGGCAGCCTCTGGGAAGTAGGGGCAGGTCTTCAGCTGTGTATCTCTCAGAGCCTGCAGGCTGTGGGCACATCATTTGTGGGCAGCTAGCAGGCATTAGGGAATGCCAACTGCATTAGCTCAGTCCTCCAAAGTTTCATTATAGATTCATGTTTTAGTGCTGGGCTTCTGGCTGTTATCTGAGATTGTGGTAAGAAAAGGAACATGTCTGCATTTTTTGTAATAATCTAGTTATAATACAACTTAAAATACATGATGGGATAATCAGGCTGCATTCTGACTTTCATGGACACTAATTATCTTTGCCTCCATGGGCCTCTTCCTCCATTAAAAAAAAGTTTAAAATGATAGTTTATGACTGCTTTGGTATAAAGATGGATATAATTCAAACTGGATTATATTCTTTTTTCTTCTGATTTGAAAATGATTAAAACACTCTCCTGGGCCCCTAAAAGTATCACAAGCCCTGGGCACTGTGCCTACAGTGCCTAAAAAAGAGGTGGGGGAGTAGCATCGACATATATACACTACCAAACGTAAAATAGATAGCTAGTGGGAAGCAACCGCATAGCACAGGGAGATCAGCTTGGTGCTTTGTGACCACCTAGAGGGGTGGGATAGGGAGGGTGGGAGGGAGACGCAAGAGGGAGGGGATATGGGGATATATGTATATGTACCGCTGATTCACTTTGTTATAAAGCAGAAACTAACACACCATTGTAAAGCAATTATACTCCAATAAAGATGTTCAAAAAAAAAAAGAAGTGGGCCCTGGAGATAATACATTGAAATGTTAACTGGTGCTTTCCCCTTCACTCCTATGCTCCTAGCGAGATATTCTGGTTGTATTGCCTCAGGGAAGAATGACCCAGCAGGCAGCAAAAGAGCCAAATTCTTGGCTTTGAGTTCAAAAGCTTAGGTTTTAGGATTACACCATAGATTTGGAAGAACAGATGAAGAGCTGGGCTGCCCTCTCCCACAGTAGATGAAGAGTTCATGGACTGAAGATGGAGGAGGCCAGAGAAGTGGAGAACATGTGGATTTGTCTGGGATCCCCAATTTGAATTAAGACTTTGGAAATCCTAGAGCAGATGGGACCTATCACTGCCTAACCCTTCATTCCCAGGGTAGTGTTTTCAGGGCTGTTGAAATGTGGGGCTCTTGTGTCCCCCAAGCCTAGTGTGGTGGGGACATGAAACAAGTGCCTTCTTGGTGGGCCAGGCAAACAGCTCAGGGATAGGATCTGCGTTTCCAGGAACCCTGGGTGGAGAGGGGCACAAAAAGGTTTTTGGTGGGGTGGATAGTGGCACCCTTATGGCAAAGTACCAGTCTGTGTAGACTGTGTGGCAGGAATAGGAGGGCATAGCAGAGATCTGAACGGATCCGTAATGGAAGACCACAGGAGAATGAGGATGTTTCCACAGATGCCAGCAAGGAGATATGATGACAACAAAGATGGATTCTTGCCATTGTGGTATCACATGAACTCTTTAGAGTTGGAAGGGACCCAGAATTGACCAAGATTAACTTTTTTCCACCTGGAAATATGAGCACTTGGAAAAGAAATTAAGTACAATTATGGAAAAGTTAAGTTGCAATTCTTGTACACCAGAATTTTTTGAAGCTGGATTAGTATTCACTGTACATAAGTTTATATGGTTCTTTACAGTATTTGAAGGACCTTCCACCTTTAATTTTTTTCCTTTTAACTCTTATAAAAATCTTGAATTGGTATAATTTCTGTCCTCATTTTACACATGTGAAAATAAAAGCACAGAAAAATTAAGTGACTTCCCCCAAGGTCACACAGCTAGGACCTGGCTGAGCAATGACTCAAACCCATGGCCCCGTACACTCTATTACGCCTGGTTCTTAATGTTCAATATTTCCCCAAAGAACTTCAGTAAGGGCTTTCTCTCAGGCTCTCAAAAAATGGTATGGTACCAAAATACTCTTAGTGTTTAGCAATTAATGCTCAGGCATGAGGAGGACAGAGGGCTCACATGCTGGGCTCCCTCTCTGCTGTGTTCTTTGCAGAGCTCTGCTTCCATGCTTGGAGGTGGGGAGGTAAGTGTATAATCTGAATGCAGTGTGGGGGCCCAGCTCCAGTGCAGTGGGATTAGGTGGGGGGTCAGATCCTAAAGGGTTTTCTAACTTGGAGGCTGGGTGCCCCATCCAGGTTAGTGCATACTGTTCTGCTTCTATAGTCCTGTGCCCACACTTACCACACTGTAGATTTTTCTTGTTTAATTGCCTGTCTCTCTCCAGACTACGAACAACTCAAGGCAGGGATTACATCACACTTACTCCCCATTGTATCCCTTAGCAAAATGCCTGGCATGTAATAGGTACTTTAAATATTTGCTGAATGAATGAACAGATGGGTGTATGGATGGAAGAATTCTTGGGTACCTCAGTGTCCCTCACATAGTCCTAGCCCTGTATCCCTTGATAGCAAAGCATCTTTTGATGGGTGTTTGGGTTCAGCTTCCTTTATCTCACGCAAGAAAGCTTTGTGAAAATAGCTACTTCGGTTGCGGGCCACCTCACCTCCTTTTTCCTTTCCTATCCCCAAATCCCTCCTTTATTATTATCCAACCACCCTTTCAGTCAAGATGTTCAGAATATTTTTGTCCTCTTTCATCTACATGTTTTAAGAACTGTTTTTCCTTTAGAACCTCTTTAGGAGCAGGAAGCACTGTTATAAATCCATATGAGTAAATATTTTGCTCTCGTTTTGAAAAAAAATTGTAATTAAAATTCATGGTAGAAAAATTTCTGAAGTGGTAAGTTGCCTTTCTAATATACTACATGTCTTATTTTAGAATTTATTTCAGTAACTAATCTACATTATTAAATAAGATTCACTTCATTGGAGTCACTGAATAATTACTGTGTTGGATAAGTATTGTTTTCGTGATACTATTAGTTTTATCACATGTGCTAAATTGTTTTTAGGAAGTAGCCTCAGCATTACTTGAAAAGAGATGGGAAATACATGTCCCAAATCCAGTAAATTTATTATTAGAACAAGGTCACAAATATAGTAAATTTTCATTGCATCATTTTTACAACATTCAAATGCAACACGTGATAAATAAGGTTTATCCCTTAACGGATTCTAATTTTTTTCTTAAGGCACCGTGACAGAGAAACTTATCCCAAAGATTATGATATAGAGGGTCCTGAACAAGTAAAAAAACTGTGTAATTCAACATATTGGCGACTTGGAACCAACGAACCCCCAGTAAGTAGTAGCTACTAATTTAAGTCCGGAATCTTCCTCCTAGTAAAACATGAAAAAGTAGAGGGAGGAGCACTTTGTCAGTACTCCTCTTAGCTGTGTTAGTAACTTAGGCAGGTGACCTAGCCACTGTGTGCTTCAGTGACCTTACCTGTAAAATGGGTGCACTTCATAAGTTTATTGGAAAATTAAATAAAATAAAGCAAATAAAGTGTTTAACTCAATGCCTGGCACATAGAAAGTGCTCAAGAAGTTATCATTATTGTTATGATGCTGTTGCTGCAGCTGCAACATCTTGCTAGATGTCTCCACTAAGCTTCACCATCACCCTGTGAAGTAGGTGTTATTATCTCTATTTTACAAATGGGGAGAATCTCCTAGAGGTTAAGTGATTTACTCAAAGTCACCCAGCCAGGGAGTGGAAGAGTGAGAGTCTGAACCCATTTCTTTGGGTTTCAGATCTTTTGTACTTGTCTTAAGGGGATAGAATTGTGAGTAATTTAAACATGCTGTTATTATTCTCATAACATTTGTACAACTAAGTTACAAAAGGAGTATCCATTGCATAGGTACTTCCTATTTGAATTGCTGTGGGTGGGTTACTCCTTGGCTATTTAGGTGTCTGCTCAATCAGTGTGCAGGAACTCAACTCCCTAAAGACTCCCAAATTGTGTCCTACAATGTCAAGAGTTTTGGGACTAGTTGAAGACTCAGTTCAACCTCATAGGATGGCCTTGGGGCCTGAAGAGCTGGTAATTTGACAGGGATGGATGTGAATGTGTTGAGAAGACTGGGTTTGTATATCATATTTTGCCCCCAAAAGGCTGGGCTACTTTGAAAAAGGGTGAGCCTAGGAAGATCCATAATTTTACTTTGGGAATGGTTCTAGAAAATTCTCTGTTCTCCAGGGTGATGGGAATGAATGAGCTTAGCAGAGTCCATGCTGTTTCCTCCCTTCCTGTTATAGTTTACCATAGACAGAGAACAATAAGGATAGCCTGAAAAATGGGGATTTATTATAAAGATACGGCTGCCTGGATATGGAACGAGGACACTTATAGGAACCAAGATGGCTCTAAAGCAAGACATTCTCTCTCTCTCTCTCTCTTCTCTCTATCTGACACACACACACAAAATCTCTCTTGGCATCTCTGTTTCTCTCTGCTCTGTTCTCCTTTTGTCCCACAGCTTAAATCTCAGGGGCATTCTGATGGTTTCCTCAGTTTCCACCCTGCCTTCTTGCCTTTGCACCAGGCTGCCTAATTGGTCATTAGCCAGCACATGGATGGAGCTCTAGAGGCCAATGCCCAACTCAGAAAATAACCACCCTGCCCTGCTCTCCCAAACCCAGCTTACCCTTGCTTTCTTGAGCATGGTGAGGACAAGAACAAGTTGGGCAAGGCAGGCATTGCCTGGCATGCACTTAGCATCTTTGACCCTTAAAAACATTTATTTTTGATAAGTGAAAATCTTCTTGGTCTCTGGATTGTGGGAGGAAGTGAGATGAAGTGAAATATGAGGTGTAGGAACCTCAAATATTCATTCCTTGTATTCCATGCATTGTAGCAGTTAAGCCTTAGTTTAATAGAGGATGTATAAATAATATTTACCTTCTTTATGACTTTCATTCATAGTCATTGAAACCTTGTCCTTCCTCTACCAGGTTTACAGTGTGTATTAGATAGGAATGTTAATGAACCAAACTTGGGTCCGCTTCCCAACATGCAGCAAAGTCAAAATTCAGTTTGAAAATAGAGACAGGATTTTGAAAAAGGTGTGCTGTAAGTCTCATCTGCAAACCCCCTTGGGTTCCTGGTGAAGTTATAGATATGAGGCTCTGGTGATCTGTCTGAAGCAGCAGAGCAGAAAGAGAGGAACTAGCTACATATACATCAGTGGTGGGGCAAGGATAAGCGAGTACTCAGGCCCAGATGTGGCATTGGGGGATCAGATATGGGCCATGTAAAAGAGAAAGATGACAGGGAGCCATTTTAGAGCCTGCCCAAGAGCACCTCATGTAGGGATGGAAGAGGGATCGACTGTATTCCTATGGGCTAAGACAGGACATTTAAGTGCAGAAATTGGCATCCTGTACCACAGAACATACCATTGAATATTCCCAGAAAGACTCTCAGCTTCTATTAGAACACCCTAGGAAAGTCAGCTTTGAACGTCCTTCAGTGCCAGACAGGGTCAGACACAGACACGCCCAGAGGAAACCAAAACAAGATTACATATCCACTTTTCCTGCATTTGCTTCTCTCCTTCCTCATGTCCCCTCACCCTCATCTTAAACGCTCAAGGAGCCAGAAGGAGTTGGTGTATAAGGAAGAAGTCCAAGGGGGACAATTGGGAAGAAGCCAACTGAAGCAGGCCAGACTAAAACATGCCCAAGGTGGAGGAATGAGAATCTTTCATTTTAAATGAAGTTTTGGCTAGTACATGGGACTGGGCATTTTACTTACCTCAAAAAGGCTCTTCTTGAGACAGAAGTAGCAAGAAGGTTTTTATCAATATATTATCTGAGAGTGACCAGAAAAGTCCTGGAGCCTGTCCTATATTTCATCAAAGAACATAAAAAAGAGTAAGACCTTCCAAGTAACTATGAATGGGCAGCGATGGAAGAAGAATAGATTTGTTTTCTAATTGTACCTACTTACAAGTCCCACTTGTTCAATGAGCCAGTTGCCCATTTGTGTGTAAAACAGAAGTCTGTTCACATCTCTCTATCCCTTTCCTTTACTTTAGTTTTCTTCATGGCACTTCAATGACTGGACATACTTAAGACTTTTTAGTTGTTAATTGTCTGTCTCCCCCTACTAGAATACAGGCTTCATGAGAGAAGGGACTTTGGTCTGTTTTGTTCTCTGCTGTATCTCCAGTTCCCAGAATGGTGTCTGACACATAGTTGGCGCTCAGTAAATATTTGTGGAAGGAAGAAAGGAAAGAAGACTGTATTTAACAAACATGTATTAAGGTCCTGTTATTTTGTTAAGTGCTGGGATAAGAAATGTGTGCCAAGTTACCACGCTGAGTGCTGGGGTAAGAAACATAATTCAAAGCAAGGTCACTGTACATCAGGAATTCACAGGCTTATGGGGTTAATGGGTGCCTACAACCACAGTGGCAGTGTGCATGATGGATGATATGACACGGAGATCAGGATGCTGTGAGGGGCACTTGAACTGAAATGGATTGATGGGAGGGTCAAGGATGACTTCCTAGGGAATTCCCTGGCGGTCCAGTGGTTAGGACTCTGTGCTTTCACTGCCAAGGACCTGGGTTTACTCCCTGGTTGGGGAACTAAGATCCCACAAACTGAGTGGTGGTGCAGCCAAAAAAAAAAAAAGATGGCTTCCTAGTGGAGGTGACCACCGTGAAGCTCCTGAGGTGAATGTTTAAAGGAACCATCTGTTGGTGGAATCTGGAAACATACTACCTAAGTTTCAGTAGTGGCATAATCGAATTCCTACCCCAGTGGCCCCTCAGGCTTCAGGAGGCTGAGTGGGACCATGGATTCACAGCAGAGCAGTAATTTAATTCAAGCCACTGGAGTTTCTCTGATTGTCTTATTAGTCCACGTGATTATGGGAAATAGTGTTTTAAATTCCAATATTTTGTTTTGGTATTTTATTTGGACTTTATTGATGTACTACTTAGCTATAACAGAGTGAGTCCCATGCAAAATAAATGATCAAGAGTACTTCTATCATTGTTTCTTCATTTGTAAAGTTCCTCACCCATGGACCCTCACGGCACTACCAAAGGGCCTGTCACAATGGCTTACGTAAGGGCACTTCTGAGGAAGTGCTGCATGTTGAATCCCATAAACTCAGAAGGATTAAATACAGAGCAGATTTGATGCTGTGTCATAGAAGGTGAGAAATTTTAGATATAAAGGAACAAAGAGGAACTTGAGAAATTTCATTAAACAGATTTTTCTTATACAGCTTATGGATCAATGCCAAGGCATTTTTGGAACTAACAGGACAACACTGATGAGCAAATTAGGCTAATATTAGTTTTAACAGCATCACAGTCACTTTGGACTTAAAAATGACAAATAAATGAAAAAAGTGTGCTAAAAGTGTACAAATGTGTGCTAACATTCATTTTATGAATAGATGAATACCTAAGTAGGTCTCAAATATGAGCTGTTTTAGTGGATGAAAATACAACATTTAAAAATTAGTGACCCTAGCAGGACAGGAATATAGACACAGACGTAGAAAATGGATGTGAGGACACGGGGAGGGGGAAGGGTAAGGTGGGACGAAGTGAGAGAGTGGCATGGACATGTATCCACTACCAAATGTAAAATAGATAGCTAGTGGGAAGCAGCCGCATAGCACAGGGAGATCAGCTCGGTGCTTTGTGACCACCTAGAAGGGTGGGATAGGGAGGGTGGGAGGGAGACACAAGAGGGAGGGGATATGGGGATATATGTATATGTATAGCTGATTCACTTTGTTATAAAGCAGAAACTAACACACCATTGTAAAGCAATTATACTCCAATAAAGATGTTAAAAAAATAATAAGAAAAATTTAAAAAAATAAAAATTAGTGACCCTAAAAGGCATATAATTATAATGGATCAGAGAAATTCAATTATCATTTACCTAATTGGTTCAGGTATGTTTTTCTTTGATTAACATAGTAGAATAGTATTTTGAGCACTACAGTCTTACAGATGCTTCTAGCATTCAGATCTAAGTATCTGAAAGAGGCATATGGATCAAATTGTTGTAAATGGAGTAATTTAAAATGTCAGTGGAGGAGAACCACTTACACCAGGGAAAAGGAAGATATTTAGGGAGAGTGGGCTGTTGAGTCAGGGCTCCCTCTTGCTTCCTATCTCCATAATCTCTGAGTTTGGAGTTGATGCCACAGGTTCTAGCATCCTCTCCTGGATCTACTTTGGATTGTCTATTCCAATATCAGCACAATTGCATCTGCCTTTCCTGTTTCGGGAATTCTGTATAAATTTTGGCCAACTTGAGTGTACTTTCTTTGTCTTATGCTGTAACTATGGGCTTATTAATTCTATCAAGTATCTGCCATTTCTAGGGATTTGGAACATGAATGAAATGAGGCATCTGCCATTTTGATCCCATTACCCTCCTTTGCAACTCTTTTTCTATATCAATAATCATGCCCTAATTTAACTTTTAGAGAAACTAGATTTTAATATTTCATATATATCAGTTTGCTTAAGCAGGTATAACTGTAAGGTTGAACAAATGGCACTCAAAAGGTGCAATCACACACACACACACACACACACACACACATTCTTTGCCTCTGTTGTCTTTTCACCCTACTTTGTGGAATTAGTTCTTTCTCTACCCCTGGATAAGATCTTGTGCAATTTCCATAATTTTTATGGTCACTCTCAGATAATTAAAAGTCTATTGGTCACATTTCAATAATTAAAATATCTCATCAAAATGATGAATTTTATTTAAGGTTAAAGATTTTCTTCTCCTCCAGCTAGAGTCTGCTCCAGGCCAGGGAAGTCTGCAGCGGAATGTGTGTGTAGAAGGAGGGTTGGCTGATTTTCTATTTCTTTGCTTAGTCTGCTCCGTCCTTCCCTCAGACAACTAGACAAATAAAAGGCCCTCTTGTGATTATTCTACTAATATTAATTACTTAACTGAGACTGCTTTTGTGACAAGCAGTGGTTTTGTTACCTGAAAGTGACCAGAAGAAAATATGGCACTTGTCCATAATTTATCTCTTCTAGGTGCAGGGAAAGAACAATCCCATAAAGGCTAACTTGAACCAGCAGTGAAGAAAAATAATGAAATTATTTTTTGCACCCCGTACGTCTCAGTTGTTCAAAATAATGATGGGAAGGGGGCCTCTCTGCTTCTCTGGGATCCTTTAAATAATCTGTATGTGGTACTACTGTGTTCACTTAGACATGAAAGTAGAGCCACAAAAACAGAAAACAGGACAAAACTACTGCTGAGAAATAAGAATAGCTTTTTGGATGATTTTTAAAGGTAAAGACTTTTAACAAAGTATCTGTATTACTTTTTTTTTTTTTTAAAACAACAGCTGTTTATTTTTTAATTAATTAATTAATTTTTTATTTATTTATTTATTTATTTAATTTATGGCTGTGTTGGGTCTTCGTTTCTGTGCGAGGGCTTTCTCTAGTTGTGGCAAGCGGGGGCCACTCTTCATCGCGGTGCGCGGGCCTCTCACTATCGCGGCCTCTCTTGTAGCGGAGCATAGGCTCCAGACGCGCAGGCTCAGTAGTTGTGGCTCACGGGCCTAGTCGCTCCGCGGCATGTGGGATCTTCCCAGACCAGGGCTCGAACCCGTGTCCCCTGCATCGGCAGGCAGATTCTCAACCACTGCGCCACCAGGGAAGCCCTGTATTACTTTTTGATGATGACTTTTTTGGCAGTGGTAGGGGGAGTGCTGTTTAACAGGATAAAATAAGACTCTTTCTCAATTGTGACTGAAGATCTAAGATAAAAGATGCCAACTTCTCCATTTCATAATGAGAACATGCAGAACATTTGGGTAGTAACTGGTTTTGAACCTCTTGATCTCTCATCCACGTTGGAGGTTAAAAAAAAAGGAAAAAAGAAAGAAAATGTTGAAACTGAAGAGACCTGGATGAGAGTATTTGGAATTTGGGGGAGTCATTTGGAGGGGTGTACATGCTGAGTCCCATCCCTCTTGTCCCCACTGGGTGGGGAAGCACCTACCAGTGCTGGGTGGAAGCATGTCCTGCTCATCAAGCTATAGTGTGGGGCCTGAACATTATCAGACCGGCAATTTGATAAATGTTGCCCTGAAGTCGGGGAACTAGGTGGATTGGGATCTGACTCGTTCCTGAAGCAGCCTGTGGCATCAGAGGGGAGACTTGACTTGAGAATTACCTGCACTTCCGTCAGTATGGGTCAGAGGAGCATGCTTTCAGGGAACTCTATAAGGAAGCCAAAAAAGAAATGTCAATTGGGCATCATTTAAAATGAATCTTGCCAAGAGAGATTCTGCCAGGGGGTAAGTCATCCTCAGCACAAAGAGGCTGGTTACACTCAAATGTGGAACTTGAGGGGAAGCCCTAAGTGACTTGTTCTTTTCCTGTACCTGTTACCCAGGTTATATGTCTACTGGGTTTTCTTTTTTTTTTAATAAATTTATTTATTTATTTATTTTTGGCTGCGTTGGGTGTTCGTTGCTGCGCGCGGGCTTTCTCTAGTTGCGTTGAGCGGGGGCTACTCTTTGTCGTGGTGCGCGGGCTTCTCATTGTAGTGGCTTCTCTTGTTGTGGAGCACGAGCTCTAGGTGCACGGGCTTCAGTAGTTGTGGTGCACGGGCTCAATAGTTGTGGCTCTCAGGCTCTAGAGTGCAGGCTCAGTAGTTGTGGCGCATGGGCTTAGTTGCTCCGCGGCATGTGGAATCTTCCCAGACCAGGGCTCGCACCCATGTACCCTGCATTGGCAGACGAATTCCTAACCACTGTGTAACCAGGGAAGTCCCTGGGTTTTCTTAAATGTAGCACATATGGGAAGAGTTCATCTTGGAAGATTAGAAATTGGGACTTAAAAAATTGATACTCAGGAAAACGGGGAATAAGAATGATATCATGAAGTGCACGTCCTGTACACACATTAGATATTTTTTATATTACCATTTGACTCAAGCTAGATTTTATTATGCAAATTAAATGGAAATTTTAGTGATTATCCTGTGAGTTGGTGCTGTGTTAATTTAGCTATCTCACATATCAAATTGCCAATCTCCAGTTTGTGATATATATATAAAGCCCCAAAGACTTTTAAACATATGGAAGTGCTTTTATAAATTATCCACCCTATGTCAGGTTATGAACATTTCTAGACCAAAGTGATTTTTCACATTAAGATGGTGTAGGATTAGGTTTGCCTACGTGCAACAGAAACCAAAAATCAACAGTGGCTGTTCACATAAGGTTTTATTCTTTTATGTAAAAAGTCTAGAGGATAGCAAGCCAGGACTGGTATGGAAGTTCCATAAATTGTCAGAGACCTACCGCTTCTAGCTTCTTGCTCTGCCATCCCTTGTGTAGGGCTCAATATGGCTGCTGGAAACCTGTCATTATGTCCACATTCCATGCAGCAAGAAGAGAAACAGAAGCAGGACCTTTCCTGGAGGTTGTATATATTTATTCCACTTATGCCCTGTTGTCCAGAACCAGTCACTGGTCATATCTATGTATAAGGGAGACTAGAAAATGTAGTCTGAAACCTCACGGGCCCAGCTAAAATTTGGGGGTTCTATTATTGATGAAGATGGGAAGTCTAATATTGGGGGATAACATTTACCTCTGATACAAGGAACACAGAGGTTAAGAGTGGGCTCTGGAGTCAGATGGCTTCTTACTGATTCTTGGCTCCACCACTTACTAGGTTGTAACTTTGGTCAAGAGTTTACAGTTTTCCATGTCTTTATTTCCTTGGGTGTAAAGTGGGAATAGAGTTTTCATGAGCATTTAATGTGAAGACATTTAGAATGGTGTCTGGCCATGTGCTCTTGTTATTACCATTATCCCCATGATTTATTGCAACTCACCTAAGCTACAGCCAGGATAGCCTCTGGGTTTTATTTAATACTCTAGCTCTAGAACTTAGTAGGATGCCTGGCACTTCACAGATATGGATAGATGAATGAATGAATGAGTCAGACTGCATGTTTTGAATTGTGGAACTTCTACTTTTCTCTCTGGTTTAGCTGGGCATTACTTTATCCCTTTCAGCCTCAGTTTTCCCTTCCTTAAAATGAAGATAAACTATGCCAAAGGTCCTTCCTTTCTCCCTCCAGATCCACTCTCCACCCTTCTCAACCCTGCTCTGTGCCAAGCAGGCTGACCTTTATGGATTGCATCAGTGAGCTCTTTTGCCCTCTGGCTTCCTGTGAATTGCCAGGAATTGGCCTTTGGAAGGCACTGACAGGTGATCAGCAGTGGGAGGAGAGTTGGCTTGGACATTTATTCCTGTGCTTTCCTCCCTGCAGGGCCATGGATTGGCAGTGGCTATATGCTATGGGTTGAACGTTTGTATCCCTCCCAAATTCAAATGTTGAAATTCTAACTCCTAGTGTGATAGACTTAGGAGATGGGGCATTTGGGAGGTGATTAATTCATGAGGGTGGAGTCCTTATGAATGAGATTAATGCCCTTATAAAAGAGACACCAGAGAGCTCCTTCCCCACTTCTGCCATTGCGAGGACACTGTGAAAAGATGGCTGTCTATCAGCTAGGAAGTAGGCACTTACCAGTCACTGCTAGTGCCTTGGTCTTGGCTTTCCCAGCCTTCAGAACTGTGAGAAATAAATTTCTGTTGTTTATAAGCCACTCAGTCTGTAATATTTGTAACATAGCCTGAACAGACTAAAACACTGTGTCTGTTCTGAAAGCCACAACTACCAAGTGACCCTCTCTTTACAGCAGTAGATCATTCTGGGTTCCATAACTGCCCTACCCTATGCCTCCCCAATATTGCTGTCTTCAGGGTGCTTCATCATTGTTTGTTTATTTTCTGAATTCTGGCCACACTTTTATAAATAGATTCTTTATTAAACTCTCTTCATTCCCCATTTGATTTTTCTTTTCCTTCCACCACAATGATTGATATACAACACTCAGGGTTGCTTTAAGTATTTAGGGGAATAATGTATATAAAGTGCTTAATATGGTGTCTGATACAGAATAAGCAGTCAATAAACTTAAGAACCAGTAGTGCTATTAATTTCCTTTTAATACTCGTTATTTCAGTTTGGCAATATCTTTGTTTCATATAATTTTCAATGGTGTTGATTGATTTATTGAAATATTTTACTGTCAAAAATGATGAGATTCACAGAAAGAGAGACAAAATGAAAAGGCAGAGGACTATGTACCAGATGAAGGAACAAGATAAAACCCCAGAAACTCAACTAAATGAAGTGGAGATAGGCAACCTTCCAGAAAAAAGAATTGAGAATAATTATAGTGAAGATGATCCAGGACCTCAGAAAAAGAATGGAGGCAAAGATCGAGAAGATGCAAGAAATGTTTAACAAAGACCTAGAAGAATTAAAGAACAAACAGAGATGAACAATACAGTAACTGAAATGAAAAATACACTAGAAACAATCAATAGCAGAATAACTGAGGCAGAAGAACGGATAAGTGACCTGGAAGACAGAATGGTGGAAATCACTGCCAAGGAACAGAATAAAGAAAAAAGAATGAAAAGAAATGAAGACAGCCTAAGAGAACTCTGGGACAACATTAAACACCACAACATTCACATTATAGGGGTCCCAGAAGGAGAAGAGAGAGAGAAAGGACCCAAAAAAATATTTGAAGAGATTATAGTCGAAAACTTCCCTAACATAGGAAAGGAAAGAGCTACCCAAGTCCAGCAATCACAGAGAGTCCCAAGCAGGACAAACCCAAGGAGAAACATGCCAAGACACATAGTAATCAAACTGACAAAAATTAAAGGCAAAGAAAAATTATTAAAAGCAACAAGGGAAAAATGAAAAATAATATACAAGGGAACTCCCATAAGGTTAACAGCTGTTTTCTCAGCAGAAACCCTATAGGCCAGAAGGGAGCAGCATGATATATTTAAAGTGATGAAAGGGAAGAACCTACAACCAAGATTACTCTACCCAGCAAGGATCTCATTCAGATTCGATAGAGAAATCAAAAGCTTTACAGACAAGCAAAAGCTAAGAGAATTCAGCACCACCAAACCAGCTCTACAGCAAATGCTAAAGGAACTACTTTAAGTGGGAAACACAAGAGAAGAAGAGAACCTACAAAAACAAACCCAAAACAATTAAGAAAATAGTAATAGGAACATACATATTGATAATTACCTTAAAAGTGAATGGAGTAAATGCTCCTACCAGAAGACACAGGCTGGCTGAAACAAGACCCTTATATATGCTGTCTATAGGAGACCCACTTCAGACAGAGGGACACATACAGACAGAGTGTGAGGGGATGGAAAAAGATATTCCATGCAAATGGAAATCAAAAGAAAGCTGGAGTAGCAATACTCATATCAGATAAAACAGACTTTAAAATAAAGAATGTTACAAGAGACAAGGAAGGACACTACATAATGATCAAGGGATCAATCCAAGAAGAAGATGTAACAATTATAAATATATATACACCCAACATAGGAGGACCTCAATGCATAAGGCAAATGCTAACAGCTATAAAAGAGGAAGTCAGCAGTAACACAATAATAGTGGGGGACTTTAACACCTCACTTACACAAATGGACAGATCATCCAGACAGAAAATAAGGAAACAGAAGCTTTAAATGACACAATAGACCAGATAGATTTAATTGATATTTATAGGACATTCCATCCAAAAACAGCAGATTAGTTTCTTCTCAAGTGCACACAGAACATTCTCCAAGATTGATCACATCTTGGGTCACAAATCAAGCCTTGGTAAATATAAGAAAATTGAAATCATATCAAGCATCTTTTCCGACCACAACACTATGAGATTAGAAATCAATTACAGGGAAATAAAACATAAAAAACAGAAACACATGGAGGCTAAACAATACTTTACTAAATAACCAAGAGATCACTGAAGAAATCAAAGAGGAAATCAAAAAATACCTAGAGACAAATGACAATGAAAACATGACAATCCAAAACCTATGGGATGCAGCAAAAGCAGTTCTAAGAGGGAAGTTTATAACAATACAATCTTACCTCAAGAAATAAGAAAAATGTCAAATAAACAATCTAACCTTACACCTAAAGGAAATAGAGAAAGAAGAACAAACAAAACCCAAAGTTAGTAGAAGGAAAGAAATCATAGTGACAGGAGCAGAAATAAATGAAATAGAAAACAATAGCAAAGATCAATAAAACTAAAAGCTGGCTCCTTGAGAAGATAAACGAAATTGATAAACCTTTAGCCAGACTCATCAAGAAAAAGGGGGAGAGGACTCAAATCAATAAAATTAGAAATGAAAAAGGAGAAGTTACAACGGACATCACAGAAATACAAAGCATTGTAAGAGACTACTGCAAGAAACTCTATGCCAATAAACTGGACAACCTGGAAGAAATGGACAAATTCTTAGAAAGGTATAACCTTCCAAGCCTGAACCAGGAAGAAATAGAAAATATGAGCAGACCAATCACAAGTAATGAAATTGAAACTGTGATTTAAAATCTTTCAACAAACAAAAGTCCAGGACCAGATGGCTTCACAAGTGAATTCTATCAAACATTTAGAGAAGAACTAACACCCATCCTTCTCAATCTCTTCCAAAAAATTGCAGAGGAAGGAAAACTCCCAAACTCATTCTACAAGGCTACCATCACCCTGATACCAAAACCAGACAAAGATACTACAAAAAGAGAAAACTACAGACCAATATCATTAATGAGTATAGATGCAAAAATCCTCAACAAAATACCAGCAAACAGAATCCAACAACACATTAAAAGGATCATACACCATGATCAAGAGGGATTTATCCCAGGGATGCAAGAATTCTTCAATATACACAAATCAATCAATGTGATACAACCATATTAACAAATTGAAGAATAAAAACCATATGATCATCTCAATAGATGCAGGAAAAGCTTTTGACAAAATTCAACACCCATTTATGACAAAAACTCTCCAGAAAATGGGCATAGAGGGAACCTACCTCAACATAATAAAGGCCATATATGACAAACCCACAGCTCACATCATTCTCAATGGTGAAAAACTGAAATCATTTCCTGTAAGATCAGGAACAAGACAAGGATGTCCACTCTCGCCACTCTTATTCAACATAGTTTTGGAAGTCCTAGCCATGGCAATCAGAGAAGAAAAAGAAATAAAAGGAATCCAAATTGGAAAAGAAGAAGTAAAACTGTCACTGTTTGCAGATGACATGATACTATACATAGAAAATCCTAAAGATGCTAACAGAAAACTACTAGAGCTAATCAATGAATTAGGTAAAGTTGCAGGATACAAAATTAATGCACAGAAATCTCTTGTATTCCTATACACTGACAACAAAAGATCAAAAAGAGAAATTAAGGAAACAATCCCATTCACCATTGCAGCAAAAAGAATGTAATACCTAGGAATAAAGCTACCTATGGAGGTAAAAGACCTGTACTCAGAAAACTATAAGACACTGATGAAAGAAATCAAAGATGACACAAACAGATGGAGAAATATACCATGTTTTTGGATTGGAAGAATCGATATTGTGAAAATGACTATACTACCCAAAGCAATCTACAGATTCAGTGCAATCCCTATCAAATTACCAATGGCATTTTTTACAGAAGTAGAACAAAAAAATCTTAAAATTTGTATGGAGACATAAAAGACCCCGAATAGCCAAAGCAATCTTGAGGGAAGAAAACAGAGCCGGAGGAATCAGGCTCCCTGACTTCAGAGTATACTACAAAGTTACAGTAATCAAGACAATATGGTACTGGCACAAAATCAGAAATATAGATCAATGGAACAGCATAGAAAGCCCAGAGATAAACCCACACACCTGTGGTCAACTAATTTATGACAAAGGAGGCAAGGATACACAATGGAGAAAAGACAATCTCTTCAATAAGTGGTGCTGCGAAAACCAGACAGCTACATGTAAATGAATGAAATTAGAACACTCCCTAACACCATACACAAAAATAAACTCAAAATGGATTATAGACCGAAATGTTAGACCAGACACTGTAAAACTGTTAGAGGAAAACATAGGAAGAACACTCTTTGACATAAACCACAGCAAGATCTTTTTTGACCCACCTCCTAGAGTAATGCAAATAAAAACAAAAATAAACAAGTGGGACCTAATGAAACTTAAAAGCTTTTGCACAGCACAGGAAACTATAAACAAGATGAAAAGACAACCCTCAGAATGGGAGAAAATATTTGCAAATGACTCAATGGACAAAGAATTAATTGCCAAAATATATAAACAGCTCATGCACACCAATATTAAAGAAACAAACAATCCAGTCCAAAAATGGGCAGAAGACCTAAATAGACATTTCTCCAAAGAAGACATACAGATGGCCAAGAGGCACATGCAAAGATGCTCAACATCACTAATTATTAGAGAAATGCAAATCAAAACTACAATGAGGTATCTCCTCACACTGGTTAGAATAGGCATTATCAGAAAACCTACAAACAAATGCTGGAGAGGGTGTGGAGAAAAGGGAACCTTCTTGCACTGTTGGTGAGAATGTAAATTGATACAGCCACTATGGAGAACAGTATGGAGGTTCCTTAAAAAACTAAAAATAGAATTACCATATGACCCAGCAATCCCACTACTGGGCATATACCCAGAGAAAACCATAGCTCAAAAAGACACATGCTCCCCAATGTTCATTGCAGCACTATTTACAATAGCCAGGTCATGGAAGCAAACTAAATGCCCATCGACTGACGAATGGATAAAGAAGTTGTGGTACATATATACAATGGAATATTACTCAGCCATAAAAAGGAATGGAATTGGGTCATTTGTAGAGACGTGGATGGACCTAGAGACTGTCATACAGAGTGAAGTAAGTCAGAAAGAGGAAAACAAATATTGTATATTTACGCATATATGTGGAATCTAGAAAAATGGTACAGGTGAACCGGTTTGCAAGGCAGAAATAGAGACACAGATGTAGAGAACTAACGGATGGACACCATGGAGGGAAAGCGGGGGTGGCGGTGGTGGTGGTGGGATGAATTGGGAGATTGGGATTGACATATATACACTAATATGTATAAAATAGATAACTAGTAGGAACCTGCTGTGTAAAAGTAAATAAATCAATAAAATTTAAAAAAATGATGAGAGCATATCTAAGGTTAATTTTGGGGTCAACCTTACCTTAAAACAAGATGATACCTAGTAATTTTTTTCCCTAAAAGATAACGTCTTATTTTTCGTTGAAGTATAAAATATGAAGCCCAATACAGTGTCCCCTGCCACTGACTTGTGAACTTTGGAATCTATGAGGAAGAGTAGTTGAGCTAAGAATATAGGAGTCAGAGCTAGGAAATTAGGCTGGGAGGCTGGTGATTCAGAAGGTTGAGGTCTTAGGGGCCAGTGGTCATAGAAGCCTAGGAGTAGACCAGGGAGCCAGGATCAGAGACTACAGTTAAAATTGCTTTGCGTAGGATGGGTTCTTAGTTTTACAGAGCCTTTTTATACTTAACAAAAATGGACCAAAGGAATTTGACTCTAGCTATGATACTCTTGCAGCTGAAGTCTCCAAATTTCTAAACAGTAGTTTCTCTTTTCTGAACAAATCTAGTGGAATTAATGTGATCTTGGGCTTCATTGGATATCTTAGGGAAGCTAGTCTTCAGATTTGGGGAAAGTAGTTGGTTTCTCGGTGGCAGTGAGTTCTGAATCTCTGCTGTGAACCTCCACATTTGTGATCTTCTAGAGTTTTGTATGGGAAGAATATTGAATCCTCAGCATCCATTTTTGTTCTGAGATCCTCTAGATATTACCATGATGCTTCTGCAATTGACTTTAGTACACCCTGTAATTATCAGGTTTTTCTCGTAGTGATAATTGCTTGATAATTCATTGAATTATCCTCTGTGATAGAGAATGGATAATGATGATGATGATGGTATCTGAAGTCCTATGTGATTTACAAAGTGACTGGTACATTTTCTTACCAGTTAAAATATACTAATCTTGAGAAGGAAATAGAAAGCAAATAAGCATTAGTATGTAGTTGAATGCGGTACTTTCCATTTCATGGAAACACCAATTTGATTTTTATTTTCCAACAAAACATAGTAAAGAATTGCCACTTTCACATATTTATGATGTAATCATTGACTGCTATGGGACATTTCTTATTTTTGAATGTTAATGGAGTCAACAATTAAAATCAGAATGTACTTCAGAAATATATTTTAGTAATTGAGCATTTGTGGCAATTCATTTATTTTCCTTGTATGCGGCTTTTATTTTTCCAGATTTGGATATCAGAAACACATGAGAAAATGGCACAAGTTTGTTTAAACACAGAATTGGCTGAAATGAAGAGCGAAGCTTTATTGAATGAGGAAACGATGAGCTCTGGAATTATTGAAAGGTATGCTTCATACTGTCCTTTGCTTAGAACAGGCACATTCAGGAAAGGGTTTATATAAGTAGTGAAGAGGTATAGTGGCCCCAGGTACATATTACAGGACCACATCAAGCACAATCAACACATCCCAAGCTTCCATGCTTTCTGTTCATGCTGTTCCCTCTGTTTGGAATTCCTTTCCCTTGTTTGTTTGCCAATCAGCACTACGCATTCTAGGTCCCTCTAAAATGTCATTTCCCCTTTACACATTTTTTTCTGGTCCTGGTTCTGACGACTTAGGTTTGAACCCCATCTCCACAATTTACTTGTGAAAATTATGTGGTATCTATAATCCTCAGTTCATAAAATGGGAATTATAAAAGTATCTACTTCATAGGGTTGTTTTAAGTTTAGATGAAAAGAAGTATGAAATGTGCATAAAAATGCTGCCTGACATGCAGTAAGAATTAGGTAAGCTGTCATTAATCAGAATTAATTGCTCTCATATTCTTGCTCTCTGAGCATTTTGTTTATGTTCTACATAGCAGTTGGACTTAAATTCAAGTTATTTATATGAAAGTGTTTCCTCTGAGATTGTTCCTTGAGGGTAGGAACTGTTTCTTAGTCACATCTGTAGTCCTGCAGCCTGGCATAGTGCCTTTCCATGGAAATGTGTGACATAGACTTCATCGTGTATTGTAGTTATTGGACAAAATGCTGAAATTTCTTTCCATTTACTTGTTGGGACATTTTATTTTGCAAAGTGTATTAAAGTTGCAAACATGGAAATCCTTTAAAAAAATTATAATAAAAATTCAGCTCCCAAATTAGTTTTGTATAGCTCTGAAAGTTTATAAATATCAACTTGACATGTTTTCTAAAAATTGTTATCTTGTTTCCAGGGACACTGGATTGCCTACCACAGGTTTTGGAGCTCTCTTTCCTAGACACCCATCAGATTGGTATGAAATGTTCGTAGTCCCTAAACTGCTGCAGATTGCACAAAATGTTTCTTAATGGTTCAGGAGGTTTGTTTGCAGGGGTGAAGGAGTGAGGGGTGAACCAAGGTCAACAAAGTGCCCTTTATGTGCCATCTTACAGACTTCTTTCCTTTTTTTAAAAAAATGGTGTTTATTTTTTTCCAACTTATTAATACCAACAAACCTGTTAGAAGAAAAATAGATTATCATTTAAAAACAATTATGGACAGTGATATGTGTGTGTTTGTGTGTGTGTGTGTGTGTGTACAAAAAAATCAGCATTAGACTTCTTTAACAAAAGTTTTTTCCCATCAATATGCAAGCAATAATAATAATAATAATAATAATAATAATAATATAGTAGTCAATACTCATTATTTGTAGATTCTATATTTACAAGTTCTCCTACTTGCTAAAATTTATTTGTAACCCCCAAATCAATACTAAGGGTGCTGTTACAGTCATTAATGGATATGCATAAAGTGGCAAAAAATTTGAGCCACCCAATGCACACATTCCCAGCTGAGGTAGAACAAGGCAAGACTCTGCCTTCTTGGTCCAACTCTCATACTGTACGCGAGTGTCCTTTTCATGGTCATGTATGTTTTTTTGCATTTTTTTGTGGTTTTTGTTGGTGATTTTGCTGTTTGAAATGGCTTCCAAGTGTAGTGCTAAAGTGCTATCTAGTGTTTCTAAGGGCAAGAAGGCTGTGATGTGCCTTATGAAGAAAATAGGTGTGTTAGATAGGCTTCCTTCAGGCATGAGTTACAGTGTGGTTGGCCATATTCAACATTAATGAGGCAACTATATATTGAATAAAATGTCTCAAACAGAAACACACATAAAACCAAGGTATGTATTGATTGGTTGATGAAAATGTTGTGACCAGAGGCTTGAAGGAACCTAGCTCTGTATTTCCTACAGAGCTAGGAAGAGGTTCAGGATTTGCTAATTCAGTGTTCACAGTGCCTTTATAGAATATTACTGTGAATAATGAGAATTGAGTGTATAGCAAGAAACTACTATTTTTTACTGATAAATAAATTTCTTTTGGGGGCAGCATGACTTGTTACTACAGAAAAGAAATTTCTACTCATCTTTCTAAAGAAGACAAACTTTCATAATTTCTGTAATGATAAATAGATAAGTGATGAAATATAGGTACTTACAAGCATGAGAAAATTCTGTGTTGGATTGTGTATTATGAAGATATGAGTATATATCATCACTGGAAATTTAGATGTTTTTGCTTCCTTTGAGAGCTGTCTGGCATTAGAGCTAACCTGTTCTGCAGAGTCTGCCTAGGGTGGGGGTGGAGAGTACCCTAAATGATAATGCCCCACCCCATTCATAGTCATCTGTTATAATTTTGGCCAGGTGTTCTAAACTGCGGGTTCTAATCTTCATTACTCCTGCAAGGCTGGCCTGGTCTGTGTCCCCTACAGCCTGCTGTAGCATCTCTAAGTAGGCTGGAAGATCCACAGGGAGTATTCCCAGAATGATCGTTGAGGAGGTGGGCTTCTGGCTTCCATCAAGGTGATGAACTAAAAACATCCTGCTGGCTCCCTTTCTTGCACTGAAATCTAGAAATTCCAATAAAGACATGGGTAGACAGAATGAATCCAGAGGCAGACTTTGACAGCTATATCAAAACTCTGAGAAAATCTTTAGAAAATGATGGGCTAGAGCAGCAGATTGCTGAGGGATGGGATGAAGGGAGAAGAGAGAAGGCAGGGTTGAGGTCTCTACATGGAGACTTGGGCCAACCCAGGGTGAGAGCTGTAATCTCAGTGGGCCAGGCTTGGATAGGAGCTGAACAAGGCTTATCTATTGAGTTTGCAAACTTGGATTATATGCTCCAAGTTGGATTTTTCTGCATTGATTTTGACTGCTGTTTTCAACCCAGGACAGAAAATGAGACACCCAGGGCTTTACATAATAGAAATTTTGATGCCAGCAACCTACCTCCCTGCAGCTCTGATCTCAGCATTGAGATCTATAATGCCAGTACAGATAGCCAGGAGGACCCTGAGTTGTCTCCCCCAACTCCAATTAGGGAAAGCAATCTCAGATATAGAGGAACTAGGCAGTATATCTTGAGGAGAAAGAAATGCCAGGGAAAATAAGTGCAGTTAAGCCCAGAGAAGTGCAGTAGAGGCACTCAACTCATATCTCCTACACATACACTGAAGACACCAGCTAAGCCTCCCTTTTCAGTGGACCACTTATGTAGTCATCAAAAGCAGAGGCACACATTAAAAAAAGAAAAAAAGAAAAAAAAGCAGAGGCAACTGATCATCTTAGTAATAATACAGATGAATTCCCGGTCTTAAAAAAATATCATGACACATGTAAAGAACAAAAGCATCATGAAGAATGAAAAGATATAGGCAACCTATACCAGATGAAGTAGACCCGATGGAACAAATGTAACAGGAATTTAAAACCAATGGAACCGAAATTTAAAGCTTTATTACTTAGAGAAATAAAGACAGTTACAAAATAAGGCAAAATAATAAAAATCAGGTTGACATTAACTTCCCAACAGCAACACTGGATGCAAGAGCATAATATTAAAATATTGAAGGAAAAGAATTTTGAACTCAGAATTATTTAAATTTGAGAGTCAAATAAAGATAACTTCAGGCATATGAGGACTGGTTTCAGACTTACTATCCTGCCACAAATAACTACAGGACTGAGCAAAACATATTAGGCAACTGTTGTCAAGGGTTGGATAGCAGCCAGCATGGTTCTGTGCTCCTGAAGATGAGATGTGAGCATCACTTATGCACTGAAGTCACTTTTTCCTGGCTGCAGCGCAGCGGAGTGAGCCCAAGAGTAGAGCAGTGTTATTGTTGAGCTGGGAGGCGGGAATAGGAATTTAGAGCTTCTGATGTAACTGGAATTTGTAGGATACAGTATTGGACAGAAGGAAGTTGTGTTTGGAGGTGGGAACAGTAGTCTGCATGGGATTTCCCTCAGGTTCTTAGTCAAGGGCTGGGCTCTGCATGCACTATCAAAATAGTACATACTCCTGCTTTTAAAAAATCAAATAGAACTGTCTATAGTGTATTCTAAAATTTCACAATGGTGCTCCCTCCTGCATGGTAGTATTGTGTAGTGGGCTTCAGGGCTCCATTACCTGCTTTCAAATCCTGGCCCTGCCACTTACTAGCTGTGTGAACTTGGGCTAATTGCTTAACCATTTTGTACCTCATTTTTCTTCATCTGTAAAATGGGGATGATAATTATAAAGCCACCATGTTATAGGGTTGTTGTGACAATTAAGCAAGTTAATACATGTAAAACAGTTAAAATAGTAATTTGTGCATACATGGTAAATGCTATGTAGATCAGTTGGGCTAGACACTTGGCAAACCCTTTTCATCTAGAAACACATATCTATCAGTTCAGGAAAATATTCTTGATTTATTTCATTGATGATTTATACCCTCCATTTTCTCTGTTCTCACTTTTTGGAAACCCTTTATGTGGATGTTGGTTTGCCTGGCCTGGTTCTCTAATTTTCTCATCTTCTCTCTATTTTATATTTATCTTTATTGTCTACTTTACTCTCTGTGTCTTCAACCCTACTATTGAGTTCTCTTTTTGTTTTCTGAATCCTTCTGTTTTTATAGAATCCTTTTTTGTTGTTTGTTTCATGACTGAACTATCTTCTCTTATCTGTGTGGGGATGTTAATAATAGTTTGTTTTCCTTAATTTTTTTCTTCATGCATCGTATCTATTTCCTCCAAGATACTTTTTATTAGTTTGCCTTTTATTTGTTTGCTTGGTGTCTATCTTCCATACTAGAAGCTTTCCTCAGATGTTTGGTAGTTAATTCTTGGTTCTCTGTGCATGATTAAGAGATGAAGGTCAGAACCTGTGTGTGAAGCTTGTTGATTTGGAGCTTCACTGGAGGAATCTAGGTGGGCCATTTTTTTTGTAGAAGCCCTGGTATCAGTACTTTTAGTCTTTCCTCATGGGCTGGTCACATTCCCCAGAGGAAGTTCCCCAAATTGCCCATCTAAATGGCGAAGGGCTGGTGCCTGTGTTCTTGAAGTGAGTAGGGCAGTTGGCTGGGACATCAATATTAATCCTTCATCGTGTATGGTCACCGAACTGTGTTGTTGGTCAAGAACTTTCTCTTTTACCCTTCCTAGTGAATAAATTTCTAGTTTCCTGCTGGAGTAGGGGAGGGGCAGTTATCCAGCAGTAGGGTGTAGAGGAGGAGCCTGGAGCTCATGTGCTTCTCAAACAGCTCTCCCCTAATCCTCCTTTGCTGATTTAGGATTTATTCAGCTTTCTGCTAAGTCAGAGACCACTCGTCCATCTCTTGAGTTTCCAAAATTTATTTCTCTTGTCCCTTTTCTGTTCTCCTTGTTCTTGTGGGTTTATTTTTACTTTTTTGAGTATCTTTGACTTTAGTGGAGCTTTTTGAGGAAGCAAGATTTGATGCGTACATTCAATCTTAACCCTGAAGTCATTCAGTCTCATCTGAAATGTCACCTCCTCCAGAGGATGTTCTCCTTGTTCTTGTGGGTTTATTTTTATTTTTTATCTTTTTGAGTATCTTTGATTTTAGTGGAGCTTTTTGAGGAAGCAAGATTCGATGTGTACATTCAATCTTAACCCTGAAGTCATTCAGTCTCATATGAAATGTCACCTCCTCCAGAGGACCTTCCCTTCCTACTGCCACCCCCAGCCTATCTGGTAGGTCCCTTGTGAGCGTTCATAGCACCATGTACTTCTTTTATCCTTACACTATTCATTTAGGTTGCTATTACTTACATTCTTATTTGTCTTTCTTTCTGAATTCAATGCTCTGAAGCACAAGGCTGTCGCAGCTCTCCCCCAGTCCTAACAGAGAGCCTGACCTGCAGCAGATATAATTAATTTCTTGAATGAACAAATTAGTTATTTCTGATGTTGAACAGCAAATTATAATGGAAAAGGGGTATGACTAATTCCTATTTTACTTGATTTAGGACTTTAAGTCCTGAAGAACCAAAGTTGTTCTCAATTCTATTCTGGTAAATACATTAAAAGACATGGTCTTTTAGAAAATCAGCCCTTATTAGTTTGAATTGCTAGAATTACTTGTTTTTTTTACTTGATTCACAAGTATTAACAAGGAAATAAATACATGAGCACCATCAACCATCCTCCACTAATTCCATATGTAATTCTTTCTTTCAGTTAATGTACACTAATTATAGGATGTTCCATACAATAGAATGCTGTGGTGTTTTAGAATCTGCTGTCTTGAATATTAAATATTCTTTTACTTCTTGCCAACTGTACAGCTGTAGGAGTTAAATGTCAACTTTAAAAGGCAATGAATAAAAATGAGTTTGCTCAATGGACCAAAATAATGTGCTTCAACTTATAAAAGAAAAGTTGTAATCATAATGTAAATTTAAACTTCAGGTTACCTCAGTGGAAAAAATCAGAATACAGGTATAGCTTTGTTATTAAGGAGACATTAGTCAGATGCATTTATCTTAATTTTAGATAACATCCATTATGTAGTGATGGCATTTGACAGTCTGTTTCTTTTCTCACAACTCAAGCAATAGCCCACCTACTTTATTTTGAACCAATGTGAAGGAGATGCAACACCGTTCTTCCTTAAATTGGCAGCAAACATCTCAGTGGAACATATTGAAAATCAGAACAACTAGAATGTTTGACACCACTGGACTTATCACTCCTCACCTAAACTAGAGAAAAGGGCTTGGTGGATAATTCCTTCCACATGTGTCACAGATGGAGATAAATTTTAAACAATTCCAATATATGGAACAGTCAGGTTGAGACCAAAAGTGATATTGATGACTTACACTTTAAAAATGAGATCAGTATGCTTTGAGGCTAGATTGAGCTCATCCAGAACTAGAGTTATTGCTTCTCTTGACAGTCGATTGCATCAGTGAGTTACCAAGAAATTGGCGTTGGCCAGTGATGGAAGGGGTGAAAGTCAAGGAGGCTCAAAGACCTCTCAGACATTAACAGTGCTCTTATGGTCTCAAATGGGTACAGTTACATGCTTAGGGGTCTCTAACATACATTACTTTTACTACATGGATAGAGACATTAAAGTTGTAGAAAAGTAGTGAGGCACATTGCCTTTAAGGCACATTGTAAAAGTGGATGGGAACACAAAGATGTAAGTTAATTTAAGAGTCTTTCTTTGCCCTCCTACCTTGTTCTCAAGAATCCTCAAGGAACGTTCACTTAATTTGGAAGTACTCTTTATGAGGCATGGAAAACTCACTCACTAATTATCAGAAGCCTCCTCGATGTCTGATTATCTAATACAAAATCATATGATTCGTCTGTAGAACCAGACGGTTGTAGCTGATTTATTCTAAGAAGTAAGATTTTCCACATATAATATCTCGACTGTGTCTGTGACCATTTAACAAACAAAAAACCAGAAAGCAAAACGATAGAACAAAACAACAACAACAAAAACTATATAAAGCAAATCCAATTTTGAAAGAGATATAGTATAAATATAATTTTAAGATCTTATTTCTCAGAAGCCCTTATTTAAATATACATATATAACTGTATGTGGTCCTGGGATAATGGTTCACAGGAGAAGTTTTTTTTTTTTTTTTACAGGAAAAAGCCAATTCTGGCATAGAATATTTGCTGGGTGAGAAGCAGGTCCATGGGCTCCTGGGTCAGTTTGAGGTCAGCCCAGAAGTACTGACCACCTACTAGAGGATAGAGACGAAGCAAGGTAGACCTCTTACAAGGCCAGCTCTAACTAGTGTGTCCTGTCATTTTTGCCAAATGTCATTGCCTTCTGGTGGTAGTGATTAGTGTTTATTGTTGAAATTTTATGATAAATGTGTCTTGTTTCCAGAATCATCCAAACATTTATGTGATCCACATGACGGGAGAAGAAAGAAATTAGTAGTGTTTTAGATCACTGGGTAGCTTTTTGGTCATAGTGTGGTTTTTAAGAAAGGGTGTAGGAAAATAGGAGACCTGGATTCTACTTTGGGACCTGTACTAAACCTGCTATGTGACTTTGTGCTGGCTAATAACCCTCTCTGGGCTCCAGTTGTTTCCATCTGGAAAATGAGAGGATTGAACCAATTAATCTGTAAAGTCCTTTCCTGCTCTAAAATTTTATGGTTCTAAAGAAAGGCATCTGTAGTCACATAAATGGACAAGTTAAATGAGGCCAAAAAGTAGTTCAGACGGTTAAGTTTTCATTGTTGGCAGAGAGCACTTATCCATATGTGTGTGGAATGATTGCCTCACAGAAGCAGTAGCAAGCTTAGGCCACAGTTTAAACTCTCTCAATTTACTCCTCTCACTGGGGCATTTAACATTTGTAAAACCTTTGGCCCTCTTCAGAGGAAAGGGACTGAATATGAATAGCAGGAGGGTTTTTTTGTTTTTTGTTTTTTCTCAAAGTGCAAGGCATTTACTTTCTTTTCTACTCAAGCGCTTGTGTTGTGGCTTGTCTCTTGGTAAAATACCACCCAGTTGTTGGACATTTGTCCATAAGAAAAAGAGTTTAAAAATTGCCCTGTGGTGATGGTGATGAGGATAACAACAAAGAAAATGTGGAGAGGAGAATGGTGTGGTGAAAAGGCTATGGAATGAGAATGAGACAGACCTGAATTCAATTCTTTTTTAAAAAAATTTATTTATTTTTGGCTACATTGGGTCTTTGTTGCTGAGCGCGGGCTTTCTCTAGTTGGTGGCGAGTGGGGACTACTCTTCGCTGTGGTGCGTGGGCTTCTCATTGCGGTGGCTTCCCTTGTTGCAGAGCATGAGCTCTAGGTGTGTGGGCTCAGTAGTTGTGGTGTGTGAGCGCTAGAGTGCAGGCTCAGTAGTTATGGCACACGGGCTTAGTTGCTCCGTGGCATGTGGGATCTTCCTGGACCAGGGATCGAACCCGTGTCCCCTGCATTGGCAGGGGGATTCTTAACCACTGCACCACCGGGGAAGTCCCTTGAATTCAATTCTTGATACCCTTTCTTTTTAAAAAAAAATTTATTTTATTGAAGTATAGTTGATTTACAATGTTGTGTTAATTTCTGTTGTACAGCAAAGTGATTCAGATATATATATACACATATGTATATTCTTTTGCATATTCTTTTCCATTATTGTTTATCACAGGATATTGAATATAGTTCCCTGTGCTATACAGTAGGACCTTGTTTTTTAATCCATTCTATATATAATAGTTTGCATCTGCTAATCCCAAACTCCCAATCCATCCCTCCTCCTTGGCAAACCACAAATCTGTTCTCTATGTCTGTGAGTCTGTTTCTATTTTGTAGATTAAGTTCATTTGTGTCATATTTTAGATTTCCCATATAAGTGATATCATATAGTATTTGTCTTTCTCTTTCTGATTTACTTCACTTAGTATGATAATCTCTGTGTCCATCCATGTTGCTCCAAATGGTGTTATTTCGTTTATTTTTATGGCTAATATTCCACTGTATATAGGTACCACATCTTTTTTATCCATTCATCTGTTGATGGATATTTAGGTTGTTTCCATGTCGTGGCTATTATGAATAGTGCTGCTATGAACATATGGGTGCATGTATCTTTTTGTTGATTCCCCTTCTTATTTGTTGTAGGACCTTTTATTTCTGTGTGTCCAGCTTTCTTCTTTTGGATAACATTCTGTCTCCCATTCAGTGCAATCCAGTTAGTCTGTATGATAAATGGGCTGATTCTGTTCTCCACTCCCACCTCCCCACAAACCCAAGTGTTGGGCATATGACCCAGGCCAGGCCAATCAGAAAGCACTCTAGGATAGTAATCGGAGTTTTGAGCAAGGTGCCCTCTAGTGCTCCAGGTGACAAGTTACAGAGGGCGTCTTGCTGCTAGTGGAGCATCTATCTGTAAATGAAGCTAAGCAGAGGTGTGGAAAAAGAGTTCTGATTATATTCTTTTTATGTGCGCTGGTATTTTCCCTTTTTTTTCTCTTCATCAAGCTTGAATAACTTATAACTTGAGTAATACTAATAATAGCAAATACTTATATGGTGTTTATTATGTGCCAGGCACCATTATAAGGGTTTTACATGTGCTGACTTATTTACTCCCTATAAAAACTCTGTGAGTTGGTTCCATCATCATCTACATTCTATGGAGGGGGGAAAAAAGGTACAGAGAAGTCAAGTAACATGTTCAAACTCTCACAGCTGGTAAGTAATAATGAGCCAGGATTTTAACTGAGACAGTCATACATCAAAGTTCATGGTCTTAGCTACTCTACTAAACTGCTTCTCTGAATGATAGATCAACTAAGACTCTATCACTTTCCTCTGTAAACCCAGAGATGATAATTGCTACATTTAGCCTTGAGCACCAAGCTCTTGAAGGAAGTACTGGTGAAAGTGTGGTCACTTGTCTCCCGAGGTGGCCGCCAACAGTTCCTTCCCTCTCTGTACATGCATGCTACAGCTCCCATGAAGAGGCAGGATTATTCTGAGCTGGCCTTAATACTGGCTTTGATCAATAAAATGTAGCAGAACTGACGTCCTCAGACTTCTGCGTGCAGACCTTAAAGGGACTGGTAGTTGTTGCTTTCTGGTTCTTGGACTCTAGTTAACATGCTATAAGTAACCCAAGCCACATGGTGGAGAACTAAGACACTGTATTTGACAGCTCCAACTGAGCTCGCAGACAACAGACAAAACCAGCTGCCAGCCATGGGAGTGAGCTATCTTGGATATTCCAGTCTAGTCAAATGCCTGGATGACTGTAGCTCTAACTAACATCACATGGAGCAGAAAAACCACCCAGCTGAGCCCATGATCTTACATAATAATCAGAGATAATAACATGGTTGTTATTTTAAGCCAGGAACATTTAAGCCACAGCAACAGGTAATTAAAACAAACTTCATGTCTCTAACTACCATGATTACATGGCTACTTCTACCGTTATTTGGCCTATTGGTATAGTTTTGTCATTGCTAATCCATCAGGCATGCAAGCAGTTCAAACTTTTGAAACTGATGAGCTAATAAAACAAATGAGTGGTAAAGATTTTCAAAATGTCAACGTCGTGTAATTTATATTTAATCCCATTTCCTTTTATCCCATGCCCATTAATGATGAGCCTCTATTACTAGTATTACTCTTTATAATATTGGAAGTTTATGTGGTTGTCATAAATTTATCATTATTTATAATTACTTAAAATAAGTCTTCAGTGGGTCCCAGTGGATAGAACTATGTTATGCATCTTTGAGCCACAGAGGTGGTTTCACAGGAATAAGAGCTTTCCAGAATTACAGAAATCTTTGCTGCTATCCATATTTAATTTGGTCCCATATTTGCTACTTACATAGTTAAATTATTACCATAACATGTAAGGACAATCTATTGTTTTCAAATGGCTTCCAAAAGTTATTAGGCCTGAAGAAATTATATTTGTGCCACATATCTGAGTTTATTCTTTCAACATAAACATTTAATGAGTGCCTATTATGTATTAGGAATATAGAGACAAAAGACACCCCCATTCCTGAAGTAGCTCATTATCTCATATATGAAACAGAAAAATAACCAGTCAATACTTGTGTATTAGTAAGGAATATACTTGGCTGAAAGTAACAGAAAACCTAACTAGTAGCAACTTGAATAATTAAGGAATTTGGTCATCTAGCATGAAATATAAGGGAGTTCAAGACTGATGTGGCACCTAAACAATGTCATCAAGGATACAGGGTCTTTTTGTCTTTCTTCTCTACCAGCTTTGCTAGGTAGCTTTCATCCCCATACTCTCAAGATGGTTACTATGTCTCCCAATAGCAATCTGTTCTAGAAAGGAAGACGTGGGAAAACAAAGAGATAAAGGAAACCCTCTTCAGGATCTTCATTTTACATCTATTGGATAGATTGTGACATGGCCACCCTTGGCTGGCCACCCTTGGCTACAAGAGTCTTCTAATTAGAGAAAGACAAGGGAGACAGGAGGTCGGAATAGGGGTTGAATAAGCCAACCTATACCCTACAACATGCTAGGGTAAACATAGTGATACCTGAGTTGAATCATGGAATAGGAGTTGGAATTAGCCAGACCAACAGGAGAGAAGGGCACCCCAGGCAGAGGATATAGGCCATACAAAGGCAGGGAGGAGTGGGACCAATGATGGGCATACCTGGTTCACAGAGTACAAGTTTGCACTGATGACAGCTAAAGTTGGAGAGAGATGCTGGGGACAAAGCAAGCAGGGCCTGAAAGCTATGTTAAGGAATTTGGACTTTATCTTGCAGGCAGGAGTGAAAGGTTTTCAAGCGTGGTGTAGGAATGATCAGATTTGTGTTCATAAAGCAGACAACAGATTGGTAGGCACCTGAGACTATAGTCAGAAGACTGTTGAACTAATCAAGGCAAGACATAATAAGGCCCTGAGCTTTAGTGATGGTGGTGTGGAGGGAAAAAAGGGTTCAGATTTTAGACGTATTAAAAGAGAGGAATAGACATTTACTGGATGATTGGTTAGTTATGAGGGTAAAGACTCAAGGTAGAATACCAGGCTTCTGGCTTAGGCAACTGGGGGTTAATGGGGCCATTCATTGAGGCAGTGAAGATGGGAGGAAGATCAAATGTCAGATAGCAAGTGGATATTTGAGACTGGAGCATAAGAGAGGTCACTGACCCAGACCCAGTTGCTAATATAAATATCTTAACTAGTTCCTCTGCCTCCAGTCTTGTCCCTTTCAAACCGTTCTCCATCCAGCAGCTTGAATAATCCAATTAAAATGCAAAGTAAATCATGTTCTTCTACTGTTTACTTAATATCATTGCAGTATTTTTTTTTCTTCTAGTGTTAATGAGCACATACTATGTGTCTGGCACTGAGCTAAGGGCTTTCAGTACCTTATTTCATTTAATTCTCATTCTTTGAAATGGAGGCTGCAACTATCTCCATTACAAAGAGGTTCAGAGAGGTAAAGTAACTTTCCAAAAGTTCCTTACCTAGTAAGCACCAGAGCTGGGTTTTAAATTCATGTCTGGTCTGTCTGACTGCAGAGGCTGTGTTGTTCTTAACCACTATAGTACGCTGTCTTTCATGCTTAAGCGGATAGAGTGCTCCGTATCCTTCAAAGTACTTTCACATGCATTATCCACTATCCCTTTCCTCCTAACATTCATTACAAGGTCATTTGGGTATTTTATTAATTGTATAGATGAGTAAATCAAAGCACAGAGGTAATAAAGGACTCCAACTCCTCATTAATTAATCCATCCCTTCTATAAATATATATGGATTGGATATTCATAAGGGAAATTAAGATGCAGAGAGTTTAAATTACTTGCTCAAGGCCCCATGACCACTTGGTTGTAAAGCAGAGACTAGAATCTCTGGGTTCAGAGTTCTGTGTTCTTGATGGGAGGGGAATACTGCTTCTAAACTGCTAGGGAACTAAGTCAGGGCTTGGCTTGGATCAGGAGTAAAAGCAAATTCAAATTATCCTCCACTTCATCTTTCCTCCCCACCTCTTTCCCACTGGCTTCTTCAAGGTTGGTTTCTGAAAAATAGTCCTGGCATTCAGCAGTTGTGGAAGAACTGTCAGATTTAGTCTTCGTGGCTTCCTCAGTAAATAGAAGGAGGAAATGACAGGGATATCCATTTTAACTCAATATGAGATTTTTTTTTTTTTAATGATGGTTGCCTGTCGAGAATGAGACAGAATTTCCCAGAGTGGCTGTAAGATCCCCTTTCCCTTGTACCACACAGAGTCAAGTAGAATTCGTGGCCCTCTGTGGCTGTACTCATTCTAAATAATGGATGCTGCTTCTACTGCTGCCAGCGATCGGATTAATTCCAAATTAATTCTCTGCTTCCTTGAGTTACTAACTTAGATTCAGATTCTTAGGTGGGACCATCTGATTTGTTGAATACATGTCACATGCCATTATTCTGGCTGCTGGGAAACTGGGTAAGAAAATATCTGCCCCATCTCTTGACAAAACAGAAAAGAAGCAGTTAACCTTTAAAGTTCTTCCAGATTTAAGAAACCATGATTCCAGGGTACATCATCTTTTCCTAGATTTTGGTACATCATCTTGTCATAGAATCACACATGTTACCACTGGTGTTATTGCAGGTGTAGGTATTTTAAATAATACTATGGCTTTAATGATAACTTCAATATCAGACTCCTTTTCCTTTCTCATCTTACAAAACACCTTTAGTTGTTCTCTACCTTACAACTGTTAAAGGTTGAAGAGGGCATATGTGGCAAACTATGGGTGGTGCTGGGTGAAAGCCAGTTGGCGAACTTCCAAGCGTCCTTTCATGGTGGCATTATCTTGGTGAATTTACCAGCATCTGGTCTTTAGTTTTACATTTCCAGAAAGACAATTTTATCTGTGCTTCAGAATTTATCTGACTCATGGAAACTGACTTGTGCTCATTAAACTCACAAGAAAAGCCAGAATTCTAATTAGTTAATTTATAATGAGAAATAAAATCTTCAAGCACACCAGTCATGTCAGCCTAATAAAAGCATTCTCTCTCAGTAAAAAAAAAAAACTGTATAGAAAGCCAAACTGTAATCAAATTGTTGCCAGTCTGCTTGGAATCAGAGTGAAGGGAGTTAGTTATTTGATTACAGTGATCAATGGCCTCAGACTTTGACTGCCTGATTGTAATAAGACTCTTTTGGTAGTGAGAGAAGGCACAATTAAAATTATCTTGGACCAAAAAGGGAGTTAATTAAAAACAGTATTGGCGTACCTCATGGAACTCTGGGAAGGTCCATTGAAGAGCTGGGCTTCAGAGACTGCTGGAATCAGGACTAGAAAACCTACAGGATTCTCTTCCTGTTGGCTTCATTTGCTCCCTCTGAGGGTAGGGACAATACATCGCATGGTTCTCATCACAGGAGAGTGACTGACCCTTTCCCATTGGTGTCTATTAAGAAATCCCGTGGGAGAGCTCTGACTGACATGGGCTGGAGGCTGACATTTGGACCTATCAGCTGTGGATAGTGATGGAGTGGTAGAGGAGGGCCACATGGCATAGGCTTGCTCTTGTGGCTCCAGATGTGAATTAAAGTCATTGTTGGCTGCCATAAGTTGGATCTGAGCCCTGACATTGATATACTCCAGCTCGCTTCCTATAACCAGAGAGGTCTCTTTATGAGCCAGAACACCTCTTCCCCAGGATATGCCTAGAACCAATGCCTCTCTTATCTTTCTCCCCTTTTGCTCTCCTGAGTTTCTCTGAAGGCCATTTCTCTTCTAATGGACTTGATCTTTCCTTCCTTATATTATTTATTTGGCTACAACTTTAAGCTGATATCTAAGAGGAAGATCCATGTTGGTTTTTCATATTTTTATTCTCAAAAGACAATCAAATATGATTAAATATATCACTTAAAGATTGTTACCCCCTTCTTCAAATTTATAAAAAAAGAAGGGGGAATCACAAAGAGTTTATAAGTAACTGTAACTGACTGAAATTCATCATTCAGTGCTGTAAAAGTTTCCATTTGGTCAAGCTACATTACCTTTTTAAAAAGATAATTGAATATTTTAATCTTCTGCCTCTATTTACTTTGAATTCTCATTGTGGTAAATCTATATCTCTTTATATTTTAATTTTATTTTTATTGCTTTATTCATTTAGTAAATATTTTTCAGTGCCTACCTTGTATCAGACTCTGTGCTGGGAGGTGAAAATAAAGAGAGGGAGAAGAGCCTGAACATGGGGAATGGGTTTCTGCCTGTGAGAAACGCCCGATGAGTGAGTTGAGAGATGCCCGGTGCTGGCTTGCAAGGTCAGCCTGCCTAAAGCAAACTCTGATATTTGACTGATAATTATATCATTTGAGTCATAACTTTAGATGAGAATAGAGCAGGGAAACAAGTTCATTGTCATCTATTCACACTTAAACATCTTAAGATGGAATATTTCCACATAAAATACTTTCAAACACCCATCTGCTCATTATCCAGTTATAAGTTAATATTTTTACCATATTTACTTCATAATTTTTTGGAGAAATGATTTATCTAGCCATCCAATATATCCACCCTATTGATGGACATTAGTTTCCAAAATTTCACTAGTGCAAATAAGGCTTCATTGAGTATCTGTATACTTGTCTCCTTGAGTATATATGCAAGGGTTTCTTTATACTCAGAAATAGAATTGCTGGGTGTTAAGATATGTGCACCTTCAATTTTGCAAAATATTGCCACCAGTAGTGTATGAATGTGTTTATTCTTTCATATCCTTATCAACATTGTAGAAAATTTTTCCTTTTTACCAGTCTAATGGATATGAAATGGTACATCATTGTTGTTTTACTTTGCATTTCACTAATTACTGAATTTAAGACTGAATTTTAAGCCTGAATTTATTTTCAAATAATAATTAGCCGTTCTGATTTCTTCTACTGTGAATTGGCTAGTTATTTAAAAAATCCATTTTTATGGGATTTTGTCTTTTATTGATTTGTAAGAATTTTTTATTCTCGGTACTAATCTTGTTTTGGTAAATTTTGTAATATCTTCTTCTAGTCTATACCTTCTCTTGTAACTCTGTTTATACTGTCTTTTGAGCAATAGAACTTTTAAATTATAATTTAATCAAGACCTATATATAAAATGTCAGACAGTAAACCTTTTAGAAATTATATATGTATATACATATACATACACATATGTAACATACGTTGAGTCATCCATCAAAAATAAAGGAGTTATTTTATGTCCTTTAAAATTTTTAATAAATTTTCTCCATAAATGTCAATCTTACACTGGTTGTATTCCTATAGGAAGCTTAGAGATTTTATTGCAATTATAAGTGGGATTTTACCACTTTAATTACACTTTCTAATTTCTTGTTGCTGGTGTATTGCTATGACATTTTTGTATATTGATCTTGTATCCAACAACCTTCCTGGAACTTGCCTACTTTTATGATTTGTAGATTCTCATGGGTATTCTAACATACAACCTTATCATCTGTTGGAAAATGAAAATATTGTTCTTCCATTCCAGTTTTCTTCTTTTTCTTATTTAATGGTATTTGCTAGAATCTCTAGTACATCATTGAATAGAAATGCTGATGGACTTCTGTAACTATTTGGGAAAATGTTTCTGGGGAGGATTTTCATCAGTTTAGTTTTGATTTTCATTTACTGTTTTCTTCTCATAGTAATGTTGCCCTTTGCTGTTTAAGTATGTTGAATTTTCTTGGACTAGCAGCAATCAGGTAATTGTACAGAGGGGGAATGAGAAGGTTGGACAGTTTCCTCAATATCTTGGTTCAAGAGTGCCCTCTTCTGTTGAATCAGTGAAGTGAACTTTATTTCATTAATGACATCTTTTTTGTAAGAGTGTGGTTCTAGGACCCTTAATTTCTGGGCTTGATTTCTTATTTTCTTTACCTTGTTAGTTCTTCAGAGCAGTGCCTTCCCAAGACTGCTGTTATGGTCTTGCATACTTTCCAAGTCTTTTTCTTGGAAAGTCAATGTTCAAATCCTCTAGTCTCAGACTTGTTCTCAGTATTTTTCCATTAGGGAAGGATACCCTCTTTTTTTTTTTTTTTTCCATTTTATTTTATTTATTTATTTATTTATTTTTTAACATCTTTATTGGAGTATGATTACTTTACAATGGTGTGTTAGTTTCTGCTTTATAACAAAGTGAATCAGCTATACGTATACATATATCCCCATATATCCTCCCTCCTGTGTCTCCCACCCACCCTCCCTATCCCACCCCTCTAGGTGGTCACAAAGCACCGAGCTAATCTCCCTATGCTATGCGGCTGCTTCCCACTAGCTATCTATTTTACATTTGGTAGTATATATAAGTCCATGCCACTCTCTCACTTCGTCCCAGCTTACCCATCCCCTTCCCTGTGTCCTCAAGTCCATTCTCAATGTCTGCGTCTTTTTATTTTTAAACTTTGGGTTTATTTATTTATTTATTTATTTATTTATTTATGGCTGTGTTGGGTCTTAGTTTCTGTGTGAGGGCTTTCTCTGGTTGCGGCAAGTGGGGGCCACTCTTCATCGCGGTGCGCGGGCCTCTCATTATCGCAGCCTCTCTTGTTGCGGAGCACAGGCTCAAGACGCGCAGGCTCAGTAATTGTGGCTCACGGGCCTAGTTGCTCCGCGGCATGTGGGATCCTCCCAGACCAGGGCTCGAACCCGTGTCCCCTGCATTGGCAGGCAGATTCTCAACCACTGCGCCACCAGGGAAGCCCCAACGTCTGCATCTTTATTCCTGTCCTGCCCCTAGGTTCTTCAGAACTATGTGTTTTGTGTTTTTTTTTAGATTCCATATATATATGTTAGCATACGGTATTTGTTTTTCTCTTTCTGACTTACTTCACACTGTATGACAGGCTCTAGGTCCATCCACCTCACTACAAATAACTCAATTTCATTTCTTTTTATGGCTGAGTAATATTCCATTGTATATATATGCCACATCTTCTTTATCCATCATCTGTCGATGGACACTTAGGTTGCTTTCATGTCCTGGCTATTGTAAATAGAGCTGCAATGAACATTATGGTACATGACTCTTTCTTTTTGTTTGTTTGTTTTTGTTTTTTGTCTTTTATTCAAACAGAAAGTCACAAAAATTATAATCATCCTTATCAGTTCACTCAGTCCCATGTAATTAATGTTTTATTCATCTTGATCTTTTGTTAGCACTTTTATGAATTCATCAGTTTTCCATTAGAGTTCTGAAAATGCTTATTCATTCAGTTCAGCAGTGTAGTCAGTTACCAGAAACGTGTGCTGGTCAGGGTCTTTTCCATGAATTCCTTGAAGATGAAACCCTTTTATAGGAACATTTTTGCCAAAGCATCAGAGTACACCCAGAACTGTCTATAAATGACAAAAGACTTAAAAATGACCACAGTTAAAGATTTGATGAAAGTTCATAATAATGCAATTGACAAGGAAATTTAGTTATTTCTGAGATATACATTTTAAAATAATAACTAGAATTATGACTTATAACATTATACCAGAACATATAAGATTTTTAGGAATTTCATGTAATGTCTGAAACATTTATATTAACATATTTCCATACAAATAACCCAAAGAAAGTTTAATATTAGTTGTTTTTTTGTTTTTGTTTCAATTTTTTAATTTTTTAATTTAATTTTATTTATTCTTTTATACAGCAGGTTCTTATTAGTCATCAATTTTATACACATCAGTGTATACATGTCAATCCCAATTGCCTAATTCATCACACCATCATCCCCACCCCCCTGCAGCTTTCCCGCCTTGGTGTCCATACTTTTGTTCTCTACATCTGTGTCTCAACTTCTGCCCTGCAAACCAGTTCATCTGTACCATTTTTCTAGGTTCCACATACATGCATTAATATACGATATTTGTTTTTCTCTTTCTGACTTACTTCACTCTGTATGACAGTCTCTAGATACATCCACGTCTCAACAAATTACCCAATTTCGTTCCCTTTAATGGCTGAGTAATATTCCATTGTATATATGTCCACTTCTTCTTTATCCATTCGTCAGTCGATGGGCATTTAGGTTGCTTCCATGACCTGGCTATTGTAAATAGTGCTGCAATGAACATTGGGGTCATGGGTCTTTTTGAATTATGGTTTTCTCAGGGTATATGCCCAGTAGTGGGATTGCGGGGTCGTATGGTAGTTCCATTTTTAGTTTTTAAGGAACGTCCATACTGTTCTCCATAGTGGCTGTATCAATTTACATTCCCACCAACAGTGCAAGAGGGTTCCCTTTTCTCCACACCCTCTCCAGCATTTATTGTTTGTAGATTTTTTGATGATGGCCATTCTGACTGGTGTGAGGTGATACCTCATTGTAGTTTTGATTTGCATTTCTCTAATGATTAGTGATGTTGAGCATTCCTTCATGTGTTTGTTGGCAATCTGTGTATCTTCTTTGGAGAAATGTCTATTTAGGTCTTCAGCCCATTATTGGATTAGGTTGTTTGTTTTTTTGATATTGAGCTGCATGAGCTGCTTGTAAATCTTGGAGATTAATCCTTTGTCAGTTGCTTCGTTTGCAAATATTTTCTCCCATTCTGATGGTTGTCTTTTCGACTTGTTTATGGTTTCCTTTGCTGTGCAAAAGCTTTTAAGTTTCATTAGGTCCCATTTGTTTATTTTTGTTTTTATTTCTATTTCTCTAGGAGGTGGGTCAAAAGGATCTTGCTGTGATTTATGTCATAGAGTGTTCTGCCTATGTTTTCCTCTAAGAGTTTTGTAGTGTCTGGCCTTACATTTAGGTCTTTAATCCATTTTGAGTTTATTTTTGTGTATGGTGTTAGGGAGTGTTCTAATTTCATTCTTTTATATGTGGCTGTCCAGTTTTCTCAGCACCACTTATTGAAGAGGCTGTCTTTTCTCCATTGTATATCCTTGCCTCCTTTATCAAAGATAAGGTGACCATATGTGCATGGGTTTATCTCTGGGCTTTCTATCCTGTTCCATTGATCTATATTTCTGTTTTTGTGCCAGTACCATACTGTCTTGATTACTGTAGCTTTGTAGTATAGTCTGAAGTCCAGGAGACTGATTCCTCCAGCTCTGTTTTTCTTTCTCAAGATTGTTTTGGCTATTCAGGATCTTTTGTGTTTCCATACAAATTGTGAAAGTTTTTGTTCTAGCTCTGTGAAAAATGCCAGTGGTAGTTTGATAGGGATTGCATGGAACCTGTAGATTGCTTTGGGTAGTATAGTCATTTTCACAATGTTGATTCTTCCAGTCCAAGAACATGGTATATCTCTCCATATGTTTGTATTATCTTTAATTTCTTTCATCAGTGTCTTACAGTTTTCTGCATACAGGTCTTTTGTCTCCTTAGGTAGGTTTATTCCTAGGCATTTTATTCTTTTTGTTGCAATGGTAAATGAGAGTGTTTCCTTAATTTCTCTTTCGGATGTTTCATCATTAGTGTATAGGAATGCAAGAGATTTCTGTGCATTAATTTTGTGTCCTGCTGCTTTACCAAATTCATTGATTAGCTCTAGTAGTTTTCTGATAGCATCTTTAGGATTCTCTATGTATAGTATCATGTCATCTGCAAACAGTGACAGCTTTAATTCTTCCGTTCCAATTTTGATTCCTTTTATTTCTTTTTCTTCTCTGATTGCTGTGGCTAAAACTTCCAAAACTATGTTGAATAATAGTGGTGAGAGTGGGAAACCTTGTCTTGTTCCTGATCTTAGTGGAAATGGTTTCAGTTTTTCACCATTGAGAACGATGTTGGCTGTGGGTTTGTCATATATGGCCTCTATTATGTTGAGGTAAGTTCCCTGTATGCCTACTTTCAGGAGAGTTTTTAACATAAATGGGTGTTGAATTTGGCAAAAACTTTTGCTGCATATATTGAGATGATCATATGGTTTTTCTCCTTCAATTTGTTAATATGGTGTATCACATTGATTGATTTGCATATATTGAAGAATCCTTGCATTCCTGGGATAAACCCCACTTGATCATGGTGTATGATCCTTTTAATGTGCTGTTGGATTCTGTTTGCTAGTATTTCATTGAGGATTTTTGCATCTATGTTCATCAGTGATATTGGTCTGTAGTTTTCTTTTTTTGTGACATCTTTGTCTGGTTTTGGTATCAGGGAAATGGTGGCCTCGTAGAATGAGTTTGGGAGTGTTCCTCCCTCTGCTATATTTTGGAAGAGTTTGAGAAGGATAGGTGTTAGCTCTTCTCTAAATGTTTGATAGAATTCGCCTGTGAATCCATCTGGTCCTGGGCTTTTGTTTTCAATCACAGTTTCAATTTCAGTGCTTCTGATTGGTCTGTTTATATTTTCTATTTCTTCCTGGTTCAGTCTCTGGAGGTTGTGCTTTTCTAAGCATCTGTCCATTTTTCCAGGTTGTGCATTTTATTGGCATAGAGTTACTTCTAGTAATCTCTCATGATCCTTTGTATTTCTGCAGTGTCAGTTGTTACTTCTCCTTTTTCATTTCTAATTCTATTGATTTGAGTCTTCTCCCTTTTTTTCTTGATGAGTCTGACTAGTGGTTTATCAATTTTGTTTATCTTCTCAAAGTACTAGCTTTTAGTTTTATTGATCTTTGCTATTGTTTCCTTCATTTCTTTTTCATTTATTTCTGATCTGATCTTTATGATTTCTTTCCATCTGGTAACTTTGGGGGGTTTTTCTTCTTCTTTCTCTAATTGCTTTAGTTGTAAGGTTAGGTTGTTTATTTGAGGTTTTTTTTTGTTTCTTGAGGTAGGATTGTATTGCTACAAACTTCCCTCTTAGAACTGCTTTTGCTGCATCCCGTAGGTTTTGGGCTGTTGTGTTTTCATTGTCATATGTTTCTAGGTATTTTTTGATTTCCCCTTTGATTTCTTCAGTGATCTCTTGGTTATTTATTAGTGTATTGTTTAGCCTCCATGTGTTTGTATTTTTTACAGTATTTTTTTCCTGTAATTGATATCTAGTCTCATAGCGTTGTGGTTGGAAAAGACACTTGATACAATTTCAATTTTCTTAAATTTACCAAGGCTTGATTTGTGACCCAAGATATGATGTATCCTGGAGAATGTACCATGAGCACTTGAGAAGAAAGTGTATTCTGTTGTTTTTGGATGGAATGTCCTGTAAATATCAATTAAGTCCATCTTGCTTAATGTATCATTTAAAGCTTGTGTTCCCGTATTTATTTTCATTTTGGATGATCTGTCCATTGGTGAAAGTGGGGTGTTAACATCCCCTACTGTGATTGTGTTACTGTCGATTTCCCCTTTTATGGCTGTTAGCATTTGCCTTAAGTATTGAGGTGCTCCTATGTTGGGTACTTAAATATTTACAATTGTTATATCTTCTTCTTGGACTGACCCCTTGATCATTATGTAGTGTCCTTCTTTGTCTATTGTAATAGTCTTTATTTTAAAGTCTGTTTTGTCTCATATGAGAATTGCTACTCCACCTTTCTTTTGATTTCCATTTTCATGGAATATCTTTTTCCATCCCCTCACTTTCAGTCTGTATGTGTCCCTAGGTCTGAAGTGGGCCTTTTGTAGGCAACATATATACGGATCTTGTTTTTGTATCCATTAATCCAGTCTATGTCTTTTGATTGGAGCATTAAATCCATTTACATTTAAGGTAGTTATCGATATGTGTGTTCCTATTACCATTTTTTAAACTGTTTTGGGTTTGTTATTGTAGGTCTTTTCCTTCTCTTGTGTTTCCTGCCTAGACAAGTTCCTTTAGCATTTGTTGTAAAGCTGGTTTGGTGGTGCTGAATTCTCTTAGCTTTTGCTTGTCTCTAAAGGTTTTAATTTCTCTGTCGAATCTGAATGAGATCCTTGCTGGGTAGAGTGATCTTAGTTGTAGGTTTTTCTCTTTCATCACTTTAAATATGTCCTGCCACTCCCTTCTGGCTTGCAGAGTTTCTGCTGAATGATCAGCTGTTAACCTTCTGGGGATTCCATTGTATGTTATTTGTTGCTTTTCCCTTGCTGCTTTTAATATTTTTTGTTTGTATTTAATTTTTGATAGTTTGATTAATATGTGTCTTGGCATGTTTCTCCTTCAATTTATCCTGTATGGGACTCTCTGTGCTTCCTGGACTTGATTGAGTATTTCCTGTCCCATATTAGGGAAGTTTTCAACTATAATCTCTTCAAATATTTTCTCAGACCCTTTCTTTTTCTCCTCTTCTTCTGGGACCCCTATAATTCGAATGTTGGTGTGTTTAATATTGTCCCAGAGGTCTCTGAGACTGTCCTCAATTCTTTTCATTCTTTTTTCTTTATTCTGCTCTGCAGTAGTTATTTCCACTATTTTATCTTCCAGGTCACTTACCCGTTCTTCTGCCTCAGTTATTCTGCTATTGATTCCTTCTAGAGAATTTTAAATTTCATTTATTGTGTTTTTCATCATTGTTTGTTTCCTCTTTAGTTCTTCTAGGTCCTTGTTAAACGTTTCTTGTATTTTCTCCATTCTATTTCCAAGATTTTGGATCATCTTTACTATCATTACTCTGAATTCTTTTTCAGGTGGACTGCCTATTTTCTCTTCAGTTGTTTGGTGTGGTGGGTTTTTACCTTGCTCCTTCATCTGCTGTGTAGTTCTCTGTCTTCTCATTTTGCTTAACTTATTGTTTGGGGTCTCCTTTCTGCAGGCTGTAGGTTCATAGTTCCCATTGTTTTTGGTGTCTGCCCCCACTGGGTAAGGTTGCTTCAGTGGGTTTTGTAGGCTTCCTGGTGGAGGGGCCTGGTGCCTGTGTTCTGGTGGATGAGGCTGAATCTTGTCTTTCTGGTGGGCAGGACCACATCTGGTTGTGTGTTTTGGGGTGTGTGTGAACTTATGATTTTAGGCAGCTTCTCTGCTAATGGGTGGTGTTGTGTTCCTGTCTTGCTAGTTGTTTGTCATAGGGTGTCCAGCACTGTAGCTTGCTGGTCGTTGAGTGGAGCTGGGTCTCAGCGTTGAGACGGAGATCTCTGAGAGAGCTTTCGCTGTTTGATATTATGCGGGGCCGGGAGGTCTCTGGTGTATCAATGTCCTGAACTCGGCTCTCCCACCTCAGAGGCTCAGGCCTGACACTCGGCTGGAGCACCAAGACTCCATCAGCCACATGGCTCAGAAGAAAAGGGAGGGAAAAAAAAGAAAGAAAAAATAAAATAAAATAAAGTTATTAAATTAAAAAATAGAAGAAATTATTAAAAATTAAAAAAAAGCAAGAAAGAGAGAGCAACCAAACCAAAAAACAGATCCACCAATGATAACAAGCGTTAAAACTATACTAAAAAACAAACAAACAAACAAAAAGGACAGACAGAACCCTAGGACAAATGGTAAAAACAAAGCTATACAGACAAAATCACACAAAGAAGCATATACATACACACTCACAAAAGGAGAAAAAGGAAAAATATATATGTATATAAAAAAAAAGGAAGAAAGCAACCAAATCAATAAACAAATCTACCAATGATAATAAGCTCTAAATACTAAACTAAGATAAACATAAAACCAGAAAAAAATTAGATGCAGAAAGCAAACCCCAAGTCTACAGTTGCTCCCAAAGTCCACCTCCTCAATTTGGGATGATTCGTTGTCTATTCAGGTATTCCACAGATGCAGGGTACATCAAGTTGATTGTGCAGATTTAATCCGCTGCTCCTGAGGCTGCTGGGAGAAATTTCCCTTTCTCTTCTTTGTTCGCCGAGCTCCCGGGGTTCAGCTTTGGATTTGGCCCCGCCTCTGCGTGTAGGTCGCCTGAGGGCGTCTGTTCCCCGCCCAGACAGGACGGAGTTAAAGGAGCAGCTGCTTCGGGGGCTCTGGCTCACTCAGGCCATGGGGAGGGAGGGGTACGGAATGTGGGGCGAGCCTGGGGCGAGCCTGCAGCGGCAGAGGCCAGCATGACATTGCAATAGCCTGAGGCATGCCGTATGTTCTCCCAGGGTAGCTGTCTCTGGATCATGGGACACTGGCAGTGGTGGGCTGCACAGGCTCCCAGGAGGGGAGATGTGGATAGTGACCTGTGCTTGCACACAGGCTTCTTGGTGGCTGCAGCAGCAGCCTTAGTGTCTCATGCCCGTCTCTGGTGTCTGCGCTGATAGCTGCGGCTTGCGCTTGTCTCTGGAGCTCATTTAGGCAGTGCTCTGAATCCCCTCTCCTCGCGCACCCCAGAACAATGGTCTCTTGCCTCTTCGGCAGCTCCAGACTTTTTCCTGGACTCCCTCCCAGCTAGCTGTGGCGCACTAGCCCCCTTCAGGCTGTGTTCACGCAGCCAACCCCACTCCTCTCCCTGGGATCCGACCTCCGAGGCCCGAGCCTCGGCTCCCAGCCCCCACCCGCCCCGGTGGGTGAGCAGACAAGCCTCTCAGGCTGGTGAGTGCTAGTCAGCACCGATCCTCTGTGTGGGCATCTCTCCGCTTTGCCCTCTGCATCCCTATTGCTGCGCTCTCCTCCGTGGCTTTGCAGCTTCCCTCCCGCCACCCCCGTCTCTGCCAGTGAAGGGGCTTCCTAGTGTGTGGAAGCTTTTCCTCCTTTACAGCTACCTCCCAGTGGTACAGGTCCCATCCCTATTCTTTTGTCTCTGTTTTTTCTTTTTTCTTTTGCCCTACCCAGGTACATGGCGAGTTTCTTGCCTTTTGGGAAGTCTGAGGTCTTCTGCCAGCATTCAGTAGGTGTTCTGTAGGAGCTGTTCCACATGTAGATGTATTTTTGATGTATTTGTGGGGAGAAAGGTGATCTCCATGTTTTACTCCTCCACCATCTTGAAACTCTCCCCCTGTAATAACTGTTAATAAAGTATAATCTATAAAAATACTGAATCACTATGCTATACCTGAAACTAATATATTATAAATCAACTATACTTGAAAAGCAAAAACCAAAAAAAAAAAAAAAAACATAGAGTTGGGCTATATAATGCAACTTGATGTTCAATTTAAGTTTGAGAAAATTCTTTCACTGATGGGTTTAGTCCCTTTACTTTCATTGTGATTGCCAAGATATTTAATTTTTTTATGATTTTAATTTGTTCTTCTGAGCAGAAAAGATTTTCCTCTTTTTTTCTCCTTTCCTGCTTTCTATTAGATTGTTTTTTAAAAATAATATCCTATTTGCTGGTTTGAAAGTTACACTTCTAAGTTTTGTTCTTTTAATTGCCAATACTCAGACTTTTAGAATCACCTAGAATGCTTGTTAAAACATTGATTGCTGGGCCCACCCCCAGAGTTTCTAATTCAGTAGATCTGGGGTAGCCTCCAAGTATTTGCGTTTCTTACAAGTCCCCGGATAATGCTAATGTTGCCCCTCTGGAAATCACACCTTGAAAGACCAGCGGCAATTGGTGGTTACCAGCAAGTAAATATTAGCACCTGTAGCCAGTAACCATTCCTAGTTGACTTCCTAATTATTTTTGAATTCTTTTACTTGTTGAGTTCTCTGCTTTCCCACCGGGTCAGCCATGCGTTAAAATGTTTAAATTTCATTGTACCCTATATTTTTAGGAGTGCAATTCTCAGAGGAGTTTCTTTGACCATTTAATCCCATAATATTGCCAGGAACAGAAGCAGGACTGTAATTTCTCAAAGGAGAATAATTTTTTCCCCCATTCTGAATGCTGAACAGAGAGAAACTTTCTTGCAAGTTTCTGGTCTGATGGCTGGAGTTTCTTTGGTCTCTTTGATATGAGGTACAGCCTTTACAGACTCCTGGCTGTAAGTAGCAGTTTAGCTCTGTGCCTTCTGTGAACCCAAGGCCATGTCTCCTGACCTTGATAGGCAGTTCAAACTCTAGCTTTGAGTCTTGGGACATCAGCTTATGGCCTCCCATTCTAATGAATATCCTCTTCATTTCTAGCACTGCATGGTTTCCCTTGGCTTTGTTTGTAGACTTGGGGGAGGAGGATGTATTTCATTCACCCGTTCTGTGTGTTTCATGGGGTGGAGGTTGGGGAAGCTATGTAATCTCAGTCCACCTGGTTGTCTTCTATTATTTTTCAGTTGTCATCTAGCAGAGAACACGGGGCATAGGGTCAAAAAGGTTTGAGAAGCAGAAAGTGAGTGGAAAAGAGAACCCTTTGTCTGGAATGCACGTGAGCTTAGGGACTTGGAGTTGGTAGCGTATCATTAGTACTGAAGAATAGTAGGTGGTGCTGAATTGGAAGTAATTGAAGAAAGACACCTTGCTGGTGTTAGTTAACACTATAAATGAGGCCTGGGAATTTTAAAATTTTTAAATTTTTACTAGGGCCAATCTTCCTTGAAATGTTTTTATTTCGTGTAAAACATATGTTACTAAAATTTTTAAATATTTTTCTTTTGGAGTCTTTCTTAAATATTGACTTACCCTTCTTAGGTGTGCATTGACAACATATGCTGAAGAATATGCTCCACCGTATGAATATCAGCCACTTGTGAGTATAAGAGGGCTGAAAAGCCATATTCTAAATATTTATGTACTTAATATGATTCTTTACATCTAGTGTAAATAGTCATGCTTGAGAAGAAAGGACAAATTGCTGAGATTTATGATGTTTTATATTTATTTAGAGATATTAGCTATTTGTGGGAGTTAATGGAATATTTTATGGTTATGATTTATTTTGGGAATAAGTTTATAGATTTCAGGGAGAAAATATTGCAGTGTCCAAAATATATTATTTACTTTCTTCCTCATCTTATTTTGTTGTCCCCCTCCCTAAATTCAATTTATCTGGAATAAGAACCTACCTTTCTATTAATTTGTATTGTATTAGCATATGAAAATAAGTGGTTTAATTTAGCTCCAGGAAATATGTATGTTGGAAAAATATGTCCAGCTTACAACTTCAATATACTTGTACTTAAAAATTATACAACAATTATACAAAAGCAAAACAAGGCTGCTTCCTATTAGTCTTTTTTAGGAAATCTTAACTGGTGCAATAGGTAATAAGAGACTTAACTATTGAAAAAGAGGAGAAAAACAATCTTTATTTTCAGATAGTATGATTATCTTCTCAGGAGAACCAAGATGTTAAAATAAGTAACTAGAATGAATAAGACCATTTAGTAAGGCGATTGAATACAAAATAAATGTATCAAAGACAATATCTTTCCTTCATATTAGCAATAACTGCTTAGTAGGCTATAAAAGAAAAAACATACAAATTACTATAACAACACAAATTTTAAATACTTTTATGAAGAAAATTCTAGATCAAATAAAGATCAATAAAGAATATGTGGTAGTTCGTCTCCAAAGATGGTGGACAGGCCACTTCCCCAGCAAGAGGTAAATGTTCCTCCACCTTTTGAATTTAGGCTGTCACATGACAGATTTGATCAATAGAACGTGGCAAAAGTAATCCTATGCCAAATCTAGGCTATCTTTAATAAGACTGCTTCCAACTCTTGGAGCCCTGAGCCACCATGTAAGAAATCTAGGCTACTCTGCTGGAGGGAGAGACCATGAGAAGGAACACTGATGAGCTTGACTTATGAGCGACAAAGCCATCTTGGACATCCACCCTAGTAAGCTTGGACTGCAGCTCCAGCTGCCATCTGACTGCAAACCATGAGAGATTCCAAGAAGATAATAATAAATTGTTATTTGAAGGCATTAAGGTTCTTTTTGTTTTTTTTTTTTTTAATAAATATACACCAAAGGTAACTGAGACAGAAATCTCAAATACAAGGGAATAACTACCATTTGAGGGGACTGGAAAACTAAATTATAAGTTAAATTTATAAATTTAATATAATTACATTAAAATTCCAATGGATTTTGTTTTCTGTCGGAACTCTAAGATTCTGAAAATTATTTGAAAGTATAAACAGATGAGAATAATCAAAAGTTTTTTGAAACAGTGGCATAACCAATTTAGGGAAGTAAACTATTCATGATACTACTTTCGTTGTATTTAATCTTATTTATTTTTTCTCATTAAAAAATAGCATTCAAACCATAAGAAAAGCAAATATGATGGCTTATGGATTAATATGCTTAATACATAAAGAACTCAGACCTATTGGCAGGAAAAATGTTAAAACCCTAGGGAAATGAGCAAAGGTCATATAAAGACAATTCACAAAGTAGGAAATTATTATTATTAACTAGCTGATAAATACAGGGAAAATCCCAACCTACAAATAATAGAATATGTGAATTAAAGCAATAAACTTTTTTGCTAATAAAATTGGCAATATTTTTTAAAATAATAATAGTTGAGTAAAGGTGGGGTGAGATGGGTACTTTTTTCTATTGCCAGGAATATTGTAAATTATTTTAATCTTTTTGGCGATATGAATTGAGATACTATTTGATCTAATAATTCTCCTAAGGATTTCCCCAAAGAAAAATAATTCATACCAGGGATAAAATTTATATCCAAAGATACTCATCACTGAATTATTTATTACAGCAAAACTTGGAAATTACCTAATGTTTTAGTATTAGGTGTAGTGCTCTAGGGATTCAGAATGAGCCTCCCCAAAATTTGTCACTCCTGCATGAGGATTTTTTTTGAGTTAAAGACATTGAGACCCTGTGTGTTCAAGATAACCTACTGTTCCTCCCTTAACTACCTAGAAGAATTTAAACTGGGAATTTTTCCCAGAAAAAAAAAGTTATTACAGAGATAAATTTTAGCTAAGTAACCCCATCCGTATGGTAGGGCAAATGTCTAATTGCCAAACATCTGCTTTTCTTATTGTCTTGTGAACCCTCCTTTTCTTGGAAGCTCCAGGCCCCTATCCCATTCCTTAGCTCAGGATGACATATATACCTTATTTTACCTTTCTGTCTTTGAACCTCTCATGTACGTAGGGACTCTGACCTTCTCATGTATGTGGGGTTCCTGTAAGTATGAAAATAAATTAGACTTTCTCCTGTTAATCTGTCTCATGTCAGTTTAATTCTTAGACCAGTCAGAAGAACCTAGAAGTGTAAAGGAAAGTTTTTTTCCTCTCTGACAGTACTAATTAAATAGGTTATAATCACATGATGAGATATTTTATAGCCTTTAGAAAGTCCATGGATAGTTCTTACTGTCTTGATAAATCTTCTTATTTAAGGTCAAGAAAAACATTAAGATACAAAATTGTATGTGTATTTTATCCAAACTATGTAAAAGTATAGAGGAAAAAAGCCTGAAGAAACTGTCAAAATGCTAGTAAAGTTGACTAGTGAATGGTGAAATTCTAAGTGATCTTCTTCATCTTTATACTTTTCAGCATTTTCCAATGTAGTAAGCATGGTGGTTTATAATCAGAAAAACCACAAGGAAACAAATATATTATGTAAAAATGCAATTCAGGCTCATTTCCTTATATACATGGGATTTGGCTCCATCTCCAAACAAAGGGAAGTTGTAAGACATGTAATTAAAAACTCACAAAATTCAAAGGACTAGTTTCCCCAAGAGCATAAATATAAAGAATGTGCGATGTATTCTCAGGGTGCATGAATCTTTAGCTATTGTGTTATATATTCGTGCTTTTAATTTTTTCAGCATTATTTCTAGTATTTCTCATGTTGCTTGTTTCCACATTAACAGCACAGCATGCAGCATGCGCTGGCAGTTGTTTGGCTTTATTTAGAGTTTTGTTCATTCACTTCTAAGTTCTTTATCAAAGGAATTGATTTTGAGGCACTGTTTTTAGCACCCCATTTAATGAATGCTTGCATTATATTGTTATAGAATACAAAAAATCTTTTAAATTGTAATGACAATGAATGGTTAAGTAACAGCAGAATAGTGACTGAACTCTGACTTAGAAGTTACTGTGCACATAAACAAATGTATGATTCATAAAATACTGACAAAATAAGGAGAATATTTTTTACTTGCTAGAGACTTCACCATGTGGCCTTAGCATAAACACAGCTCACCATTCACTCAGGCTACCACCTTTGCAATTATGCAATTCCTGAAAAAATCTTAAAATATTTTGATTTGTATTATTTTAAATTTTGTGCATGAATTGAGACTTTATAAATTTTTATATTATGGTCTCTTACATTTGCTTAATTCATAATTGCATAAAGTGGGATAGCATCATAAGAAGTCTTAAGAGAATGCAAATTATCTCCCCACAGCTCTAGACATGAATGAATAAATACAGAATATTAGGAAGCTATGAAATCATTTCCAAGGAGAGAAATGAAAGAGAATTGCAAGCTACTTCTTCAGAACTTCACCTCTTAAAGCTGGGTACAGTAAGTCACCTACATACAAACAAGTTCTGTTCCAAGAGCATGTTCATAGTCCAATTTGTTAAGTCCAACAAAGTTAGCCTAGGTACCTAACTAACGTAATTAGCTATATAGTACTGTACTGTAATAGGTTTATAATACTTTATAATACTTTTCACACAAATAATACATAAAAAACAAACAAATGCAAAAAATAAAGAAAACATTTAAAATCTTACAGTACAGTACCTTGAAAAGTACAGTAGTACAGTACAACAGCTGGCATACAGGGGCTGGTATCAAGTGAACAGGCAAGAAGAGTTACTGACTGGAGGAGGGAGAGGAGGTGGGAGATGGTAGAGCTGGAGGATAGTCAGCAATAGGTGACAGAGGGCAAGCTGCAGTTTCACTCATGCCTGACATTGAGGCACAGGTTCTGGTTCCTTGCTGGATTCAATTCTATCTACCCTCTTGAAAAAACGATCCAGTGATGTCTGGGTAGTAGCTCTTTTTTTCTAATCATAGATGACATGGTAGCACTGGACTGCATTCTGAATGGCTGCTGCAACCTTCATGTACTGTTCTACGTTCAGGTCCTGTGCCTCAAAACCTAACAGTACCTCCTCAAATAAAGAAAATCCCCTTGCTACTTCCTGTGTCGTGAATCTCTTCAGTTCTTCAGTTACTTCTTCTTCCTCTTGTCTCTCTTTGTCCTTTCTCTGGGCCTCCAATTTCATCAGGTCTTCATCAGTAAGCTCCTCGTGTTGCACAACAACAGTGCTGGACAGTAAAGCACACAAAGGCACAACCACTTGTAGAGGATGCACACACGTGACAATGTACACCAGGCACGTGAACTAATTTACATGAATGGACGTGCAAACACACGTTCGTATCTTTGAAAGTTTGCAACTTGAAGGTTCGTATGTAGGGGACTCACTGTACTTATTATGACTCACCCAATTTCAATGAAAGATACCTTCTCTTAAAAGCTATCCTATCGTTCTCCCAAAGAACCAAAATAAACGAAAAGTTGCAGAGAAGTTACATCAGAAGATTGGTCTAAAGCTGGCTATTTGTAGGGTATGTGAGCCTTTGAGACAAAGGACAAGTGAGCTGAGGGTAATGGTGGAGAGTCAACTGAACACACTCAGGATTAGTAAGGAAAATAATTAGTTCAGGCACAGACTAGCAAACTCAGGAAGTTGAAGGGTCCAGGGAATTAAAAAAAGAACAAGCACGGCAGTAGTGAAGGAGTGAGAGAGCTAGAAGAATTACAAGTAGTGAGCAAAGGGAATGTACTGGAATTTTTTGATACTTCAGATGTAGAACAATTCTGGGGAATGACAGATCCCAAGATGTGGTCATGGGAATGAGTTTCTATAATGGAATCCAAGCCATTGACTTGAGAAGGTGAAAAAATGGTAAGCCAGAGTGTTGGCTAGATTCTAAATATGGGTGTTGGAAGTCAACCTACAATATAGCAGGATAGAAAGGTAGGGCCAAAGATTGACTCAAGTGACCAGTCCCTCAGTGGGAGCACTTTGGAGGTACATGGCTCCTCCCAGCCCTGCAGCTGCCATTTGAGTACATCTGATTGATCATTTTGTGTGAAGTACCATTTTGTTTTCCTAAATATAGCTGCCTATTGAATTATCTTTCCAGGCGTATAAGTAGCTTTAAACCAAAAAGTGTTGCATATCCTAGTTGTTTCAGAGATAAAAAGCTGAGGAAGTTTTTAATAGAATTATGTTTTAAAGCTGGCATGCATTCCAAATTGATTACAAGGAATCCAAGCAGTGTTTCATAGTAGGTAAAAAAAAGAGGCTGTATCTGTTTAAAATATTACCAACAGTGGTTGGATTGGCCTATCCTATCACTGGGGTTCTATACCCTAGTACAGATATAGCATTGTTAAAATATTGATATTTCTGTGCTATTTGGAAATTTGCTGTGGCCTTGAGTTTCTTCCATTGGAAGAAAAAAAAATTAATATATTTTACAACTGCATTGCTATAAAGACAAATATAATCCAGGTTGGATTATATTCATTTTTTTTGGATTTAGAGGCTTATTAAAGAGATATATTTCTTAGGCTGTATCTCTCATTGGCATTTTGTAAAGATTACCTATCCTTTTTCCTTTTATACTTTTATACTGTTTTGTCTTCTTGCCTATTTATGACTATTTGTGACTATATTATGGTATTTTATGGCCATGTTATGTGACCATGTTATTGTTAAGCCTCCTGAAATTATTACCAATATACTAATGAGTGTTATTACACAAAACTAAATCATACAATACTCATTTTTTTCTGAGAAGTACTTTTGGACTTTTGTTCCCTATTTTAAGCAAAATTTTCTGCTTAATAGCTGCCATAGTTTACTGCCCTAAGATGTTTATGGATATTAAATTACTGACATCATTTCCTAGCTTCAGTATGAGTTTCTATCACTTAATAGAGTTGGTTTTTCAAAATGGCATTTGCATTTTTTATTATGGTAAAATATACATAATATAAAATTTACCATTTTAACCCTTTTTTAGTGTACAATTTAGTGGCACCAAGTATATTCACATTATTGTTATATTCATTTGGAAAATTCTGATTTATAAAAAATGAAAACATTTTTGTGGGCCCTTTAAAATACTATGGGCCATAGACACTGGACTTTCTGTGCCTCATGGCTGAGTGGGCCCAGCCTGGACCTTATGGTAGTTTAACGCCTGCCTGACCAGGGGCATCTAGAACTTGCCTAATCTGACTGCCTGGTGTGTGCTAATTTATAAATACTTTGAGTATCATCCCAGACCAAGTTACACCTTGGACAGGAGTCAGGTGAGCATCATCTAAAGCCTTTTATTGTTCTATTAGGCTCAGTCACATGAAAGAAACTCCCCAAAGGCTAGAATTGTCTTTAGTTTCCTGCTTCCTAGGAAGGGATGTCTAACAGTGGCTTTAAAAAGAAGATAAGGGAAAGAGTGACTTTCTGAAAACTACCAACAGCTGGGTCAGAAAGTGAATCTAGAACAGGTTGGTGGTTCTATAGGAAGTATCACCTGTCAACTAAATTAGCTTTCATTCCCACTTCTTTTTAAGGCCCTCTCTTTGTATCTTTGCTCCATTCTGTGTCCCCATGATCTTCCATAATTTCATTCCAGTATAGGCAGTCTTTTTCTTTTTTTCTTGTTCTTTTGTTGTTTTTGCTGTTCTGTTTTAAAAACATAATAGCATGAAAAGTTGTGCGATGTAATTCTGGCCACAGGGAATAATCATGTGTAAGCCTTGTAGTCTAGATTAAAGTGTGGTTTTGACAAACTTTTATTCAGAAAATTAAGGCTGAACTTTAATTAGGTAATGTTTCAGAGTTAATGATGTGTCTTCATGACTTTTATTTTAGTACTACTTTGCTTTGTACTGCATCTTAATATATCTACTATTTAATTTTGTCTTTTTTGTCCTGTTAAGGTTCTGAATCACTATCTATTAACAAAAGAATCATGGCCATTTGCTGATTATGCTTGTTTATCTTATTATGTGCTATTGACTGAGATGAAATTAGAGTTTTAGATTCTTCTGCAAAAGAGGTGCTGGTGGGGGAGTGGAACTGGAGAAGAGAGAAGGGGGTCACATGATTGTACCTAGTATTTTTTGATGAATGTCAAGGTGTTCCAAAATGCTGCTGCTAGTTAACCAGAGAAACAGCCCTCTATTACTTGGGTTCAGAAGGAGATGGTGGCCTTCCTCCACCTAAATTCATGCCTCCACCTAAATTCCTCCACCTAAATTCAATGTGTGTTGCACATATGTGTGCTGACCTTATATGTATACATATAGGCATGATTTTGTAGTTTATAGGAAAACAATTCCGAATCCGAGTCTCATGGCATTCTGCCAGCACTAAGGGACCGCATTTCCTAGGCCCCAGCTTCAACCTTAGGATCTGCTGGCAGCTACTCATATAGCTCCACAGGGCTTCCCCAGAGATAGATAGATACATAGATAAGATAGAGAGATAGATAAGATAGGTAGATAGTCTATCATATCTCTCTATGCTCTCTTTCTCTCTTTCTATCTGTCTCCTGTTGGTTCTGATTCTCTGGAGAACTCTCACTGACACAGACAGAAAGATCTTTATGAGTTCTCTGGCTCTCAAATTCTATGATTTGATTTGATTTGATTCTCATTGATCCTTTCTCATCCTAATAGTTATTTATGACCAAGTAATCTTTTTGAATAAGTACCTTGGCAGACATTTAATTCAAGTCTACTTGAAAGTTAAAAAATAAATATTTTAACTCCTGCTCACCTCATGTATCACCAACAGCTGAGAAATTTTGGGTTTTGATTCTCAGGAAACTCAGATCCCCAAGTATTTTTTAGCATTGTGTCCTTTTAGTGGAAAGAACCCTGTTTCCTCTGATAGTATACCTTCATCTTATATTGCTTTCTGAAGTTAAGTAACCATGACCTCCTTTTGTTTCTGGGTCAAGTCATAAAAGCTCAGTTCTACTTCAGGGAACTTGGGATTCTGGGGGATTTTATTTTCCTCCTTTTGATTATCTTTAAATTTCTACAGTGAGCATATTTGACTTCTGTAAAGAAGAAAAAAAAAGAATTGAAAATCAAGAACCCTGGGCCTCAAATTTATATCTAACCACACCACTATAAATATAAAACAGTGGCAAGTGTCCTCATAGAATGTAGACTGAGGAATAAGAAAGATGATGTTTATTTTTTATATTAAAATGATAGGAACAATCAAAATTTGTGCATAAGAAAGAAAAACTTGTCAATAACTAATGTTTAATAGTGTATTGCTTAGTTTTTGATGCTGGCCATTACTAAAGTTTGAATGATATTTGTCTTTAAAAGTCAGCTTAGGGGCTTCCCTGGTGGCGCAGTGGTTAAGAATCCGCCTGCCAATGCAGGGGACACGGGTTCGAGCCCTGGCCTGGGCAGATCCCACATGCCATGGAGCAACTAAGCCCGTGCGCCACAACTACTGAGTCTGCGCTCTAGAGCCCACGTGCCACGACTGAGCCCGCACACCACAACTACTGAAGCCTACACAATAAGAGAAGCCACTGCAATGAGAAGCCTGTGCACCGCTATGAAGACCCAATGCAACCAAAAAATAAATAAATAAATAAAATAAATAAATTTATATATTAAAAAAAGAACCAGGGTTCCTCAGAGAACCACTAAACCACTTCTTTGGGTTTTCATTTACATACATGTAAAAATATGTATGTTTTAAAAAAAAAAAAGTCAGCTTATTTTGTGATGTGATTGTTCATGTAGATCTCCATATTCTTCTTTGTGATGACCAGACTCATTAATGATATAGATGTTTATACTTATATTCACAGCCTACACGTCCTTGCATTTCCCATAACTATTTTTCTTTAGTTGAATACCTGTGTTTCTTACAAATGCTTCTTCTTTGCAAAATTTTATCAAATAAAAAGAGATAGTAAAGGTTTCTTAAGTAGGTAACAGTAATATATCCAACTAATTACATGTTCTTTATAACTGCATTTGCCAATTACTCTTATCTGTAATTCAATCACTGGGAGAAAAAATATCCCATAGGAATGAAATCATTTTAAAAGTAGTGAAGGGAAATGAACGAAGGGATCTGTCTAAGATGCCTATCCCAAGTGATCCCCAGGGTTAGTAAAGTAATTTTGGCTGTAGGGGAATTGTTCTTTTCTTCCCACATCACTCTGCATGTGTGCTTAGAAGACAACCTTACTAGGGGAAGGTGGGTCTTCAGTCAAGTGCACGTAAGTGGGGAAGAATTTTATACATAATATATACTGAAAATAATCAAACGAAACATCACAGCAATCTACTTTAATATCTATTTTCATTCCATCCAATGTGACATTCAAATAAATAAACTTGTTGCCTCAATACCTTTTTAAGAGTAAATGGAGTATACCAAATGAGGATACTTATAAGCATGCTAGGGAAGAATGATCTTTGCTGTATGAATGCCAGGTGGCTAATAGCTATCTGTAATGGTGGACACAAGGTTAGTTTTCAGTGACTGATTTGGCCAGGAAACGTAACCCATTATGTAGTTTTATGGATGAGCTATCTAGATGAAGGAATTGAGACTGTGCTTTCAAATTATCTTGTAATATTAAATTAGGCAGAGTTACTGATGTTCCAGAAGGCAGGCCTAAAACTGAAAATGACCTTGAAAAATAAAACTATGAAAAATAAAAGGTCCTAAAGAAAAAGGATGAAATCAAATAAGAATAAGTGTAACCATAGAACAACCCCTTGGAAGACTGGGAAAAAATGGGTAAGGACTGGGTATATGGTTATCTAAGAAACAGCAATGTCATCTTATTCTAAAAAAAAAAAGGTTTGGGAGATATTGATGCTTAGAGGCTATGGGAATGAGGGTGGGAAGGGGATAGGAATCTAAGAATTGGATACCCATCACTTAAAGATACACTGGTACATTTTACTGATATAAGTGGTAAAACTGTGTTCTATTTGTCTTTCACAATGAGGGAAGGTCGACTGGGGACTCAAGAGGACCCTTCTGTAATATCCTAACCTGTCTTTCTATGATCTGTTAAAAAGAAGAAGGAAGAGAAAGAGAAGAAAAGGAAGAAGAAAGCTTTATTAACCTTAACGCAGATTTTCCCTGCAGTGATTGTCTTGCTGGGTCTTCAGAGGTTCCTGTTTCTGCAGGGCCTGTTTGCCCTCAGCATTCTTTTCTCTGACAGTTTCTTCCGTCGTCTTCTATCAGGATGTTTCATTCAACGTCCTCAATCCTTCTCTGAAACAGCACACTCAAAGATGAAAAGAGATTGCTTCTTACTGTTGGTTGTGTTTTGTCAGGTCTTGACCTCTATGATGCTTCTTTGGAAGTGAGCAGTTGTTGGCTACCACAGCATTCTTTGCCCTCCCTTTCCTCAGAATTTATGACATTGCAACACTCTGTCCATACCTTTTCTTCTCTGTCTTTCATGGCTTCTTTATGAACCCAGCCATGAATGTCCCAAAGATTTGGGTCCTAGAACCCTGCTCCTCTCATTTTACATAATCTCAGAGAATTCATCCACTCCCATGGCTCTATAACCATCACTTTTGGGGGTAACTTATTTTTATATAATTTCAAACTTATAGGAAAGTTACAAGACTAGCAAGAGGAGCTCCCATATAATCTTTACCTAGAGTCAGCAATTGTTTACCATTTGAGAATAGGCCGGACACTTTGTGCCCCTTTACCTCTGAACAGTTCAATGTGTATTTCTTAATAACAAAGACACATAGCTATGGTAAAGTTTTCAACCTAGGGGAAAATTGATACAGTATAATTATTTAAGCCACAGTCCATATTCAAATACAATCCATGATCCCAGTAATGTTCTTTATAGCTATTTCCCCAGCCAATGATCACTGCTGTGCACAGGGCACTGACTTCTCTCCAGGCCATCTGTCCCACAACACTGCCTTTACATTTTGTACTGATGTCATCTCTAATTAAAAATGTCTGAGAAGTGACTCATCATTTCCCTCCTTAAACAAGTCCTCTCCATCTCCATGTCTTTTTTATTCTTTCTAGCAGTGTTAGAACTCTCTCAGACATCTGGGTTTGAAGCTATGGAACATCTTTGGTTCTTTATCCACAGTTAGGCTGGTAAGTCCTCTAAATTCTTTCTGTGAAATGTCTCCTCTAGTCCAGCTCCTCTTAAGCTGTTGTGCTCTGATACCCACCCATTCCACACTTCAGACAAATGCTTTCAGTTACCCTCATCTATCTGGAGGACTCAGAAAAAGCTTGCAGTGATTGTCCTATCTTAAGTGAACTTTGTCAGAACTCAGGGTCTGTGTGGCCCCAGAATAGTGGATCAGCCAATAATGTGTGATAATTCACAAATCTCTTTCTATACACAGTTTCTAAATACTTCTTCCCACCCCCACTAAATAAATGTTGAATAAACATTTAAATATTATGTTAGGGTGTTGAAACTATAATGACTATCTGCAACTCACATATGCAGAGGAAGTATGTGTAACTGATAACTGGCCCTCTTCCCGAGCCCATAACCAGTGGGAAAACACTAACTCTTCAATACTCTTAAAGCTTAGTCTGATTCCATAATTTAAATAGTTCCTATAGGAGATATTTAACCTTCCTTGAAAAAACTCTCACTTTCTCAGAGATCCTCTCCATCCCCTATGTGTAGAAAAGCAGATCTGAGACTGTTATCTGTTAAAAGTCCTGCTTACAAGGTTGGCCTTTGGTTGGCATCTAGAGATAAGAATTCCTGAGTAAGAGTAGCTCACTGTGTCTAAACTGTTTGCACAAACAATGTGGTTTATGTTGAACACCTGTTTTCCTTCTGCGAGTCTGGAATTTTGGTATGTGTTAGGCAGAGGGTGCCTATGTGACCAGCCCCCAAGAAAAATCTTGGGCTTGGAGTCTGTGATGAGCTTCCCCAGTAGATAGCATTTCACAACACATGGCTGGGGGAATTAAGTGCATCTTGTGTGACTCACTGAGGGGGGGGCTCTTGGTCTCAGAATTTCGCACCTGGTTTTTTCTGGACATTAGCCCATGTGCCTTTTCCCTTTGCTGACTTTGCTTTGAATCAACTTGCTGTAATCAATCATAGCCACAAGTACAATTATATATTGAGTTTTATGAGCCCTCCTGGCAAGTCACTGAATCTAGGGGTGGTCTTAGGAATCCCAACACACCCTACTTTTCTCCCTGTGGCAGATTGTTATTTTCCCAGAATGGTTGCAACGTGTGCCGGCATCGCACATGCTCTTACAGTGTGATTTTGACACTCTTCACATGGAGAGGCAGAGTCCATGTTACCTCCCCTAGAATTTGGGTGAACTGTGACTATGATGGAAGTGATGCTATGTGATTTCCGGAGTAGCTGATTAAAAGCAACGCAACTTCCCTCTGGTTCTCTTTCTGCCATCCTTATTCTCAGAACCCAGTCACCATGCTGTGAGGAACCCCATGCAGGCACAAGGAGTTGTTGTACAGCTGTTCCATCAACAGTCCTAGCTAAAGTCCCAGCAGATAGCCAGCATCAACTACCAGTTGGAATGAGAGATGTTTCCAACCCCAGCACTTAAGTCACTCTCAGCTTTCAGGTCTTTCCAGCTGAGGCCTCAGACATTGTGAAGCAATAAGATGGCTTTGCTGTACCTTTCCAAATTCCTGACCCAAAGAATCTGGAAATGACTACTGTTTTACACTGCTATGTATGGGTTGGCCAGTTATGCAGCAATAGCAACTGTATCTTTCCCTGAGATGGCATCCGGGTATATGGAAAGAGGGATGCAACTTAGCATCCTGATGCCAGAGGGGAAGAGCAGCATTTTCTGTGCGGTGGTCTCTGCCTGTTCTGGTCTCTGGGATGGTATCTCAAGTCCAGCTTGTTGCTCTTTCCCTTGCCAGCATAAGTGGCTATAGTCTGTGGCTGTTGTTAACTGTCAGTCTTTTTCTATTTCTCACTCTTTTTCTCTGGGCTTGGTTGGAGCCCTCATGGCATGTTTGAAATGTTTGAGACGGCATGTTTGAGATGACTCAGCCTCATTTCCACTTCCATAGATACTGTGGACCCCACAGAAGCCTTCTGTGACTCCCATTCAGTACCTAGCTCCAATGCTCAGCTCTGCAGCTAACAGTTGAACTCCCTCTGCAGACTTACAACTACTTCAGGGTCTTGTTTATGCCACAGGATACAAACGTGGCTCAGAATTGATGATTCTCAGGGCCTCCCTCTGCCTGACCATGCTGTTCCGCCAGTTTGGGTTTGGCTGTGCCCCAGGCAAATGAAAGAACAGCCTGAGTGGTGGTCTGTTCCGAGTTCTCATGAGAGATGGGGGCCCAGGAGACCCCTTATACCTTTGTGCCATTATTCTCATTTATCCAGTGCACTTCCCTCTGTCCGTGTCAATGAGACTCTGTCTGATTTAAGTCTACGGATGGGAAAATTGGGAAATGCATCGACTATTTCTGCTGTCCTGCTTTACTTTTCCCTTATTTTCGTCTTCGTACAATGCCCCAGACTTCTTCCCTGTCTTCCTACTCTCCATCCCAACTCTAGTTTAAGCCTTCATGGCAAAGGATGTTTTCTCTACATGCTTGGAGAAATCTATGATCTGAGTCTTCCAGGTATGGTCATTGATATTCTAAAATCCTCAAGACTGTGAACTGGATCGCAAGGCTGTTGTCTCTCAGAAAAACCCTATTTTGCATTAGAAGGTGATATTACTTTGCTCTTTGGTTGCCATTTTTTTTCTAAAACAAATTTTGATCTCCCCTTGGGAAAATGGGTGGTTACACACACAGAAAAGGGAAAACTACTAATAATTTTGAAATGATTACACCCTCCCTGTATACTTGGTTTGAGAGGTACACCAAATTACTCACTTGTCCAAAACTCCCACCATCTCACTTTAGCCTTGGGTATGAACTGCAGTCAATATAAAGGTCCTTTGAGGTAGGACCTTCTTGGTGAAGCTGCTTTTTTCTATGCTGTTTTGTGCCTTGTGTATTAAACTTTGGAAAACATACTTTGTTCTGCTTTCTTATAATAATTATACCCTCCTGGTTCCTGATAGTTTGTTCTTATTTTTGAAAACCTTCTTTATTCACCTATTCCATGTTTGCATCCTTCTAACTCCTGAGTATATGCTTAGGCACAAATTTACTGCTTGCCTTGACTCCTACTTTTTTATATATGCCCAGCTGCTCCCTTGTTTTTGCTCCATTTCCTTGCTCTAACTCTCAGAACCTCAGTGTTTCAATATTGCAGATTATTCCGTATATATTAGGATGCTTTTAGTAGGTTGTGCAAAAACCAACTGAAACCAGATCAGACAGTAAAAGTAATTTATTTGCTCATATTTTTTTGAAAAGTCTGGCTTCAGGAAAGGATTGATACGGCAATGTCATCATACTTTTTACTGACTCTCAAACCTGCCTTTTATGGTGTTGGTTTCATGCTATACTGATTGTAGGCAGGCTGCCAACAGCAACCTGGGCTAGATGCTTCCTTACTTATGTCCAATAGTGGAAAAAAGAATGTTTTTCCCCCAAACCCTTGAACAAAACCTTAGGCTTTAAGCTGTTTGGACAAACTCAAGTCACATGCCTAACACTGAACCAATCACTGTCATTGAGAGTGGAGTGAGATTATCCTTATTGTCTTAGGCCAATTAGATTCTGCCCCTAGACCTGGAGGGGGGTTAACCTACTCACACTGCATGGCTACTACACAATGCGAAATGGGAGAGGTGGATTCAGGGTGAGCTGGTGTCACCTCTTAAAGTTTGCATGAGATGAGCATGCTCACGTCTTCCCAACTCAGTGTTCACTACTGACTTCACTTGGTAGCTTGAAGTCAACCATGGCAGGAGTATTTATACCACAGAAATTGTCAAATATTACAAATCAGTTGTGTGGGTTTTTTTTTTTTTTGGTGGGGGGAGCTGGTTTACCAATACATCTCTGATAATGGGAGGCACTCAGTTTTATGTGTTAACAGGCAACAAACATTCTCTTAATTAGTTTTCCTAACTTCAGAATTGCACACCCCTACTTACCACTTTTTAAAAATAATGGCTTTCCTGAGATTTAATTCACCTGCCATAAAATTCACCCTTTTAAAACATACAATTCAGTGATTTTTAGTGTATCTCCAGTGTCATATCATCATCACCACAGTCAATTTCAGTATATTTTCATCACCCCCAAAAGAAACCCCATACCCACTGTAGTAGTTAGGTTTCTCTACAGAAACAAAACCAAAGCTGAAAACCCCGAAAAGCCAGTGACGTAATTCACTTTGAGTTTGAAGGCTTGAGAACCAGGAGTACCAAGGAGCAGGATAAGATTAATGTCTCAGCTTGAGCAATCAAGCAGGAAGGGGCCAATTCTTACTTTCTCTGCCTTTATCTTCTATTCAGGCCCTCAACAGATTGGATGATGCCCACCCACATTGGGGAAGGCAAACTACTGAGTCCATCAGTTTAAATGCTAATTTCATCTGGAAACACTTTCACAGACACAACCCACAAATAATGTTTAGCCACATATCTTGGTGCCTCGTGATCCAATCACACCCATTAATAGTCACTCCTCATTCCTTCCCCTCCCACTATCCCCTGGCAAAGCTACTTTCTGTCTCCGTGGACTTGCCTATTTTGGACATTTCATATAAGGAATCATACAATCTGTCTTTTGGCTTAGTTTCTTTCACCTCGCATAATGTTTTCAAGGTTCATCTATGCTATACAACTATCAGTATTTTATTCCTTTTATTGCCAAATAATATTTCATTGTGTGAATAGACCACATTTTGTTTATACATCCATCAGTTAATGACACGTGAGTTGTTGAGATCCAGTTCTAATCATAGTTCTGGAATCCGGTCCTTTTCACCTTCAGTCTTTAGTACCTTCTGCGGCTGGAGTACTTTTCCTAAAACATCACATTTATTCTTGTCACTCATCACATCAAAATATATTGTCCACTCTGTCTGGGAGATGCTAAAGGAAGGCGTTGACCTTGCATTTGAAGCTGTCCTCAGTTCCACTGCAACTGGGGTAGAAATCAGCAGATCCTGCCGCCTACTTAGAGGGCAGTTTGGCAAGCGATGCTCTAATCTCATTTAAAGGGCCTCTAGCTGACCAAAAACAAACAAACAAACCCCAAAGAAATAGACCCCCAACAACACAAAGCAAAAGCCCAAACCTATATAGAAAGTGACATGGATATTATGTAGCTTTTGGATTTTATTGTTTATATATTTTATCTCTTAAATATTAAGAATTTCATGAGGGTGCTGGTGGGATAATGTGTCTTACAGGCAGATAGCTTGAAGCCCTGGCTGAATCAGTAGCATTCTTTAGATTCTCTCCTGAGATTTTAAGCAAATGGTCTTGTATGTGAAATGGGAGTAATAATTCTTACTTCAGAGCCTGTTGTGGATTAAAAGTTATAAATACTCAACTACCGTGTTCAACCCATAATAGGCACTCAGTAAATAAATAGACACTATAATGATTATTATATGGTTAGAATTTTCACTTATTTTCAATAAAGCCAATCTAAGATTAGAACTATTTTGGTGTTCTTTCATTGTTTTATAGTTTTGGTGATTTAATTTCAATATTGTCCTAGTGCTTTAAAATTAGTACCAATTTGAAGCAGAAATTAGATAATCAGTGCAAGGGCTTTATGTTTCTTGTCTACCATTACCCTTCATGTAATCTGAGAGAATCAATATTTCCTTTGGGAAATGGTCAATGATAGTGTCTTATTTTATTACTATAGAAGCTTTTATGAAGTGCTCTAAGGATAAATACCTTAAATATTATACTGGGTTATACTGATGTAAATTTCTCATAGGAATGAATCTTCCAGCTTGGCATTTACTGGCAAGTATGACTTGATAGCAACTATTAAAAATATAACCCACGATATTATTCTTTGGAATGATTATAACATATTAGTAAAAAAGATATTGAATGGTAGTTAAATTGTAATTGTTTTTGTCTTTCTGCAGATGGTCATACAATTTAAATGGTTCTTTATGCTGTATATTTATGGTTTAGAAAAATTTACATATATGATAATTTATAATTTTAATTTTATAAATAAAACAGCCATGAACTAGATTCTTCTTTCAGAATTAGAAGTACTTATAAATGCAATAGCCAAATACAAGAGGTATTAGTAATTTGAGAGAATAAATTAATCAATTGTTTGAAAATTAACTTTTCATCATAATACAACTAACACATTAAAGATCAACTTTTGGAAATCACTCCTTTTTACATATTTCAGTCATTTAATATTATCTTTCTCCCTCCTCCCATAGGGTTATCCTTGTCAAGATGATGATTATTCAGTTGTCCACAGAAAATGCCATTCTCAGTTCACAGATCTAAATGGTTCCAAAAGATTTGGCATCAACACCTGGCATGATGAGAGTGGGACTTATGCCAATTCATATGTAAAACGAGAACTCTACCCATTAACCAGTGGCCCTGTTGTTCCCTTTTTAAAATAATGTATGGAATCAGATTCTATAACTAATGAAAGGTAATGGATGTAGCAGTTGATGATTTTCTATCCTAATAAATGCAGTGGAAATATTATGATAATAGATTCCTTTAACACAAAATCTTATATTCTAGAACAGTGTGTATATCTTTCTTTTCATAAGCTACTCTGGTATTTTCCAAAGTTTAGTATGTTTTTCACTGAAGGTATATAACCCAATTCTAGATGGTACTCGGAGGAATTTTATTTTATGTTACTTTATTTTGTTTTATTTTATTGACTGTGGATTTATTTTAAATTTTATTAGGAAAAAATGCATAAAGCTAACACAATCAAGCTCATGATTGCTTAGGGTGTGTCTGATTTAAAAAAAAGAGATAACTTAAATTCCACTTTTGAGTGAATAAAAATTTAGGTGGTACTCAAATTCTACATGAAACTCAAATGGCTGAAGTTTGAGCAACAGGGCCCTATAATAATGTTGAGTGCGTGTGTGTGTGTGTGTGTGTGTGTGTGTGTGTGTGTGTGTGTGTTTATTGGGGAGGAGTGTGTCTGTTTATAGACTTTAACATATCTATGGTGGCTAGCTGCTCTGTGGATTATCATTCAGCATGGTGTTTTTCCTTACACAATATAACACTTTTTATTGTATGAAGTAGCTGAGATGCAGACAGAATCTTAGTGAAACTTTAGGGGTTTAATGGAAAATCCAGTCATCTAGTGTTAAGTGTAGAATAAATCTTAGCAGTTGTTTTGACTCGCACTCCCGTTTTCCAGATGAGCAGAGACTCACAGAGGTTCAAGTAGCTTGCCCAGGGTTACATAAATAGATTCTAGTTGATCTTTGAGGTACATTTGAACTTTTGTTTTTTTCTGAGGATGGGTTTATTTATTTGGTTGGCCTAGGTTAAATTTACTCTCATTGTTTTTCTTTAAAAAAGAAATTCATGAAATAGTATTTCATGATAAATGCTAATTTGATTAGCAAAATATGGGGAAAACTATAAGCCTTGTGAGTAGAGAAATGATAGTAAATAAAGAAAATGTGGATATGCCAAGGAAGCATTCACCAGCAGAGTTTTACTGTAATTTCTAGCTGCTTTAAAGTGTGTCTGTACATATACACAAATATATATGTATAAATATGTATATTATATATAAATACGTAATGTTAGTTCTTTTTTTTAATTAATTAATTTTTTAAACATCTTTATTAGAGTATAATTGCTTCACAATGGTGCGTTAGTTTGTTAATTCTTTATATATTACCTATTCTAGGGTATACCTACCTAGGATTACCTTTCTTTCCACAGACTACAAATTCAAGTTTAATCACTCCGAACATTCATTAACATATCTAGGGTGGACAGATGTTTGAAGTATGCAAATCTGTATGTCAAGCTACTCATCATTTGATTTTTTTTTTCCTTTTGGAAGGAGGAAAAGTCTTAATGGCCATATCATTACCTTTGAACAATGCCTTTACTTAGAAAAAAATTCACCTACTTTATCAGGAATTCTATATTGTCACAATGATTAACATTACATTTTACATAAATGACCTGGGCCTGCCATGAGGGATCAATTTAGAAATCAGTTTTTGTTTGGTTAGAAGGAGAATGAAATAAGAGGGATTTTATTTAAACTAGTAGAATAAAATGATGCATTGAAAAAACTAGAGATTACCTAGATCTTTCAGGTAAAATTATTTTGCGTTGATTTGGATTTCTTTAGATAACTTCTTTAATGGTTCACCTCACCAGTATCAAAGACCATTTCAAACAATAAAAAGTGGAACTCAGATATGATCATTGGAGAATGTCTTCCTTAGGAAATGACCACACTGACTTCTGATGGTTCCACATGTATACTTCATAGGATTCCACCTGAGACACCAAAATAACACTGTATCTTGTGTGTTTATACAGTTAGCATTCATATTTGGTCAGTATTTTTCTTTTGGCCTTTATGTGTTATTATGTCAGAACTGTTGGTGTGAGCTCACTATGGCAGAATGCAGACTGCTGCTGGGAGAATGGGTAATTGGTTGGGCAAATCCCAAGTAGATGTATGGCAATGGTGGTCCTTGATTAAATTTGGCCTACAGATAAGTTTTATTTAGTCTTCAGAGTGTTTTTTTCATTTATCTTAAAAAATTGAGCCAAATTTTATAGACTAGGACATTTTACTTTAAAATTTGAATTTTTATGTCCTTGGCACATTTGCAGATCTGGCAGCACTGGTCTGATTTTGATACAGCAACAATCAGCAGGGATATGATAGGAGACCCTCTTTGGATGGGGGTGAGTTCATCATTTTGCTGTAATTCTCACCTGGTGTACTTATTTATGGAGGCATTGTTACCCTTTACCTAAGGAGAGGTCAGACAAATATGAAATAACAAGTTGTAGAGGGAAGGGGGTGGTAGAAAAATGGCAAAATTGGCAGCTTCTTGGTGACTAAGATTAGGATGATAAAGGCAGAAGCCACATCCTAATAGTAGAGACAGCAAATCTGGTTAAGTTCAAGTAGGCATCAAGATCCCGGAGTATATGACGTAGAAAATAGAGATGGAGAGTGGGTCAAGCGCTTCACCTTAGAAATATAATCTCAGATCCACTGGTTTATACTGGGAGTACATTTGTGCTGAGGCAGGAAGTGAGGGTACCAGACCCAACCCCTAGAATATGGAGCTGGCAGATGAAGACACGAAGCAGGGCCCAGCCAGCTCACTGGTTTATTTACAGAGGAAAATCACCCCCTGGATTCCCCCTGGGCTCCTTTTTCTAGAGGTACAGAAAAACTCCAGATTCACCAAGACTCTTAGGCAGAAATAGTAATGTCCTTCCTATGGTACATAGAGTAGAGGTGGCAGGCTGGTAGAGACCACAGAAGTGCCTGGCACTGCCACCATCAAGAATAGAGCAGCAGATTCTTTCTCAAAGCTATGTTGACCAAAAGCTAACTTTAGAGTCAGCAGCAGTGCGGTTTGCCAGTAGCTGAAAGCCCACTCCAAATAGCTATGGTAGGGCAAGCATGAGGCAAATATTGTAAATCAAAGTGGAAAACCCAAATAAAATCTCACACAGTAAATCAGTGTCCCAAATATTAAGATCATAAGCTTTATGAAAATATTTAACAGCTTTATTGAGATATGATTCACAAACCATAACGTTCACCCTTTTAAAGTATGTAATTGAATGATTTTTGGTAGATTCACAGAGGTGTGCTACCATCACCATAATCAATTTAGAACGTTCTCACCACCCCCACAATGAACCCCATATCCATTAACTGTCATTCCCCATTCCCTCCCAATCTCTCAGTTCTAAGCAACCACTAATCCACTTTCTGTCTCTATAGATTTGCCTATTCTGGATATTTTCTATAGGTGGAATCATACGGTGCGTGGTCTTTTGTGACTAGTTTCTTTCACTTAACATAATGTTTTCAAGGTTTCGTGTTGAATGAAGTATCAGTGCTTCATTCTTTTTTGGCTGAATAATATTCCATTTTACAGCTATACCACAATTTATCCATTCATCAGTTGATGGACGTTGGGTTATTTCTGCCTTTTGGCTATTTTAAATAATGCTGCTATGAGTATTTATGTATGAGTTTTTGTGTGGACATATGTTTTCATTTCTCTTGGGCATATATGTAGAAATGCAACTGCTGGGTCATATGGTAACTCTATGTTTAACCTTTTGATGAACTGCCAAACTATTTTCTAGAGTATTTTACATTCCCACCAGCAATGCATGAGGGTTCCAGTTTCTTAATATACTTGCCAACATCTGTTATTTTCCATTGTTTTGATTATAGCCATCCTAGTGGGTGTGAAGTGGTGTCTAGTTGTGGTTTCGATTTGTATTTTCCTGATGGCTAGTGATGTTGAGCATCTTTCTATGTGCTTATTGGCCATTTGTGTATTTTCCGTGGAGAAATCTTTATTCAGATCCATTTTCCATTTTTAAATTGGGTTATTTAGCTTTTATGATCATAACCTTTTGTAACAATTTTCAAAAAAATTGGAACACATAATCTGAAAAAAAAGATTTTCGTTTGGGCTTGAGAAGTCGCTTAGAAGCTTTCATTTAGAATCAAATACTGGAATTTCTGTTCCAATGCCACAGAATATTTGAAAATGAATAGAACCTGGAAGATCTTGTAGGCAGGCACTGTCAAGTGAAAATTTATAATACATGTATGTGGTTTAATCAATATTTTTGATAATGGTAGTGATAATGATGATACAGTAAGTCAATAAAGTAATATTGAAATTATTCAAAAAATTCTGGGGAAATGTGTTCTTTAATTTTTCATCACATAGTTCTACTTTTCATTTGTCAGGGTAATAACTAGGGCTTGTTCTCCAGGAATCAAATTCATCTCATTCTCTAACACTCTTCCCTAGTACTAGAATTTCCCCTTTAAGCATGGATCTCAACCTGCTGTGCTTATAAACTCCTTTGATGATCTAATGAAATCCAGACCTTTTGTCCTGAGAAAGTTACAAATATTCCTGTTAAGAGAAGAACATTGGGAAACATTCTAACATCACTAAGTAATGAAGTTTTCCTTTCCTTTGGAAGTAGATTAACTAAATTGTGAATATTTAACAAGTTCATATTAGGTTTGTGTGTCCACTTCCAGAAGGCAAAGTATACATGCATATATGTATATATGTACACACACACACACACACACACACACACACACACATAATGTATTTATATTTGGCAACCATGAAAGAGAATGTGTAATTTTATCAATTAGCTTTTGCTAACCACCTGAAAACATACTGACTTAACAAATGTTATTTCTTATTGTTCTGTGGTCCACTGGGTGGTTTCTGTGTTCTGGGGCTGGACAGTTCTAGGATGGCCTCTCCTGGTTGGCCCTTGGTTCAAAGACAACTGGGATGTCAGGGATGCCCTGGCCATGAGTTGTTCATCATGTGGCATAACAGACTGGGTTTGTTCATTTGGTAGTAGTGGCAGGGATCCCAAGAGCAGCAAATGGCGATGCTTCTGTGCACAAGGACTTGTCAGACATCTGCCTGTGTCATGTTTACTAAAGCCTGTCTAGAGCAAGTCAAGAGGCCAGCCTGGAGTCTGTGTGGGTGGGCTCTACCAAAGAGTGTGGGTAGAAGGAGGGGGTAATTTGTGTCCATTTTTACAGTCTACCACAGTCTTTACTGTTGCATGCTTCTTATGAAAAGTCCTTTGTACAGAAGTTACGCCTCCTCCTGTTCAGTACTTCTACTAGAGCATAGAGAGGGAGTTTTCCCCATTTGTGTTAAATTGATAACATAATTTGGTGCTTTTTTGTCACTTGAGGCCCTTTGCTCATGTAGTTGTTGGTCTTCATGGAGCCTAGTTATGGGCTAGGATAACCTCTCTGGATCCATTCCTAAGACAAAGTGAACCCCTCCACTCAGGGGTCCTGGATAGCTGAGAATTGTGAAGAGTTCCTCCTTTGTCAGAGATCTGGAAATAGTGCAAATAGAGAATAAAGGAATAAGAAAAAAAATAATATGTTGACTTGTCTCTATCTCTTGGTATCCTAGAACTGTCTCTTTGCAGTTAAAGGATCAAAGCAGTTTCTAGCTCAGGGAGGCAGCCAGCCCTTAAATTTGGCACACTGTAGGACAGTACCATCCATCCAATGCTACATACCATTTCGGGAGGTTTGCTGATACCCTGAAGCCAAGTCATCCAGGCTTAGAAGTTGGAGGAGGCAACAGTTACATAGGTGAGGAGACTAAACTGAGTTTCTTAAAAGTGGTTAGGGGCTAGAGTACAGAATGTACAGATTTATAGTCAGGTACCAGAGCTGAGAACCAACATGTGCCAGCACTTTTAGTATACTTACAACATTTCATCTTCACAACAACTTCAACGGATATTGGATGCGTATATGTGCATGTGTATATGTACGTGTGTGTGTGTGTGTGTGTGTGTGTGTGAGTGTGTGTGATTATTATTAGTACTTCACTTTGGCCCTTAAGCCTCCAATTGGTGAAGGGACTTGTTGGAATGCAAACCAAGATCGTCTGAAAGTGAGCTCAGAACTCCATATCCTCACTGTTGAGGCAAGTATGATTCAACTCTTGGAGATTAAGGAGATACTGTTCATTTAGCCTGTGACTTTCCAGTGTCCTGTGTTGTGGCCAGTTTGTCAAATGGCCACACAATCCATGGCCCACCTGATCCTCCTAATAGAAAGCTAGCTCTTTACTTCTTTAGCCCGACCACCTTCTGCCTGATGTTATGTGTATGTGAAATCCTTGTTTTTCCATGTAATTTATCAGCCGTTGTTTTTATGAACCAGAAGATAAAGGATACTATGGACTTAGAGGCTCAAAACATGGATTTTTTTTTTTAAATACTTATTTTATTTAATTAATTAATTTATGGCTGTGTTGGGTCTTTGTCTCTGTGCGAGGGCTTTCTCTCTAGTTGCGGCAAGCGGGGCCACTCTTCATCGCGGTGCGCGGGCCTCTCATTATCGCGGCCTCTCCCGCTGCGGAGCACAGGCTCCAGACGCGCAGGCTCAGCAATTGTGGCTCACGAGCCTAGTCTCTCCGCGGCATGTGGGATCTTCCCAGACCAGGGCTCGAACCCGTGTTCCCTGCATTGGCAGGCGGATTCTCAACCACTGCGCCACCAGGGAAGCCCCAAAACATGGATTTGTGACCATTTCTGACTGTTTGAGAAACATTCCCCCCTCTAAAATAGTCCCTAATTCTCCTTAAGTCTGGGATTGGTTGCTCACCAGTCATTTGTGCTTTTTGTGTGTCTCTCTATTATGGCACTCACCTGCTTTTCTTACTACCATTTAACAGCTTTTGGAGAGCACTGTCTAAAACACAGTGGGCACTCAGAAATGCTGAGGGAATTGGCATAAAGACATCTATCATAATCATATGCTGGTATAGTGAATGCATGGGTTATTGATAATAATTGCAATCCATATGGTCAGAATGGTTTTAGCTAAAAAGACTCAGATAATTAACAGGTTTATATTACCAAGAGCTTCAGTGGTAATCTTGGGAAATGGGAGGAATGGCAAAATTGGCCTAAGAAAATTTTATGTCCTGTATGGCAAGACAGTTTGCCAGAGCATCCATTAATCTGACTGAAATCCTCCTTAAAGTAAAAAAAAAAAAAAATTTGCTCACAAACCAGAGCACCAATTTGAACAAATACTGCTCATGTCCCAAAGATGGTGAAAGTTGAATGATGTAGCGCAATAGGTGTGATAAAGGCAGCTAGTGAGACTGAGAGCTGAAAAGCTGGCGTGGAAGAGGAGCTGAGAGGAAAGCTGTTTTGAAGAAATGCTGCACGGAAAGTAAATCAGTATGCACACTACCTTTCTCAGGTCCACAGTCATTGTACAGACTTGGTTATCTAAAGTGTAACAGACCATGGCAGCTAAAAACTTGGAGAATGATGGTCATGAATTGGACGTTTGAGGATAAATATTTAATGTGGTATAGTTTGCCTTTTTGTGTTTGTCTCAGCCCTCCTCACTCAAATTTCTTATTGTAGAAAATGAAATTGTTTCATAAGTACTCTGAAGGTCACTTGTGATGGCTCATTTTGTCTCTACTCATGCCTTCTGTTTGTGTTATGGGCTTGAGGAATATTTAATGAGTAAGTGACAGAATTTTGTCTTCTTTTTTTTTTGTTGCCTGAACGCAAACTACCTTACTCTTATGTCACCTTCCTATCATATACTAGGAGTGGATGGCAGCTGTCCCAGTGAAGTAAAACACGTAAACAAACCAACAGGCTGAAATAAGTAACAAAAATATCAAAATGAATGACATTCAAATTTGACTTCTCCATGGTATACCTATTTACAGCACCATAGATGACCAAGAATTAACCATGGAAGTAGGTATGCTACAGAGCTGCAATTAAAAGAAAAAAAAAAAAAACAACATTGATGGTGGGTACCAATTCCCATCTTCCAGATAAAAATATTATTTTAAAATTTATATTCTCTTTATGAAAGCTCAATTTATATTAACAGTACCTGGGTCTTAAAAATATAGAGGTTGACCAAATAGTAAAATTTGTAACAAGAGAAGGCGGCAATCTGCAGTCTTGGTATACAGCAATGTAAGGAAGAGATGTACTTGAAGGAAAAAATTATAATAATTCAACTCTGAGGAGTCTTGAGAAAAAGTAGGTTATTCTATTCTCCTGAGTTTGTTAATACTAATGAGCAATCTGGTTAAAAGTTAAATATGAAATCTTAAAAGTATTGCCTATCCACTAATTTCATTTTCTAGATCTTTATCCTTCAAGAATGTTTTCTAGAGAGCATCCAGTGCACCAACTAGAGAAACACAGGTGACTTCCTTTGGAGGAGAAGCATTAAAGCAGTCCCACAAATTGTAAGGAAAAGGGCCCTGGCCTCTCCAATCGGGCTTTTGAGAGGTTGTCCCTTCTGCACCTTGTTACATCAGTTATGCACCCCACCCCTTAATCCTGCTACTCTTTCAAACCACTGTGTCATTCTCAAAAAATGGACAATACTTAGTTGTCTGCACCTTCTGCCCACCCACTCCTTCCTGTCTGGATTCTGTGTTCATCTGTGCTGCATATCAACTATTGCCCTTCGGATCCACTTCCCACACTTCTTCTTCCTATTCTGGACCCTGAGAGGTTGTACTTTAGAGATGCTTCAGTAGACTCCACTGCCCTTGTCTTCGGGTTGACCGGTTTAGCAAATGAAAACACAGGACACCTGGTTAAATTAGAATTTCCAGTAAATCGATAATTTTTTAGTGTATGCCCCATGCCATATGAATATAAACACTTAGATTTACCAGAAATTCAAATTTAACTGTGTGTCTTGTATTTTATCTGACAACCCTACTCTGACTTCCCATTGGTTTAGTCAATGGGAGTACTAACAGGTAACCGAGGAAATGAGAGTGAGGTCATAGTATTTCCCTGCCCTGTTCCCTCTTGGCTGGGTTGATACAGGCTGATTTTATCCCTTGACAGATGGTCACAGCTCCTGTCAGGCAGTCATTGTGTTCCAGGAACCTCTCCTTTCCCAAGTGCCTTCTGACCTAGGGAAGGTAAATACTTCTCCAATGTTCACATTCTTTGTTCCTCCTTAATAGTACCTGGGTACTTCGTTAACCCTTGTCATTTCCCTACTTCCTTCTCACACTTCCCATACCTTTTAAAAAATATTTATTTATTTATTTATTTGGCTGTGTCGGTCTTAGTTGCAGCATGCGGGATCTTTTAGTTGCGGCATGCGGGATATTTAGCTGCAGCATGCGAACTCTTAGTTGCTGCATGTGGGATCTAGTTCCCTGACCAGGGATCGAACCCAGACCCCCTGCATTGGGAGCGCGGAGTCTTAGCCACTGGACCACCAGGAAAGTCCCCCATACCTTTTTAATACTATCTTTTTTAAATGCTTCTTAAATAGCCCAGATTGAGCATGTTATCTATTTCCTGCCTGGATCCCTAAACAGATGAGCTCTTACAGATCTAGTCCCAACATTGTCTTTTGGACTCTGGCACCCTCTGTTTCTCACAGCAGTGGCAATGTTGACCCTAGACTCCTTTTGTGAACTGTGGATGCACTGCCCCTCCCTTCTTCAACTCCTCCTTTGCTGGATGTCTTCCTTTTCCTACATCTAATATCCAGGTATTTCCCTGGGTTGACTTTTACCCTGTTTTCGGTATACAGTATCTTGGATTCAACTATTACCTTTATGTAGAACTGATTTTATTCTTTTATTTATCATGATGCCAATGACAGAAAATAATCACGTGTATGACATAATGCCTTGAATTCGCCCAAAGTGTGATGAGGTCCGAAGAAATTGGTTTGGAACTAAAAAAATAGTTGTGATGGTTAATTTTATGTGTCAACTTGGCTGAGCCATGGTGCCCAGATATTTCATCAAATATTATTCTGGATGTGTTCTGTGAGGGTGTTTTTGGATGAGATTTACAATTAAATTGGTGGACTTTGAGTAAAGCAGATTGCCCTTTATAATGTGGTGAGCCTCATCCAGTCATTTGATGGATAGAACAAAAAAGCTGACCTCCCCTAAGGAAGAAGGAATATTGCAGTAGACTTCAACAGCAACATCAGCTCTTCCTGGGTCTCCAGCCTGACAGTCCACCATGCAGATTTTGGATTTGCCAGCCTCCATAATCACAAGAGACAATTCCTTAAAATCTATCTCCTATCTATCCATCTATCTATCTATCTATCTACACACACACACACACACACACACACACACACACACACAGACACCCTATTGGTTTTGTTTCTCTGGAGAACCCTGACTAATGTAATAGTGCATAGAATGCTTTCAGGTGGGGGAAGAGGGTGGGCATGACAGTCACTAAAGCAGTTTACAAAGGTATGATATGGATTAGATTGACTGCAGATAATAGAATATTTAGGTCGGGCTGGGTTTAACTGTGCTGCTTTCTCTCCCACCTGGGAAAGCTTTTCAGAATGCAGGTCAGTGAGAGTGAATTTATTATTGGCGCACGTAGTTCATATACTTTTGCCTACAAGAAACAAAATTCTTATACTGGCTTAAACAATAAGCACATTTATGATCTCATGGAACAGGAAGTTCAAAGGTAAGACAGGCCCTTGGTCTGCTGTGTCTAGGCTCTTGAGTTCTCTTGCCTCTGCCCTCCTCAGACTGGCTACATAATGGGTGAAGCTCTTCCAGGCCTCATGTCCAGGCATGAAAATGTTCAGAGGAAAGAGAATGATTGTCTCTTCTTTGATGCATTTCTCAGAAGCTAGGAAAACTTTCCTGAAAGTCTCCTTCATGTAATCTCAGTGGCCAGAACTGGTTCATATGTACATTCCTAAAACCATCCCTGGCAAGGGGGATACCATGATTGGCTTAGACAAACCGGAATCTCCTCCTGAGCTGCAAATGGGGTTGGCTTCCACTGGATCCTGTTACATGGTTACCTGAAGCAAAGCAGGGTGTCAAGAAGAAAGAAGGGGGAAGCAGATGTTGGGCAGGTAGCCAACAAAGTCCATCAAGTGAGTCACCTGGATCTTCGCTGTCCCTTTTTTTCATGCAACTGGGTGTTGTCTTGGTACTCTGCTAAACAAAAGATTGCTTTCTTTAAAAAAAGAATCAAACCACACTCATTATATGGTTTTTTGAAAACTTACTTCAGTTACTGGGACGTGAGGATGTTAAATCATATAGCACGTGACAGTTTAATAGAAAACCCCCCATTAAGTGTCTCTGCTCTCACGGCTCTTCCTCCTCCCCCTTCTCTTGCATCCCTCCATTCATCAAATCCTCATATAGTTTCTCTCCCCTTTTCTATTTCAGGAATTGAACTCACACCCTTTTCCTTGTCTCATGCAGGGAATCTCTGCTTACTACTATTGATTTGTGGCCCTGGAAGCCCAGCTGCAACCCTCAGATTTATCGAAGTACCCATTTACTCAGCAGTTGCTGAGAAAAGAAATTTTCTTCGTATCATTATGTAGAGAAAAGTCTATAATACTCTATTTTCTTTGAAAGTGTAAAGCTTTTGCAAACTTGGTATTTTAAGCAATATTAGTAAAAGTTTACTTGTGACCTATCTCACAAGCAATTGCAATGGATCAGAGTGCTGAGACTGTGTAGTAGAGGACTTCTAATCAATAATAACCGATAACCTGACCTCTCTCCTGAGCTTGAGTCTCATATATGCTGCTCATCTCCACCAGACAGGAAAGGAACCTCATTATGTTCAAGATGAAATAATCTTCCACTGCAAACTTATCTCTCCTATTTCCTATTGCTATTAAGAGCGTCACTGTCCTCCCAGCAGTCATTTTAATTTCTTTCTCCATTGCTCTTTCTATTAATCTAGCACTTCCCAAAATTTGGTCTGGGGATTTAACAGGTGTTCCTTGAAGAAAGTGTTCTGTTGGCCAAATGCCATTGGGGAATACTATATACCATATCCCTGTCTTGAAGCATTACAATGCACATTCAAATATTAAAGACCCTGAGAAATTCTGTAGAACAGAAGGCAGTTAACCCCTATTTAATCTATCATTTCCTGGGTTTATTTCATCACAAAATCATTTTTGCTGGGAATATGTTTTCATATATCCTGGGATATTAGTATTTCATGGAAAATAGGGAAAACATCGCTCTAAGCATTTTCTAAATAAGGATGGGGAGCAAAATTAATATTTATTGAGTGTCTAGTAAGAACCATATTCATAGGTGAAGTAGATTTTTTTAAAAATTCCAATACTGGGGCCTGCCAGCCACAAGTGCCACGCTGCAGGCCTTCTGTGGGTGGCCTGCCTTTGAGACAGAGGCCTGCCTCAGTGTGCCACAGATGTGTGTGGGCTGAGCCTCCCTCACAGGGCTCACAGGTTTCTGGGACTCAGCCTGGGCTTTAAATGTGCCGGAAAAGCCTCGGGCTGCTTAAGACAGCCCTGGTTCTACCTGCTGTATTCTCTGTCCCTCCTTCCTGCCCTGTGTCAGCTATCATGGAGCCCTGTCTAATTTAGGGCGGGGGGGGGGGGTGGTGGGAATTCTGTAAAGAAGGTGGAAAGTCATTTTTCTATAATTTGTGAAGTTGTGAAAAAGCCATTATCATGGCTTTTACACTGAATATTGGAACATTTCAGAAATAATAAAGTTATTTTCCTAATTTCAAAAAAAAAATTCCAATACCACTAATAAGGAAAAAAAGCCCAAGTACTTCTTTTAGTAAACAGACTTAGACAGAAATCCAACTTCATGATGACAAAGTATAGATTTACCTTAAATGTTATGGTAATTGGCATGTACATGTTCTACTCTTTCTCCCTTATCTTTCTAAATGAAGGGTAATGGCTAACTCTGCTTTACCTTCTGAAAACTGCTTGTGTCACATTTCACTCTGAGATTTTCATTAAAAGCCACTAAAATTTGTGGCCTAGGGTTTCAATTATCATTTTATTATAGGCAGAATCAAGTATTCATAGGTCATAAATATTTTATTCTATATTGTACTACCAGACCAAGGACTTAACAAGAGTCTCTTTTTACCTTAAAACTCTTTTTTTTTAATATTTTGGTTGGTATTTAAAAAAAAATTTTATTCATTTATTTATTTTTAGGCTGCATTGGGTCTTCGTTGCTGTGCACAGGCTTTCTTTAGTTGCGGCGAGTGGGGGCTACTCTTCATTGCGGTGCGCGGGCTTCTCATTGCGGTGGCTTCTCTTGTTGTGGAGCACAGGGTCTAGGTGCACTGGCTTTGGTAGTTGTGGTGCGCAGGCTCTAGAGTGCAGGCTCAGTAGTTGTGGTGCATGGGCTTAGTTGCTTTGCGGCATGTGGGATCTTCCCGGACCAGGGATTGAACCTGTGTCCCTGCATTGGCAGGCGGATTCTTAACCACTGCACCACCAGGGAAGTCCTACCTTAAAACAATGTGTTGAATTCATATAGATGCCTAATAAATGTCCATTTATTTATTGAACATGAGAATGTAAGATTCTATAGGTTCTTAGCCTAACCTTAAGAACTATCAGAAAAAAATTGCATTTAATTAAACTTAAGTCTATACACATAGATAGAGTTGCCAGGTAAGAAAACAGACTGAAAGGGATAATCTGGAGCAAATTTGGAAATATTTGGGAGAGGAGAAATTCAAGTTGTAATTGGAAAGTGAGGAGAGAAAAAATGGATTAAAAGTTGCATATTTTTCAATATTGTACACTTTTGATGATTTAATTCACATTTTTATTAAAAAATTATACAAACTCTGAGTAGACTTATTTCAGATAGTATATTGATAAGATAATTGATATAACACTGGCAATTAAAGAGTTGATTGGGCTTTTTTTTTAATGAGACCCAAGAATTGACCACAGGAAAGCCCTTAGTCAATGCTTAAAAAACAAATTGCATAGTGTAAATAATGTTTTTTTAAAAACTGAAGTACATCAAACAAACATTTCTAAAAGGCTCAAGCAAATATAGGAATCTGAAAACACTTTTCTGTTCAAGCCAGCTTAAGAAAAGAAAAGAACGTAGGGAAATCATAAAGCAAAGAGCATTTCTTTTCAGAATGCCTCTTTCTCATAAATAGTTTAAAGTCCAGTGGAGTATGCAAAAAGCTCTTTCATAAAGCAGGAAAATAGAGAAAAAAGCTGTTGGAATTTCTGATTTTATTGAATAACTGCAAAACAGTAGCTATGAAAGACAAGAAAAAACTCAAGGAAATGGGTAATTGAGAGGCACGATAAGACAGTTTAAAAAAAAGTAGATGAAGTAAGTGTGGAGGCAAATTTAATGCCTCTCACTTCAGAGAAATCAGGCAGAGAAAAGTATCTCCAGAGATTGCCAGACAGATGGCATGCTAAAGAACCTTCGATTTCTCTGAAGATGAGCTTGCCTCAGTTAAAGTCCTGGAGTAGGGGAAGGAGTTTTTCTGAGTAGAGGATAAGTGGATCATCTCACCTTTCAATTGCTGCTGATGTGGAGTGAAGGTGATGATTATTCATGGGAAAATATCAGTGATGAAATTTTTAAATATTTCTAGACTTTTAGAACCAAACAGTAGAAAATATTTCTAGAATTTTAGTTCTAAACAGAAGAACTAAACAGTAGAACAGTAGGGCACGTGAGCATAACGTCCAATTTATTCAGTGTATGCGGCACATAGTGGCTTTCTTACAAATTGTACCATATGTAAGTGCGGAAATAAGAGTAACTTTGTAGTGGAGACTCCTGATAAACACTACCTCAGCCAGGTGATCAAGGTCAACATCAGCAGTGATAAGTAATGTTGACAGTGTATACCCTTGATACTATATGAAGAAAATGGCACTTGACCTCTGTGGCCTTCCTCTAAAATCCCCTAACTCCAGTTGAATCATGGGAAAAAATCAGATAAATCCCAGTTAAGTGACACTGTATGAAATATCTGATGAGTATTCATCAAAATTGTCAAGGTCATCAAAAACAAGGAAAGTCTGAGAAACTGTAATGGCCAGGAGGAGCCTAAGGACACATGATTACTAAATGTAATGTGACATCGTGCATGGGATCGTACAACAGAAGAACATTACATAAAAACTAAGGAGAGCTGAATGAAGTTGGGACTTAATCATAATGCACCAACATTAGTTCTTTTTTTTTTCACACACACACACTGTATTTTATTTTTACAAGAGATAAATAGACTGACACCAAGCATTGTACATGGATGACCACAACAAAAGCAACAATGATTGCAATTACCAAACATGAAACACACTCATACTATGTCATAATATTGACATTCAGTCCAGTAATCCTCCACTGTAACAGCTCCTTTACTTTGCAGTGAAAATTGATTTGTATATTCTATGCCTCTGAGTCCTTGTGGGATTTTTTTTTTTAATTCAGACAGAAAGTCACAAAAATTATACTCATCCTCATCAGTTCACTCAGTCCCATGTAATTGATTTTTTTTTCATCTTGATCTTTTGTTAGCACTTTTATGAGTTCATCAGTTTTTCATTAGAGTTCTGAAAATGCTTATTCATTCAGTTCAGCAGTACAGTCAGTTACCAGAAACCTGTACTTGTCAGAGTCTTTTGCATGAATTTCTTGAAGATGAAAGCCTTTTATAGGAACATATTTGCAAAAGCATCATAGTACACCCAGAACTGTCTGTAAATGACAAAAGACTTAAAAATGACCACTGTTAAAGATTTGATGAAAGTTCATAATAATGCAGTTGACAAGAAAATTAGTTATTTCTGAGATATACATTTTAAAGTAATAACTAGAATTATTACTTATAACATTATACCAGAACATATAAGATTTTTAGAAATTTCATGTAATGTCTGAAACATTTATATTAACATATTTCCATACATATTTCCATACAAATACAAATATAAGATTTTTAGAAATTTCATATAATGTCTGAAACATTTATATTAACATATTTCCATACAAATAACCCAATGAAAGTATAGTATTAGTTGTTTTGTTTGTTTGTTTTTTTATACTGCAGGTTCTTATTAGGCATCAATTTAATACACATCAGTGTATACATGTCAATCCCAATCGCCCAATTCAGCACACCACCATCCCCACCCCACCACAGTTTTCCCCCCTTGGTGTCCATATGTCCATTCTCTACATCTGTGTCTCAACTTCTGCCCTGCAAACCGGCTCATCTGTACCATTTTTCTAGGTTCCACATACATGCATTAATATACGATATTTGTTTTTCTCTTTCTGACTTACTTCACTCTGTATGACAGTCTCTAGATCCATCCACGTCTCAACAAATGACTCAATTTCGTTCCTTTTTATGGCTGAGTAATATTCCATTGTATATATGTACCACAACTTCTTTATCCATTCATCTGTTGATGGGCATTTAGGTTGCTTCCATGACCTGGCTATTGTAAATAGTGCTGCAATGAACATTCAGGTGCATGTGTCTTTTTGAATTATGGTTTTCTCTGGGTATATGCCCAGCAGTGGGATTGCCGGGTCATATGGTAATTCTATTTTTAGTTTTTTAAGGAACCTCCATATTGTTCTCCATAGTGGCTGTATCAATTTACATTCCCACCAACAGTGCAAGAGGGTTCCCTTTTCTCCACACCCTCTCCAGCATTTGTTGTTTGTAGATTTTCTGATGATGCCCATTCTAACAGGAATGAGGTGATACCTCATTGCACTTTTGATTTGCATTTCTCTAATAATTAGTGATGTTGAGCATCTTTTCATGTGCTTCGTGGCCGTCTGTATGTCTTCTTTGGAGAAATGTCTATTTAGGTCTTCTACCCATTTTTGGATTGGGGTGTTTGTTTCTTTAATATTGAGCTGAATGAGCTGTTTATATATTTTGGAGATTAATCCTTTGTCCGTTGATTCGTTTGCAAATATTTTCTCCCATTCTGAGAGTTGTCTTTTTGTCTTGTTTATGGTTTCCTTTGCTGTGCAAAAGCTTTGAAGTTTCATTAGGTCCCATTTGTTTATTTTTGTTTTTATTTCCATTACACTAGGAGGTGGGTCAAAAAAGATCTTGCTGTGATTTATGTCAAAGAGTGTTATTCCTATGTTTTCCTCTAAGAGTTTTATAGTGTCCAGTCTAATATTTAGGTCTCTAATCCATTTTGAGTTTATTTTTGTGTATGGTGTTAGGGAGTATTCTAATTTCATTCTTTTACATGTAGCTGTCCAGTTTTCCCAGCACCACTTATTGAAGAGACTGTCTTTTCTCCATTGTATATCTTTGCCTCCTTTGTCATAGATTAGTTGACCATAGGTGCGTGGGTTAATCTCTGGGCTTTCTATCTTGTTCCATTGATCTATGTTTCTGTTTTTGTGCCAGTACCATATTGTCTTGATTACTGTAGCTTTGTAGTATAGTCTGAAGTCAGGGAGTCTGATTCCTCCAGCTCCATTTTTTTGCCTCAAGACTGCTTTGGCTATTCGGGGTCTTTTGTGTCTCCATACAAATTTTAAGATGATTTGTTCTAGTTCTGTAAAAAATGCCATTGGTAATTTGATAGGGATTGCATTGAATCTGTAGATTGCTTTGGGTAGTATACTCATTTTCACAATGTTGATTCTTCCAATCCAAGAACATGGTATATCTCTCCATCTGTTGGTATCATCTTTAATTTCTTTCATCAGTGTCTTATAGTTTTCTGCATACAGGTCTTTTGTCTCCCTAGGTAGGTTTATTCCTAGGTATTTTATTCTTTTTGTTGCAATGGTAAATGGGAGTGTTTCCATAATTTCTCTTTCAGATTTTTCATCATTAGTGTATAGGAATGCAAGAGATTTCTGTGCATTAATTTTGTATCCTGCAACTTTACCATATTCATTAATTAGCTCTAGCAGTTTTCTGGTGGCAGTTTTAGGATTCTCTATGTATAGTATCATGTCATCCGCAAACAGTGACAGTTTTGCTTCTTCTTTTCCAATCTGTATTCCTTTTATTTCTTTTTCTTCTCTGATTGCTGTGGCTAGGACTTCCAGAACTATGTTGAATAATAGTGGTGCGAGTGGACATCCTTGTCTCGTTCCTGATCTTAGAGGAAATGCTTTCAGTTTTTCACCATTGAGAATGATGTTTGCTGTGGGTTTGTCGTATATGGCCTTTATTATGTTGAGGTAGGTTCCCTCTATGCCCACTTTCTGGAGAGTTTTTATCATAAATGGGTGTTGAATTTTGTCAAAAGCTTTTTCTGCATCTATTGAGATGATCGTATGGTTTTTATTCTTCAATTTGTTAATATGGTGTATCACATTGATTGATTTGCGTGTATTGAAGAATCCTTGCATCCCTGGGATAAATCCCACTTGATCGTGGTGTCTGATCCTTTTAATGTGTTGTTGGATTCTGTTTGCTAGTATTTTGTTGAGGATTTTTGCATCTGTATTCATCAGTGATATTGGTCTGTAATTTTCTTTTTTTGTAGTGTCTTTGTCTGGTTTTGGTATCAGGGTGATGGTGGCCTCATCGCATGAGTTTGGGAGTGTTCCTTCCTTTGCAATTTTTTGGAAGAGTTTGAGAAGGATAGGTGTTAGCTCTTCTCTAAATGTTTGATAGAATTCACCTGTGAAGCCATCTGGTCCTGGACTTTTGTTTGTTGGAAGATTTTTAATCACAGTTTCAATTTCATTACTTGTGATTGGTCTGTTCATATTTTCTGTTTCTTCCTGGTTCAGTCTTGGAAGGTTATACCTTTCTAAAAATTTGTCCATTTCTTCCAGGTTGTCCATTTTATTGGCATAAAGTTGCTTGTAGTAGTCTCTTAGGATGCTTTGTATTTCTGCGGTGTCTGTTGTAACTTCTCCTTTTTCATTTCTGATTTTATTGATTTGAGTCCTCTCCCTCTTTTTCTTGATGAGTCTGGCTAATGGCTTATCAGTTTTGTTTATCTTCTCAAAGAACCAACTTTTAGTTTTATTGATCTTTGCTATTGTTTTCTTTGTTTCTATTTCATTTATTTCTGCTCTGATCTTTATGATTTCTTTCCTTCTGCTAACTTTGGGTTTTGTTTGTTCTTCTTTCTCTAGTTCCTTTAGGTGTAAGGTTAGATTGTTTACTTGAGATTTTTCTTGTTTCTTTAGGTAGGCTTGTATAACTATAAACTTCCCTCTTAGAACTGCTTTCGCTGCATCCCATAGGTTTTGGGTCGTCGTGTTTTCATTGTCATTTGTCTCTAGGTTTTTTTTTATTTCCTCTTTGATTTCTTCAGTGATCTCTTGGTTATTTAGTAACGTATTGTTTAGCCTCCATGTGTTTGTCTTTTTTACGTTTTTTTCCCTGTAATTGATTTCTAATCTCATAGCGTTGTGGTCAGAAAAGATGCTTGATATGATTTCAATTTTCTTAAATTTACTGAGGCTTGATTTGTGACCCAAGATGTGATCTATCCTGGAGAATGTTCCGTGCGCACTTGAGAAGAACGTGTAATCTGCTGTTTTTGGATGGAATGTCCTATAAATATCAATTAAATCTATCTGGGCTATTGTGTCATTTAAAGCTTCTGTTTCCTTATTTATTTTCATTTTGGATGATCTGTCTATTGGTGTAAGTGAGGTGTTAAAGTCCCCCACTATGATTGTGTTACTGTCAATTTCCTCTTTTATAGCTGTTAGCAGTTGCCTTATGTATTGAGGTGCTCCTATGTTGGGTGCATATATATTTATAATTGTTATATCTTCTTCTTGGATTGATCCCTTGATCATTATGTAGTGTCCTTCCTTGTCTCTTGTAACATTCTTTATTTTAAAGTCTATTTTATCTGATATGAGTATAGCTACTCCAGCTTTCTTTTGATTTCCATTTGCATGGAATATCTTTTTCCATCCCCTCACTTTCAGTCTGTATGTGTCCCTAGGTCTAAAGTGGGTCTCTTGTAGACAGCATATATATGGGTCTTGTTTTTGTATCCATTCAGCCAGTCTATGTCTTTTGGTTGGGGTATTTAATCCATTCACGTTTAAGGTAATTATCGATATGTATGTTCCTATGACTATTTTCTTAATTGTTTTGGGTTTGTTTTTGTAGGTTCTTTTCTTCTCTTGTGTTTCCCACTTAGAGAAGTTCCTTTAGCATTTGTTTTAGAGCTGGTTTGGTGGTGCTGAATTCTCTTAGCTTTTGCTTGTCTGTAAAGCTTTTGATTTCTCCATCAAATCTAAATGAGATCCTTGCTGGGTAGAGTAATCTTGGTTGTAGGTTCTTCCCTTTCATCACTTTAAGTATATCATGCCACTCCCTTCTGGCTTGCAGAGTTTCTGCTGAGAAATCAGCTGTTAACCTTATGGGAGTTCCCTTGTATGTTATTTGTCATTTTTCCCTTGCTGCTTTCAATAATTTTTCTTTGTCTTTAATTTTTGCCACTTTGATTACTATGTGTCTCGGCGTGTTTCTCCTTGGGTTTATCCTGTATGGGACTCTCTGCGCTTCCTGGACTTGGGTGGCTATTTCCTTTCCCATGTTAGGGAAGTTTTCGACTATAATCTCTTCAAATATTTTCTCTGGTCCTTTCTCTCTCTCTTCACCTTCTGGGACCCCTATAACGCGAATGTTGTTGCGTTTAATGTTGTCCCAGAGGTCTCTTAGGCTGTCTTCATTTCTTTTCATTCTTTTTTCTTTAGTCTGTTCCGCAGCAGTGAATTCCACCATTCTGTCTTCCAGGTCACTTATCCGTTCTTCTGCCTCAGTTATTCTGCTATTGATTCCTTCTAGTGTAGTTTTCATTTCAGTTATTGTATTGGTCATCTCTGTTTGTTTGTTCTTTAATTCTTCTAGGTCTTTTTTAATCATTTCTTGCATCTTCTCAATCTTTGCCTCCATTCTTATTCCGAGGTCCTGGATCATCTTCACTATCATTATTCTGAATTCTTTCTCTGGAAGGTTGCCTATCTCCACTTCATTTAGTTGTTTTTCTGGGGTTTTTTCTTGTTCCTTCATCTGGTACATAGCCCTCTGCCTTTTCATCTTGTTTATCTTTCTGTAACTGTGGTTTTTGGTCCACAGGCTGCAGGATTGTAGTTTTTCTTGCTTCTGCTGTCTGCCCTCTGGTGGTTGAGGCTATCTAAGAGGCTTGATGGGGCGCTCTGGTGGTGGGTAGAGCTGACTGTTGCTGTGGCAGTCAGAGCTCAGTAAAACTTTAATCCACTTGACTGTTGATGGGTGGGGCTGGGTTCACCTCCCTGTTGGTTGTTTTGCCTGAGGCAACCCAACACTGGAGCCTACCTGGGCTCTTTGGTGGGGTTAATGGCATACTCTGGGAGGGCTCACGCCAAGGAGAACTTCCCAGAACCTCCGCTGCCAGAGTCCTTGTCCCCACAGTGAAACAGAGCCACCCTCCGCCTCTGCAGGAGACCCCCCAACACCAGCAGGTAGGTCTGGTTCAGTCTCCCCCAGGGTCACTGCTCCTTCCCCTGGGTCCCGATGCGCACACTACTTTGTGTGTGCCCTCCAAGAGTGGGGTCTCTGTTTCCCCCAGTCCTGTCGGAGTCCTGCAATCAATTCCCACTAGGCTTCAAAGTCTGATTCTCTAGGAATTCCTCCTCCCGTTGCCGGACACCCAGGTTGGGAAGCCTGACGTGGGGCTCAGAAGCTTCACTCCAGTGGGTGGACTTCTGTGGTATAAGTGTTCACCAGTCTGTGAGTCACCCACCCAGCAGTTATGGGATTAGATTTTACTCTGATTGTGCCCCTCCTACCGTCTCACTGTGGCTTCTCCTCTGTCCTTGGACGTGGGGTATCCTCCTTGGTGAAGTCCAGGGTCTTCCTGTCAATGATTGTCCAGCAGCCAGTTGTGATTCTGGTGCTCTCGCAAGAGGGAGTGAGAGCACGTCCTTCTACTCCGCCATCTTGGTTAATCCCCTCAACATTAGTTCTTTAATTGTGACGAATGTACCATTCTAATGCTAATAATAGGGAAAACTGAGTGAGAGGTATATGTGAACTCTGTACTATCTTCACAACTTTTGTGTAAATCTAAAACTATTCTAAAATGAAAATTTTATTTAAACATTTTTTAAAAAGCGTTTATGATGAATGCTGGCACCTGAAGATGTTGGCTGAGAAATTGTCACAAAGATGTGATATTTAATATTTGATAGCCAAGCCTTGTGATGTGAAACTTGTTTTTTCCATAAGCTGATTTGCTTGGATGAAATACCTTATTTTTTAAATGGCTAAAATACTTCTACATGCATTCAGCAAAACTAGTTCCAAAAAAGAAATCTGGTAGGCAAAAAAAAAAAAAAGTGAAAAGTACAGAAAAGGGTCCACAGATGCAAAAAAAGCACTCTGTAATTTTATTTATAAAAAGTTCAACATATAATTAAGGGAAAATTAATCTAGAATGTTAGAAGTTGAAATGGTGATTATTTGGGGGGATATGACTAGGAGGGGCATTAGGGCTGCTTCAGGGAGCATAATGCTCCTTTTCTTGATTTGTATGGTAGTTACCACACTATATTTACTTCGCGAAAATTCACTGGGCTGTAAGCCTTTGTATGCTTATTTTTGATATGTATATTATAGTTCAATTTAAAAGTTTATTGAAGAAAACAGCTGAACTTGAGAAGTTTGCCAAATTGCTTTTCAACATTTAAAAAAATGTGGACTATAAATGGTTTCTGAATAGTAAACGCATTTCAAAGCAGAAGACCTAGTAGTGTTGTGTTGTTAGAAATGTATGTTGTCCATACACTTACTCACTCATTCCACAAATATTTATTAAACACCTAGGACTGGCTTGTATCTAAAACCATAGATTATATGGGAAATAAATCTATAAATAGACAGTAATATGATAATTGCTATAATGGATATGTGTGCAAATGTAATGGAATTCTAGAGATGTTCTTTGGTCTGTTAGGGGAAAGTCAGAGAAGGCTACTCAATAAGGAGGGACACATGAGTTGAAACATGATGAAAGAGCACACAGTTGCCTAAAAGGGAGTGAGTATTGTTACCATTGAACAAGGTGAGATGAGGAGAGAATTCTAGACAGAGGTAACAGCTAGAGAAAAGTCACAGAGGCAGGATGAATTTTGAAAAATTCTTTGATTGGGAGAGTGGCAGGAAGTGATGGAAGCTAAGTGTTATTGACTAAATGTTTATGTCCTCCCTGAAATTCGTAAGTTGAAGCTCTGACCTCCAGTGTGATGGTATTATGAGGTGGGGTGTTTGGGACGTAATTAGGTTTAGATGAGGTCATGAGGGTGGGGTCCTTATTTTGGGATTAGTGCCCTTATAAGAAGAGACCAGAGCTTGCCCCCCATCACCCGCTTCTGTCCCCACCTTGTGAGGACACAGTTAGAAGATGGCTGTCTGCAAGCCAGGAGGAGAGACTTCATCAGACACTGAATTTGCCTGCATCTTAATCTTCGACTTCCAGCCTCCAGAACTGTGAGAAATAAATGTTCATTGTTTAAGCCACCCGGTCTGTGGTATTTTGTTTTGGTAGCCAAAACTGACTAAGACACTGAGGCAATAGAGGAAGACAGGAGCCAGATCATAAAAAGCCATATATATCATGGAGAAGAAAAGACTTTATCCAGGAGATTATGAGCTTTAAGCAGTGAGTAATATGATAAGAAATATGATTAGAAAGATAACTCAAAGGCAGTGTGGAGGAATGCTTGGAAGGAGCATGACTAGAAGCAGAATGACCTGTGAAGAAGCTACCGTAAGAGTGAGGAGAGAGATGATGTCAGTGTGGACAGAGAGCAGCAGACAGAGAAGTTTAAGATTTAGAGTTGGCAGGTCTTAGTGATTGATTAGTTAGGGAGGGCGACAGGGAGGAGTCCAAGATGACATGAGTGGTACCACTGATAAGGATAGAGAACACCAAAGGAAAAGTGGGAATGTGGAGGAAGATGAGTTCTGTCTGGGACATGTTGAATTTGGGACATCCAGGTGGGGATGTCTAGCAGGTAGTTGGATATAATGGGAATGGGGCCCAGAAGAATGATCTGGAGCTATGAGAGTTTTCTGTGGTGGATACATAGTTAGTAATTAAAACTGAGTTTACTTGTGAAGAGTAAGAAGATCATCATGGATGAGGGTGTGTAGATAAAAGGGTTAAACAGTTGAAACTGTTAAGAGTGTTGCTGAAGTGCTGTACTATATGCATGGGTCCAAACTCTTTAAGAAGGAAAGCGTGGTCAAGTGTGGATGTATGGAGTGGCCAAGAGACTGGAGGACCTTGTGAGATGGAATTATGGGATTTGGAAGAGTGAGGGGATAAGAAAATGAACAGGGTGTGAGCTTGTGATAAGAGAATACATTACGAGAGATTAAGATAGTCAGGCTGGGCTAGTTCTGAGTATAAATAGAATGTGAGTTCCATGAGAACAGGAGTATTTCAATTCTGTATGCCTAGTATGTAGGACAGAGTATGGCACATAATTAGTACTCAATAAATATTTGTTGAATAGATGAATGGGGCATCACTAAAGTAGACTGAGGGGGAAGTTAATGGATTGGATGAGATCAAAGAAGTCTGTTGAAATTCTTAGAAAACTTGTATATGACTCTCTGTTTTTCTCTTGCTGCTTTTAGAATCCTCTCTTTAACTTTTGCCATTTTAATTATGTGTCTTGCTGTGGGTCTGTTTGGGTTCATCTTGTTTGGGATCCTCTTTGCTTCCTGTACCCGGATATCTGTTTCCTTCTTCAGGTTTGGGAAGTTTTCAGCTATAATTTCTTCAAATACATTTTCGATCCCCTTCTCTCTTTCTTCTCCTTCTGGAACCACTATTATGCATAAGTTGGCACACTTTATATTATCCCCCATGGAACTTTTATGTTGCTTTCATTTTTTAAAAATTTGTCTTTCTATCTGCTGTTCTGATTGGGTGATTTCCCTTATTCTATATTCCATGACACTTATTTGTTCTTCTGTGTCATTTAGTCGGCTATTCATTGCTTCTAGATTGCTTTTTATCTTGGAAGTTGAATTATCTATTTTTTATTGGTTCATCTTTATAGTTTCTAGTTCCTTGTTACAGTGATCTGCATTTCTATTGATGATCTTTCTTAATCCAGTTGGCATTTTTATTACCACCTTTTTGAACTCAGGGTCTGGTAGAGTAGTGAGTTCTGTTTCATTATTTGTTCTTTCAGGGGATTTCTTTTGCTCTTTTAATCGTGAGTAGTTCCTCTGCTTTTTCATTTTATATGACTTTCTCAGACTCTATGAATTTAGGAGAAACAGTTATCTGTTGTGGTCTTGAAGGAGTGCTTTTATGCAGGAGCATCCCTCTGTAGACTGTGTGTGTCCAGTGTCTTTGATGTGAAGGCTCTTTTTGATATGGACACCAGCCACGTCTTTCCACAGGGTTTGCTGGACGTTATCACCTTGATAGGACTTGTGGTTGGTGTTGAGGGATCTAAAGCCTGTGCAAGGTGTGAGGTGGGACTTCTCCTCTGTTCTGTGGCCGTCACCACCTTGTCAGGATTGTGGTCTGCTCCCCAGTTGTTGGAGTAGAAGCCCTGAGGGCCAATCTCAGTCAGTCTCCATTCTCCTTGAGTGCATGCCCTGCCCCAAAGGAGGCGATTGCTAAAGCAAGTGGGGCTCGTGCACTCACAGAGGACCGATGTGCCACCTGTGTGGGTGTCCGTGGCTCTGCTTAGGCACAGCCCAAGATAGCGTCCCTTCCCTTGTTGCGGTCATCCCAGATCTAGTGCAAGGCTGTGGTGTGGAGTGGGTGAGGCCAGAACATTCTCTAGGTTGGGACTGGGAGTCAGGGTGTTGTGGCTGCAGGAATTGAGGTGGCTGTGCTGCTGCCAGAGATGTGGGCTGCCTCTGTGGCAGTCTTCTCCCAGGACCTCTCTGCCCCAGATGTAGTGCTAAGCTGCGGTATGGAGTGGGCAGGGCCAGAGTGCTCTGGGAGATGACCTGCTGCACACTCCTGCAGCACTACCGCCCCATGCCTGCACTGCCAATGGCCACCTCTGCCCCACCCAGATCACACCCCTGGCCCCCCAGTCTGTCTCTGCATAGCTAGACTGAATCTTTTCCCATGGCTCAGTTGGCCCAGATCTCACACCAAGCTGTGGTGTAGAATGAACAGGGCTGGTGTCCTTGCCCCATCAGATTGAGGAGTGTGGCAAGGCGGCAGCCATCAGTGCAAGGCTTTCTCTGCCCTGACTGTTGGCAAGCCAGCATCATACACTCCTCACAAATAGCGTCCAGGCTTCTCCAGCCCTTCTGTCTGTCCCAGCAGTTCTCCCAACAGCCATGGGGGGGTTGTCTCCTCTGCACAGGACCCCAGGACTGGGATGCCCAGACTGTGGCTCAACCTGCTCGCTCCCCAGGGCAAGGGTCCACCCATATGGACCTTCTCTTCCTTTCAGAACCCTTCTGGGGCGCAGGTCCCAAGCTGATGCCTTTTTTTCCAACCTACTCGGTTACATGGAGATCTTTCTTATAGCTTTGATTGTGCAGTTCTTCTGCCAGTTCCTGTTAGTTTTTCATGAGAATTGTTCCACATGTAGATGTATTTTTGATGTGTTTGTGGAGGGAGGTGAACTCCACATCCTCCTACTCTGCCATCTTGACCTCTTCACCCAAAATACTGTAATGAAGACTTTTCAGCTAAGAATTTACAATGGGGAGGTGATAGTCTCTTCAATAAATGGTGTTGGGAAAACTGGACAGTCACATGCAAAAGAATGAAACTGAACCCGTATCTTACACCATACACAAAAATCAACTGAAAATGGATTAAAGAGCTGAATGTAAGACCCCAAACCACGAAACCATAAAAATCCTAGAAGAAAGCAGTTCATTTTTAAAAAAAATTTATTCATTTTATTTTTGGCTGCATTGGGTCTTCGTTGTTGCGTGGGCTTTTCTCTAGTTGCGGCGAGTGGGGGCTACTCTTTGTTGCGGTGCGTGAGCTTCTCATTGCAGTGGCTTCTCCTGTTGCGGAGCACGGGCTCTAGGCGCGCAGGCTTCAGTAGTTGTAGCATGCAGGCTCAGTAGTTGTGGTGCGCAGGCTTGGTAGTTGTGGCACACGGGCTTAGTTGCTCCACGGCCTGTGGGATCTTCCCCGACCAGGGCTTGAACCCATGTCCCCTGCATTGGCAGGTGGATTCTTAACCAGTGTGCCACCAGGGAAACCCGAAAGCAGCTCCTTGACATTGGTCTTGGCAATGACCTTTTGGATATGATACCAAAAGCAAGGCAACAAAAGCAAAAATAAACAAGTGGGACTACATCAAACTAAAAAACTTTGGTTTTTTTTTTTTTTAACATCTTTATTGGAGTATAATTGCTTTACAATGGTGTGTTAGTTTCTGCTTTATAACAGAGTGAATCAGCTATACATATACATATATCCCCATATCTCCTGCCTCATGCGTCTGCCTCCCACCCTCCCTATCCCACCCCTCTAGGTGGTCACAAAGCACCAAGCTGATCTCCCTGTGCTATGCAGCTGCTTCCCACTAGCTATCTATTTTACATTTGGTAGTGTATATATGTCCATGCCACTCTCTCACTTCGTCCCAGCTTACCCTTCCCGCTCCCCATGTCCTCAAGTCCATTCTCTACGTCTGCGTCTTTATTCCTGTCCTGCCCCTAGGTTCTTCAGACCCTTTTTTTTTTTTTTTAGATTCCATATATATGTGTTAAAATCTTTAGTTTTTGACAGCAAAGGAAATCATCAATAAAATTAAAAAGCAATTTACAGATGGGAGAAAATATATGCAAATCATATATCTGATAAAGGGTTAATATCCAAAATATATAAAGAACTCATACAACTCAGTAGAAAAAGAAAAAAATCCGATTAAAAAATGAGCAGGAGAAGGGAATGGATATTGTTCCAAAGAAAACATACAGATGGCCAACAGGTACATGAAAAGATGCTCAACATAACTAATCAGGAAAATGCAAATCAGAACCACAATGAGATATTACATCACACCTGTTAGAACGGCTATTATCAAAAACAATAGATAACAAGTGTTGAAGAGGATGTGAAGAAAAGAGAACACTTGTAATGCTGTTGTTGGGAATTTAAATTGGTGCAGCAAATTTGGGAAGCAGTATGGAGTTTCCTCAGAAAATTAAGAATAGAACTACCATATGATCCAGCAATTCAACTTCTAAGTATTTATCCAAGGGAAATGAAATCACTATCTCGAAAAGATAGCTGTACCATTACAGCATTATTTACAATAACCAAGACATGGAAACAACCTAACTGTCCATTGATGAATGAATGGATAAAATATATTTCATATATATATATAAAATGAACTATTTTTTAGCCATAAAAAAAGAAAGAAATCCTGCCATTTGTAACAACATGGATGGATCTTGAGGGCATTATGCTAAGTGAAATAAATCAGTTAGAGAAAGACAAATACAAATATGATATGACAAATATGATCTCACTGATATGTGGAATCTAAAACAAACAAACAAACAAACAAAAAACACCAAACTCATAGATACAGAGAACAGATTGGTGGTTGCCAGAGGCAGGGATGGGGAGTGGAGGAAATGGTGGTCAAAATGTACAAACTTCCAGTTATAAGACAAGTCCTGAGGATGTAATGTACAACATGAGAAGTATAGTTAATAATACTGTATTATATATTTGAAAGTTGCTAAGAAAGTAAATCTTAATTTACTTGAAGAAAAATCTTAATTTTTCTTTTCTTTTTTTCTTAAAAATTAAGAAAAATCTTAATTTTTCCTTGTGTTCTCATCACAAGAAAAAATTGTAACTATGTGTAGTGATGGATGTTAACCAACTTTATTGTGGTAATCATTTCACAATATATACATGTATCAAATCATTATGTTGTATGCCTAAAACGAATACAATGTTATATGTCAATTATATCTCAATAAAAAACAAAGACTTTTCTCTTTACCTGTAAACGAAAAAGTTCCCACTTAAAAAAAATGACCAAACTGTAGTGACACCTTTATATATCTAAGTTTTACTTGAACTTGAACTCAGATACCCACAAGCTGAGTAAATGTTTGTAAAACTCCTACCACTTCTGATGAAATTGATAGAGAATGGTTAAAACAGAAGAAATAATTACCATTTATTGCTAGGTAAAAATATTGTCTTTAGTGTTGGTCTCTATGATACCATTTTTACTGTGTTATTTAAGACCCAGAAATGAAGATTATGTATCAAAATGCTTATTTTCTCTTTCTAGATCTGGCACACAGTGCTATGGAATAAATTGTGATCTGGTTAACGCTTAAAATCTGGCTCCCTCTGCTGGAGGATATGATACTTTCCCTCCCTTCCGTTTAACTGAGGTCCAAAAAGCATATGCAGGACAGGGGTTCATAGCTCAGGTTTTTCCAATCTTCATGCATATGGAAATTGCCTGATTGACCAACTGTGCATGTATAACAAATTATGTATGATGCATGTCTCTAACATTTTATAGCGATTACTGCATCAAAATAAGTTAATAAATATTTCTTGATGGCCTAATACATGTCAGAAAAAGAGAGATATACAAAAATGTGTGAGACATGATCTTTGCTCCTCAAAGAGCTTGTAGTTCATTAAGTTGTATGAATGATGATTCCAGGTTAAACACAGCTACCTGGTCTGCAACTCCAAATGGCCAAATTAAGTGACCTTTTTCACATTAAGAAACACTAATTCTTGACAGACGATTGATAATTTCTTTGCATAGCCACTTAATCTCCTTGATTGGGTGTTGGTTCCCATATAGCTAGCTGTGAGGATTGACTGGCTTTCTGAACTGGAAATTAGTGATTTTGATGAGAGGGTGATATTTGTGTTGGGATGGGTTACAAAATTTTGGTTTCATTATTACTGTAGAAGATGATTTTGGATTATCTCAGTGAATAATCTAAAGTTGTTTTTTAATGGAAATGTTAGACTCTTCATAAGTTGATTCCTTAGAAAGCACATCTGCATATCTGGTTCTATTTATTGGTCCAGCAGTCTCAGCCTTAAGCTCATCTTGCAATGCTAAAATGCCTATGTAAACCTTTTGTAATCAGTTCAGTATGTTACTTTTATCTGCCCACTGGAACTTCCACATCCATTATAGTAACACCATTCCTACATACCTGTATGTGTGTGTGCAGACCCTCACCTAATAGTGAACTAGTGAGCAGAGAGAATAGAGCCCTAAAGCCATTCTGACTTTGTTTGGACCACTCTACTGCTCACTTATTCTGCTGCCTCAGGAAGCAATGTTAAGTTATTATTCATGTGGAGGCAGTCCATTGTAGTGATTGCCAGAGCTTCAAGCCCCAGCTCTGCCTTTTGCCAGCTGTTTCACCTTGGGAAATTTACTTAACCTCTTTATGCCTCACATCCCTCCTGAGGTTATGGTGGTGAATAGTAAACTAATATACACGAAGCCATTAGAACAGATTCTGGTATATAGTAAGCACAAATATGTATCCACTTACATTATTATCACTCAGTTTGTAAGTGCAAGGAAAACTAATATGTTATATATAAATTCTAAGAAAGGATTAAAAAGACAACTTACAAAATGAGACCCAACTAAATAAATACCACCTCATGCTGGTTCTGGACACACAGATGTGGGGGAGAGGTTATTCTCTGGGGAGAGTGTGCCTTTTCAGTACCCAGAGGCATCAGTGTGAGAAACCTCAATTCCAACCTAATGAAGTAAATGTCAGTCCCCTGCTGTTCCCATATTTTCTGCTTAGAAGATATAACATCATTATGGGAATGATTTTTTTTTAAGTCCACTGGGGAGCAGGAACCCCTAGAGTCAAAAGTCAAATAATTATATCTGAGCACAACACATCTCTCTTCCTCCTGAAACATCTTTAGAAAACATAGACTCTTCTTTTTCAAACTCATTGGTAGTTCTTGGATGCTAGGTTTTAGCATCAAAGGAAAGGCGCAACTGCAAACAAAAGGACTCTGTGTTCTTAATATTCACAATGTAAAATCAGGTGCTTCCTCAACACCTCTCTGAAGACTTTGGACAGCATGAAATGCCTTCCAGAGCTGAGAATGATTCTGAGGTTTAGCAGTACCTCATTTTCATCAAGGTAGATGTAAACATGATTATTGCAAATGACTAGAGCTTTTCCAAGCATTTAGCTTTTAAAATTCAGATGAGATTTAATCAACTGTTCCCTGTTTTATATCACCGACATCTTATTTTCAGCCCAGAAATCAAGCTGAGCTAGAATTAAGATCCTGTTTTCCAGGCTGTTTCTGAAAGATAAAAAGACTAATTGGTTCACAGCTTCTTCAAAGCCCATACAACAGGTTGAGTTTTAGAAGTTTAATCATTTGTGTTAGTGTATGGTGTCTATCTGATTACTGACAAACCGACAGCTTCTATGAGCTGTTTTCTCTTAGTGCCTGTGATCTCACCAGCGCAAAGCATGGTTTCACCATAAGCATCTTGCCGCTATTAATTGGGGACCTCACATCATGTTACTAGTTGATACAAATCCATTTGGCATTAATGAATGGACAGCATGTACTTCAGAGCCATTCTGCTATAAGTTAGCAATGAATAAACCCATTAAAATGAAGGTTTGCTGGACCTCTTGCATTACAGTGTGAGGAGATCTGATGACTTGCTTCACAGAGAAACTGCTGAAAACTACTTTAAAAAATATTAAAGCCTCTGGAAATGGTCCTAATAACAAACAGCAAATGAAGGAACATCTATTCAAGAAAATCTACAAAAATTTGGTAAGAAAGGTGAACAAGGAGCACTCTCTCCTTCTCCTCTCCCAGCTCAGTGAGACAGAGACTTCATGCCAAACTGCTGCAGCCAACAAGACAGGGATCTCTCTCCTCCTGGTTCCCAGCTGGAGGGCTTTCTTCCCAGGAGAAACAGGACTTCAGCATTTCTTTCTTTTTTAAGAAATTTCCTTTTTTCAAGTATAGTTGATTAACAATGTTGTATTAATTTCTGCTGTGCAGCAAAGTGATTCAGTTATACATATATATACATTATTTTTCATAGTCTTTTCCATTATTGTTTATCACAGGATATTAAATATAGTTCCCTGTGCTATACAGTAGGACCTTGTTGTTTATCCATTCTATATATAATAGTTTGCATCTACTAATCCCAAACTCCCAGTCCATCCCTCCCCCTCCCCTTGGTAACCACAAGTCTGTTCTCTATGTCTGCGAGTCTGTTTCTGTTTTGTAGATAGGTTCATTTGTGTCATATTTTAGATTCCACATATAAGTGATATCATATAGTATTTGTCTTTCTCTTTCTGACTTACTTCACTTAGTATGATAATCTCTAGGTCCATCCATGTTGCTACAAATGGCATTATTTTATCCTTTTTCATGGCTGAGTAGTATTCCATTGTATATATGTACCACATCTTCTTTATTCATTCATCTGTTGATGGACATTTAGGTCGCTTCCATGTATTGGCTATTGTAAATAGTGCTGCAATGAACATTAGGGTGCATGTATCTTTTCGAATTATGGTTTTCTCCATATATATGCCCAGGAGTGGAATTGCTGGATCATATGGTAGTTCTATTTTTGGCTTTTTGAGGAACCTCCATACTGTTTCCACAGTGGCCGTACCAACTTACATTCCTACCAACAGTGTAGGAGGGTTCCCTTTTCTCCACACCCTCTCCAGCATTTGTTATTTGTAGACTTTGTAATGATGGCCATTCTGACTGGTGTGAGGTGGTACCTCATTGTAGTTTTGATTTGCATTTCTTAATAATTAGCGATGTTGACCACCTTTTCCTGTGCCTGTTGGCCATCTGTATGTCTTCCTTGGAGAAATGTCTATTTAGGTCTTCTGTTCATTTTTTGATTGTGGTTTCTCTCTTTCTTTCTTTCTTTCTTTCTTTCTTTCTTTTTCTTTCTTTCTTTCTCTCTTTCTCTCTTTCTTTCTCTCTTTCTCTCTCTCTCTCTCCGTCCCTCCCTCCCTCTCTCTCTCTCTTTCTTGCCTTTCTTTCTTTCTTTCTTTCTTTCTTTCTTTCTTTCTTTCTTTCTTTCTTTCTTTCTTTCTTTCTTTCTTTCTTTCTGTTACTGAGTTGTATGAGCTGTTTGTATATTTTGGAAATTAAGTCCTTGTTGGTTGCATCATTTGCAAATATTTTCTCCCAATCCACAGGTTGTCTTTTCATTTTGTTTATCGTTTCCATTACTGTACAAAAGCTTGTAAGCTTGATTAGGTCCCATTTGTTTGTTTTTGCTTTTACTTCTATTGCCTTGGGAGACTGACTTAAGAAAACATTGGTACGATTTATGTCAGAGAATGTTTTGTCTATGTTCTCTTCTAGGAGTTTTATGGTGTCATGTCTTATATTTAAGTATTTAAGCCATTTTGAGTTTATTTTTGTGTATGGTATGAGGGTGGGTTCTAACTTTATTGATTTACATGTGGCTGTCCAACTTTCCCAACACCACTTTCTGAAGAGACTATCTTTTCTCCATTGTATATTCTTGCCTCCTTTGTCAAAGATTAATTGACCGTAGGTGTGTGGGTTTATTTCTGGGCTCTCTCTTCTGTTCCATTGATCCATATGTCTGCTTTTATGCCAATACCATGCTGTTTTGATTACTGAAGCTTTGTAGTATTGTCTGGTCTGGGAGGGTTATGCCTCTTGCTTTGTTCTTTTTCCTCAGAATTGCTTTGGCAATTCTGGGTCTTTTATGGTTCCATAGGACTTCAGCATTTCTCATCCTGCTCTCCAGCTCTCTGTTGCTGAGGCTAAGGCCTGGGTCAGTACAATCAATAAATGAGGGTGCCCTTCCCATCAGGCCCCACTCATGGAATGGTGACTTACCTTGTGCGTGACATGCTGAGAGTACTGGGGCTCCATCACCCTTACCACAGCTTATGACATAGTGGCTTCATGCCAGGATAAGCAAACTCAGGCTCCTGCCTCCCCCATCCACCAAGTTCGCAGCTCCTAGAGCACAGGTGTCACTCAGAGAGAAATTTGCCTTTGTTCCCACCCCCAGCTCCAGAGCCCTGGCTCAGAGATTTTCACCTGGGCAAAGAAGCAGGCCATAAAACAGACAGCAGTCAATCTCTTCTCCTCAAAACTGACTTCATTCACAATAAACCATGGAGAAATACAAGCCAAAGGGCACTCTTAAGAACAGTGGAAATAGTGGTGAAATGCAGTTGTGAGGCAAATTTGTGGATTTAATAAAATAGAGCTTAGACGGAGGTTGGCTACATCTTGGCTACTTTGCAAGAGAACACCAGCATAAGACAGTTGGAAGGAACCCTCCTGGGGTGAGAACAAATATCAAATGCTGACATCAGAAACCATTCCTTCAAAGGAACCACAATTTGATAGGATTAATTTATGGAGCTGTTTATGGGTATTATACAAAACAATAGCACAACTAGCTAGCAATTAGTGGATTTTAACAGCTGGGTGTAGTCAGAGGAAGAAAAAAAATAGAGAGCCCTACCAATATCACTGTCATCCCAGGGTTACTGAGGGCATACCCAAAGTTTGAAGGATACAAATCAATTGTAATTTTATACACTTTGCAACATGTAAACCAAAAACGAAATTAAGAAAACCCCATTTATGGTAGCATCAAAAAGAATGAAATCTTAGTAACAAATTTAACAAAAGAAGTTCGGCATTATACTCTGAAAACTACAAAACAATTTTGAAAGAAATTAAGATCTAAGTAAATGGAAAACCTTCCTATGTCTATGGATTGGAAAAATTACACTGTTAAGATGGCAATACTCCCCAGGTTGATATGCAGATTCAACACAATTTCTACCTGAATCTGAGCTGATTTCTTTGTAGAAATTGCCAACTGTGGAAATCGACTTATGTTAAAATTCATATGGAATTGAAGGGGCCAAAAATAGCCAAAAAATCCTGCAAACAAAGAATAAATAAGAGGACTCATACTTCCTGACTTCAAAGTTTACTACAAAGCAATGGTAATGAAGACAGTATGGTACTGGCACAATAATAGACACATACAGTGGTCTCCCCTTATCCCCGTTTTCACTTTTTGTAGTTTTAGTTACCTGCAGTCAACCATAGTCTGAAAATATTAAATGGAAAATTCCATAAATAAACAATTCATAAGTTTAAAATTGTGAGCCATTCTGAATTGTGAGCATGATCAAATCTCACAATATTTCATTCCATCCCACCTGGGATGTGAACCATCCCCTTGTCCAGTTTATCCCACCTGTTAGTCACTTAGTAACGGTCTTGGTTATCAGATTGACTGTTGTGGTATCACAGTGCTTATGTTCAGGTAACCCTTACTTTACTTAATAATGGCCTCAAAGAGCAAGAGTAGTGATGCTGGCTGTTTGGATATGCCAAAGATATGCTTCCTTTAAGTGGAAAGGTGAAAGTTCTCAACTTAATAAGGAAAGAAAAGAAATTGTATGCTGAAGTTGCTAAGATCTACAGTAAAAACAAATCTTCTGTCCATGAAATTGTGAGGAAGAAAAAAGAAATTCATGCTAGTTTTGCTGTTGTACCTCAAACTACAAAAGTTATGGCCATAGTGCATGATACGTACTTAGTTAAGATGAAAAGGGCATTAAATTTGTACAATAAAATATTTTGAGAGACCACATTCACATAAATTTATTTATGTATATTGTTATATTCTCTTGTTCTATTTTATTATTATTGTTGTTAATCTCTTACTGTGCCTAATTTATAAATTAAACTTTACCATAGGTATTATGTATAGGAAAAAACATAGTATATAGAGGATTTGGTACTATCCACGGTTTCAGGCATCCACTGGGGGTCTTGGAACAAATGTACCCCCTTTAAGGAGAGCTACCACAGATCAATGGAGTAGAATTGAGAGTCCAGAAATAAATAAATACCTCTATGGTTAACTGATTTATAACACAGATGCCAATGATCACTCAATGGGGAAAGAATAGTCTTTTCAACAAATGGTGCTAAGACAGTGGGATAACCGCATACAAAGGAATGAAGTTGGAACCTTACCTCACACCATATATAACAGTCAGCTCAAAATGGACCAAAGGTCTAAGTGTAAGAGCTAAAACTGTGAAACTTTTGGAATAAAATATAGGGCAAATCTTCATGACCTTGAATTTGGCAAAGGATTCTTATTTATGACACAAAAACCAGGAGCAACAATAGAAAAAACAGAAATTGAATTTCATAAAAATTTAAAACTTTTGTGCTTCACAGGACACAATCAAGAAAATAAAAAGACAAGCTACAGAATAGGAGAAAATATTTGCAAATCACACATCTGATAAAGGACTTGTACCTAGAATATATAGAGAATTCTTATGACTCAATAAGAAAAAGTCAAATGAGCCAACTAGAAAATGGGTAAATGGTCTGAATAGACATTTCTCCAAGAAAGATACACAAATCATGAAAAGATGATTGACATCATTAGTCATTAGGGACATGCAAATCAAAACCACAATGAGGTACCACTACACTAAGTAAGATGGCTAGAATTAAAAAGTCAGATAATAACAAGTGTTGCTGAAGTTGTGGAGACATTGGAACCCTCATACACTGCCAGTGGGAACGTAAAATGTGGCTGCTTTGGAAACAGTTCCTCAAATGATTAAACATAGTTACCACATGCCCCAGCAATTCTACTCCTAGGTATATATCCAAGAGAAAAGAAAACATACGTTCACACAAAAACTTGCCTATAAATGTGTATAGCAACATTATTCATAATAGCCCAAAGGTGGGAACAACCCAAATATCCATGAACAGATGAATGGATAAACAAAAGGTGGTATATCCATACAATGAAATATTATTTGGCCAAAAAGTAAAAATAAAGCACTGAAACATGCTGTAATTTGAATGAACCTTGATAACATCCTAAGTGAAAGGAGCCAGTCACAAAAGACCACATATTTATGCTTCTACTCAAAAGTAAAATCCAAAATAGGGAAATCTATGGAGACAAAAAGTAGATTAATGTTTGCTTAAGGCTGGGGAGGGAATTTTGTTTGTTTATTTGGCTGTGCTGCAGGGCTTGTGGGATGTTGCTTCCCCAACCAGGGGTCTAACCCATGCCCCCTGCATTGGAAGGGCAGAGTCCTAACCACTGGACCACCAGGGAATTCCCAAAAATGTTTAAAAGATAAAGGGTTGCTGAAAGAAGGAAGACAAATATAGGGATAAAATACGTAAAATAGTGCGGACGTTGGTCAGTGTGGGGTTTTGAGCATCTGTGAGGGCAGGATGCCTGGTCATTGCATTACCTGTATCATTTATTGATATGCTGGAGTAACACTGAAAATAATAAATACACATTCAGATTTATCTCCCTAATACTTTAAAATAGAAGGCATTTAGAAACGGAGACTATAAAGCTTTCTTGTATTTTAGGGACCACAGTCTTCCCAGGGTTCCAAAGTGTTTGCACATACAGCTTAAAACTTACAATGTCCTTCCAAATCCAATAGTAATTAAGAGTTATCTCTGCTGTATTTTAGAGAAATGAGGCACAGGAAGTTTATGATCTTACCCGGCACATATTCCTAAGTATTATTTTATTCTAAAAACCTACGTTATCTCCCACTAGAAAGTAAACTCCATGATTCATTCATTCAACAAATGTTTCTTACAGTGTTCCAAGCACTGTTCTAGGGACAGTTTTTCTCAGGGAGCAAAACACAAAATTTTATGTCCTCATGGAATGTACATTCTGTTAAGAGGAGACAATAAGCTTAATAAATAAGTAAATCATAGGTGTGTTTGAAGGTAGCCAATCCTATGGAGAAAAGAGACCATGAGAGCAATGGTTTAAAGTGTTTATACATGAAAACCAGTGCTCAGAAGAATGCCTGGCTCAGGGAGGCACAATGAATATTTGTTCAATAAATGAATGAATGAATAGATGTAATTAAAACTGTATGTTTGGCTTCTAAAGGTTTGCAGTTTGCACTTTTGGACTAGTTTTATTTTATTTTATTTTTTAATTACTGCAGCTGTAGAAAGAATTTAACATCTGTCCTCCTTTTCTGTTCTACTTTGCTCTAAAAGGTGGCATAGTACAATGGTTAAGCACAGAAATCTCTGGAGGGACTTCCCTGGCGGTCCAGTGGTTAAGACTCCAAACTTCCACTGCAGGGGGCACGGGTTCGATCCCTGGTTGGGGAAGATCCCGCATGCTGCACGGCCAAAAAAAAAAAAAAAGAAAAGAAATCTCTGGAGCCAGGCTGCACAGATTCAAATCCCAGCTTTATCATGAATTTCTGAAAACTTTAATTTAATTTATCTTTATTTATAACAGTTTTTAAACTGCATTCCTTTCATTAACTAAAACTTGAGGTTTTGTGTTTTGAAGACCTCCCTCTTACAGATAATTTCAGTGTTGTTTGTTAGCTTCATCCTGATCATACCCTTGAGTTCTTATATTCAGTCAACATTTATTTTGTGTCAGTTGTTTGCAAAAAACTGTCCTGGGTACTAAGGATATTATATAATGATGTGCCCATCATAGATGGATGTTAATGAGTCTCTCCTGCTCTTAGTAGAAAATTTGATATATCTAGGTTCCACGCGAGATGTGAGCCTCTTGTCAGCTGGGACTGCCTTGTTCACATCTAACATCCTTAGCACCTTACACAGTGACTGGTACATATAGACATACAGCAAATGTTTAATTAATGAAAAAAGTTATTCTGTAACAACAATCAATTATATATGCAAAAGGCACACCTCTGTCAGTGGTTGGACATTCTGTTTAAAATATCTTTGGTCTGTCTGAGGTTGGCCTGCCTGGGTCTGGACTCCCTTTCAAACCAAGCGAGTCTGCATGGTCGGAGGACCAGGTGACCTGTAGCTTGGCAGGAGCCCAGAATATGCTTCTCTGCCTTGGACATCAGCCAGCATGGGGCCAAGTTCAGAGAGTAACTCCTTCCCTCCTTAGATGTGCTGTTGCAACTCTCCCTTGTGAGCTGATTTTTCATTCCTGTGTTTTGGTTACATTTTCTTATTTCTTCTCTTTTTTTGGGGAGGGGGTCCTGTTTTTAAAGTAAAACAACAGTAGGGTTTGTTAAAATGTCTCAGTCAAATAGTGATTTATTAGCTATGATATAATGACATCAGGAAATAGCAAGCTCTTTGGCTATTTATTTCCCTTGTTATGGATAGAAAAAGTAAGTATAGAGATGTCTCAGTTGCTATGGATACCAAGTCTTTGAGATAATAGAACTCTTTTAACATAATCCAGTTCAGTTAGGTTGGCTTTTTTCTTAACTATTATGTCTACCCAACATACTCTTTTTATTTATTTATTAATTTATTTTTTTAACATCTTTATTGGAGTATAATTGCTTTACAATGGTGTGTTAGTTTCTGCTTTATAACAAAGTGAATCAGCTATACATATACATATATCCCCATACCCCTCCCTCTTGCGTCTCCCTCCCACCCCCTATCCCAGCCCTCTAGGTGGTCACAAAGCACCGAGCTGATCTCCCTGTGCTATGTGGCTGCTTCCCACTAGCTATTGGTTTTACATTTGGTAGTGTATATATGTCCATGCCACTCTCTCACTTTGACCCAGCTTACCCTTCCCCCTCCCCGTGTCCTCAAGTCCATTCTCTAGTAGGTCTACGTCTTTATTCCCGTCCTGCCCCTAGGTTCTTTGTGACCATTTTTTTTTTTTTTTTTTTTTTTTAGATACCATATATATGTGTTAGTATATGGTATTTGTTTTTCTCTTTCTGACTTACTTCACTCTGTATGACAGTCTCTAGGTCCATCCACCTCACTACAAATAACTCAATTTCGTTTCTTTTTATGGCTGAGTAATATTCCATTGTATATATGTGCCACATCTTCTTTATCCATTCATCTGTTGATGGACACTTAGGTTGCTTCCATGTCCTGGCTATTGTAAATAGAGCTACAATGAACATTGTGGTACATGACTCTTTTTGAATTATGGTTTTCTCAGGGCAACATACTCTTTTTAAATACAAAAAATTACACCCTTTTCTCCCAACATCGGAAAGTGTATTTTAATTTTTTCTCCAATTTTGCCCTGAAATTTTTCATTTTCTTATAGCTTCTCTTTTTTTTCACTAGAAAAGTTGATTTGGAGAAATAAATATCTCTGGCTTTAATTATATCTAAGCAGGAAAACTTATTTCATTGGTTCCACATAATTACACACAAATATCACAACATGATTGACTCAGTTGTAATGTTCAGATTTTTTTAACTCAATCTTTGAAAACCAGGTTGATTATAAACAGGTATATAACCATTTTATTGGTTTATTGAGTCAGAATTCTTTAAAATAGAATCTCTTTAGGATGAATACTTTTGAACACAGCATTAATTCATTGCTGCAGAGGAAAAAAAAAATCACCAAATCTACAAAATAAAACTCAAAAAATGACAATTCATAGTTCAGGAGTGTGAGAAAAGTCTATTCCCATATGTAAAAGTAGTCAGACACCTCGCTAAGAACATACATTTTAAAAAATTTAAAATGCCAGTTAAATCATCATTCACCTATTTTTCAAAAGAAATTGTTAGAGTGAATTTATCAAAATCCAGTATGTTTTTGCACTCCTACTTTGGTGCCTCGTTCTTCATTTTTTTAATTTTTATTTATTTATTTATTTATGGTTGTGTTGGGTCTTCGTTTCTGTGCGAGGGCTTTCTCTAGTTGCGGCAAGCAGGAGCCACTCTTCATCGCGGTGCGCGGGCCTCTCACTCTCGCGGCCTCTCTTGTTGCAGAGCACAGGCTCCAGACGCTCAGGCTCAGTAGTTGTGGCTCACGGGCCCAGCTGCTCCGCGGCATGTGGGATCTTCCCAGACCAGGGCTCGAGCCCGTGTCCCCTGCATTGGCAGGCAGACTCTCAACCATTGCGCCACCAGGGAAGCCCTTCATTTTAACTTATATATATATTTTTTAGAGTAGCGTTGGGTTCATCATATAAATTTAAAATTTGTGCAATAAACATTTTTCTGGACTTTTTTTTTTTTTAAACAATAGAATTTTTTTTTCTCACAGTTTTGGAGGCTGGGAATTCCAAGATCAAGGACTGACAGGGTTCTGTTTTCAGTGATAGCTCTCTTCCCGGCTTGTAGATGGGTGCCTTCTTTCTGGACTGTTTTGCTGGAGGCTGCCATGTTAGAGATGAAAGGACCAGTTTATGAGTCACAAGGCCTGGATTTTAGTCCCAACTCTGCCTCTAGTTGTGTGACCTCAGATGAGTCATTTAACCTCTCAGATCTTAATTTCCTCATCCAAGAATTAGACGTCAGACTACATAATTTTCCAAAGCCCCCTTGACATCCTAGAATATCTACATTGCTTTGAAATTTATCCAAATCTCCAATGGATATCCAGCATCAAGGTTAGTAACTGTTTTAAATAGGCATACTGAGTTCAAAATGAAATAGAAAAGAGGAAGCTTTAGAAGTACAAGCCTGCTAGCAACTTTTTTTTTTCCAGTCCTGCAGTACATTTAAAATAGTTTTAAATTTGCAGTGGAAAATAGGAATTATTTCCTATTTCCTATTTCCTAAATCCAACGTTCAGGTGGATCATTTCAAAACCTTTATTTTTGGTGATACTTTCCCCAGATGGAAATTAAGTGTGTAAGAGTAATACTGGCTAATACTAGCACTTATTGCCCTTACTAAATGTCAAGCACTTTGCTAAGTGCTTTATATGGCTCTTCTCATTAATCCTCACAGCAACTCTATGACACAGATATTGTGATGTTTATTTTACAGATAAAAATGGACATAATAAGGTCCTAGGTGCCTCAAATAATAAGATGGCAGGGCCAGAATTTGAATCCATGCTGACTTTATATGTCCAGAGCATATAAACTCTGTCATGCACAGACACTCAAGTTTTTTTTTTTTGTGGGCTATACATTCTTCATATGTCATAGCATATGTCATTATCTCCTGTGCAGTGGTCCTTCTATGCATGCCTGATCTCAGTGAAAGGTACCACACCCATCAATAAACAGCAAGACAGAAACTTGGGAATTATACCTGATATTTCCCATTCTCTTATTTCCACTCCCTACCCATGCAGCCCATCACCAAGTCCATCCCATTTTATTTATTAAACAGCTCTCAAAATGGATTTATGAGTCAGGGTCCTAGAGCAACACTGGCACACTTGAAGGGTTTCACCAAAGAGACTTTAATGAAGGGACCATTTATAGTGGTGTGGAAAAGCCCAAGCTAACCTACAAGAAATGGTGGAGCACCATGGTGGAGCATCAAGGGACTGGCAACAGTGGAATGCTGTTAGCATGTGTTATGAGTTGAATTGTGTCCCCCCCCAAAAGATATGTTGGAGTCCTAACCCCCAATGCCTCACCCTCTTGCTTAAGACTTTAACTGGGTCCTCATTGCTCTTAAGGTAAAACACAAATTTAAAACTGGGCTATAAGGGCATGTGGGGTCTAGCTCCTCACCTAGGACTTCTTTCTCACTCTTGCTGTGTGTGTGTATGTGTCTAGCCTCACTGGCTTTCTCTCATTACCTCGAATGCATTGTGCTCGCTCCCACCAGGGAAACTTGGTATGTGGATGCTTTTCCTTCTGCCCGGGTACAGTCCCCACCGTTGTTCCTATTGTGTTAGCCGAGGTTTCTTTCAGGAAATAGAGCAGTCCAGTCAACAGTCCTGATTTTCGAGTCCTCTGAGGTTCCAGAATGTGAGTGATCAAATCTTCAGTTGGTTTCAGTCTCCAGCATCAAGTGAGAGAGTCTTCCTGAATAATCAGCTGAACCCAAAACAATGTGAAGTGGGACAAGTCATCCTCATTATTCCCTATCTAAAGTCCCAACCTATAGAATCCCTGTGCTGAAAGAAAAAAAGATTTTTTTCAGCCACAGAATGTTGAGATAACTTTAAAAAATCAGTGATGCATATATACATAGAAAATGTTTTGGATATATATTTTTAAAAATATTAATGGGTTTGTTTGGGGGGTATGATTGGGAGAAGATACATAGTAGGAAAAGGGAGGAAATGTTTACATGTTAAAGGGAGTATGTTCTTTTACAGTAACATGAAGTAGTAGAAGCTTTGTGTATTTGAATGAACCAAGAGTTCTAGAGGGAAATTGACATGGTGGAGGGAACAGTGTTGGAGTTGGAGTGGGAGTGGTCCATGCAGCCTCAGAGCAGGTTTTTGCAGAAGAAATCTCAGCCCTCCCTTCCTTTCCCACTACCACCTTTGATATTTTGGTTTGTGTCAACCAAATGTCACTCCAGAGAGTCAAGAGGAGGAAGCAGGCTAGCAGAGTCTTCTATTTGGGGGCTCTCCACAAGAAGACCCTCTTTATTACCGTCAATTTCTACAATAGCTGCTGCAACTACAAACCAAAAATCTTTACATGTGGCTGTTGAAAAGCTATGAATAGATTTAATGAGTGAGATCTCATCCCTGCTCTGTAAAAATTCACAGTGAAAGAATGAGTCCTAGTTGCTACTCCACTGGCTTTTGTTTTTAGTTACACTACTGGTTCCCAGAGACTAAAAAGGACCCTGAGGTGGGAATAAGCCTGATATGTTCAAGTGACTGGGAGAAGGTTAAAGCATCATAAATAAGAGGAAGAGAGAAATGAAATCTGAGGGTTAAGTAGAGGGCAGAATATATAGGGCCTTTTAGGCTAAGATAAGTTTGGATTTTATTCTTAACACAACAGACAACCATTGGAGGGTTGTAAACTGGAAGGTGATATGATCTGATTTACACATTGTACAGAACTCTCTGGGGTGCCATTTGCAGAATGTGAGCAAAGGGACACCACTCAGGAGATTGTTGCAGCTGTCCAGGGGAAGGTTTATGGTGCAGAAACCCAGACTCGAGTTTGGGCAGGGAAAATGGAGAGAAGTGGTTGGATAAAGGGTGTCCTTTTGGGGTAGTGCTGTCAAGACTTCCTGATGGATCAAATGTTGGGGTAGGAGTAGGGGAGAAGTCCAATGTGACGTCTAGTTTCTGATTGGAGGGACTAGATCGATGGTGGTACCATTTATTGAGATGGGGCAGATTAAGGGAGGAGTATATTTGGTGGGAAAAAAATGAAGAGTTCTGTCTTGGCGATCTTAGGTTTGAGATGCCTGGGACCATCGAAGTGGAAATGTTGTAATGGCTCTAATGGGGCCCCCTGATTCCAATCCTGGCTCCATTTCCCTGCCCTCCCCTGACTCCTCTATTCTGTTCTGCAAGCCACTGCTCTGTTAATCTTCCTAAAGCCTGGCTCGAATCAAGCAAGGTCCATGCTTAAAAATATTCAGCATGCCCTTATTGCCCTCAGAATCATGTACAGATACCTCAGTCTGGTTTTCAACCCTTGATTTATTTTCTGAGTGTCTTCTTTCAGCCTTATCTCTTGCTCTGCTTTATTATCTACTGTATGACTTAGCCAAACTGGACAGTTTTCTATTCCTCAAATGTACCTTGCATATTCCTGTTTCCAAATCCTGGCTCAAGTTTTCCTCTTTACCTGGACTCTTTTCAAACTCAATAGTCATAATCAATTAGGACTCAATTGAAATTATAAACATATGACTCTAGACCTTTATGGATGTTGGTATAACACTGACACTGAATTATTGCTTTAGTTATTCTTCTTATGTGTGCCTACCATCTTTCTGGCATTTAAAATGCATTAATATCAAGTAATAGTTTCAAGTGCATATTATTAAACAGTGAAGGGGTCATGTGGTTCCAAATGAATAGAATGAGAGGTACACATATTTGAAGTCTCATTAGTCGTTACTGAGGAGCCATGAGAGCAAAACTCACCACTCAGAAGTTCAAAATAATTTTTGAAAGGTTAAAAGCCTAGGGGATGATTTATGGAAAAATCCAGCAGAAACCCCCTCTCATAAAATAAAATAAGGGCATCAATATTATTAAAGGAAAGCAGGGCCAGAGTAGGATTTTAATAGTAATAATACCCTTGAATAGCAACTTAAATGCTAGCACCAACATTCTTACTGTTGTTGGTGTGTTACTATTCCTACTTTAGTGAGAGGCCCTGTGTTGCCTTTTGAAAAAGTTTACAAAGCCCTGGTACCTTTAACAGAGTTTTGCGCTCTGTGGGCTCACATCATTACATCCATCAGAAAACACATCTACTAATGAGAAAGAAGAAGTAACATGGTGGTTAGGTGCCATCCAGAATATAAAAAAAGCCACTTCATGCTCATTGGAATTTGCATATTTATATTCTGTTGGAAAAAAAATGTCACAAGTATAATAACTGTAGGTTAGTAAATTTTGCCATCAATTACAAAATATTTTTAAATTCAGTGCTATGGAGAGTACTTACCTAGTCTCTACAAATTTTTTTTTAAATGAAGTGTTTTTATCAGTTGCATCATACGTGACTAAAATAGTGGTTATTATTTTTGAGTCTGTGGCTAAGGTGACATAGAATAAATTGTATCTATTGATCATCAAATTGAATCCCATTAAGATTCATAGTTCAACACAGATTGAGCTATATAGTGAACACCGGATCAGATCTTCTTTTAGCCTGAGGTTCATAATTCCAACCCCAGGCATTTAAAAATTGCCCTTTGAATAGCTCTCCTGTCCACTGGTGCTATTTGAGGCCTTAAAATTTCATTACTCCCTTGAACATGTTAATTTAGTTTAGAACAGATGTGTGTGACATCTGTGCACAAATGTTTCCTGCAGAATTCTTGGGAGTGGAGGATCAGTCCTCCAAATTTGAAGCAGATCCCTTATGATGAACACACTTGAAATCACTATTTCTGGATCTGAGAAATTACACTACCTCCCTATCTCTAAAACTATCAGTGTTTTATGTGGCAGGCAGGCATGCAATTTAATGAGTTGCCTTTTTCTTCCTCCCAGATTTTTCCCCTAGCACATTACAGTTTTCCAGCTGGGATTGGGCTTGGGACTCACTCATTTCTGGGCCTGGAAGTCAGTCTGGCAGACCCAGTCCCAGAGCTATGGCCTCCTTACAAAGCCAGCTTTCTAAGGGAGCTCCTTGACTACAGAGAAACCCATCAGAGCATGAAGTTTCTTTCATCAACTTTTGGGAGCTCTGACAAATGTTCTGCACATTTTCACCAGGTGTTCTGACTTCCCAATGAGGTTTCTATGGCTCCATAGTCAACATTTTCCAATGCTGACTTTGGAGCTTAGGAGAGAGCTCCAAGATATAATGTCTGTTTTACATTTTTTAAAAAAGTCATTTCAAAGATGATAGGAATGTCAGTTATATTTGAGAATGGCACTGAAACGTCTTCTGCCAAGGCAAGCATACACTCCTAGAGAGGAGCCCCCCACAGTCAAGTGTTATACTTCATCATGCAGATGGTCTGGGGGTGAGTGATGCTCACCACACCAGAGTCCACAGTCAAAGTGCTCCTGCCATCTGTCAGATGACCATGGAAAGGTAGGTATAGGAAACCAGAATATGCTGCCCCAAAATGTAACTTTGGGAGACCAGAATATGCCATTTTAAATAGGCCTCTTTGGCATAAGGATTATTTTGAGAAACAGCAGACAAGGGAAAAGCTCTGAAAACAGAGTAGAAGTTACCCTTTGGGAAGGGAAATTTACATTTATAAAGGAAACGACCATTTGTAAGGGTGTCTCTTTCTCTTCCTCAGGAAAAGAAAGATGACTCTAAATCCTAAAAGACTCTTATTAATGGAGAAGACACTTACATCTGCATAACAAATCTTACCCTTCTTTACTGTACTTTTCTGGTCATTTTCCCATAACTGGCCTCCCCTGTACCCATCTTCCTTTTTTTTTAGCTGAAGATGGTTTCTAAGCTCAAGTTCTAGCCACCTCTTTGAATTTACTCATCCCTGAGTTTCTCCCATGTATGAGAGATACACATGTTAATAAACTTCTGTTTGTTTTTCTCTTGTTAATCTGTCTTTCATAACATTGGTCCCAGCCAAAAAACTAGAAGAGCAGAAGGAAAAATGTTTTCTTCCTCTTCATAGGGATGTAACAAACTCGAGCCCATTGTCACCCACAAACTGGCCTTTTTTGGGTGCAGATTTTATAACACATAGATATTTTTCTACTGCTCCCATCTGGGGAATCAATCAGCTTTAAAAAAATGTCTCCCAAAGTGATTCTGTCAAAATTCCAGTCCATAATCCTCAGCATCTGTCCTAAATCTCTCCTGCTGTGTCTACTATGACCTAGTGTGATTTATTGCAGGGCCAGGTAATCTTGGAAACACGTTAAATCATTGGGTTACAGTTCAACAACCATTAGTTTCTAGAGGTAGTTCAGCACTCATTTAAAGATAATTCAGCTTTTTATAATAACATCTAGAAGTTATTATAAATACTAAGATTATACATTGTGAATAATTAAGAATTATGGAGCTCGGCCCATGTAGGAGGCATGGACTAAGTGCTTTGACTGCATTATCTTACCCTCGTGAAATCTCGCTATCATAGGTGCTAGTTATGCCAATTTTACAGATGAAAATAGAGATTCAGAGAAGGGTAACTTGCCTAGCTAGTAAGTGGTAAAACTAGATCTGGAACCTAAGGGTATCTAAGACCAAAATACGTCATTTTAGCTACCATGCTATGTTTTTCCTCACAGTCCTTATCTGGTCTGTTTTTACTTTCCAGTCAAAATCTGAGCTAATGTTTTCCATTTCCCTGGCCTTTGGGAAAGCACTTGGACCCCAAATATCATCCCTTTCTTTGGGTGTCAAGCAGTTGTTGGGAAAACATAATTAAAAGCCAAATCTCTCAATCCAGAAAATCTTGCCACAAAGATGGAAGAGAAAGAGACAATTTTAATGTTGAAGAAGCATTAAGCCAGAATGTGATGAGCATCACAGGCAACCCACTGAAGGGACTGCAAGACAGAGGGAAATCTCGCTCTTTTATGTAGCTGAGTGGCGATTACATTAGATAGGTTTTGCAATTTGCAGTCAAGTGCCAAGTTAGACCCATCTCCTCCCAGGATGCTGGGGGATGGGCGTTACTTTTCTTAATGATTACATTCCAAAGAGATGGCTGCTGGGTCCTTGAGGAAATTTTCCCGAGTTGTGTGACTGGCAATTAAAGTCATTAAGAAGATTTACATACCTCTGAGAAGGATAGAGAAAGAAATTCTGAAGGAAAACAGAGGGAAGGGAGGAAAATCTTCTCCCTGATTTTCAACAGGGAGAATTAAGCCTCTTATTTCTAATTTGCACTTGCCTCTTACACTATCTAAATCTTAATTCTTCAGGATTACATTAAGCTTGACCCACCCTTCTCCATACACCCGACTTTTGGGGTCAGTAACTCTTTACTGCCCCTTCTCCAAAAATTTCCTGAAGAGTTCTCACCACACCACTCAACCTAGGATTTCCCTTCTCTGGTCTCTCAGCTGTCTCTAAAGCAGCTACCACTCTGAGACACAAGTTTACTTAGGAATAGCATTAGAGTGATCATTAGCTTCTCTTCAAATGAATTTACATTTCACTCACTCTGGGGGCTGGACTGGGAAAACTCCCAAATACACATCCTGTGGAGGACCCTACCTGCCCCCAGCATTTAGTGGCTCAGATTATACTTTCTGGAAGAGGTCAGCCTCCAGGAAGAATCTCTCCAGAAGAAAGATCAAAGTGGCCTGTCATACAGAGATCCAGTTTCCAGTTAAGTGACCAGAAAAAACAATTTACTGCCTGAGCTTTATATAAATCAAGCCTCAGTGGAATCCCAGGATTATGTAGGGGAGGAAAAAGTTTTCCTCCAGCCGCTTAAGGTTCCTGGCTGGGTCTGAAAGTTAAATTGACAAAGACAGATCAACAGGGGGAAAGCATACAGGTTTATTTAATACACGTTTGACATGACATAGGAGCCTTCATTAAGGAAATGAAGACCTGCAGAAACCATTAAACCTGAGTATTTTCATGCTAGGTTTGATGACGGGTGCACATTCGAGAAGGAACATGATAAGTTAAGGACTATGAGGTCAGTGTAGTAAACTGAGGGAAACTTAGCAAGGCCTGTTTCAGTCAGATTCCTCTGTGTGTCCCTTTGTCTTGGAGATCAGGATGCTCCTTTCCTCTGGGAGTAGGGAGGGCACCTCTCACGTGAGGGTCTTATGACCTGCTTGAGGGGAGAGGGGTGCGAGGTCAGAGAGACCAACTTGTTTCTACTGTTTTCTCAACCTCCTTCAGTCAAGGTGCTATATTTTAGGGTAGTGTGTTCTGAACGCCATCACTTACCATGAATTGCATCGTCCAACACAGGAGTGCAGCTCCTGAGGGTGCCTCCCCTCCAATTCTCCTTTTGACAATTCTTGTCCCCCTAGCATCTCTTTTACATACAGAGCTGTTTTTTAAAAACAGCTAATTTCATCTATGGATGAAGTGATATGATGCTGAAGGGGATCAGGATATGCCATCTCAAAATATGTCACTTTAGCTTAAGAATTATTTTCAGCTGGAGGCATTTGAGTTGCTGAAATCCCTTATCTGCCTCAAAGCAGTGCCTCAAATTTCACCACTCCTTTGGGTATCCACTTCCTTCTGTGATGTCTCTGTGCAAGTAAATTTAAAAATTAATAAACTTATATGCCTTCTCTCCTGTTAATCTGTATTTTGTCTTTTAAGTTTAATTTACAGGCCTCCCCAGCCACTGAACCTAAGATGGCAGAAGAAAAGTTTTTCTTCTTCTACGTCTAGGATTTGCTTTAAAATAATGTGGAAGGGGAGAATGGGTGGGAAAGAACTGACAATGGGTGGATGGTTGTTGAGGCTGGTGATACCTCATTTTGTATATATTTAACATTCACCATACTGAAAAGGTTAAAAAAAATAGTTGAGTTCTTCTGTTGCCAAGAATTTGCTGATTTGGTTTCCTATCTTTGGTTATGATTTTGATTATTAGGATAACAACAAGGAAGAATTTATGGTTGAAAATTCACCACCAGATTTTTGCAGGAGATAGTTGGTTGTCTCTATGGGTAGAGTAAGTGATCACCTGCATGTACACTAATACCTATTATGTATTGAAGGCCTACGATATACTAGACACCATGTGCAGTACTTCATAAACACTATTTTGAATCTTCACCAAAACCTGCCAGGTAGGTATTATTATCTCCGTCTTCCAAGCATGGGAACTGAGACTCTGATATTAAGTTAGCCAGGGTCACCCAGCCAGTAAATGACAGAGCTGGTATTCAAACCCAAGGGTGTCCCCCTCAACTCTCTGCTCCTTCATTTATATATTTGAGAAATGTTTATTGAATGCGTGTCATGTACCAGGCATTATTCAGAGCCATGAACTTGGAAAATGCCATCTTTGCCCAAATCAGCAGAACCTGCAATCTCCTTCTTCTACCCCGAACCACTTCCAACTCATGGATTTGACTCTGGGCAGGAAAGCAGGTTCTGACGCTTATCTTCTCCCAACTATATGGAAAGCCAAGGTACAGCAAAGGTATTGTCAGGAAAAATTATCCAAGTCTTGGAAATATGCTAAAAAGATTATTGAACGTCCTTTCAGTGAAGTGCTGGGCACTGTCTAGTGGATGCTTTGGGGATTCGCTGATTACATAGAGGTGACACTTTTGGTTGTCTTTTGATTGATGGATATTGTCCCATTTGATAAGGATAGAAGTTCTTTTACGGAAAACTGATAGCAATGTAAATGATTCTGACCAATAGCAAGAATATGGAGACAACTGATTTTTGCCCTGCAGAAAAAATCATCCTAAACATTACACTTTATTACTTGATATGACATTAACCAGACTTGTTCCTATTAGCAAAACTGTGTCAGCCTTCTTGATTGCCAGTGCCTGGCTGGTTTGGAGAAGAAGTCAGGGGCCAAATCATGGTAGGTCTTGCAGACTGTGAGTAGGAGTCTGGATTTTACTGAAAGTGTGATGTGAAGCCATTGGAAAGGTTTAAGCAAAGGAGTGACATAATGTGAATTACGCTCTCTAAGGACCACTGAGGCTGCAAGGTGTTCTGAAGTCAGATAGACATGGGGCTTTGGGAAAGCTATTGCATCTCTCTTGACTACAGATCCCTCACAGTAAGTAAAATGATAACTGCATGCAGGATTGTTGTGAAGATTACATGAGGCTAGAGACATGCATACCTATCCCTCCTGACATAAATCATGGGTCACTTACACGAGTGTGTCTGCACTAAGCTAGGCTGGGCTGACTTAGCCATTAGAAGCATCCAGGTGGCATCTTCTGAATGATCCTTACTTCCTCTCTAAAGGGAGAGGGGGTCATGGAGGTAGTTAGCCTAGGTAGGGGACAGGGGTGAAGGTGAGAATAAGAATTTAAACTCATGCTTTATGAGCCCCGGCAAGTCTGCAAATCTAGATTGAATAAGGAACAGCTGAACAGGGGTTTTGTTTTGTTTTGTCTTTGTAGACAAATGTGAAATATTCCTTATTGTTATTCTTGTGAAAGCCAGAAAGGAAGGAGGGAAGGAAGGAGGGAAGGGAAGGGAAGGGAAGGATGGAAAGAAGATGCCCTACATTGCAGATAGGTTTGAGTTGAAGAAATTCTCTCATGCATAGGTTTCTTGATCTTCCTTTTTGAAGGTCCCTGAGTACTGACTTTCTATCCCTTTTGCTTGGGGCAGTTCTTTAGGCCTAATTATAGGAAAGGGAAACCTGACCTGAAAAAACTCTGAGAAGAAAGAAGAAAAGAAAGAACCTTTGGTTCCCCAGAATGCCTGAGGATTCTCCTTACCCTTTACTGGTGGGGTGTCACCAAGGGTATCTTATACCTGGTAGAGCGCCTGGTGCAGCAACACCACCATGAGGTTAATATCATCTCCCCCACTGAACAGTTGTTGAAACTGAGGTCCAGAGAGCTTGAGTAATGCACAGCTGGTCAGTAGTGTGGCTAGTACAGAAAACAAATTCTACCTGACTCCAAATCTCACACTCTAAACCTCATGGTAGGTGTGTATCAGCATTTTCATATGGTTTGTTTTCTATTTGAGACATTGCCAGAAACCAGCAGTTAGTAAGGCACATCTTGGCTTTATGCCCTGTATTAGCTCAGGTCATATTTTGTATCATTGGATCTGATGGCTATTTCTCTGCCATGTGATCATTTCTGTGATCTTAGGAGAGTCTGTCTTCCTACCCCTGAATTGACAGAGTGAGATATGAAGCATTAAGACAGAGGAAGGAATATGTGTGTGTGTGTGTGTGCGAGAGGGAGAGAGAGAGAGGGAGAGAGAGAGAGAGAGAGAGAGGAGAGGCTCTGTGTGTTTTGGGGGCAGGGAGAATATGCTTATTTTAATTTTCGGAGACAATGCAGTAATTCATCATCACATAAATTCTGGTCTGTGGTAGCCCTTTGTGGTATTTAGCTCACTAGTAAAACTTTCTTCTTTCATTTGTTCCAATCGTAGCCATTTTTGTAAATGACTAAAGCAATTGGCTCCTTGGTTTATTTCTCCTCCTGAGATGTACGTAGGAGAAAGTAGAGTAAAACAGAGTTGTTTTTGAAACTAGCAAGAGAATCTCTGACACTCCTCCTTACATTTTTAAAAGAGGCATTTAAAAGCAGCCTTCTTCTTTGGTTAGTTCTTGCATATTTGCCTACAGAAGTGAGGAACTAATGGTGGTGGGTGAGACAGTGGGCTGCCAAGGCCATGTTCCACCCAAAAGCCATGTCATCACAATTCGGACTCACTCCTCAGCACTGGGCCTTATTCGTCATGACTCATTGGTTGTATGTGGACAAAACCCACCCAAACCAACTCAAGCAAAAGAATTTATTAAAAGGGCAAAGAGATGTTTTAGAATATTCCAAAGCAGGAATGCAGCTAAGCCAGGAGCAGATGGGAACCACAAGAGTGTGTCTCTGTGTCTGCTTCATTTTCCTGTCTTTCTGCAGTCTAGCTTCCTCTGATTTTTTGATTTTGTTGGAAAAAACTAGTTTTCCAACAGCTTTTGAGTTTAAATGTTATAGTTGTGATTCTCCAGAAATATTTATCTTTGTCTCTGTCTGAGCCACACTTCCCACCCCTTTCTCTCTTTCTCCAGTGAGAAAAGAAGAGACTCTGATTTATTAATCTTGGTCAGTTGCCCACCCCCAGGCCAATCACCCATGGCCATGGTATTGCAGAACTTTATACTACAGAGCAAGGCTGCATAGAGCTCAGTGGCTATGACCATGTGTATGGGGCTGGGGTGGGGGGTGTCCACTGTACATGTGTTGGTTTGCAAAGGTATATTTAACTGTGTTTCTTGGGATTTTCCAGGAACGATGGAAGCTGATGGCTATGTAGTGGTTGGTCTGATCAGACAGGCTGACCCTCATAACTGGAGTCATATCTCTCATGATTGTGATGTATTCTGTTTTATTTCCTATAACTTTAATAGTGGTTCCATGTCATCTCATGAGAAATTTATTCACTGTAGCTTTAAGGAGGCAAAATGGAGCAGCAACAGCGTCCAAAGATGAGCTTAAGAAAGAAAAACAGTTCTGGGAAAAGGAGTATATAATTTCCCATGATTTTCTTTTAATTCAAAGATCCAGAAGCCTCCAATATTAAGATGCAAATTGAATAAAATTTGTGTCCTCCATGGCCAGCACTGGAGAACAATTCTCCTCCAAAGGTGAAGGGGCTGGACCTCATGGTCCTGACTCTTGTCTTCTATCATCATCCGACTTTTAAGAATCTCCTATCATTTTCCACTGTTACCATCATTTTATTTGGGCTGTAGGTGATCTTTAATATTTCTTCTCATGGACGGACACTTGACTGCCCTGACACCCCAAAACTCAGTGGTGGCAAAGTTGGCACGTTCAAACAAGATTTTACTTAAGGTCAAGAGAAATGAGATAATATAGCTTACGAAATAGAGTCACCCTTTATGAACATTTGGAAGAGTGTGCTTTCCATTTCTTTCTATTTGTATTTGCATCTTTGCTTTTCACAGTACTGAGGAGTGTGATGAGCACATGCAAAAAAGCACTGAGTTCCGTCCACAAGTGAGTGTTACTAGGCAGTGGGGGAGAGGATTTGTTGTCAAAGAATGGTTGGATAGAATATTCCTACTTCACCCCCGTGGTTTCTGTCATCACGTAGTTTTTAAAAATCTTCTCTGCAAAGTTCACTTTTGTCGTTGTATTTGTTTTCTAATACTGTTGTAACAAATTACCACAAACTTAGTGACTTAACACAAACTTATTATTATATACCTCTGGAGGTCAGAAGTCCAACATGGGTCTCACTGGGCTAAAATTAAGGTGTTGACAGTCTTTCTTTCTGGAGACTCCAGAGGAGAAGTGTATGTATGTATTTTACGTTTTCTAGCTTCTAGAGGCCACCCACATGGATTGGATTTTTGACTCATTTTTCCATCTTCAAAGCCAGCAATGTTACATATCTCTGACCCTTCTGTGGTCATGTCTGCCTCTGACCACAGCTGGGAAAGGGTCTCAGATTTTAAGAACCCATGTGATTGGGCCCACCTGGGTAATCCAGGGTAAATGCCTGATCTCAAGGCCCTTAACTTAATCCAATCAGCAAAATCTCTTTTGCCATGTAAAGTTACATATTCCCAGTTTCTGGGGATTAGGACACAGACATCTTTGGAATGCCATTATCTGGCCTATCATGGTCACGCAAACCACTTTTGATTAGAGGAAAAAAATTCTATCATGAACATGAAATAACTGAAACCTTTTCTGCCTTCCAGGGAGATGATATAGTTCTTCTCCATAGTAGATTACAATTTTTTTTACTTCTATTAGGAAAACACAGTCATCACTTGGTCTTAACAGACCTTTTTGGCTATGAAAGGCCTTCCTAGACTTGGATAAGATGGGAAAGGTTCAGAAGAAGAAGAAAGTTGCTCCAAATGATAAAGTAACATGGACTTTGGGAAACTGCACATATGCACATATACCCAATATTTATCAAGAACACTTGCAACCCATTTACACACCCAAATTAATAAACCTCTAATTTAGACTCTCCAATGTGACTGAAATTCCAAATTTTCCTCTGTTTTGTAAATTTTTTAAAAAGAGAACATTGCTTTTGACCTCATATTATGTGACACACATGGAATCTATGTGGAGCAGGGCTTGGAGAGCTTCCTTTGCCTTAGTTGGAGTTTATAGGGATTTTTCCTTATTCCCTGTTCCAGGGAGAAATGTCTACCCATGAAACCTTGCTGCCTTTGAAATGGTAAAATATCACACACAAGCGCATGTAATAGTGGGGGTGTGGGGAAGGGGAAGATCTCTGGAACTTTTTCAACTTGCAAGACTAAAACTCTATACTTGTTAAAAAGCAACTCCCCATTTTCCCCTCTCCCCAGCCCCTGACCACCACGATTCTACTTTCTGTCTCTCTGATTTTGGCTATGCTAAATATTTCATATAGGTGGATTCATGCAGTATTTGTCTTTTTATGATAAGCTTATTTTATTATACTTAGCATAATATCCTCAAGGTGTATCTGTGTTGTAGCATGTGACAGGATTTAGTTCTTTTTTAAGGTTGAATAATATTCTATTGCATGTATATACCACATTTTAAAAATCCATTCATTTATCAATGGACATTTAGGTTGCTTCAAACTTTTGGCTGTTGTGAATAATTCTGCAATGTACACAGGTGTACAGATATCTCTTTAAGATCCTGTTTTAAATTTTAATTGGATATATACCCAAAACTGGGATTGCTGGATCCTATTGCCATTCTATTTTTAACTTTTTTGAGGAAACTTCGTACTGTTTTCCACAGTGGCTGCACCATTTTACATTCCCATCAACAGTGCACAAGGGTTCCAATTTTTGCACATCCTTACCCAGACTCTTTTATAGCTGGGTTTTTCATGTGGCTTAACTGATACCAAGCATATGCCACTGAGAGATGTGGAAGGCAGAAGTTCACATTGTGAAGCTGTTCCTGGGCAAGCGAGGTGTGAGATGTTTGGTTTTCTGTGACAGAAGTAGCTGAGGTCCCAGTGGCTGGTACTTAGCTTTGGGGATGTCATGAAGCAGAACATGGGACATCGATTTCACTTGCATGGAGATCAGTAGAGACAGTGGGCAGCCTTCTGACTGTGGCAGCAAACTCCGCAGTATTGTTCTGGAAGTTGTTCCTGGAATCTCAGCCTGGTGCCTGCATCTCCTGCTCTTCCAGTGATTTTGTAAACACCTAATTCTAGGAGTGATGGAGGGAGTGGGGAATCACATGGTAAAACCTGACTCCCAGTTGTCTGCCTTCTGCTTAAACTTGTTGGAGGGGTCCCTGTTATCTGTGACTGAACCCTGACTGACATAGACCCTCCCTGGTGGGAGCTGCAACGTGAAATAGGGGAGCTTTCAATGCTTATGTTTCAGCTATGCGAGAATGCTTATTTCTCTAAGAGAGAATGGAGACAGCACAGACAGAGACAGAGAGTTTAAGTAAGACTGAATTTAGGTTCCCACTATCCGGGAGGCCCCGCAATGCATATTACCAGTTCATAATTTGGTTATACAACCTGCTTGTGATTACAAGAGGTACCCCCAAATCTTTACTATGAATTCTGCCTTTTGCTTAAGCTCATTCGAGATGGATTTCTGCCACTAGCCAATCAAAAGTTGCATTGGGGTGTAGAGTACCTTGGAGATGTTATTACTGGATTATAACTTTAAATAATTAGCCTATTAAGTGAGTCCTCCTCTTTGCCAAATTTACTGTTACTTATTCTGATCATTTAGAGTTTGGAGTGAGAAGGTCAAACCCAAGGCCAGGGCTTGCGTCTGCTTTGGTTCACAACTACAGCTGTCATCCTAACAGATCTTTCACTGCTGGAAAATCATGTCAAATTAAGGGGCCTACTGTTGGCAGCTTAAAAATCTAGGAAGTGTACAAGTAGCGTATAACTGGGGCACAAGTGGGCCACCAAGCAAACTGCTCCACCTAAGACAGTGCCGCCTTCCTACTGGGAGGTGGTGCTCTGCCTTATAAGTGGCTCTCCAGGGTGGCAGTTTCAAACTTAGGAAGATGCGCCTGTCTTTCACTCAAACCCAGTGGAGCAATAAGCAACCCCACAGCTAAATACATCCTGTCCTGAAAAGTGGCCTATTTGAAATTTCAAGCAAAATGTTTCTGTTAGCAACTTAACTAGTAACTGTAAACTAATACCCCTAAGCCTTGCCCATAACCACCACGGGGTGGCAGCCAGCTGCCAAGTGTCAGATCAGCTATAGGAGACAATTTTCCAGCATGTGTGGCCACCCCGTGTGTGCTTTTTTGTTTGGAACCCTAACACCTACCCCTTGCTGAAAGCATACCCCTGGTGGTCATGTTTCTCCATGTGATCCCTGCTCCCTTTGTTACTCCTGCTTTTCAAATCCTTTGACCTGCCCTTGGAGGAGCCAATCTTTGACTAGCCAGTGATCCACCAGACTTGTTCTCCAGAAAGTGAAGTAAGGAAGATAACGACCTCATTGGTAGTGAGGACTGGAGTTCAAAGAGCCTATGGACTAAAAGCAGAAGCAGTGAAGGAAAAAAATTAATTGGATTTCATCGAAATTAATAACTTTAGTTTATCAAAGAATACTGTCAAGAAAGTGAAGAGACAACCCATAGAACGGGAGAAAATATTTGCAAATCATATATCTAAGGGACTAATATCCAGAATATATAAAGAATTCTTTCAACCCAGTAACAAAAGACAGCCCAATTTAGAAAATGAGCAAAGGATATGAATAGACATTTCTCCAGATAAAGTGTACAAATGGCAAATATGTACATGAAAAGATGCTTAACATCATTAGCCATTAGGGAAACGCTAATAAAACCAACAGTGAGATACCATTTCACACCCACTATGGTGGCTATAATACATTTTTTAAAAAGGAAAATAACGAGTGTTAGGGGTTGGAGAAATGGAACCCTTATACATTCCTGGTGGGAATGTAAAATGGTACAGCTGCTGTGGAAAATAGTCTGGCAGTTCACCAAACAGTTAAACATAGTGTTACCATATAAGACCCAGCAATTCCACTCCTAGGTATATGCCCAAGAGAGTTGAAAACATGTTCATACAAAAACTCGTATATGAATGTTTGTAGCAGCATTGCTCATAATAGCCAAAAATAGTGAAATCAACCCTGCCCATAGTGGCTTACAGTCCTGGGGTGGGGTAGGGAATTAGACTGGGTTATATGTGCAGAGAAAGATGTGAGAGGCAGAGAGGTGGTCCCTGCCTGGGGGTGCTTACACTCTGCTGGGGCAAAGAGACTAAAATCAATAGAAACATACACACATGTAAACCCTATACATAATCAGGAACTGGGTTGAAACAAGGATAAATTTTGGTAAAAAAGCTGGACCTTAAGCAAGGTTTAGTTTGGTGGGGAAGTGGGCTGAGGAGAGACCCTCATGATGCAGAGGAACAAACCAGGGCCAGGGCTCAGGCACTGCAATGCTAATGCAAATGCCAGCTTGGCCACTAGCTGTATGAGTATTTGTAATTTTCTGGGCCTCAACTTCCCAGATTGCAAAAGGGGGAGGTAGATTAGTTAATGTCTATGGTCCTCTAGGGTTTTTACAAGTTGTTTTTTCCAGATATAGTGGAAAATGGAATTGGTTTGATAAGGGAGGAAAGTCTTGGGAAGAGAACTATAAAACTTATTAGCAAAAGCTAATTCTTCTGATTAGGGGCCACTATTGGCATCTGAAAAGGGATGTTTTGTAGGTTTATTCTTATGGATGTTTGTAGGATTCAGGGATATTTATGTACATGACTGAAGGGGAGGAGGAATGGAATTCCATGTACATCACTGATATTTGACTAAGTGATCTAGTTGATTCTACCACCTGCCCAGATATGGCATATTTGTGCATAAGATTGAGACTGTGGAAGCAAAAAGCTGTGGGGAAATATGGCATTTTGAAAGAATAACTCCTTGTACTTTTTGTAGTGTGCATAGAGGCAAGACAGAGAGTAGAAGATGAAGATGCCCTTATGTGGCTAGAACTCAGGGCTCACTCACTGACCACAGCTGTCCCCCGTAACTCTCCACTCCTTCATTCCTGCCAGACAACCTTTTCTCCACATCACTTCTCATCCCTCTGTCATTCTTGATTCTTTCAGTCCGTCAGTCCTCTTTTGACTCCTCTTGACTCCTTATAAACTCTGAACTCCAAATCAGTTGTTGCCTTACCCCCAACAATTCTCAAATTAGTTGTCCCTTTGCCCTCCCACCCTGTCTTCCACATCAGTGGGAGCTCCCTCAATCCCCCTCATCCCTGACAAAGTTCGCCCAATCTTCCTTTCGGGACTTATACCCTGGGAATTTCTCTATATCTTTTCAAACCTCCTTCTCATCTCAGCCAAAATTCTACCATGCCCCCTAGCAAGACTAGTTCCTGATACCTGTCCCTTTAATAATGCTGTATATCTGTATATTTTGTCCCTTTCCTCTGGCATTTTCCAGTTTACAAAAACAAACAAACCACTTCTTCTTGTCCAGCTTTAATACTCAGAAATATTGGTAATAAACAAAAATAAACAAAGTAAACTTAATGTTTTAACCCGGTCTGTTAGCTGTTGTTGAAATTTGAGGGAACAGAGCTTCAGATCAGGTTATGGAGTAGAAGGGCACACATTCTGAATAGAAACCCCAACTCAAAGGGGCTTCAACATTGAATGAAAATTCTAAAGAGGGGCTGGCCACAGGGAAGACTTGATTTTGTGACTCACTGATGTCATCAAGAACCTGGTTTCTTTCATTTTGTCTGTTACCCCTTCCATGGTGTCAACTTCATTTAAAATAAGCTCTTCTTGTGGTCCCAAGATGCCTGCAAGCACTCCCTGAGCTATGGGCTTTCTATACAGGCAAGAGAAACTTCATTGCAACCTCCCCAGCCAAAGTCCTGATGTTTACTCTGAGTCGTCTGACTCAGGTTGTATGCTCACCTCTGATCACTGTGGTTATGAAGGGAAATGTAATGATTGCCATAGCCTCAGTCACATGCTCTACTCCTATAGCTGGAGCGGAGTTTTCTTTCCTGAAACTATATGGCTCCCTTAAACTAAATCATAGTGCTTGCCCTTTGCTCATTTACCTACAGGACACGCAGATAGGTTTGGACCACTTACTGACTGCTCTCTGAACCTACATCTAGTTGGTGCTCTAACTTTTCTTAGCTCCAGTCCTTGCACTCAGTCAGAGCACTAGATGTTAACAAAGTACCATGTGGAAAACTCCAGAACCGTGTGTGGAAGCCTCTGGGCAGAGATGAAAGGATGCAGAGAAGTGATGGGGTGTGGGGTAAGGACTGCTTAGCCATATAATAGTCATGTGGTGATGTCATGACTTTAACTCTCCAAACATCTGCTGGGAGGCTCCTATTGCTAAAAGTGGAACAGCTGATTAGAGGACAAAATGAATTCTGACCAGAAAGGAAAAGCCAGTTGGTGAAACAGAAGGTATGGGTAACATGGGAGGAAGTGTGAGTCACCTTGAAATTCATCATGGCAGAGAAAGGGAACAAATGGGTATGTTCAGACACATCCACTGGCTTTTTTTTTTTTTAATCAGAGAAAGGTAAAATGAGTCCATAGTCAGTTTCTAAAAGGGACTATCGCTTAAGAAGAATAAGTAGCTTTTAAAAAAGGAATGCTTACTCTGTAATTTTGGGTTAGCCTAATGAGAAGGACACTGAGAAGACATTAAAGAAATAAAACATGCTCAAGGAACAACCCAAGCTTAGATTTAGAAAGAACAAAAACAATCTCAGAAGCAGGCCACATAGTTAAGGATGCATATAAGACCACAGACATGGCACAAATCTATACGGATGCTCCATCCTGAACGCTAACTGTGAATATGTTGAGACTTGAGAAAATGTTAAAACCAAACACTGTAGAGTATAAAGAAGCAGAAATATAATGTTGTACACAGGAAACTTATATAATGTTACAATCCAATGTTACATCAATAATAATAAATAAAAATTCTTTTTAAAAAAGTTTGGTGTTTTCACTTATTTTTTAAAGCAAAAAAAAAAAAAAAAAAGCCCACAAAAAAGGAAGAGATCATTGTCTGGGGAAGATGTATAAAGAGAAAGCAGAACCCCTCAGCTGCCTTTTTTGCCTACCTTTCCCCTCTTAAGGAAACGTTTTTTTTAACATAGAAATGCTAGTACGTCAGAGAGAACTGTAGTCCGAGAGAATAAAGATGATAGTAAGAGTATTAGCCCATTAAAATGCATTTCAGTACTTAAGCCAAATGAATTATAGCCAAAGATACTGAAGCAACTTGCTTATGTGTTTATCTTGGGATCTGTAATAGGCAGAATAATGGCTTCCTCCAAAGATGTCCTCATCCTAATCCCTGAAATCTGTGACGATGCCACCTGACACAGCAAAAGGGACTTTGCTGATGTGATTAAATTAAAGATCTTGAGATGGAAAGATTACCTGGTTTTCTGGATGGGCATAATGTAATCACAAGGATCCTTATAAAAAGGAGGCAGGAAAACCAGAGAAGATGATCTGATCATGGAAACAAAGGTCAGAGTGATGTGATTGCTGGCTCTTGTCCGTGAACCAAGCAAGTAATGTGGTGGCCTTTAGAAGCTGGAAGAGGCAAGGGACTGGGTTCTGCCCTCAGAGACTCCAGAAGGAACGCAGCCCTGCTGATACCTTGATTTTAGCCTGGTGATACTGATTTCAGACTTCTGAACTCCAGAACTGTAATATGACAAATCTGTGTTTTTTTAAGCCAATAAACATATGGTAATTTGTTACAGGAGCAATAGGAAACTAATACAGGATCATTACTTCAGACTTGGAAAACCATTGCAAAAAGAAGTTACCCAAGGCTGGTGGTGGGCATGTTCCAATTTTATAAGGAGAATTCACAAACTTGATATTAATTATTGGAGAAATTTTTTATTAAATTACTAAACAAGTAGTTTGCAAGCACTTAGAAAGGAAGGAAATCATCAGGAACAAGTATAAATGAACTAAGACTCAATTATCTCCAAATAGGTGACTGAGGTTTTCAACCTATTAGAGTTATTATTAGGGATATGTCTGTGTGGAGCAAACAAAAGATTCAGCAAAGCTTTTGATAAAGTGCCCTATGATAATTATGCAGACAAAATAAATAAATGTAGACTAAACCACAGAAAATTTAGATGAATTCATAGTTGACTGAACAAATGTACCTGAAGTATGTTGATTTAATGGATCAAAGCCAATTTGGAAAAAAAAAGTCTTCCCTGATTTTTTTGACCAAATCCTATTAAGAGTTTTTAAAATCAACAACATGGATGGCTGTGTAAATGTATCCTACTAAGACAATATTAATAGGTGTGTGGAAAGAATTAGTATTTAAAAAATCTTAGGGTGGAAAAGTTGGACATAAGCTAGCAAGATAAAATTGAAAAGGGATGTATGTAATATCTGGCACTAGTTTTAAAAAACATTTGCAAAATTACAGTGTAGGAGAGATCTGGAATGGCAGAAATTCTTATTTCAGAACAAAATGATACTTGGCGATTTTAGTTGATGATGAATGAACTTTGAAACAAGTAGGGTGTGGTCTAACTACGAGTTGATCTTGGGTTGCATTTTTGGAAGCTAGACCTTCAGATCTGCCGTGGTCTAACTGCTGCTGGAGTAGGGACCTGGTTTTGCCACCACACAAGCAGGCTGTGGTCTAAAGGACTCTGGAAGCCGTATCTGTGATCGTGGGTCCTGAAGATATAAATATGCATGTGTCTCATGGGGCCAATGCATAGACCAGCTTGGTTAGAGTGGAGGACTCTCGTTGGAGAAGAGATGAGAAGAATCATGTTGGCAGGGTAGGTTAAGGCAGATTGCGGAGGCTAAGCTCTTGAATTCCCAGCCTAAAGAGTGTAAGTCATCTTTTAGGCAATAAGGAGGTTTCAAACATTCTTAAGTGGTAGAGGGCAGATGAGAATTGTGTTTTTGAGGTTAGATCTGACATTTTGAATGACACAGAGGCAATGTGATGGAAAAGTAAGAGTGAGGTGGTATTCTGGTCTTCAATTTGCTGGATATTTAACTCTTAGCAAGATTCTTTACCTCTCTGTCTCCTTTACCTTCCTGTCTCCTTACCTGTGATATGGAAATAATAATAGAATTTACCTTATAAAGTTGTTTGAGGATTAAAGACTTGTATGAATTGCTTGGAACAGTTCCTCTTATAAAATAGTGCTCAACAAATTCTAGCAAGTCACTACTATTAGAGTTCAAACTGGAATGCGTGGACACTAAAAACTACAGAAAGGGAGGGACAGCTGCATGGAGCATGATGAAGGCAAAATCCAGAGGCCTTGTTGCTTTCCTGGACCCTAGCCTGTTCTTAGCTGTCTCTCTTGTGTGTTCTCGCCTTTGCTCTCATCATGGCTGCAGGGCTGGGTCTGCATGGTGCTCCACCTGGTTGCCTTGCAGCCTGAAGTCTTCCCCTCACCCATGCCCAGAGTGATTTCCATAGCCATTTAACTCTTACATTATATTTCCTTAATTATCTTTTCATGTGTACACATGTCTCACTCTGCTCAGTTCAGCCTTATTGAGGTCAGGGACTGTTTTACATATTCCTTTTTATCTCCCACAACATCTGGCGCAGTGTCTTGCACATGCTCCAAAACTGAATATTATTGATAAAGGCACAGGTTAAGTTAGTGATGACTCCAAGCTTCCAAGCATTTGTTATGGGGAAAATGGTGGTGCCGAGGATGAAAGAGTGAAGCACAATGAGAAGCAATTAGCTTTAAAAGTCAATGCGCTGATCTCCCTGTTCTATGCAGTTGCTTCCCACTAGCTATCTATTTTACGTTTGGTAGTGTATATATGTCCATGCCACTCTCTCACTTTGTCACATCTTACCCTTCCCCCTCCGCATATCCTCAAGTCCATTCTCTAGTAGGTCTGTGTCTTTATTCCTGTCTTGCCACTAGGTTCTTCATGACCTTTTTTTTTTTTTTCTTAGATTCCATATATATGTGTTAGCATACTGTATTTGTTTTTCTCTTTCTGACTTACTTCACTCTGTATGACAGACTCTAACTCCATCCACCTCACTACAAATAACTCAATTTCGTTTCTCAGCTCTGTGCTTTGTGACCACCTAGAGGGGTGGGATAGGGAGGGTGGGAGGGAGGGAGATGCAAGAGGGAAGAGATATGGGAACATATGTATATGTATAACTGATTCACTTTGTTATAAAGCAGAAACTAACACACCATTGTAAAGCAATTATACTCCAATAAAGATGTTAAAAAAAAAAAAAGAAGTCAATGCATTCAGCTTGGGGTATAGTGAGGTCATAAATTACTTGGGGTTAGTTTCCAAAAACACTAAAGCAGAAATCTAATGGAGACAAAATTACCATTTAAATCCCTTAAATCTCAAAGTCTCTCTATAAGTGATTTCAGTTGCGTTGGAACTGGTCATTCTCTCTTCAGTTGAACACAGATAAAGTTATTGGGTTATGTTTGGAGGACATGCTGCACCAAAAATTATGCTTTCCTGGGTGTGTGAGTATGTGGTGAGGGTTCTGTCTGCATCGTTCCAAAGTGGGTCTTGTGAATTATGCATATTCACACTGTATAAGATTGGACTCCATTGTAATTATGTGGCTTTCAGGTAGAGAGGATGAATTCCCCCCACTCTTTTTACTCTTTCCTCCTTCTCTCCATAGTTGTGCCTCCACTTTCTACACTATCCCAAATACCCATACAGGGTAAGAAAGCAAAGAATATTCAGGAAATGCTCTTCATTCCTTCAGCAGATGTGGACTATTGCATCAATCAGCAGATTAGTAGACCGTTTGGGATTAAAAATCTATCAGCCTAATACTGTGTATAACTATTCACAGTGATAATTCAGAGGGGACATTTTAAAAACATCAATTAACTTTGGAAGGAAAAGTGCATATCCAAGTGCAATGTTTCACTTAGTTAGACTTAAGAAACAATTTTAACAATCCTGATGAATGTGGAAGCCAACAATTGAATAAAACAACCCTTTAGGCATCTCATCCTGGGAACAATCTAGCCATGCAGTGATGGTCAATAGACAATAGTTGACTGATAGAAATTAGCCAGGAGCTAAGCCTAAATATGAGCAACATGAGTTCTTCACCTCAAATGCCTGAGAAGGGTTACCTTGTTTTGTTGATATTGCTGTTAAGGAAAAATAAAATCATGAATCTGGATATCCTTCCCCTTAATATTAACCATCTGCCCAAATGTAACCTACTTATTTCCTAGCTGACATTCGACTTTTGTGGTTCTTTCTTTTCATAGTGATTATATGAAAAGTCCCTAATGGTGACTGGTGTTCACTAATGTAAAGTGGAAGCATCATTTGGAGGCTGGCTTCAAGTTCTTCTTCAACTACAAGCCCCCTTCTCCAAAATTCCTTAGATTCAAATATTAAAACTCCAAGAGGATGGCAAGGCAAACCCATGTTCCTTGTGAAAACCTCCCAAAGGAAATCTGTTTTGAAAATTCTTTTAGAAGGTAAGAAGGAAGAGTTGAGCAAAAGGATGCAAGGCCAAGGTCAATGAGCGCTGACTGAAGGGAAAAGGGATGTCAGCCTGTTTTTTGGGATCCCCCCAGGTGCAGAGAGGAATAGTTACTCTGCTAATGGTGAGCAGCTGTTCAAACAGAGGTGCTAACCTCAACTGTCTTAACTAAAAGTGGTTGAAAAAATAATGTTTAAAACAAGTGACAAGAAGCTATCTCTAAATTTGAAGGATTATGCAGCAAAGGTGGGATTAGAAGATACTCCTTAAACTAAAGCTACTGAATATTTTGCTCAAACTTTGACTTTTGTTTGGTTTATTGCCTGCATGCAGTTAGTCCCATTAGAGAGAGAAGTACTTGCTTCCATGAGCCCAAGTGTTTATTGCGTAGGTAACACTGGGGAGACTCCAAAAAAATTTGGAGTGATACCCATAACTAGTCACACCCTTGGAAGTTTTCTCATCAGCCTGAAATATGACTGAGTCTTAAAATGTTAAACAGAAGAGAGAGTTAATTTTTGTTGAGCCTTATTTCCATTGGTAAGAGAATTACAAATAACTGCAATGAGATGCCTGGTGAGGGTCCTTGTTACATTGCTCCCTAGAGGGAGAGGCATTCAGTGTACCCCTATTTATCAATCAGTATTTTCCACTTCCCTGTAAGCCTTTTAAATAACTAATTCAATGTGCTGCTCTGGAGGCTTCCTGGGGCAGAGGCTGTGTTGCATGTGCCTTTGTGTTTTTCCAGCCCCTACCTTTTCTGCAGTAGGTTTGATTCACAGTGACCCAGGAGGATCTCATGAACGTTTAAAGCCCCATTGAGTGGAGAGCAAATGTAGGCAGAGGAAGTGGAGAGACTGGCTTGTTTCTCCCTTGGTGGGTGATGATGTGTTGGAGATGGATGTGAATGCCAAGAGTCCGAAGGAGAGAGAGACACAACTTGAACTGGAATTCTAAACTCTGTTCCAGCAACTGCTGTGTGATGGACACAGTTGCTCTTGAAGGTAGAAATCTGTTCTGTTCCAGATTCTCTGGCTTTTATTCTCAGATGTTGACCATAATTTCAATCCAGTTGAGGTGGATACTGTGTTAGTGCAATTTACGTTGCACCACTTAGAAAATGTTTCCCTTTCACTTGGCCCTGACCTATGTGTTTCTCCCTCTTACGTCATCCTCTTGCAGAGATAAAAGGCTCTGCAAAGACTTAATGGTTTTACAGCCATGCAGCTGGCTGCAGTAGATCACAGAGCTCAGTGCAGAAATCCTATTATTTCCTTTGTCTGAGATGAAAACCAATACTTTGTGGGGGCAGGGGGGGAGGGAAGGCCCTCTGCTGCAAGGTTGCTTGATGTTAAGATTTTGTTCTAGAAAGGACAGGTTCTCTGATGCAGCTTGATTCCTGGGTCACAGAAGCTCACTTTTCTCTCCACTTGGTGCTGGTCACCTGAACACACTTGGGATCCAGAAAATAGGATAAAAGAACCCCTTAGTCTAAGTTTCTGGCTCCTTTAGGGCTGAAGATGAGTGGTTGAACTAGCATTAAATATCCTAGGCCAATGATGATGGTGATTCCAACAACTTACTGTCAATGTAGGAGATACATGGGGAGTAATTTGAAAAGAAAAGCTGCCACTGAGAACACCTAAGCCTTGGAAAGCAAATGTAGAAAGAAATTCATTCATAGAGAGGTAAGATAGCCAGAAACACCACTCTCTGGGGTTTTTCATTTGCTTAGGGTAGGTAGGAGAATTTCCAACTCCAAAACAAAGATAGAATATTTATGTCTCATTTTTGAAAAGAAGTAGCCATTGAAAAATGCAAAAAGAATAGAAACAGCTACATAGTTTCATAGTTATCAGAAACCACTCTGTCACCCTACCTGATACTCTCATATGTTCCCTCTCCATTTTGTCCCAACAATCTTGTAAAACGATATGATTATGAGCTTCTTCACAAAGGAGCCCGGAGAAGTGACTTATTCAAGGACGTGAAATAATTAAAATTAGAGCTGGGATCAAAAACTGGGCAGGATGGGATAGGGCAGGAGTATGGACCTTGAAGTTAAAGAGATCTGGCTTTGAATTCCTGTTCTGCAGCATAAGAGCTCAGATCTCTTATCCAAGCATTCATTCCTTTATCTATAAAATGGTGAAATAGTTCTTACCTTGGTGATATGTTATGAGGATTACTGATAACGTACATAACTGTATTTTCCCCATAATAATCCTGTAGAGTAGGTGAAAGGGAACAGTGAGTAGTAAGACAGAAAGGAAATTGGACTCAGATTATGGAGGAACTAAAATCCATCAGCTCTGCCTGTCAAGATGCTTGGCCACAAGGGATAGAGATGGGCTTTGACCAGCAGTGATATGGCATGGCTGAGCCTATTATAGGCTCAGCGGAAGCTTATAGGAAATATAGCACTGTAGAATAGCAAAGCTTTTCCTATATGGCCATAGTTAGACTTTTTTATTTTTATTTTTTAAAATTTATTTTACTGACGTATAGTCGATTTACAATGTTGTGTTAATTTCTACTGTACAGCAAAGTGATTCAGTTATATATACATTCTTTTTCATATTCTTTTCTATTATGGTTTATCAGAGGATATTGAATATATTGTAGTTCCCTGTGTTATACAGTAGGACCTTGTTGTTTATGCATTCTCTATGTAATAGTTTGCATCTGCTAATCCCAAACTCCCAATCCATCCCTCCCCCACCCACCCCTCCCTCTTGGAAACCACAAGTCTGTTCTCTATGTCTATGAGTCTATTTCTGTTTCGTAGATAAGTTCTTTTGTGTCATATTTTAGATTCCACATATAAGTGATATATGGTATTTGTCTTTCTGACTTACTTCACTTAGTATGATAATCTGTAGGTCCATCCATGTTGCTGCCAATAGCATTAGTTCATTCTCTTTTAAGCCATAGTTAGACTCTCGAATACAAACTCCAGCCTAAAAGTATAAAAGGCAGGAGTCTTACTTTACATGGGATGCTTTGTCTTTTGAACCTCAGCCATGCCCCTATGAAGAGCTAGGACCCACTCACTCAAGTATCCTCTCCTGTTGTCTACAATTTGCTTATTGGCTGGTTTGGGAATAAACTGAAGTTAAAGCATTGTTAAAACCTCTTCCAAGTCATCATTCTTGTCAGTCCTCAAATTTGGACCATCCCTGTATGGTCTGGCCTAGCTAACTAATTTATGCCAAAGAATAATGAATTAAAAAGATACAGAGTAGGTCAGGGGATGAAAAGAAATGCTGAGCAACCAGACCTCCATAGAAGGGAGTCTGGGCTTATTTGAGATCTACTGGAGGCAGAAATGACTGAGCAGTCTTTCAGGGGTTCCACTGATGGGTTGATTAGTTTCAATGATTTTCCCAAACTTGGGCCACTTCCCTGAAGATTCAAAGTCCTAGAGGAAAAAATCTGACTGGTCCAGTTCAGGTCACATGTTCACAGTCTCAGACCCTATCCAATGAAGGAGGGGCATTTTTTTCAAGGAAGTTAAGGTAGAAGGGAAGCTGAGTAGGTCAAAACATCTGGCCGTCTCTCCTCCTGTTAGGACACTCAGTAGAAAAGTTACAGTCTCCTGATGTTGTAGCCCCCACAGTCTTTCTCTGAGGAAAGCTGCCTCTGCAGAGTACAGTGAAAGAATGATTAACCAAAGCCTGTCCACATTTTGCATATCACTCCTGGGCTAAGTACATCTATGCCTGTTAGTGAGTGAACAAGCTTCAGTATAATCTAATATGAAAACTGCTGCTGAGCACCTCACAGTTCAAACACTGCAGGGCTGCATTTTGAACAAGAAGTCAGTATTTTGGCATCTATGCACATATCTGGAAATACGCCTCCTGATATGTGAATAAGAAGCTTATTCAATTCTAGGTTTTGTTGCTTAGAAAGGTATCTCTCCTAAGCAGCTGGAAAACAGGAGCTGTTTGGGATTGCAGCAGGAAGAGTCACGGAAGGGCTGATGTCTTGGCCACCTTAGTTTTCTGGGAAATGGCAGATAAGTCTCAGCTGTTTTGTCCCTGCAGCCTAATATTCTGGTTCATCCTGGGTCAAAGCATTCAGAAACAGCTCTTCAACACCCAATCCACCTCCCTAAGCAAAGTGGCTTCACTCTGAGGCCTGATTCTCTATCCCTGCCCCCTCTCCCTACATTCTCAGGGGCCAAGGACTCTCTCCCCACACAGCCCTATCAGAATCTGTTTTTAGCAAAGGATGTGAAGTACTCATTCATAAAAAGAGTAAACAATAGCTAATATTTGTATAACGCTTCATATGCTTCTAAATGTTATCTCTTTCAATCTTTGCAATGACCCCAAGAGCTGGAATGCTCATTTTCCCCTTCATATCCTCTCTGTACCTTTCTCTATCCTTCTGACTGTCCCCAGGAGACTGACTTTATATGGACTATGTCACAGGCTTCCTTGCCCATTGGTTTTTTTTCTTGGGTTTGGCCAATGGGAGGCCCCAGCAGGATAGAGGTGGGTGAGAGGAGAAGGAAATCAAGGTATGTTTTCCCCTGGCTCCCTCCGTGCTGGACCAGGGATTAATACCATCTGTGTTTCCCTTGAAAGGCCACAGCTCCTGCTGTGTAGCCCTTTTCTCTAGCTATAGCCATAGCTCTCTCCTCTTATGGTAACTGTCCTCTGTCCTTGTCCCTTCAGATCTAGGAGTGATGAGGGCTCCCTGCTCTATCCCTTCCCGCAGTGCTTTGATACATCTTGTTGGTTTCTCTGAACCCTTAACTCAGCTTTGTAAATAGTCCCCCATTTAACCCTCCTCAGTTACCCTGTTTGAGTGTATTATCTATTTGCTGCTGGGACTCTCCCTGTTCCAGCTGAGTATTACCGTCCCTATTTTATAGGCAAAAAAACTGTGGCCCAACAGTGTTGAACCCAGGTTGTCCATCTACAAAACCCAGGCTCCCTCTTCTAACCTTGTCTATGCAACTGTCTTCATATTTAAGAGAGCTCATTGTCTTTAGCTAAAGTATTACTCTGGCCTTCCAGGCCTTAACTCATATGTGGGGATGTATTTTTGGAAGAGAAACCCTTTCTTCTTCCCACCAGGAATAGGTCCCACTCTGTCCCACCCACCACATGTGATCTGGGACCTTATTTTCAGTTTGTGAAGAACCTTTCCTTCTTTAGTTTAAAAAGAATTATTGTGAATCCCCTCTTTTCACTAAGGAATACCTCCTGAGATTTTGATATTTTCAATCCTATTAAGCAGAACTCTTAAACTTAATTATTTGAAAACAACCCTAATAAAATCTGATTCAAGGCAAGTCCTGAAATACCAGATCAGAAAGGAAACTTAGTAGCTATCTTTGTTTCTACTCTAGATGCTACAAAACACATTAGAGCTGGAAATGCCTTTAGAGATTATCCAGATTCTTAACCTCATTTTGAGTAACATAGACCCTCTTAAAATTTGAAAATCTATGAACGCTTTTCCCTTAAAAATGCAAATTCTCTCCCTCTCTCCCTCTCTCTCTCTCTGTCTCTCACACACACACACATGCATGCACACAAAATATTACCTATAATTTGAAGGTTCATTGTCATCCTGAAGCCCACACATTGGCCCCTGTATTAAACCTCCCTATCCTAGGCTAATTCCTTAGGTTTACAGATATGGAAGCTTATACTCAGTCAGTAAAATGCAGTAAATGACTGGCTCAAGGTCACACACATCATTAGTTGGTGTGTCAATCAGGTTGGGCTAAGTTATGCTACAGTAACAAACAACAAAATGTCCGTGTCGTAAAACAACATATTTATTGCTCATTCATGCTGTGTTTCCACTGTAGGTTAGCTAGGTACTCTGCTCCATATAATTTTTACTTTGGAATACAAGATGACAGACAGATGTCATCTAGAACATCATCTGTCAACATGACAGAAGAAGAGAGAACGTTGCAAACAATGTGCTGATTCTAAAGCTTCCGCCTGAAAGGGACACATCACTGCTATTCATATTTCATTGGCCAAAGCAAATCATATGGTCATACCTAACCTCAAGGGTGGCAGAGAAACATTGGTGGATAGTGCAATTGATGAAGAAAGCTGGAAAAACCAGAAGTAGAACCAAGGCATTTTTGTTTTTTGTCCAGCGCTCTATACACTCCCAAGGTTTCCACAGTATAATCTAATTCTTCTGGGTGTATCCCACAGGTTTGTCATTAGCTTGGGAAGGCTGTATTTCTGAAATACAATCAAGACAAAGTTGGAGGCTTCTGTTTATCTTATTCGTAAATGCTGATTTTCTGACACAGTTCATTTAAGATGCTACAGTAATAATGGAGGCCTGGTCACACTGGGTGTGTTGTCTTTAATTTTATAGAACACTCATTTTTCAAACTAAAAATCCTTTCTACTGTCTGAATTGTTCTTATGCTTCCAATACTCATTTGCTGACCCTTCATAGCTTGGGACCCATGGTGTTACCAATGCAAACACAGAGGAGTTTCTGGATTTTTCTACTTTAACAATGGGTGATAGTTGTGGCTCTATTTTTTATCTTCAGTTTTTCATTGGTTCCCCGATTTACTGAATACCTGCTTTGCCCTGAGGGCTGTGATGAGGTCTAAGTTAGAAAATTCACAAAGCCTGGTGCAGAGTAGTTCCTCAAAACATGTTGGCTGGTTTGTGTGTATGTGTTTTTTATTTTGAAATCCATGTAGGATTAATGGTTGAAAGCACACACTTACTATAAGATTTAGATGATTTTATTAACCTCTCTGTGCCTCAGTTTTCTCATTTATTAAACAGGAACAATAATACTACCGAACCCTTGGGCTGTGATAAGGATTAATTGTAATAATACATGGAAAGCATCTACCCTAGGACCTGGCTTGGAGAAAGTCCTTGATGGCATTAGCTAATGTTCCTGTTATCAGCAAGATTATTAGAAAATATGATGGCTATTTACCAAGTGGCACTGTAGCAAGGAGAAAAAAGTATAGGCTTTGGAATTAGGTAGCTTGGAGTTCCAATCTCAGCTCTGTCGTGGTGTGAATTTAGGCAAGTTACTGTTCTGAGCTTTGGTCTCTTCTACAGCGTTCGTACTAGCCCTACTCCCCTTGCAGGGTGCTTGGCAGTCCCTAGGGGAATACAGTATCATAATGTATCACCCAGTGCATGGCATGTTGGAGACGGTGAATAAATATTAGTTCTCTGGATGCTGTGGGGCATTCAAAGATGAACAAAGGAAACAAACCCTCTCTCTTTCTTGACTTCCAGGGGTTTATAATCTTGCTGTGGAGATAAGACATGTCCACAAATAACTATAGATACCCTAAAATGGTGAGTGCTGTGAAAGAGCTACAGCTAATGGGCTGTGGGTGTTTACAGTCAGTGGGTTACTGAAAGAGGGTCATTTGAGCTGGGCTGTTGGCTTTGGCTGAGAAAAGGAGCTCTTTACTAAGGAGCTATTTTAATTTACAAACCCCGCTTGTCTTCCGTTTTCTCTCCCTCCTCATTACCAACTCCTCACCCCCAAACCCCAGAATACCCTATTATGCACCACTGGTAATTTTTGTGTGGAGGGGAGAAATTCATTATCCTCATTGCCAGTAGAGTTTGCTGATGCACTCTGTTTTCTGGCTGTGATATTTACAGCATCTCAGTTAAGATTTAATTTTCTATTATTCTCTGAACTTTGCAGCCCTCATTTTTCATTTGCTGTCTGAGATGTGTTGCTCCAGCACCCTGGAACCACTGCTGGAAAGACTTATTTAACATTCAGAATCGATGAACGAACAGGAGAAACATTTTCCCAGAGACAGGCCACAAGGGATGTGAGCTTTAGCTTTGATTCTTAGTGATAGTTTTATACTCTTCTTTCTGCTTCCTGTGGCTAACTGCACTTCTCTACCTAATTATCAAATAAGATGCCTTGGAGGTACCTGAACTTGGGTGTTCTTGCCTGGAAATGTTATAGTCCAGGATCTCTCTGGTGTTGTTATTATTTCCTTTTAATCTTGGCCTCTGGATTTGTTTGATACCATGGGAAATCTTTTTTATTTTTTCCTTTTTCTCTCATGAGTCTCTTGCTAGAATTGCCCTATGACACAAAAACTTGTCTAAAGAGATCTCAGGGCTAGCAGGCCTTTTTCCTGCCTCATTATTTTTGGATTCATTTGGTTGCTGAAACAGAATTGTGATTAAAGTGTTTTTCCACTCCGGAGCTCATTGCTTCCTACACAGCACCTTCCTCTTGACTCCATGAGCGTGTTCATCAGGGATGGAGGTGGTTGAATATTTTCTCATTCCATTGCTTTCACTCTCAGCCCATCTGCTAAGGTGTTAGCAGACTTACTGTCATTCTTGACCTATGACATTTTGGTAACTGCTTGCTCTTCTCCAATGTATATATCCACATCACTGCACTGGGAGCACCCATTTTATACAACTTGACTATGCCTTCCTAGCCATGCTTTATCAGTGGGTGGGAACTTAACAAAAACAGTCTTCCCTGGGATATTGGATTTGGGACTGAGAGAGAGTTAGGCCAGTCTCTGTATAGGGACTGGAGCCATGAATGTGAAAGTGAGGGTGAAACGGAGCAGGACCCTATGGTCCTTACCCCCATGTCCTCAGCCTGCCTGTTGTCTGTGGAAAAATTTTAGCCAAAGAATAAGTTTAATCAGAGAAGTGAGAAAATGCAGAAACAAAGGAAAACAGTCAAAGGAGACCAAATAATAATAGTTTAGTCATTAAGCAAAGTCAAGGACCTTTAGTTCCTCCTCAAGGGCTGTGGATAACATCCTGAGCCGTATCCTGCGAGCTGTCTTATAGATATGGAAACCCCCACCAGGTGGAAGAAGTTAACTACATGATGACCAGGCTGCAGCCATGACATAAGCTGCCACAATTCCGAGAATTGGCCTCAAAGAAATGGGAACAAATGAACCACGGAACTGAAGATTAACTGTACTGAAAACATCAAGATGATGCTGGTCAGACCACTGATGACCAGTTTCAAGATGACTGTCCGAGCTGACTGTGCTGTTTCTGCATGTGGCCCCCTCCCTCTGTCTACAAAAGCTCTTGCCCACTGATTGTCAGGGAGTGGGGGGAGTCGACCTTTGGACAGGAGTCCGCTCTCCGCCCTGCTGCCTCCACTAGTTGCCGGCCTCAAAAATAAAGCAAACTTTCATTTCCACCAACCTGGCCTCTTTATTGGCTTTTGAGCAGTGAGCAGCTGGACCCCACTTTTGGTCACAAGGGGAGTTAGATGCCATTTTTCTTCCAGGTGGAACCAGAGCTCAGTGAGAAAAAAATAGAGCAGGCTTGCAGAAAGGGGAGAGTGGAGACATAGAGATGGAGGGTCCTGAGGGCAACTTGGAGCTCTGGTACTTCTTATTCCTATAGCCTAGTAGTGTCTTTCTTTGTGTGAGATTGATTCTTTATTGGGTACCACAGATACCCTCAAACCTTTCCAATAAATCTCCTCATTGGCTTAGACTAGTGAAAGTTGGTTTCTTCATAGTTAATCAAAGAGTCCTATTTGTCACATGTTTTTCTCTACCAAATTGCTGGTTTCATGTTTCTGGTGATAGCTAACAAGAGAAAGTTTACATCATTATTCAGTACTTTTCTGACCACAAAGGAAAATGTTGAAACTTAAATGTGCTCAAAAAAGAACCATTAGATATACTCAAAAAATTGAAAGCAAGTTCCTAAAGAGATATCTATACACCCATGTTCATAGCAGGATTATTCACAATAGCAAAAAATGGGAAGCAACCAAAGCAACCATCAGTGACGGAATGGATAAACAGAACATGGTCTATACATACAAGGGAATATTATTCAGCCTTAAAAAGGAAAGAAATTCTGTCACATGCTACAACATGGATGAAACTAGAGGACATTATGCTAAGTTAAATAAGCTAGTCACAAAAAGAAAAATACAGTATAATTCCATTTATACAAGGTACCTAGAGTAGTCACATTCATAGAGACAGAAAGTATCAATAGAATGGTGGTTGCCAGGGGCTGGGGGGAGGGGTGAATGGGAAGTTATTGTTTAATGGGTATAGAATTTCAGTTTTCAAAGATGAAAAGAGAGACCTGGAGATTAATTGCCCAACAATGTGAATGTACGTAACGCTACTGAACTATACAGTAAAAATGGTTGACAAGGTAAATTGTACACTATGTATTTTTTATCACAATTTTAAAAAATAATAAAATTCCCTGAAGAATATCACTGATTTCTGGAATGTGGACAGAGGTAGTGGGATGAGCCTGGGCTATGAGTGAGAAGCTCTCATTCTATTCCTGGCTTTGGACTCAAAGAAGCATGACTTGTCCAGCACCATTTAACTTCCTTATGCCTCACTTCACTCATATGTTCCTTGAATTCATTCATACAAGTCTCTGCTATGTAGTTTCTAGGTCCCCTGCAAAATGCTGGGAACATGAAGATGAATAAGATGTAGGTTGCTGGAGAAGCTTATCCATAGGAAGTGATCTCTGGGCATGTCTGGAAAGATCAACTGAGGAATTCACCAGGTGGGAAAGTGAGAGATGGCATTCCAGGCAGAGAAGCAGCATGCACAAAAACCCAGAGTCATGAACAGGCCTGATATGTTTAGAAAAATCTGAGAAACACTTTTGTGTTGAAGTCTGGGCAGCAGATGGGGGCAGGTAAAACAATGGTGGGAGATGGTGCTGAATAGGGAGACCAAGACTGGACTGTGGAAGGGCTTCCTACCGATTATTTTAGAAACAGGCAATGTTTCCCTCTACATGTTCTGTGGACCTCTGGCCCCTCAAGAGGCTCTTAGGGAAATAATCTTGGAGATGCTCCACATTCTACCTCCTTCTTGGATATTTTGGATATCCCTTAGCATACAAAAAGTTAGAAGAATTCCTGTTATAAAAATCCTGACTGACTTTTGTTTAACACAGCATTTCCCAAATTCATATCCATGGAACTTTTTTTGTATATATCCTTTAGTGGCAGACCTACATTTAAAAAAATCACTTTGGAAAATCTGTGTTAAGTTTGGGACCCTGGAATATAGGGCACACTTAATTCTTGTTTCATCTTTTAAAACATGAGGGAGTTTTACTGGGAGGTGATCTCACATTCTGTATTTTCAAGACTGTGTTTCCTTAACTGCCTTCTTCTGCTAAATTCCCCAGATGGGGAGATGTCATATAGGAGAAAGCTACAATGTAAGAGGCAGCTGGATTAAGCATCTGTGTACATGTTCTGCCCCAAAGGCATGCCCTACTTCCTTCCTCTACCTCCAGAAGAAGGTTTCTGAGACAAAAATTTAAGTGCAAGTAATTTATTTGGGAAGTGATCCCAGGAAACATTCGTGGTGGAGTGAGAAAGTGAAGCAAGGAAGGTAAGGCAGTGGATAAATAATGTGTTATCAAGCAGTTTTTTTTACTGGGGACAACTGAGGCTTTGGGGAGCTCTGAGAGGTAGTGTAGACTTTACACCTCCAAATTATTCTACTGGAGTGGCGAGGGATCTGGGGCATCTGTCCACTAGCTCCTGCCAGTGAGTAGTTTAGGGTTGCTCCTTTTAATTCCCTGGCACTTCTCATCTCTCACCCACATGGACAGAGCAGACTCCAAGGGCTAGAGAAAGCTGGCAGAGGCATGCAGGGGCTGGCATCTGGAAGTCAGACTTACTGGTATGGACCAAGGGGATAAGGATGGGGCACTTGAAAGTGTCTGCTACAGTTTGGAAGCTGGAGAAGCTGGAGAGAACGTTGTTACTATTTTAATCTGTTTATTGTGAAGGAAGACTTTCTGATAGAGTGGTACCTTTCTGTTCACTGCTTCAAGATTCTAGAATTTTACCTGTAGTTCTCTTCTTTTAGGCAATATCCCAATGATCTCATTTCCAATTGTTTGCTGATTTAACTCTCATTTTCACCTATTGTACTCATCTTTTGTATTCACCTAAATTTAGGTCCCAGATTTTTTATTTATCTGATTTTTACTCTAAACCATATCTTAGCCCTTCTGAAGAGGCACTGTTGTTACCATCAAGTTCCTGCTTTTGTTTTGGGCTGGAATATCCTTTCTAAATTGCCTTTAATTTTTTCTGGAGAAAGGTTCATTGTCCTCATGTCTTCTGACTATTGAATAGGAAGAAAATTAGATGGGCCACTTTGAACTATGTCCCTAAATCTATCCTTTCAATTCCCTCTCAGCCCTCCGACCAAGCCACTTGGACATCCCAATCTCAGGGCTTATTTTTTCATCATTAATCAACTCACACTTCATTTTTATCCATGTTTCATTTATTCATTCAACAAGAATTCACTGAGGTTCTACCCTGTACATGAGGCACTGCTGCAAATGATCTTGGAGTAGGAGGTGAGAGGTGAGGATGCAGGGGAACAGTGGTTCCACAGAACAGATTCTGGAGAGATAGGCTCGAGTGAAAGGTTCATTTCTGCCTTGGGCAAGTCATTTTGTCTTTCTGAGGCTCAGATAACTCATCTATAAAATGAGAATAATCATAATACCTCTATGATTATGATGAGCAGAATTATTATTCATATCCATATGTTAAATTACCAATCCCCAGTACCTCATATTTGGAGATAAGGTCTTTTTTTTTTTAATACATCTTTATTGGAGTATAATTGCTATACAATGTTGTGTTAGTTTCTGCTGGACAACAAAGTGAATCAGCTATACATATAAATATATCCCCATATCCCCTCCCTCCCCCTTGCGTCTCCCTCCCACCCTCCCTATCCCACCCCTCTAGGTGGTCACAGAGCACTGAGCTGATCTCCCTGTGCTATGCGGCTGCTTCCCACTAGCTATCTATTTTACATTTGGTAGTGTATATATGTCAATGCTACTCTCTCACTACGCCCCAGCCTCCCCTTCCCCTGCTGTATCCTCAAGTCCATTCTCAACGTCTGCATCTTTATTCCTGCCCTACCACTAGGTTCATCAGTACCATTTTTCTAGATTCCATATATACGTGTTAGCATCTTTTCATGTGCCTCTTAGCCATCTGTATGTCTTCTTTGGAGAAATGTCTGTTTAGGTCTTCTGCCCATTTTTTGATTGGGCTGTTTGTTTTTTTGATATTGAGCCGCATGAGCTGCTTGTATATTTTGGAGATTAATCCTTTGTCAATTGCTTCGTTTGTAAATATTTTCTCCCATTCTGAGGCTTGTCTTATTTATTGTTTCCTTTGTTGTGCAAAAGCTTTTAAGTTTCATTAGGTCCCATTTGTTTAGTTTTGTTTTTATTTCCATTACTCTAGGAGGTGGGTCAAAAAGGATCTTGCTGTGATTTATGTCATAGAGTGTTCTGCCTATGTTTTCCTCTAAGAGTTTTATATTGTCTGGCCTTACATTTAGGTTTAATCCATTTTGAGTTTATTTTTGTGTATGGTGTTAGGAAGTGTTCTAATTTCATTCTTTTACATGTAGCTGTCCAGTTTTCCCAGCACCACTTATTGAAGAGGCTGTCTTTTCCCCATTGTATATTCTTGCCTCGTTTATCAAAGATAAGGTGACCATACATGCGTGGGTTTATTTCTGGGCTTTCTATCCTGTTCCATTGATCTATATTTCTGTTTTTGTGGCAGTACCATACTGTCTTGATTATGGAGATAAGGTCTTTGAAGAGGTAATTAAGCTAAAATAGGCCATTGGGGTAGGACCGTAATCCAACGTAACTAGTGTCCTTTTAAGAAGAGGAAGAGACACAGGGGTGCGTGTGTGTATAGAAATGACCATGTGAAGAAGCAACAAGAGGGTGGCCATCTGCAAGCCAGAGGAATTCAGCACTGCCAGCACCTTAATCTTGGACTTCTAAGCCTCCAAAACTGTAAGAAAATAAATTTCTGTTGTTTAAGCTAGCCAGTTTGTGGTATTTTGTTATGGCAGTCCTAGCAAACTAATACACCTACTTTCTGTGATTATTAAGAATGCACACATAACAGTGCAGTCCCTGATACACATAAAATGATGAATACATGCATAGAATTATTTTTGCTATTATTATTACAGAGATAAACTAGACTTAGATGCCATACTGAAACTACCCTTCATTCAGATGGAGAAACACAGACTGAAATATCTATAAAACAAGATGGAAAATGCTAAGTGCCAAAAAGAGGTAGAGAACAACCCATGGTAGTCAGAGGAGGAAGAGCTGGGAGGAAAAAGCCAGGGGAGGCTGAGGTGGGTTTGACAGAGGTAGCATTTGACCTGGGGCAGATAGGATTAGTGCATACAGATGGCAGAGCTGGGATGTTAATTGTATACGTATGTTTAATTATGTATATTATATATTAATATGCTGCATACATAAATATCTATACTTGATTGACCTGGAACAATATTCATGCACTATTCATTCAGTCAATAGATATTTACTGGGTGCCCATCTGAAGGTAGTGTTCTAGATGCTAAGGAAACAGCAATGAACAAGCAAAATCTCTACCATATCAAATTTATACTTCAAGGAGTAATGTTGATGATTGTTAAGAATAAAAAGATTCTGAAATGGTATGTGCAGTATGATCCTATTTTTAACATATGTGTGAATATATAAATTAATATATTAAAACAGTGAGATCGTGTGTGTACAATTACACATAAATAGAAAGTGAGAGAGCTAGAACAACAGAAATTTGGAAAGATAGATACAAAAGTGTTAACTGTGATTATATTTCAGTGCTGGAATTACCTTTTCTCATTTTTGTTTATGTGTATTTGCCAAATTTGGGTGCAGTAAACTTGTGTTTTATACATAATGTTTAAAAAGTTGTGTATAATGTGTGCAATTGAACAACTAAGCGCTAAAAGTTAGAACTTTAACAGAAGTTGCAAAGAGCCCTTGCCTACTTTCCTTATTCCCATCTCCTAGACAGTTGTCACTTCTCCCACCCGAAGGCTTGTTTTTGTTGTTGTTATTCTTCTCGTTTCCACCTGAGGGACTCTTGATGTTCAACTTTCCCCTACAGCTGCTACCACCACCTTGTTTGTAGTCCATAAATCCTTTTATTTCATAAAATAAAATCTTCAGTTGGAGGGGATTGCTTTTCCCAGACAACACTGTGCTCAAATTCTGAATTTTCAGGCTTTTAGAAAGAAAAATACTCAATAATAATAATAAATGCAGATGATTGCTGTTTCTATTTGCTTTACAGTTCTCAAGTGTGTAGAAGATGTTCAGATAAAGCTGGCTAGAAAGTAGCTCATGGATTTTGCCAAGACAGACAAAGCCCACAGAATTTAGGGTCCCCTTGACAGTGCCAGTCTCCCATTCACAAGAGGGCTTCCGATATAAAAGCGTGGTTGCCCTTCCAGGCCCCCAAATACACAGGAGGTGGACCGTGACTCGCCAGCTCTTGGCCCAGGACCTCAGCCATTGAGTGCATTGGCAGAGCCAATTTCTAGGCTGAGGTTCAGGAAAAGTTGGTCATGGCTTCACTTCTGGCAAACACAAGTATGTTTTTTTTTCCACTGAGGACCCAATTTGCTTGGCATGACCTGGTGTATCTGGCAAAGTTAGTTAGTGGTGTTGTAGCTTTCCAGAGCTGCCCTCATCCCGTAAATAGGGTGGGTGTGGTGATTTTAATAAGCTTACAGCTTAGAGTGTATTTTCACATTTCCTTTTGTTTATTTACACTGGTTTTTTACCCTAGTCGTTCCTGTCTTTTCTTCTTAAATCAAATGCTGGAAATTTTAACTACAACTTTGCAGTGCATGTATTTATCCCATAAATATTTCTTTAACCTGATTGGTCACTTATGATTGCGGGCCCTGCTGTCATTTTTTTTTTTTTTTTTTTGGCTGCTTCGGGTCTTTGTTGCTGCGCGTGGGCTTTTCTCTAGTTGCGGCGAGAGGGGGCTACTCTTCGTTGCAGTGCGTGGGTTTCTCATTGCGGTGGCTTCTCTTGTTGCAGAGCACGGGCTCTAAGCGCGTGGGCTTCAGTAGTTGTGGCTTGTGGGCTCTAGATCGCAGGCTCAGTAGTTGTGGCGCATGGGCTTAGTTGCTCTGGGGCATGTGGGATCTTCCCGGACCAGGGCTCAAACCCGTGTTCCCTGCATTGGCAGGTGGATTCTTAACCACTGCGCCACCATGGAAGCCCCCTGCTGTCATTTTAAGTAAAATTAATCAATTTGCCTATGTAAGTTTTAAAAAGATGTAGGTCTGGTGGGGGTGGTTATTATTTGAGTAATGATTTATATGGATCCTGGGCAAAAGAGAATGAGCTATTTAAATATTGAAGTGAACATACATAGGTATATTCATGCCACTGGGGAATAAACCCTCAAAGTTGAAAAAAATTTTTTATTCCTCATCAAGAAAGCCATTTATGTGATTGTTTCACTTTGTTACTTAAAAATTTTCAGTTTTCTATTCCCTCAAGATAAGTACATTAAACTGGCCTATCGGATCTGGATGCACTGGCCACTGTCTCTTCTGCAGCCTCAAGCCTCACACTCTGACCAGAGTATAATCAGTTTCTTTCATTTCCTCTAGAACGTGAAACTATTTCACCTCCAGGTCTTCACGTTATATTTTTTTCTTCCTGGAACGCTCTACCCTTTACTCTTGGTCTAGGTAATTCCTTCTTATTTGTCAGGTGTCATCTCACAAGTGGCTTCCCCTGGGGAGCCTTCCCAAATCTCCTTGGCCTAAATTAAGGTCCATTCCTCTGTGCTGTGTCATCATAGCAAGTCATTGCTTGTCTCCTCCCTTAGTCTGTAAAATTGCTGAAAATAGAGACCATGTCTTTGTTACCATTTTACTCCTTGTACCTAGCACAGTGCCTGACTGGCACATAGTAGGCACTCAATAAATATTTCTTGACTGAATGGATACCTTGGAATAATTTGTCCAAAGAATCAGGTTTAAAGTGATTTTATGAGTCCCATGCTGCCATTTATTTGGTTGACTGACTTATTCAGTCAACCCAGATTGGACAGTTATTACTGAACACCATTATGTGTCAGCTGCTTCCACCTACACTATTTCATTGATCATCCCATTACCTTTCTATTTCACTGCTGAGGACATGCAAGCACAGCGAGGCTGAAGTACTTGATCATGGTGACTGATGGATAGAAAGAACCTGAACTTCAGATATCTAACTTATCCCTCTAGGCTCTGTGTCAGGGTGCTGCCTCTTTAAACTTCTGACCGTTACCATGTTTTGTTGTTACAACATTTGCTAAGCTATCATATGAGAATTTAGGAATCCTTGAATTGCCTACATAAAAGATACAACTGAGACAAAAGTCAAAATAGAATCCTGGAGGGGAATTGAGGGAAGAAGCACTGGTCTAGGGATCCAGACACTTGGGTTCTGTTCTTACTTGTGTTACTGACCATCTGTGTGACATTGGGCATGTCACTTAGTCCCTCTGGGCCTTAGCCTTCTCATCTATACAATCAGTGAGAGTTACTGGATGATTTTTTAGGGGCCTTCCAACTTTAAATTCTATGATCCTAAGCATGAAAGCTGGTGTGAGGCATCAGACTCCCACAGTGATTACTGCTCAGGGTATCATCAAGTCTACCTGAAAGAGTTCACCTCTCGGGGGCTGTTCTGAAATTGCATTCTGAAGGTAAGAAGTGAAGAGAATCAACACAATTTCATATCACCTTCTTATTTACTTTTTTGTACATACATAGGTAACAAAATAATAACCATGAGTCATGGGGGGAATTGAATGAAAAGAATGAATTACTGGCAATCAATACACCACCTTTTCATCAGCGGTCATTATGGGCCTTTGAATAAGCCCCAGTGAATGCTGGCCCTCTTCTGTATGCCTTCCTGTATTCATCAAACAGGCTCCTTCTAATCCAGACTTGTTCTATGGAAATTGTTTGTAGCTCTGTGCTTCTTGAAGCAACCTTATGTATTTAAGCAATTAGTAATCATACTTCACATCTTATTGCTGCACAAGCATATCTGAAATGTAAAAATGCAAATTGTAACGAATGAAAATAGACTTTAAGTTATTTGCACATAAATTGATTTCCATGAACAATTAAAACTTACCATATTTGTAATGATTTTTAGAGGTTCTAAAGTAAATAGAATAATTACGTTACCCACATGTGAACATAGTAAAATAACAGAAAAACTGTCATTCTGAATTAAAAACGAGAGCTAATTTTGGCTTTATTGTAGATGAAAACAACAGAGTAAATTAAAAATATATGTAGCTTTAAAACTTGAGGTTATCATAGAACGTATATCAGTGAGTACCTTAAAACTCCCTTTGAAAATTGAAGTTGTAGAAAGGGAAACAGAAGGAAATTAAAATGAACAAGACTGAATTTGAAGATTAGTCTGAGCTAAAACAGTAGGCATGGCCAAAATGATAGAAACTGGAATAGAAAATGAGAATAGGTATTTTTCCTGTTTTCTCTGTTTGTGTGACTTTGAAACTACATCAAAAAATCAGAAAGTCCATTTTTTCCTGTCACCAGCTGTGTCAATTTAGGCAAGTCACTTTAACTCTCTGGAGAGAAATTTTGCTGTGCATGGAATTAATATTTTATAAAAAGCTTTAAGCCTTAGTAACTTTAGGAAAATGCTAAAATGTCCTACCTGGAATGACACCATAGATTTCAGCCTTATTCCAAGTTAAATAAATTCTGGAAGTAGATGTCCACTTTTTATGGAAAAAATGATGCATTTTGTTCCCATATTGGATCAACTTCCTGTCTTAAAATGGGATTTCTGTTAAGAAGTGCCCTGATCATTGACACTGTGGTATAGGAATGTAAAGGACAAATCCCACAGAGCATAGATGGGAAAATTCCTGAAGTTCTTAACCTATATGGTAAAATGTAGAATATGCTCCATTAAAAGACAGACTTAGAATCAAGAGATATATTTCTAGCAGTGTTTTTGTAGTACTGAGACATCTCATGGAAAGTGGATCTCTTTTCTCTTTTAAGAATGTTGCACATTTTTAAAAAGAAGTTAATTAAGAAGAGCATTGCTTCCTTGTTGACCAAAAATCAATAATAACATCCCAGAGTTTTATGGCACCTTTCTCAAAAGAACTTAATATATTCAAGTGAGAAATTCTATTTTTCTTGTTCATAAAATTTCTAATTTGATTTTTCTCAGTGATGATGTAAAAATATATATAACCTATGGATCATAGAGAGTGTTTATTTTAATCAGTTGAAATTCAGAGAGAAGCAGGAAATGGTGTGAGCTACAGTGTTAAAATGTGGAAGGGAACTCCACTTAAGTTTCAAAACAACCATAACCGCAACAATGTAGATTTAGGAAGCAGTGCTCATTTTGATGTTGAACTTGAACCAAGCATTCAGGAGTGAACTCTGGGTGAACTATAAGAGTTAGCTGAAGGCAGGAGAAGCAGGAGAAAAAGATGATGAGCGTGAGAAAAGGATTCAGTTAGTGCAAGAGAGAATGGTGCTGAGCTATGTGGCTCAGATGGGAGAACAGGGATGGAGGGTACATGAGGAATTGTGGATAATATGGAAGTTATGGCAAGAGATTGCTAAGGCTATAAACATGAGGTCAGAGGGAGAGGGACATAGTAAACATGAGGGTGGTGATTATTGGAGGGTACATTTGACTTTTCATCAAATATGCATTACTGAAAAGTTGTGTGAAAATCTAATTGTCATAAAGTAAAAATGTATGTAATAGTTAGCTATTTAAAGGAAATTCGTGGCTCTAAGGGAGAGGGTACTTTTGTAATATGAATGCCAATCCCCTAACTTCTTTGAAAATTCATTTTTTTGTGCATATTGAGTTTTCTTAGAGCAATGGGCAACCGAATTAGGCAGTTGAGAGGGAAATACACATTACTTTAGCTTTGGGTGCGGCATCAAGAAAGGACAGAATATTCCCAACTGAAAGAGGCTCTTGCAATTTTCTAATTCAACTCCATTCTCTGATGAATAAAACTGAAGATTAAATGCTTTGCTCCAGGTCAACCTGGGGTTCACTGAGAGTTAACCAACTGTTAAGTGATTTGTTCATGGGCCTCAGATGGCTGGCTGAAAAATGAGTGCTATAACTCAGTAGCCTTGCTTCCCACACAGGCCTCATTCTCTGCCTCTCACTTGGACTGGATGGTTTATTATGTACAGAGAATGAAACAAAGTCACAGAGCAGCTGTGAAACTTTGTCCTCAGGGGCCCTTTCCAACTTCAAAATTCTATGATTCTATATCATCCCTGCATCTCTTGTTTTTTAAGACTGTTACCTAAAAAGATTCATTGTAAGATCAGGAGTCAGCCAAAAAAAGAAATAACTGTATTGGCTCCCAAATGGCCAGGTAGTATAGTAATATGTCTCATAGAAGGAGATAGATAATGTTCAAAGAAGAAATTTATCTTCCAGAAAGCAATAAAGCTTTAAAAAACACCAGCCCAGTTTCCCTTCAGTTCTGCCAGAATCTATCAAATATGGCACCTTAAATTGGTCCAAGTTTCACAGTTGCCAGGAAACCACAAGTGTGATGTTTTTGACGATGCCATACATCTCCCAAAACACATCATTTTGTTCCAACTTTCTCTTCTGCACATGCCATTTAACTTAGCTTCTTGTCATTTCTTCTCAGAGATCACATGTATGTCTAGTTCCCCAGAAATGGAACCCTTTATTTGTAACTGCAGAAAACCCATTATGTGAGAATTCAGAAGAGAAGGAGACAGAGATAGAGACAGAGATACACAGAGAGAGATTAAACACCATTCTCAAGCACCCACTTTTCTATTCTCTGCAAAGTGCCATAGAGATGATCCACGAATAAGGGCTCCAATTTTAACCTCAGGGTTTGGAAATTATTTTATTTCTAAGTAGCAGCCTTACATCACCTATTTCTCATTTTGATCTCTTTTTTCCCTTATCTCACATACATATTTCTTGATAAAAATATTTAAGGTTGGGACTTCCCTGGCAGTCCAGTGGTTAAGACTCCACGCTTCCACTGCAGGGGGCAGAGGTTTGATCCCTGGTCGGGGAACTAGGATCCCACATGCCACACAGCATGGCCAAAAAACAAACAACAACAACAAAAAGCTGCTCTAAAAAATATTTTAGGTCATTGTGCATTCATATGAAATTTTTAATGTAGCAACATTTTGTTGGGTTACCCAAAGAAGAATAGTAATGACTGTTCTGAAAAAGTGTTCCAAAACTAAACTACCTTTAAATAGAAATCATGTTCTGTGACAAGAACATTGTCTAAGTTTTAAATTGTATGTAAAATATCAAATAAAACATTTAATAATTAGCCATTCTATGCTTCAATATAAACAGAACCATAGAATCAAAGAATGCTAGAGCTGGAAGAAACATTAGAATTTCTGGGGGATTTTTCTCATTTTACAGATGAGGAAACTGAAGTCCACCACAAGCAGATTAGGAGGAGGGCTAGCTAGCCCTGCCTCAGCTGCCAGTCTTTAAAGAGCACTAAACCATCACTAGGATAAATGAGAAATCAGAGCCAGATAACTCAGGTGTTCATATACAGCTCCTTATTTGTACAGTCAGCTGGAAGTTGACAGTCTGCTAAAATATCTGGAATTAGACAATGCATGGCGTAGTATGTTAACCAAGTGTAAATGACTTATTTTATTATCTGAATTTCAGTTTCCTCAATTTGCCTGCAAACACACTAATTTTTAAATTCACAAAAGAAAGGAGAACAAGAAATACAGAAGAATAGGTGACATATTCTTAGAGCTTTTAGAAACAGTGACCGTACTTTGGCCAATAGAAAATACATTGTTAATTAAATTTACTTCTGAAAGCGAACACTTTAAATTCAAATTCTCTCTAATCTTACAAAATAACAAACATGAAAAAATAATGATTGACCAAGTGCCAAACCATTAGCTTTCCTCAGATTCCCACAATTCCTAGGAGAGGCTTTTCCAAGATCATGGAGCCATTGCTACATTCATATCAACCAATATAATTAAACAAATATTGATGCTGTGCCTGCACCAGAATGCTGGGGCTACACAAATCAAATAGTGATCCAGCTTCTTCCCCCAGGATCTTACATTCTAATCATGAGAAACACACACAGACATGAAAATACCACAGACTAGATCTTTGCAGAGATAGCTGGAGGTCCCTAGGATCACAGAAAGTGGAAAGCCTGTGTCTACTGGTGGAAACTGAGAGGCTTCACAGAGGAGGCCACATTAGACTGATAACTGAATGATAAGTAGGAGTTTGTCAGGTGGAAGAGGGCAGGAAAGGGGAACCAAGAGGTCATGGGGTCAATGGAAACATCAGCATAAGCAACCATAGCCTAGAAGATTGAGAAACTTATTCTGATGAAACGTTCAGCTAAAATCTTAATATTATTCTTCAAAAACATCAGCAAAAGAAAGTGAGGAAGTGTAGTGGTTATAATGATTCACCACCCAGATCCCCCTTTGGACCTTATGGACTTATTCCTCCAGTTGCTGAGAGTGATGCTGAGACCATCCTCAGCCATCAGCCTTCTCCAGAAAGACTCATCTGAAAGGAGTTCCCTTTCCTAAGGTCTCATCCTTTCTCTGAGGCATATGTGATAACAGGTCAAGGTGGAGGTGCCCCAACTTGAGACAATGCTGAAAGGCTCACTCCTATCTCAGAGCTCCCCCAGGGACTGGCTGAATCTATGTGCATCACAGCCTAACTTCTTCCTCCGCCCAGTCCTGCTTCCATCTCTTTCCATGACTGTTGATCCCAGGAGCACACTTTAATAAATTTCCTGCATGCTAATCTCCATGTCAGTGCTTTCTCCTGAGGGATAGAGGGATAACTAAATAGTACAGGATCAAGGAAGATATAGAATATCACATCTCAACAATCAGGAGCCCACCAAGTCCTGTACTCACTGAAGGGTGGTAGGATTGAGAAGCCAGGATCAGTCACCAGCTTAAGGCAATCACATCTGAACCTTTCCTTCTAGCACTTTCCACTTAGAACAATTTTGCCCTTTCAGTCCTCTTTCTGACAATCTCCAAACCCTTTCCCCCATTCCTACCTTCAGGGGCTTCTAGGAGTTTCTTGGGCTTCTGCTTCCAGATGACTTTCCTGTGAGCCTTTAGCCGAGGTCTACTCCTGGAGCTCCTCCAGATATTTCCTCCAGTAGTTCAATGTAGTAATTCTCAAAATGTGGTCCTCAGACTGCCTGAATCAGGTGCTTCTTTAAAATTCAGATAACAGGCTCCAGTCTACTAATTCAGTGGGAGAAGTAAGAGTCGTGGGGGGCAGAATCTGTATTATAAACAATCGCCCACTGAAGTTTGAGAATCTTTTCCTCAGAATCTGGGGAATGTACTAAAGAGAAACAATGACAAGTGTTTTGGAATTGCCTGTGGAATCAATTGTTATATAATTGTTAGAGATCTTTATAATTCCGTGACAAAACCAGTGTAGATAATGCATTTACTCCTGTTGGTGAAGATACTGGGGCTTCAACTTGCTGTCAGTGGCTGGGATAGAGGCCCTCTGAATCTAACCAGGCTTCAGAAATCAGAGAACTCTGACCACATCTGGGATGGTTCTGGGTATTGTTTGGATCTGTGGTGGGGTGCTGGGGGACTGTTTTTCAGAGAGTGTAGTGTCTTGCTGAAAGACGGAGTTGGGTGACTGTCAGGCAACTTTCAAAGGCTTAGCTCCAGGTCATTCACAAGTATCTATTCAGCTGGAAGATAAAGAGCTGAGTTTTAACTAGGGGAGATCAGCCAAGGATTTGCCAAGGGGCACTGAAATATAGTGTTACAGTTGTTGAAAATAATTTTTTTAAAAATCAACTTGAGGTAAAAATTAATTAAATTTAATTAAACACACCTCTTTTGAGTGTGTAGTTCAATAATTTAGGACAAATATACAGCCATGCTACCATTACCATAATCAGATAAAGAACATTTCTATCATACCCCAAATTCTCTCGTGCGCCATTTGCAGTCAATCTCCACCCACTATTCCTGGTGTGAGCCAACCATTGGGCTACTTTCTGTCACACTAGATAAGCATGGACTTTTCTAGAACATAGAAGGCTATCTCCACTAGCTATATATAATTCTAACAGTTTTTTCTTTTAGCATTTTAAAGATGGTGTTTTATTATTACCTCGCTTGCATAGTTTCTGATAATTTCTGTAATCATTCTTATCTTTGTTTCTATGAACTGTATCTTCCTCCTCTGGTTGCTTTTAAGATTTTCTCTCACTGATGTTGTGCAATTTGATTATAATATGCTTTGGTGTGTGGGGGTGTGTGTGTGTGTAGTGATACTGCTTTGGATTCATTGACCCTTGGATCCGTGGGTTTATGGTTTTTATCAAATTTCAACATCTTTTTGACCATTATATCTTCAAATATTTTTTTAATGCCTTAGTTTCTCATCTATGAGATGGGGATAATGACAGTATTTTATAAAGTTATTATTGAAGATAATAAAAGTCTGCTTCAAATAGGATGTCATATAATGAATTGTACAAAACTGATCAAGTTTGAGATGGAAAAGGGATACTATTTTTCCCAGTTTTACTGTAATATAATTCTGTATTGGTTTAAAGTGTACAACATAATGATTGATATATGTAAATTTTGCAAAATGATTACTGTAGTAAGTTTAGTTAACATCCATCACTTCACATAGTTACAGTTTTTTTCCTTGTAGTGGGAGTTTTTAAGATCTACTCTCTTAGCAACTTTCAAATATATAATACAGTATTGTTAACTAAAATCATTGTGTTGTACCTTTCATCCCCAGGATTTATTTATCTTATATCTGGAAGTTTGTACCTTTTGACAACCTTCCCCCATTTCCCCCACCTCTCACTTCCCACCCCCACTTCTGGCAACCACCAATCTGTTCTTTTCTATGAATTCACTTTTTAAGATTCCATATATAAATGAGATTATACAGTATTTGTCTTTCTATGTCTGACTTATTTCACTTAGCATAATGCCCTTGAAGTCCATCCATGTTGTTTCAAATGGCAGGATTTCCTTCTTTTTTAAGGCTGAAATATCTGTCTTACTAGCTAGCTAGCTACCACATCTTCTTTATCCATTCATCTGTTGATGAACACTTAGGTTGTTTCCATGTCAAGAGGGGCACTATTAATGTTTATGCTGGCCACGGGCATGCGCCAAGACTATTCCAGGCAAACCAGTATGCATGGTCACCCTAGCCATGAGAATAAAGCTTCCTGGTATAGCTTCCATCTGTAACTTGAGGGACGGCTCTGGTGTAGAGGAAGATTCCTCCCCACTCCACCTCCCTTGCCCCTTCCCGGAAATGAGTGTATTTGCCCTGAATTGGGGTGAAGGCACTGAGACTATAGCTTGGACTGTAACACTAATCAGCTGTGTGGTGCTGAACAGCCCTTGCTGACCCCCAGGGTTTTGTTTTATTGTGTTTTAATTGACTGTTTTTTTAGAGCAGTTTTTTGTTTACATAAAACTGTGCAGACATACAGAGAGTTCCTGTATGTTCTCTCTCTCCCCCTTACAGTTCCCCTATTATTAACATCTTGTATTAGTGATGCACTTGTTATAATTGATGACCAATACTGATGCATTATTATTAATTAAAGTCCATAGTTTACATTAGGATTCACTCTGTATTGTACAGTTCTATGGATTTTACCAAATGCATAATGTCCTATATTCACCATTACAGCATCATACAGAAAGAATAGTTTCACTGCCCTATAAATCCCTTGTGCTACACTTATTCACCCATCTCCCCTACCCACTCCCAGTCCCTGGCAACTACTGATCTTTTTACTGTCACTATAGTTTTGCCTTTCTCAGAATGCATACAGTTAGAATCATACAGTACATAGCCTTTTACAAATGGGTTCTTTCAGAGAGCAATATGCATTTAAGATTCCCCCATATTTTTTAGTAGCTTTTTCTTTCAGAATAAAATTCCACTGTATGAATGAACCATAATTTATTTATCCATTTGCCTTTTGAAGAACATCATGATTGTTTCCAGTTACTGAAAATTGTGACTAAACTGCTATAAATATTTGTGTGTAGGTTTTTGTTTCTCATCTCATTTGGGTAAATACATAGGAGCATGATTGCTGGATTATATGGTAAGACTATGATTAATTTTTAAGAAATTGCAAAACTGTCTTCCAAAGTGGCTGTACCATTTTGCATTCCCTCCAGCAATAAATGAGAGTTCCTGTTACTCCACATCATTGGTATTGTCATTTTTCTAGATTTTAGTCATTCTAATAGGTGTGTAGTGATATCACATTTTTGTTGTAATTTGTAATTTCCTATTGACATGATGTTAAGCATCTTTTCTACACTTATTTGACATTTGCAAATCTTTGTTGGTGAGATGTCTGTTAAAGTCTTAGGCCCACTTTAATATCAGGTTGTTTGTTTTCTTACTGTTGAGCTTTAAAAAGTTTTTTTTTTTAAATATATTTTGGGTAGCAGTCCTTTATCAAATAAATGTGCCTTTTGCAAGTATTTTTTCCCAGTCCATGGCTTGTCTTTTTATTCTCTTAGTCTTCAAATATTTTAATAGTCCCCTGCCCTCCTGGGAATACAGTTATATGTATATTAGAATGCTTCACACTTTCCAGAGATTACTGAAGCTCTGTTCATTGTTTCAGTCTTTTTTTCTCTCTTTGTTTCAGTCTGGATAGTTTCAGTTGTTCTATCTTCAAGTTCACTGATCTTCTCTTTTGCAGTATCCAATCTGCTATTAATCCCACTCAGTGAAATTTTTCTTTCTACACAGTGAATATTTTTACCTCTAGAATTTCTTTGGGTTCTTTTTTATATTTTCAATTTCTCTTCTCATTATATTTCCTTTACATACTTGAAAGTGTTTATAATAGCTATTTTAATATCTTTGTTAATTCCATTATTTTTGTCATTTTGGGGTCCATTTCAATAGACTGATTTTCTCTCCAAGTTGTGGGTCACATTTTGCTGCTTTTTGTGCCTTGTAATTTTTATTGAATGCTGGATATTGTAAATTTTAGGATATTGAATATTGGATTTTGATTTTTCTCCTTAAAGAGTATTAGACTTTGTTCTGGTAGGTAGTAATACTTGCTGATCAGCTTTATCCTTTCAAGGCTTGTCTAAAACCTCTGTTAGGGCAGGTTTGGGGTAAATTTTAATCTAGGACTAGTTTATCTGATTATTAAGTGTGACCCTTCTGGAGTTTCTACTGAATGCCCTGAGTATTCTCCTCTTTGGCTGATCAGAACTTCAGTATTTCCCAGTCCTGTGTGAGCTCTGGGAATTTTTCAGTCTGCAGTTCCCCAGTCATTCTTTGCCTGACATAAAGGAATTTCATCCTATGTACTCATGGCTTAATATTAGCAATGGACTCGAAAGGAACTCTGTGCGAATTTCTGGAGCTCTTTCTCTGCTACATGGATTCCAGCTGCCTTCACCTCCCTGAACTCAGTGATTTTATTGTACTTGCTGTGAACCTCCTCCCTGCACTGCTTTCCTGAAGGTGACTCCAGACAGAAAGCCAGGGCAATCATAAAACTCACGTCATTTATTTTCCTTTCTCTCAAAACAATTACAGTCCTATCCTGCCTGTTGTTCAATATCTAAAAATGTTATTTAGTATATTTTTCTAAGTTCAAATTATTTCCTCATGGTTAGAAACAAAATTTCCAGTATTAAATATTTTAAAATTATTCAGTCTTTCTCCAACTGTGGTTGAGAGCTTATTCTAGCTCTGAACCAGCCCTTTTGATAACTGGTGAGAGACCTAGGCAAGAGGGGTCTCTGCTCTGGACCCCACCCTTTAGAGGAATACACAAGCACATACACAAATGAATTTATTAGGAGCATCTGGGCAGTGGTGCCTTTGTCAGTTGAGATCTGATTTCAGGTGACTTACACTGTTCAGGCCCAAGGGGACTGCTTCTTTACATCTCTCCCCCTCTGTCCTTGAATCAAAATGTTTCCAAAAGTGACTACATTTGAATGCCAAGAAGGTTTGTGGGTGGTGCCACTGATTATTTCAGAGGCAGACACTGCTTTAGGGAGCTGGGAGGATTTGAATGGCAGAAGCACTTAGTGAGAGAAAAGACAAATTGTCAAATTCTTCTTCTTAGACAGCATGAATGCAAAAAATTCATATTTATCATTTGCCAATAATGCCAAATGTTCATTTTTTCTTGCTTCTCTTTGTGTTACAATTTATTGTACCAGAGATACAAATTATTGTAGTATCTGCAACAGTTGCACATGGCAACTGAAGAATGCTTGGAAATAGTAAAAAATTAATATTTATGTTAAATTTGTATGTATGTAGATGTGGATGTAGATATAGCATGTGTGAAGTGTGATACTGATTTTTTTTAAATTAATTAATTTATTTATTTTTGGCTGCGTTGTACGGCATGTGGGATCTTAGTTCCCCAACCAGGGATCAAACCCGTGCCCCCTGTGGTGGAAGCATGGAGTCTTAACCACTGGACTGCCAGGAAAGTCCCTGATACTGATTTTTTACCTCACCAGCTAAACCAATGTTGAATTCTAGAATTTTGAATAGGTTAAATTTTGCTAAAATATTAAGATTTAAATAAATTTTCAAAAGAGCAGTTTTAATAATGTCAACATTATTTAAAACTTTTTAAAATTTAACATTTGATATTCATTTAGTTATCATTTGCCTTTTAATTTTAATATATAATTTTGAATATGTCAGAAGAAATAAAATTCCAAAAACATGAAAACATTTATTTTTTAACATTTAATTTAAATTTTGGTAAAAATATATTCAAGATTTTTGTACTTTGAATAAATTATATTTTAATATTTTATACCATTGGGAGTGACTTCAAGTTGCAATCATGATAAATGAGTATAGGTTACAATCATTATCATAATAATGCAATCATCACAAAATAAAAGCAATCATAATAAACATACCAAAATGTAGTTCAATTAAGTAGTTGAAGAGGAAAAACTAAACGTCATTATGAAGATGTATTTGTCAAGGCAGGAGGGTAGGATGTATTTTATTTAATGGTGAGTTAACTTGATTTGTAACTTTTAAATAGTTACAAGGTTAGAGCCATCAATTGTATTCCTGCTCTGAACCCCATGAACATTAGGGGTGGGCCTGGTTGAGAGGGATGGAGACAAAATCTCCCCAGTTGGGAGTGGGTCTCGTTGTGTGTGTTGTGTCCAGACTGGGCAGGGTGACGTGGGAAGTGTAGGAAGACTGACTGGAAAATATTTGTCCCCAGGATTGCTGGCTATGCCTCTGGTCTGGGGTTTGCTTTCACTAGCCAGTGGTTCTGTGATGGAGGTCAAGGGTAAGCAGGCTTGGCTTGGGGGCAGGATTCCAGCCAGCAAAGGACTTAAGGGTAAACAGGGACACTAAGGCAGACATCTGTCCATTTAGACAAGGTTGAGGGTGGTGGTGATGGTGGTGGTTGGCGGGGAGGAGAGGACAGACAGGAGATGCCTGCCCTATCTCCCCTCTCTCCCCTCTGGAGAGAGGTCCAGTGGGACACCAGCACCCCTTGGATACAGGCTCCCATTGGCCAGTTGTGCCAAGACTCCTGGAATACCTCCTACACTGGTCACAATCGGCCAGACTCTGAGCTGGTGGAAAACATGACTGACTCCTGCTCAAAAGGATGAGAGACAAAAAATAATGGGGGATATTTTCATCTATCCCATGTGATTAAGAATAGTATTTGCAGTAATGTTTTATAAACAGTTTAGTCATAAGCACTTCACTAGGCATGTCTCCTGTGACAAAATTTATGTTCTGTCTGTGATTGGCTCTGCTGGGTGACTTTGGCTGAACCAGGACTGATGGTGTGTTGTCTTTGTGCCAGTTTCTATGCTAGGCACTGGGAGAACTTTGAGCAGGAGAGAGCAGGTATCAGTGTTTAATGGACTGCTCTAGCTGCCAGAGGAAATTGTGCCTGTGAGAAGCAGTCACTGAAGTAAATCAGAGACGTTTTAAAATAACCATACGGCCCATTCATTTGGCTAGCAGATGGTGCATATTTCTCCCCAAAGTGATCCATGTCCTGTGCACATAATGTCAATAAACCCCAAACTGATGATTGTCTTACCCAAGGTGAAACACTAGTGCCAGTTACAAATTAGCCAAAGACACATGATCTTGTTAGAAGGGAGGGACTGTGCCACATTGGTTTCTGTATCTCCAGTTCCTAGCTCGGGGGTTCTCAGCTCTGGCTGCACATTACGAACACCAGGGAGCCTTGAAAGTACTGCTGCCCAAGTCTCCAGACCAATTAAATCAGAACCTCTTAGAGATTGGGCACTGGCACATTATGTTTTTTAAAGCTTCCCAGGTGATTGCAATGCTTGTTTAAGGCTGGTGTTTGCTAAGCTAGCTCTCAAGCTGGACACATAGTAATTACTCCCTAAACGTGCAATAAACTCAACGGGGAGCACTTAGCTTTTGCAGATACCACTTTAAGGGAGAGAAAGAAACTGATGAGGGAAGGGCTGTATTCTTCCAGTTAGCAAACTGCAGAAGTAGAAGGGTTTATCTAGAGATGTGGCCTCCTGGCTGTTAACAAGGTATGTGTGTAAGGGGGAGTGGTGGCGATTTTAGGCCCTTTTGGGAAACAGTGAGGCAACAGCCTTTCTAAGGTGGGGAGTATACCTCTTCGGGCCAGAAGTCCAGGGCTGTGGTGAAGTCGTTAGAATTTTAAAGTTGTACCACATCTGCTGCTTTTTGTGGAACAAATAACCTCTGTTCAGATTTTCCAATTTGCTCATGTTTCTGAGATAGATCAGCTTCCTCTAGTAATGGGGGAAAGCTTGGCCCGCTGACCCTGGCGAAGGGACAAGAATGGCCATTCTTGGTGTGTATGAAATGCACAACCCCAGACTGCTCAGTTCTGTGAGCTTTGTATTTGTACCAAAATGTGAGTCTGGGCTTAAAGGGGGTCCTTAAAGGGGTATTTGAGAATTTCCCAAGTCCACAGAACAATGTACGAGTTTGTGTACAAGACAAACATTAAAACAGTGAACTAACTGTTCTAATGAGAGGATTATGAATATACTGTACTGAGAGGCCAACTTAATGGCTCTTACTCTTCCTTTTTCTTCTTCCCTGGGAAGGGGAATTAGGGCACAGCCACGCACAGATGACTACTTTAGACAGTATTTTCACTTAGAACTTGTTCTTCATGGGAATTTCCCTCATCTTGATTATCGGCTATGTATGGCTGAGTTCCAAGAGCGGGCCGAGTTATGACTATCCAAAAGGAAAGAATGTCACACCTCATGTTGCAATGTTTTTCATTGTTACTCTGTATCCTCTAGTAACATGTCTTAATCGCAAAGACACGTCTGAGCATTTTGAGGGTTTGCTTAATACCTTAGATATTCTACTTTCACTTATCAAAAAAATAAAAATAAAAGAATGAATGTAATATGTAACTTTATCTTTCATTCTATTTACAACTCTATACATCTAATAAACAAATGACAAGTTTTTTGGAAGCTGGCTGCCACTTGTAATATCAGAAAAATGTTATGAAATCTTGGGAATTTTAGAGTTAGGAACCTGGAGTTACCTAGTCCATTTTATTGATGAAGAAACCGAGACTCGACGATAGATCCTGCAACAGCACATTCAGAACTAGGACTCAATGGGATATAACTGGTCAAACTGGATCAGGAAGCAAAATCTAATGTAGACCCTTTGTCATATGACAAAGAATCCTTCTTTTTTTTCTTCCACTATGAATAGGGGTAATCTATTTGTCAAGGCAAAGAGATTTGGGAGGTGGGGGTAAGTGGGAATAAGAAGGTAGGGAGAAAGGAAGGGTGAATGTTTGTTAGGAATGAATTTCCTCGTAGCTATAGGGAATGTTATTCTAGTAACCTTGAACACTGTTGAGATTTCCATAAACCTAGACTCAAGACTACTTAGGAATTGATGGTGGTGGTGGTCACATCTTATTGGTCTCAGAACCAGCTTAGGGTGCCTCAATTCTGTCCTTTTGACCAATTGATCCCTTGGCCATGACAATCACACCCCTCTTGCTGTGGTATTAACTCCCACAATCCCTAGTTGCATGTGGCCCCCATCACAGTGTATCACTTGCATCAATTTAGTTTTGCAACTGTCTCTAGGGCTCAACTCCCAGCCCGGACATTTTAGGGATAAAATAAGAGTAAGTATGATAAATGAAACCTTAAGTATCACAGCAGTGAATGATACTAGCGTTCCTCAGACAAAGAGTCTGCTGAGGAAGGAAGGAGTGAATTAATCAGTACCAGTTAGTGTTATTACTTAGATTGACTTGAATGGGGGGGGGTGGTCCATGAGTTGCTCAACCTTGGCCAAATCACTTTCCCTCTTTGGGTCTCATTTCCTCATCTGTGTAATGAGATAGTGAGACTAGCAAGCCTCTAGATATTCTTTTGGTTCTAACATTCTAGCTAGTATTTTATTAGCCTATTTCTTTCTTTTACTCTTTTTCCTCCATACATGGTTCACTGCAGGCAGTAGGTGGAGAGGTGGATTGTAAGCTGGCCAGTGCTTGGGGGTTAAGCACTGGCCCATTTACAGCTGGTTCACCAACTGTGACATCCTGTACTGTCTCTTCAACAGGTCACTTCCTCTCTGGGACCTGCCACCTATAAACTGATCACGCTCATCATTTCTCTTTTCCCTTGCAAAATCCATTCATTTCTAAGAAACTTCAGTCTTTCTCCCCAGCCATAGCCTCTCTGCCCTTCAGTAAGACAGAGTCTGGTACGATGATTCCCCCTTTCTGTGCATAAAGAAAACAGTCAGTGCACTTGGAGACCTGTTAATATAGCCTGATGAGACAAGCTATATTTCGATTTGGTGATTTGGGGATTTGAAACACAGAGGCTACTTTAAAATTAATTTTGAACATTAGATTTCATTTTTGGTTCCAAAAAGCACCCATCATATACAAATCTTTATGTGTAGATGTATGCTACATAGGATCGGCTATGCTTTCTGTTGATTTTTACTCTTCTATAGTTCCTTGAGCTTTCTTTGTAACACGAATTAATACATGGACATTCTTTGGTCCCAGAGGAAGCATTTTTCCCAGGAAATGAAAGTCTGCTGTTTTCTCTGACAACCTTTATTTTGTGTTTCTTTGAGGTGGATTCCTGAGTCATGTAACCAGTGAACTATGCCAAGTTCTTTTATTAAAATCTCACTGAAGCCTGTGAGATCAGTAAAGAGCCACAGCATTACAACATTATTTGACCTGAAAGAAACTTTGAAGATTATAAAATCCAATCCGCTCTCTTTACAGATAAAGAAGTAAGACTCAGAGAGGTGTAACTTGTCTGAGGTCACACAGCTTACAAGTAACACAGAATGAGAGCTAGAATCCAGTTCTCCTAATTTTTAGCATACATACTTAGCAGGCATGGGGGGTGCAGGAGGGCAGTAGAGTAAATGAAACAAATACAGTCACCTCTGTGGTAACTTTATGTTCTAAGGAAGCCCGTTTTCCAGTTGTGTATTTTAAAGTTTTGTCACCAAATTTGATATTTAACAAATTTCCAAGATTATAAAATAATCTTAGTACTAATATGTATTACAAGAATATCTTCCTAGTCCAGGTAGTAAACTCTGGAGACAGGAAGGTAATGGGGGACAAAGCCAATATGGTGGAGGGGTTTCTGGCAGATTGGGGCTGTAAGCCTGGCCTATAGGCCTTCGAGTCCCTTCCTCCCCATCCTCATCTTTCAGCTCCTCCTCCTCCTCCTACTTCTCCTCTGATATTTACAAAGTGTTGGACCAAGAAGACAGTGCATGCTCCGTGACCTATTTACTTCCCTAATGGAAGCTATAGATTCTTTGACTGTATTATTAGCAAGGATTTCTCCTCACTCACCAGTTAACCCCCAGCACAGTATCTGTCAGTCAATAAATGTTTTTTTCAGTGGGTCAGTGATTGAATATGTATTGAAATCAGGATCTTGAATTCAATGTAATGATCTGCTTTTGTGAAGATAAACTGGTTCAGAGCTTGATGAAATTTTTTCTAAAATTTACCATATAGAGTATACCAATTCTTAAACCATGAGTATCTTGGGGAGGCCATCAGTCATTCACAACTTAATATGGATTCATCTCCCTGGGTTTGCTTTCCTCCTCACCGTGAGTTGAGATCAATCACATTTGGAGGGAGAATGAGGCAAAGGAAAGAATTGTATGTGGGCATGGTGGGTGGCAGGCGTGGGGAGGCTGACCTCATTGCACAAAGTGAGGACAGGGAGAGGGGCTTCAGAAGGCAGAACAAGAAGCTAAAAGGTTGATGAGAATAGCAAACAATGCCTATTTCACAGTTTTGTTTAAGGCTGATACTGCTAGATTCCAGTATGAGGGAAATGAGCTTACTTTTAGATGCAGATGATTCATTAACAAGCTCATTATAAATTCTCAGGAAGAAATTTGACCCTGTGTTCTGTTTTTTATCTGAGAATCCTTTCCCTTCTGCAGTCTCCACCACCACCCCCTCCTTCCCTTCCTCCCTCTGTCTCTGTCTCTCTCTCCTTCTTTCTCCCCCACCTCCTTTTCCCTCTTTCCCTCTCCCTCTCTCCCTCCCTCTCCAAACCTTCATACTGGGTAGAAACAGATTCTCCCAATTGTCGCTGGGGCCAGGTATCATCAGTTAAGTCCTGATCATTTCAACAACAACATAGCCTGCAGTTCACACACCATCGGGCCTTCTGGCAGCACTCCAAACACATGTCCTTGTTTAGGGGAAATCAGGAGCAGGAGTGCTCTGAATTGCACTTTTCAAAAACTGTTGTCCACTTGTGCCAACAGAATGGGGAAAATTTCCTTTCAACGCTGCCATGAAGAGCATCCAGATGTTTTCGCTGAGCTAAAGTGCACCTTCACCAGAGGCTGCTTGTTACCACAGCTGCCAGGATCCCTTGGGAAGGCAAGCCATACTTAGCTCCACGAAGTGGTGTCATGGACAGCTTGGGGCCAGGAAGTCTCAGGGGAAAGCATGCTGGATTTTGCACCAGGTGATCTGAGTTTAACTCCTCATGCTACCTTTTCTTGGCAGGTGGCCTTGGGTAAGCCACTGCGGCTCCTTGAGCTCCACCCTGCTTGTCTGTAAATAGACCCCAACCCCTGCTCTGCCCGTCAATAGAGCTGTCGTCGTTTCTTTAGCTTACACTCTATGCTGGGCACACTTGTGCATCCAGTAACGCACTTATTCCTCACGGCATACCTGTGGGTGGTTAGACACCATCGCTATTCTCACATTACAGATGGTCAAGCCCCAGCTCAGAGTGTTTAGGAGAACCAAGGTAGCACAACTGGGAAGGGGCAAACTGAGGTTTGCAACCAGGCCTGTTTTCAAGTTGTTGAAAAGACCATTGTATTGTATGTGGAAGGGCTTTGAAAACCATAATCTAGAGACTGCAAACCAGAGTGATTCAAAAGCACAGGATTTTATAGTCTGAGAGGGCTCTGGCTGTGGGTGTTAGGCGACTTATTCATCCTCTCGAGCCTCAGTTTTTCCCTCTGGAGATGATAAGAGTACCTGCCTCCTGGGGTTATCATGGGGATGGAATGAAATTGTGCATTTAAAGCATGGGGCACACTGCCTGGCACCGTAGTCCCCCATAAGTGTTTGCCTCTGCTAGTATTGTTGGGAGGATGATTTAAGTTAGTGGTTCTAAATTAAAGAAAATAATGTTCACAGACCTTTTCTCATCTTACACATGCCATCATCTATTTACTTCTTATTCCCACTGAAAAACAAAAGCCAGAAGGAAAGCTGATTACTGATATCAATTTTTAACAAGAACATGTTTTGATACGAGTAACACATGTACTTAAGCTTCTTTGTTCCTCAAACTGAATGAGTGAAATGCAACACACAGTACATCAATAAATCATGGCCAGTGCCCCTTCCTGTCACGTCCATCCCCTGCTGCCCCTCAACGAGGGTTCTCAGCATCCACCCCTCCTGCCTTTCATCCCAATCTGCTTTTGCTTTTTGCCTGTTTCTTGACTCTGAACTCTGAACTCCTCTCTCACCTCTGCTCCTCTGGGTTAGTGTTCACCCTCTTTCTTTCACTATTGGGCCCCAGTACTCCATTATCACCTCTGTTTTAGTGGAACCTCTGGCCCTCACCATCACTTTGGTCTCAGGCCCAAACTTCATGTCCCAGCCAAGGTCCATGCGGCCCCACCCCATTGTAACTGATGCTGGAGACACACTGGTTTTCCTCAGGCTTGTGCTGTTTTGCCTTCTACTGCTCACTATTTTTAACTCTCATTTTTTTTTGTGGAGGGAATTATTTTATTTTTTTATTGAAGTATAGTTGATGTACAATTTATTTTTTTTTTATACAGCAGGTCCTCATTAGTCATCAGTTTTATACACATCAGTGTATACATGTCAATCCCAACCTCCCAGTTCATCACACACACACACCCCCACCCCCCACCACTTTCCCGCCTTGGTATCCATACACTTGTTCTCTGCATCTGTGTCTCAGTTTCTTCCCTGCAAACCGGTTCATCTGTACCATTTTTCTAGGTTCCACATATATGTATTAATATACGATATTTGTTTTTCTCTTTCTGACTTACTTCACTCTGTATGACAGTCTGTAGATCCATCCACGTCTCTACAAATGACCCAATTTCATTCCTTTTTATGACTGAGTAATATTCCATTGTATATATGTACCATATCTTCTTTATCCATTCATCTGTCGATGGGCATTTAGGTTGCTTCCATGACCTGGCTATTGTAAGTAGTGCTGCAATGAACATTGGGGTGCATGGGTCTTTTTGAATTATGGTTTTCTCTGGGTATATGCCCAGTAGTGGGATTGCCGGGTCATATGGTAATTCTATTTTTAGTTTTTTAAGGAACCCCCATACTGTTCTCCATAGTGGCTGTATCAATTTACATTCCCACCAACAGTGCAAGAGGGTTCCCTTTTCTCCACACCCTCTCCAGCATTTGTTGTTTGTAGATTTTCTGATGATGCCCATTCTAACTGGTGTGAGGTGATACCTCATTGTAGTTTTGATTTGCATTTCTCTAATAATAAGTGATGTTGAGCAGCTTTTCATGTGCTTCTTGGCCATCTGTGTGTCTTCTTTGGAGAAATGTCTATTTAGGTCTTCTTCCCATTTTTGGATTGGGTTGTTTTTTTTTTTAATATTGAGCTGCATGAGCTGTTTATATATTTTTGAGATTAATCCTTTGTCTGTTGATTCGTTTGCAAATATTTTCTCCCATTCTGAAGGTTGTCTTTTCGTCTTGTTTATGGTCTCCTTTGCTTTGCAAAAGCTTTGACGTTTCATTAGGACCCATTTGTTTATTTTTGTTTTTATTTCCATTACTCTAGGAGGTGGATCAAAAAAGATCTTGCTGTGATTTATGTCAAAGAGTGTTCTTCCTATGTTTTCCTCTAAGGGTTTTATAGTGTCCGATCTTACATTTACGTCTCGAATCCATTTTGAGTTTATTTTTGTGTTTGGTGTTAGGGAGTGTTCTAATTTCATTCTTTTACATGTAGCTGTCCAGTTTTCCCAGCACCATGTATTGAAGAGACTGTCTTTTCTCCATTGTATATCCTTGCCTCCTTTGTCATAGATTAGTTGACCATAGGTGCGTGGGTTTATCTCTGGACTTTCTATCTTGTTCCATTGATCTATGTTTCTGTTTTTGTGCCAGTACCATATTGTCTTGATTACTGTAGCTTTGTAGTATAGCCTGAAGTCAGGGAGTCTGATTCCTCCAGCTCCGTTTTATTCCCTCAAGACTGCTTTGGCTCTTCGGGGTCTTTTGTGTATCCATACAAATTTTAAGATTTTTTGTTCTAGTTCTGTAAAAAATGCCATTGGTAATTTGATAGGGATTGCACTGAATCTGTAGATTGCTTTGGGTAGTATAGTCATTTTCACAATATTGATTCTTCCAATCCGAGAACATGGTATATCTCTCCATCTGTTGGTATAATCTTTAATTTCTTTCATCAGTGTCTTATAGTTTTCTGCATACAGGTCTTTTGTCTCCCTAGGTAGGTTTATTCCTAGGTATTTTATTCTTTTTGTTGCAATGGTAAATGGGAGTGTTTCCTTAATTTCTCTTTCAGATTTTTCATCATTAGTGTATAGGAATGCAAGAGATTTCTGTGCATTAATTTTGTATCCTGCAACTTTACCAAATTCATTGATTAGCTCAAGTAGTTTGCTGGTGGCATCTTTAGGATTCTCTATGTATAGTATCATGTCATCTGCAAACAGTGACAGTTTTACTTCTTCTTTTCCAATTTGTATTCCTTTTATTTCTTTTTCTTCTCTGATTGCTGTGGCTAGGACTTCCAAAACTATGTTGAATAATAGTGGTGAGAGTGGACATCCTTGTCTTGTTCCTGATCTTAGTGGAAATGCTTTCAGTTTTTCACCATTGAGAATGATGTTTGCTGTGGGTTTGTCATATATGGCCTTTATTATGTTGAGGTTGGTTCCCTCTATGCCTACTTTCTGGAGAGTTTTTATCATAAATGGGTGTTGAATTTTGTCAAAAGCTTTCTCTGCATCTATGGAGATGATCATATGGTTTTTATTCTTCAATTTGTTAATATGGTTTATCACATTGATTGATTTGCATATATTGAAGAATCCTTGCATCCCTGGGATAAATCCCACTTGATCATCGTGTATGATCCTTTTAATGTGTTGTTGGATTCTGTTTGCTAGTATTTTGTTGAGGATTTTTACATCTATATTCATCAGTGATATTGGTCTGTAATTTTCTTTTTTTGTGGTATCTTTGTCTGGTTTTGGTATCAGGGTGATGGTGGCCTCGTAGAATGAGTTTGGGAGTGTTCTTTCCTCTGCAATTTTTTGGAAGAGTTTGAGAAGGATGGGTGTTAGGTCTTCTCTAATGTTTGATAGAATTCACCTGTGAAGCCATCTGGTCCTGGACTTTTGTTTGTTGGAAGATTTTTAACCACAGTTTCAATTTCATTACTTGTGATTGGTCTGTTCATATTTTCTGTTTCTTCCTGGTTCAGTCTTGGAAGGTTATACCTTTCTAAGAATTTGTCCATTTCTTCCAGGTTGTCCATTTTATTGGCATAGAGCTGCTTGTAGTAGTCTCTTAGGATGCTTTGTGTTTCTGTGGTGTCTATTGTAACTTCTCCTTTTTCATGTCTAATTTTATTGATTTGAGTCCTCTCCCTCTTTTTCTTGATGAGTCTGGCTAATGGTTTATCAATTTTGTTTATCTTCTCAGAGAAACAGCTTTTAGTTTTATTGATCTTTGCTATTGTTTTCTTTGTTTCTATTTCATTTATTTCTGCTCTGATCTCTATAATTTCTTTCCTTCTGCTAACTTTGGGTTTTGTTTGTTCTTCTTTCTCTAGTTCCTTTAGGTGTAAGGTTAGATTGCTTATTTGAGATTTTTTTGTTTCTAGAGGTAGGCTTGTATAGCTATTAACTTCCCTCTTAGAAGTGCTTTTGCTACATCCCATAGGTTTTGGATCGTCATGTTTTCACTGTCATTTGTCTCTAGGTATTTTTTGATTTCCTCAGTGATCTCTTGGTTATTTAGTAACATATTGTTTAACCTCCATGTGTTTGTGTTTTTTACCTTTTTTTCCCTGTAATTGATTTCTAATCTCATAGCGTGTGGTCAGAAAAGATGCTTGATATGATTTCAGTTTTCTTAAATTTACTGTGGCTTGATTTGTGACCCAAAATGTGATCTATCCTGGAGAATGTTCCATGCGCACTTGAGAAGAAAGTGTAATCTGCTGTTGTTGGATGGAATGTCCTGTAACTATCAATTAAATCTATCTGGTCTATTGTGTCATTTAAAGCTTCTGTTTCCTTATTTATTTTCATTTTGGATGATCTGTCCATTGGTGTAAGTGAGGTGTTAAAGTCCCCCACTATTATTGTGTTACTGTCGATTTCCTCTTTTATAGCTGTTAGCAGTTGCCTTATGTATTGAGGTGCTCCTATGTTGGGTGCATATATATTTATAATTGTTATATCTTCTTCTTGGATTGATCCCTTGATCATTATGTAGTGTCCTTCCTTGTCTCTGGTAACATTCTTTATTTTAAAGTCTATTTTATCTGATACAAGTATTGCTACTCCAACTCTCTTTTGATTTCCATTTGCATGGAATATCTTCTTCCATGCCCTCACTTTCAGTCTGTATGTGTCCCTAGGTCTGAAGTGGGTCTCTTGTAGACAGCATATAGATGGGTCTTGTTTTTGTATCCATTCAGCAAGCCTGTGTCTTTTAGTTGGAGCATTTAATCCATTCACATTTAAGGTAATTATCAATATGTATGTTCCTATGACCATTTTCTTAATTGTTTTGGGTTTGTTTTTGTAGGTCCTTTTCTTCTCTTGTGTTTCCCACTTAGAGAAGCTCCTTTATCATTTGTTGTAGAGCTGGTTTGGTGGTGCTGAATTCTCTTAGCTTTTGCTTGTTTGTAAATCTTTTGATTTCTCCATCAAATCTGAATGAGATCCTTGCCGGGTAGAGTAATCTTGGTTGTAGTTTCTTCCCTTTCATCACTTTAAGTATATCATGCCACTCCCTTCTGGCTTGCAGAGTTTCTGCTGAGAAATCAGCTGTTAACCTTATGGGAGTTCCCTTGTATGTTATTTGTCATTTTTCCCTTGCTGCTTTCAATAATTTTTCTTTGTCTTTAATTTTTGCCAGTTTGATTACTATGTGTCTCGGCGTGTTTCTTCTTGGGTTTATCCTGTATGGGACTCTCTGTGCTTCCTGGACTTGGGTGGTTATTTCCTTTCCCATGTTAGGGAACTTTTCAACTATAATCTCTTCACATATTTTCTTGGGTCCTTTCTCTCTCTCTTCTCCTTCTGGGACCCCTATAATGCGAATGTTGTTGTGTTTAATGTTGTCCCAGAGGTCTCTTAGGCTGTCTTCATTTCTTTTCTTTCTTTTTTCTTTATTCTGTTCCACAGCTGTGAATTCCACCATTCTGTCTTCTACGTCACTTATCCGTTCTTCTGCCTCAGTTATTCTGCTATTGGTTCCTTCTAGTGTAGTTTTCATTTCAGTTATTGTATTGTTCATCTCTGTTTGTTTGTTCTTTAATTCTTCTAGGTCTTTGTTAAACATTTCTTGCATCTTCTCGACCTTTGCCTCCATTCTTTTTCCAAGGTCCTGGATCCTCTTCACTATCATTATTCTGAATTCTTTTTCTGGAAGGTTGCCTATCTCCACTTCATTTAGTTGTTTTTCTGGGGTTTTTTCTTGTTCCTTCATCTGGTGCATAGCCCTCTGCCTTTTCATCTTGTCTATCTTTCTGTGAATGTGGTTTTTGTTCCACAGGCTGCAGGATTGTAGTTCTTGTTGCTTCTGCTGTCTGCCATCTGGTGGATGAGGCTATCTAAGAGGCTTGGGCAAGTTCCCTGATGGGAGGGACTGGTGGTGGGTCTGATGTACAATATTATGTTACAGGTGTACAATGTAGTGATTCACAATTTTTAAAGATTATACTCCATTTGTAGTTATCATAACATACTGGCTATATTCCTCGTGTTGTACAATATATCCTTATAGCTTATTTTTTTAAATTATTATTATTATTTTTTGGCCACACTGCACAGCATGCAGGATCTTAGTTCCCTGACCAGGGATTGAACCCGTGCCCCTGCAGTGGAAGTGTAGAGTCTTAACCACTGGACCCCCAGGGAAGCCCCTCCTTGTAGCTTATTTTATACATAATAGTTTGTACCTCTTAACCCCCTACCTCTATATTGCCCCATCCTGCCTTCCCTTTCCCCACTAGTAACCACTAGTTTGTTCTGTCTGTGAGTCTGCTTCTTTTTCGTTAATATTCACCAGTTTGTTGTATTTTTTTAGATTCTACGTATAAGTTATATCATACAGTATTTATCTTTCTCTGTCTGACTTATGTCACTTAGCATAATACCCTCCAAGTCCATCCATGTTGCTGCAAATGGCAAAATTTCATTCTTTTTTATGGCTGAGTAGTACTCCACTGTATGTATATGTATATATACGTTTATATATATATATATATATATATATATATATATGCCACATCTTCTTTATTCATTCATCTGTTGATGGACACTGAGGTTGCTTCAATATCTTGGCAATTGTAAATAATGCTGCTATGAACATTGGGGTGCAAGTATCTTTTCGAATTAGTGGTTTTGTTTTCTTTGGATGCACCAATTTACATTCCCACCAATAGTGCACAAGGGTTCCCTTTTCTCCACATCCTTGCCAACATTTGTTATTTTTGTTCTTTTTGATGATAGCCATTCTGACAGGTGTGAGGTGATATCTTGTTGTGGTTTTGATTTTCATTTCCCTGATGATGAGTGATGTTGAGCATCTTTTCATGTGCCTGTTTGCCATCTGCATTTCCTCTTTGGAAAAATGTGTGTTCAGTTTCTCTGCCCATTTTAAAATCAGGGTGTTTTTTTTTTATGTTTTTGTATGAGCTGTTTATATATGTTGGATATTAACCCCTTATCATTTGCAAATATTTTCTCTCATTCAGTAGGCTGTCTTTCCTTTTGCTGATGGTTTCCTTTGCTGTGCAAAACTTTTGAGGTTAATTAAGTCCCATTTGTTTATTTTTGCTTTTATTTCCGTTGCTTTAGGAGACAGATCCAAAAAACTATGATTTATGTCAGAAAATGTTCTGCCTATGAGTTCCTCTAGGATTTTTATGGTTTCCAGTCTTACATTTAGGTCTTTAATCCATTTTGAGTTTATTTTTGTATATGGTTTTTAGCTCTCTTATGATTCATACAGGGGTATGTACCAAGCAAAATAGCAATTGAGGCTCAGACTGTGTCTCTCAATGTCAGACCTCCAGATGTTTCCGAGAACCCAAAAGTTTTGATCATGTAGCTAAATTCCTGTTCCTGAGTGAATTGTTAACTTTTCCTCCTCATGTGGCATCATGTAGGCACAGCCTGTGACTCATGAAAGTTAAGAGCAGGATCTCTCAGAGCACAGACACTGGAATCATCTCTGGTGAAATATACCTTTTCTAAATAAGCAGCCAAAGAGGTCTTTTCAAGCTAGTGGCAAAACTGGAACATGTAAAGTTTTCATAAAGGTCTTAAGTAAGTTTTAGTAATAGGGAAAGGCAGTGTAGCATTAATCTCTTTCATGTGAGCACAGAAGCATGCATGCTCTTTCAAATAACTTTTTCCTCAGTGTCCTCCAAGGAATCGCCAAGTCTTCCTTCTACCCACTCCTCCCTGGTTCACATGGTGGAATGGAAATCGCATGATTTACAGAGGAGTTACCCAGACCTGGGATGGAAGTCCAGCTCAAACACTGATACACTGCGTGTGTGCCGAGCAAAGTTTGTTCATTTCTACAGCTCCTGACAACAGAGGTGTAAGACCTAAAACCTACCTCTTGGGAGAGTTAAAAGAGTTAATGTATGTAACATACTAGCACAAAGTCGAGCTATAAGTGTGTGATGTTTGTGCAGGTAGCTACATGAATGGTATGTGTCCTTGTGTCTATATAGGTCTACATAATGCTGTCACTTTATATCCTTCTCATTTTGGTGGGCCATTTGATACAGATATCATTCTCTATTCATAGGGATCATTTGAAATTTCATGCTGATCCCAGTGGTAACTCTAGAGTGAGTTGTCCATTAAAAATTTTTTTTAATGGCCTTCTTTTTAGACACTATCAGGTTGTTGGGTTTGTTTTGATTGTGTGTATGTGTATGTGTGTGTGTGTCTCCTAATTTTCCAGTTCTTTCCACTGTCAGTTTCTCTCCTGCAAGTCTCTGTTAGAAGCTGTCCTGGTGGCTGTCCAGTTGGTCTGGCCAGTGGGGCTGTTCCAACTCTCTGATTTCAGAATTTCCGTTGCCCTCTAACAGCCACTGTCCTTCAAATATGTCCTTAGCTAGTTTAGTGCTAGATGGCCTGTTTGCTCTAGCAAATACATCTGAATGCTTTCTTTTGCCAGAAGAAGTTTTACTAAGGTGCTCTTTTTTTCCCCTGAAAAATATCCGCCTGGTGTTTGATGGTTTGGAACTTTATGCTTGATCTGTTGTCAATGAGTAAATTTCCCGGGGGGTTAATAAAGCCCTTGGGCAGTGTGTTAGCTCTTTAAGGATACCACTTTATTACTTAGTCATAATTTGAGAGTTCTAAAAACATATTATTTTCCTTCTCATTGAGAGAGGATTTGAATTTGTCTCAAATATATATGCCATATAAATTCAATAAATTGCAAAGATGTCAGATACTGGTAAGAATTCAAAACAAGAGGAAAGAGTAGCACCTGGCCCTGTATAGTTGAGGTTGTCAGATAGCCAGTTTGTCTCCAAGTTTCCCAGTAACCAAAGCAAAGAGGAAAACTCCCTCAGTTTTAACTGATACAGTTTGATAATATAAATCTAAACTTTTTCTCAAGCCAAGAGGGAATTCTGTATGACTCTTCCCCAAGAAAAGCCATTGCAATAATTCTCAAAGCGCTAGTTTGACCTGAATTGCTGGACAAATCAAAACCTTTGGGACAGTTTTCAGCTGACCTGGGCCTAGGAAAACACTGTGGCAGTTTTCATGGGTGTATAAATGGAACAAAGCTATAATGTGTAATCTCCTATGCATGGACATAAGAATGACGGTATTTTTAAAATTTTTTTATTGAACTATAGTTGGTTTACAATGCTGTGTTAATTTCTACTGTACAATAAAGTGATTCAGTTATACATATATATATTCTTTTTCATATTTTTTTCTATTATGGTTTATCACAGGATATTGACTATAGTTCCCTGTGCTATACAGTAGGACCTTGTTGTTTATCCATTCTATATATAATAGTTTGTATCTGCTGATCCCAAACTCCCAATCCTTCCCTCTGCGTCTCCCCACCTTGGCAACCGCAAGTCTGTTCTCTATGTCTGAGTCTATTTCTGTTTTGTAGGTAGGTTCATTTGTGCCGTATTTTAAATTCCACATATAAGTGATATTTTATGGTATTTGTCTTTCTCTTTCTGACTTACTTCACTTAGTATGATAATCTCTAGGTCCATCCATGCTTCTGCAAATGGCATTATTTCGTTCTTTTTTTATGACTGAGTAATATTCCATTGTATATATGTACCACATATTCTTAATCCAGAAAGAGGGTTTTAGAGAGCAATGCAAGCATGTTTCTGGCTCTTCCATGTAGCAGCATTATGCAGTGTGGTGTAATTGAAAATAAGACTAAGTTACTGAATGTGTATAATTTTTGAACATTCAACTCAAGGGAAAGGTTTATTCATCTTTCAAGGGCCTGCTGAAGTGTCTCTATCCTGTGAAGTTCTGAGACATTTCAGGGCCCCTGGCATAATGCACAGCGAATTAGGGAGGGCTGTCTATGTCCTCTATGTCTCAATTATAACATTATAATGATTTACTTCCATGTCTGCGCCTCAGCTAGATTGTGAGATCGCTGAGAGGAAACTGTCTTATTCATCATTGGATACCAGTGCCTAGCATGGCGCCTTCTATAGTAAATGCTGAGTGTTAAGAGGAGTGGATATTATGTGCTCATCAGAGTTCTAAGTGCTTTACATGGTTTTCCTCGTTTTGTCCTTCTCACAGCTCTGTGAGGTAGTTACTATTATTACTTCCATTTTACAAATGAAGAAACCATGGCCTAAAGAGTGATTTGCTTGTTTAATTGAAGTAAATGGTAGAAGAGAATTTAAACCCATTCTCTCAACTAGTACATTAGCATGAAGACCAAGTCTTAAGTGTTTTGAGTAGGTAAACCAGTTGTGGGTTTGGGAGGCACTGCACATGTCAGTGGGTTGTGTCACAGGAAGAGAGTAAGATACAGTGTTTATTGAGACGCTTGAATCTGAATTCCCTCTCATTATCCCAGGAGTGGAGACCCCTCTCTGACTTATGGCCCCTAAACGTTACTTTCAGAAGCCATGGGACATCTCTAGTGGCAAACACTTTATAGATCCTCATTTCTTAAATTAAAATTTGGTAATATAGCTAAACAGGTTTGTGGATGGTACTATATTAACTGATTGGAAGCTACCAGATAGAAAGATAGAGACAATAATCTCTGCTTCTAATTTCTCCTAAATGTGTACTCTCTCTCAATGCAAAGTACTATTTACAACTTTGCATTACTCTAAACTCAGCACTTTCTTAACTGGCCTGACATCTTCTATTGTTGTCTGGGGGAAAGAATGAAACAGTTGCACTAATCTAATCTTGGTATTTACTCTAAGATTTTGATAAATAAATCCCTGTTCTGAAAGGGAACAATGACCTTTAGATATGCTTCGCATATTTCTTTTCCAAGGGCATCCTGAATGGGTTGACTACAAATATTTCTGCTAATGAGATGGGCTTGAAATATCACTGCTATGATTATAGGCATAAATAGTGAATTTCATTAGGTTACTTGAGTCCCACTTTTGATGGCATAGTAAATCTCAGAACAGCAGTGGGTGGTAGATAGATGAAGAGCTTTTTTGGATATAATTAACTTATTTGAATGTAACTACTAGCTCTCTTAGCATAGCAATTCTAACTCAGTCTCAGGCTACTTTAAGTACATAAAACAATTCAGCACTGTTATAGGAATTCTACATGAACCCAAAGGATTAATAAGTTTTAAAAAAAGACTCTAGTTTGAGAGAGGCATGAAGATATTGATTAAATTCTCCCTTTACTTCATAATATTCACTGTAATTTGGTTATAATCTAGGCATTAATACCTGGTACCTCAAGTGATATTACAAAGTATACTCACAATAAATTTAATTTAATCAAATCCTTAATGTTTTGTCCTAAGTGATACTCTTCTTTGTCAGTTCTTAGATGGTTATTCCTCTTGTTGTATATTCTGATGAACTCAAATTTTATTTGTGAATGTGTGTTGGCATTCAGGGTGAATAGAGGGATTTTTCTAAGCCAGGAATGTGCATGGTCTTGGAGATGCATCTAGAGTTACAACAATAATGCATGAAAATGCCTGTTTCCCCACCTCTTCACCAATGCTGTTTTGAAGAGACCAGGCCAATTATCTTGTAGAGTGTTCCATAGTCTGAATTTTTCTGATTGTTTTCTCATGGTGGTGTTTAATTTGTTTCTCTATCACTTGCACTTCCTGTAAACTTGAAGTTAGATCTAAAAGCCTGAGTGGTTTCAGGTTCAACGTTTTTGGAGCAAATTGTTCATAGGTGATGCTGTATACTTCATGTTGCATTGCATCCTGGGGCATATCATGTCACATTAGCCCTCTATTCACAATGCTTGGTTATGATGGTACCCTCCATTGTGAAGGTACACTTCTCACTTCACAATTAGAAAGTAGTTGATGGAATGCATTTATTTTATGTTAAGGATATTGTTAGCATATGTTATTGGCTAAGGAAGTAATTTCCATTGTTGAGGAAGCAAAGATTTTTGTTTGTTTATTTGGAGCGGGGGCAGGGGTATTCCAGCACTTCTCAATTCACACCAGGCAGATTCCTACTTATCAGTAAGTCCTTGAGGATAATCAGGCCAAGGAAACCTTAGACAATTCTGTTACTGAAACCATTTTAAGGGTTAAAGATAGAAAAAAGATTAAGCCAGGGAATTTGGGAATTTGGGGGATAATTTTAGCTTTATTTACTTTTTTAATAGGAAATACATTCATGTGATTCAAAATTCAAAATGTATAAAGGGTAAACAGTGAAGGGCTCTTCTGGTTATCTCTTACTGCCTAGCAAACCACTACAAAATAGTGGCTTAAAACAGTAATGACGTCATTAGTTGCTAATGAAGCTGGGGGTCAATGGGTCAGTTCTCCTTCAGGGTCTCTTATGCAGTTACTGTCAGAAAGTGGCTAGAGTTGGGGTCAACTCAAAGGTTTCTTTGCTTGCACATCTGGTGCTGGAGCTGGGAAGACTCGAGCAGCTGGGGCTTCTAGGGCATTTCTCTTCTCTCTCTCCTGGAGTGACTGTCCCAAGGGGAACCTGCAGACGCTGCTGAGACTTTTCAAACGCTGCCTTGGGCATCACGCACCACCACTTCTACTGCATTCTGTTCATCAGGGCAGTTGCAAAGGCCCACCAAGCTCCAAGGGAAGGGTCCTGTACTCCACCTCCTGATTCGAGGAGGGTCAAAGGATTTGCAGCTGTGCTTCAAAACCGTCATGTACCCTCTCATGCTCTTTTTTCCCCAGCTACTCAGTTTACTTTTACCAATGCAACCAATGTCACCAGTTTCTTTCTTCCGTTTTTTTTTTTTTTACAAAGAGCATTTAATTAATTAATTTATTTCTTTACACATAACTGAAGTGATGTTACAGTACATAAGTTATTTACAACTGTGCAGTAACGTGTTGCAAAATAAATTATCTAGAAGGCAGCAAAAGTACATTGTGAACGTGTATAAAACTGTACAGCGTTTACGGGTACACTTTTTATATGATTATTGGCTCTGTAGTGTTTCAAGTTATGTTCTCAGAAAGAGAAACAAAATGCCCAAGATTAAAGGAAAAAATATACAAACCACGTGGATCTGACTCCATTAAGAACACAGCCGAGAGTCCTGCCTCTGTGTCCCCGTGAGGCGGGCGGGCGGCGCAGCCCAGGTCCGAGGCCGGCACCGTCCGCAGGCAGCCTCGTGGCGACAGGACGGCAGCCGGCCGGAAGCTCTCCCCACCCTCCGACCCGGCGGCCGCTGTTGGTGACGGGTGGACGCCTTAATTTTATTCTCTTTAGTTGATCTGGAATGGAACAAGGAATTTAAAAAACGCTCTCCGTCCTTCAGCTCCTAAGATGCCCGTGCAGCCGCCGGAAAAGAGCCTGAGGCTGCCGTGTCCGTGCCCGCGTCCCCGGCTCCTCGTCCTCCCGCGGCGGCGGGTGTGAAAGAGGCGCGTGCCAGGGGCCCAGCGCGGGCTTCTCCCTGGGTGTCCCCACCGGGGCCGTGGTCTCCTTCCACCGCCCGGACTCGGCGGCAGACGCAGGGGGCTCGCCTGTGTCTCGGGCAGCTGTCCCACCGCGTCAGGCCAGAAGGAGCACGAAGTCATCGTTGACGTCGACCATGGGCACGTAGAAGGACGGCACCTCGTTCACACACCGGGACTTGTGCCCGGCGGGGGCCAGCTCCTGCACCTTCACCGGCCACTCCATCCTCTGCACGTGGCCTCGTGCTGCTGCCGCATCAGGAGACACTGTCACCAGCGACGCATTTAAGAGCTGCTCTATAGACAAGATAAGCATGCATATTCTTCCCACTTAGCATGATATATGCGGTGTACTGTACCTTGTTTTTTTCTTAATAATATTTCATGGAGATTATTCAAATCAGTCCATAAAAAGAATCTTAATTTTGAAAACACCCTTACATTATTGCATTATATAGATATACCATAATGATTTAACCATTCCCTTGTTAATGCATATTCAGGTCATTTCTAATCTTTTAATATTACAAACAACAATAATATGAATAACTTTGGACATACATACATCATTTTGGATACATATAAGCCTATTTGTATTATAAATTCCTATATATAGAATTACAGGGTTAAAATGATATGAATATTTAAAATTTTGATAAATATTGCCGCATTGCCCTTCATACAGGATGCAAACATTTTTACTTCCACTATGCATGAGAGGGTCCACTGCCTCACACCCTTACAAAGCAAAATTTTCTCAAATGTCTTGAGTTTTGCTACGTAAAAACTTAGTTTTAATTCAATGTGATTTTAATGTGCATTCTTTTAATGAGTGAGTTTGAGCACTTCTTTTCCTATGTTAAAGAACCAAGGGCTTCCCTGGTGGCGCAGTGGTTAAGAATCCACCTGCCAGTGCGGGGGACATGGGTTGGAGCCTGGGAAGATCCCACATACTGCAGAGCAGCTAGGCCTGTGTGCCACAACTACTGAGCCTGCGCTCTAGAGCCCGCGAGCCACAACTACTGAGCCTGCTTGCCTAGAGCCCGTGCTCCGCAACGAGAAGCCACTGCAATGAGAAGCCTGCTCGCTGCAACTAGAGAAAACCCACTCTCAGCAACGAGGACCCAACACAGCCAAAAATAAAATAAATAAATTTATTTTTTTAAAAACTTGTATTTTTCTCAATTCCTGAAAAAAGTTAAAGATCATTTTAACAAAATGTTTGAGATGAGTGAAAAGTGAGATAATCCACATTTCTGATAAACCTAAAGACCTTTTAATCATTCAAAAAGTGCTATTTTCCTGACTTCTATAAATGAGTAAGCTATGAAGATTTATTACCTTTGTGATTCTTTTACCTTTTTTTTTTTTTTTTTCTGCACTGCACAGCATGTGGGACCTCAGTTCCCTGACCAGGGATTGAAGCCGGGTTCCCTGCTGTGGAAGCTAGGAGTCTCAAACACTGGACCATCAGGGAAGCCCCCCTTTGTGATTCTTGGAGTCTCTCAAACCCAGCCTTCAGTTCCCAGGTGGGCAGTAATGGATTTGAGATATTATAATTAGATGATAACCACTCTTTATCAGTAAAATTATTAATTTAAGAAAGGCTTCCTCTCTATCCCTTAGGGCTTACTATAAAACTTTCATTATTTCTGTGAACCGTTCTCTAACATCCTGATTTGAGATGAATGATCTGCCTTTGGATTTTGTGTGCTTTTCCTTGACTTTCTCCATACACTCCACTTTTACTGTCTCTTCCTCTCCCTCCTCAGCTAATATTTTATTTTTTGGATTCATGGGATTCATGGCAGTTTAGTCGGGTACAGTGACAATGTAGTAAGTAACAACCAGAATTTTGGTAAAATTCTGTAAACAAGAGAGAGGACAAATTGGTACGGTTGAGAAGATACTAGTACTGGAGCCAAAAAACCTGCCATTCACTCACCTGGCTGCGGGCTGGTTGGTCAGCTTTTCAGGGAATCCATTTATTCATAGGAAAGTGAGGATAATACTTAACTTACTGGGTTGTTGTGAAGATGAAGAGAAAGAATGTTTTCAACGAATGTTTATTGAATGCCTCTCATGTCCAGGTGTCTTTGTATTCTTGATCTCATTAGTCCTCAGAGAGGTCCACTAACTTTCCAACTTACTGATTGTATTACTTTCTTAGGGCTGCCATAACAAATTACCATAAAATGGGTGGCTTAAAACAACAGAAATATATATTTACACAGTTCTGGAGACCAGAAGTCTAAAATTAAGGTGTCAGCAGGGTTGATTCCTTCTAGAGGCGCTGAGGGAGAATCCATTCCGTGCCTCTCACCGAGCTTCTGGTGGCTTCCCACAGTTCTTGGAATTCCTTGGCTTATAGATGCATCACTCCAACTCTGCCTACATCTTCACATGGACTTCCCCTCTGTGTGTGTCTGTCTTCTTTTCTGTCTCTTATAAGGACACTTGTCATTGAATTTAGGACCCACCCTAAATCTGAGATGATCTCATCTCAAGATTTTTAACTTAATTACATCTATTAAGACCCTATTTCCAAATAAGGATCACATTCACAGGTACCAAAGGTTAGGAACTGGACATATCTTTTGAAGGCCAGCATTCAACCCACTATAGTGACCAAGCTAAGAACTGAATCCAGGTTCTTTCTGATTCCAAGATCAATGTACTATGGACTCTACCATGCTCTCTCCTTCTTTGAGACTTCTTTGCCAATGTTAAGGACCACATCATGGTTTCTTCTCCTTCTTGTTCTGCAATTATATAGTTCCCTGTGCTTCTAATTCATACCAGAAAGTAACCTTGGCCCCTGAAAGAAATCACTGAATTCTACTAATTTAGGCAGGTATCCCCTGCCTAAATAATTTTTGAATAATAAGTTGAGTTGTGCATTTGGGAGTTGTTAAATTATCCAAGCTTGTAGCAAAAAACAAGAAGATAGTTAACATTTATTAACTGCTTATTATGTGTCAGGCCTGTGCTGAGTGCTTCACATACATCATCTCATTTCATCTTAGAACAGTGACTGTTACTATCTCTCATTTACAGAAGAAAATGAGGTTCAGAGAGGTTAAGGAACTTAAGCAGCTTTTAAGTCACAGAGCTGCTAAGTGGTGGAGCTGAGATTCAAACCCAGGCATCTGACACCAAATCTATGCTCTTGAAACTAGAGTACAGTAACATTACCAGTGGAGCTCCTGACATGGAATTCATATCTCCCTACCACCAGGCTGGGCAGGAGGCAGTGGGGCTTAATGAAAGAAGACTTGTTAATCATGAAAATTAACCATGTATTTCTAATGGGAACAGATTGGGCATTCAGATGTCTCTTTCTTTTCCCTCATTTCATTTTTGTAGTGACACTGTTGAAAGATATTTGGAACCGCTGAGTGAAAAGCACTTGGAACTTCAGCTCAGTTTTTAGGAAAAAAAAAATCAGGGTATTTCCTTTCTGTCATTACTGTTCCAATCCCTTCAGTCTGGAGTTTCCCTATGCATTCATTACTCAGAACAGTTGTTTTGAATTTGTCAGCACATTATAATGTAATTTTGCTGAAGAAATATAGCATTCTTCCCCCGCCACAAAGGCCAAATTTGTTTTGGTTTGCCATTAATGTAAAACAAATTTCCCTTCACCAAGGTAATATAATAAAAAGCCACCTAACTACAAGAAAGTATGTTGTAAGTCAGATGTAGTCAGCCTACAATTCTTTCTTTCTGACTAATATTTTTAAATTATCTTTAGCTGACACAGAAAGATGAATCATTAATATGATCCCAAAGTCTAAACAGAAGTTTATTGCTTTAGAGTATATTCATTGATTTTTAATGCTTATGTCTATTTTTAATGAATGGCTTTGTAAAAATATCTTAACTACTCAAAACATTAACTACACTGTCTGCCATTCCATCAACTTAACTGCTGAACTAAACCAGAACTGCTCATTGTCTTCTCTTGCCTGTAATGCAATTCGTTAATGATGGCATGTTTATAGCTTATATGAAAAAGGTCATCTTCTTTTGTATATTGTCCTCTTTAATTAACTTAGGATCCTTGAAAAAGAATTTAAGCCTAAAAGTCCTTCTGATAGATTTATTATTTTCCTCTTAAAGTAACAATATCACTTGCATTTAAAGGATCAAGGTAACTTGCTTCAACTCCAAAGCAGTCTTTGTAAATCACGCACTTGAGAGGTTCTTGGGAACACACGCTTGGATTCAGGGTTGCACCATAATTGCACTAGGATGAGTGAGATTAGGGGGAAAAAAAAAAACAAAAAACAAGAGAGCTGGCAAGAAAGGAGAAGATTGGCACTTTTGCCCCTTTGCTCAACTACTTTTTCTTCTCAGTATTTGATACAGTAAGTCACCAGGACGACAAAAGGCAAAGAGACAGAGGGTGGAATTGCATTGCAACTGGCAACCAATGTGTGTTGACTTCTGAGAGTCATAAAAAAGAAAATTAACAGTTGTATATAAAGCGTCTATTTTCTTGTTTGGAGCATTATGTGCCCAAAATGAACACTTGATGATTCTAGCTCAATATACTGTTTTTAGATTTTCTATAAATTTGAAAGAAACAGAATATCTCCCCTGGGTTTCTGCATGCCATGGATTTACTTGACAACAGTGAATTCAGGGAATTTCCTAACACTTCTATGGGGAAGCTATGTTTTTCATTGTGGAGTCAGGGAAGCTGAAGAGCAGAGAGTTTAAGTGATTCGCTCAAGGTCAACTGGAGATCAGGGAATATTTGGCTCCAAAGTTCCTGGGCTAATTATTATGTGGTTACTCTCTCTCTCTCTGATTTATGCATATATTAATAATTGGTTTTTATTTTAAGCTGGAGAGAGTGAGTCTGAAGACCTTTTAGAAAAGAAAACCAGCTTTTGGGACTTCCCTGGCAGGCCAGTGTTTAAGACTTTGCCTTCCAATGCAGGGGGTGCGGGTTCAATCCCTGGTTGGGGAGCTAAGATCCCACATGCCTCACAGCCAAAAAACCAAAACACAAAACAGAAGCAATATTGTAACACATTCAATAAAGACTTTAAAAATAGTCCACATCAAAAAAAAAATCTTAAAAAAAAAAAAAGAAAACCAGCTTCTGATATTTTTCTTATCAATAAAGCACATTCTCCTATTCTTGATTCAGGCCTTTTAAATCTTTTTTCATTGCTCAAGGACTGTCCCTGTTAACCGCTATTCTATTTTTGTTTCTATGAATTTGACTGTTCTAGGTACCTCATTTAAGTGGAATCATGTACTATTTGTCCTTTTACGTCTGGTTTATTTCACTTAGCATAATGTTTTTAAGGTTCATCCACGTTGTAACATGTACCAGAATTTCATTTGTTTTTGAGGCTGAATAATATTCCATTACATATATACATACACACACACACACATATACCATGGTTAATTTATTCATTCATCTATTGATGGACATTTGGGCTGCTCCTTTCTACCTCTTGGCTATCGTGATAATGCTTCTTTGAACCCTAATGTACAAATATCTATTTGAGTACCTACTTTCAATTATTTTGAGTATATATATCTAGAAGTAGAATTGCTAGATCATATGGTAATTCTATGTTTAAAATTTGAAGAACTACCATACTGTTTTCCACAGCAGCTGCACCATTTTATATTGCTGGCAGCAATGCACAATGGTTCCAATTTCTCCACATCCTCACCAACATTCATTATTTTGTTTTTTTGGTAACAGCCATCCTAATGAGTATGAAGTGGATAATCAATTTGATTTTAAACAATATTAGCTACAGTGGACATGTGTCACATTTGCAGTGACCCATCTTCTGAATAGCTTTTCTAAATATGGAGAATTTCCGTAAATTCTACCTCTCCAATGTAGATCTCAGAGTTCAAATCCCCAGCTTCTTTTGCAGCTAAATGGACCTTGCATGATCCATTAATCAGATGCACCTATGCAAGATTTTAACTTCTAAATGACTAATAAAAAATATAAGCTCAGTTCAGTGCTTCCATTTGTTGGCTTGAGTGGTGGCAATGGAGCCTGGCTTTGGGGGGCATTCACAGTGGCCACAGGTCCAATGCTGTCAAGTTCCTGAAGTCTAGGGTGACAGTGGAATTTCCTCATCAAGCTATTTCTAGGGCATGATTTTGGGCATTGTTCCTGGAAACCCAGCCTCAAGCCTATTTCTCCAACCAAAAAAGTCCACTACAATCTAATTTAGTTGCATATCCAATTGATTATTTGTCTTCACCCTGCCCCATACTACCAGCTATGCTTCTGCCTGGGGGCCTTTGAGTGGGGAAAGGGCATTGTCTACATGTTCACGCTTCCTTCTGTCTTTTTCCTCTAGTCTAAGTTCTTGCATTACAGGAGCAGGGAGGATGGATAAAGATAAAAAAGAATGTTCCCCTAAGTGATGCCTTTGTGGTTCCCTCTCAGAGAGCGTTACCCTGTCTGTGGCCTGGATCTAAATGCTGGTCCTCTGGTGGTGGACTTTTCTATTGCAAGTGACCAGAGAGCTGTGGAATCTGCACAAGATGTCATTAAAGAATACCCAAGGGAGATTCAGTAAAGCATGGTTGAAGGCAGTAAATGGAAAAAGAATCAAACCAGTTTATATTTATGCCTCTCTGAATTCAGGTCGTCTAACATGCTAGTTACTGAAGATGCCTCCATTTGGGAGCCCTGTTTGTATATGCGAGTCTCGCTTCCAGCCCCTCACATCCCCCGAACCCATCTGCTGACCTGAGAGATCCACTCAGACTTGACTTTACCACCCCACCCCCAGCCCCAGCATAGTCCATGACAGAACACCCCACAGACTCCAGCTACTGGAGTCCTTGCTCGATGGCTCACCCTCTTGGTTGGGGTGCTAGCAAGGCAGCTCAAGCCTGGCTACTTGCGAACCCACAGGAAACTGACACAGCTTTGCCCCCACCAAATAGTGAGAGTACAGACTGCTACACACTTGCATCCTCTCTGCCCTGCCACCTTTTTTCATTTATTTATATAGGTACAGGGCACAGATCAGCAGGCACACGGTATAAACAGAAGCCAAGCTAAGGAATAAGATGTCAATAAGACACTTTAGATCTCTGAGAGTTTCATATTTGGAGCCCTTTTCACAGGGGGGGGATTTGGAAAAAAGCAGCTTCCCTTTTCTCTCCCAAGGGGAGAGGAGGGAAAAGCCACAGTACTCTCATCCTTCACCAGCAACACCCCACTCTCAGGATTCTCCTTTCTCTCCCTGATCTTCTCTTACATAAACTAGAGGTGGAAGGGCATGTGGGGCAGAGGCTGAGAGTTCCAGAGCCCATTTAGCCACTTCTTAATAATCCCTGGAAGAAGTGCCACTTGGTTTCATTTCTCTTTCAGATCTGGGGCATTTCATACCTCTTTTATCTCTGAGCACTAGGTCATGTCCCATCAACATTCTGTTACATCCATTCCCTGGATATTTTTCCTCAAATTACTTCTTTCATTTTTTTCTCATTCCTTTTCTCTGTTTTCTCTTTCTGAAACTCTCATTATTCAGATATTGGCCTTCCTAGACTGTTTTATACAATGTTTTATAATATAATGTAAGGGTTTATATTTTCTATATAAAATACACACAAATATAAATTTATGTAACATAATATATTATAATATTTTATATATTTCTCGTATTTCCCTTTCTTTGGTTTATGCTCTGCTTTTGGGGAGATTCAATCACCTGAATTTCCAAACTTTCTATTGAGTGTTTTAGTTCTGCTATCATGTTATTAATTTCTAAGGGCTCTTTTATGTTCTCTGAATGTTCCTTTTTAAATAGCATTCTGACCCTGTTTCTAGGTTTTAGTATCATTGCTTATCTCTTTGAAGATATTAATAATAGTTTTATTTTGAAGTTTTCTCTTCCCTTCATAGTTTAATTTTCCTCCAAGTTGTTTTTCTCTCTTTGTTGTTTGTTTGTTTGATCTTTTTCTTATTTATTAGAGGCATTCTGCAGCTGTCTGGTAATATTTAGGTGTCTGCTTATGTTTAATTGTGGGTGAGTAAAAAAGCTGATTGGAAGATCTGAGTGGGTTTCATTGGAGGGTGATATGGCTGGACTATTTGTTGGGGGAAACCTCAATATCAGTATCTTAAGTTTTTCCTCTGGGTCAGATATCCCAGAGATAACTCTTCTTCTAATTCTTCCACCTGGAGAGAAAACGTTTGGTCATAACCATTCTGGAAGGTAGGTGGGTGAACAGGATTTGGAGGTGGGGTCCCACTCAGCTTTCAGTGTCTGCATATTCATCTACTCGCCCTGATTTCAGTATGGTACTCTTGCTCTTAACCGGGTCTGTGTCATCCAAGCCCAATATACTTCTGCTTTTCCCTTTCCACAGAATAAACATCCATACTTTTGCTAGGGTGGTGTGATGGTTAATTTTATGTGTAACTTGACTGGACTAAGAGATGTTCAGATAGCTGGTAAAACATTACTTCTAGATGTGTCTGTAAGGGTGTCCCTGAAAGAGGTTCGCATTTGAATTGGTGGACTGAGTAAAAAAGATCACCCTCACCAATGCAGGTGGGCATCATCCAATCTGTTGAGGGCCTGAATGGAAAGAAAATGTGGAGAAAGGGTGAATTTACTCTTTGCTTGAGCTGGGACATCCATCTTCTCCTGCTCTTGGACGTCAGCATCCTGGTTCTTAGGCCTTTGCACTTGGACCAGGTGGATCCTTTGGCTCCCCCGGTTCTCAGGTTTAGGTTTGGACTGGAACTCTACCACTGGCTCTCTGGGGCCTCCAGCTTGCAGACAGCAGGTCATGGGACTTCTCAGCTTCCATAATTGCATGAGTCAATCCCTCATAATAAATCTCTTTCTGTATATGTGTATATACTTTTGGTTCTGTTTCTCTGGAGAACTGACTAATACAGGTGGGGAGGACAAATCATCCATAGCATGGAGTATGGAGGGGATCGAGGAAGGTAGTGCTTCCCAAATGGCTTTCTAACCCTCCTTATTTTAAGCCACCCTCTTCATGCCCGTTTCTAATGTTACCTGGTGTCACCATCTCCTGGACTGTTGATGGTGTTGCAGAATTAACCAAGCCAGCTTCAAATCTGACTTCCTTTGATCTGCTTAGTCAGTTTTTATTTATCCGTCTTCTTTCTAGCTTCTAAAACCTTGTTGTTGTCTCCTCTCCCATTCTCCATATTCTTAAATGTTCATACCTTTCTAAATAATATCTATCTACTCATTGTGGTTTTTATATGGTTTCTGAAGAAGCAAAATTTGGATGAGTATGTCCAAACCACCATCTTTACCCAGAACTTTAATCTAGAAGCCTACATCCAACTGAACTATTTATTATGACAGATGTTTTCAAAGGTTTGGAGAATAGACCTCTCTAGATCTTTGCTGAAAAAGGTTACTAAAGGATATATTTCAAAAATCAGGAAACTGAACCTGGAAGGAAAGCACGGACTGCAAGAATCAGTAGACTTGGGAGCCTGGTGGAGATCCAGGTGGATGCCACCTATGGGGAAGTTATTCCCTTCCGGAAGAATGTGGGGATGTCTTTATTTTTTATTATTTATTTTTTTATTGAAGTATAGTTGATTTACAATGTTGTGCTAATTTCTGCTGTACAGCAAAGTGACTCAGTTATACACATATATAATTCTTTTTTTATATTTTTTCCATTATGGTTTATCCCAGGAGATTCGATATAGTTCCCTGTGCTATACATTAGGACCTTGTCGTTTATCCATTCTGAATATAATAGTTTGCATCTACTATCCCCAAACTCAGTCCATCCCTTTCCCTCTCCCCTGCTTGGCAACCACAAGTCTGTTCTCTATGTCTATGAGTCCGTTTCTGTTTTGTAGATAAGTTAATTTGTGCCATATTTTATATTCCACATATAAGTGATATCATATGGTATTTGTCTATCTCTTTCTGACTTACTTCATTTAGTATGATAATCTCTAGGTCCATCCATGTTGTTGCAAATGGCATTATTTCGTTCTTTTTTATGACTGAGTAGTATTCCATTGTATATATGTACCACGTCTTCTGGAAGAATGTGGGGATGTCTTTGGCCCAGTATGGAAACTTAGCAAAGAGACAGAAGGCAGCCCCCACTGTAAAGCATTTCCAAAGCTAGAGTGAAGGAAGCCACCCCAGTCCACTGCCTGGTTCTGGAATGAAGCCTAGAGGTGAGGGAATCAGTTTCTCCATGGAACATGCCCATCCCCCACCACCATGAGAGAAATTCTGCCTCCAATGAGTTAGATATCCAGAAGTCTAATTTGAACCTGGGTGAGTGAATAAATAAAACCTCTTCATAACAAAATAAGTTTAAAATGTGCATATAAAGTTGTCAAATGGGTCATGAAAAAAACCACCTTTTCACTTTGGGAGGAGTTATGGGGGCTCCAGCAATTCAGAAATAATATGTCTCACTTAAAAGTTTCTCTCTGTTTCTTTTTCTCAGAAGACACATTTACTGGACACAGACAGACTTGCCCCTCAGGCTATGTTATAACCAGGGCCCAAGATAACTTCCTTTAGCCTCTAGAAACAGAGTCCTGTAAGATGCCTCTTGATATATTCCATTCCATTTTGTTTGCTCCACCTCAAGTATTGTCAAATAAAGATTTCTATTTTAATCCTAAAACTATCTTCTTTTTTTTAAAATTTAAGTATATAGTTGATTTTAAATATTATATTACTTTCAGGTACAGCATAGTGATTCAGTATTTTTACAGATTATACTCCATTAAAGGTTATTACAACATAATGGCTATAATTCCCTGTGCTATATAATATATCCTTCTTTCTTATCTATTTTATACATAGTAGTTTGTATCTCTTAATTCCATACCCCTAATTTGCCCCTCCCCCTTCCCTCTCCCCTTTGGTAACCACCAGCTGGTTTTCTATATCTGTGAGTCTGTTTCTGTTTTGCATATACATTCATTTGTATCATTTTTTAGATTCTCCATCTAAGTGATATCATACAGTATTTGTCTTTGTCTGACTTATTTCACTAAGCATAATATTCTCTATCTCCATGCATGTTGCTGCAAATGGCAGAATTTCATTTTTTTAATGGATGAGTAATATTCCATTTATATAAATATAAACATATATATATCTCACCACATTTTCTTTATCTATTCTTCTGTTGATGGGCATTTGGGTTGCTTCCTTATCTTGGCTATTGTAAGTTGTCCTGCTATGAACATTAGGGTACATGTATCTTTTCAAATTAGTGTTTTAATTTTTTCCAGATATGTACCCAGGAGTGACATTGCTGGATCATATGGTAGTTCTATTTTTAGTTTTTTGAGGCACCTCCATACTGTTTTCCATAGTGGCTGCACGAATTTACATTCCTACCAACAGTATACAAGATTCCCTTTTCTCCACATCTTCTCCAACAATTTGTTATTTTTATACTTTTTGATGATAGCCATTCTGACAGGTGTGATATCTCATTCGTGTTTTTATTTGCATTTCTCTAATAATTAGCAATGTTAAGCATCTTTTCATGTGCCTGTTAGCCATCTGTATATCTTCTTTGGAAAAATGTCTCTTCAGGTCTTTTGCCCATTTTGAGTTTTTTTGCTTAAAACAACAGAAATTTATTCTTCCACAGTTCTAGAGGCCAGAAGTCCAAAACTAGTAACACAGGACCAAAACTCCCTTCTGAGGGACTAGGAAAGAATCCATTCTTTGCCTCTTCCAGTTTCTGGTGGCTGAGGGCATTCCTTGGCTTATGGCCACATCACTCCTATCTCTGCCTCCATAGTCACATCTCGTTCTCCCTTTTGCCCATATTTTGACTGGGTTGTTTGTTTTTTTAATATTGAGTTGTATGAGCTGTTTATATTTTTTGGATATTAACCCCATGTTGATCATATTATTTGCAAATATTTTCTCCCATTCTGTAGGTTGTCTTGTCATCTTGTCGATGGTTTCCCTTGCTGTGCAAAAGCTTTTAAGTTTAATTAGTCCTATTTGTTTATTTTATTTTTTTTTTTAACGTCTTTATTGGAATATAATTGCTTTTCAATGGTGTGTTAGTTTCTGCTTTATAACAAAGTGAATCAGCTATACATATATCCCCATATCTCCTCCCTCTTGCATATTTGTTTATTTCTGATCTTATTTCTTTTACCATAGGAGACAGATCCATAAAAAAATTGCTATGATTTATGTCAAAGAGTGTTCTGCCTATGTTGTCTTCTGTGAGTTTTATGGTTTCAGGTCTTAACATTTAGAAATTTAATCCATTTTGAGTTTATTTTTGTATATGGTATGAGGAAATGTTCTAATCTCATTCTTTCACATTTAGCTATCCGGTTTTCCCAGATCCACTTGTTGAAGAGACTGTCTTTTCTCCATTGTATGTTCTTGCCTCCCTAGACTAAAACTATTTTCTTCATTACTATTTTTAATGTTCTAGTTGTTGGTAATTATAATGGAATTCACTCAATACTTTAGATTTTTCTTCTCTTCTGATAGAACATCAAAGCTACAGTTTACCAATAGTTCAATTTACATTTCTAGTTTCTGTACCCCCTGTACTCGACCTCCAAAGGCAGGACACTATGTGAAAGGCTATTTTGATGACTAGACTACATCTTCAGTTTCAACTACAAGCCTAGACCTGTGAAAAACTTAGGTGGGTAGAAAATTAATAGTAAATATTCATATGGTGCTTACAGAGTGCCAGGTACTCTTTTAAGTATTCTAACAATATAAACTCATCTCATATTCACAACCACCCAGTGAGATAGGTACTATTATTATTTTCATCTTACAGAAGAGGAAACTGAGGCACAGAGAGACCAAACGATGTACTGTAGGTTCACAGATAGTAAGTGACAGAAGACAAGTTGAACCTTAGTGGTTTGGCTCCAGAGTCCACAGTCTCAATGACAAAATTATGTTCCCTGTTCTGATACAACACTCTCTTATTCTTTTAGAACAGCTTTTTTCCCCCTTGTTAACACTAAAAGTATTTAATTTTGCTGATGATGAAAAGATTAAGTCAGTGCCTTCTTAACCCTGGCTCAATAGAATCACCTTGGAGAGCTTTAAGGAAATAGCAATGCTTTGGTCCTATCTCAGAAATTATGGTTTAATTGGTCGGGTGGAGCCCAAACTTTGTATTAAAAGAAGCAACTCCCCAGATGGTTCTATTGTGCATCCGGAATCATGATGCCCTGGATTAGCTCACTGAGGCATCTTGCGATACCTGGTGGTAGAATTTCTTCATTATCACCAATTACTTGGGCCTTTAAATCCCCAGTGTTTCAGCCCTTTGCATTTCAGTCTTCCAGATTAGTAGTAATAGTGTGACCTGGCTTCCCGTGGATAATGTGTCTTTGCACAGCATGCACTCGTGCATGCATGCACACACCTCATATGCCTGTTTAGAGCTGATATTCGCTGTCTGTCACCTTCCCAGTTGGTGTCCATTCTGTGTCTCAGTGCCCAGGACTTACTGGTTGTGAATATTATCTTGTCCCTCTTCAGTTTGTTTGTTTGTTTGTTTTTAAAAATATTTATTTATTTGGCTGCACTGGGTCTTAATTGCGGCACATGGGATCTTCGTTGCCACATGCGGGATCTTTTTTAGTTGTGGCATGTGGGATCTAGTTGCCTAACCAGGGATTGAACCCAGGCCCCCTGCATTGGGAGCCCAGAGTCTTACACTGGACCACCAGGGAAGTCCCCCCTATTCAGTTTAGACCAAATCACATAATATGTAGATCCCCAATCTAACACATTAATAACGTCAGAGGCTAAGCTGGGATTTCACTGCTCTTTTCGGAAATATTTTTGGCTACAGAATGCTTTTTTCTTCCTCTTTTTTCCCCATGCCACAGCACTCAGACAAAACTTGAGGAGAAAGCATATCACCTGGGTTTAGCCCAACTTGCCCATGGGCCTCACTAGTCTCTGGAGCCACCATTAACTGTAATAAATCAAATTCCAATGTCCTTCAGCTCCCTCTTAGCCCCAACAGGTGACATAGAGCCTCAACTCCCAGGACTAGGGGGAATGTCCCAAGGGAGCACATACACCCTCACAAACTAACCTGTACCCATTCTCGCTGCCCTGAACCCTGAAATGCCAAAGGGCTGGGGGTCTGGGGCGAAGTGCATTGTGACACTGCTCTCCTGCTCTTTTCTTAATATGGCCACAGGGGTCTAGAGCTCTTTGTGGCCCAGTGTTTTGTAGAGAAGAGAGTTTCCTGGCTTTCCCAACAGCCTAGCCTTCCTCCTGGACCCAGACAAGAGTCCACAGGGGGGCGCTGGGACAACCCAGGAGGCAGGATGCAGGCTGTTGCATCGTCTCTATTTCCCTGCAACACCCAAGGCTTGGTGCCTCCTTCCAGGGGCCGAGCCCTCCCTCTGGAGCTTCGTCTGCCTCTCATGAAAGTAGGCCTCTGAGAGCCTTCCCCGCTCCCCGCTCCCCAGTCCCAGCTGTGTTGCTCTGACACCAGAAGGCCTGCTCTGACTCCCTGTTCACACTGCACATCTGTGTAGCTCATTCGTTTCTATAAACATCCCCAAGGATGACCTACAGTTTACATTTAGTTATTTTTCTTCCAACCACAGGGATGAAGTTTAGGCAGGCCTCTGGGCTGTGTGGACCAGTGAGCTATGCCGGTCCTTAACCTTTCCTTCAACAAACATTTATTGAGCGCCTACAATCAGCTGTGCACAGACATGGCACAGGAGCAGACACAAAGATAAAGCAGATGTGTTCTCTGCCCTTGAAATCTCAGCCTCCATTGCAGAACAGAGACATAAATAAAGTCATTGCGATACAGCGCAACACACGCTGCAGCTTGGGGTGGGGGGGACAGTGAAGAACAGGCATGGAGAAGGGGACATTTGAACTGGGTTTTGAGAAATGAATAGGAGTGCATGAGTTTCCTAGGGTTGCATACAAAGTACCACAAACTGGGTGGCTTAAACAACAGAAATTTCAGTTCTGGGGCCCAGAAATCCAAGATCAAAGTGTCAGCAGGGTTGGTTCCTTCTAAGGGCTGTGAGAGAGAATCAGTTCCAGGCCTGTCACCTAGCTTTAGTTTGTTGGTTGCTGGCAATGTTTCCCTTACCTTGGCTTGTAGAAGCATCGCCCTGATCTCTGCCGTTGTCTTCATTCACATGCCGTTCTCCTTGTGTGTGTCTGTGTCCAAATTTCCCCTTTTATAAGGACATCAATCATATTGGATTAGGGCCCACACTACTCCAATGTGGCCTCTTTTTAACTAATTACATCTGCAATGACCCTATTCCCAAATAAGGTCACATTCTGAGGTGCTGGGGGCTAGGACTTGAACAGATCAACGTGGGTGTGGGGAGATGATTCAACCCATAATAAGGACTTTACCAACTAGGGAAGGGGAGGAAGGCGTTCTGATTCTCAACAAAAAGGAGCACGTGTGAACACGTGAGAGGGATAAGAGGACGCAGTCTGAGAAAGGGAAGTGGGCGCACAGGTATTAGGGTGGGATGGACGTGGGATGGAGAGGTAGGACCTCTGATTACAAAGGGCTTTTCCAGCAGGACTCTGGGTATCGACACTTCACTGGGACAGAGAGAAATTTGCCTCTCTGGCCTCAGCCCAGCCTAGGGTGGAGGAAGGAGGTGAGGGATCCGGGAACAGGACATTTCAAAGTGTCTGCTCACACCTCCCCTGTGTTGGAAGATTAGAGAGATCAAGAGGGCTTTGCTGGTAGCTAGATCTGGGTTTACATCCAGCCCCCCTACCCTTGGGCGAGTCGCTTCAATGCTTTGGCTGTAGTTTCTTCCTCCATAAATTGAGCATGAAACCACCTGGCACATCATAAACACTCGACAAAAGGTGGTATCATCACTGTGATGAGTCAGCCTAGGGAACTTTGACCAAAAAAAAAAAAAATCAAAAGGTTGCATTCAAATCATAATGAAGGATGTCTGACACCAAGCTAGGATTCAGAGTAAGCTGATGAAGAAGAGATTAATGATGGAGAGAAAGTATCTATTCAATATCTATTTCCTTTTAAATGCTCACTCTGAAAGAAATATCTACTTTCCCAGTTCAGGGCATTTGAGTGCAGCAGTTTAAACAGTGGGGTATATATTTTGTAATAAAAGGAGATTTGTAATAACTGGTTAACCTTGGGCCTTGTTCCCTCACAGGGGATGATTCTGACCCACAGCAGGCATGTGACTGCTCCTCAGGGGTGAGAGGCAGCTGGTGCTGGTCAGGAAGCAAGGGACAATGCCAGCCAGCCTCGGGGCAGAGCCCCCAGACACCTCCTGCTGGAATGCAATGAAGGTCACTGGCAGGACAAGCCACAGAGCCTGGAATTATTTTACCAGCTCATTTTCAACCTGATGGTGTACATGTTTGTGTGTATGTGCGGAGAGAGAGACAATGTGAAAGTAAGGTAGCAAAACACTGAGGGTAGAGTGGGCACGAGAGGTAGAGGCAAGCCCAGACAGAGACCTACAGAGACCCAGAGACAGAGACAAAGCAGCGAAGAGCAGGAGGATGTGCCAGGCTCTGTGACAGGCCAGCCTCCTGCCCACAGAGACAGCGGGTTGCTTTGCCTGCCTGTGGTGTAGGCGGCCCTTGTGAGGAGAGACAGGCCTTTGTAAAGAGGAAGATTTTAGGGGCACTGCAGCGTGTGCCATCAAATTCCAGCTTCACACTGGCTGGACATGTGACCTTGAACAAGTTAAATGACCCTTCTGGTCCCGTTTCCTTGTCTGTAAGTGAAGATAACAGTGGTCTTCACCTGATAGGAATGTTGCATGGATTAAATGAGATAACACACGTAGAGTGCCAGGCGTGTGCTCGCTTGATGTATAACACTCTGTATTAGTTTCCTACGGCTGCTAGAACACACTACCACAGACTGGGTGCTTTAAAACAACAGGACGTTATTCTCTCACAGTGGAGGCCAGAAGTCTGAAATCCAGGTGTCTGCAGGGCTACACTCCTCCGGGGCTCTAGGAGAGAATCTGTTCTTTGCCTCTTCCAGCTTCATTCTTTGCCTTGGGGCTGCATCACTCCAGTCTCAGCCTCCCTCTTTACATTGCCTGTTACTTCTCTTCCCTCTCTTATAAGGACACTTGCCATTAATTTAGGACCCACCCCATAATCCAGGATGATCTCATCTCAAGATCCCTAATTTAATTACATCTGCATAGCCCTCTTTCCAAATAAGGTCACATCCACAAGTTCTGGGATACAAACATATCTTTTTGGGGGGCTACCATTCAACCCACTACACTACCTAATGTTTATTGAGTGCTTTCTAAAATCAGAACTTTACGTGCATTATTTGATTATTCAATTAAGCTACATCTTACGGAGAGAGGCCCAGGTAGTTCTTACCTTGGGGTCTTATGCTGTTTTCCCAAATGATGGGGCAGAGAACGGCCATGTGGCTTTGTGATTAGTGATGAAAGGAAGTGGGTTGACACACATCATTTCTAGATTTTCCAGATTCTTTCCTTGGCCCTCTCCATATACAATATCCTTTCCCTTCCCTGCAAAATGTCTTCAGGAAAGGACTTGTCCCAGCTGCTGGGAGTGTTGTCATCAAACAGCCTTCAGCTGTTGGCCCCTTTGGGTTGGCCTCCGTGTAGAGAGCCGCCTCATTGGAGCTCACTGTCCCAGTGTGGGCCACATCCAGTGACAGATGGAGGCAGCTGTACAAAGAGCCAGGCCATTTTAACCTAATATGGGGCAAGTCAAGTGGGCCATTTAAACTCCAGAGTTTCCTGTGGGGTCAGAAGGGGCTTCAAGGGACCTGATTGCATTGTCACTTCTCCCTGGGCCCAGTCCTGCTTCTTCCCACTCCCTTCCACAGGAGTTGATCCCAAGGGCGCCCCCTAGTGAACATTCTGTGCACTAAACTCCAAGTCAGAGTCTGCTCTCCAGAGTCCCCAGTCTCTGCCAATGTGGAAGGGTCATCTGTTCTTGGGATCATGCAATTATATGTGAAATAGAAATTTTACTCCAACTAATTCTGCACTTAGGTGTAATGATTCAGTTTCCCATAGGTGGCAATAAATGATGTCACCTTTAAGTATTAAATCGTATTTTTAAATTTTTGGAGATCTCTTTAGGGCCTTGAAGTTTTTCATTTTCCTAACACCTGGAACATGTAAATGAATCTAAGGCAACCCTAAAGCTTTGAAATACTCCATAGGTACCTGGGAAAAGGAGAACCGGTTTGATAGTTGCTGAAAATTTGTTTGGTTGAAAATAGTGTTTTGAAGTTTCAACTGGATTCATATCCATCTTTAAAATTTTAATTAAGTAATTTGATGAAATTCATCAGATATTTAGCACCATCTGTGAGCAAGAAATCAAAAAAGAAAGACAAAGGAGATAGGCTACTGTACCAGTTGAGAAAATAGGCTTTTGGAATAAAGCCGATCTGAGTTTGAATCTTGTCTCTACCACGTGCTGTCACTGAACTCTGCACCTCGGTTTCCCCATCTATTAAATGGGGATAATAATGATGCATACCCCATAGAGTCTTTGAGAAAGTTAAATGAGATTATCTATCTAAAAGGTTTCTAATAGTAAACATGATAAATGTTTTTATTATTATTAGCTACTCCCTGAGGCAAAGCATATAAACACACACACACTAAACAAATTTTAGATCATTTGAGCCACTGCCTACAGAAAACTCCTGAAACCTTGTCTAAACTTATTTTAAAAGGATCCAGGAGCTTTCTTCTTATTAGAGAGAAGGCTTTCAAGTTTTCTCATCATGAAGATGACATCTGAGTCAAGACCTAGAGGTAGTACCAGCATGAGTCATGTGGCTCTCCTGGCAAGAGCATTTCAAACAGAGAGAACAGCCAGTGCGACGTTCTGAGAGGACAGCTAGACTGTGTCTGAGGACCAGCCAGGAGGTCCATGTAGCTGGAGGGAAGTAAGCAGGGCAGATTAGGTCAGAGATATAAGTGGGTGGGGATAGGTTTTGTAGGACCTGGTAGGCCATTGTGAAGAGTCTGGATTCTGCTAAATGATTGATGGAGTTGTTAGGAGTCTGGAACCAAGGAGTGACATAGTCCGATTTCTGTGTCAAAAGGATGCCCTGACAACCGTGTTAAGAATGGAATGGAGGTGCGCAAGGCAGAAGCAGCAAGGAGACCACCTTTCGGAAACTACTGCAGCATCCCCGGCAAACAGCAGTGGCGACTGGGATCAGGGCAGTCATGTGGGCATGGAGCGTGGTCAGTACCTGCTATGTTTTGAATCCTAAACTGACAGAATTTGGTAATGTCCTGAGACGAAGAAAAGAGTCAAGGATAACTCTAAGTATTTTGTCCTGAGCAATTGGAAGGGAAAGGTTCCTTTAACTGAGATGAGGAAGATGCAGGGGAGAGACAGGTTTGGGAAGGAATATGAGGTGTTCATGCTGGGACCTGTTAAGTATGAGATAGCTCTTAAGCATCCAAATGAAAATGCTGAGGTGGCAGTGAGACAGAAGAGTCTGGAGGCAATGGGCCGTCTGGACTAGAAAAATATTTGGGAGATATCAGGTTTTAGGTGGTGTTTCAAACTATGAGACTGGATGAAATCACTGAGGAAGTGAGGAGAAAGGGAAACAGGAGCTGAAAGGATAGAACTTGGAGGCACCCTAGTATCCAGGGGTCAGAGAGAGAAAAAGAAACAGCAAGGAGAAGAATGAAGGACAAGGAAAACACAGGGAGTCTGGAAACCAAGTGAAGGCATGTGAGCAGGGCTTTGATGGTTGAACAAGAGTTTGTTAGGCCAGTGGTCCTCAAAATGTGGTCCCAGACTAGCAGCATCAGCACCTGGAAAGTTGTTAGGAATGTGCAGAATCTTGGACCACAGACCAGAACTACTGAATCAGAAACTCTGATGGTGGGCTTCTGATGTACCCTAAAATTTGAGAATCATTGCCCTAGGCATAAAATTGCCTGCCCAGTATAATAAAGAGCATTAAGAAGAACCCCTACCCCTGTCACCACTTTCTTTACTGGAGGAGACTATTTTTAAAGACCCACTTAGTGCTCAAAGCAAATTTGTAGCCAATGGGTACTTCACCATAACCCCCTCCCTGACATCACTACCCCCATCCCAATTTAGAAACCTTCTACTAATTTATCATGGCTCTTTAGAGAGGAGGAATGCCCCCATTTCACCGGACAGAGGGAATGCTGAGCACCAGACATGCCAAACATTCCACTGCTAAATAAAGGCGGGGGTGGGGTGGGGTGGGGGGGGCGGTATTCCAAGGTTAGCGTTAAGGGGCCATAAATGCTGAAACTCCTAGATGTAAAGCTTATTCCACCCAACACTTCCCAAAATTTCCTCTAGGTTTTCCTAAGAGAATTCCACCCTCTTCCATTCTGGGGAGAAAAGGTTAAAATTAGGGCGAGCCCCGCAGGGCTGGCATTCCACATAGAGGGAGGCTGTCCCCAGAAATAAGCTGGTTCCCACTAGGATGGGCGGGGCGGGGCGCCTCCAGTCCCAGCTCAGCCGAGGGGTTCCCGGGAGGCCTGCCCTCTCCAGTATCTGCCAGGGGTCTGGTCCCAAGCTTTAAAAATCCGAGCCGTGGCACTGCATCCCGACCTCTCCTCTCCCAGCCAGTTCTGGCTGGCTTTTCAAAAGTGTGCAGTTGTCTCCTCCCTGCCCAGCCCCGTCCTCGCCCAGGACCAGCTGTGCGGCCGGCCGGCTTCACTTAGGACGCGAGCGCACCGCGCGGCGCTCACAGTTCAGGCACCTTCGGCTTTCCGCTCTGCTCCCGGGGCCGCTTTGCAAAGTCGGGCAGCTCCAAGCGCACGCTTTGCCTCCGACTTCTCCCTCCCCCGAGTCCAGGCGCCCCCGCTTCCCACGCTCCTTCCACCCGGAGCAGCCTGTCCCAGCGGGCTGGCGGCTCGCACCCCTGTCCAGTCTTCCTCCCCGACCATGCTGTTTAGGGGCGTCCTGCTGGCAGTGCAAGGTAAGGCCTGGATCCGGGGTGGGGGGTACCTCTGAGGGGCGCTTTCGTGGCCCTCTCCCAATCCCGCAGCCCTGGTAGTCGGGCTCGCGGTCCTGGGCTGGGCCGTCCGAGGGCGCCTACGGATCCATCTCCACAGCCGCTAACCTCCCTCCCCGAGCCCAGCGACTGCGCACGGGTCGCGCAGTGCAAGCGCCCTGGGCGGGGGCGGCAATACTGCCTCCCTCTCCCGTCCTCTCCCGCACGCCTTCTCACTTTCACCAGGTGGCTCCCCGGGGTGCCCTGAGTTGGTGTAAACGCTCCCGAGACCGAGCCTGAACTGAAACCCGCTTTGTGCCAGCAGCCCTGCAGCTTGTCGGTGCCCTGGACCTGCCCGCGGGATCCTGCGCGTTCGAAGAGAGCACCTGCGGCTTTGACTCGGTGTTCGAGTTCCTGCCGTGGATTTTAAACGAGGAAGGTAAGGGGGTCAGTGCACAGGGGCCCAAGGTGAACTTTCCTTTTTTGCCGGTTGCCTCTTTCGCATGGGTAATGTTATCATCTTGGAGTTAAGTACTCTCAGGAGGAAAAGTGTGAGTCATGGATCATCCTTCCGACTCTCAGCTGTGCTGCATGGATGGCCAATGAAGAGATGGAGCCCTTTGTTTACCTGGCCTGTGGGTAGAAGCTCTGCGATTTTGCCCGCCCCCCTCCCCCCATGGAAGGGAGAAAGGGGGCACAGCTGATGATTGTCTCCCACCAGCTGCGTGCCCTCTGCAGGTCAACAGCCTCTCTGGTCCTCAGTAGACACCGTTGTGAGCTGGGAAAGTTGGGTGAGGTTAGTTTTCTTCTCGTCCTGCAGAAATGGTGCCCTAATTCTGTGATGGGGCCTCAGTGCTAAACCTCACATTTATGTTGTGCTTGACAGCGTTTTGTTGCATGACATCATCCTCATGTTATTGTTGTGTTTATAATCCAGTACTTGGCGAAAGAGGAAACCAAGTCCATGGCCATGTGCCTGAGGTCTCTCAGCTGGCTGGCATTGGTCATTGTCTTACCACTCATACCGTTTGGGTTCTAGTGACAAAGTTTAAATGTGGGGTCTTCAGATATAGCTTCTTGCCCTTCATTTATTTAGTAAAAAATAAGTAGTTCTCTAATGCCCAAGAGCAGGCACTTCTTTCCCTTCTTTCCCTTATCTCTCACTTGTGCCACCCCATTAAGAAGCTTGATGCCCCAGGCCACTGGGACTGAGAAATAGCCTCCTTTAAAAAACACTGCAGCGTAAAAGAGATCAGCTAACCTCCTTCCCAGGAATCTCATTTGTCCTCAGGCCCCCAGATTGTCTAAGCTCCCTGGAGAAGGTGGAGGCTCAGAACCCCTGCTTAGGATGTAGGAACTGTCATCACAGCTTTTCTGCCTTGGGCTTCTGTTTGGGGCTTTGCATATACTAGCGTCTCTGACATTGGCAGGGAGGTGATGTTAGCCCCATTTTACAGAGGAGGGACTCTCAGTCTTAGAATATTCAAATGGCTGGCCCATGTCCCAAGCTATCAGTCAGTGGCCAGCTCTGAGCTGACTAGATCAGGGAAAAAACAGGAGGGAACTACTCAGTAGTAAGCTTTATTTATTGCCAACAATTGCCAAGTCTTTCCTACAGAGTACTTAGGGGTAGCTGGGAAAAATCAATTCCTGATGTATCGTTTGAAGGATTCCTACCTTGCTGATTGCCTTAGGGAAGTCTCTTTCATCTCACCACCCTACCCCTTTCCCTGTTCTGGTTGTGTGTGAAGCATTTTGAGCAGTGGCGTGACCTGGACCACATGACTGGCTTTGGAGAGCATTATTCTCTAACACAGTGCTTTAGCTGCATCAAAATTACCTGGTGGGTATGTTAGGACACAGGTTGCTGGGCCCCACCTCTGAGTTTCAGAGTCTGTGGGTCTGGGATGGGGCTGAGAATTTGCATATCTAACAAGTTCCCCGGTGATGCTGCTGGTCTGGAGATCACATTTTGAGAACCACTGACCTTTGAGAACCCCTACCTCTGCTGGTGGCCCTGTGCAGGGCTAGGACTAAGGTGAAAGAGCCACTTGCATTATCCTGAGAGTGAAGACCTCCTTAAATCTTGTGCCCTAGACACCCCTCTTGCCTCGCCCTAGCCTGGCCTTGAGAAAAGGAAATCAACATCACCCCTTAATCCAGGCGCCTCAGTCCTGCGCCCCCATTGCCAGGCCTCCGTCAGGATGGTAGCCCCCTGGCAGCCTGCTCCTGGGTCAGTGGGCAGGCCACAGCTCACTGCACTCAACTGCTGCCCAGACCCACAGGAAGTGCTCTCTGCTGAATTGGCATCTCTGCACCAGTGGCAGTTAAACAGTGCCCCTCCAGGAAAACAGGACGATGCTTATAGGGAAAGGTGATTGTGGTTTATAGCAAAATGAAGACACTGTTGCTTTCCTCTTTGCTTTCTTTCTAACTTCCAACAGCCACAGCTTTCTGGCTCAGGGCTGGGGGAAGTTCATTCATTCTCCTCTGAGCATTCCCGGGGGGAGCAGGCTGGTTAGGCTTCCATCCTTACGTATCACGTTTTCCGGAGGCCAGAACTTGGACATAACAGTCCACTCCAGAGGCGCAGCGAGGTAGGGGTGTGGCAGCCCCTGCTGCTGCCTGCTGAGAAGCCACCACTAAGAATTTCCAGTAAAAAGCCATTCCTAGGTTGGTAGATTAAAGACAATACAAGTGTCCCAGGCTGAAATCTGGTCACAAGCCTTTCTGCAAATTTACTTCATCTGGCTGCAAAAACCCTTTGAAACTGGTTCCATCCACCTCCGTGTATTGTATGGCAGCATAGAAAATGATAGGTTTCAGTGACTTTTGCCCACAAGTATTTGGAACGCAAATAGCACTTTCTAGATGTCCTTGGTCAGTAAGTTAATTTACAGTGGAGAGATCAATGCTAAAGCCCAGTGAAGAGAGTTAAGTAGAGAAACAAATCTGCCAATTAGAATTGCATTACAGGAGATTCAAATCGGGAGTCATTGTCTCAAAATATCTCCCAGCTGCCCAAAGTTGTATTTGAGGTCCACTCCTTTGGTTTATTTAGAGTATTAGGTCTCTAAGCCTCTCCAATTACAATTCCAATGTCCCTAGCTCATGGCCATTTTGAAATATGCTTGATTTCCACTGGGCAAAAAATGGATGAGTTTTGACAAGGCGATGCATTGACTTGGGTTGCGTACCATAGGGAGGGTACCCCCAGGGACAGAGGGTGGCACCAGAGCAGGTGACTGGGCACAGCAACCTAGCCTTGTCTACTTTCCAGTTTCTTGTTTTCTTGATTTACCTCCATGTTTTCGGTAGAATATTTTAATTTTCTCTCACTTGTCAAGGCAAGTGAGATTGTGTCAGAATCAAACTTTGAACTTGCTTTTAAATTTTAGGTTTGAATTAAATCCTGGGAAGAAGAGATCTATTTTATCATACAAAAATCTTCCTTATTCATTCATCATCTAAAAAAATCTTTATTCATTCGCAGTTCAGAGAATATTGGAACCCCTTTGAACAATCGTCCTCAGCTGAAATCAAGATTGTTGGTTCCATTTCCCCAGTGCCAGCTGTGGGGGGGCAGAAGCCCTTCGGCTGAGGATTCTTGGACACTGTAAAGTTGGCCTCACATCAGAATGGTCACGGTTCAGGCTAGTCATCGGTTGGGTTTTGGTTTCATTCCAATTTTTGGACCCCTTGGTTTAGCATCTTTAAGCTGGCTCTTTGAGGAAGTCATTGGAGGAACTGAGGGAGGGAGGGGGTAAAATCCAAACCCAGGTACTGCTCCTTAATTAGAAGTTTGGAACACTAAGCCACCCCAGAGAGGAAGGTAGATGTGGACATGTCAGGTTAAGAGGAGGTAAAAAAGGAAATTCAAAGCACTTGTAGAGAGAGTATTTTTTTTTTCTACAACAGTGGGGGTCAGTGTTTGAGGAATTGCCTAATACAGGAAGAATTTGGATGGTATTTGTACCCAGGAGCAAGTGATGGTATCTGAGGCAGGCTGGCCAGCTAGAAGTTTGGCATAACCAATGGGGGGCGGGTGGTAGAGTAGGCCAATATCTCAATGTAAGTATATGCATGTGTCTCTTCCTGTCAACCCCCTTTCTTCACCCAAACCCCTTCCTTCTCTCTTAAGGACACTTTCAGTTACTTGGTCAGCTGAGTTTCACTTCTTCACTCAGTCATGTGCTAGTTATTAATACTGATAAATCCTGCCTGATATTTCTTGAGGCCCAGCTGGAGCCAGAAGTCTGGCCAGCATCCCAGGGGGCCTTCCTAGAGGAGGAGGACCAGTCCTCCCTCTCTGTGGGTTACAGCTCTCTTTCTGACTCAGCATCCCACCCTGACATCAGGAGTTCATCAGGCAATTCCCACCCTCTGGATCTGCTTAAACCTGCATCGCCTCTGCTTGTTGGTCTCTTGATGCCCTTTATGCAGAAACACAGCCCCCATGTTGTGGAGAGGCTGAGAGCAGCACGAGTCTGGGGTGTTCCTCAGATGCCTCTCGGAGAAACAGTCGACCCCAGGAATTGGCCGAGTTCTTCCTGCAATGCCGTGTGGCGTTCCCCGGCCCGCCCTGGCTACTACTGATGTCAGGCTGAACCTGGCTCTTGTGAGCTGTGCCTGAGCGTGGCCTTGGTTCTGCCCTGGCTCTGCCTGGGATCCTAGATCCTAGAGCTGGGCCTTGGAATTCATCCAGTGCAACCTCTTCATTTTACGGAGGTGTGCACTGGGGCCCAGACAGGCTCCCAGTCAGGGTCAATGACCAAGTCAGTGGTAGCCCTGGGGCAGGGCCTCATTTCCTCAACTCTTCACCTTTCTTTCTTCTAGTATTGCTGCCTCTCCCAATGTCCCTGTCTTCACCAGCTCCTGGACCTTGACACTTTGGTGTGTTAATTAAACTCTGCAACGTGTTAGAAACTCTTCATCAAACATCTAATTATATTTCATACATGTGGAAGAACATGGGTTCCAAAGGTGCAGTGCTTTGGGCCTACCAAACCCACAAAACACTATATTTTATGCCAGACCATGCATTTATTCACTCAGATGTGTAGGGATCCCACCTGCCTGCAATCTTTAGCATATAAAAGAGTGCCTGGCACATAGTAGATGCTCAACAAATATTTGTTGGATAAATGAATTTGCTGAAGGAATAAATTCAATATTGGATGATTAAAAAGTCCTTATGCATTTCGTGTGTGCCCCTGGTTCATTCTGCCCCTTCAAAGGTAGCTCCTTAGCATGAGAAACAATGTAAGCCTAGTGGTTAATATGAACTCTAGAGTTGGACAGCTTGGATTAGAATCCAGGCTCTACCCTTACATGCTGTGTGGCTTTGGACAAATTATTTAACCCCTCTGTGTCTCAGTTTCCTTGGCTGTAAAATGGAGATAATTAAAGCACCTATCTCCTAAGATTGTTATGAAGACTAAATACATTAATATATTTAACACATAGTGAGCACTTTATACATGTAGCCTATTATTATTGTTACTCTTATTATTACTAGTTTTGTATTTTATCAAACATTATTTCTTCAATTCAGACAGCTTTCCAACACAGCTTCTGGATTGCTCAGGAGAATGTATTTTTCTTTTCATTATAGTTTTGCCATTTGTTCTCTATTCCAACCAGAGGAAGAGCTTTCCTTTTCTTATTGTTTGGCTCTATTTTATTTATTTATTTAATAATTTAATCATCTGTTAGCCTCCTGGGCCATCTAAGTTTTGTGTGGCTGACTGAAGTGTGGACATAAAGTAATAGGACTAAGTTTCACACTTGGTTTACAGTCTCTCCCTATGACTTAGACCTTTTTCTCTATAAATTCTTAGTTTTTGTCAGGAATGCTTTGGTCCCTGCCCCAGCCTGTTCTTCCCTACTTATCTGTCCCACAGAGCTGGTGCCTCAGCATCAATCAAGTTCCATGCTGGTCCCTTCTAGGAGACCTCTGAGCTCTCATCTCCTAAGCTCTTGGGCAGGTCCCTAACCCATGGCCTCCCTGTCAATCAATCTGAGTTCTTGGGTTCTCTTACCTGGCTCCTGCACTTGGGACTTAACCTACCTGGAATGGTAATCTCTGCCTGCTCCTCTCTGCTGTGACTCACTTCTCTGGATGTAGGCTCTGTCTGGCCTTCCTATCAAGGCCAACACCCAGTCTGGGTTCCTCCCTACTCAAATTAGAGTTGCTGAATGGGAAGTTGCTACCCAGCTCCTGGTCTGATCCCTGACAAGGCGCCCAGGATTTTGGGGATGTTTTCCTTCCCATAATTGCAGAAGTCAGCTGTGGTCACAATATATTGGGAGGAAAAAGTAATTTCTTGTCATAGGACTTTCTGCTTTCACTGTCATCTTCAAATCTCTTAGCACACAGTCCCCAGGTTTTATGACTTGCATTTTGGGATATGCTATTCATAAAAAATCCTGGTTCTTAAAATAGCAGAACCTCTTTGGTAGGTCACCCTAGCAACAGTCCTACTTCTGTCTCTTGTTAAACAATGTTTGATTTTTAAGAATTTGAGTGAAACCTATTTATGTTAACAGAAGTGATGGGCATCTTGATATATAAGCCCAGCAGGTAGTTGAACATGTGTTGGGCGTCTTGGCTGGTCAATCCTGATTTTTACTTCTACCAGTTATCCCACCCACTCTTCCTCAATTTCTCTTATGCTTGTCTTAATCAATTCAGTCATATAAGTGTATTCATGCATTCAGATCTAGGCTCTTGGAGCGTTTGATTATATGTTTAATTTCATATATATGTAGGTATGTATATGAAATACCTACAGGAAGAAGGTTGTACTTAACACAGAAGAACATATGGCTGGTGATAAATGAAGAAGTTATTTAAGAGCAAAGAACTTTCACAATATATCAGAAATTTCTATCACATCATTAGGCCATACCTAATTAAGGAAAGCATAATGTCATACCTAATATCAATAAAACATTCCTGACGGGCTTCCCTGGTGGCGCAGTGGTTGAGAATCTGCCTGCCAATGCAGGGGACACGGGTTCGAGCCCTGGTCTGGGAAGATCCCACATGCCGCGGAGCAACTAGGCCCGTGAGCCACAATTACTGAGCCTGCGCGTCTGGAGCCTGTGCTCCACAACAAGAGAGGCCGCGATAGTGAGAGGCCCGTGCATCGCGATGAAGAGTGGCCCCCGCTTGCCGCAACTGGAGAAAGCCCTCGCACAGAAACGAAGACCCAACACAGCCATAAATAAATAAATAAATAAATTTAAAATAAATGTGATTTGAATAAAATATAAAATCTGGTTTAAAAAAAAAAAAAAAGGATTCCTTCTAAAAAAAAAATTCCTGACAAAAAATAGGAATTTATAGAGAAATTCTCACAGCTGTGCATTAGGCCAATTGTTATCAACCCTGAATGGACATTAAAATCACCTAAAAGTTTCTTTAAAAATAGTTGTGTCCAGCCCTACCCCAAGAGACTCTGATTTACTTGGCCAGACATGGGGCCAGACTTGGTGTTGTTAACAAATAGACACTAAGAAATGAACAAACTCCCTAGGTGATTCCAATATGCGGCCAGGGTTGAGGACAGTGATTAGAAGAATGACCAACTCCCCCCATCTCCCCCCGACCAGATGTAAAAAGAAGGAATATCCTCTTATTAAGGATCCTTTAATGATTACCAATTGCCAACAGGATAAAGTGCAAACTGCCTAGCTTGGCACGCAGGGGCCTTCGTGATTTGCCCCCAGCTATATTTCTTACTCTTCCCTCCCATTAATCCCCAGCGTGCTGTTCATTCAACACCTCTTTACTTTCTTGCCTCCCTGCTCTATTTGTGCTGTTCTCTACGTCTGTGTTATCCTGCTTTTCCATTCCCCTGCCCCATCCCGGCCTATTTGAATCTATCTGTGCTTTAATGTAGGGCTCTTTTTTGAAACATTCCCTGATTTTCCCAAGTAAATGAACCTCTCCCTTTCCTCTTTGTTCTCCCTTCCCATGGCTCTCTTCACGTTCCACCATGTAAATCTTCTTAGTGTCTCCTTATCGGTGTCCCCACCTCTTCACCTCATCAGTGTTACACTTTAAGAACAGGGACCACATACTTCCCACAACACCTGCCAGACAGTGTGTGGTACCAACAAGCGTTTTGGATTTAATCAATCTCTAAAGCCCTTACTGAGATTGATTTAAAAAGAAAAAAACAAAACAAAACTCTTGACATTTTCCCCTGTAGAGAAAGAGGTTGTGTTTAATAATCCTTCCTACCATAGGACTTCAAAGACTTTGGAGGCTTTTGTTGTAATTTCCAGATATAACAGTGAGGCAGTATTTCAGCTTGCCTCACCAATGTGTGATTTGTTTCATCCCCGACATACCCATGGACAAATAGCCCTTGAATTATTTACCCATCAGGGCTGCCTGAATCCCTTGATCCTCTGCCATCACAAACAATCATAATGCAGCCTTGAGAGTGACACTGATTGGTCTAAAAAGTATTTTTTGCAAAAGATGAACAGATTTTGAACTAGCTATTGAGAGCTGTTGTTTCTAAGGAACTCAAGTGCGAGACGTCAGTATAGTACCCATCCTGATGGGCTATTTGTCTGCTCCTGGAAGCAGCTCTTGCATACTGTGGTGACTTGTGGAGAAACCAAAGGATTAGGTTTATGATTCAGTGTTATCTGCCAGATTATTTGCTTTTTCTACTTTTTGAGACATTTTTCTGTGTTTTGGGGGATTCTGAGGTTTAGAATAAAATAATAAACCAAAACAAGTGGTATCGTGCCATAATGTCATAGTATCATGAATGAATCATATGTTTTACAGAAAAAATTTCTAAAGAATATTAAAGCAGAAACTAACACACCATTGTGAAGCAATTATACTCCAATAAAGCTGTTTAAAAAAAAATAATATTCATTCTATCAACACACATTTGAGTGCCCACTGTCCATCAGGCACTATATTAGTTGTTGGAGTACAGAGAGTGCATGAAATACATACACAGTCATGGTCCCTGACCTTTGTGGTCACCATAGACCAACAGGAAGAAACACAAATCTGTAATTATGGTAGAGAGCAAAAGGAATTGTATACTAGCCCAGGATTTTCATTGCAAACAGCATAATTAGGCTGTTTAAATTAAGCAGAAAAGAAATTTATTGGAAGGGTATTAATTAGCTCTCAGAATCAGAAGGAAGTCTAGAGAGCTATATTTGGGCAAGGGTAAAGAGATACATATTGTAGGCAAGATCCTACTGGAGGAAGCATTTGTGTGACTTTACCACTGGATATTTGTTACTGTGCTTCTGGACCTGCCTGTTCATTATTCTGTAGACAATGAGTAGTGATATGGCTTGCTCTCCAGTCCAGTAGCTGAGAAGAGGATTGATTTGAGGAAGACTGGCAATGGGGAGGCTAGTTCGGGAACTGTGCAGTGGTCTAGCTAAGAGATGATGAGGGCTTGAAATAGGACAAGGGGAGTAGGGGTAAAAGGGAGAGAGTAAATAAAACACCAGAAAGGGGACTAAATTGACAGGACTTGCTTATTGATTGGGCAGGAGTATCGAGTCAGAGGGAAAGTGATTCCCAGATTTCTAGTTTGGACAGCTGTTTGTTTGAGGGTGTCAACAGTTGAGAGAATTTCAAACTGAAAATTTTGTTAGGGTAGAAGAAGTTGTGTTCTGTTCTGAGTTACCTGGGAAACATCCAGGTGGAGGTTTCCAGCAGGACTTTGATGTAGGAAGCTGAAGGTCAGGTACAGTCTGGGTAGGACTATGGCTGTGGGAATCCTTAGCATAAAGACAGTGGTTGAAATCTTGAGAAGAGGTAAGATCACACAAAGAGAATGTATAAAGTGGTAACAGCAGGAAGCTGAGGGTGGAGCCTTAAATTCATGTTTAAGGATTAGGCATAGGAAGGAGATGGTGGAATAAATGAAACAGAAGGAACTAGACATAGAGGAGGAGGAGAATTAGGAAAGTGCAGGGCCACAGAAGCCAAAGGACTTAGGAGTTTCTAAAGGAGGAGGTGATCAACAGGACCCAGCAGCAGAGAGGTGGGCACAGTATGACTTGTCTGTTGGAAATGACAATTAGGTGCTCGAATGAGCGCAGTGTTAGTGAAATGATGAGGACAGACCCCGAATGCCCTGGTGGAAGAATGAAGGGAGAATGTAGACAGTTAGCAGAGTTCTCAGTAAGTTCGGATGTTCTCTCTTTCTCAGAGAGAGGTTTGACCATACCTCCAAAGAAACTTGAGATGAAAGAATTTTTGTTTTGTTGGGTTTTTTTTTTTTTTTTTTTTTTTTTTTTTTAAGGAAAGGGAGACTTGAGCTTGTTTATGAAGTGAGAGGAAGGGATCAGTAAAGAAAGAAGATTCAGGAGACAGGGGGGCTCTAGCTCTGCACTAGAACCAATTTCCACTTTGACAATTCAGAAACCTCAAGAACATACAGATTTCTTGGACACACATAACCCAAGATCCCTCCATTGAGTGGCTCAATAACACTTGTGTCAACTTCAAAATGTGTGAAATTTTATTTGTACTGTAAATGCAGAGGATGTAGGAGATTGGGCTGAATCTGTGGTAATTAGGATGCATCCTGGAACATACTTATTAAAAAGCAAAACCAAACCTTTTATAGGCTACAGGAGAATGTTTGGGTATAAGGAAACTTTAACAGCATAGCATATTCTATTTCTGTTATAGGAATAGTTCCCAGCGAGAAGTGTGAAGTGAAACCTAGTGAAAGAGTTACACAATATAGCTTCCTATGCAGCCATGGTTTGTGACCCATAGGTGGGCTTTCATGGTACTTGTTGAATACATTTATCGTCATTGTCTGTAACCTTCACAACAGTCAACAGTCCTGGAGGTGGTTATTATCAACATTTTACGGATGCATAAGTAGGAGAAGAGAGACTAAGGTAACGTGCCCAAGGCAACACAAAGAGTCAGGATATGGACTGAAGCATATGCGGCTCCGAAGATTTGAGCTTCACTGGCCCTAGGCTCCTTCCCATCAGAGAGTAAGTTGTTACCTTCATACTTCCAGAGGTCACCACCGAGGAAGACAGACCTGCAAGGTTTATGCTTCCCTAGAGGTAGTGGGAAACCTCTGCAAAATACTGATGGTGTCCCAATATTCCAACTCCTGCCCCGGGGTTCCAGGCCCCAGATACAACCAGCATGCCTGCCATGTGGTGGTAAGCCTTTGGAACCAAGCAAGCATCAAGCCAAGATAGGGAAATATACTTCTACTTATTTTTTCCATAACAGATTAAAGTTTACTCTTGGAACCATTTGAAGGATTCTCTTCTCAGTCCTCAGCATTATCTTGGCGGAGAACTTCGGGGAAAATTTACAGCTTGACCTAAAATACTTTGGCAGTCTTAAGGAATACTCCTGAACGTCGAATTCATCCATTTGTACTGTGAACGAATTAAAAGAGTACACAGATAAATGTGTTTTTGCAAGCCAGTTGCCCTACTACACGAGCAGTTTGGTACTCACTCATTCCATTACTCCTAACAGAATGGCAGTGTTGCTATCCAGCAACATTATATAATATTGTGATGTATAACTTAGCTCTATGCTCAGAGAAATTTCCATTCCTTATTTGAAAAACTTTTGCCTCACTGCCAAAGAGAGCTGAAGTGTTATTTGAGGCCACGTTTGTAATGAAGATGACTTTAATATGCTTTAACTTCACCAAGAAGCTGCCTTCTTTGCTTACCAATATTTTATGACTAAGACCATATTGTCTGATACCATAACTTAATAAGTTTTCTTTTTTAAGCTTCTGCAGATTTCTTTTAATTTTGTGACTTTATGAAAAATGGGTAATAGACTAGAGTGTGTTTAAAGTGTGTTGTGACTCTGCATTAGCCCATTTTAAAATATAAGCTTTATGGAAAGCCTTTGGTTTTCCACTATAAATCCTGAAAATTGGGAATACGCATCTGAAAACGTTTTCCCTTTTCCACAAATTCTGATGCGGAAAATGTGAGTTACACATTTGTACCTTTTTTTTTGAGAATCAACACTGAAGAGCAGACCCTTTTGTTTTTGTTTTTGTTTTGTTTTATTGTTTTTTTAAAATCTGTAGCCTTTGTTTAATTCACAGTTTCTTATATTTAAAGGATCATGGGTATTTTAGGTAAAATCTATTAATGTCCTGAAGACATTTTGGCTTTTTGAGAAATCCTGTCTTACAGAGGAGTATTCATCAGACACAATCCCTTCTACAGGAATAACCTACCATAGGAGACCAAAATATAGATAATAAAATATTGTGCCTTTTTGTTAGTGCACTCAGATCCAAGAAACAGGATTAACAAGTCTCTAAAACCCATGTGTATATACTTGGAATTTTATCTCTTCATTCTGCCTCTATCTGCACACCTATTCCAAGAAATAACCAAGTTCTTCACAGTTTGATGTTTGTCTGGCACTCATCAATTATATATAACAATTGCTGATATTCTTGTTTTACTCATTGTCTTTTTTCTAAGTTATGATCTGTCCATTCAATTCAAAGGGCATCTACTTCTTTGGTCATCTGAACCAAAATTCACATTACCATATACTAACTCCATGTTAAATTCCATGGTCAATATCCCTGCTGGTATAATTTCAGTCACACTGATATGAAATCATTCATTCAGGAGGTGGAAACAGTTTGGAGGTATATACTTTGCCAGAGTTAATCAGGTGATAACTTTGTATATCATGTTATTATATACAAATGTTATTATTAACAGTAAGGGACAGAGCTGGAACTCAAAGCTAAAATATCCAAGCCTATTTTCCAAGTGACACTGATCTTTTTTTATAAAACAATCACTCTGCATTACAGAGTACTTATTATCTGAATCTTTAGAAACTGAGTTTCATGGAAAAAAAAGTCAGCCAAATCTTCCAACAAAAGTCATTATAACATACAAGCATTTACTAAAGAAGTGACTTCTCGAAAATTTCTTGTCACTTACTACTAGCTTAGGGCATATACTTTCTAATGGTGGTAAAATATTTATTAGTTTCACATATCTTTGTGTTGTAAATACAGTTCTATACATAGAAAAGTGAACAAATAATTTAAAAATATTCAGTATTCTATTTGGTGATTTTGGAATAGTTTTTTTTTTTAACATCTTTATTGGACTATAATTGCTTTACAATGGTGTGCTAGTTTCTGCTTTATAACAAAGTGAATCAGTTATACATATACATATGTCCCCATATCTCTTCCCTCTTGCATCTCCCTCCCTCCCACCCTCCCTATCCCACCCCTCTAGGTGGTCACAAAGCACTGAGCTGATCTCCCTGTGCTATGCGGCTGCTTCCCACTAGCTATCTATTTTACATTTGGTAGTGTATATATGTCCATGCCACTCTCTCACTTTGTCCCAGCTTACCCTTCCCCCTCCCTGTATCCTCAAGTCCCTTCTCTAGTAGGTCTGCATCTTTATTCCCGTCTTGCCCCTAGGTTCTTCTGAGCATATTTTTTTTCCTTTTTCTTTTAGATTCCATATATATATGTTAGCGTACGGTATTTGTTTATCTCTTTCTGACTTACTTCACTCTGTATCACACTCTCTAGGTCCATCCACCTCACTACAAATAACTCAGTTTCGTTCCTTTTTATGGCTGAGTAATATTCCATTGTATATATGTGCCACATCTTCTTCATCCATTCATCTAAGTGAATGGACACTTCAATGGACACTTAGGTTGCTTCCATGTCCTGGCTATTGTAAATAGAACTGCAATGAACATTTTGGTACATGACTCTTTCTGAATTATGGTTTTCTCAGGGTATATGCCCAGTAGTGGGATTGCTGGGTTGTATGGTAGTTCTATTTTTAGTTTTTTAAGGAACCTCCATACTGTTCCCCATAGTGGCTGTATCAATTTACATTCCCACCAACAGTGCAAGAGGGTTCTCTTTTCTCCACATCCTCTCCAGCATTTATTGTTTGTAGATTTTTTGATGATGGCCATTCTGACTGGTGTGAGATGATATCTCATTGTAATTTTGATTTGCATTTCTCTAATGATTAATGATGTTGAGCATTCTTCCATGTGTTTGTTGGCAATCTGTATATCTTCTGTGGAGAAATGTCTATTTAGGTCTTCTGCCCATTTTTGGATTGGGTTGTTTGTTTTTTTGATATTGAGCTGCATGAGTTGCTTGTATGTTTTGGAGATTAATCCTTTGTCAGTTGCTTCATTTGAAAATATTTTCTCCCATTCTGAGGGTTGTCTTTTGGTCTTGCTTATGGTTTCCTTTGCTGTGCAAAAGCTTTTAAGTTTCATTAGGTCCCATTTGTTTATTTTTGTTTTTATTTCCATTTCTCTAGGAGCTGGGTCGAAAAGGATCTTGCTGTGATTTATGTCAGAGTGTTCTACCTATGTTTTCCTCTAAGAGTTTGATGGTGTCTGGCCTTACATTTAGGTCTTTAATCCATTTTGAATTTATTTTTGTGTATGGTGTTAGGGAGTGTTGTAATTTCATTCTTTTACACGTAGCTGTCCAGTTTTCCCAGCACCACTTATTGAAGAGGCTGTCTTTTCTCCACTGTATATTCTTGCCTCCTTTATCAAAGATAAGGTGACCATATGTGCGTGGGTTTATCTCTGGGCTTTCTTCCTGTTCCATTGATCTATATTTCTGTTTCTGTGCCAGTGCAATACTATCTTGATTACTGTAGCTTTGTAGTATAGTCTGAAGTCAGGGAGCCTGATTCCTCCAGCTCCGTTTTTCTTTCTCAAGATTGCTTTGGCTATTCGGGGTCTTTTGTGTTTCCATACAAATTGTGAAATTTTTTGTTCTAGTTCTGTGAAAAATGCCAGTGGTAGTTTGATAGGGATTGCACTGAATCTGTAGATTGCTTTGGGTTATAGAGTCATTTTCACAATGTTGATTCTTCCAATCCAAGAACATGGTATATCTCTCCATCTATTTGTATCATCTTTAATTTCTTTCATCAGTGTCTTATAATTTTCTGCATACAGGTCTTTTGTCTCCCTAGGTAGGTTTATTCCTAGATATTTTATTCTTTTTGTTGCAATGGTAAACGGGAGTGTTTTCTTAATTTCACTTTCAGATGTTTCATCATTAGTGTATAGGAATGCAAGAGATTTCTGTGCATTAATTTTGTATCCTCTACTTTACCAAATTCATTGATTAGCTCTAGTAGTTTTCTGGTAGCATCTTTAGGATTCTCTATGTATAGTATCCTGTCATCAGCAAACAGTGACAGCTTTACTTCTTCTTTTCCAATCTGGATTCCTTTTATTTCTTTGTCTTCTCTGATTGCTGTGGCTAAAACTTCCAAAACTATGTTGAACAATAGTGGTGAGAGTGGGCAACCTTGTCTTGTTCCTGATCTTAGTGGAAATGGTTTCAGTTTTTCACCATTGAGGACGATGTTGGCTGTGGGTTTGCCATATATGGCCTTTATTATGTTGAGGAGAATTCCCTCTATGCCTACTTTCTGGACGGTGTTTATCATAAATGCGTGTTGAATTTTGTCGAAAGCTTTCTCTGCGTCTATTGAGATGATCATATGGTTTTTCTCCTTCAATTTGTTAATATGGTGTATCACATTGATTGATTTGCATATATTGAAGAATCCTTGCATTCCTGGGATAAACCCCACTTGATCATGGTGTGTGATCCTTTTAATGTGTTGTTGGATTCTGTTTGCTAGTATTTTGTTGAGGATTTTTGCATCTATGTTCATCAGTGATATTGGCCTGTAGTTTTCTTTCTTTGTGACATCTTTGCCTGGTTTTGGTATCAGGGTGATGGTGGCCTCGTAGAATGCGTTTGGGAGTGTTCTTCCCTCTGCTATATTTTGGAAGAGTTTGAGAAGGATAGGTGTTAGCTCTTCTCTAAATGCTTCGCCTGTGAAGCCATCTGGTCCTGGGCTTTTGTTTGTTGGAAGATTTTTAATCACAGTTTCAATTTCAGTGCTTGTGATTGGTCTGTTCATATTTTCTATTTCTTCCTGGTTCAGTCTCAGAAGGTTGTGCATTTCTAAGAATTTGTCCATTTCTTCGAGGCTGTCCATTTTATTGACATATAGTTGCTTGTAGTAATCTCTCATGATCCTTTGTATTTCTGCAGTGTCAGTTGTTACTTCTCCATTTTCATTTCGAATTCTATTGATTTGAGTCTTCTCCCTTTTTTTCTTGATTAGCCTGGCTAATGGTTTATCAATTTTGTTTATCTTCTCAAAGAACCTGCTTTTAGTTTTATTGATCTTTGCTATCATTTCCTTAATTTCTTTTTCATTTATTTCTGATCTTATCTTTATGATTTCTTTCCTTCTGCTAACTTTGGTTTTTTTTTTTTTTTGTTCTTCTTTCTCTAATTGCTTTAGGTGTAAGGTTAGGTTGTTTATTTGAGATGTTTCTTGTTTCTTAAGGTAGGATTGTATTGCTATAACCTCCCTTTTAGAACTGCTTTTGCTGCATCCCATAGGTTTTGGGTCGTTGTGTTTTCATTGTCATTTGTTTCTAGGTATTTTTTGATTTCCTCTTTGATTTCTTCAGTGATCTCTTGGTTACTAAGTAGTGTGTTGTTTAGCCTCCATGTGTTTGTATTTCTTACCGATTTTTTCCTGTAATTGGTATCTAGTCTCATAGTGTTGTGGTCATAAAAGATACTTGATACGTATTTAATTTTCTTAAATTTACCAGGGCTTGATTTGTGACCCAAGATATGATCTATCCTGGAGAATGTTCCATGAGCACTTGAGAAGAATGTGTATTCTGTTGTTTTTGGATGGAATGTTCTATAAATATCAATTAAGTCCATCCTATTTAATGTATCATTTAAAGCTTGTGTTTCCTTATTTGTTTTCATTTTGTATGATCTGTCCATTGGTGAAAGTGGGGTGTTAAAGTCCCCTACTGTGACTGTGTTACTGTCGATTTCCCCTTTTATGGCTGTTAGTATTTGCCTTATGTACTGCGGTGCTCCTATGTTGGGTGCATAAATATTTCCAATTGTTATATCTTCTTCTTGGATTGATCCCTTGATCATTATGTAGTGTCCTTCTTTGTCTCTTGTAATAGTCTTTGTTTTAAAGTCTATTTTGTCTGATATGAGAATTGCTATTCCAGCTTTCTTTTGATTTCCATTTGCATGGAATATCCTTTTCTATCCCCTCACTTTCAGTCTGTATGTGTCCCTAGGTCTGAAGTGGGTCTCTTGTAGACAGCGTATATACGGGTCTTGTTTTTGTATCCAGTCAGCCTGTCTATGTTTTTTGGTTGGAGCATTTAATCCATTTACATTTAAGGTAATTATTGATATGTATGTTCCTATTACCATTTTCTTAATTGTTTTGGGTTTATTATTGTAGGTCTCTTCCTTCTCTTGTGTTTCCTGCCTAGAGAAGTTCCTTTAGCATTTGTTGTAAAGCTGGTTTGGTGGTGCTGAATTCTCTTAGCTTTTGCTTGTCTGTAAAAGTTTTAATTTCTTCGTCAAATCTGAAAGAGATCCTTGCTGGGTAGAGTAATCTTGGTTGTAGGTTTTTTTCTTTCATCACTTTAAATATGTCCTGCCACTCCCTTCTGGCTTGCAGAGTTTCTGCTGAAAGATCAGCTGTTAACCTTATGGGGATTCCCTTGTGTGTTATTTGTTGTTTTTCCCTTGCTGCTTTTAATATTTTTTCTTTTTTTAAATTTTCGATAGTTTGATTAATATGTGTCTTGGCGTGTTTCTCCTTGGATTTATCCTCTATAGGACTGTCTGTGCTTCCTGAACTTGATTAACTATTTCCTTTCCCATATTAGGGAAGTTTTCAACTATAATCTCTTCAAATATTTTCTCAGTCCCTTTCTTTTTCTCTTCTTCTTCTGAGACCCCTATAATTCAAATGTTGGTGTGTTTAATGTTGTCCCAGAGGTCTCTGAGACTGTCCTCAATTCTTTTCATTCTCTTTTCTTTCTTCGAGCAGACCCTTTTTAACTCACATTTTAAAAGCCCTAATATATCATAGGTTATATGTTTTATCTGAAGATTTTCATCTTTGTTGTCAACATGAAATAGTCAGTAACCTACCTACGGGTGGTTCTCTACTGAATATTGTGTAATAAAGAGAAGTGATATTGAAGATGACATATGTGAAGATGCATAGTATTCACATGAGTTATAATTCATTTTTTTTCTTCTAGTGTCATTGAGATGTAGTTGACATACAGCACTGTATAAATTTAAGGTGTACAGCATAATGTTTTGACTTATATATATCATGAAATGATTACTGCAGTAAGTGTAGTGAACATCCATCATCTCATATGGATGCAAAATAACAGAAAAAGGAAAAAAATATTTTTTCCTTGTGATGAGAACTCTTAGGATTTGCTCTCAACAACTTTCATATGTAACGTACAGCAGCACTAATTGTATTTATCACGTAGTATGTTATGTCCCTAGTATGTATTTATCTTATTACTGGAAGTTTGTACCTTTTGACCACCTTCACCCAATTCCCTTTCCCTCCAAACCCCACCTCTGGTAACTGCAGATCTAATCTCTTTTTCTATGTGTTTGTTTTTTTTGAAGTATAAATGACCTACAACACCATGTAAGTTCCTTTTTCACAACATAGTGATTTGTTATTTTTGTACATTACAAAATGATCACCACGGTAAGTCTAGTTACCATCTGTCACCATACATGGATATTACATTATTATTTCCTGTATTCCCCACACTGTACATGTCATCCCTATGACTCATTTGTTTTGTAACTGGAAGCTTGTACCTCTTAATCTCCCTCACCTATTTCACTCATTCCTCCACCCCCCATCACCTCTGGCAACCACCTGTTTGTTCTGTGTATCTATAAGTCTCTTTCTGATTTGTTAGTTTTATTCATTTGTTTTGTTTTTTAGATTCCACATATAGGTGAAATCGTATGATATTTGTCTTTATCTGACTTATTTCACTTAGCATAATACCCTCCAGGTCCATCCATGTTGTCACAAATGGCTTTATTTCATTCTTTTTTTTATGGCTGAATAATATTCCATTGTATATATACACCACATCTCCTTTATTCATCTATTGATGGGCACTTAGGTTGCTTCCATATCTTGGCTATTAGGCATACATGATTCATTTTTAATCTTGGGCTTGTGAAGTAGGACTTATTTGCTTTCCATACATGTATGCTCTAAAGAGTGTTGAATGTAAAAGGAAACTCTAGTAGCTATAGAGAATAAATCCCAGGTTTCTAGACCACCCCCCATTTAAAGAACATATCAATAATTACCAATGATGTCATGCTCAATTTTGATCCACGTGGGCCTCTTGTCTGTCAAGTATGTCATTAAGCAACTTTTGAGAGAGGATGAGGGCAACATGTTTGTGTAACAGCTGAAAACGGACAGCTTAGTTGTTAAGAAAATTTCTCTGTCCCTCAGAATATCCCTCAAGCCTCTTGCCTCTCCACAAACTCAGCTACTCACAATAAAAATTTCTGGGACATGAAAAGGGTGTGAAATAGTCTATATTTTTAATTAACTCTGTTCATTTGTCATTTTGGTGATCGGGAAGTCATTCATAATTTTGTGACAATATTCTGTCATAAAATAAGTTTGGATACATTAATGGATGATCTCTTGCTGAGCATAATATTAGCCTAGTAGTCTAAGATTTCTTAGAAAATTAATGGGTCTTGGAAAAATAGATAATATTCACCATCATTCTATCCAAATGTGCAGTGAAACATGGTCATGCACGGTAGACACTGCATTTGAGGCTCAGATGATTTAAGAACTTTTCCTTAGAAACACTTGACAAAGGAAAAATCCTGAAGAATAAACTGCAGGGATTCAGAGTTCCGATCTCCTTTCAGTCTTGATCACCAAACACCAGCTGCATTGCAGAATGACTTGCCATCAAGGTACTCTCAGCTGGGAGCTGAGGATGATGCCTGGCATATTTTATTTAAATATTTTGAGAATGGACACATCAATGATCATTTTTTATGTTTATCCTTAGATCTTTATTCAGAGTTTCTAAAACTCAAAGACCATTTACAAGCATTTACTGAGCACTGGGTAATGTGTTGGCATTGAGCTAGAACACCCAGTAGATAAGTAATGATAATTATTTTATCTAGCATTTATTGGGCAATTCTAATATGCCAAGCTCTGTGCTAGATGCCTTGCATGTATAATCTCATTGAATTCTTACAATAACCCGATGAGGGGATACTCATTACAGATGAAGAAACTGAGATTTGGAGGGGTTTTTTAAACATTCCCAAAGTCATGGAACAAGTGATTGATTGAGCCTGGATTTTAACCTACATTTGTCTCCAAAGACTAAGAAAAGAATCATTCTGCTATTTTATTTCTGTTTCCCCACTGTCCCCTAACATGGGGTCTCAAAGGATCTTTGTGATAGAAATAATAATGATAGCTATAATAATAGCTAATTTGTAAATACTCATCTATATATTATTCTGTATTTGATGTTATTAACTAATTTAATTCTCCCAACAGCTTAGTGAGTTGAGTCTTATTTTCATCCTCATTTTAGGGTTAAGGGAAGTGAGGCATACAGAGATAATATAACTTGCAGGTCACAGGGATCCCAGGTGGCAAGGCTGTATTTTGTAACAGGTCTTCTGGTTCCAGTCTGTGTTCTGTGAAGGAAATAGCAATTATAATACTCATTTTTTTCCACTGCACTTTGAGGTGAGAAACTTTTCTACTTAAGTTCTGATGTGAATGACTAAGAGAACCATGAAAGGGCATTGTTTCTTCCAGATTCTTCCATACACAAGGGCGCTATCACCAAATAAATTCTAATTTGAGGAAATTTTAAATCAATCTTTTCCTTTAGAAATGGCACAGGACCCTGGGGCAACAGAAGAATTCCTGCCTGGTTCCAAGTTCTAAATGAGATTACATTGGGAACTCCTATGAGAGTCTCACACTCAAAGCATCCCCATGACTGCCCTGCATTCTCTGGACAAATTCCAGTAGAACTTATGTTCCTTGATAATCTTATGGTCTTGCTTTAAAACTATGTCAAGTATCCTCATGCAAAAAAAAAAAAAAAGAAAGAAAGAAATAAAAATGTAATATCTGTCTGCTTGGGTTATGGAAAAAGACATTAGGCACTCAAATCAGTAGGGATATAAACAGGAGACACCAAACAAGCAGAAGGACAATGAAAATCCCTCAACCTTGGAACAAAAGCAACAAATGACCCCTTGATAAAACTTACATTTTAGCTTAGCTAAAGAAAGACATGCATTTCGGTCTTGAGGGTTTTTTTTTTCTTTTCTTTTCAATCATGACTATGTATGTATTTGTTTACTTTTGAATGTCTAATTTCTTTCTTTAAAAATTTTATTGATGATGGCCATTCTTACAGCAGAAACTAACACAACATTGTAAAGCAATTATACTCCAATAAAGATGTTAAAAAATTTTTTTACTGAAGTATAGTTGATTTACCATGTGTTAATTTCTTCTGTACAGCAAAGTGACTCAGTTATACATATATATAGATTCTTTTTCATATTCTTTTCCATTATGGTTTGTCACAGGGTACTGAATATAGTTCCCTGTGCTGTACAGTAGGACATTGTTGTTTATCCATCCTATATATAATAGTTTGCCTCTGCTAATCCCAAACTCCCATTCCTTCCTTCCCCTCCCTGCCCTTGGCAACCACAGGTCTCTTCTCTATATCTGTGAGTCTGTTTTTTGTAGATATGTTGATTTGTATTGTATTTTAGATTCCACATATAAGTGATATTTGGTCTTGAGTTTTGACGAAAAATATAAACTCATGAGTAGTCAGCAGTGAAAGCGTAGCCCTAGACAGTCTATCAGTGAGTTCGTATCTGTCAACAAAATGCAAGGGCCTGGTGGACAATATGCTAAGAGGCTCAGCATATGACTGGTCAGTTATTTCTGTGGAGCTGTAATATACAGTATGGAAAATTACTTGTCAGTGAGATCCTCAGCCATGATATAATAATAATGACCGCTAGTCACTATGTTGCAGATACCATGCCCATATTATTTCTAAACCCTATTATAACCTTGTATGATCTGTGTGGCTATCTCCATTTTAAAGATATAGCAACTGAGACCCAGCAAGGTGACTCAGCTTGCCCCAGGTCACACAGCCAGAGCAGGATGGGGTCCAGGTCTGTCTGCTCCAAAGCCAGTGTCTGTTCCACTATCTTGCCATTGGGTGTCTGGCGCTGGATTTGATGCTGAAGGGGCTTCCAAACAAGGGCAAGACTTAACTTCTGCCCTCTAGTAGTGAATAGGATTCCAACCTCACAGATGTTGACCATTTTGACAACCTTTTCTCCCAAACCAGCCTCTTTACCTCTTTGCCTTTGCCAGGAGCTGTTGGCCTTTGCCATCATCCATCATAAACATCTCTCCCAAACTCCACTGGGGCTGGGGATTGCTTTGTGTCCCCAGCACCTGGCCTCATCATGGTAGGCATTTAAGGAGGGCTTACTGAACTCAATTCAACTCCTCTTCCTCCCTCCCTTCCTGTTAAGCTCAGTTTTCATGATCCCCTCCCCTCTTTGTTTCTCCCACTGGCTCTCGGTCCTTTATGACTGGCTCTTCCAAGCCTAAAACTAGCTCTTTCTTCAATCATTCAGAGGACCTAGTGTTGCTATCATAAAACCACCATCATGTCCCACTTCCCAAAGCCAGCTTTGGTAAAGTTCAAGTGAAGAGAAAACTTTTGCCCACTAGTTCTTTTGGTCCTCAATCCTTGAAGAACAGATTTCTTCATCTTTTCTCCAGGAACAGCGTGATGACTCATAGCTCTATTAGCTAGAAGAGATGCTTACAAGGCTCAACAGTTCTGTCCCCATGAAGCCTGCCCTCCCACACCTAATACCAATTCACAAGATCCATTTACTGGAGCTCAGGACATGCTTAATTCACTGATAAATGAAATAGGCGAGAATGTTCAGTAGTGCCATTTCCTATCCTAGAACCCTCTTCCCCCAGACCCTGTAGCTGTCTCCTTCTCATCATCTCAGCCTGAGCTGAGATGTTACCCTCTTCCCGGAGCACCCCATACCTCAGGTATGACCTCCCTCATGGTCACTATCACATCGCCCAATTTTAATTCTCTCTGTAGCACATTAGCTCTGATATTTTTCTTGTTTATTTAATTATGTATTTATTGTCTGCCAACCCTGTTAAACTGTAAGCTTTGCAATAGCAAGGAACCTGTCTCACTTGTGTCACTGTGGATTCTCCCATGCCCAACACAGTGTTTACCACCGGAAAGGTACTCAATAAATATTTGACGCGTGGATGAACAAATCTTAGTCACTGTGGTGCTGCTGCCTTGGAAATGTACGAAGGCCAACACATTATCAGGATTTGCTGAATGAAAAGAAATACCAGGTGAGCCTGGGCATCACAGAGACATTCTGTATAAGTAATGCGTTTCCCTCAAGAATGTGTCTAGGCAGAAACATCAGATAGAAAAGGTGAAATTTTCAGTCACGTTTTGGTCCTGCCTTTATGGTGCCACCAACTCTCCCATTGTCTGCCAATTTGAGCAAGTGTTTTACTGGAGAACAGAGATTTATCACCCAGACACAGGATAGTATTTTCTTCTTTTGACAAATGTAGAAAGCAATTTGTGGAACAAAGAAAGATACAGAACATTTAAAAACTAAATTCTAAGACATTGCCCAAACATGAATAAGAAGGGGCACGTGTGTGTGTGTGTGTGTGTGTGTGTGTATGCCTGTGTGTGAAGAATAAATCCTTAGGTAGTCTGTGGTGTGAGAGTGATTTTTCAGAAAACTGGCTAGTTCCTTCTAGTACAGATTGTGTGTAAATTATTCAGGCAACTGTTGTAATTTTCTTCTCTTCCCCTAAGATCAGCCAAGCTGATACCTGAAATCCATCATGGTAATCAGATTCCAGACCATGTGGAAAACATTCTCCCTTACCACAGATTTTTCTTACAATCCCAATAACACAGATCTCCATGTGGAGCCCTTGAAGCAGTTTGAAAAGAAATTCCCAAATAATGGATGTGATTGTCTGGCTGTAGCTCTCATGCATTCTTGTAAAAATGCACACAGCGTGTTGCATCTCTCCACCCTTCTCTCTCTGGAGGCATGTGATAACCAGTATCACAACCAAGGTCTTAGATCTGTGTTCCCCAGGCCCATTTAGAACCATGACTACTCATCGCTGTCATTTATTTTGGGCCCCTGTGTGCTTCACCTCATTTCATCTCACAATCACCCTCTGAGGTGGGTGACATTCCCTCTAGTTCACAAGTGAGGAAACGGAAGTCTCTAGTGGCTCAGTGGTCTACCTGGCCTCACACAGCTAGAAGTGGCAGAGCTGGGGCAAGAAGGCTTATCATGGTATCTGTCCTGCCACAGCACTCCCAAAGCACTGGCAGTATTATTGAACCTCTCTTAAAGCATTTATCGCTCTTTCATTTTATTGGCCTTATTTAAGAACATATCTTTTCCCTCCTATTATGCTATGATTCTAGAAGTTAGCATCCATGTCTCTTCCTTCTCTTAATCCCCTATATACCTTACCAAATGCCCTGCACATAATAAATCAGGGCCGGGACTGGGGTGAGGTAAGTGAGGCACTCACCATGGCTGTAAAAGTTAAGGGGACACCATAAAAACTCAGTCATCAAAATACATAATAATAATATTTATTTATGTTTTTACCTTTTGACCATCTTTACCCATTTCTCCCATCCCCCATCTCCCACTTTTGGCAATCACCAATCTGTTCTTTATGTCTATGAGCTTGTTTTTTTCCTTTACATTCTACATATAAGAGTGATCACATGGTATGGTATTTGTCTTTCTCTGTCTGACTTACTTCACTTAACACAATACCCTCAAGGTCTATTCATGTTGTCGCAAATGGCAAGATTTTGTTCTTTTTTATGGCTGAATAATATTCCATTGTTTGTGTGTATATGTATATATATACCACATCTTCTTTATCCATTAATCCATTGATGGACACTTAGGTTGTTTCCAGATCTTGGCTTTTGTAAAGAGTGCTGCAATGAACATGGGGGTGAATATATCTTTTCAAGTTACTGTTTTAATTTTTCTTTATATAAATACCCAGAAGTGGAATTGCTGGATCATATGGGCCATAGTTCTATTTTTAATTTTTTGAGGAACCTCCATACTGTTTTGTTACATTCCCACCAATAGTGCACAAGCGTTCCCTTTTCTCCACATCCTTGCCAACACTTGTTATTTGTGGTCTTTTTGGTTATAGCCACTCTGACAGGTGTGAGGTGGCATCTCATTGTGGTTTTGATTTGCATTTCCCTGATAACTAATGACGTTGAGCATCTTTTCATGTACCTGTTAGCCATCTGTATGTCTTCTTTTGAAAAATGTCTATTTTAAAAATGTAAAACTAATGCAAAAATTCCATGATGAAGAAAATATTAAAATTTAAATAAAGACAGACTCCGACCCTGGACTTGGCCTCCCTTGCCTAGTCCCAGCCCTGTAGGAGCACTTAAAATATATTAAATGAATGGACTGTAGAATTGGTGTTTGGCTCACGTGAGCTAACTGTGCCATTAATGATCTAGTGAAGTGTTACCATTCAGAACTCATTGATGAATCAGATGGACTAAAGCTCTTGGACTTTCTTGCTGTCAGTCTGTCCATAAAGATGTTGATTCAGCTGTACTGGTCACACTCACCCAAGCCTGGAAGAGCCACCAGAGTCCAGCTTCCCTACCAGTCTGAGCAGCAGTCTACCCAACAGGGGGAGTTTTCTTAGCAATTCTAAATTAAAAACTGCCCTTGGTTGTCTAAGATTCTGAAGTTCCTGGAATTTCTCTTTCATTTTGTTATTTTCCCACTTTCCTTATTCTTGTTATTTAAAGAAATCAGAATAGTTATTTTGGAAGGACACACTGTAAGATACATAAATATGTGAGTTATATAAATATGTGTGTGTGTGTGTGTGTGTGTGTGTGTGTGTGTGTGTGTATCGACATCTCTCCCACTGTTCCCATCCCTCCACCAGCGCTCAGTAGATTATAATAAGTTCAGTAAATATTTGTGAATTTACTAATTGGACTGTAGGAGATGGACTGGAGGAAAAAGAATAGTTTAATTTTGAGGATATTAAATTAATATCTGAAGTCACCATTTTACAGCTGACAAAAAGCTTTATACCAAAAAGGGCAGCAGGTTTAATTTGTTTTCACTTAAGTTAAGCCTATTTTTTCATGCTGTTTTCATTATTTGTATTAGGAACATTGAAGACTTAGCCAAGTGAGGAATCTGTAAGTGGAATGCAGTTGCTTTGTCATTCACAGTAGCAACTAATAAGACAGAAATCTGGGGTCTAAGTGTCCATTGGGCAGCTTCTTATCTCAGCAAACATGCTCATTACAGAATGAATCACCACTTTCAGGGGGAACTTCAGTCTCTCTTCAGAGACATGTCTCTCAAAGTCATAGAATTAAAATGTTGAAAACAAGCTGCAAGTCCACAAACGGTGAGACCAACTAGAAATGGAAATTTCAGGGAAAAGAGGTGCCCTTGGTGCTGTGCCAGTGAGGGATTGGGTAGAGGCATCTCTGTTCTTTCCCTCAGGTGTAGCTGTCCTATCTGGAGCTTGGGTGTTGTTGCTCTGGGCCTAGACCATTGAAAAGAAGAACAATTGCCATTAGGATAAATCTTTCTATGCTTATGTATAATCTACCTAGACAGGCACAATTTAGAAAGACTAAGCAATTTTCAGAAGACCAGATTATTCATTCATTCAACAAATACCTACTGAAGACCTACATATGCCCAGTGCTGGGGATTCAGTAGTGAACAAAATAATAGTCCATGTCACATAGAGCATGCATCCTGGCGGGGAGAGCTTGAGATAAATGATACAACTAACAACAGTATAACATGGCAGAAGGTGTCAGTTTCATGGAGAGAAATGGGACAGGGTAAGCGTGGGCTCGGGTGGGCAGGGAAAGACTCTCTGGAGAGGAAACGTTTGACCTGAGGCTGGAATGCTATGTTTGGGGAAGGCAAGGAGGTCAGTGTAGCTGCAGCCTAGTGAGAGAGGGGGCTAGGGAGAGGAGATGAGGCCACACAGGAATCTGGGGGCCAGATCCTGTCAGCCTAGTGCAGGCCATGGGGACTTACGACTTTATTCTGATAGAGACGGAAGCCTCTGGAGGTTTTTAGCAAGTAATGACCTGATATGACTTTTGTTTTATAAAGGTCACTCTGACTTCTAGGTGGAGAAGGGCTAGTGCATTGACCCTGGATACCCAGAATCCAGGCATAATCCTGCCCTTTTGGAGCTTATAATTTGGTGGGGAATTTTGGCAATGGGCACATAAACAAAGAAATAAAGTCAGTTCAGGTACATTATGAATAAAGTGAAAGAGGGTGATGGGAAATCATGAAGGATGGGACTGCCTGCTACAGTTAACGGTTAGGAGAGCTTCTCTGGTGACGCTGAACTGAGAACAGAGTGAGGAGAAAGAGCAGCCATGCACCGGGGGGCAGGGCAGGGAGTATACCAGGTGGACGGTCAGCACTGCAAAGGCCCTGAGGTAGGAATGAACTGCGTGTGACGGAGGAACAGAAAGGAGGCCCGTGCAGCCAGAGCACAGTGAGCTAAGGAGAGAGGTCGAGAGGTAGGCAGGGCTAGACCTTGGGGAGATGTTCAGGCGATGGTGAGAAATTTGGATTTTAATCTATAATAATTGAAGTGGACATCCATTGAAGGGATTTAAGTATGAATTCTATTTCAAAAGGGTCACACTTCTGCTTTGTGGAGAATAAATATGCAGTGAGAATGGAAGTTAGGACACCAACCTTTGCAGTAATGTATACAAGAGATAATAGTGGTTTTGATACTGGTAGAGTTTGTAGAGTTAAAGAGTAGATTTGGGACATATTTTGGAGGTAAGCCAACAGGATTCATTAATGCATTGGATGTGGAAAGTAAGGAGAATCAAGAATAATCTCTAGGTAATTGACTTGAGCAACTGGATAGATGATGTGCCATTTACAGAGATGGAGAAGAATGGGAGAGGGACAGATGGGAGAGGGCCAAAATGAGGAGAGGGAAAATCAAGAGTTCTGATTTGACATGTTACATTTGAGGCCCCTGATGGAGCTTTAAATGAAGATGTCCAGTAGACAATTCGACATGGGTGTCTGGAGTTCAGAGTAGAGGTCTGATGGTGAGACAAAAATTTGGGAATTATCTGCATGCAATTAGTATTTAATGCCCAGGACTACACGATCAGCTAGCAAAATAATATAGATAAAGAAGAGAGAGAGGGTAGAAGACTAAGCCCTGAGGATGTTCCAAGATTTAGAGTGGAGACATAGAGAAGGTGCCAACCAGGAGGACTAAGAAGAGGTGGCCAGGTAAGCAGAAGACAAGTCAAAACAGGGGGATGCTGTAGAAGCTAAAGGAAGAGAGTGTTTCTAGTGGGAGTATCCAACTGTGTTGAATGCAGCAGAGAAGTGAGATGAAGACAAAGAGAAAATATTGGATTTGGAACAACATTGAAGGTTTCTGGTGATCTTGGCAAGAACAGTTTGAGTAGAATAGAGAAAGCAGTTTTGAGCAGTTTCCCTTTGGCGGGGGGAGCCAAGTTTCATGATCCCTCCTGAAGTCATCTGTAAATTTTTATCTCTTGGAACACAGAGAAATATACAAATTTCCTTCCACTGTCGAGCAGACTGAAAATGGTTGCATTCTCTGGCGTAAAATTAACCAGTTTTTGTTTTCTTCCGTTTCATTCAAAAACAAACCAGAGTCCGATTTCTTCACTTGTACTTATTGCTTTTTTTGCCTATTAATTTTGAAATTATTGGGATCGTGGAATGGCCCAGATGGAGGGGTGTTGGTAATCCCTTTATTTTATGGATGAGGAAACAGAAGCCTGGAAAAGTAGAATGATAGAGGCAGGTTAGAATCCAGGAATCTTTTAACTACTTTATATTTAAGCTTTATGATCCATATAACTCTCCGCCTCATTCCCAAATGCGCCCAGTTGAATCAGATTAGAATAGTGGTCCCAGGTAGCTTGAGATAAAGGCATTCTGCCTCCAAGATTGCTTCTGATCTGAGACTGTACTTGTAAAATGGAATCAGCTTCATTGATTTGGTCATTTTTTAGGATATTACGGAAGACGCTATTGATGAGGGTCTGGAAAACACTCAGTGTCCTGTGTCTATGGCATGCACACTGTCATAGTACTCTTCTCTACTTGCTCAGATACAGCCCCCTGCAGATTTCCAGGCAGATACCAGTAAACGTTTCACATGGCTGTGCAATGAAACCTGTTTGACTTACACTTTTTGGGTGGCAGTTGCCCATGCTCCTAGCCTCAGCAAGCTTAGAGTGTACAAGGGTGAAAACCATACACAGAGCAAAAGAGTAATGAATTCAGAGGTCTTTTATCTGGCAAGGCACTCAGGTGGTCCTTGGGACCAGTCATTGGCTGGTATGGCCTTTATATGAGTTTATTATTTAAAGATAGGATCTTTCTCTTGGGTGATACAAGTGGAAAACTCAAGTGGGAGATGCAGAGCTTTTGGATAACTTAAGAAAATCACTTTGTATATGAGGAAGACACCTCTTAGCCTTTCTTTGTGGCTCTAATAGACTGCCTGACTATATGGATCACCAGTATGGTATCACTGTGACAAGAGCTCCTCACCAGAAGCTGCCTCAGAGAACCAGATCTCAACCTACCACCATGCACGCCCCACCCAGGGTCTGAGTGTGCTCAGCCATGTGGTCTTATACAAGGCATTTATCCTAAGTCTTATCTTCAACATCTGCGGAAGGAGGAGAATTCCCATAAAGAGTACTGTGAGGCTTATGTGAACTCATTTGAGTGGATGAACATTACAAACTGTAAAGCATTATACAATTGTGAGCTGTTAAAAGACTTACAAAGAGAATCCAGAGCTGAATTAAGCTTGACAGTTTGACAACTCAGAAGTATGAGACACTATAAAAGTAAGGAAAATATTTATTTTAGTTAAATTGTAAATTAGGCAAAAGGCTGTTTTATGAATATTCAGGGCACACGTGCTACTTTTTAAAAAGCACACTAATAACTCTGAATCTAGCACAGCCTGTATTCCGAGGTACCACCTGGAGCTGGGGACAAGGGAAATAGCATTTATTGTGTATCTCTTCTGCAGGGGTGTGGGGCTTTGGGCTAGGCAGGATTCAGCCATGATGGAGACAGGGATCTTTCCTGTGAAAGATTACAAGCCAATAGGGAATAGGAGGCAAACATCCAGATCCCAGGACGGAATGTGGTATGTGTAACAGAAGAGATACAAAGGTTCACAGAGTCCAAAGAGTGGAGAAGTTTTGTTAGGGAAGGGAAGGCAGCAGAGAAGTTTTCTTAAAGAGGTGAAATTTCTGATGTGCTGTGATGGATGAATAGGATTCTGAAAGTTGGGTAAGGCAAGCCAGGTACAGGGCAAAGACACAAAGATAGGTTGCAAAGTTTATGCCAGTATAAGAGTGGTCCAACATGAATGGAGCAAAGGTCAAAATGGGAGAATTATCATAGCTAACACTTATTGAGTGCTTACTGCATGTCAACCTGTCCTAAAGGTATTAAGCATATTTCTTCGGGGATCATCATAGTGACACTATGGGACAGGTATTATTGATGCCATTGAGTGGATGAGCAAAGTGGGGCACAGGCAGGTTGAGTAAATTGCCCATGGTCACCCTGCTAATAAGTGACTGAGGCAAGACCTGAACTCAGAACAGTGTTATTCAAGGGTCTAAACTTTAGACCACTGTGCTATGCTGCATTCCCAGATTCTAAGAGATGAAAAGCTGAAATGAGACTGAATATCTCCTCTGGGGTTACACTACCATGGAATTATTAGGAGCAGGTACAAGTGTGCTCTTATTTCAGTAGACCAGTGTTCCCCCAAATTGGCACATGGACTACTAATGAGACAATAGATTCTTCAGACATTGCCCACCAATTTTGAAAAGTTATATATTTATCTTAATATGTATTTAGCATGTCAAAACCTTGATTATGGAAATTTTTACTTAGAATGCTACTATATATATATTTTTTTAACTTTGGGTTTATTTATTTAATTTATTTATTTATTTATGGCTGTGTTGGGTCTTCGTTTCTGTGCGAGGGCTTTCTCTAGTTGCAGCAAGTGGGGGCCACTCTTCATCGCGGTGCGCGGGCCTCTCACTATTGCGGCCTCTCTTGTTGCGGAGCACAGGCTCCAGACGCGCAGGCTCAGTAATTGTGGCTCACGGGCCTAGTTGCTCCGCGGCATGTGGGATCTTCCCAGACCAGGGCTCGAACCCGTGTCCCCTGCATTGGCAGGCAGATTCTCAACCACTGCGCCACCAGGGAAGCCACTACTATATTTTTTAAAGTGTGTCAAATTAAAGAAAAATTTTATTAAAGAAAAAGTAAATAATAGTACATTTGGTATATTGATATGTCAAAAACCATGAAAGTAGTTTTTGAATGCTGAAAGTTTGAGGATCCACTGGGTGAGCAATGGGAAGCAGTTCAAGTTGCTAGAAAAGGGAGGGGCATAGTCAGACATACTCTGTAGGGAAGTTAATTATGTCTCAACATTTGGGATCGATTAGAGGGCCCAGCAGTGAAATATGTGGAATCCTGTTTTAGTGGGCTCTATCAGTCAGTGTTCAACCAAGAAGACAGAAGTCCTTCTAAGTCTTTACAGCCAGGAGATTTAGTGGAGAGAATGCATAGGTTACATAGGTGGTATAGGAACTGAGGAGCCAGAGTGTGTCCATTGAAGCAGCCCAAGAAGCTGCTTCCACCCCTTGGCTGGAGGGATAAAGAGAAAAGGTCATGCTGGAGCCTCGGGATCAAGGTCACTGACAAAACTGGAATCACATTGGAGCCATGCTGGAGCCATACAGGTGACATCACTTAAGGCAGAGAAGGACAGGGAGACATGCTCCTGCTCCTCCCTCCACCCAGCTCTCTAAACTCCTCTCTCCAGCACCTCCCATTGGCTGAACTAGGAAACTCAGCCCCTGCAAGGCAGAGCCGGGGAAAGGCGAGGCCAAAGAGGCCTAGGATCAGTGCTGAGGCTCTAGCCCTAGTCTCTCAGGGAGTAATTATGGAAGGGCTGGTGGAAGCAGGACACAGAGGGTGCCTTTTCGAGACATCTGTAGACGGAATGGATACGATTTGATATTTGCTTGGAAGGGCAGGGAAGGATGGAAGGAGTGTGAGTGTGAGAGTAAGAGGGATGAGCTGAAAGAAACCCCAGATTCAGTCTTGAGTGAGTCTCTTGGATATTACCTTCTCTTTTTTTCACAGTTGTTCCATCTTGTGTGACATTTTATTTCCATGCACACCAGAAAAATCTTTATTCTTACTGTCCCTGTGGATTTTTTTTTTTCTGTTACTTTAGTTTTTATTTTACTGGTCAAGTTAAAGCCTCATATAATTACTGAAAATATTATAAGAAATTACATTTATTATACCCACAGGTATTTTTAATGTGTTTTTCTAATCATAGCACAACTTTCTTGTGCAGCCTGCTTTCTGGGATGATAGGCTAACATAAGCCTCAGAATCCTCCATACTTTTGTGGGTCAAATAGCCAGGGCTTGTCTTTGTAAACATTTCATAGGTGCAACATTTCAGAAGCAAATTGTGAATTTACACAGACTTCTGATAACTTGTTTAGAATAGGATACCTGACAAGTTTGTATAAATTGAACGTTACTTTGTTCCTTAGTGACTAGCACAATGTTTCTTACTGCTGAGATGGGGAACTCTTTGAAGATGATCGAGAATATTTAGCATTCGCACTGATCCACACTGGAGCACCTGGAAGGGAACTGCTTTGCTTTCTGGAACTTCTTGTTCCTGAAGAGTTACAGGAAGAGTTGGAGAAGAATTTTAGCCAGATGTATATACAATGGAATATTACTCAGCCATAAAAAGAAACAAAATTGAATTATTTGTAGTGAGGTGGATAGACCTAGAGTCTGTCATATAGAGTGAAGTAAGTCAGAAAGAGAAAAATAAATACCGTATGCTAACACATATATATGGAATCTTAAAAAAAAAAAACTGGTTCTGAAGAACCTAGGGGCAGGACATGAATAAAGACACAGACGTAAAGAATGGACTTGAAGACACGGGAAGGGGGAAGGGTAAGCTGGGATGCAGTGGCAGTGAGAGAGTGGCATGGACATATATACACTACCAAATGTAAAATAGATAGCTAGTGGGAAGCAGCCGCATAGCACAGGGAGATCAGCTCGGTGCTTTGTGACCACCTAGAGGGGTGGGATAGGGAGGGTGGGAGGGAGACGCAAGAGGGAGGGGATATGGGGATATACGTATGCATACAGCTGATTCACTTTGTTATTGCAGCAGAAACTAACACAACATTGTAAAGCAATTATACTCCAATAAAGATGTTAAATTAAAAAAAAAAAGAATTTTAGCCAGAAACATTTGTCCTTTTGGTTACTCTCCCCTTGTTTCCTAGGACATCATTTTTAAGTCAGCATGATGTTGGCTGAAGAAGAATTTATTCCTCTTAACATTTTCCTCAACTAAGAATAATGGTCTTAATGTGCCTTTTCGAAGTCATGTCCCTCCCACGTCCCTCATGGGGGAGGTGGTTTCAAAAGGGATAAGCTGACTTTTGGAAATGGTGTAGGGTGAGTGAGGGCTGCTGGTGGGTCATAGTTTCACTGTGTGTTGTTAGAAACAGGCATGCTCTTTGGGAGATCCCATATCCTTCCTTGCCCAGTGACCGCTTGATTTCTTTAGGTTCCTGAGTAACACATAGGTACAAAGTGGGCATGGGCCTGACTGCTCCTTGGGAGGAAAGGAAATGAAATCTAGACTCACCCTATGCATGTCTGGGCCCAGACCTTTACTAATACAAGCATATGGAAGAAAGAGAAGGAAGACTAAACCAACATGAGCTTGTGGACTTCAGAAAGCTCCACTACTTCAAAATTGTGGCTCAGTCATTATCATAAATTCTAGGAGCTTCCCTCTTTTTTTGGAGAGTGGACTTTCTTTCTCTTAATTTTAATTAATCCTTTGGAATAAGGAAGGTAAGAGGTAGGGAGTTTGTACCTTCAACTCTACCCCCTGCCCCCATATTGCTAGTGTTGTATAAATCGCTACAAGTGTTGAGCGATATCCAGGACTTGAGTCACTGGAAGCACAGGGCTGAACACATCATCGGTGTCCAGTAACTTCCTACTGATTGCATGTTTGATTGATTTGGGAGACAAGAAGATCTTATAACAATATATTTTACATATGATGTGGTCTTCGGGCCTGGAACTTGAGTAGTAAATTATATTCAAACTCCAGGCCATTTCTAGACTCTTTATAGGCATTTATTTGCCATCGATCCTTGGCTCATACACTCACTGTCTTATCCCTTTTCTCTTTTTCCCATTTTAGCAGAATATATTCATCTGCCATTTCCACACTCAATTGTCTCCTCCCCGCTTTTTATGGTAAATATTCTGAGATTTAATATATAATGTTAGTAAAATATTTTTTCAATAAATAGTGTGGAAAGGTGTTCAAAAATCATGACCAATTAAATATTTGTGTATCAATGGTCAATTAATCTCTTAACACCAGATATCCCAAGTCTAGAACACTGTAAAACTGAGGAAATAAAAAAGAACCTAATGGAATCCTTCCATAAACAGTGATTTTCAGAGGTTCAGAAGGAGATCACTGGTCTACCAGGGTGGGAGACACTTACTGACACTAGTTTTGATAGTTAACTTGGGTTACATTGGGTCAATAATGTGTATTTTACCATACACTTTGACCCATTCTTCCTCATAAAGGAGACCAACTGTGAGATGAAGGAAAACTTGAAAGCAGTACTTGATTTACCCAAGATGTCATAGTTTCTTTTCATGAATCAGGAAATTCCCTGATGGGGACCATGCTACATCCCAGGGGTTCCAGAATTAAGAGATTGCTCTATTTTTCTTTCCATTCAAGTAGAAATAATTAGCTAAGGAACATAACAGGAGTCATAAGTCTAGGGTTTTTGGTGAAAATTTTATGATCCTCAAATTTTATAAGGTCAAAATGCCTGCTTGTTTTTGTTTTTAACATCTTTATTGGAGTATAATTGCTTTACAATGGTGTATTAGTTTCTGCTTTATAACAAAGTGAATCAGCTATACATATACATATATCCCCATATCTCTTCCCTCTTGCATCTCCCTCCCTCCCACCCTCCCTATCCCACCCCTCTAGGTGGTCACAAAGCACCGAGCTGCTTGCTTAATTTCTCTGAATTATCATATACCCTCCCTTCCTCCCAGGATTATTGTGAGATCAATGGAGACAGGGGAGATATAAAATGTTTTATAAAACTTAATATTCTGTAGACATTTGACGTATTATTATTTTTATTTTTTACTTATTGGTAAGATAAAGGCAAAGAAAGAAAATGCAACATACAACATTTGGGTAATTTTTTGCTTCAGCACTGTTTGAAATCATTTCCATTGGGGAGTTGCCGATAGGGGAAGAAATGAAGAGTCAGCAATTATAGAAAGAAAGCAAAGTGAAGATATTAAAGAAACTAAGTTGGGGAGCCGAAGGGGAGCACCTGGGCTTAGAGAAGATTGTTTATAAATAGATGAACAAAGAGGCTGAAAGAAGGACCAAAATGAAATTGATGTTTTTCTTTACTTGCCAAAAATTCCTGGGAATATATTACAAAGTAAACTTATGCAATATGAAGGAGGTACATTGCAAGTCTGAATTTAAAATATAAATGTGGAATATTTAAAAGAGCCCTCATTTCAACTATTTCAGGAACTGCTCAGATTAAAACCTCATAGAGCTTATTAAAGATTGGCTGCCCATTAAGTAGGTGCCATCAATATTGTGACTGATAATAATAATTTAAGAATCATTTATTATTAGGAAGTCTTTAGTGTTATGGTAAGTTGGAAAGGGCAGAAGATGCTGACCCTCATCTAGTTTATCTTGTTTTTAATTCTCTCAACAAGAACAAGGTATCGAGATTTCCTGCCCAGCAGCACCATCTCCATATAAAACCAATCTCAAAGAAATCTGGTTCACAATTGTACTGGTCCCACCATTGTGTGACTCATCTGCCTGGATCCCAGGTTCCCAAGGAGTAAATGTCTGGTTCTAGCTGAGGCTCCCTTTCCTCAGGATAAGTTCTCAATAAGTGACCCTGAATTCTAGTCCCTTCCAAAGTAGATTATAAATTCTTTTCACTTTAGAATTATGATAGTGTGTGTGCTAGGATAATAGCGGTAGCTTCACACTTATCAAACATTTTCTGCATACCAGCCATAACTCATTTAATCCTCACAACAAATCCATGAGCTGGATATTAGTACTGTTATTATTCCCACTTTACAGATGAGGAAACTGAGGCACAATGAAAAAGTTAAGTAACTTGCTCAGATTATACTGAACTAGATTTGAATCTAGGCAACTGAGTTCTTAACCGATAGACTGTATTGTCTCTCTAAATACTTGCATTCCCAAACTTTTGAAATATTGGAAGATTAAAAAATAGTACTTGTTTCTATCTCTGCCATATTAAAATGGAAAAGTGAGATAAAAAGAGTACACCAAAAATTAAAGGCGAGAGAGGCACATTTTAAGAGGAAAGATGAAAACATATTTTTATTACTTCTGTTTAAGATGCAACAGAAATTTGTGTAAGGGAATGAAAAATTGGCTACAAAAGAGTGAAGCTCTCATTTCCAAGCTTAAGTATGTGCAAATATGTGGTTTAGAAGGGAGAAGGCTTGCACTTTTGACAAGCTGAGTTTGTTTTAATTTGTAGTACTTGTACATCTTGTACCTGAGCAGCACTGAGTATTTGTAATAAATTGTCCTAGTTGGTTTAAAACCAAAATAAAACCAAGAGCTGGTGTCAGGGCTGATTCATTCCAAAGGGAAGACTTCCATCCAGGCAACAGAAAATTCCTGTGGGAGCGGACGACTGACTTTGTCTTGTCTAGATGCCGGGCTGGCCACTCCAAATGTCAGTATGGTCCCTGTAGTTCAGATGCCTCCCCTGAAGTTACGGAAGGGATTCTTAAACTCTGGCCTTTGGCCAAGGACATTGAAAAGACTTGTTGGAAAGAGCCACTACTTTGCAGTGATTTATAGACAGTGTGCGGCAGCTTTTGAATAATGAATTGTATCCAGGGACCTGGCAACTTTCAGATCACGATCAAGTGGAAGTCCTTTATATTTCTGGTGTAAACCATGAATCTCATCTCACCAAAACAGTGCTGGGCACAAAGGGGTTAGAATCTCTCTCCTGGCCTGGCCACAATCCCCTTCTTTCATCATTCCAGTCCTGTTGATGTCTTATCCATGTTGCTCACTTCAACATCTTACATGGCTCTGGTTAGCGCCTTGGTATTACTTCAACAGGTAAACAGCTAAAGAAAACTATGTCCCCAGCTGCTCAAAGCTCAGTCCTTAAACGATTAGGGTCATGGGCCTCTTTGAGAATCTGATGAGAGCCGTGGATTCTCTCCCAGCAAAATATTCAGACACATAATGGTTTGTCTACAATGTCATGAACCTCTGAAACCATCCCTGTACCCAGGGTAGGAACCATGGCCCTAATAACTTTAAATGAAAGGCTCTATTTTGAAATCCAGGCTCCTTCTAGCTCACACTTTGCCTTCCCCAGCTGTAGCCCTTATCCTCATGGCCTCAGATAGTGCAAATGTTCCAGCCATTGTAAATGCATCCAAGGCAGGAAGATGGATGGGAAAGATAATTTTAAGGGCATCTCCCAAAAGTTGCCCATATGACATATACTTATGTGCTTTTGTGCTTACTAGCTCCATGGGCATGCAACCGGTACAGTTACATGAGGCCTTTTGGTTTGGGTTTTGGGCTCTGTAGCCACCATCTTGAATTTCTTAATAAATTCATGTTTGTGTTTTGTAAGTGAAGTTCACTGGAACAATGGAGAACATGCTGGAGGCTTGAGGCCTCAGCTCAGGCAGGGTCCCACCCACTGCCTCCTCTTATTTCCCCAGGACTAGTTCTCCACAGCTGACCCCTTTCCCCCTGGCGCCCTGGGCCTTCCCAGTCTCCCCATCTCCATCTCCACCTAGCAGTTGCTGTGGCCCTCTGCACCCAGTTGCAGTTGCCTATGCGTCTAGGGAGGATTTGTGTCAGGTGAAGTGTCCCAAGGCAACTTGGAGCAGGGCATGGTGACTGTGGTCCCCACCCTGAGGCGCCAGTGTCAGAGCACGCAAAGCAGGACTCACTGGGGGCTTAGCAACGCACTCACCTTCACCACAGACACCAAGGCCATCCCAGCACGTAGAGGTCGTAACACACTTGGGGGTCCCCCATCTGCAGTGGGCGGGGGCAGCGGGACTGTGGGAAGAGCAGATGCCTAGCCTGACTTCCCAGCCCCCAGTGTTGAACAAGAGGGGGAACCCAGTAGCCTCTGGGCTGTCCTCCTGGTGTCTTTGAGTGTGTCCACTTCCCCACCAGTATCTGCGTGCCCCAGGGAGCAACATCAAACAGCAAATAAAAATCATCCTGACAGGTCAAGTGAGAAATTTCAGAAGAAATGTAAAAGCTTTATATTTAATACCTTTAATAGCACCCTTTTCCTGCCTTTTCAGCAAAAGGCTCTTCATTTTCATTTTGCACCAAACCCTTCAAATTATGTAGTCAGTCCTGCTCTGTCTCACTTGCCAGCCACAAAGAGCTGCAAGAGAGACTGATAAATACAATCTTTGTTCCGGGTGGCTATGCCCAGCCCCAAATCAGGAGTTCTGTTACCATGCAAGATGGGGGATAATGGATATTGGGGTAGATAACTAGCAGTTTCCACCTTGTGAGATAACACTAAAAATAATTACCAGGGATCAAGCATTATTGAAAGTGTTAACAACTTTTAGCTCATTTAATCTTGAAGGCAATAGTACTATTAGCCCCAGTTTACAGATAAAACAGCAACACCCAGATATGAAATCACTTACCCCAGAACACATGTCTAGCAAGTGACGGAGCCAGGATTCAAACTTGGGCAGTTTGGATTTTAAGTCCAGGATCCCTGTGTGGCACTGCCCTTGCAGCTTAGCCAGCAAAAACCACCCTCTGTGGCTCAACAGGGATGCTCCAGTTTACTAAGACAGTGAAGATCTTATAAAAAGTTAGGTCATGGGATCACCTGTACCAGAACTGCTACAGTGCTTGTTTAAAATGTGGCTTCCTGGGCTCTAATCCAGGCTATTCAATCAGAATATCTCAGGATGGATCACAAGAATCTTCATTTTAAACAAATTCCTCCAGGTGATTCTTAGGAACTTTAAGAAATGTTGCTCAAAAGTTTTAGTTTACAGTAAGCTTCCCGAGATGAGTGTGTCTGGGAATTTATGAGGAAGGGGACACTCATATTAATACATTGTGGCAGGAAAGCAAAAGGTGACAACCCAGTGAAAGGGAATTTGGCAATATCTACCGAGACTCCAGATGCATTGGCCCTGTGATATAAAGTCCCACTTCCTGACATTTATCCTACAAATAGACCTACACATGTATGAAATGGCAGAGGTACAAGATTGTTCATGGTGGCATAGTTCATCATAGCAAAATATTGGAAGCAGCCCAGGCATCCAGCAGTCGAGAGCTGGCCAAGTCACTCCACACAGTGGCACAGAATGAGGAAGAACACTAAGTTCTGAGGTAGGGGAAGCTCTAGGACATCTTGGGAGGTGAAGAAAACAGTGCCAATAGTGTGCATAGTGCAGACAGGCCAGAGAATCACCTCTCAACAGAGAATCACCTCCCGCAAACGATTCTCTCTTTATGAACTCTGATCTCAGGGCTGGCACGGCAGGTGCGGGCAGTAGAGTCAGCTGTGGCCCCTCTTAGTAAGCGCTAGGTTGCTGATGGCTCCCTGACAGCTGTCTTTAGAATTAATGGAGGTACTTAGGGCCTCTCTGCCCTAGGCAGGGTGGGTCCTATTCATCAGTTCCACGGCAAAGGAAATCATTCTATTACATCTCTTGGAAACAGTAAACCTAGCTCTTGAGTGTAGAATGATTCCGAGACTGCACGAACTTTTTCATCATTTCCCATTGGAAAGGCTGCTGCCTCAGACCTGGACTGGACTGGGGGGGAACAAACTTTATGTATTTCTTTTTTAAGTGCCTTTCGATGATTGGTGCTCTTCTTCTAGCTCCGTATGATGCCTGTCTCCTCTTGAATTTGGATTGCTCTCTCCTGGTAGGGTGTTTTCTTTTGTACCTAAGAGAATGCTTACACTCTTGACTGGAAATATGAGGGCGTTTCAATAACAGATTGTTCTCTAAAAATAGTCCCCTCAGTTTTTCCTGTTAAATTAGGTGTCAAAGCTCAGAGTTAGTAGAGCAGTTTATTAGAGCAAAAGCAGCACAGAGTGTTCCCTTGGAGATTGTCATATATGGCCGTGAAACCCCAGGAAGGCAGAACTTGGAATTCTTCATGAGTTAGAGAAACCCAAATGACAAGTCAATTTTTTTTTTTCTTTACTTAAAAAATAAGGATTAAAAAATACTCTGGCTGAAGCGAACTCGTTATTGTTGCAAATACACATGTATGTGTATTCAAATATTGAATAACAGTCTGAGGTTGATAAAGGATGATTCATAAATATTTTTAAAAGTTAGCTGTATGTCCATTTGTCATTGAGCCTTGGGGTCATCTTTTTGCTTTGCTTTTCTTACTTTGCATGAAACTATTTAACAACAGTAATGAATAAATTTTCTCAGAGTATTTAAAAAAAAACAAACTCTGGCATCAAGAAGTAGATAAATAGTACATGATCCGTTAGCACAATAAAAATTCTGTTGCTTCCTGTGTTTGGGGCCTGAATTAATTTATTCTGGGTTCTGTCATGGCCAGTAGTGGTTCCAGAATGTGGAGTGGGGAGAGCTTGAAGCTGCATTTTCATGGCCCTTTATGTAAGATCAAAGAAGTATAAATTGACCGTGTCAAAGAGTGAAGGGGTAGCTGATGGACAGTAGAGGTAAAGCTCTCCTTCACCACCCCCTCAGGCTTCACCTTGGCACTTTAATTGCTCTAATTGGTAGGTGATTCTCATCACAAAGGCCCAAAGTTATATCCAAGGTTAATCTGGACCAGCCAAGTCCAGTAGAACCTTCTGTGATGATGAGAATGTTGTGAACCTGTTCTGTCCAATAGCCACTGGTCATTGAACAGTTGATATGTAGCTAGTGTAACTGAGGAACCAAATTTTTAATTGTATTTCATTTCAACTACTTTAAATTTAAATAGTCACATTTAAATGGCTAACAGCTACCATTTGGATAGCGCAGCTCCCACAGCTTGGAAGAGGAGTCAGGAATTATGATTTCTGAACTCTTCCTTTATGCCAAATTAAGATGATGGTAATGTCATATTAGTGCTGTGTGCGTTCATTATCCGTCTTATAGAATAGATATAACTGACCCTTGCCTCCCCCTTTTGGACGTTGTGAGAGGGGTGGGCCATCCCAACTTCCTTACTGGGTTCCGTGAGCCAGAGATGTCAGTGCCAAGCTGTTCTTTGATTGTGTTTGTCCATTTGCAAGAATCAAACCAGGATTCAGTCCCTGGAGAGGCAGACGGGTATGAAAGCGCTGCTCAAACAACAGAAGGTGTGAAATCACAACACTGCACCTGATATTCAGAAGTGAGAACACCTCTTTTGTGTGTGTGTATTCCTTTAAAGTCAGAATCAATTCATTCATATCAGGGACTTGCCTTGACTTACATAAAACCCAAGCCCACCCATTCCTGCTTATAATTTTTACCAGAAAATAGAAAAAAACTAATTGCTGTAGCACACAGTTTGTGTGGTTATAACAATTAGGGGCTAATTTATTGTTATAAAACAGTCTTGTGTGTAGTGTAGATATCCAAGGTGGCTTTGTAAAAGCAAACATCATTCAATCTTGTGTATCTTACTAACCCTAAGTCAATCTGATCACTCTCTCCTACCTCCGATTTCTCCCTTCAGAGTATTCATCTTTTATCATAGTCCATTCAGTGGTATTTTCCAAATCACCTGGTACCTAATTTTTTTTTTTATGCTGCTGATTAAGAAACAATGCATAGTCGAGCCTCCCATCATGTAACCCACCAGGTCCTGCCAACAAAAGTCCTCATCTCCAACCCTCACACACTTACATCTCTAGGCCTAGGCTCCAGAATTTTTAAGATATAGGTCTAGTCATTTTTTCCTTAGGAATTCTATCTCCTTAGGAAGTGGGGAGGTTCGATGGCCCAGAGCAAACCCAGCCTGCTTCAGATCCTCAGCTCCTGCTGACCTTTACTCCTGAGACTGTCCATCTGGGAGTCCCAAGACCTCCAGGGTTAGCACAGAGGGAACCATCCTCCAGAACTAGTCTTCACTTCAGCCTCCACTTAGCCTGTGTGCTTTGTGGTCAAGGCCTAGTGTTGGGCCACCATCTCTTGGCTTCTGATGCATGCCCATTGGTAATCAAATGTTTTACTTGACCCCCTAAGGGGAAGCCCTAACATGCGATAGACAGGTAACTACTATAGTTGTTAGAACTCCTGAAAGAGTTGAATCCTCTTGGCATAGATTCATGAGTTTTACTTAATAGTCTAAGATGATTTTGTGACATTAGGACATAGAAGCTCTCCAAAGGGCTTATTCAAGGAACAAATTTATAACACGTTACAGCTGCTATAATGACATTAACTACTCTCATCTCCTACTGAGTGAGACACCCAGCAGAGTGCCATGAATATAAACAGCCCTAGAATTTCATATCTTATTGTTTTGTTAATGAGCACACATGGTCCTTGAGCATACAGTGTGGGTGGTCTGATGGGGGTTATGAATCAAAGCCAAGAGGGTTTGTTCTCTGGTCAACCTCTGCATGTTATTAGTGAGCACTTGACTAATTGATCCTAAACTGCACGTTTAATGGCCACTTTTGGATTTTTGGCAGGAAAATGGCTACTTGTTTATTCTCAGATGTCATAATATATCCACCCTTTACAAACCAGAGCCCCAGCATGGACATGTGAATGGTCTCTTGGGTGAGATTAGAGTCCCTCCCTTTGATCCACAGCCCACGTCACAACCTTGAGGAAGTCTTGGCCAGGTGTGCCTTCAGCCTTCCCCAACACAGGCAAAACACACCTGCTCTTTATCTGGCTGAGTGGGAACGTGTGCAGCTGCAGTAGATTAAAACCAATGAACGTTTATCTGCAAACAGAGCTCCTTGGTGGTTAGATGTTATGCAATTACAAGTGTTATTGCTAAATATTACCCTGATTTACTTTGTATATGTTGAAACATTTAAAATTGATCACGCATTTTGTAGAAAGTAGAATATTTTCCCAGTCTCCTGTTTTTGCTTTAAATGATCAGAACAATTCAAGTAATACAGAAGTGTATAAATGACTAAGTCTTCTTGAGGTAACGAATGTTAACGTAGAGCATTGCAGGTAACTTTTCGCAATCCCTCTATGTGGGTAGAAATATAAATTCTTATTTTTATAGTTTATAAAAGCACAAATATGCCTTTCATATGCTATGGCTATATACACACACAAATATATATATATATTTACATATACTTACATATATATATTTACATTTACATATATTTACATATACAGTACTTATACATATGATATATTTCCAAGTCAATACAGAGATACCTCATTCTTTTTAGTAGTTGCCTAGTAGTCTATAATACGGTCCATAATCTATTTAATCATTTCCCCATTGCTGGCCACTGTAGTGTTTCCTCTGTTCTTAAGTGATAAAGACAAAAACAAAGGTTGTTACCTTGGCTTTATGATTTTTTTCATGTACTTCATTTTGACCTTCAGTTTGTTTTAATCTCCTCTTAATTAGGTTTTCTGTCCTTCACATGACTGGTGATTTTTTTTAAAATATGTATTTTTTAATCTTAAGGCCCTTTATTAAGAGAAAATGAAGAGAAAAGTGCCTTGCTCTACAGTGGTAGAGCTTGCAGGGATAGTTGGTTGGTTACGTGAGCATTTGGGAGTATTGTTTGTTTACAAGGTCTGTTTCCTAGGTTTCCGTGTGTCCTTGCCAATCTGTGTGACTTGGCAGCCAACAGCTCTTCCTAAACCATGTCTTGTGGCCAAACGCAAACTGAACATCGAGGAATGGAAAATATTGCAAAGTTTTTAAATGGTCAGGAAGATTTTAATTGCAAGACAGGTCTAGTTTTTATTTTGTGAAAAATAGTGTGGAAACACCTAATTTTTAAAAATTCCCTTGAGTATTTACGTTGCACACAAGGACTGAGAATATTTTTTAACATAGTACTTCTGTACTAGGCTGTTAGCTCACTGAGGTAGGCCTCTTTATATATTTTTGTATTATGTGTGGCTTAAAGTAGGTACTCAGTAAATGTCTTTTGAGCTAAATGGACTTACACAGGGCTGAAAAGTACCATTAAAAAAAAAAAGTCTTGCTGAAGAGGGACTCTTAGATGTTTGTTTGATGCAGAGAAGAGGGCTCGGTGAGACAGTGGGGAAAGGACAGCCCAGGCATAAGATTCAATTTGGGATTAGGAGGAGACCAGGAAAATGAGATAATTCAGTTTGCTGTAGTGATAGATGCTAAATCAGATCTTGAGGATGTTTATCTTGGGCCTGAGAGCAATGGAAAGCCACAAGAACCTTTCTGGTGGGATGGGGGCAGGGAGGGAATGGCCAAATCAGTGAGTAGAGAAGCTGACTGGGGCTTTTATGTGTCACTGTGATTGATGAACTGGGAGGGACCGTCCTCTCCTGCCCCTTGCATGGAATGAGTTTGTTATACCTTATTTTTATAGTTTGTTCTGCCAGGTTTCTATGCATCAAAGAATATTCAGAACAATAGAAACAAAACTCTAATTTTTCATACTGTGAGTTGGTCTGTAGTCTGATTTTTGTGTATGTATATACATACCACATATTTCCACAGATCCATCAAGAAAAATATAATTGGGGAACAATTCAAAAACCCTTCAAGAACAATGAAACTTCCTTCCTAGTCCTCAGTCTTCCTGAGTTTCTTGGTGGCCTCCAAAATATTAGCCAGTCTCTCAAATGCTATCGAAGCTTGTGGATAGATTCAGCAATCTGGAGGTCCTGTAATTCATTGTATGAGCCAGCCCAAGACCCAGTCCACTAACAAGCTTCAAAATATCATCTTGTTTTGGAAGTCCTTGTGGTAGGCCAGAACTTCCTCCCAGGAATATCTAAGTAAGCTGACCAAATAAACTTGATTTACCTAATACTTGCCTCCGCCCTACTATGCCTGTTCTGGATGTTCTCACTTGTGATGACCTCATTTCTAGGCAAAATAAAAGATATCCTGCCTGGGCATACCAGGCTATCCCAGTTCTGGCAAGACCCATGAGTTGGGTGTGGCTTAAGCCTAACAAGCAGGGGAAAATGCCAAGAGAAGGATAAATAGTACTTTCCATCTTGCTTCTTGAAACAGACCATGAAGTGTTAAGATATAAAGAACATGGAGTAATGACAGCAACTTCAAATGATTATTGCAAAACTCAAATAAAAGAGTGTGGGTAGAAGCTCTATGTAAACTTCAGAAAGCTCTGTGAATTATAGTTATTACTTGTTCCAGAATGCAAAATTCATTAGGTAAAAAAATTCTAAAAACAGCTGTCTTGAAAAGCCTAGCTTCAGTCTACTGTAATTTTCCCATGAAAGTCTGTTATCCACATATTAGAAAAGTTGGTGAGATGTATGTTCTCTCATCTAATGTCACTAGTTTTTTTATGCTTTTGCCTCAATTATTTCTGATTTGGAGTGTTTTCTTTTAATCTCTGCAAAAATATTGGGGTATACTTTTTTCTGTATATGTAAATCCTCCATCTTTTAATCCAAGAATTCAAAGAGGTGGCTGGGCTTCCCTTTAAAAGGCAAGTCAAGAGTTCTTGCAGCCTTACATCTAAAGAGCCTGCTACAAGTGACCTAGTCCAGATTTGGGTCTGTCTTTGGCATGATTCCTGTTTAGAAAACAGTGCCAATCATGGAAGTTACTTTTCTTTGAAGAGAGGCAATTCCCTCTTTCAGACCTGCAAGCTTAAGAAGCAATTTCCTCTACCTGGTTTACTCTTGGCGCTTAATACAACACCACCTGCAAATCGGAACTTTCTAATAAATGCCAACCCTTCTGCACCAGAGGAATGTTGAAAATATTTAAAAATATATATATATATATTTTTTTAACTACCATAGGAATATTCTAGGAGACATTATCATCGCGAAATTTCAAAGCATGGGTTTGTTTTTTTTTTATGTCCTAGCATCTCCCACCAAGGATTGAATTAACAGAAAGGAAACATAGGGCATTTTATTTTATGAGTAAAATCAGCGTCCAGAATAGCCAGTGTGACCAAGTTTTGAAAACCATGGAAGTGAGCAGTGGCTGTGATTGTCTTTTCCCAAGAATGAGAACAATTTCAGATATGAATGGGTGGTTTGTTTGTTATTGTCCTCACCTCTCTATATTCATGTTGCACCATTGGTTTAGCAGTAAAGAATCTAGTCTAATATGTTCACTTAAAAGTGTATATCTAAGGGATTCTCTAATTTTAGTTTCACAAAGTTATATTTGTTTTGGACTGAATTTTTGGGAAATAGCACACATTTCAGTTTTTGATTTTAAGTATTGTTTGTTCTATAATCAAAGCAGTGAAGGACTCCGAGTTCAGTGACAATTTTTCTGCATGGATATACATAATATGTCTTCTAAGCCAAAGCAAATCCTGTCTGATGGATCACTTATGACAGTCTCTTCTGTTAAAGAGTAGTAACAATCCCCAGGCCAGAAGGAGTTGTAACTGAAGACAAGGATGATCTTTCTCACTGAGGGAAGCCAGCCAGCTCCAGGTCAGGCCTTGCATTCCATTCCCTTGGCTTCATTCCTCTTCCCCTCCTTACCCATGATTTCTTCTTTCTTATACTCCTCATCACAAGCCAAAGCCCAGTCTCTCAGGGACCTGAGGAAGCAACAGAGACAACTGCCTTGTAGCCCCTCAAGTTTATATTTATTAATGTGGATTTTGTTACTTATTGTTAGTGAGAAGATTCTTTAGCCAGACACAATTAAAATGTAAAAATCATACAGAGAAACATCGTGCTTCCACTGCAGTAAAGATGAGCACGTTCTGGCTTTAACACTAATTAGCTGAGAGACTTAAGAAGAGTTGACAGAGGGGGTTGGACTCAATGACATCTCAAGTCTTTTCTAATGTTAATATTTTGTGATCTCCAAGAAACCCTACAAAGAAACCCAACTAGGTATTACCGACATCTCCTTTAATATGTCAAGTCCTCTTGGGCTTCAAAATACCAACTAGAACCCACTTCCCTTCTTCTGCACACTCTCAACTTACATAATGTGGGGCTGGTTTTTGTGAGGGACTTATAACTCCTAAATTTCTTACCCAGGTCTCTCACATCCCCCACTGCCAGATCTGACATCTCCACCTCTTATTTTGCCACCTCCTTATGTTGTATCTTAGCTATAGTCTTTGAAGAGTTGCCACTCAGACAGCTCTCACTCAAGGTGACCTGACTTAAGCTCACCAGAAAGGAGTAAATAATGCCATGAGCATCTATTTTGTTTATAGCTATATGTCCAGGACCTTAGAACAGTGCCTGGTACAGAGTAGATGCTCAATAAGTATTGTTGAACTCAGAGCTGGCACCACATCATGATGTCTTGGGCCCCACATAGTCACAATCACACATTGGATAGGCATCACCAGTCATTCTCTTCTCTGTTACCACCCCACCCCATGCCCAACTATTATTCCACTTACAACCTGTTTTTTTCTTCCTTCTGCCTGATTCGTTTCCTAGGTTAATCTATAAAACTTTCCTATCCACTTAATTAATAATCTAAATGTCATGTTTTCATTTAGTGAATAAGCCATTTGGAATGAGTTTGGTTTCCCAATTATTGTTATGATCCACTGACTCCGTAAGGCGAATACAGCCAAAGAACTTTGAGATAAATGATACTGCTTGTCCTTGAACCCAAGAGACTTTGGGCTCTACTAGTGAGGAGTCAACTGAAGCAAACTTTTCTACACTATTAATAGTACTTGGTCAGAGGGGAATAAAGTCTAGAACAGTTGCCTGCATAAAAGTCACACCCAGGGATTGTTATTATTATGAACTATCAGTGAAGTTGTAGTAATGGGAAAAATTAAACTTGTTTTAATATAAGACCTTCTAACATCTAATAAATACTATATCCCATTTCCTCTAATCTACAAGTGTAGGTGCCCAGAAGAGTCAATATGAAGTCAAAGGTGAACATTAACACATTAAAACTGCACCACAGGGCCCCTTGTTGTTCACAGCAACGTTGGTCCTGGGATGAACGTCTGTTCCCAAATTAAGTGGGAAAGACTCTTGAAAAACAAATATTCTGAACTTTGAGAGGACAATATTTCCTGTCACAACCTCATCCACTCCCCACCCCTCCAGCCTGCCTGGCCCATCACCAAAGAGGCTATTACCAAAGGCTGTAGGCATCATCCCTAGAGCTTTAAGTCAAACCTTCCAGTGGAGTGTTGCAATTGGTTCCCTAAGCCTCCAGGGACCAAGTTCATTCCATCAGGGATGGTACCAGTTGGGAATTCTGGGGCATAGAAGATGAGATCCTTCATTTCTTAGGGTCTTAGCTTTGTCAGAGCACCTCTTGCCCAGGGAGCTATCCAAGGTGCTGTCTGAAACTCCTTGTCTTCTGGTATATCTGAATATTTTGTCCCAGTATTGTCATATATTCCTGCCTCTATTAAGCCTCACCCTTCTGCATTTGTCTAATCCTGAAACAATCTGTCTTTCCCAATTTGGATCCTTCCTGACCACTACTTGCTTCCAAATCCTGAGATGTGTTGTGACACATTCATAGCTTGCCCTCAACTAACCCTTTGCCTGCATCTTGTCTTGACTCTGCCTAGTCTGACTTAACTCTTGTCCTCTCTCACCCTGTTCCCCATCTGGGCTTTCTGTATCTATAACACATGTAAGCACAGTAATATAAATCAGAAGTTAATCAGTAAGAGAGAGTAAACCTCAAGATATATATGATTTTATTTTTGTATTAATATAAATTGCCTAAGTTATTGATATATATGGTTGAAAAAAAGCTCTCTAATGAGAAAACTTCTAGGTATACAGACTAGAAGGACACACTGAGAAATAATTTTCATTCTTAATTTGTTGTCTTTCAGCACGTTTGCTAAAGTAAATTCAATATTCAGCTACTGTGGGCAAGATCAACATTATTCTAGGAACATATATTTGTCATACAGACTCTAGTCACATTTGCAATTATTATGTGAAATAGAACAAAGAGAATTGTTTTGACTATAGTAGTAGACAACCCATTCTGGCAATTGGTGCTAAAATGTATTTTTAAGATACATTTAAAAAATATTTGGAACACTCCAAATTTATATGCAGTGTCAAATTTGCCTAGAAGTTAATATATTTTTAATGTAAATTAGTAATTTATGTTCCCATAAAAATGCTTTTACGTACTTTCATAAAAATTGTCTCATTTGATTTCCTCTACATGTGTATGTTGTCTCTATAAGGAAAAGCAAATATTAACTTATAGCACTGTGGATACACATCAGGTGTTGTGCAATTGATTGTGTAAAAAGTACTCTGCTCTTTTCAGCTTCTTCTGCAATGATCGCACTGTCTTGAGAAAGAAAAACAAGCAAACCTCCAAGCACAACAGCCTCTGTTTTCTAGCTGTGAAGAGATTGTCTGCCTTGAGTATTACCAGTGGTGTTTGTATTGGCATTTATGGCAAAGCTAATGACTATATGGAACTATGTCCATTCCTTTTCCCATTCCCTGTGTGACCAATGACCCACATCTCTAAGACAGTTCTCAAGATTAGGGGTGCAGATCATTGCCATTAACAATTTTTTATGTCTGTATGAAGCTAATAAGCCTTCCAGGGACTGAGCTCTTGACCTTGGCTTCTGACCAACTCTTAGCATAGAGGGACCACATCCCAGATTAGCCTTGACTCATTTTATTTATTTAATTAATTAATTAATTTTTATTTATTTTTGGCTGCATCGGGTCTTAGTTGTGGCACGTGAGATCTTCGTTGAGGCATGCGGGGTCTTTTGTTGCGGCGCCCAGGCTTCTCTCTAGTTGTGGTGCGCAGGCTCTGGAGCGCGTGGGCTCTGTAGTTGTGGCACGCAGGTTCCAGAGTGCATGGGCTCTGTAGTTTGTGGCACACAGGCTCTCTAGTTGAGGCCCATGAGCTCAGTAGTTGTGGTGCACAGGCTTAATTGACCCCCGGCATGTGGGATCTTAGTTCCCTGACCAGGGATTGAACCCGTGTCCCCTGCATTGTAAGGCGGATTTTTACCACTGGAAGTCCCAAGCCCTGACTCATTTTAGACTTCAATATAAACAGAACTGGAATGGTCAACTAATCCGTTGTAGCAGTAGAGCCCACTCTTCCAATAAAACCTTATTAGAGATCCTGGTGAATAATATAGATAAAAGGAGATTGAGCTCCACAAAGGAAAGTCTGGGAACTTGGGTTCCCATTACCCTCCCATCGCTTGAGACACTACAGGGCTCCACAAAGCTCTGTCTGAGAACTACTGATTGTTCAATTCCTTTACTTTACAGATGGGTAAACTCAGGCTTGGAGAGATGAACTCACTGTTCGAGGCCACATAGCTAAGTAGGAGTAAAGCTGAGACAAAAGACTCATCTCCTGACCACCTTCTGCTGCCCAGTTCACATCCTCTGCCTCCTCCCTTCCCATTCCCTGACGCCTCATGGTCGAAACCACACATAATGCACTCACTCTGGATTCTGTATTGATAGGGCTTTTTTGTCCTCAACCAAAAAATACTCTAATTTAAACTGGCTTCAATTGAAGGACTTTATCACCTAACATAAATTAGAAGTTCAGGGATATCTGACTTCAGGCGCAACTAGAAGCTTAAAAAATTCCATCCAGTTCAATCTCTGTGTCTTCATAGCTCTTGGTTCTGGCTTCTGTTGTGCTAGCTTCATTACCAAGGGGCCTTTCATCATGGACTCCAGCAGGTGGAGGCATCCAACGTTCTTATAACTGATAGTTCCTGTGAAAAGGAAGTTTCTCCTAACTTCTTCAGAATTCTCATGATTGAGCCTCATTTACCTGAGTTGGTCTGTGTGCTCATTCCTGAACCAACCTCTGTGGCCAAAAGGGTTTAAATGATCTGATTGGTCAAGCCTGGGTCAAGTGGCCACCCCTGCAACGGGACGTTGAGGTCAGTCCCAGTCGAACCATTTGGACTGAAGATAAGGAAGGGCTGGTTTCTCAGGGAAGAAACAGGTTTCTGTTAACCAGAACTAGGAGGGAATGGATGCTGGGAAGGTAAAAACAACATGGATCTACTGAAACACCCTCAACTCTTAGGTGGCTTTTGAGACTGATACTTAGGAACAGAGGTGAGAGGGCTCGCCACAGAGCTAGCTGCCTGCACAGTTGCTACTTCTGTAGGACCCCAGACCCACCTCTATTATGGACTCTTTATTTATTATTACACAGTTGGGGAACATACAGGGATTTCTTGATTTTTTTTAAAAAAAGCACAGAGTTTAAACGTACCCTATATTTTTGGAGGCAGTTGGTAGAGATGTCCAGATAATCCATTAGAAGGCTTGATACATTTGAGAGTGTTTGGTTGGGAGAGAACAGAACAAGGTCAGAAAATTTCCAGAAAAGTCTCTAAATGGTACGTAGTATTGATAACCCCAGATTGCTCTGCTCTCCTCTGTCTATCGCCCCCCACCCCCACCCTGCCACCCGCTGGGATGGAATACTTTCTCATACCAAGCAAGGCTATGAACTGAGCAAGGCTCATAGCTAGGTCGGCTCAGGTGTACACACTCTGGCAGGGAAAGGCTGCCTTTCAGGTTTCCTAGGTGACAAAATAATAACAGTGGTAAAAGAACAAGATTGCTTTAGGATATTACAGTGTTAATCCTGTAGTTTTACAGCAGGATTCTAATTTAGGTTTCAACTAGAGGTATTTTAGGAGACTGATTAATGGAGATGTGGACCTGGAAATGCAGACACTTGGGTTCGTCTCAATTCTGCAATAGATTATCAGGTTGACTTTGATCAAATTTCTCACCCTCTTTGGGTCTTAGTTTCCTTTCTAAAAGGAAAGGTTGCAAATATAATAACAACTAACTTTGATAAAAATTAGTGTTTTCCAAAGTGTAGTATGCATGCCATAGTGGTTCATAAGGTTATTTTAGGTGGCACATGGCCATATTTTTTAATTTTGATAATTATGTATTTTCCCAGTTTTATTGAGATATAATTGACATATAATTTATGTATGTATACTAGATTAACCAGCACAGCAACTCCCCAGTTTCATGGGCAGTATTGCTAAGGAACCAGATAAAATAAGTATTATATTTTTTCAAAGATGAGTACAGTTAAAGAAAAACATAATATAACATTAGAACCTGTGGTACACAGATGTGGAAAAACCCCAAACGTGGTGCATGAATTATACAATTTAAGAAAACTCTGATATACATAACCTCAAAAATTTTTAAATTTTGTTAGAGTAGTATAATAATGATTTGACAAATATGAAATCTGAGACCACATTTTATTGAGAACATACACTACACCAGTTGCTATGCTAGGCACTTCCCATGCATGAGGTTTTTCAATTTTTACAAACATCCTTCAAGGTACATATTTTTAATCCCCATTTTACACCTGAGGAACTAAAGCTTAGAGGAGGTTAATTAACTTTTCTGAAGTCAGGCAGTTATTGGCTGAGTTGTTATTTAAAGTAAGAACTACCTGATTCTAAAACCATGCTCTTTCCACCAACAACACTATCACTCCAGGACTCATGGCTGACAGAAAAGTAAAACCACGACAGGACCTCATATCTTCCGACTTCAACTCCTGGCAGGTTTTTCTCTAAAATTCACAGTGCTTCAAATTCCAGAGGGGCTTTCTGATGCTCTTCACAGCCTAGACAGGGCTGGACACATGAGCAGACAGGACATGAAGCTTCCTACTTTGTCTGACTCTGCGAGTACTCCCTGTCGTCTATCCTATAAATTCATCATTATAGCTCTAATTTTATATATGTTTGAATTTTTGCATCTCAAGAAAATTGTCTTCCTGCTCTGCAAGTTTGAGATTACCATATAGTTTACACCGTAGTAGGGAACAGGTGAGAGCTGGCAGGAAAACCCAGTGAATTATAAATAGGCTGTTCCTCAGAGTGTACACAGGAGGGTGTGTCAGGAAGGGAGTAAGGATGGTGGGGGAAGAGAGAAGAATGAAGAAGTGCCATGGTGAAGGATGAAGGTTGACTAAAAACTTGGGAAGACACCAAAGACAAAGTCCCCATGGTTTTGTAATTTTCTCTCAGTCTACCTCTAGGCCCAAAATAAATCTTAGGAACCATTGGTACAATGACTCAATTGTGCCTTCCTCATAGGTCTGCTGTTATGATTTAAAGAGATAAACATTTAAATGATTAGGGCTTGACCCATAATTAGCCCTCCTGAAAATGGTAGCTATTATAGTTATGGTGGTAATTACATGTGCTGTTGAAAATGATCATTTTCTAACCTTGACATGTCTTACGCTCCTGTAAATATAAGATGTTTTGAAAACTCATTAAGGGGCTCCCTGGTGGCTCAGTGGTTAAGAATCCACCTGCTAACGCAGGGGACCCGGGTTTGAGCCCTGGTCCGAGAGAATCCCACATGCCGCAGAGCAACTAAGCCCGTGTACCACAACTACTGAGCCTGCGCTCTAGAGCCCGCAAGCCACAACTACTGAAGCCCGTGTGCCACAACTACTGAAGCCTGCGAGCCCTGGAGCCCTGGAGCCCGTGCTCCGCAACAAGAGAAGCCACCGCAGTGAGAAGCCTGCGCACCACAACGAAGACCCAACACAGCCAAAATAAATAAATTAAATAAATAAAAATTTTTTTTAAAAAAAGAAAACATTAAATTCTATGCTAAAAAAGTCATAAATCAAAGGACAAATGATAAACTGGGGAGTGTTGCAACAAATGACAGATATTAGGTTAATCTCCTTATTATGTAAAGAATTTCTGTAAATTAATAATGAAAGACTAAAAACTGAATAGAAAAATGGGCCAAAGACAACACAAAAAGGAAATATCAATGACTTTAAAACATGTAAAAGATGTTTAACTTCACTCATTTTGAGAGAAATTCAAATTACAACTACAAGGGCATACTATTTTTTATCTATCAGATGGACAAATATCAAAAATTCAATAACATACACTGGATTGATGAGCATGGGGAAAATAATCTCATATATTGCTGCTGGAAGCATAAACTGGTACAGCGTGAAGAAGGAAGTTGGGCATTATGTAACCAAATTTTCCCTTTTATTCAGCAATTCCCTTTCTAGGGCTTTCTAGGAGAAAGCCCTAGAAAGGGAATTTCTAGGGCTGGCTATGCTCAGAAATGTGTACTTAGTCATAGGAACAAGGAGATTTATTGCCACATTGCTTTAATAGCTAAAGATTGAAGGAATGTGAATGTACAGCACCAGGGCACCAATAATTAAATTATGGCATAGCTATACAATGGAAAGCTGTGGAACAGTTTAAAAATATGGGGCAGCTTTAGATAGATAGATAGATAATGTAACAATCTCCAACATATATTAAGTAGAAAAAGCATGATATATAATAGTATATTTTTTGTTAACCATTTGTATAAAAACTCAAAAGCGATGTTTAAATATACATATATGTGTTAGTATATGAATAAAGTATTTGTGGAAGGATGGCCCAGAAATTGAGAGTAAGAGAGAGGCTTACCTTCACTGTGTTATATCTTTCAGTTTTGCACCATTCAGTATCACCTATTCAAAAATAATCATAATAAAATTAAAAAACACTGAATCCACATGGAGTGTGTGGCCCTGGAGTCCTGAGACTCATGGCTCGTGTCCTTCTTTGCCACCCCTTTCCCTGCCTGGCTTGGCTCCCTGCTGTGCTGGAGTAAGGCACACGTCACAGGCCAGCAGGTGCAGAACCTTCAGGAAGGGTCAGAAGGGGAGGGGAAAAGAGCCACAGCCTCAGCCTTTTTATCTGAAAGGGTCCCCAGTGACCCTCAAATCTAATATTCTCTTTTCACAGAAAAAGAATTGGCCTGGAGCCTAGAGTTGCCAGGTAAATAGAGGAAGTCCAGTTCAGTTTGAATTTCAGATAAACAGGCAATTTTTTAGCATAAGTATGCCCCATGCAATATTTGGGGCATACATCAGTATTTTTCATTGCTTAATCTGGCAATCCAAGTGGGATCCTGAACCTGGCTCCTCACCAGGCTGCATGTGTTCTCCGAGCCGGGCTTTCCTGATCTATGAAATGAAGGATAATAACTCTCCAGCTTTATCGTGGGGTTGCTGTGAGGATTAAACATGCCCCAGTGCTTAGTGAATAACTAAGTCTTCTAAAATTGTAAAGAATGAACACAGCTTCTCTCGGCGTCATTGTTACCAAAACCCTAGTCTCCATGGCAGACAACTTATTGAAACCCACTGTCTTGTTTTCTACCAACTTTGCTGTGATTTCTTATAAGCCGTAGGCACATAGTCATACATTTATTTTCACGTTTAAGGAGGATTCTAAAATATTTTAACTGGGACTTCATTATTGTTTTTGGACTTAAACTTGTTGCCTTTATTTTAACCACATTTACCGTAAGTTGAGTGGCAGAATGTACTGCTTAATTCAATTAGTGTATATTTATTGAACACCCAGTATGTGGCAGGCGTTGCAAGGAAGGGGTGAGAAAAACAGACACAGATCCTGACTTCCCTGAATGCATGGTCTGGCTGAGATTCAGCAGTGGTAGGGCCAAAGGAAGAGGTAGACATGTAAGATGAGTGTTTCTCAAGCCTGGCTTGACTTCAGATCACCTTGGGGGATTCTGAAAATTCTACTGTTAGTAGGGTGACCAACCAGGCCAATTTGTCCAGGATGCAGGGGTTCCTCAGGACGTGGACTGATGTCTAGACTACACTGCAGACCCGGGTCTCCCTTGGTGATTGCAAGGTGCACCCAGTGTTAAGAACTCCTGGCTTAGAAGGAGCGTAGAGCATGTTGGCTCTCAAACTCAATAGAGTCTATTTGGCAAATGAGAAGCTCTCAGCCAGCGTGAATGTGGTTACTTACACAGACATGTAGAGAGTGAATGCATGCACTAGACCCAACACCCAGATAACTGGATAAAACAGACATGAAAGGAGCAGGAGTCCAGCTTGGAGTGGGCAGTGTGGGGAGTGGCTCTGGTCAGTAGTGTACTAGACTGCTGTACTGTGGAGACCCAAGACTGTCTTAAGTCCAGGGTGTCCACACCTGGTCCTGAGGACAAGTTTTAGGGCCCCTGGAAAGGAGGTTGATTGGCAGGGAACAGAGTTGGTAGGTAAAATTGCCCTGGACCACAAATGACTGTATGAAACTCTTGAACCCACCTGACAGTCACAGCCACTTTTCTTTGTTCTGTTAATAGGTGGACATATGTGTTCAGTTATGTTAGAGAAACAAAAAGAAGCCACAAATCTAGATGAGATCACTCATTTTACGGATATTATGAGGTTTACTTTCATCTAAACTCCTCTTTCTATTATTATGCTCACACCAGTGAAAGTTGTATCTTCTCTGTAAGGCAACAAAATAAAATGTGTTTACCTCTACAGCTATAATTTCAAGTTGAACATTCTCGTTCCTACTTGCTTTAATACTTTATAATAGGTGTAAAATGCAAAATTTGAAATGAGAAAGTGCAAATAAAAGTGATATGTATATCTATACACATATATATACATATGTATAAATATTTGTTTAAATTCAGATTTATTTATTTACCTGTACTGTGGTGAAATTTTCATAGGCACTCCTATTTTATCCTGGTTTGAATGAAGCTAGAATGTGTATAACTCCTTTTGTTTGACAAAATTGCCTTGCATAATGCATAAGCAAAAATATTCAGCTGTGCTCTCGGTGGTTATTATTAGCAAAACTGTAAGATAGAGAGTCAGAGTCTCTTGTAAGTCAAAATAAGAAAATTTCCTTGTAAATGATCGTATATTCCATGGAAGAAGAATACTTTTTTCCTTCCAGGTACACTCAGGGAAACCAAGGAGAGAATCCAGTTACCTATGCATACCCATCCCCTGATGTCATCGCTCTCTGCATTCCCTTTATCTTAAATAGAGGGACACTTCCAAGTTTCCAAGGAATATCTTACCTACTTGGCAATTCATGTAGTGGAAAATGTGTTCTGAGAACTGGTCTTTGGTAGAACAAACACTATCTGGTAACGCAGCCTTTTCTTATATTTTCATACTTCTTTATTAAATACTATGTAAAGTGTAGCTCCCTTTCCAAATACCCCATGACCTTTCACTGTGGGCTCATCTCTTGGTTTTCTGTTGGTAGTTGCTAAGGTAAACTTCTCTTCTAAAACTGCCACTGGGGCCAAAAATGTTCAAAGCTACGCCCTTCCCAGACCCTGTGAAAAAGAGTGAAGCAAACATCTGTGGTAGTGGCTTCAAATGTTGGCATACTGTTTACGCTGGAGATTGCCTCCTGGCATTTGTTTTACTTTTGCTAGGCTTAATGTTTCGTAATCTTTTAAGACTACTTTTGCAGTGTTAGCCAGGATATAAGAAGAATTTTCCTGTTGTCAGGGGGAACGAAAATGACATTCGAGACATCTGAGCAATGCTGACCTCATCACTTCCCGATGTATTGCTGACCCCTGCACTTCGGAACTCCTTGAAATTTGAAGCTGATAAAACTATAGCTCTCTTTAATCTAGAAATGTCACACACTGAAACATCTCCTGAATGCTTCTCACAGACTCTGCATTCCAGGAAGGCAAAGAATTATACACTTTAACAATCCTTTATGTATCTTGACATAATGAGAATTTGTGTTTCAGAAAGTATTAACAGTGGGAGCATATGTGAAAATATTAAGTGTGGTGTGAGTTGCCAGTGAAGTTACAGCTCTCATTAAATATATTTTCCAGAATAATAGTAAATTGAGTAATTTATGAAGTTCAAACCGAATGAGAAATCTCCATAATAAAAAACTTTTAATGCGTCCTTTATGTGTAAACATAACTGTTTCTATCATTAGGAAGGAGTTTACCCATTTATTTTATTTTATTTTATTTTATAAATTTATTTATTCATTTTTGGCTGCATTGGGTCTTTGTTGCTGCACATGGGCTTTGTCTAGTTGTGGCGAGCGGGGGCTACTCTTCGTTGCGGTGCGGGGGCTTCTCATTGCGGTGGCTTCTCTTGTAGCGGAGCACAGGCTCTAGGTGTGCGGGCTTCAGTAGTTGTGGCACGCAGTCTCAGTAGTTGTGGCGCACAGGCTTAGTTGCTCTGTGGCATTACCCATTTATTTTAAAATATAGAAAGTATCTACAAGGAAGCAGGTAGATGTGGTATATGCCCTTATATGCTTAAAGCCTAGTGAGGAATACAGATAATCAAAAAAATTAAGAATAAAAATTTTAATACTGATACTAAAAGAGACTTAGAAGAGGCATTTAACCAGGTTTGGAGGTGGAGGTTAGCAAAGGCTGCTGGAAAAGACAGTATTTAAACAGGACCACCATGTACAGTTGTCTAGGTTGTGCATTGCACAACTGTACTTTTTGGCTCTGTTAAGCTAAGACCTTAATGATGTGTGGTGGTGAGTGACCTAGGAAAGGAGGCAGGAAGTAGTGGAGTGGAACGTATGAAGGAAAGCAGATGAAAGAGCATCCCAAGTAAAGGAGACAGCATGTGAGAAAACCTGGAAGCAAGAGAGTGTGTGATGCCTTAGCTTAGCAGAACTAAAAGAAATTCTGTGGCTGCCATGTAGACTGTGAAAAGAGTGTGGTGGTTAAAATATGAAAGTCAGAAAAACAGAGCCTTATAAATCAAGGACAGTGGGGAACCCCTCAAGTGTTTTAGGCCAGAAAGTAATATGATGAGTTAAGCACAGTAGAAGTAACACTCTGGACACAGTGTGGAGATCAGATTTGAGTAGGGCAAGACTGAAGCAGTAAGACCTATTGGGAGTCTCTGGCAACAATATAGACAAAGGATGGTGTTCCAGACTGGAGCAGTGGAGGGAACTTGGTGGAATGGATGGCTTTGAGAGAAATTTAGGAAGTTAAGTCATCAAGATTGATACAGTTTTGGAGAAGGAAGGAGGTGGAGGAATCAATGAAAAGACTGAGATTTCTCGATTGGTCATTGGATAGTCAGGGCTCCATTCACTCGGATTTGGAACACAGAGGAAGAGCAGGATTTTGAGGAAAGAGAGGACTTTGTGTCTATGACGTGTCCAAATGGAGACACCCAGCAGGAAGTTAGATGTATGGGTTTGGAGGTTAATAAGGGACCCAGTTGGTGAACTAGACTTGGGAATCACCTGTATAAAAATTACGCTGGAAGACATAGGAGTGGTGAATCAGGTAGTTTGGAAGGCTGTAGCAGAAAAAAACCTAAATAATGGTGATTTAAACTGAGATTTGTTTTTCTCTTTCATAATGAACAGTGCAGAGGTAGGAAGTCAGAATGTTTAGAAGACTCGACGATATAAGAATATCCAGCTCCTTCTGTGTTTCTGCCCTACACACAGCAATGGCTTCCATCCTCAGGGTTGCCTGCTAGGTTGACCAACTGTGTTGGTTTGCCTGGGACTGAAGGGGTTCCCTGGACATGAGACTTTCCATTTTAAAACCAGGAAAGTCGCAGGCTAACTGGGATGAGTCGGTTACCTCTGCACGTCCTAGTTTTGTGATGGTCTCTGCAGCTCCAACCTGCTGCATCCACACCTCAGACAGGAAGAAGAAGCAAGGGAGAAGGACAAAAGAGACAGGCCAGCTGACTGAGGCCCTCTTTAAGGAGCTTTCTTGGAAGCCCCATCCAACAACTTTCTCTTACATCTCTGTCTAGAACTCAGCCATTGGCCACCTCTACGTGCAGGGGTGGCATGGCAACAGTAATGTCGTGGCTGGGTACATTGGCAGCCCCATCAAATTACTGTTCTTTAGAGAGGAAGCAGAGATATTGGGTGTGCAATTAGCAGTTCCTGCCACAATGAGGAAGACTCATCAGAGTAGAGAAACCAGACCAAGACCCAGACCCAGTGAAGTACAAACCCTGAAGAGACAAACAAAGATGGAAATCCCCACAGAGAAGACCCAGAAGTAGAAGGAAGGAGCAAAACTACTGCAAAGGGTATCAAGGAATTCAGAGGAAAAAAGCATTTTAAGACCAAGAGGGGGTCAGAGAGGTTAATGCTGCTCCCGTGAGATTTTATTAACAAGGGCCACTTCGAAGGTAAAAAGTGCCACAAGCTTCCTGTGGAAATTCCCCTTCCTCCCCAAAAGCCAAACACCCCAGATGTGGGAGAAGTTGCTGAATCAGTTAGAGGAAGAAGTTGGATCCTATCTGCCACCCTGGCCTTCTCCCAGGACCAGAGCAGACAGTGCTAATCATTGGTGACACTGTTCAGTGGGTCTGCACTGGGCCTCACAGTTTTCTTCAATTTTAATCCTAAGTGGCATCAGTGAAAAAGCCTTCCATGGCACTGTTGCACATCAAGGTTCCTTCCAGCCCCACATATTAAGTTTCTCCAGAAGTTTGCAGTAAAAAACATTGCCCTGGCTCCCTCAGTGAGAGGAGCAAATTCTTATTTATAAATGAATACTGAGAAAACTGAAAAGTCAATTTCCACATCAAGGAAAAGGGTTCGCCCTGCCCCAGCCCCGTGTGCTGGGATGGCACTGAAGCCTGTATGTGGCAATTTTATGCTGCTCTTTAAATGCAGGCTTTCCTTTTTCCTTAAGCAAAGTGATATTTGAAATATTCCCTAACGTGAAAGCCTCTTTGCTGCACCATGGAAGGTTTCATTCTGGGAGGGGTTTCTTACCGCTTGGGACCAAAATAAAACTGCAAACGCTACTCACTTCTCAATTATAGATTATTCCGTGAGTTGCATTTCAGAAGCGGGTCTTGTCTATAAAGTTGTGCTACAAATCAACCACCCTTGGTATATTGATTTCTGGGAGGATTTAGATTTAAGCTCATGCCTCTTAAATCTCATTCATCTCCTTATCCACTGAAGCGAACCAAAAGCCAGGGGGGTCGTGCAGTTTCACTGAATGGGAATGAGAAGTTTTTTGAAACTGTGTCATTATTTAGGACCTCATATGGCAAAAAGAAAGAAGAAAGGAAGCTATTCCCATCAAAAACATTTACTGAAAACAGATGTGACTTGCAAAATTTGTAGAGCGATCCTTTCTAACCCAGCAGGGAGATTGGGAGCCTGATGGACTTGTTTTATGTTAGACAGTACAGAGCACCCTGTCGTCTGGCACCTAGGGGTCCAAATACAGCATGGAAATGGATTACCCATGAGAAGCACACATGGTGCCTTCTGGTCTGTGTAAGTTAGTAAATACTTATTAAGACATTGGGTTGAAATTCTGGGCTGTGCCTTGTACTCACAGGTCTCTGGTCTGTCAATGTTGCCCTCATTCTGAGTGGCTTGAAAACCCTTCATTTCCATGTTGCCCTGCTCCCCACTTCCCAGCAATATTTATAGGTGAAATTGGCTAGGGTCCTCTGAGCCCAAGACTGTGGGGTCTCTCTGTCCACTGTCACTAACCAGAGTGCAGGTGCAAAAACTTATCCTGTATGCATTGATTCTAACCATCGATTTGTTAACATCCTTTTGGTGGGGGAAAGGTGCCCTACTGTGGATCAGTTATAAGGCATACCCTAATTTTAGAAAACTGTGTATTTAAAACCCTTTTAGATGTGAGGCAATGTGATAGAAAAGTTCATCTGCTTACTGTGTTATGGACAGGAATAGCATTTGTAGAAAAGTCTATACGGGCTACCATATAAAAACATCCATCCCTTCAGGATCCCCGTGTAAGGAAAAGGAGGAAGACTTTGCTCTCCTGCCATAGGAAGATTAGTACAATCATGAAAAGGCAAATTAATAAAGAGACATACAGGGAAATATTTGGAAGCAGCATGGAGCAGGGGGAAATGCATGGACTTGGAGCCAAACCTTCATTTACTAGCTGTGACCTTGGACTGCTGAATTAGCCTTTGTGAAGCTCTGTTTCCTCCCTTGTAAAGTGGTAATTCCCACCTGATAGGATCATTCGTCAGGATTAAGAGAGAAGAATGTATGTGGAGAATCTAGTACCTGCAGCGCAATGAATGCTAGTTCCCTTTGAACTTTGTTTCTTAACAGGTGATTTGAGATGAATTCTTTTTTAAAAAAATTAATTATTTATTTATTTTTGGCTGTGTTGGGTCTTCGTTGCTGCACGCGGGCTTTCTTTAGTTGCGGCGAGTGGGGGCTGCTCTTTGTTGCGATGCGCGGGCTTCTCATTGCAGTGGCTTCTCTTGTTGTGGAGCCTGCGGGCTTCAGTAGTTGTGGCTCACGGCCTCTAGAGCGCAGGCTCAGTAGTTGTGGTGCACGGGCTTAGTTGCTACGTGGCATGTGGGGTCTTCCCAGACCAGGGATCGAACCCGTGTCCCCTGCATTGGCAGGCAGATTCTTAACCACTGCGCCACCAGGGAAGTCCGAGATGAATTCTTGAAAGCTGTCTTCATTTTCATATGATCAAAATAATACTCATATAGTGATTTACTAAACACCTACAGAGGATAATAGTAAAGTTGGAAACTTTAAACAGAAGGTGAGAATAGTTTATGTAAGTCAGAGACATTTGTGATTTTTCTTAGATATTTTCAGAACAGAACATTCTTCTGCCAGAGGTAACCAGTACATTTATAAATAATTGTCAATCTGATTGATTAACAAATATTTAATACAGTTTTTACATTTGGGGAATGCTATACCATTTATTTTCTAATAACACAATCAACTGTTTTTGAGAACCCTATACCCACTGCATTTTCTATACTTTTTAATTTTTGCAAAGTCTTTGATGTGCAAAGAAAGCAAGACTCCTTCAAAATGTAAGCTGATGGCTGATACATAATTCAGGATGCAGTTGCATGGAAGCCTCCTCTCTCCATGAAAGGAATCTGGTTCTTTGCAAAATACTTGATGAGCATTTGCCAGATGCTTTACATGTATTATTGTCCAGGCTGCTTTGATCAGCTGGTGGAGCCTAAAGATGACTGTCAACAGAAAATATAGTCGGGCAATGGGACAGGACAGTCCGGGAGGGGCTGGGACCTAGAAGAAGATGTGCCCAGAGTAGTAGAGCAGGCACTAGGGAGAATGGATACAGCTGCATACGGATCTTCCATACAGTGGGCAGAAGTCGGTGTCAGAAGGGCAAGACAATGGGCAGCAGGCAGAACTGGTAGCAGTTAATATCAGGGAGGTCTGGTATGAGAAGATGAGATGGGCTAGCCATCAGGAAAATCATGCTGATCAGATATTTGGAAAAATAAGACCTAACATTCGTTAAGAGCTTACCACATGCCCTTGGGCACTGTGCCAGGAGCTAATCTTATTTAATCTTCTTTAAAACTCTGCAAAGTCGGTATTTCAGCATCCTCGTTTTACCTGTGAAGAAAGTGAGTCTCAGATAGCATAAGTGACTGGCTGAAAGTGACATGATTTGTAAGTAGTGTGTTTGGGATTTCAACCAACATCTGGCTGGAGTGATAACCACAGAGTTTTAACCACTCTGCTTCCACAGACAGGGCCCAATCCAGACAGGCAGGCAGTAGGGCATTCAGGAAATCTGGCGAGAAGATCCTTGCCTGAGTTCAGGGACTGGACTTCAGCCCTGGGAAGGAAGCTGCCAAAAAGAAGGCAGTGTCCTTGTCTTTGACATGCGAGACACTGAGAGCTAAACAAACAGAGATGTAGGCTTCATTATCAGACCTGGGTCACAAGGTTTCAGCCAGAACGATATCAGGGGTAAATATATTGAATTCTACTTCAGATGGTGGTTCATCCTGGGTGAGAGCCACAGGGCTTAGCTGTGAGGATGGGAACTGCTGAGGATGGGCAGCCAGGAGAGCCCTAGTACTCAAGAGGCCAAAGGTGTAGATTTCAACAGCAGAGTCAACTAAGTTGAAATGAATGAAGACTGTTCTCATGTCAGCATTGTGAATGTGCTGCTGGTCTGTCACCTGAACAAATATCATCTCTGAACCATAATGGAAAAAAAGTAAGAAGACAATATAAATTTCTTTCTGTTGAACAACTGAAGGACTCCCCCCACCCCCGCCGCCATGATGAGAAGAGAAATAATTAACGATTAACATTACACTTTACAAGGCATTTTTATATATATCATTTTCATCAGGTTTCCACAACAACTCTGTAGATATGAAATCATTTCTCACTTGAGCTTTACATTCTAAAGTCAGCATGAAAAGTGAAAATTGGATACCGTCAAAATTACCCTTGAAAGTTCCTTAAATTACACATAGAGTATAGCATACATGGTTTTCTATATATTATACCATTTCTATGTACAACACAGCCGATTTTCCTTTTTGTGTTGAAATACATAAAATAAATTTCATTTAGTGGCTATTCGTATGAAAAACTTATTTCATACAAGTATGTATGTATTGCACTGGTTGGAGTGCTTTAGTTGGTTTGTCATTTTCTAAGTATACTGAGTGATTTCTCAAATATTGAATGTATATGTAATAGGACTCCACTGTTTATTATTCCCATTTTGCAGGTAAAGAAACTGATGATGCATTTAGCATATGCACGATGAAGTTTTAAGCCAAGGTTATGCTTTGCAACCACTGCTCCATATGGTCACCCCAGCATGATTATCACACCTGAATGACAGTACATTCATTAGCGAAAAGAATTGCAGGGATACCAAGAAGTCCCTCGTGATTTATGCCCTGGCTATACCACCATAGTGATGGCCTGGGATTTAGTCCCATCACACTGTGGCTTGGCTAATAGAAGTCATTAATACATTGAGCTCGAGCTGTGCAGATATGTGTAGCATTTGAGGATGCCCTCAAGACTCAGGTTTTATGTCTGCCTTCACTGAAGCAGAAAAGCCTTTTCTGTTGTTTTCTGATGCCTGCTTGTGACTAGAAGACACGTTCAGACCCTGAGGCATGTGGAGCCTGACCATTCTGGCAGGATGGTTTAATTATTGGTTTTGACTGCTGACTTAAAAAAAAAAATCTGTTTGGAAGTTTATGACCCTTTTCTGACCCCTTATAAAGATTTTATCATTTCCAATAACTGTCTCATAAATTAGTTCAAATTACCTAAGCAGCAGTATTTGAAAAGGGTCCTTCCCTCCCCTCCTGTCGTCATGTTTCCAACACTGTGGCTAGTAAATCTCCCCCAGACCCTTGGCCCCATGCGTCATAGTCAACAACCCAGTCCACATGTGATTTCTGCCATCCTTTGCCTTTTTCTTGTCTGTGTTTAACATCTCTGAAGCATTGTTTTCTATTCTTACTGGTTAAAAAGTTGGGAAATGGAGTGATGTCTGCAGGAATGGTAGAGTAAGGACTTCAGAAAACCCTCTCCCCATAAAAGCAAAGAAAACACGGGCAACAATTGTCAAAGTCAGCTTTTTAAGAACTTGAAATTAGCCAAAGACTTGCAATATTCGGGAGCATTTATTCAAGGAAAACGACTGCATATCAGTAAGAACAGTGAACTTTGTGGTATTCTAACTTACCCTATCCTATCCTGATCTTTAGGTGCATATGGAAATGCAAGGGACCCAGAGTAGTCAAAACAGTCTTGAAAAATAAGAATGAAGTCAGAAGGCTCACACTTCTCAATTTCAAAGTTACTACAAAGCTATAGTAAGCAAGACTGTGTGGTAGTGGCATAAGGATAGACATAGATCAATGGACTAGAATTAACAGTTCAGAAATAAACCTTTATATCTATGCTCAATTGATTTTCAACGACAGTGTCAAGACAATTTAATGGGCAAAAATTAACTCAAAATATATCAAAGACCTAAATGTAAGAGCTAAAACTATAAACTCTTAGAGGAAAGCATAGGTGTAAACCTTCATGACCTTAAATTAAACAATTAATTCCTAGTTATGACACCAAAAGTACACACAACCAAAGAAAAAATAGAAAATTGGACTTCATCAAAATTAAAAACTTCTGTACTTCAAAGAATACCATTAAGAAAGCGAAAAGACAACCTACAGAATGGGAAAAAATATTTGCAAATCATGTGCCTGATAAAATCTAGTATCCAGATTATGTAGAATCTCTTATAACTTAACAATAAAAAGATAAATAACCCAATTTTTTTAAATGAGCAAAGGACTTAGATAGACATTTCTCCAAAGAAGATATATAAATGGCCTATAAGCACATGAAAAAACGTTCTACATCATTAGCCATTAGAAAAATGCAAATCAAAAGCACTATTAGATACCACTTCACATCTACTAGGATGGCTATAATAATTTTTTAAAAGATGGACGGTAACAAGTGTTGGTGAACATGTAGACAAGTTGAACTCTCATACACTGTTAGTGGACAGGTAAATGGTGTTGCCACTTCAGAAAACAGTTTGGCAGCTCCTCAAAGGGTTAAACGTAGAGTTATCACATGACCTAACAATTTCACTCCTAAGCATATACCTAAGGGAATTGAAACTTATGTCTACATAAAAAGTGGCACAAAAATGTTCATATTAGCATTGTTAATATTAGTCAAAAGTAAAAACAACACAAATGTCCATCAGCTGATGAGTGGATAAATAATAGTGATATATCCATAAAATAGAATATTATTCAGCTTCAAAAAAGAATGAAATTGTGATATATGCTACAACATGATAAACCTCAAAAACATTGTGCTAAGTGAAAGAAGTCAGTCACAAAAGACCACATATTATATAATTCCATTCATATGAAATTTCCAGAATAGGTAAATCCATATACACAGAAAGTAGATTCATGGTTTCCAGAGGCTAGGGGGAGGGAAAAATGAGGAATGACTATTAATGGGTATGGAATTTCCTTTGGGGGGGATGAAAAGATTCTGAAAATAGATAGTGGTAATGGTTGCACAACTTTGTGAGTATACTAAAAAACACTGAATTGCATTAAAAGGGTGAATTTTATTGTATGTAAATTATGTCCAAGATTAAATTCCAGCTGTCAATCTCATTAGGATGGAATAAATGAAATATTTCATACACAGAGGAAACTTCATTAACTCACTAAGTGGTGAAATGAATTTTTTCTTTCTTTTTTTCTTTAATTGAAGTATAGTTGATTACAATGTTGTGTTAATTTCTGCTGAACAACAAAATGATTGTTATACATATATGCACATTTTAAAATATTCTTTTCCATTATGGTTTATCTCAGGATATTGAATATAGTTCCCTGTGCTATACAGTAGGTCCTTCTTGTTTATCCATTCTATAGGTAATAGTTTGTATCAGCTAACCCCAGACTCCCAGTCGATCCCTCCCCCTTGACAACCACAAGTCTGTTCTCTATGTCTGTGAATCTGTTTCGGTTTCATAGATAGGTTCATTTGTATCATATTTTAGATTCCACGTATAAGTGATATCATATGGTATTTGTCTTTCTCTGTCTGACTTCACTTAGTATGATAATCTCTAGTTGCATCCATGTTGCTGCAAAGTAGCCATACTACTTATGGCTGAGTAGTATTCCATTGTATATATATACCACTTCTTCTTTATCCGCTCATCTATCAATGGACATTTAGCTTGATTCCATGTCTTGGCTATTGTGAATAGTGCTGCTATGAACATAGGGGTGCATATATCTTTTTGAATTATAGTTTTGTCCATATATATGCCCAGGAGTGGGATTGCTGGGTCATATGGTAATTCTATTTTTAGCTTTTTGAGGAACCTTCATACTGTTTTCCATAGTGGCTTCATCAACTTACATTCCCACCAACAATGCAGGAGGGTTCCCTTTTCTCCACACCCTCTCCAGCATTACTTATTTATAGACTTTTCTTTTTTAACATCTTTATTGGAGTATAATTGCTTTACAGTGGTGTGATAGTTTCTGCTTTATAACAAAGTGAATCAGTTATATGTATACATATGTCCCCATATCTCTTCCCTCTTGCATCTTCCTCCCTCCCACCCTACATATCCCACCCCTCTAGGTGGTCACAAAGCACCGAGCTGATCTCCCTGTGCTATGCGGCTGCTTCCCACTAGCTATCTATTTTACGTTTGGTAGTGTATATATGTCCATGTCACTCTCTCACTTTGTCCCAGCTTACCCTTCCCCCTCACCATATCCTCAAGTCCATTCTCTAGTAGGTCTGTGTCTTTATTCCCGTCTTGCCCTTAGGTTCTTCAGAACTTTTCTTTTTTTTTTTTTATTCTATATATGTGTGTTAGCATACGGTATTTGTTTTTCTCTTTCTGACTTACTTCACTCTGTATGACAGACTCTAGGTCCATCCACCTCACTACAAATAACTCAATTTCGTTTCTTTTTATGGCGGAGTAATATTCCATTGTACATGTGTGCCACATCTTCTTTATCCATTCATCTGTTGATGGACACTTAAGTTGCTTCCATGTCCTGGCTATTGTAAATAGAGCTGCAATGAACATTTTGGTACATGACTCTTTTTGAATTATGGTTTTCTCAGGGTATATGCCCAATAGTGGGATTGCTGGGTCGTATGGTAGTTCTATTTTTAGTTTTTAAGGAACCTCCATACTATTCTCCATAGTGGCTATATCAATTTACCTTCTCACCAACAGTGCAAGAGGGTTCCCTTTTCTCCACACCCTCTCCAGCATTTATTGTTTGTACATTTTTTGATTATGGCCATTCTGACTGGTGTGAGATGATACCTCATTGTAGTTTTGATTTGCATTTCTCTAATGGTTAATGATGTTGAGCATTCTTTCATGTGTTTGTTGGCAATCTGTATATCTTCTTTGGAGAAATGTCTATGTAGGTATTTAACTTTCATTAGGTCCCATTTGTTTATTTTTGTTTTTATTTCCATTTCTCTAGGAGGTGGGTCAGAAAGGATCTTGCTGTGATTTATGTCATAGAGTGTTCTGCCTGTGTTTTCTTCTAAGAGTTTTATAGTGTCTGGCCTTACATTTAGGTCTTTAATCCATTTTAAGTTTATTTTTGTGTATGGTGTTAGGGAGTGTTGTAATTTCATTCTTTTACATGTAGCTGTCCAGTTTTCCCAGCACCACTTATTGTAGAGGCTGTCTTTTCTCCACTGTATATTCTTGCCTCCTTTATCAAAGATAAGGTGACCATATGTGCATGGATTTATCTCTGGGCTTTCTATCCTGTTCCATTGATCTATATTTCTGTTTTTGTGCCAGTACCATACCGTCTTGATTTCTGTAGCTTTTTAGTATAGTCTGAAGTCAGGGAGCCTGATTCCTCCAGCTCCATTTTTCGTTCTCAAGATTGCTTTGGCTATTCGGGGTCTTTTGTGTTTCCATACAAATTGTGAAATTTTTAGCTCTTGTTCTGTGAAAAATGCCAGTGGTCATTTGATAGGGATTGCATTGTATCTGTAGATTGCTTTGGGTACTAGAGTCATTTTCACAATGTTGATTCTTCCAATCCAAGAACATGGTGTATCTCTCCATCTATTTGTATCATCTTTAATTTCTTTCATCAATGTCTTATAATTTTCTGCATACAGGTGTTTTGTCTCCTTAGGTAGGTTTATTCCTAGATATTTTATTCTTTTTGTTGCAGTGGTAAATGGGAGTGTTTTCTTAATTTCACTTTCAGATGTTTCATCATTAGTGTATAGGAATGCAAGAGATTTCTGTGCATTAATTTTGTATCCTGCAACTTTACCAGATTCACTGATTAGCTCTAGTAGTTTTCTGGTGGCATCTTTAGGATTCGCTATGTATAGCATCATGTCATCCGCAAACAGTGACAGCTTTACTTCTTCTTTTCCAATCTGGATTCCTTTTATTTCTTTTTCTTCTCTGATTGCTGTGGCTAAAACTTCCAAAACTATGTTGAACAATAGTGGTGAGAGTGGGCAACCTTGTCTTGTTCCTGATCTTAGTGGAAATAGTTTCAGTTTTTCACCATTGAGGACGATGTTGGCTGTGGGTTTGTCATATATGGCCTTTATTATGTCGAGGAAAATTCCCTCTATGCCTAATTTCTGGAGGGTTTTTATCATAAATGGGTGTTGAATTTTGTCAAAAGCTTTCTCTGCATCTATGGAGATGATCATATGGTTTTTCTCCTTCAATTTGTTAATATGGTGTATCACATTGATTGATTTGCATATATTGAAGAATCCTTGCATTCCTGGGATAAACCCCACTTGATCATGGTGTATGATCCTTTTAATGTGTTGTTGGATTCTGTTTGCTAGTATTTTGTTGAGGATTTTTGCATCTATGTTCATCAGTGATATTGGCCTGTAGTTTTCTTTCTTTGTGACATCTTTGTCTGGTTTTGGTATCAGGGTGATGGTGGCCTCGTAGAATGAGTTTGGGAGTGTTCCTCCCTCTGCTATATTTTGGAAGAGTTTGAGAAGGATAGGTGTTAGCTCTACTCTAAATGCTTGATAGAATTCGCCTGTGAAGCCATCTGGTCCTGGGCTTTTGTTTGTTGGAAGATTTTTAATCACAGTTTCAATTTCCGTGCTTGTGATTGGTCTGTTCATACTTTCTGTTTCTTCCTGGTTCAGTCTCAGAAGGTTGTGCAATTCTAAGAATTTGTCCATTTCTTCCATGTTGTCCATTTTATTGGCATAGAGTTGCTTGTAGTAATCTCTCATGATCCTTTGTATTTCTGCAGTGTCAGTTGTTACTTCTCCTTTTTCATTTCTAATTCTATTGATTTGAGTCTTCTCCCTTTTTTTCTTGATGAGTCTGGCTAATGGTTTATCAATTTTGTTTATCTTCTCAAAGAACCAGCTTTTAGATTTATTGATCTTTGCTATCGTTTCCTTCATTTCTTTTTCATTTATTTCTGATCCGATCTTTATGATTTTTTTCCTTCTGCTAACTTTGGGGTTTTTTGTTCTTCTTTCTCTAATTGCTTTAGGTGTAAGATTAGGTTGTTTGAGATATTTCTTGTTTCTTAAGGTAGGATTGTATTGCTATAAACTTCCCTCTTAGAACTGCTTTTGCTGCATCCCATAGGTTTTGGGTCATCGTGTTTTCATTGTCATTTGTTTCTAGGTATTTTTTGATTTCCTCTTTGATTTCTTCAGTGACCTCTTGGTTATTAAGTAGTGTATTGTTTAGCTTCCATGTGTTTGTATTTCTTACAGATTTTTTCTTGTAATTGATATCTAGTCTCATAGCGCTGTGGTTGGAAAAGACACTTGATATGATTTCAATTTTCTTAAATTTACCAAGGCTTGATTTGTGACCCAAGATATGATCTATCCTGGAGAATGTTCCATGAGCACTTGAGAAGAATGTGTATTCTGTTGTTTTTGGATGGAATGTCCTTTAAATATCAATTAAGTCCATCTTGTTTAATGTGTCATTTAAAGCTTGTGTTTCCTTATTTATTTTCATTTTGGATTATCTGTCCATTGGTGAAAGTGGGGTGTTAAAGTCCCCTACTGTGATTGTGTTACTGTCAATTTCCCCTTTTATGGCTGTTAGTATTTGCCTTATGTGTTGAGATGCTCCTATGTTGGGTGCATAATTATTTACAATTGTTATATCTTCTTCTTGGATTGATCCCTTGATCATTATGTAATGTCCTTCTTTGTCTCTTGTAATAAATAGTCTTTGTTTTAAAGTCTATTTTGTCTGATATGAGAATTGCTACTCCAGCTTTCTTTTGATTTCCATTTGCATGGAATATCTTTTTCCATCCCCTCACTTTCAGTCTGTATGTGTCCCTAGGTCTGAAGTGGGTCTCTTGTAGACAGCATATATACGGGTGTTGTTTTTGTATCCATTCAGCCAGTCTGTGTCTTTTGGTTGGAGCATTTAATCCATTTACATTTAAGGTAATTATCAGTATGTATGTTCCTATTACCATTTTCTTAATTGTTTGGGTTTGTTATTGTAGGTCTTTTCTTTCTCTTGTGTTTCCTGCCTAGAGAAGTTCCTTTAGCATTTGTTGTAAAGCTGGTTTGGTGGTGCTGAATTCTCTTAGCTTTTGCTTGTCTGTAAAGGTTTTAAATTCTCTGTCAAATCTGAATGAGATCCTTGCTGGGTAGAGTAATCTTGGTTGTAGGTTTTTCTCCTTCATCACTTTAAATATGTCCTGCCACTTCCTTCTGGCTTGCAGAGTTTCTGCTGAAAGATCAGCTGTTAACCTTATGGGGATTCCCTTGTGTGTTATTTGTTGCTTTTCCCTTGCTGCTTTTAATATTTTTTCTTTGTATTTAATTTTTGATAGTTTGATTAATATGTGTCTTGGCATGTTTCTCCTTGGATTTATCCTGTATGCGACTCTCTGTGCTTCCTGGACTTGATTAACTATTTCCTTTCCCATATTAGGGAAGTTTTCAACTATAATCTCTTCAAATATTTTCTCAGTCCCTTTCTTCTTCTCTTCTTCTTCTGGGACCCCTATAATTCGAATGTTGGTGTGTTTAATATTGTCCCAGAGGTCTCTGAGACTGTCCTCAATTCTTTTCATTCTTTTTTCTTTATTCTGCTCTGCAGTAGTTATTTCCACTATTTTATCTTTCAGGTCACTTATCTGTTCTTCTTCCGCAGTTATTCTGCTATTGATCCCTTCTAGAGAATTTTTAATTTCATTTATTGTGTTGTTCATCCCTGTTTGTTTGCTCTTTAGTTCTTCTAGGTCGTTGTTAAACATTTCTTGTATTTTCTCCATTCTATTTGCAAGATTTTGGATCATCTTTACTATCTTTATTCTGAATTCTTTTTCAGGTGGAGTGCCTATTTCTTCTTCATTTGTTAGGTCTGGTGGGTTTTTACTTTGCTCCTTCATCTGCTGTGTGTTTCTCTCTCTTCCCATTTTGCTTAACTTACTGTGTTTGGGGTCTTATTTTCGCAGGCTGCAGGTTCGTAGTTCCCATTGTTTTTGGTGTCTGCGCCCAGTGGCTAAGGTTGGTTCAGTAGGTTTTGGAGGCTTCCTAGTGGAGGGGACTGGTGCCTGTGTTCTGGTGGATGAGGCTGGATCTTGTCTTTCTGGTGGGCAGGTCCACGTCTGGTGGTGTGTTTTGGGCTATCTGTGGCCTTATGATTTTAGGCAGCCTGTCTGCTAATGGATGGGGTTGTGTTCTTGTCTTGCTAGTTGTTTGGCATGGGGTGTCCAGCACTGTAGCTTGCTGGTCGTTGAGTGGAGCTGGGTCTTGGTGTTGAGATGGAGATCTCTGGGAGATTTCTGCCATTTGATATTACGTGGAGCTGGGAGGTCTCTTGTGGACCAGTGTCCTGAACTTGGCTCTCCCACCTCAGAGGCACAGCCCTGATGTCTGGCTGGAGCACCATGAGCCTGTCATCCACACGGCTCAGAATAAAAGAGAGAAACAAAAGAAAGAAAGAAGAAGATAATATAAAATAAATAAAATAAAGTAAAATAAAGTTATTAAAATAAAAAATATAATAATTTAAAAAAAATTTTTAAGTAATAAAAAATAAAAGAAAGAAAGAAGAGAGCAACCAAACCAAAAAACAAATCCACCAATGATAATACTAAAAACTATACAAAAAAAAGGACAGATAGAACCCTAGGACAAATGGTAAAAGCAAAGCTATACATACAAAATCACACACAGAAGCATACACATACACACTCACAAAAAGAGAAAAATGGAAAAATATATATATATATTGTTGCTCCCAAAGTCCACCTCCTCAATTTGGGATGATTCGTTGTCTATTCAGGTATTCCACAGATGCAGGGTACATCAAGTTGATTGTGGAGATTTAATCCGCTGCTCCTGAGGCTGCTGGGAGAAATTTCCCTTTCTCTTCTTTGTTCGCACAGATCCCGGGGTTCAGCTTTAGATTTGCCCCCCCCCCCCCCCCCCCGCATGTAGCTTGACTGAGGGTGTCTGTTCTTCGCTCAGACAGGACAGGGTTAAAGGAGCAGCTGATTCGGGGGCTCTGGCTCACTCAGGCCGGGGGGAGGGAGGGGTACGGATGCGGGGCAAGCCTGCGGTGGCAGAGGCCGGCGTGACGTTGCAGCAGCCTGAGGCGCGCCGTGCGTTCTCCCGGGGAAGTTGTCCCCGGATCACGGGACCCTGGCAGTGGCGAGCTGCACAGACTCCTGGGAGGGGTGGTATGGATAGTGACCTGTGCTTGCACACAGGCTTCTCGGTGGCAGCAGCAGCAGCCTTAGCGTCTAATGCCCGTCTCTGGGGTCTGTGCTGATAGCCGCGGCTCGCGCCCGTCTCTGGAGCTTGTTTAAGCGGCGCTCTGAATCCCCTCTCCTCGCGCACCGTGAAACAAAGAGGGAAGAAAAAGTCTCTTGTCTCTTTGGCAGCTCCAGACTTTTTCCCGGACTCCCTCCCGGCTAGCTGTGGCGCACTAGCCCCCTTCAGGCTGTGTTCACGCTGCCAACCCCAGTCCTCTCCCTGCGATCCGACCGAAGCCCGAGCCTCAGCTCCCAGCCCCGCCCACCCCGGCGGGTGAGCAGACAAGCCTCTCGGGCTGGTGAGTGCTGGTCGGCCCTGATCCTCTGTGCAGGAATCTCTGCGCTTTGCCCTCCGCACCCCTGTGGCTGCGCTCTCCTCTGTGGCTCCGAAGCTTCCCCCTCTGCCACCCGCAGTCTCCACCCGCGAAGGGGCTTCCTAGTGTGTGGAAACCTTTCCTCCTTCACGGCTCCCTCACAGAGGTGCAGGTCCTGTCCCTATTCTTTGTCTCTGTTTTTTCTTTTTTCTTTTGCCCTACCCAGGTACATGGGGAGTTTCTTGCCTTTGGGGAGGTCTGAGGTCTTCTGCCAGCGTTCAGCAGGTGTTCTGTAAGAGTTGTTCCACATGTAGATGTATTTCTGATATATTTGTGGAGAGGAAGGTGATCTCCACATCTTACTCTTCCGCCATCTTGAAGCTCCTCTCTATTTGTAGACTTTCTGATCCGTGTCAGGTGGTACCTCATTTTAGTTTTGATTTGCTTTTCTCTAATAATTAGTGATGTTGAACATCTTTTCATGTGCCTACTGGCCATCTGTATGTTTCTTTGGAGAAATGTCCTTTTAGGTCTTCTGCCCAGTTTTTGATTGGGTTGTTTGGGTTTTTTGTTGTTATTGAGTTGTATGAGTTGTTTGTATATTTTGGAAATTAAGTCCTTGTCAGTTGCATTGTTTGCAAATATTTTCTCCCATTCTGTAGGTTGTCTTTTTATTTTGTTTATGGTTTCCTTTGCTGTGCAAAAGCTTGTAAGTTTGATTAGGTCCCATTTGTTTATTGAAATGATTATTTTTAATAAAGTAAGAGAAAAAAACAACTCACCAAAAACATTATCAATTTTTTCTAGAATAGCAATTTTATTAGTGGCAGTCCAGGGAAAGGCACCATCCCTGATGTCAGTATCTTCCTCATTCTTTCTTAATTTTCTAAAAGCTCTTCAAAATGTGCCACATTCCTTCTAGTTCAATTTGGCTCTAATATGACCACAAGATGTAATCTGACCACAAGCAAGGATAAGAAATAGTTCCAGCTTAGGTGCCAGTTCAGATTAATTGGTAGTGGTTACATGGAACACTGTATTTAGAAAGATTCTGAGGCTATATCCAGGCTGAGCAAAAGAAAAAATGTAGTGATTAATTAAGAAAATCTGTCTTGAGATTGGCAGTAGTAGTGGAGGTGGTAGCTCTTGAGCTAGTTATTTGATCTAAGAAAATGCATTATTCTGCTGAGTGGATGCAAAATCACTTGGGTGGATAAATCTTTGAATGGATTGTAATGCAGCTAATAGGCATATCCATACAGCATGACCTAAGAGCGATTTTGAGGTCTGTAATTTGCATGCAAAATCTGAATAATTTGAAACAGCCAATATTTATGGCCAAGATGTCAAAATCACTCAATAAATAGCATTAACTTTCATACTGTATAACATCATGGTATTTAAAATAATACATTTTATATACTGTGTGCTCTCAAAGGTTTTTAACATAAGAGCATTAGCATATGCTTATAATAAAATCTGATATAATAAAAGATTATGTCAAGAAAGATTTTTTATGGCATTCACTGAAAAATCAAGATAACCACCAGTAGATGTACTCATTGAGCCTACTATAACACACATTTACTTAAGTTTGAGTTCTACCTCCAAGTAAAACTATTTCCTCCCTCCTTTGCATGTTATCAGTACTTACATGCCTGACCTTTCTTTGATAGATAAGAAGTGTCCTGAGAATGAGTCCTATTTCTCTGTCAGATGTGTAAATCAGTGGTTCTCAAATTGTGACCCACAGACCAGCAGCATCGGCATTACCTGGAACTTTTCAGAAATGTGGTCTGTTAGATGTGCAGCATCACCCCAGACCTACTGGATCGGAAACTCTAGGAGTGGGCCCAGCAATCTGGGTTTGAACAAGCCCTCCAGGTGACTCTGGGCTCAAGTTTGAGAGCCTCTGCTGTGAGTTTGTCCCTTCTAGAATGGGGAAAGGAAGGAGGGAGAGAAATTGGGCAAGTGTCCCAGGGAGAAGTGGGCCTCGTATGGCAACCAAGTTGGCATGCAATGTAAACATCCATAGGACACAGCACGGACTTTCTTTGTTTCTTTCCTCTTTTATATCCCATGTACCAACCCTCTACTTCCTCAGAAAAGGTTTGAAGTGCTCTCAGGATCTCCATCAATTCCCATCTCCACCCCACCCCACTACCAGTCTGCTTAGAGTCCCTTCTTTTGGGGTAGTAGCAGAGTGGGACAAGGAGGATGGTGCTTATTCATTCCCTCATGTCACAGTGAAGCAACATTATGTTTCAAAAAAGGGTTGGCATCAAGAACCCCAGCTTAGTTAGTGCTTCAAAACCCAACAAACCCCACAGCTAGTAAGTATATGTGAAGCACTTAGAGCAGCACCTGGTTCATAATGAGTGTTCGCTGTACCTAAGAGGTAATGGTGTTGCTGGTGATTACCGCAAGGGCCAGGTTTATCCACAGAGGGTGCCTGGGTTGGCATCTAGAAGCAGTTGTATTTGCACCCAGTGGGTGGTTGCTATGTTGAGAAGACTGCCAGCTGGAGATAGACCTTGATCTTGAAAGCTTCCACAGGCAAGTGAGGCTCCTTGAAGACAACGCCCTAACTGTGCCTTAACTGTGAGGGTGATCATCAGCTGAGCTGCCACTGGCCTGTCTGCACATGCCACAGGATGGGGCTGGGATCAGCATTTGGGGCAACAAGTGTGGGAAGAGGGGCTGAAGAACATCAAGCAAAGAGGCCTTTTAGGGCCTTTCCAGTAAGAATTTAGTGTTGGGGAGCCCCAAATGCAAGGGGCAGGGTGGGCGGTCACATGACAGAAGACTGCATATTAGATGCTGGCCACGAATGTGGGAACCTCTGAGCAAGCATGAGGGTGCAAGTCAGAAAGGCAGAGGGTCCCCAAGACCCACAGGCAGATGAGATCACTGTTAAGGAAGCCAACGACCAGAGTTAGATTTGGAAGGCTCAAGTGAGAATTCTCAGTTCCAACCCCTTTTTTTGGTCATAGGAATGCTATTTTACAGCTGCTGTAGCCAGCAGAGCACCCCTTGTCAATATTAGGAGGATGAGGGGAGGGGGGCAGGAGGAGGGAGGAGGAGTGAAGAGAGGGAAAGGAAAGGAGGAGGGAGTGGAGAGGGATGGGAGAAAAGGGAAGGTGAAGACAGAAGGGAAGGGGAGGAAGGAGGGAGCGAGGAAGCGGACAAGGGAGGAGAGGGAAATAATGATTGCTGGCCCCAGTGTGTCTACTGATTTCCAAGCCCTGTCCTACATGTTTTGCATGTACTTTCTCACTTAGTTATCAGAACTATGAGATTCGGTCGTGGAAGAGTCTAGAGGAGGAGAGTCTTATGCCTAATGAACTTGCAATGAACTTTTTCTGCCTAGGCTCTAAGATCTAAGGTAACCAAATCAATTTAATCTACAATAATGAGGCAAGTCAAATGCAGATTGAGTCATTAGGGATGAGGGGAGCTATGGAAAGGGATGGGATCCACCAAGGCATTCTGACTCCAGCAGAGGAATGCTGCTCCTCCAGATTCTGAAGCCCCTTAGCCTGGGTTCTCAAACTCATATGCCTATGGGGACCAGGAAGATGAATGCAATGTGCTAAATGGGCCTGTTATAAGGTGATTAGAGGCAACAGATACTTGGCTTCAATGTCAGAAGGTTACAGGGAGTAGTGGGGATTATGGCAAAATGGAGCCCACATACCACCTCTGAAGAGGCAGCACTACTCAGCTCTGCATTCTTATTGTCATGTGTCATGTGAAAGTAGCCTTGGTGTTACTGGACCTTCTAATTTTTCACCAGAAGCAGAGACCCCATGTTCAGGCAACATTCAGTGGACCCACAAAATTCATCTGCAGGCATTGTCTGCCCTCAGATTTACTGGACCCAGTTGTGTATTTTCCTGAGTTGTGAGCAGAAGATTGATCTCTTCTCTGTGTCCCTTCCTCTTTCCAGGCCATTACATTTATGTGGACACCTCCTTTGCCAAGCAGGGGGAGAAAGCCGTGCTGCTGAGTTCTGATCTACGGGCTGAGGAATGGAGCTGCCTCCGATTGGTCTACCAGATAACCACGTCTTTGGGGTCTCCATCAGAGCCCAGCCAGCTGAACCTCTATGTGAGATTTGATGATGAAAGCTTTGATCGCTTGCTTTGGTCAGCCAAGGAACCTTCGGACAGCTGGCTCATAGCCAGCTTGGACTTGCAAAACAGTTCCAAGAAATTCAAGGTAGGTAGAATTTATGTGCAGGGCTTCTTATTTGGCATTATGCTATTCTAAGATCTTATGAAAACTTCTGCCATTGAAGTTAGTTATCTCCTGTGTTAGGATGTGACATTTTATGGGAGCTGCATCATAGAAAAATATCAGTAGTGTAAATTAATATTTTGTTTATTCCTTAAAAGAGCTTCTTCCCAGATTTGTTTTGTGTGTATATAAGTGGGATTTCTGTAAGACTCTAAAAGGGGCTCAAACCAACCTCTTCAATGGGAATTTATTTTCCAGTGGGCTTTAGGGAGCATTCTCATTTCTTATCATTTTGTTTCATCCTCCTAAGTTATGTGTGGTATGTGTTTATGTTGTCTTCCTAATGGTTTGTTTGCTATAAATTTTGAACAAGACATTAACTATAATAAAAAAGTGAAAATACATTGAAAGAGGAAAGATACTTAAAGGACATGTTCTGATTCCTTTTCAGAGATGGAAGTTGTTCCATCAGAAGTAATGGGAAAATAAGGTAGAGAAAGTAAGATAAAGTTGGATGTGGATTGGAGCAGGGAAGGAAGATGTAATCTGAACTCGGCCATGAAGTGTGATATTTAGTGAGAACATGTCATGGGGGACAAAGCGGAGCCTTCAAGAAAACGTTCTCCATTCCTAATCCCCTTTTCAATTCCCTATCCCATATCTCTTCTTCCTCAACAAGCTTTGAAATACGGTATTCTCCTACTTTCCCTGTCTGCTTGTGGTCCCTCCCATCGGGCAGCAGGGTGGATTAAGGGAAGGAGCATTGAAGGTCTGAGTTCCCTATTTCACAGCGTCCTCCAGACAGTATATCACACCCTAAATCTACCAGCATAGCTGCAAAATATTGGACTAAAATCACATAAGGAGAAGCAAATATTTTCAGAAGTAGGACCTACTATGAACAGTGCTTGAAATCAGCCACATAAGTTGTTATGCTTCTCTCTGTTCTTTATGTAAAATTTTCAAATTTTCAGCAATATAGAAACTACAAAATGAGTTTTGAGCCTCTTCCACCTCATGCAGAAATCCCCCACCACTAGTCAAATGGCACTTCCTACCTCCTCCTGCAAGGGATTTTTTTTTTCCCCCTCTGAGGCCTCTGCCTTCAGTTCCTGGCTAGTCTCAGAATGGATTTCCCCAGGGACACAAGCTCTCCTCTCCATCTGCAGCCAGCTGGTGCCACCACAAGCACCGGAGAAGGTCGTGGCTGCATTTACGATGGAAGCCAGCTGACTCTGAGCTCTTATTGGACACCTTGCTCACCTCAAAGTTCTGAGAATATGTGTATGAGCTTGTGTACACACATGCACACACACGCCTTCTTCCAGTAAAGTCCATCATGAGATTGGTATCCAATAGCAATGAGCTGAGACAAACAATCTCGTTTTGCCTTGAATCACTGAACAGCTCCTGACAAGTAGCTGAAATACTGATAAAGGACACGTGGTGTTTTGAAGTCTAACTCCCTTCTCCCCCATGTGTTGTACAGATTTTAATAGAAGGCGTGCTAGGACATGGAAATACAGCCAGCATTGCAGTCTTTGAAATCAAGATGACAACTGGCTACTGTATTGGTAAGTGGGTTTCCTTTTCACTGCATCATCAAAACATGCATCTTTTTCTAAAATCTGCTGTTGCCAGAGGGAATTGAATCAATCCGAAAGGCAGGGCATTTTATAAACGACACCATGTAGTGCATTTTGAATTTTGCATCACTTGAGTGTTGTATGATGTTTCTCTGTCTTTAGCAGAGGAAGGCTCGTTAGAGTTTGCCTCGACTGCCTGGGTTGATGAAAGAAAAGTAGATGCAGCGACTGTAACCTGAGTTGCTGCCTTAAGCTCAACATATTCTAATAAACATAATATCCAGTTTGCTGCAAATTCAGCTTTTTGTAGCATTTGCCAGAAAGCAGGCATCCTGTTACCTCTGTATTACCTCTTTCCTCACTTTCCTCCATTTCTCTCTTACACACCATTGCTCTGTCTTTATAATCACAGTTGTCACTTAGATTCCACTTGAGCAGGGTTGGTAGGTGCCTCTTCTGTGCCAGCTTCTGAGAGGGCATCAAAAGCAGACATACTCTATGTCCTGAGGTCACTCACCTTCCATTTGCCTCCTACTGAAGCTGTTTCTGTATATGACAAATTCTGCTGGAGAAGGACAAGCTGTGCTGTGGAGGTGTAGGGAGGAGGGGAGAAAATCGGACAGGACTGAATCCAGGAGATGCATTTGAGCCGTAGTTTCAAGAAGGAGTAGAATTTAGTCAGGTGGAGGAGCAGGGTAGGAAGGAAAGCGCTCTTTCTGGGCAGACCCTATAGTGGGTGGACAGCACAGAGTGTGTCCGGGCAAAGGCGAGAGGCTGGGTAGTGTTTGAAGTGAGAATCAGCACTGTTAAGGGAGTCTGTTAAGGAAGAGTCTGGAGCCCAGCTGTGGAGCTTGGGTTCCGGGATTATGTGGTTGGGAGGCGTTAAAAGTCAGTCATCAGGGGAGGGGCCTGCAGCTGCGTTTTCAGATGATGACTCTGGCTGCCGCATGGAAAATGCGTTGGAAACAAGGAAAATAGGTCAGAGATAGGAAAACCCTTAGGAAGTGACTGTGACCTTACAGAGGGGACATAACGAGGGTCTAAAATTGGGGTTGGCAGTGGAATGGGATAAAGGTGGTAGATTTGAGAGATTTTTCAGCACTGACAGTACTTGGAGGCTGAATGGCTGTGGAAAGGAAAGAGGCAAGAGAGTCAAGGGCAGTTCTGAAAGAAAACCGACCTAGATTGCGACCATTTTCTGAAGATACAGTGAGTTAAGACTGTATCTTCCTTGGAGCTCCTTAGTGGCGGCTGCGGGGATCTTAACACCCCACAGACTTGAGTCGGACATACCTAGTGGAGCGCCACCTGCTGGCCTAGTCAATGCACTGCGCCCCTCAGCCTCTGTTTCATTACCGGCAAAATGGGGATAAAATATTTCCCTCGTAGGATTGTTGTGGGGACTAATAAGATCGGGGATGTGAAGGTGATTGTCACAGTGCTTGGCACTCAAAAATGTTAATTTCCTTTCTCCAAATCACTTGATGGCTTCTAGTTTGTTTAAAACACGAAAGGAGCGCTGATATTTTTTCTTGTCGAACTGTATGATCATACTCTCACCTTACCTTTCTTTCTGTGCACTCTTTTTGCTTCCCTTGTTTCCTCATCTGTAAAATGAGGTTAATAATAGCACATACCTTGTAGGGTTGTTTTGAGGATTAGATAATTTAATTTGTATAAAGTGCTCAGAATACTGCCTGGCACATTGAGGAATATTTTGCTTTTTCTTTTACTCTGCGGCAGCCTTTGGCACCGACTCTTGGGCATGGGTTAGAGGATGCTGTAGTGGAAAAGTTGAAAATGAAAATCTTAAAAATGTTCAATGCTTGTTAATGCAAAAGCACACTGATAACTGTATCAGTCAGGACCCTGGCAGGAAAGTGGAAACAGAGTACATTCAACCTGAGCAATTTGAGGAAAACTCACTAAAGGGACTACAAAGGTGTGGGTGGGTGAAGGAAACCAGTCAAAGCTAGTGCAGTAATCCAGGACTAGTCAGGGTGATGACCCATGAGCCATCAATATCTTTAGGTCTGAAGGGGCAAGGGAGAAGGGGTTACCAGAACCTGGAGACAGTAGCTGTACGGTCCCTCAATAGAGGGACACAGCCAACCCATGGCAACCTGGCAGAGGGGGAGCTGGAGGAATAAACACCCCCAACCTTGCTCTCCTCCTACCTTCCATTGGTTGAATCCAATGAGAAGCCAGAAGGCAGGGAAGTCCATACAAGGCCATACACGTCAACCTCTGGAGAATGGAGCAGCGTGGAAGAAAGGTGGGTGGGACTGGAGGGGCCAATAAGAGATGACCAGCACAATCACACTTCATATTTTTAATTGATAATTATGGGGGTCAATGAAAGAACTGGCTTGTGAGTTTCTTGTTCCCCCTAAAGGAGTCTGTTGACTGGGAACAATTTATCCATGCAAACATGTCAGTGCTACTGAAAAGGGGAAAGAGAGTCTCTTTGTCTTCTCTTTTTTTCTCCTCTCAGGAGCTGCAGTAGGACCCAGTGCCTAAGATATTCCTGTCCCGACTACGCTGACCAGGTTCTTGTTTATAAGCAAAGCAGATGATTTTAGCATCTAGGAAACATGCCCCTTAGCCCTTAGCTTAGTACCTTGTCTACTATCAAGAGAGAAGGGGATGGGGGAATGAGCTACCAGAAAGGTGGTAGATAAACTTCCTGGAGCTAAAAGCATAGCTCTAAATAGTGCTTTGACACAGAGTTGGCTGACTGACCGAGCACTAACCATGTGCCTGGCACTGTGCTGGCAGCTGTCCACACTTACCACAGCCCTGTGCAGGGGGAGTGTCCCCCTATTTCTCATATGAACAAATAGAGGCTAGGAGAGGTCACACTGCAAGCCACATGGCAAGTAGGCGGAAGGGCCACAATCCAAAGAAGCAATGATGAATTACAATCTCTGTTCATTACAGGATCTCTCTTCTTGACCGTCATTGTCCAGGGGTCCTGGTACGAAGATCCCAGTGGTCAAAGGGAGTGAGAAACATATCTGAGTATCTAATAGCAAACTGCAGTGAGCCTGGGTGTACCCAAGCATAACTACATCTACATGAAGTCTGTTTTTATTTCTCTCTTGCCAGAATGTGACTTTGAAGAAAATCATCTCTGTGGCTTTGTGAACCGCTGGAACCCCAACGTGAACTGGTTTGTTGGAGGAGGAAGCATTCGGAACTCCCACTCCATTCTCCCGCAGGATCACACCTTCAAGAGTGAACTGGGTGAGCTGGGGACAAATGGAGTCCTTGTTCCAGGATAACTGTTTCTGCCATCTCTCTCTACATTGACCTGACTGTGGCTTGTCGACAGAGAAGGAGACAGAGAGAGGAGGGTGAGTAGGGACTGAGAGCCCTGGTGGAAGAGAAGAGTAAGCCGTGAGATAGAGGCAAACTGCAGACACGAGCTCTGTAACTAAGGAGAAGGCCACCCAGATAACGGCTTTTCTTCCCCTGTGACCTGGTCTTGCTATTTTCACATTTCCATATTATGCTTTACTTTCTTCTCTGTTTTCTGTTCAACATTTCTTATTTCTAAAGACAAGGCTGGAATAATCCTAGGTTACTTTTCACTAAAAGTAGATGGAGTGATGGGAATACGTTTTTAAGAACTTCCCTGGTGGCAGGGAGGGGAGCCAATAGTACTGATGGTCAGTCCTGAATGAGGTGAGCAATAGGGCCCCCTAGTGGCCAAGCGGGCTGGTTCTCTGCAGGGAAAATGGAGAGGAGAGGTTATCAGTGAGCAGTGGGCTGGAGGAGAAAGTCCCCACAGAGACAGGGCAAGGGCTTGCCTCCTTGTGAGTTATGGCAGCTCTCACCTGGACCTTGGTAGGCTTCATAAAAGCCTAGGTCTCCCTACAGTTGCAAAACATTCCAGTCATCAACTGCAAGTTCTTGTTGACCAGCTAGAAGATTCTGGTGACTGGCTTTCCATCAAGGACAGAATAGGAATGTTGGTTCTGCTGCAAACGGTAACATTTTCCCTTTCAGTCCTTTGCCATGCAGATATTGAGGTGATCTGCTCAGTCACAATAAATTGCTGATGATGACAGTGTGTCCCCTTCAGCCGCCTGAAGACATGGCAACTTTTTATGGTTCTTTACTTCATTCCTCAGTCACTGTAGTTTCTCTTCATGTCAATATTTTTAAGCACGTCCCCAACATTTTTTAAGTGTCCATCCTATGGCTTATCTTGGCTTTGGACAGTCTTCATTCTGTCCTTATTGTTCTCTTTGCTCCTGTTCTGTCTCCGTTATATCCAGAGTCTCAGATTCAGTTTCCCAAAGGGGCCAGGCAGATGGTATAAAGAGAGTGACATATGGGCTGGGTGAGGACAGTGGCAAACTAGAGAGCATGGACCACGTACAAAGAGTACTCAACTTCAATTAGTTGCCGCCATGCGAGAATGCAAGCCCAGGGAACCAGGTCTTTCGATTTTGCAAGATAATCAGCAAGGCATGGGTTTTATATGAAATTTTCCCAATTTTTAACTTGGTGAATATTCTCTTAAAAAACACCACAAGGCCAACCAAACACATCTTCAGGGCAGATCCAGTTAGCCAACTTCTACTTTGCAACCTTTTTTGTAAGTTCCTTTTCTTTTTTAACATGCCCAGGATTCTTAGAACAACATATTTATAAGTAACCATATATAAGAAAGGTTGGAGTCTCCTGTGGCTTACCTGTTTAAGACAAAGCCAACTTTGGATCTAGCATTTTCACTCATTCAACACTGTATTAGGTATGATTGGAAAAATGACGATTAAAATGTCAGGTCCTCTATGGCCCCTGCCCGGTTTCAAGGAACATACATTTGAGAAAGCGGAAAAGATTTCTACCACAAATGGATGTAAGACAAAGTAGTATGTGTCGAGTGCTTCCAAAAAAAGAAGAAAGGTGCTTGGTATTCAGCGACAAGAGGGATCACTTACTGTTTGGATGTTCTAGAAGACATGATGCGAGAAGTCAAGTGTATTTGAAGGATGGGCATGATTTGGACAGGCAGAGACAAGAGAGGCAGGAGCCATGATGCCTCTGGCAAGGGGTAGCAGCTGAGAGAGAGAGATGAGTGAGAAAACAGTGTGGGGGCAGTTCTAAAAGGCTTTGAATGCCAGGAAAGAGATTTTAACTTTATTCCATTGATGATGGGAGGCCATTGGAGGTCTTTGAGAAGAGAGAGTTGCAATCACAGCAGTGTGTTAGTTTGATTAACCAGATGGTGATTATCTCAGTAGATATAGGACTGAAAGGTAGAACAAGAGAACGAAAAATGCCCCAGAAACCATTTCTTTGGATATATCTATGGTCACTTACATAAGGAATTGAAATTAGAAAAAGACCAAAAAAGTATTCACTTCCTTCTTTTAAAAGTAAGGTTTAGCACTCTTGGAGATGACAAAAGATTTGGGTTTCCATATGTATATCCATATTTTGGTCCTAAAGACACACAGCCCATCTCTACTTGTGGCCATTGTAGGAACCACACGCTAATGAATGTTATGTGTAGAGTGAATGATAAGCTGTTATGACAGATTAATCCATGAATCTGAATGAGTATTTTAAATGACAGTTGGGTTAACTCAAAACAATAAAATGTTACTACCTCTTGAAACCTTTGTTTAAATGAATAAAACAACTAACAATGTCTTGGGGTTTCAAAAAGAAATGCCAGATGACATTTTCTTAATTATGGAAGTAGACTGATTCTGAGATTGTTTTTCTGCCATATTTTAAAATTCTAGCGCAAGGAATAGAGAGAATCTTGAAAGACAAATGCATTAAAATTACAATAATCCTTGGTGTCATTATCACAGAGGTACAAGCTTCAGTGTTAGACAACTGTTCCCAAATTACTTAAAAATTAGTTCCAAAGTCAGATCCTCTGGGTAACCAATGTCATGACCTAATAATTACTTGTTCAGTGCGTCATTTTTCATTCTCAATGATGGCAAGGACCAGGTGGCTTGGAGAACACGTATTTCTTGGGAGAGACAGCAGACCTGTGGACTAGTGTCAAATCATCCACTTGACTATGTTACCTGAGTATCATCTATTCTTTGAAGAATGCATCACCACTAGTTCTTCCTCACTCTCATTTGTGAGCACAGAACATTCTGACCATATTTGCATCAACAAGAGATAGAGAAGGAGGACTAGGCTAGAAGTCAGAAGGCTTGTGCTCCAGACCCAGTTAGTTATCAGAGCCCTGTATTACTTTGGGTGATCAGCAGACATTTGGTCCTGTCTAGAACATCCAGTAAGACATTTGGTCCATGCCATAAGGTCCTTGAAATTTGGTCCTCTCCAAAACATCCATAAGCATATTTGGTCCATGCCAAATGGTTTTGGACAGGATCAAATATCAAGGACCTTTGGCATCTACCAAATGTCTTATGGACCAGATATCTTATGGATGTTTTGGACAGGATCAAATATCAAGGACCTTTTGGCATGGACTAAATGTCTTATGGACATTTTGGATAGGACCAAATGTCCTGCAAGGCTTTGGGCAATCCCTTAACTTCTCAGGGTCTCCACTGACCTGTTTGCAAATAAGGAATTTGAATTCCATGATCCCTAAGATGGCTTTGAGTTCTAATATTTTACTATTCTCTCTTTACATAATACTGTACATCAAAATCTCCAAATTCACCACCCATTGAAATCTATTTCAAAAGTGCTTTCAAAAAGCAGTCAGGGCTTCCCTGGTGGCGCAGTGGTTGGGAGTCCGCCTGCCAATGCAGGGGACACGGGTTCGAGCCCTGGTCTGGGAAGATCCCACATGCTGCGGAGCAACTGGGCCTGTGAGCCACGGCTGCTGAGCCTGCGCTTCTGGAGCCTGTGCTCCGCAACAAGAGAGACCACGATAGTGAGGGGCCCGCGCACCGCGATGAAGAGTGGCCCCCACTTGCCACAACTAGAGAAAGCCCTCGCACAGAAACGAAGACCCAACACAGCCATAAATAAATAAATATTTAAAAAAAAAAAAAGCAATCAGATTCAATGCAATCCCTATCAAACTGCCAATGGTATTCTTCACGGAATTAGAACAAAAAATTTTACAATTCATATGGAAACACAAAAGACCCCTAATAGCCAAAGCAATCTTGAAAAAGAAAACGGAGTTGGAGGAATCAGGCTCCCCAACTTCGAACTATACCACAAAGCTACAGTAATCAAGACAGTATGGTACTGGCCCAAAAACAGAAATATAGATCAGTGGTACAAGATAGAATGCCCAGAGATAAACCCACGCACTATGGGCACCTAATTTACGACAAAGGAGGCGAGAACATACAATGGAGAAAAGACAGCCTCTTCAATAAGTGGTGCTGGGAAAACTGGACAGCTACATGTAAAAGAACAAAATTAGAACACCACTTAACACCATACACAAAAATAAACTCAAAATGGATTAAAGACTTAAATGTAAGACCAGACACTATAAAACTTAGAGGAAAACATAGGAAAAACACTCTTTGACATAAACCACAGCAAGATCTTTTTTGACCCACCTCCTAGAGTAACAGAAACAAAAACAAATGGGACTTAATTAAACTTAAAAGCTTTTGCACAGCAAAGGAAACCATAAACAAGACAAAAAGAAAACTCTCAGAATGGGAGAAAATATTTGCAAATGAATCAACAGACAAAGGATTAATCTCCAAAATATACAAACAGCTCATGGAGCTCAATATCAAAAAAACAAACAATCCAGTTAAAAAATGGGTGGAAGACCTAAGTAGACATTTCACCAAGGAAGACATACAGATGGCCAAGAGGCATATTGAAAGATGCTCAACGTCACTAATTATTAGAGAAATGCAAATCAAAACTACAATGAGGTATCACCTCACGCCGGTCAGAATGGTCTTTATCAAAAAATCTAGAAACAGTAAATGCTGGAAAGGGTGTGGTGAAAAGGGAACCCTCCTGCACTGTTGGTGGGAATGTAAATTGATACAATCAGTATGGAAAACAGTACGGAAGTTCCTTAAAAAACTAAAAACAGAACTACCATACGACCCAGCAATCCCACTACTGGGCATATACCCTGAGAAAACCGTAATTCAAAAAGAGACATGTACCACAATGTTCATTGCAGCTCTATTTACAATAGCCAGGACATGGAACCAACCTAAATGTCCATCGACAGATGAATGGATAAAGAAGATGTGGCATATATATACAATGGAATATTACTCAGCCATAAAAGGAAATGAAATTGAGTTATCTGTAGTGAGGTGGATGGACCTAGAGTCTGTCATACAGAGTGAAGTAAGTCAGAAAGAAAAAAACAAATACCGTATGGTAACGCATGTATATGGAATCTAAAAAAAAAAAAAATGGTACTGATGAACTTAGTTGCAGGGCAGGAATAAAAAGGTAGACATAGAAAATGGACTGGAGGACATGGGGTAGGAGGGCGAAGCTGGGGCAAAGTAAGAGTAGCATTGACATATATACACTACCAAATGGAAAATAGTTGGCTGGTGGGAAGCAGCAGCATAGCACAGGGAGATCGGCTCGGTGCTTTGCAATGACCTAGGGGGTGGGATAGGGAGAATGGGAGGGAGGCTTAAGAGGGAGGAGATATGTGGACATATGTATGCATGTGGCTGATTCGCTTTGTTGTGCAACAGAAACTAACACAGTATTGTGAAGCAATTATACTCCAATAGAGATCTATTTTAAAAAAAAAAGTGCTTTGGGTCCCTCCTGAGAACATATAAATACATTGCATTTGGCATTAGAAAAAAAGAAAAAGGAGGACTAAAGGGACTAAGGAATGGGAAAAAGAGGACCTGGCCTTTCTAATATCTCGACCAGGAGATTTTCTAATATCTATATCAAGAGATAGGCATGATGACATGGTCATCCCTGAGAAGCACAAAGACTTGGTAGTAGGGTGTATCACCCCTGCTGTAGGCACTCGCCTCTCTCCTCTCCCCTCCCTCTCTCCATCCCATCTCCTCCTCTCCATCTTTTCTATCTTTTCTCTTCTTCCTTGGCTATTTTAAAACACCTACCAAAGGCAGGCAGCTTTGCCCTCTAGCATTGTTTAGTCCCCTGACATCAATACCAAGGCCTAAAGAAGTCGTTGACCCTGAGCCTGAAGGGAAGGAATCTAGGAAGACTTTTATCTCCCTTCCAGCAAAGCATCTGATTATAGTCAGCCTAGTCAGAGCCTGAACATCAGAATGAGGCTTCTTCATTGATCACTCATTCATTCATTCAACAAACACATAATAAGCACTCTTTATAGGTCAGGTATTCTTGCATATCCTGGTGATAACAAAAACTGTCACTGACCTCAAAGAGATCACAGGAACCAATTCTTCCAAAGTGCTATTCCCTAGAATACCAGTACTTGAGTATAAAAGTCTTTATATGAGAGAAGAAGGGCTATATATATGATCAAATAAACTGTGGAAACCTGGAGCTAAAGAAAGCTAAACAGATTTATTTCAGGACTTCTCAGTGCCTTTAATATAGTTCTGTGTTAATGTATATTATGGCATTTCTCAAAGTGTTCAAATACTGAAATGCTATGTAAACATGCATAGTGATATATGATCAATAGAGGTATGAAATAAATGATATGGGATCATAGAGAAGTGAAAGACCACCTTGGTTTTGGGGTTCAGGGGAGGCTTTCTATAGGAAGTCATGTCAGAACTGGAATTTGACCTGATGGATAAGGAGAAGATAAGTGTAGCATATGCAGAGGTGTACAGGCATGAGAGTGGGTGGTTCCTTTGATGTCTGGGGAGTATTTGAGAATGCCAGCATGGAAGATGACGGCAGAGTAGGCCCTAGATCCTAGGTTATGTTTCTGCTTATGATCAGCAGGAATCTTGATTACTTACCTTCCACTCACTTCTTCCAGCTCTTCTCTGCTATTTCACTTCGACTTCTCTTCAACTTTTGGAGTGAGGTTTTGCCCAGTCAGTAGCCAAAGAGCCTTCTCATTCCCACCCAATACACACACACACACACACACACACACACTCACACACTCATTCATACTCCTCGCACATAGACTCCTATGTAAGACTTCCCCCCTGCATAGGACGGGGCTAAAAAAGATGGGTTCTAAAAATTCTAAAATGTTTTACTTGAAAAGCTCTGTGCTCATATGACTCAAAGGTTTGACCGAGATCACTCTTGGGGGAAAAAAAAACCTCCAATGCTCTAAACAAGAGAGAGGTTGCCTTCTTATTACATTTGCCTTCTACCAGGTATATTGATTTTCCCTGAGCTCCATCAGTTTGGGTGGCAAAGGAAAGATTAAATGGTTCAGATGTCTGCCTGCAGCAGCAGATTTGTCTCTATATAAACTCATCTCCTGTTCACTCCTTTCCTGGAAGCAGCTTATGCTTTTGCTTTCAGGTGAAAACTGGAGAAACAAACAGCAGGGGTGAGGGAAGCTGTGTGCCTGCTCAGAAACTTCAGAGCTGCAGAGCTGCTGAAGGAAGTCTTCCCCGGAGGCTCTGGCTTATGTGTTATAGAAAAGGGAACGGTGAATGTAATATCTGAAAAATATTATGTGGATATAAGTTTTCCTTCATTTGGCTGTGTGTTTTTAACAGCCCCAAACAGCGAGTCAAGAGTTTTCAAATGAGCACTGTGTCTCCAAATTCCTGTCTTATGGTGGAAATGACTACCGCAGTAAGATTGTGGTGGCATACTGAAAGGGATGCGATATTATGTTGCTTTTTCTTATTCAGTTTGGATTCATCACATATGGATTTTTTTTCCTTTGTTAATATTTTATGAAGTGAAACAAAATCCTTCAGGGGGTAACCTACTGACAGCTCAGATCATGACTGTCTCCTACCTGCCTTAGCAAAAAGAAGATAATTGCTGGAAAGATAATGAGGGAAATCTGTTTCTTTGCTGAGCTTTTAAAAATCAGGTATGCATATGGTGCCACCGTAGAAGGAGCTGAACAAAGTTTCAAAATGTAAAATAAGGTCAGAACTGTTTTATTCCATCAAAGACCATGAGATGGATGGATCATCTTTCCATAACTCATGACATTCTTTTCCCATTTCGGTTTGGGTTGAGTTCAAGCATCATCTTAACAGCACCTGTTCATTCTCTCTCTGCATTGATCCATTTGGTTCACTGCATAAGCACCCAGTAGGGGAGCAGCTTTATTAATTTTCTTACCATTGCCTTTGTGCAAGCTCTGCTGGATCTCCTTTCTCTGTCCTTGGGTGACTTTACCATGGCTTTCCAGGCACTTTCAAGTATTAACAAATAGCTTCATTTTCAAGGATTAAGTTCAGTCAAGTCAAAACTCCAATTTCTCCTCCAGTTCAAATTTTCCCCCAGACCAGACCACAGAGCAGCATCAGAGAAGGGATTGGGCTTTATTTCTTCATACTTCTTCCCTTTGCTCTTTTCTTCCTTTTTCCCCACTCACATTGCTGCTTCTAATTCCTCCAGGGTTGGGAAAGGTAGGATGCGGGTGGAACAGAAAGGGAAGGGAAGGCGACAAAAGGTTGTATGTGACCAGTGCTGTTTAATCTGGAGTCGATGCCCTTCACACTGCAGGTGGCCAGATGCTGGCCATTTCTCTCACAGCCAGTGACAAAAATGATGCACTCTCTGCCTGGCCATCTATGAATCCCCCTTAGTGCCTGCCACTAGGTACACCATACCAGCACCTTTCTTTCTTTCTTTTTTTTTTTTTAACATCACCAGCCCCTTTCTGTTGGGGTTAACACCCTGCATGCAGTCCCTTTGAGAAGAGTTGTTTAAGGTGCTCTAGCCCAGCTACCTTCTGAGTTGCCCACTTGGGCTTAGGGAAAACTCAAATCTTTGCCCCATCAACCTCTGGAAGTACAGCTCACTGGCAACAAAAATCCTTTCTCTCCCTTCTGCCCTCACAGGCCCCTACAACCTCTAGCTGCATGCAGTCAAGAGTCAGGCCCCAGCCTCTGTACCCCACAAACTCCAGTTACCACTGATCAAATTCTCCCATTAACTCTGCCACACTCCTCTCAAGGCCCAAGGCAGTCACAGAACCCAGGAACTTGCAAGCATGGGTGGGGATGAAATTAGATGGTAGTTTCCCTCCCCCATCCTCTCTACAAGTGGTTCCCTGAAGCCCCCTCCCTTGGATCAAGGTAAGAAAGGGGAAGCAATCTCCACCCATTCCCTTGGGGGGGCCAAAATGAAACACATGGCAGGTGAGCTCTGTGACAACTCTCTTCAAAGGAACTCTTTCTCCAGTCTCTCTGATCCCTCCTTGGCCTTCTCATATATACAGGCTGGCAGGGGGTGGTGGTGAGATGGGCTATTCTGGTAGAGCTGGCTTAGATTCCAGGTCTGCCACAAGGTAGCACATCCAACAGGGATGGTCTAACACCACTCTGTAGAAAGTAGAGGGACTTGTCCCCCATCGTTCTTGGCACTGAGGTCTTAGGAGAAACTAGGAGAAGTTCCACTTCAATCTGACTCTACTATAGAGTCAGACTCTATCATAGTAAAACTTACCCAAACCCTTAGAACTAAAGGTTCAGCAGATGACTGTCAGATCCGTAGACTGGAGAGCGGGCATGATAACTTGCTGTCTTTGGGTGCTGTCTCCTCACGATGGCAGCAGACCAGCTGGCATACGTTCCTTCAAGTTTTCTCCCTTACCCGGGAGACAGCTTGTCCAGACAACCACGACACAGATGCAGACGTCGCAACTGGAACACAAATGTGGCCAACGGGACCAAATCATAGATGAGTCAGAGGACGCCATTGGCATCACAGCCAAGCCAAGGGCAATCTCTGTGGAATGCTGGTTAGCCAGACTGTTTGAAAATAAAAGTTCAGGAGCTGCCCTCAAAGTTCTTTTCCTAATTCAAGGGAAAATGGCTGACTACCAGTGGGCCACTGGTTCCACAACAAAAGTTGAGCTAGTACAGAGGACTGCTGCAAGAAAGGAAGAAAGTCCTCTTCAGAAGCAAGTGTACATGTGCCGTTATCGCAGGCATTATGCCAGAGGGGCCTGAGCTTTGGCTGGCATCACCGAGAGTTTTGATCTTTCAACAGGATCCCCAATGATTTGGTTGATTTTAGGATCCTTTCCACCTAAGATCTATCTATACCTAGTTTCATCTACTCAGACTTAAAGGATCTGATAAAAGTTGCTTCTTCTAGAGATTCTGCCAGCTCTAGAACCCTGGACCAGATAGGAAGGTTGGCCTCATTGAGCTGGGCAGGAAAATTCTCATAATATCAGACACTAGACATAATTTCCCAAGGACTCCAGGCTACCTTCTTCATTCCCCTTGGAAGGGTACACAAAACAGTGCCTGCACACTCCCCCCAACCATTGGCTCCTCTTCCTCAGAGCAGATTGTACCCAATGACACACACTCAGCCTGGGCTGGTGGTCATTTCTCTGGCCCAGCCCCCTGGGGCAGACACCTGGTGATTTCTGAATCATCCCCACCCTTTCAACTGAGATAATAAACTTCTGATGAGCTACCTTTTATGTCTTAGTGAAAAACAGTCTTACTCAGTCAGTAAATAATACCCAACTTGGCAACAAATGAATGATGGAGAGGAAAGGGAGGGGCAACAGAATGTGGTCTAGTCTAGTGGTTCCATATGAGACTTGGTGTCAGCAGTCCTGGTCTGATTCCCAGCAGGCTCTCTGACTCACTTTGAGCAGGTCACATTGTGTTTGCTGTTTTTTTGCATCAGGAATGGGATTGTGGCTCACTTGGCCTAGTGTCTTGTGCATGGGCACAAGGCACTTAACTGCAAATTCAGGGGTTAAAATACTGTCCACCCAGGAGGTGAGTGAGTAGCCTTTAAAGAACACTGTCAGATATCTGTCAACTGTGAGGAAGATACATTCATAATGGGATGGAGTGTGAGACATTGCTCCTAAACAGAGTTATCGTGTACTCCGGAAGTAGAATGAATAATTTCTAGTGGATTTGTGAGGTCTCCTAGATTTACTGAGAGTCTCGTGGAGCCTTTGGAGGTGCCCCTCACTCTGGGTAGACTGATTTCCTGCTTCATGGCTGTGGCAGTTTGGGTCCTCCGAGAAGCAGACACTAAGCTGGGATTAGGTGGAAAGAGACTTATTGAGGGAAATGGCTGGGAAGCATAAGTGGGGAGAGAGCTGGAGGAGCTGGGGCCCAGGACCATGTGTCCATTAGGCAGAGAAGTCCCAGTGCCTAGGAGACCTGACATTTTTAGGAATCCATGAGCATGTTTTAATTTGATTTATTTTAAAATCAGAGGGAAAAAATGAATGTCATAATAACAAATATTATAATAGGTCTGGCCTAGATCATATTCATCTTTATATGAATGCAATTATAAAATATAATTTTAATATATTTTGTGGAGAAAGGGGTCTGGAGCAGCAAAAGCGCCTAGGGCCCCAACAGAAGTCCTAACGCGGCCTGGGTGGGGAGAGCCTTCAGCACAGGATGGAAGGCTAACACCTGTGAAAGAGGGCGGCCAGGCTGATGGGGAGTTGCCGAAGAGCCCCTGTCAGGCAGAATGGCCTTGCCCTGGTACCCCTGCTCTGCTTGGTCATCAGCCGAGGACAGCCCGGTGTGGCATGGCCTTGGCACCCATTGCTGTTATGGATCCAAAGGTGAAGCAGCTGGACGCTGAATGAAGAGTACGTCAGGAGCCCGCCAGCATGGCCCCGCAGTGACGTATCAAGGAAACAAAGCATGACAGCTCCTCTACCCTGTCTCCCTGGCTGGATATCTTGGAAAGAGATTGTTTCACCGATTAGACAAATTACAAAGGGCATAAAAACCTGCTCTCTGCCTTTGACACTCACATGCGTTCTCAGTGAGCAAAGGCGTGTTACAGGGCTAGCTGGTCACACACGTTCTGCATTAGTCGGGGCTACCTGGCCACCAGCAGTGCTTTAGAGGACACCCGAGCTTAGGAGGGGGGTTCATGGCCCTGCTTCCTTATCAGAGGTTCTTGGATTCTGCTCAGCCTGACATTCTGATTCTTCCTTTAAAATCCCTCCCCAGGGGTGGCCAATTGGGAGCCCATCAGCTGTTTCCAGTCTTGCAGATATGTTTATTTGGCACACACAAAATTTTAAAAATTATGGTGGGAGGTGTTATGGGTTGAATTATATTTCCTCAAAATTCATATGTTGAAGTCCTAACCCACAGAAATTCAGAATGTGACCTATTTGGAAATGTGGTCATTACAGATGTAATTGGTTAAGATGAGGTCATACTAAAGTAGGGTGGGCCCCAAGTCCAATATGACTGGTGTCTTTATGAAAAGGGGAAATTTGGACACAGAAAGATACATGCATAGAAAGGAGAATACCATGTGAACATGAAGGCAGAGATCAATCCGTCAGTGTCAAAGAGTGCCAATGCCAAAGAAGCTAGGAGAGAGAGGCATAGAATAAGGTCTCCCTCACAGTCATCAGAGGGAACTAATTTTTCTCATACATTGACCTTGGACTTCTAGCCTCCTGAAGTGTGGAACAGCAAGTCTCTTTAGTTTCAGCCACTCAGTTTGTGGTGCTCTGTTATGGTAACCCTAGCAAACTAATAGAGGTATCATTTTTAAATGAATGGATTTGCCAGAAAAATCTGGATTTTGAGTTTCAATGGGAAAAGCTTGCAGCACCTGGCTGGATGTCAGGGCATCAGCTGGAAGTAGAGGGATGGGCTCTCAGGGAGGAACACAGGTCCAGGCACGGGGCTGGCGCCCCTTACCACCAGCTGGTTGTTGCAGCCCGAGGCTATGGACCCAGCACTATCAGATTTTCTGATTTTTTTCAGAGAAGCCTAATTTCTGCTTCTCGTTGCTGGTAAAATGTGATTTCCAGTGCTGGCCGCTAACCCATCACTCTGTTTTCTCCCTGACCCACTCCACTTCAATCATATACTTGATCTGGCTGGTTGCTCTCATCATCTGAGTCTGTGATTTCTGTTTATTCACAGTTGCATGGCTTGGCAAGATGATCAGACAATTCTCTTTAAGCAAGGGAGAATTTTTTAGAGGGGTTGAACAATTTGCTACCAGGAGAAAATGAGCTTTAATTTATCCACCTTTCTCCTCTGCCATGTTGCAGTGAGGATCTTTCTGAGACCGTGTATGTGTTTTGAATCACCATTTGCTGAGGGCCTACTACATACTAGGCAGTGTGCTAGATGCAAAGTAAGTCTCCAGTGTGTGAATGCATATATTCTTCCTAATATCCTTACTGCTATTTTGCTGAGGATAAAAGGAATGATTATAAACCTGTCACCATGTAATAAAAGCAAAGACATTAAGCTGTAATTGTTCTGAGCTTGTAAATAGAAAGGCCGTTCTGTCAAAGCTACATTGCTATTACTCCTCTGTCACTGCAGCTCAAATAAATTTAGACAAAATTGCTGGCAATAATAGTACCATACTGGGGAAAGCATGGTACTAAGAACATTAATGGCATAGCTTTACTTCATTATAATCATGTTAGAAAATTACAATGTGCCAGGCACATGCTAACCACTTCACATACATAATCTCATTTAATACTCAGATCAACCGTATGAGAGAAATATTTGATTCTTATTCTAGAGATCAGGAAATTGAAGCCCAGAGATATTCAGTGACTTACTCAAAGTCCCAGGGATGGTAAGATATAGAGCAGGATTCGAAGTCAGTTCTTTTAATGTCCAATCCAAGCTCTCCCCATTCTGCCTCACAGTTTCTCTCTTTCACCAAAATGCCTCTAATGCAGTCAGCCTTTGGGTCCAGAGCCCACCAAAGCCTTGCCACGACTGGGGTCCCAAGTTCAACTTCCCAAATCCTAACCCTGTCAACAGTGTTGACTGACCTACATGTTCTATTAAAGAGATACAAATTGTCATCTAGTTTGAATTCATATTAGTTTCACTCAAAGAACACACAGCGACATTTTGTGTACGTGGGAAAGATGTACAGGAGGGTCACTGCGATTTTAAGAACAGATGGTATGTTTGGTATGCTCTTAGAAACCGTACAACTCAAAGAAGTCTTGTTGGAGGGGGACTTCTGGGGTAATGTCCTGCTTTTTTTTTTCACAGCTGTGTTCAGCTTGTAAAAATTCAAACACTTTACAGATGACACATCGACGTTTCTATATGTATGTTTTACTTCAATCAAAATTAAGGGGAAGAAAACGAATGGTGCTTATCTTGTATTAAGCAGAGCACAGTGAACTCCACTATTTATCTCCAAGCTGCAACATTCATCAACCCGTGGCCAAACTTCTTTCCTCAATAACTCATTCGCTTCCTCTCCTCCACTCCCACTGGATTATTTTGAAGTAAATCCCAGATCATGTAGTTGTATCTGAGAATCCGCCCGCCTGTCTTAGGCTGTCTTCTCTGTGTGATTTCAGGCCACTACATGTATGTGGACTCGGTTTACGTCAAGCACTACCAGGAGGTGGCACAGCTAATCTCCCCAATGACCACGGCCCCCATGTCTGGCTGCTTGTTGTTTTATTACCAACTCCAGCAGGGGAATGACAACGTCTTCTCCGTGTATTCGAGGGATGCGGCCGGCCTGTATGAGGAGATCTGGAAAACGGGCAATCCAGGGAATGCTGACTGGAACCTCGCTGAGGTGGAGTTCAGTGCCCCGTACCCCATGGAGGTAGGTGTGCCAGGTGTGCCCTGGCCTGGCCGCTCTACAGGGGTGCCACCCACACCCAGGCGTGGAATTCAAGAGATACTGCAGTCTCACACTCATTCTTTCTTTTCCGCTGTGTCTCAGACTTAATCTTCCTTTTCCCTTCCTTGGCCTTTTCCACTTTTCTCCCTTCCTCTTTATTCCCTCTGCCTTCCTCCTTTATCACTTCATTTTCTAGAAAGAGTCTTCTTTAATAAGGACAACTATGGGACAGCCAGTCAACCAACTAGATATCTTGGGCACACTCTCCCTCTGAACCTTGCACCATGGTCACGTGAGTTCAGAAGAGGAGATCAGTGAAATGCCTTCTACGTGAAACTCCCTCTTGAACTTCCATTCCTGACAGCAACTGAAGGTTTCCCTTACTTGAGGGAATACTCTCTCTAAATTAAAAAAAAAAAAAAAAGACTTATTTTCTTCTTTTCTCCTTTACAGTATAAATAATGTCATAAAAGTCAGAAATAAACTTACGATTGTGGCCCTAATTTGAAACAAGCCTTGGGGGCCTATAAAGTTTTTTAACTTTTTATGGTTTAAAACTCTTTATAGCTACATTAGTGGTAAATGTCCAGTGCAGAAGAATTAGAAAATTCAGAGAGGCAAATCAAACGAAAACACCCTATGCCAGCCCTGCAAATATAAGAGCTACTAACATTTTGGTGTTTATCCGTGCAGACCTCTTTTCAAAGCACATATATTAATACATATCTATGTATGTGTCTGTTGGATGGTCCAGTACTGATGACCATTCAACAAAGTAGATGAAATTATCCCCATATTACAGATGAAAGAGGAGGAGATGGAGAGTGCAAGAAGTCTGACGTTTTGTTCTGGGTCACACTGCTGGTGCGTGCCAGGGCACTGAGAAAAGTTCCTACTTTAAATCTGACCTAAATTTGAAGCAAGAGGGCCAGCTCTGTCCGGGGACCCCTAGGACCTCTAGAGTCAGTGGGTGCAACATTGTGGTTGCAGATCTGGAACTCTAAGGAGAGTCTTAGTTCCCACGGGTTTTAACGTCTCCTGCTTTCACTTTGCGCTTTTTGCAATATCTTCCCTAGTTCCGTTTAGAGTGCAAAAGAAGCCGATTATCCTCTGGATGCTTTTCAGTGGTGCCATCTGCTCACCTGATGTGGAGCTCCAGTGAGTGTTGGGCTTGAGTCTCAGTTTCTGATGTGTCCTGCCCAGTGCCTGCCACTCCCCTTCCCTCTTCCCATCCCCCTCCTTCCCCCAAACAGCCCCAGAGAGGGGCCTGTCGCAGTATGTGTGCTATTTCCTTTCCCAAACTCTAACCAGGGCTTGATTGGCTCTTGCAGCCCAGTGGAAAATTTTCTGTGAGTTTGGGTTACAAGGAGGAAAAGAAATACACATACTGCTTCAGAAAATTTTCCTTCAATTAAAGTCAATGAGTCACACGCACAGTGAAGGCATTGTCTTAGCAAATTCCTTTCATCCAACCGTAAACTCTGGGGCAACGTTTATACGAGTGAGACTTTGCTGAATTTTCTTTTTAATCAATGCTTGAAAAGTTACAATGTCTGTTTACTGCTTAAGTTCACTACTAAACTTCAATACCTATCCTTTTGGGTCACACGTGTGTGATTTTGCCCTAGCAGTTGGGACTCATTACGGCCAGGGTTATTTGCTCTTGGTAATTGCGGGGGGGGCGGGGAAGAAACTTATCCTGTGGAAATCAGCGAATTTAAGGTCCCCATATTCTCAAATGAATTTTTAAAAGGAAAACAAACATTTGAGACCCTCATTCTGAACAAGAGAGAACATAATGGCACAGAGGTTGTGATTTGCAAATTATGATCGGAAATATTCTTATTCCCCCTTACTGTTCAGTAAGATCACATTCTGTCGTTGGCTTTATCAGCTGGCACCTTGAAAACGAAATGTCACAGACTGTGTTGAGTCTGTAAACTTAATTAGCCCCTCCTCATTCGTCCACATCTGTTTCCTTGGTTCTCAGCCCTTCCTGTATTGCCAGAGACAAGCTTCCAGGGCCCCTCTTAAATTTTGCAGAGGCCAGGTGTCTAAGGACCATTGTTGTTAAGCCGAAAGGGACCATCTCGTCCAAACTCTTTTTTTAAAAATTAAGAAATTGAGACCTAGAGTGGAGAAGGGACAAGCTGGAGTTAGTTAGTGGCTAACTAGCCTCAAACATGAATGTGAGTTCAGGAGCGGGTGTCACCCAGGAGGAAGAGGCATGGATTTAGTTCAGAGCTCGTTATGCACCTGACTCCATGCTAGGATCTGTATATACAGCATCTCATTTAATGGCATCTACAGTTCTACAAGGTAGGTGTTATAATGCCTATTTTATAACTAAGAAAAGCGAGGTCCCAAGAGGGTTAGCTATGTACCCAAGGTCACCTAGTTGGTAAGTGACAGAAATGGGATTTGAACTCTGGTCTATCTGCTGCCAAGACACCATTCTCTTTAGAAGAGGTTGAAGTCTAGACGCCTATGGGTCAAATCTAGCCTATGATGATTTGCCTAGCTGCTGTAGTGGTGTATGTTTGTTTCTTTGTTTTTGTTTTGCATGTTTGTTTTAGTTTTTGAATTAATTGCTAACATTGAAAAATCCAAAGATTTCAAATAAAAATCTAGAGATCCAGGTCCTCTTGACAGTTTGGTTAACAATTTAGGTTGTTAGTCCTAAATTCCCACACATCAGCAATTGACAAATCTGGGTAGCAGCTGCCCCCTTTAGATGAGACTTGCTCCCCATTTCACACCCTTTCCTGCTGCATCAGACCAAACCCATGTCACACATTTATGTTACCTGCCTGGCCCGGGTGGGCACTTGAGTTTCCACCCCTGCTCAACACTGTATCTTCTCATGTTATCAATGCAGCAGAGTGGACTGCATACTTGGGTAGTTTTCCCAACACAGGTGAGTGCTGTGCTCACCACACCTGATCCCCACGGTCACAGCAGAAAGTCATCCACTGAACTCAAAGTTACAGTTGGTGGCAGAGAAGAGAGTATAACTAAAGGGGGCTGAACTCATTAACAACCCTGTGTTCTCTTTAACCATTTGAGCATGCCAGGATGTGCTGAAATCCTAATATCCGTACATAGGATTTCTGGGCCTGATTCTGACTTAGGCATCAGGAAATCATCTCTGCATCTTTGTCCAGATGGACATGGAATTTTATGTATGAAAAAGGGAAAGGACCTTGGAGGGGCCTAGGTCTCTGTGAAGGGCAGCGGCAAAATTAGCCTGCCTTCTGCAAGCAGGCTGTTGTTTCTTTAATTGAAGTTCATAATGCAAATTGTCAATTCTGTAGTTCTATCAGAAAGTGATACAGGTACTTTGACACTCAAGAGGCAGGATGGGGCGGTGGGGGGGAGTCCACCAATAAAATGCAACTTAGGGCTTAGTATTCACTCTCCCCAAAAGAAAACTGTGGGTTAAGGAGGGAGCTGCCCAAATGCCTATACACCTGGCTGGATTGACACACCATTTTAAATCATAGTTACAAGCACTTAAGCCTAAAAGAAAATATGTAAACATGTAGCAATATGTCATTCTCCTCTGCAGGTTATTTTTGAAGTTGCCTTCAATGGTCCCAAAGGAGGGTATGTTGCCCTGGATGATATTTCTTTCTCTCCTGTTCCCTGCCAAAATCAGACAGGTAAGCATTCTCTTTTTCTTCTTCCTCACATCTGGAATTTTCCTTTCTCAACAGATGCCTGTGGTCAAGACTTGCTTTAATTCCTTCTAATTTCCCTACCTTTTCCTCTTATCCTTAAAAATTATTTAACCGAATAGTCATTTTTCTGGCATATTACTCTTTTTTTCTCTCACAGAGTGAATCTAATTTTTCTGATACCAGAGGTCAGTTGTCATGGGTTAAGAAGCTTTTATCTTCTCTACCTACTAAGACATTAAAATTAAATAATGCTAACTCACTCCCACTCCATCTTTCTCTTTAAAGGGTAACTTGGGTCCATAGACAGGTGGCTGAGTAGGTGGAAAAAACTCTCAAAATCTACTGAGTAGAATTATAAAAACTTTCTAATTTTATGAATCTAATTTTTAAATGTCCTCCTGTTTAAAGATGTTAGTATTTGGTATACATCTCTATGATGGCTTTTGGCCTCAGAATATATACTCAATTTAATCTCTCTAAGTGAACCCTCACATTATTTTATCATGGCCAATTTTGTTTCCATAAACTTGGTGTTTGGGAAAAAGAGGAAATTTTTACTTTCTGGGAAAATAGGTAAACAAATTTATTCAAAGTGAATTAGAAAACAAATGTTTTAGAATAAGAAGAGTGACACTATATTAATGATAACCCAGATACATGCAATCGACCTTAACTTTTAGTGAATTTGTTTCCTTGGGATGCCCCAGGGAGACACTGTGGTCATCCGTCTTATTAAGGAGCCCTCATTCTGGGTTTTGGAGTGTGGGAAGTAAATTTTTGAACTTGGCCTTGGTAGTCCAACTTTCACTTAAGATAGAGTTAGTCTCTAATTTAATATGGTTTCAAATATATATTCTATAAGCAAGGGAACTGAGAAAGAATATTTTCTACTCAAGCTAAACTGTTACCCTCAAATTACAGAGAAACTTGCTAATTAGCTAAAACCAAATATTATTTTTGACTAATTCTAATTTTAAAAAAAAAAAAAAACTAGTGAAACAGATAGAACCAGACTGGATTTACATACTTATATTTTTTCATTAAAATGATTTAATCCAGCTGTAATCAAAAATTAAAAGAGTCTCTAAATTTGACAGAACACAGAAAGCAAAATTGTTTTACTTCTCTAAATCTGTTTACTCCCTAATTCCATCAGTTAATATTCCAGTGACGTTAATAGTAGTTTTACAACATCTTTGTGATTACTTCCAGAAAGTTTGTCTTCTCAGTCACTGGGCACTTACACTGAACTTTTTTTTTATATTTCCAAGTTATACATATGGGAGAAGAGGTATTTATTCAGCATCTCTACTGGGTAGCAGGTGGGGTGAAGCAGCAGCTGGAAGGTGATAGAATCTACTGGGCCACCTTAGAAGGAATGTTTAGAAACGTTCTCCCCTTTAAAAATGTATAGAATATATGTGAGCTCTTTCCTACTGACTGGTGAAAAGAAAAGAAAGATTCCAGCAAAATAAGGACGGCTTATTAAGAGAGTTGGTGACCCTTCAGTCTGTAAAATCCAGCCCAGACCCTCCCTCCATAAGGACCACCGGGGATTCACATTCTTATATAAAGTTAACCAAGGTTCTGTATTGGTCTTCAGAACTTCCCAACATACCAACTTTGCTTTAAAATGGTTTAATTACATGATCAAAGTGTTATGCTTGAGAGCCAGCCTTTTGGATTCACATCCCTACTCTGCCATTTACAAGCTGTGTAACCTTTGTTAATTAACCTCTCTGAGACTCTGTTTCCACCTTTATGGGACAGGGATGGAAGAATTTGTTTCATAGAGTTGTCCGGGTGAATGATGAGTTTATAATGTCTGTGACAGCCTTAGCAGAGTATGGCACACAGAAAATGCTTAGTCATGAGACCTAATATTATTTACTTAATTTTCAAAATGTTCCCATCCATTCCTCTAGAGAACAGGGGGTCAGATTGAAACCAAAGAGAACCAGCAAAGGGCACTGCTTTGATGAATATGTAAGCTGGAGCCTGCTTTATGCCCTTCATTAAGCAGCTGTGGGCCAGATTCTGAGTCTCAGAAGCTGAACCCTCTGGTTTTCATACTTCCTCTTGCATTTCACAAATAGTTTATGGCCTTCTGTTTCGAAACAGGTGCCAACATTTTTTTCTTTATCTTGGTTAGCTTCAGACTTGTTGTCTCTGCTTTTCCCAGCTGGATCTGGCGGTTTCTTCCTTCATCTCCCTAGTAGGCTGAGACAGGAATTATTTCAACATATGAAGCATCTTGTTCCCACCATCTGGTTGCTCTTACAGTTAATCCAGTTTCCCAGACCTGAGACCCATCTCAGAGTTGCAGGTATTAAGCACCAGTGGCTTGTCACCGCACCACACCCCCACCCCAAATATTCCCCCAGGATGCTTCCAGAGGACAGTGAGACCTCACCCCATTCCCCCCAACTTGAGTTACCACACTTCCCTTTCCAAGCCTTTTCCACCCACAAACTCCCCATCTACTGCCACATTTGGCCTAGAATCTAGATCATAGGAATAAGCTCTCCTCTTAGTCTGTAAGTCCTTGAATGCCTAACAGCTGATTCCATTCACTTCTAGGAATCCTGCCTTAACGCCCAACTCCCAAACTGAGCGTTCCAGGCTCAGACCTAACTTCCTCTCTGGGCTTGGGTTTGCCCCACACCCAGGCCAGGGTCTGGGAGGATCCTGACACTCATGGATATACATCTGAAAGGATGTCTACCTGGGCCTAAGTCCCAATATTGACCATTGATCAACAACACGCTGCCCAGACCTCTTGTCTAATTGGAAACCTGGCTCCAGTTGTTGCCTAGGTTACAGCCAAAGGTGTCAGAGTCTTCCTTAGCTCAGAGGCCCTCAAAGATCTCCATGGCCTGAGCAGTGGCCCAGTCCTGCTCCATCACGATTCCTCAGTCTGCTGCTAGTTCCCACTCACCCTCTTCCCTCGCCAGCCTTGAGCTGTCCCAGCTTGCTTTTGGACTGGCTTGTGCTAAAATAAGAACTACTGTGCAAGTGTAGCAGCCTAAAGAGCACCACACCCAAAGTCTCTCTAGCACTACAGGGGCTGATAAGCCTCTTAGATCTCGAGGACTGATACTGAGTTCATCTCCATGAACTCTATGAAGCAGAGGAAAAGATGAGAAATGCTCCCAACCATTCTTCTCAAACTGCAACACCCTCTACCTGCTTAGTTTATCTTCAGAGCCTCCTGATTCTAAAAAGTTCAAATGTCAGAAATCAAGTAATAAACTAAATCGTACATTATGATGCTCAGAGAGACTTTATTTCTTTTTTTGGATGGGGCGGGGATGATCAGCTGATGCTCAGGGACTTCCAATTGCCTCTGATTCCTCCCTATGCTTCAAATATGTCATTAACACTCCCCAAATATAATTGTGATTGCCACTTGACTCATGCTTCTGAAACAAGCCTGAAGCAAAGGCTCTTCATTCACCCCAGATCTTTGGGGAGCTCATTTTAAGCTCACACATAGGCCCTCTGGCCTCATCTTCAGTAATTAGATACTATCTCATGCTAGAAGAAGCATTCTAGGTGAAAAAGATTTAGGCTTTGAGTTATGCTTTTGAGGTTTTCTTTTTATCAGACCTTCTTAGGACCCCAGAAAAATCCATTGCTCAGACTAAGTGTTTAGCAAAAGAATATAATTGCATCCTCAGAAAAATCTTCTCCGTGTGACTCAGTTTGTCACTATGGAGACAACAGAGCCTTGCTTACTTTCAAGTTTTAATACCACCTCTCACCCCCTCCCACACACCTAGGAAATGGGGTATGGTTCTCTTGTGGATGCCCAGGTGTATATTCCTTAGGATGTATTCCTGATGAAAAATTTCACTGACCTTCCGTTCTCTTTATGCATGGCTTTTGGGAGTGTCACACCATTTTCTGAGCTAGATGGCCATCTGTGGATCTGAATTCCCATCTGCTTTTTCATTACCAGGTGGCAGAGGGGTGACCAAGACTGGAGACCATAGTGGGGTTTCCCATGGGCTCAAATCTCCATGGGGGGATGTCAAAGGATCCTTGTTTGTATGACATCATATTCATTTTCAAATGAATATCTTCATGACTTTATCTTCGCAGCTTAAAGAGTCACCTTGATGCCGACAGAGTCAGACAGAGCAGTGTGTGGGTTAACCCACCAGTCTCAGAGCACTGAGAATTCTCTTCCTTTCCTCCTATCTGGCTCATCCGGGGCCTCTCCTTGTACACTTGCTAGAAACGTTTTCTTCCTGTTCTCTCTTTGTAATGTGGTGCTAGTCACTTTTCTTTTTAATTTAGCATTTTAAAACTCTTCAGTATCATTTTAAACTCAGACAAAATTTGCAAGAATATGATAAAGAACTCCTGTATGCTCTTTACCCAGACCTACAAACGTTTAACGTTTTGCCACGTTTGTTTTATCAACCATTTAAGAGTAGGTTGCAGATATTATGTCCCTTCACCATTAAATACTTCAATGGGTATTTTCTAAAACCAAAGACATCCTCCAACATGCTATGGAATAATTATAAAGTTCAGGAAACTTAACACTGATACAATATTATCAATTAACCTATAGTCCATATACTAATTTCACCAATTGCGCCAATAAAGTCTTCTATAGGTATTTGTTTTTCTGGACCAAGATGGAATCTTGGACCCCTTGTAGCATTTGGTTGTCATGTGTCTTTCATCCTCTTTATCCGGGCCAGCTCCTCGGCCCAATGGAATGTTTTCTTACTTTGAAACTTGACAAATTGAGTCTTTGTTCCTAAACAGCTTTCTGTTTCATCAGATCCCTGCACCTAGAACTCAAGTGTTTCTCTAGAGATGATTTTCCGCTTATTCAAAACAGTGCTGTCTCTGGCCCTAAAAGGTTAGACCAGTGTATGTCAGTGTGCAGAACAAGATTACACTTGGCTGCACTGAATGTGTCCCAAACCGCTGCAGTCACATCTCCTCTGGACACAGAGGGCAATCTGAACAGTGAGGTTTACAATTACTTGTTGCTAGGACCACATCATTCTTGAAAGAGCAGAAATCTTTTATGTTCCCTTTCCTCCAGGCAATCTGGGATGAGGTGATGTTTATAGACCAGAGTAAGTGACACCAGAACTCAGCAAAAGCCAAAAAAATAGCAGAACGGGTGACAGAATTGGTGACTGTTTGAGCAGTGTGATTTATACTGAGTAATGATTCTCTTCCAGCAGATCAGCTCCTACTACTAATGTTCATTATAAATAGACAGTGGCTGTGCTTCTGACACAGAGATTGATCAACAAAGGAAAATTATTTCTAGAAAATATTATTTCTAAAATATCTGTCAGAAAGAAATTAAGAATTCTATAAAATCCTTACTTTTTCTCTTTTTAATTTTGTATGAATGAATTTTAAATTGTGAAGAAGTATGTGAATAAATGCTCTCAGTCTTTACATCAAGAAAGGAAATTTCTTTTGAAGTTTGGTACTTCATTTTTATAGAGAATGTGAACAGAGCTCCTTCTTTCCATCCCTTTAGGGAGGAAAAGAACAATTGTCCTGTCATGCTGAAATGTGGATTTGATGCTAACCTGTCAGCATGCCACTAGGGTAAAAATATTTTTGTTGTGTGTTACTTCTCTGAGCTCCCCTGGTACAAATGTGCACATATTTGTCAATCAGTTAATGTAGTCCTTTGAGATCCTTGGGTATGGCTCACTTTAACTTTGATTCTCCTTTGCTCAGAGCGTCCTTTTAGTGCCGTAGAAGCAAGCTGCAATTTTGAGGAAGATCTCTGCAACTTTTACCAAGACAAAGAAGGTCCAGGCTGGACCCGAGTGAAAGTAAAACCAAACATGTATCGGGCGGGAGACCACACTTCAGGCTTAGGTAAATCAGTCTGTTGTGTGGGATGTCATGTTGAGGGTTGGGAGCGGGTAGTATTCATCTCCATTAGCCAGCCATTCTCACCAGGACACCAGCTTGAAAAAGGGAGGTGGGTGTGGGAGCAGCTGTGAAGAAGCAAATACAATAGGTAACCTTGTGTCTGGCCATTTTTCAAAACTGGAATTCAAGTTGCTTTGCTAGCAGAAGTATTTACCAGTGAATTAAATAGTCAAACCTTTGGAAATTATCTTGCTCTTCACTTTAGGTGGAGAAGTACCTTTAAAAAGCTATTAGATTCCAATTATATGAAACATCCAGAAGAGGCAAAGCCATAGAAACAGAAAGCAGATTAGTGGTTGCCAGGAGCTGGGGAGGGGGGATGGGGAGTGACTGTTTAATGGGTATAGAGTTTCCTTTTGAGGTGATGAAAATATTCTGGAAGTAGATAGTGGTGGCAGTGCAGCATTGTGAAAGTACTAAATGCCACTGAATTGTACGCTTTAAAATGGTTAAAATGGTAAATTTTATGTTATGTGTGTTTTATTGCAATAAATAATATATAGTGGGGCATGAAAGCTATCACAGCTGTTGGGAAATTTTGGATGGACCTACAAGGAGCTCTTAGAAATCAGTCTGAGTTCCCCTTATGTGAGGATGACCTATCTCGGTAAAGGGAGCCCTTGTGAAGCCCACTCCAGTAGAGACTGGTGGAAAGAGCTTATTCTCAAGGGGTTAGTGTCTAATTCATTTATTCAACAATTATTTATGTACTGGGCACGGGGGTGACTTAACAGAAAGCTGATGAAGCTTGTTTCAGGGCCCCTCACGGACGCGGGGCCCTTGCAATTTCATACTTGTAATTTTGTATTCTTTGCTTAGGGGTTGGCTAACTTGTAGAATTACAGAATAAAAACCTATTCTGACCCTGGCCAGCCTAACCCCTGGGGGATACAATAGCGAACAAATCAGGCATGTATCCCACCCCTGCTGGCTGACTGTCATTTCAATAGGCAAGAGAAACCCTAAACACACATATATGCAGATAGGCTCAAGATTACCAGCTGTGGAGTGTGCCGAGAGATGCGAAGAGTGACCTCTGAGAGAGAATAAGGAACCACATTTTGGGTGGGGAGTTTATCTGCGTGGCTTTTATGTGTGTGAGCAGGAGCAGCCCAGGCAGAGGGACCAGCATCTGTGAGGGCTTTGAGTTTGGAAAGAACTGGATACTCCCAGGAGTTAGAAGATTAGAGTGGCTGCACCTGGGGAGGAGAGTGAAGGAAAATGAAAGTAGAGAGGGAGGAAGATCTTGGGCGCGGCAGGCCAGGGTAAGCAACTGGGATTTTACTACAAAGGAAATGAGAAGCCATTGAAAGGGTTTAAGTAGAGAAGAGAGGGATTAAATTTAGGTTTATAAAAAGATTGTTCTGGCTGTTGTATTGGCCACCTGTGTTAGTCTGCTTGAGCTGCCATAACAAATACCATAGACTGGGGGACTTAAACAACAGAAATTTATTTTCTCACAGTTCTGGAGGCTAGAAGTCCCCAAATCAAGGCACCATTGGGGTTGGTTTCTGGTGAGATCTCTCTTCCTGCCTTTTCCAAAGCGCCTTCTCATTGTGTCTTCACATGGCCTTTCCTCTGTATGTACACATGGAGAGAGAGAGAGAAAGAGAGAGATCTCTGCTGTCTCTTCTTCTTATGACACCAGTCGCATGGGAGTTAAAGCTTCACCCTTGTAACCTCATTTAACCTTAATTGACTCCTTAAAGGCCCCGTCTCCAAATACAGTCACATTGGGGGTTAGAGCTTTAACATATGAATTTTGGGGGACATAATTCAGTCCATAATACCACTCATGAAATAACCAAAGAAGCTTTTCCCGGATTAAATAAAACTAAACTGTATAGCAAAGACTGAGGCACCCAAAAGAAAACTGATAAAGGAGGATCAAAAAAGGGAAAGGAAAAAGAGTAAGGTATTATTTTTTTTCTTTCTGCCCCAGCTTTATAGGACACGTAATTTAACATGGTGAACTATTTTAAGTTTACCATGGGGTTGGTGGAACCTGTGGGAGGGCAGGTTCTTGATCTTATTTTTTCATGTTATTTAGGAGAAATTGGGGAAGATCAGATCTTCAGCACCTGGGAGGGTCTGTCTAATTAAACACCTGCTCTTTAGGATCAGGTTTAACATATGAACAAGAGAGTAAGCTCTGCTCAGATACACAAACCACCCCCCACCCATCACCCCCCAAGGACTGCCAGGCCCTGTAACCTCTCCCCCTTCACTGGTCATTGCAGGGGTAAGAAGGAAAATCTTCTCTGGGTCTTGTGTTCTCTATGACTCAGTACTACTCAGCCTAGTTGTCAGTTGGTTGTCCAAAAAGTGGGGAACCCCAAGATGATTTCATCCGTTTTGTTTCATGAAAAGTGTAAATCCTAGGAATTCCCTGGCGGTCCAGTGATTAGGGTTCCATGTTTTTACTGCTGAGGGCTGGGGTTCAATCTCTGGTCGGGGAACTAAGATCCTGCAAGCCACACGGCATGGCCAAAACAAAAGAAATATAAATCCTGATTGATGACTAGAATCTGGACATATGCAGTTGGAAATCTGTACAGGTTTACTTAAAAATGGAGAAGGTTTATTAGCAATAGAATCACACAGATATTTTCGATATTTTAAATGCTTTCTATCATTTAAAGCCTATAGAAATAGTCTCTGTTGGCAAACTCCACTGCTTGAACCAAATTTTCGCACTTGATAATCTGGGCTGAATTATTTAGGTTTTTCATTGCTGATGCACTGAATGCTTTGTCCTATTTGCAGGGTATTTCTTGATGGCCAACACAAAGTTTACGTCTCAGCCTGGCTACATTGGAAGGCTCTACGGTCCCTCCCTGCCAGGAAACTTGCAGTATTGTTTGCGTTTTTACTATGCCATCTATGGGTTTTTAAAAATGAGTGACACCCTAGCAGTTTATATCTTTGAAGAGAACCACATGGTTCAAGACAAGATCTGGTCTGTGCTGGAGTCCCCAAGGGGCGTTTGGATGCAAGCTGAAATCACCTTTAAGAAGCCCATGCCTACCAAGGTACAGTAGAAACTTTCTGCAATTTTCAGTTGCTAAACTGGGTTAGTGAATTTCTGTTTAATTATTTTCAACTGGTGGTGCGTTGTTTTTCTTCTGTTCAAGCTGAGAGCCCCACTCCCACACCCTATCCACAGCCGTGCGCAAGTTATATCCTTCAGTTCTTTTCAGTTTTCTGTCTCTCAGAGTCATGGTCACCTAGGGAGTTTGCTTGTTTAGTCCGTAGATTCCTTGAGGATAGTCCAAAGACAGAGAATATGTGAATAATCCAAGTTCAACAGCTATACTTTAGTTCGAAGCCACAATTCACATGCACACGCACACGAACACACACACACACACACGAATGCTAGTACTTTCAAAATGTGAAATCAGTGAACCTGGTTCTACATTGAGGCTTTAAGGTCAACAACCTAAACCTCTAGCTGAACACAGGATGGGGAAACTCAGTAAAATATGAGAGCCAACCCAGACAGAGAGAATTTAAATAAGGGAACCATCAGCAGCGTATTTGATAACAATAAGAAAACAAAGAGATCTTTTCGTGGGGAAAATACAAAAGAAAACTGTGATCTTCTGAATTTTACAACTCATAAACTTAAACTTAAGCTTTACAGGTGCAATAAATTCTGTCAACTAACCCAGATGAAATTAGAATGGGAAAATCCATTTTCTTTCATTTGTCAGTTGGTCAGAAGATCTCTCTCATGTACCCTCTGTGCAAAAAAGAAGCTAAAAGAAGGTCCCTTCCTGCAAACAGATGCCTCACACGATGGGAGCTCAATAGATATCACTGAAGAATGGATGGGTCAGTTGATCATGTTCATCAACTAGGAATTACCCAAAGTCCAGGCTCCCCAGGGAAAGATACATACCTAGCAGAGCAGTAGAACCTTCTTCATAAACATTAATGGCCCAAACTTCTCTTAGCTATAACCATCTGGACAGAACCATAGCTTTGTCTATAACTTCCTGTTAAAGAAATTTTGTACACCATTCCCATCATAATGTTGCTTGGTTACTCTTAGTTCGTTGGAATACCCACCAAAGCATGATTAAATCTTTACAATGACTAATCAAAGATCTTTGAAAATATTTACAAAGTTCTTTTTCATTGCTAGGCAAGAAGAAATTATGATTATAATGACATGGCAGCCTCCTTGACTTACTGATTACTAAAAGGGTCAAACCAATTTATGATACCCGTAGCAGAATATAAGCACACAAGTTTTATCACAATCTTATAAGCACTGATGGTACTGTTTTTATGCTGACTAAATAGGTTGTTGTAAGTATCCCCTTCTTAATCCCATCATATTTTGGTCACCTGACTAAACTGAGAGATTTGGCTCATCCCCCTGAGCAACAGAGGAAACAAATTGATGTTTCTGGTGCCAAGTTCCAACTCCTAGCCTAGGCTTATGTTTTTTAAGCCTATTTCCTAGCCAGTTCCAAACATTTCCTGAATGAGACTATCTTTCTATAAATGTCATCTCACATTTGCAGCATTTTTGCATTTCCTCTTTGATCTCTTAGTCCTTCCCTGCACCTCTTAGGGATCCCAAAGGCTTACATTTTTTCCCCATTACCAATTATTTAACTCTCTCAAGTAGCTATGGCAACACACACACACACAGAGCAAACATGCACCACACCCACATAATCAGAGATACACCAGATCCACATAATCAGGGATGCACCAGAAAATAATAGAATTTTTGTTGTACTCCACACCCTCTGTTGCTAATGTTTTAAAGACAGGAGAATATAATAAACATTTCATTCATTTATTTATTCCTTAATTCAACCATAATTTATTAGGTATATGCTCAGTGCAGGGCATATAAAGATGAATGAGGCTCAGATCCTACTTCTGAGAATGAGATCACAGATGATAGAACATTAAGATACAGATACGTAAAATAACTAACAACAGTACAATCTCACTGTCTCACAGAAGGGCTATATAGAAAAATAGAGGAGTAGTTCTACCAATTGGACATATAAAAACTAGCGATTAGTAGAGGCCCAGCTGAGCTGGTGCTCGGAGGGTTAAGGTTCAGGCCATGCTGGATTCTAACTCCTGCTCATGCCTCCCCCCACCCCACTCCTCCCTTCTCCCCAACGCTTAACCCTCCCTCCCTGCCCCCAACCCGCCCCCCCATCCGCTACTCACAAAACGTGGGTGTTAGTAATCTGCCTGCTCCTCAGAGTGAGTCTCTGCTCTTACCTGACTTCCATGGAATGGGAGCAAGCCCCCCAGCAAATAAGGGTGCCCCAGAGAATTTGCCCTTTCTTCTTTGGCTGACTTCCAGCCCTCCCAGCAACCACACAGATCCTCCCCAGCCACTTCGGGAAAACTGGATCTAGACCCAGTGGGGGCAGAGAAATTCTTATAGCCTATTCAGGGATTTGTCCCCAGTGCAGGTGAGGAGATGGTAGGTACAGTTCAATGCCAGAAAACTCTGGACACGTATCTGAAGGTGGCCAGTAGTTCTTGGCAGGTCCCTTCTAAACAGAACCAGCTCAGAGAGTGAGAGAACCATTTGACATCCATAGAGGCAGCATAAAGTAAGGCGGGAAACTAAAGTTCACTGACTTATGTAACACATACAGGTGGAAACAAACATACAAACAGTATCTCAGAGAAGGGATAAAATGAAAAGCCAGAGTTTCCCTTAACCACCCCTGAACTCAAACTCCAGTTCTACTTCTTTTTCTAAAGGGTTTTTCCTGATTTTCTGATGCTTTCCTCTATAATTCTAAATATTCTATTTCCACCTCATTTCTTGCTGCATTAACCTTAGCAGTATCTGCTGACTCCCTGCTATGAAAGATAAGAAATTTAGCTTATTTACACTATTTCCTTTTCTTTTCTCTCTCCTCCTCACAATTTTTAGTTATATTTTTAACTTTTCTCTTGGTTCCCTTTGTAACTTTAATACACCTAACCATCTATTTTTGGTTCCATAAACTTTAGGTAGTGTCCTTTGACATCCCACTATGTGCAGTGAGTGCATTTTCACCCCTCTATTTCCCCTCACCTCGCTTGCCCGCTCCACCTCTCAATTCTCTCAGCTATACAATTGCTTTTACACGGTCATGGCTTAAAACATTTATATTCCTCCAGTGAAGCCTTCAGTGCCTTGCCAATGGCAGGATTTCCCAGTATGGGCCCCCTTGGCATTTAGAAGCGGACAGTTCTGTCTTTGTGGGGGGCCATGCCTCACATGGTTGGGGTTTTGACATCTGCCGTGACAGCAACAACCCAAATTATTTCCACACATTTCCAAATGGCCCCAGAGGTGCCGTGCAGTTCTCAGATGAGAACCATTGCTCTCTAAGCTGATTCTGCAAATTGAAATTAAGAGCCAACCCCACCTGCAGTCCACGCCTGCCACCTCCGATCTGCGCTCTGCCCAGAGGCAGAGTGATGATGAGGAAGCCTCCCGTGCAGTGATCCCCTGGCTTCCCGTTGCTCTGCGGGAAAAGGCTCTCATGCTCTGACATGATCCCCTCCGCAGCTTGGCCGCTTACTCCCTCCATTCTAATCCCATTGCACTCAGTTCCTGGAACATACTGCCCTCTCCCACTTTGAGCCCTTGCACGCATCTCCTCTGCCTAGACTCTAGTTAATTCAGTCACGGCTTGAACGTCCCTTCCACAGAGACCCCTCCTCTGGCTCACTGCCCAGAATAGGTTAGGGTGCCCTGGGCCTCCTAGGCCTCTCCTGCGTCGTCTTGGAGACAGGATAGCACAGCGATTAGGGATAATGACACAAGAGTCTCTCTGGCTTCAAATCTCCACTCTACTACTGAAATGGCTTTGCTATCTTAGTTTTTTTCCTTAATTGAGGTATAATTGACATATAACATTATATTAGTTTGAGATGTACAGCATAATGATTTGGTATATGTATATCCTGTGAAATGATCACCATAATGTTTACTTAACATCTGTCACCTCACACAGTTACAAATTTTGTTTCTTGTGATGAGCACTTTTTTTTTTTATTTTTTTTTATTTTTGGCTGTGTTGGGTCTTCGTTTCTGTGCGAGGGCTTTCTCTAGTTGCAGCGAGCGGGTGCCACTCTTCATCGCGGTGCGCAGGCCTCTCACTATCGCGGCCTCTCTTGTTGCGGAGCACAGTCTCCAGACGCGCAGGCTCAGTAGTTGTGGCTCACGGGCCTAGTTGCTCCGCGGCATGTGGGATCTTTCCGGACCGGGGCTCGAACCCGTGTCCCCTGCATTGGCAGGCAGATTCTCAACCACTGCACCACCAGGGAAGCCCCCGATGAGCACTTTTAAGATCTACTCCCTGAGCAACTTTCAAATACACAGTACAGTGTTGTTAACTATACTCACCATGCTGCGTGTTTATAAGTTTACAGTTGAAGAAACTGAAGTTTCAAAAAGTTAAAATAGTCCTATTCTTGCTGTCGCATTGCCACTGTCCCCCAAATTCCAGACAAAATCCTTAACAGTTATACCTCAAAAATACATCTCGAATATGCCCACTTGTGTCTCCCCAGCCACCTAAACTGCTTCGTATCTTTCTATCTGGTTTTTCTGCTTCCACCTTGCTCTCTCTACGCTCTCATGCAGCCACCAGAATCATCGTCTTGAAACAGAAATAGGATCAGGCCACTCTCCTGCATGAAACTCTCCTGTTGTCTTTAGAATAAAGCTCCATTCCCTCCTGTGGCTTATGAGGCCATGCATGATCTGGTCCCCGCCTCCTTCGCTGACTTCATCTCCCTTCACTCTGCCCATGATCACATAGTCACACAGTGCCCATAGTCACACCGGCCTTCTCTCTGTCCCCTGAGTCCCAAGGCCTTTCCTTCACCAGGGCCATTGCACTTGCAGTCCCCTCTGCCTGCAATGCCCCGCCCCCATCTATCCTATGTCAAGCCCCGTTCTCAATCTACTGTCCCAGTCAAACGTCTCCTCTTAGAAAGGAACTTCCCCGACCACCCAGTCTGTAACTGCTTTTCCCATCCCCAAGTTATTCCCCATGATATTTCCTAGCTTCTTTTGTGCATAGCATTTACCCCAATCTGAAATTGTCTGATTTGTTTGTCTACTTGTTCACTGTCCATTTCTCTTTTCCCATAAAAATATAACAATGAAAAAGGAATAAGTAAAAGAATGAAAGAGTGGACTTTCTAAGGCTGGTAAGTGGCAGAGCTGGGGTTTTAACCGTGGTCTATAGACTGTCTGAAGCCTGCCCTTTGCCGCAGGTATCTTTGGGTGCTCAAGGTCTCCATCCAGTCTTGGGGAAAGCCTGTTCTTGTGCAGCTGGAAAAAGTGAGGCTCCCAACGTGCCTTGGGGCATAGGCACCGCCTGTTATTTTATTTAATTCTCACAGCATTCCCGTAAGGGAGGTAACGTATCTCATTTTAGTGCTCTTGGCATTCTAGAATACAAAGTTAGACTAACCCAAGGTCACGTTCTACTAGCAATGAATGCCTAAACTCAGAGCTCACTGAATGTGTGTCACTGTTGTGGGGAAGACCCTTCCCTGTCTCTGCTTCACGTCCTCACCACGCCATTCCTAAAGCCGGTCAAGTGTGAGTGGTCAAGGCCCAACTCACCGAGAGTAAATGGCTGCCTTTTCACACCTGTTCCCTGGCTGGGAGCCTTGTATTTGAATTTTGACTACACCTGGCCTAATCCCAATCCCGGTGTGAATTTTCACTGGTGGAGATGTTTGGTAGATATGTTTGAGTATCTGTGCTGCACAAAATAATTACAATAATCTCTTCCCTTCACATTGCTTCTTAGTATAGCCTGCTTTCATGAACATTATTTTCACCTCTCAGTGAGTTGTCATGTGAGACCAGAGCTGAGAGGAGTGACGGGCAGCCTGGACAGAACTGTAAAGTCAAAACTTTCGGCCTCCTTCCCTTTGTTTCTCCTGCCTCGATCCTAATCCCTACACACTAGCTCACCTGTGCCTTCCCGGGTACCTCCCACTCTGGATGTTTCTTTACCTTTATTTCCATATTAGTTCTTACCCAGACCATTTTAAGGACAATGGGCTGATTCAACTAACAAGTCCCTGCTATCTCCCCTATACAGTCTAATGTTTGATGGAAACTATAATATATATTTCTACTTAAGGAATGATAGCAATGGTAAGAATTTCCCTGAGACCATTCTAACAAAATAGCCATATGGATGGCTGTGTAATGTCACAGCTGCCAACAGCAAGAGGAACTTTTATTGAACACTTTCCATGTGCCAGGCGCTATGCTAAGCACTCTACATGCATTACTTCATTTGATGCTGCAGCACCCTAGGAAGGAAAGCTGTATAGCCCTATTTAACAGATGAGGAAAGCTTGTGCAGAAAATTAAGGACGTTGTTCAACAGCACACAGCTATTAAGAGGCAGAGCAGAGAGGTAAATCCAAGTCTTATTCAATCCAGAATCCATGCTTTTTATACCATACCTTTACGCCCCCCCTCCCAGCCCTCTCCTGGCTAATGTGGAAAGTGTAGGATCAGATAAGAAGGGGAAGCCAGCCCTAACTCAAGACTTCAACAAATTTCTAGGGCTTTATTATTAACTCTCTGTTGTTCTATTTTAGAAATCACGTTGGCTCCTAGGAGGGGTCAAAATTCAAGGTGGTTCAGCACAGACAAAGGAGATCTGTGGGGTAGAGGGAAGTACAGCATAATGCTTAAGAGACTTGGCTGTGGGCTCTCTGGCGCTTACGCCTTTGTAATTGGGGCTAGTTCTGTGGATCTTGCTGAGCCTCGCTTTTCTTCATAAGCAAAATGAGTGTATTAGTAGTACATGCCTCATAGAATTACGCTGCATCATGTAAAACCCTTAGCATAGTACCTGGCACATAGTTGGCGTTAATGTAGCTGGAGAGAGAAGGCAAGAGCAAGAGAGAGAAAAGAGAGAATGACAAAGAGACTAAAGAATTTTTTTTCTAGGTCCTGATCCTCATAAGGTTTCATAGGTAACATCTCTTTAGTACCTGGGTAATTCTGTACCTGAGCTTTTTCTGTGAAGTATTCTTTAAATTAAAATCAGGTCCGAGTTAAATCTTTATTTTAATAGTACTAGACTACTGCACTTACACAATCATGAACTGCCGACAGTATATTTGTTAACATTTTAGAAACATTTTGTAAGGGCATGAATCATGAAATGGTTTTCTTGATCTGTTTTTCCTCAGCATGTTACTAAACAGAGAGCAGGTAATCAAGAGTTACCTTGAGACTTTCACACACTAGAGATGGTAATGAGGAGAGGGAACAATTCACTCCAAAGTGCTTTTCTTGAAAGCTAAATGTCAGGAGAGACTAAAGAGTTGTTGTCAGAAAGTCTGTAATGATGAAGCACAAACATTAGCCTTTTCTTCTTTTTTTTTTTTGGATGGCTTGATGTTCTTTTAATGTATGAAAAAAATGTTTGAGCCTAGTGTAAACATGTTTTTGGTCCCTGAATTTTTTTGTTAACATCTTTATTGGAGTATAATTGCTTTACAATGGTGTGTTAGTTTCTGCTTTATAACAAAGTGAATCAGTTATACATATACATATGTTCCCATATCTCTTATGTTCAAATCCTTGGACTGACGTTACGCTTGGTCACTATAGCACCTATATCAGGTCCTGCAATATCTTTTGACTTGAAGCAAGTTTTCCCTTTAACAAAGACCATTAAGTGGTCTGTTAATTAGAGGCACTGGGAGGAACTCAATATCATGTTCATTAAATATTTCTTTTGGAAAAAATGTTAAATGGCCCATAAATGAGAGCATGACCAGGCATTCTCTTTCATCTGGGTCTGGCTTAATGATCAGCTCAGCAGTCATTAAAGTCTGCATGGTAAACCCTTCTAAGTCTGCATCTTTATTCTGTTGTAAGATTAAAGAACAAACTTCAAAAGTCATTTATGGAGATGGAGAAAACCCCCATCTGGCCAGTCTGAAAAAAATATAAATACATTTTTTTTGACCAGGCAAGAACCTTATGTCAGCACTTCTCAGAGTATGTCCCATGGAGTACAAATCCCTTGAGTTATTCCATTGAAAAAGGGTTCTGTGGTCAAATGAGTTGGGGAAGTTTTGCATGCTAGATCTCTACTTCCACATACACACATGAAGATTCACCCTGCACAGTGACATGTTAGAAACTCTAGTAAGTTCTACATTAAAGAATCCTGTTCAACCTTGTGTAAGGTGGCAGTTTCCTCAGAGTACTTGACATAGAACCCTTGCATTGTGCATCATACTACTATCGTAGCATTATGTATTGTATGGAAATTGTCTACTTACCTGCCTACCTACATTAGCTTACATCAGACTGTAAGCTTCTGGAGAACAGAGATCCATATCTTATTTATTTTTTATTTCTTATGTGAACACAATTTCTGGAACAGAGTGGGTCCTCAATAAATAGTTGGAAAGAGAACCGAACTCTCAATGAATATGTGTTGATGGCAAGGAAGAACAATGTAAATACATCAAAGGAAGAAGGAAGATTAACTGTTTCTGCCTTTGAATCATATAAACCATAATCTCTTATAACCCAGCACCTGTGCAATTGGTCCTGCAAGGAATTTGAATGTGAACACTTAAAAGCAGGAACATCCTGCTGGAGTGGATATAAGGATGCACATAAACACATATATGGCAAGTCTGGTTTGGGGCTTTTTATGATGATATTTATTAAAACCAAAAGCTGTAACTCTTTTCTTTGGAACAACTTACATCTCACCATTTCCCTATTCCCAAAGACTGATATGAGGTTTTCCCAGCTCTCTTGATTTTCCTGATCCCTTTCCTGTCCCCCAACACAGCTTCTCCAGCCTCCATTCTGTGCTGTGGTCCATGGAGCACTCACTTCCACATCATAGTCTCCCCACCCACAGGTCCTTCTGGCTTCTCCTACCTTGGTCCTCTTAACCCCTGGGAACCCTCAGCAGCTATTTTCATCTTCTTTTCCCTAAGCTTCTCAGCACAGCTGGACAAAATAAGATTAATCTCTACTGTCCCCTCCAGGCTGCTGGGATCCATGCTGCTGGGAAAGCCTTTTATTCAGATCATCTCTCGCTGACTTCCACTCTCGTTCCCCATGCCAGATATTCAGATCCATTTTCACTCGCAAGTTTCCAAATCGATCCTACCTGCCTCATTCTTAGGATGTGACCTCATGGGTTCAACTCCCAAAAGAATGAAGGCATTGAACACAAACCCCTTCAATTCTGTTCCTCTCTGAATCCTCACTCGCCTCTCTTTGAATCTGACGGTTGGTTTCTCAGTCAAAACCAACTGGTCATCTATACGTTTGATTTCATCGTCCTGCCTCCTCTGGGACCTTATTTCATAAATTGTTCCCTCTCTCATAAATTTTCAATTTCCATTAGTCCTTTGCATGCTGCCAACATATGCTGGTCATACAAATGAACAGCAAACCTTCCTTTCACCTTTTTACCCATTTAAGTTGCCACCCTATCCCATTCCTTTAGTCTTCAAACTCCCTGGAACACGTGTCTTCAATTACTGTCTAGGAACCAGTGCAGTTTCTCATTCTTCAAATCCTTGCCTTCCTCCCCCACTGCTCCCTCAAGGGTTTATCAACAGCAAATATTTCCCATTGATCTTGCTGCAGGAATCATCATACCTGAGAAACTCCTACCCTTCTCTCAAAGTCCATCTCAAGAGCCTCGTCCTCTTTGAATCTTGTATAAGTCATTAATTTGTGTTTTGTTGGGATGAGATTGTATAATAAAAGATCCTAGGTCAGGGCTAGGAAGACTTGGCTTTAAGTCTTGACTCTGGCATGAAATGGCACAAATCAGAATGTCATGTCACCTCTCCATGAAATAAAAACATGTTTTAAGATGTCCACTAAGTCTGTTCTAATTCTTATTATATTTTTAGACATCTTAATGTCGGGAACTGTCTTTTAGTATTGTGCGGCACAGTCCTTGTGGATAACTTTCTCTATTTCTTTACTTCCTCTCGCAATAATCTTCTCATTTTAGCAAAAAGTGAATGAAATTTGTCTGTGATTTGGATTTCTGCTTTTAAAATCTTCCTTTTCACTTTGCCCTTTAATAATGAAAATGAAACTAGATGTAAACTATCTAGGGTTCTAAAATTTTTAAAGACAACACTTAACAGTTCGCTTGGATAGAAGAGCAGGTCTAGTAAGTTTCTGGAGAGATTTATAAATAGGTGGCTATTTAATGACAAGACACCCTGCTATAAAGGGACTAAGGAATCAGAAAACCAATGTGTAGATAAGATACATGAGAAAAGATGAATTTCCTATCACATTTCATGATGTCTGAGAACATTGGGAAATGGCTGCTTCAGGATATTAATGTTCCAGCATAATTAAAGCAGGGCAGCTGAGTGCAAAGCAGAAATTGCAAGGTCATTAATTTCTGACACAATAATCAACACATTATAGAACAGATTAGGGTGGTTCCATACACAGAGCCAGGAAAATTATACTGTCAAGTGGAATATGTTTTAATGTGAAATTGGATAGAGGAGCGAAGTATGGAAAAGGAGCATGCTGTTGAGTTTTTCCAAGCAAAACTCAGCGTCAGCTGTCAGTCCAGGAATTATAAATTACTTTAAATATGAGTAAGGCAGAGTTGAGATACTCTGACTTTCCTTCTCTTTCATTTCCTTTCAGATAGTTGTTGTTGGGTTTCTGTGTTTCATGTCAATTTATAGGGAAATGACTGGAAAGACTGATTAGCACAACTGGTAGTTGCTAACACACAGCTTACATGAATGTGGTGTTTATGTCAGTGCATTCTTTCATGACTTTCCCAAGGAATTAATTTCATAGAATATGGCTGGATTACCATGTTTGTCCCAGCACCATGGAGATATCTGGGACATTCTTGCCCCATAGTCTTATTAGTAAGCTTAATCAAGCAAAAATGTATTCCAAAGATTGTTTATAAACCTAAAAACACTACCTCCCTCCACACTTCCAGATTCCTAATCTTGTATTTCACAGTCTCACGATGGCTGCCTTTATAGGGAATCTTTTCCCGGGTTTTTTGGATGAGGCAACACTGACTAATTTGCACTTTGAGATTCTCTGGGGATCCTCTGGCTTCCTGAGCTCACAGACCAGGTATTTGCTGGACACTCTAGGTATAAGCTCAATTCACTTACTTTGAAATCGACAATTCACACATTAGTAAAGACTCGCTACTTTCTCCCACAGAAGAATACCTTATTTCCTTTTGCATAGATATCCCCACCTTTTTCTCCCTCCCTTGTGTGGCTTTCTCTGGGTATTCTGTGCTCTGTCTTTGCAGTATCTACATCTAGTAGAAGTCTCTCTCCAGGTAGTCAACAAGCTACATCCCTATGCATCTCCCACCACACCCTGAAGGGTCATGAGCTCCTATTTTCTGTTCAACATTGGCTTACATGTGAATGTAGGCAATGCTCAGGACGCATTACTATTTGTGGCCTGCCTATTTCATCTCAGTCTCTACACCAAGACATCTAGTTCTCCCTTAGTTTCTTTCTCCAAATAAGGATTGCCTAATAAACATATCTGAAAGGCAAATGTCAAGCCAGAAAAAATAGTTTGCAACGTATATGACAGACTCCTAATACATTTAAGCTTTAAATTTAATATATCAATAAGCAAAACATGAACTAAGAAGTAGGAAGGTGGGCAATGAATATATACAGGCAAGTCAGAAAAAAAGAAATATTACTGGAAAATAAATGCACAAAGATGTCCAACTTCATTTATAATCAAAGAAATTTAAAAAGTAATAAAATAGCACATTTGTCTATCAAATGGATAAAGATATATATTTTTTTTTGATAAAGATATTTTTAAAACATAATACTCTGGAGTATGATATTTATATTAATAGCTGCATTCATACTGCTTGTATTGTTCAGTTTATCAATTAAAAAATCTTTCACTTTAGGCCAAAAATATATAGATGTATATATAATATAAGAGTTATATATATACTTAAATTTCATTTATTAAATATTTATATATATATAATTACATATTTAAGTATATTATGTATAAAACATTGCCCTGGAGAGGTGAGTATTCAAGGAAATAGGATTCTCGTAAGCTCTAGTGTGAAGGTAAATTGATATAATATTACTAGATGACAATTCAATTACCTGTATCAAAAAGAAAGACCCCAAACATGCATATCCTTTGACATAACAATTCTAATTCTAGGAATTTATCATAAGGAAATAATCATGGTTATGCACAAAGGTTTATCTACCAATATTCATCACAGCAATATTTGTAATATTGCAAAATTGGAAACTGCCCAATTATCTATCAGTAGGGCTTGGTTAAATAAGTTGTAACACAGCTAAAAAGGGCTTAACATTATACAAGTTTTTAGCCACAGCTCTGCCTCAAGTCAGGATCTCCGCTTTGCCCTGGGAGTTAATGAAAATAAGACCCACACTGTCTCTATGTCTCATACATGAGCAGAGTGAAGTCATTATTCCTGTTTGGATATTAGCTAAAGTCACTGTCTTCTCCTGACCCAGAGAAATTCATCCAGAGCAGGGGTGAGCCCTTGAGAGTCAAGGCAAAGACATAGATTCCGGCTTTTTTTGCAATTGATTGTGTTCTCCAAGTCTTCTGGTAGGACTGATGTTTTATATCTCCATCCACGTGTCACAATAGGTCTGTATTATGATGTTCATCCTTGGGCATGACAATTAAATTGATGATTACATTACATTGCTCAGGGAAGTGTTTGACCAGGGGTCCTCCCTAAGCAAGGTGGGCTGGAGATAAACCACATTGTATGTCCAGGAAGGCATTCACACCTGTTTCCTTTAGTGACGATGAAAGGCTTATAGGAAAATTTTATATAATAATGTTCTCGTTATTAGGGTGTGAAATTAGATCCTAAAACACTAAAAATGATACCATCTCACCTTTAGTTCTAATGTTCATTTTTTCAGAGGCTTTTCATGTTTATTTTCCATTTAGACCCTCAATACTAATTGTACAGGATTGTGCAGGATCTATGTCCCACAAAAAAAAGAGCATGAATTTTGGAGTCAGACAGACCTCACTCCCAAAACAAAGGAAAGGAGGTGAAAATGGGTGCAAATGAAGATAAGATTGAAGGTGTGGATGTGGGGAGTTGAGGGGATTCTTTCCTATGGGCTAAATTTTCCATGTGGAGCAGACATAAGGTCATGGGCTAAGAAAGAGAAGGACATCAGTGAAGTGAGGGAACACCTGCTGTGGAGAGGTGGGGTTACTGCCTACGAGGAGAGGTTTCAACACTCACCAGCCCTGAAATTCAGTCACGATCTATGTAAGATTCAGGTTCTGGTGCCAGGTGATGGAGAACTCTTTATAAACATACATAAGGCAAAATGACAGGAAGCTAGTTATAATATAAATACAGGTCAAAGACATACTTGTCCTCTGCTATTAATTGGGGAGTTTCAAGCCTTTCAGAATCATATTCTAAAATACCTAAAGCAAAAAGGAGAAAATGAGCAGATTGGTATAATGAAATATGCTCTATCAGATATTCGGAGTGTCATGTTTCATGGCCGGGTCTACAGCTAGCTGTTATATGACCTTGAGCTCATAGCATAGGGTCTCTGGGCCTTTTCCTCATTCTAAAAATTATCTGATTCTGAGGTCTCTTCTGGAAACTCCTTTTCCTTTTCAGTGACCAAATGATTTGAAAATAATGCAGATTTCTGAAATCAGTGAGTTGAGAGATCTGGGTATTTACCACACAAATAGCAATGAAAAACTTTGGCTGCTGTTGTGCAAATCTAGCACAGGGTGCCCTCTACCCTAAAATGGAAGGCTCTTATGAGCAGAAGGGCTCATGCTGGGTAAAGCCGGAAGCTGTTCAGTCTTTGTTGCTTGTGAAAGCCAAGAGCTGAATTAAATCAGATGGGTCTTTAAAAAAAGAAGAAACAAAACAGATGGATCTTTTAAGAAAAAAGTGTTGGTCAGCTAAAGACTTATTTAAAAACACATGGTCATTCTGCCTTTTGTGGTATCTGAAGACCAAATATAGTATCTGCAGGAGGCATGCTGTTACGGTTTAGCAACTATTTCCCCAAACATGGCTGGGATTCTAAAAATACTAAAGTCTTATACTCATTTTTCTAGATAAAGCTCCACTCAGCCTGTCTTTAGGGATTTGTGAAAATTCCACCCTTTTAGCCAAGTGTCTAATGTCAGAATTTTTGTTTTGCTTTATGTTTTTAAAATTCTCTTACAACTTATTGTCAAACAGTTAAATGAATGCAGTTGCATTACATAGTATAGTATATCCTGCAGTTGTGTCAAAAGCATCTTAATGAAGGGCTCTGGAATTCCACTGACTGGATTATAGTAATTTTGTGAGTAATTATTCCACCAACTCTGCAGTCGCCATATCCAAATTTATCTGTGCAAATGATTCCAAAAGATTTCAAACCTCGTCAGAATAGAAGTTAAATTTAACCCAGAATCAAACCCTCTGGTAAATTGTTGAGGTCCACTGCTTATAACAAGAACCTAACTAGGTTCGTTTTCGAACATGGGTAATTTATGGTATTGTTGGCATAGGATTGAAATGTTTCCATGTGAAGATAGGAGGCCATTTCTGGAAACTATCATTCACATACTAATTATAGGCCCAGCTGGGGCTCTTCAATTGGTAAAGTAGGTGGTGGATTAACCCAACAGCCTGGCCAGCGATGTCTCTCTGGAAGGCCATGAAACTACTTTAAAAGTCAGTGTTGAGCTCTTTAATACCAACGATGTTTTTTTAACTACACAACAAAGGTTTGTGGTTCCCTGCAAAAGCTTTCATTTCTTCCCTCCCTCAGCAAAGTCCTATTCATTGTGTTGGGTACCACTTAAACTATGACACTTCATAAAGTTATAATGAGTAACCCTAATTATTTTAAAACTCCGGCCTGATTTGGTTTGGGAAAATAAGTTCCTGACATATCTGTTTCTCTGCTTTTTCTTTCCTATGTGCTTTAACCAGGAACTTTTCTGGACTTTTACAGGTTTAGGGGCAGTTCAGCCCCTCTGAGTAACCCAGCCTTGTGGCTGCGTTTCTGTACAGACTCTCTCTCCACCCCACTGTCCCCACCCACTGGGAGGGAAAAACTTTAGGAGAGAATTAAAATTTGTATACCATGAGGAAAGTTTTCTCGGTTACCCTTAGGATTTGCTCCCTGTCATTATGTTATTTTGAGGGAGTAGATCGTTCTTTTTTGAAAGGGAGGCAAGTGAAAACAAAGAAGATACTCTATTGCCCTTTGACAATTTGCAGTTTTCTGAAGCAGGAAATTGGAAGAGTGAAGCCCTGATCATCTCCAGGATGATTATTCAGCTGGAGTGTCAATCCATCTCCCTTGCTTTTTTGCTCCTTTGCCTTTTCTTTCCAGGGCTTGAGGATATTTCATTGCTCCTTAGAACTACCACCTGGTGATGTGCAGAGGAAAAGAAAACTAATTCAATCTAGCCTGCTTTTAAAATGTAAACAACTGTCCTGCCCTGAGTGGGAAGAATTAACAGGTTGAAATTGACAGAGAATCCAAAAAGGAGGTAACAGATCTGAAAGTTCCTCACATAGGGACTACACATAATAGAAATTTAGCAAGTGGGGTTTGATAATCCACATAGCAGTTTTCTACCACCCTTGACTGGTGGTTCTCAGCCAGAAAAAATTTTGCCCTGGCCCCCCTCCCCAAAGGGACATTTGGCAGTGTCTGCAGACATTTTTGATTGTTATAACTTGGGGGTGATATTGGTATCTAGTGGGTAGAGACCAGGAATGCTTAACATCCTGCAATGCACAGGGCAGTCCCCTACAACAAAGAATTATCTGGCCCCAAATGTCAATAGGGCTGAGATCAGAACCCCCTGCTGTAGATAAATGAGCATGTGCAATGTCTAATTTTAATATGATAAGAAGTAAGTTAAATCATGTTTTTGATCCTTACTTGACTATATTTAAAATTATTTGTTTGCAAATATGTATTTATAGCTCTCTCCATTCACTGCCTATTTGTATTTCCAAAGTTGGTCTAGCTAAGTTTTCTCAACAATTAATATTCTCTATCAAAAAAATTTTAAAGTATCACTAGTCCCTAAGGACTGGAACCTTTAGTGCACTGAAACAAATTCATTTACACAAATCTAATTTGCCCCTAACTTTTAAGAGATTTGCATAAAATCAAGAACACCTGTCTAAGGGACAGCAATTTACTTTGTCCCTCTTCTCCCTTCTTAAATAGATATTAGTATACATTCAAGTTGCCTAAGATCTTTTTCCCAGTCTTTAGAGATATTCTGTTTACTTTGAAATACTGCCGAAAATGAAATAAACACTGTTTTAAAAAAAAGAGCTATAAATAAACAAGAGGTTAATCCCCTTAAGAATTTAGACCATGGGCAATTTCCTTCTTGTCACATTCTTAATGGGACCCAGGGACAGAGTTCTTAAGAACAGACCGAAATGTTTGGCTTTCTCTTCGCCTGTGTCAGCCAGGCCCAATCCTCAGCTTACCCAGTCACCAACTACCCTAAAATAACCTCTCCACCTCAAGAGGCCCTCAAAATGCAAGATGGCGGCACAAGAATAGGAGATGACATTATCAGCATTATTTATGGCAGGGTGGAAATCCAACGTGTTAGACCAAACAAGCTGAGCTTGTCACGTTTCTTTTGTGTGGTGGAATGCTGATAGACAACTGCCAAACAGATCTGAGGTTTGAGGCCATAGTTTGAATCTAGTACATAGCTGACTGGCTTTGTGGCTCTTTTATCAGAACAACATGTGGTCTGGCCAGTATTCTAAGTGTAGAAAGAGTTCTAAGATAGGAATAACCTAGTGGCCTGCTGTTGTCCGGAACATCTTTAGCATTTCACTTAACCCACTGTGGCAGTTCACAGATTTGTTTGGAATGTCCAAAAGGAGCCAGGAAGCTTTATCCAGTGGAACTTTCTGCAATGAGGAAATGTTACATATCTGCCATAACCAGCTCACTTCATCACTGGCTCTATGTGGCTATTACGCACTTGAAATGTGATTAGTGCACCTAAGGAAATGAATTTTAAATTTTATTTAATTTTCATTTAAATAGCCACATGTCCTCGTGGCTACTATAATAAACAGTGCCAATCTGAAAAACAGTAACTCATTATTCCACATCTTCATAATAGATATCTTGATTCCTTCTTCTTTTCTATCAATTATAAATATAGCAAAATTAAAGAATGTTTAGAAAATGAAAGGAAATTCTATTCAATACCCGTAATTTCATGAACCTAACAAAATTGTTATACATTTGGTAAATTTTCAAGGTTTTTTTCTATGTATTTTTAGATGAGTTCTATATAATTTATCTTATTTTATTTTGCTTTATTTTAATTTTATCTATTATAACCAGCTTTTTTTCACTTAACATTATGAGAGGAATATATTTCTCTACTACTAAATAATATTCACAAGCTATCAGAGTTAATGATTGCCTATTTCTTAGATTGTAGCACCATGATTTGTGTATTTCCTCTGTTTTTGAAATCTTGGGTTCTTTCATTTGTTTGCTTCCTTGCTTGCTTGGTTTTATGGTCATTATAAAATAATGCTGTAGTAAACATGTGAAAGCATGTTTACATTTCTCCTCTTTAAGATACGTTTACCTGCCAAATGTTTGAGTTTTGTTTAGGTAATAAGTTACATGGTGAATCATTTCACTACCACAGAATCATTTTGAAAAAGTACTTTTTCACTATTCATGTCAAAAATAGACTTTAAAGAAGAGAAACGAAAAGAAAGCCAAGTCTTTTCTCGCTGCAGCACAATTAATTCAGTAAATTACGAGACAGATTACTATTCCTTCCCATAGAACAGGAAGAATTGCTGATAAAATGTAACTGTACTCAGGGCTGATGCCATAGACCTCTGCTTTGCAAATGGGGAACAAGTTCCCACGCATAAATCCTATAAGTAAAATATTTTACATAGTCAGATCATCTCTAGAATTTATAAAGATAAGAAAATTAATGGAAGTTAAATTTAAAAACCCAAAACGCCCTTTTTATTTTGTTCCTTGTAAATATATATAGTTATATATTATTACATCTCCAAACTATCCTTTTTATAATTTAAAGTGATATGAATACAGTCCAAGTAAACTTTCACACATCTTACGATTAGGAGTTGTTCTGAAGATATTGGCCTAAGACATTTTATATTTTGCATAGTGATAAACTGTCATGAGATTTTTCAGTTTCTTTTTAAATAAATTCTATATTCTGGTGGCTCTGATCATTAAAGAGCAAATAGATCCTATTGATAACACAGATAAATTGAAGACATAGCATACTGAATATTAGAACCTAAAAAAAATCAAATGTTCTCATTATTCATAATTTGGGTTGTACTTTCTGTAATATCTCTTTGTCTTTTTTGAATTAAGATTTGTATTTGAGGGATTGGCCATGGACTGAATGACCTTGTGCTCATTAAACATTAGGTTATACCTGTGAAGCAGCTTTGTAAACTGCAAAGTACAGTGAAAATCTAGTATAAATGTTTTGAAAAGTGCTCTTTGCTCATCCTATACATGAAAAGGAGACTTTTAAATTGGCTTAATGGAAAGAAATCCAAGACTTTTCTCTCTCTCTTTGGCACAGTGAATTTAATAATTTATAGTAGAGATTTATTTTTCCTTCACATACAACAGTAAAAATGTTTGGCCTGATAAAATAACTGCATTTAGGGCTTTTATTAGTGATAACACTCAGGGACATAGATCTTTACTTTGGAAATGGAACTTGGGTCTCCAGATAGCAAATCACTGGGACTTTGTTCACTCTATGAATGAAGCACATTGCCAGAAAGTCACTTCCAAAAAATCAATAGTGTGTTTACACTGGAAATGTTTGTAAAAAAGCTTGGACTGCCATCCACCCTGTATGCACTTTGTGGATTATCTGGGGAAAATATTTAAAAGTTGACTGGTTTTCCTCTGCCACCTAGTTAACTTCTTGCTTTCCTCTCCCAGTGTTTTAAAGAATGCAAACTAAGTTCAGCATTAGTGTACACAACATATCATTGTGAGCTTGATTCTGCTGAAAAAAATAAGAGAAGTAGTCCCAGGGTCATATATAAATGGTTAACCATTACTCATGCCACTGTGATCTGTGGTTCACAGACAATGAAGAGGTGCCTGTAGTTTGCTTCTGCACATCTGTTGTGTCAAGTACATCCCAGGTCGTAAGAGTTTCCAATTTTCAGTTGACAGAACTCACAGTTTTACTTTTCTGAATTGCAGGTGGTTTTCATGAGCCTGTGCAAAAGTTTTTGGGACTGTGGACTTGTAGCCCTGGATGACATTACAATAGAATTGGGAAGCTGCTGGTCTCCAGGTAAGAGGGCGGTCATTTCAGCTTTCTTTTGTCTCCCTGGCCGATTCATGGCATGTCCTGTTTCTCTCAGAACATACCACGTACATTTAATCTGTGCTAGTCTGTCCTTTGCTTTTCTTGCCAGAAGTGCCTCTCTCATTTAGAAATGATGCCTTGAATGCAATGTGTGACTTTGTACATATGACTTGACCTCTGTATCTTCATCTATAAGAGAGGTGGTAATACCTACCTGAAAATTGGGGATAATACACATAAATTCCCTAGTGTAGGACCTGGCACAAAACAGTGCTTTAAAAACAAATACCTTCTATTATAATTCCTTTTGTTATTATTATTGTTGTTGCCTCATATGCATGCAGATTTTCAAGAAATATTGATGAAATTGTTATTATACATAGACTAGGCTAAACATATCATTTCTAAATGATAATAAGTAAATATTTTCCAAGTGAATTAAATGACAGTGGAACAATGGAGCAAGCATTGATGATAGTGACAAATATTGTGGCTGTGTGTTGGACATTATGTCTAATGAGAAAATTGTGCATACCTCAACCCAAATCATTGGTTTCTATCTACTAATTACCATTGCATCCTAAGTCTCAGGGTATCCATTTCTTTAACAAACAGGCAAATTGTGGCATCAATTTGGCACCAGAGAATAATCTCCATGTTTATTTAATTAAAAGATAATTTGTTTCTAGTCGATTTGTGTGGCACTGCAAGAACAACATAAAACAAGATAAAAATCTCTACACTCAAGAAGTAGAAAAGGGAATGAGGCTTCATTAGCTTGTAGTGTATATAAAATAAAATGAAGTAAAATAATTATCATGCAAGAGATGGAAAAGATAGGCTGTTTTTTAGAGAATCTAGATGTAGGGAGGTACAACCAAAGAAGTCCCCAGGAAGTTGGGAGGTGACACCACTCTAATAATAATCATTATTACAGTTATTGAAGATAGCACCCAAAGACATAAACATTTGTTTTTGGAAATGGAAAATAAGCCTCCAGGTAGCAAAACACCAAGTTCTAATATATATTTAGCTAATATTTATTGAGAACTTCATGTTCTAAATATTTTACATACATCATCTTATTTAAGCCTCACAACCCCCTGAGGTGGATACCATTAATATTCCCACATTACAAATAAGAATGCTGAGGCAGAGAAAAATTCAGTAACCTGCTCCACGCATATTAAGCTATGTCTCCAAAATCACATTTAATTCTTTCACATTCCCCCCCTCCTCCAAAGCAGCTATAGAGTTGCTCTGAGGATTCCCTTCACTCATTCTGGATTTCTGAAGAAAGCTCCTGCATGCCGTTTTATTATTTTTATGTTTCCATAAAGGCAACATACCTCCAATTATCAGAGCTTTATAAGCTCATTCACACAAATAAATTCACAAGTCAGAGAAAGTTTCTTTCTCAAAGTATTCCCATACTTTTGGATCTAGATTTCTGATTGTTCTCTGCCTGTCTGGCAGAACCTAGGGTGGAGTCCAGCCTCTAGCTGGAGGCACCAGCGTGGCTTAGGTGGGCTTCTGGTGAGGGGGCTGCCTCTTCATGTGGGACATGTGGCCAGACGACACCCATACGTGCAGCACGTGCTTCCAGTGAGCCTTGGAATATGTATTCATTGAAAGAGCCTCAGCAATCGCAACACCTGCTGTTTCCTTGCAGAGAAGCTTACAACTCCACCTGGAGAGTGTACTTTCGAACAAGATGAATGTGCATTTACTCAGGAGAGAAGGAACCGGAGCAGCTGGCACAGGAGGAGGGGAGAAACTCCTACCTCCTACACAGGACCAAAGGGAGATCACACTACTGGGGTAGGTGAGTTATGCCACATGGTGCTGTTTCCTAAGGAAACCAGAAATAGCATTCTAGGGGTCATTTACTGCATTTTGAAATGGGAAAAATGATGTGTCTAGAATGAACTGCACGTGGGATGCTACACATGTGGGGTAGGTAATTCAGTATGTGCATTTAAAATCATTCTTTCTGTTTATTACATTGCTTATATATCTTGCTGCAAAAAGGATTTAAAGAGCTTACAAAGATATGCACACAAAGATAATTTAATTAGAGGTAGGTTTAAAAATAAAAGAGAGATGGACAAAAATGAAAAAAAAGTATATGATGATCTAAACTTAAGCCCAGGACTGAGACCTAGTATAGAAATATGCTGGCAGACAGGGGAGGAGATATATCAGTTTGAGTCCTCACTTTCTAGAAACTGAAAAAGATGGAAAACTCATCTGTAAAACATGATTTACAGTGTTCTTAGGATAGAAACAGATGAAGCAGTCAATCAATGGGTGGAGGCAATAAGGAGGTGCATTTTCTGTAGAAAATGTATAAACTACAATAAACTAGGCTAAAAGTTGATCTACTTCTTATTATCACCATGTGTCAGCAATTGTAAACAATGTCAGTGATAAAAATACTCCCTAAAGAATAGACCTTTCTCACTGACCCTCTCAATTTTACTTGGTATACCAGTTGGATAACAGCACATCATTTGGTCCAGAAAAAAAGAACTATCCCTGGTACTAAGATTATAGAGATATTTCCTGAAGGGTCCTTACAGAGAGTTGCATAGTACTGTTTCTTATGGTCTACCTCAAGATAAGTCTAGGGAATAACACCACAGAGCAACCTATAGCACAACCTGTTTATTGAATTGGCTTAATTTGGTAGGGTGCAATCAGGAACAGCTTTGTTTTTTCTTTCCAACACTCTCTTCAAACATACCCTAGAGAATTCTCCCTTCCCCACCCCTTGGCAGATCCCATAGCTTCTCAGTCTGGTTGAGGTATAGGAGCCGTCACACATTCAGGTATGTTAAAAAGTCCAATTCAAATTAAAACTTCAGTTTCTCATTCAATCAAATCATCTTTCTCCCTCAGCATGGGCCTGATTCATAGTTTGGAGATGACAAAAGGGAAGACTCTCTGTGCTTTAACTGTGTTTAACTTCCTCCTCTGCCCCTCATCTTCATGATCATTTAGCCAGGGTGAGTGGAGGAGGGATTAAAAGAAAATAACTTTTAAAATGTTTGGTGCTATTTCAAATTCTTTCTTGGATATTGAATACCTTCTGTTATGACAGATATCTAAATACTGGCTCTTTGGAGAAGGTATCTAAATCCTGCCTCTTTTGCATCTTACCATTTTTGGCACTGTACTCTCTGGCTGATCTCCTATGGCTCTTCCCCTAGCGCTTGCACTACAGAGGTACAACTCACACAGATTTTCTGCTTACGTTCCTCCTGGCAGTTTTGACTTGGGTCCTTTCGAGAGCCTTTGGTTCCAGCCACCTTCCCAGTGAGTATCCATTTGGCCTCGGATCCTAAATGCACCTTTGCCTGACTAAGAAGAAGATGTGCAGCTTGGTCCTCCCACTGACCTCTCTCTCCTTCCTATTGCTTCAGAGAGTCTGGGACAGTGTTGCATCAGTTAGGGATGCTGTTGAAGAGATTCAGCCTTGGTTCGATCAGGTTCCAGCACTGAGTAGAAGATTCTAAGAGAGCTCTAAGAGTGTGTGAGACTATATCTGGAAAGACAAGGAAGTTAAAAAAGATGATAAAAAAGACTTGTATATGTTAGGACTATTTTGGTTGGGAACAGTTTGTTACCCTTTGTAACAGAAAGAAAGGCCATTTCAGGGCTGACTTCAGGCATAACTTGATGTAGGGGATAAAACTATGTCACTGGGATCAGTCTCTCTCTCCATCTCTCTGCTCTGGTTTTTCTGAGTTGGCTCCAATCTCAGACAGGCTCTCCTCTCATGGTAGCAAGAAGCTACAGCAGCTGCAGCCTCATGGCCTTTCAACACTGAATCTAGTGAAAAGAGATAACTCAAACCAACAAACAAAAAATGAGTCTCATTAGCTCTGGTTGGCAGTGTATTGAGGGCAGAGTACTATCAAATTCCTGTTTGAATCCCCACAGGGCTTACTATTGTACCTTATACACTACAGAGGCTCAGAAATGTCCATGGAGTGAACAAATGAAACTACAAGCCTTCACTGATGTATATAAGAATAACTAACCATTTAGTTAGCAAGGCCCCTAGAAAATGTGATAATGGGGAGAAACTAAATTACAAGAGGAGTAGAGAAAGATCAAGAATAAATCAGCTTTAGTTCGAGTCCATTGTAATCACGATGTTGTCTGTATGTATGTTTTTCTGGGGGAGGGAGTTGATAGCTTTTCTTCCATTTCTCAGGAACACCAAGAAGGCTAGCAACAACAGATCTGAGAAGAGGGCCATGCTGTGGTGGACTACCACAGGGGAATTCTCTGGGTAACAGGCCATGCCATGTCTTAGACACAGAAGAGAGGACAAAACAAAAATAGTGAGCAGTGGAGAGAGGGAGTCTCTGAAAAGGAAGGAGGGTCACCAGGCCTGGTTATAACAGACCCACGAACTATGGTGTCAAGGCTCCCCACTCACTAGGTATGAGACCTTAAGAAAGTTACTTAAAATCTCTAAGTCTCAGTGAAGTCATCTAGAAAATGAGAATAATTATAGCTACTTATCTGTTTGCTTACTTCAAAGGATGGTTGAGTTTAAACTTGTTTAACTTGTAGATGACATTCCACCTCCTCCCCATACACAAAATCTATGAAAGTCTTACAAAAGCGCATGCAGTAGAAATTCCATTACTCATCATTTTGCTCCTTTATTTACATTGTTCCTGGTTTAAGGGCACATGTTAGTTAACTTGGTGTGGCTTTGTTTAAAGAAAATTATATGATTGTGTTTGCTTTGTCTCTTTGAAAACTTTGAAGAATGTTTCAGCTGGCTGGGGTGAAACTTCATAACAAAAATTGTAATGCAAAAACTTCTTAGTGTGTTCAATACTTATTCCAAGAAAATAATTGACACAATGTACAACACAGAGAATTCTGTTTTTGTATTAATTTTTTTCCCAGTAAATTGCTTCTAGGATTTGCCTCCTTCTCCATCCTTCATTTCATCTGTTTCAATGCAAACTTCCTAAAGGTTCTCAAGACACCTTTCAATTTTCTAACCATATAAAATGTTTTACAGATTGTATCTTTTTATTCCTATGTACAACAATGCAGAGGGGTAGCAAATTTTGCTATGTGGTGCCCAGGGTACCTACAGATATAGCACTGGAGTTTTATGTCTTGGTTTTGTTCTTTAAGTTACTTTAACAGTTATTCTACTGGGGAAATAATAATATCTAGTGATCATTTATGGAGCGTTTACCACATGCAGGCACTGTGCTGGGACCTTTATATCCTGTCTTAGTCAGTTTGAGTTGCTATAACAAAAATACCATAGACTGAGAGGCTTAAATAATAAACATTTATTTCTCACAGTTCTGAAGGCTGAGAAGTTCAAGATCAAGGTGCTGGCAGATTCGGAGTCTGGTGAGGGCCCACCTCCTGGTTCATAGACAGCAGTCTTCTTGCTGTGTCCTCACATGGCAGAAGAGGCAAGGGAGCTCTCTGAGGACTCTTATAAGGGCACTAATCCCATCTATGAGAGCTTGGCCCTCATGACCTAATCACCTCCCAAAGATCCTACCTCCAATTACCATCATATTGGGGATTAGGATCTCAACATATAAATTTCAGTAAATAAACATTCAGTTGATAACACATCCTTACCACAACTTGTAAAGTATGTGAAAGTGCCCATTTTTCATATGAGAAAACTGAAGGTTGGAGAAGTGCCTTTCCAGGGCCACACAGCAATAAGTGGTAGAGTAGGGACTGAATCTCAGGAATGTTGGGCTCTAATGTCCATATTCTTTCCACACTGCCTCACCACCAGAGTTTCCCAGCCTACATGATAGTAAGAGACCACACATGACCTGGAACAGTTGTGAGAGCTTATACGTGAAAAGCACAATTCTTCACATAGCGTAATCTCACCCCTATTACCCTTTACACCAAAGAGGGGTGTCTGCTCTTGGAAAGGATATATTCAAACTGATGGTAGTTTTAGTTTTAGACATCCACTGAAATGTATCCAGCAGAAAGTATCTAAATTTTTTCTGACCTGTTTCTAGTGTCGGTGAACAAATATTGTCAGTTTAACTCCAGGACTGCAGCCCACACACCCACTGTGTATCCTAAACCTTCAAAGGGTGGCTTCCCCTTTTCCTGGCCTCTAATGGCCTAATGTGGGCTGATATATTGGCTCTCAGATTACAGTATGACAAGGATCACCCATTCAAAAATTAAAGCATAAGCAATTAAAGGCCCTTTAAACAATTGTTTATTTGTTAAAACCACCAGTGTCATAAGCTACATGTGCATAATGTAAGATGAAACATCTTAGAACTGGGGGCAACCATAAATGTTATTTAGTGTAGGGTCTCTACGATCTTGATTTATTCCATATTTTCTGAGGACCCACTATGCATTAAGCACCACATAATTGCCACAGAATTACAATAAGTAAGGTAATAACAGTAAAGTTCTAGAGATGATGGAACCACGCAGAGAGGAACAGTTAGCTCTCCTTGGGAGCGTCTTAAAGAATGAGTGGGAATTCATCAAGAAGAACATCAGGGGGTGGGGAAGCATTTCAGGATGAGGGGATGACAGGTGCAAAGCATGGAGCCATTAAGCAGTATGGCAGCTTCAGGGAACTGCAAGTGATTCTACCTGGCTGCCATGTAGGATACTGTCAACCAGAATTCCCAAGATAGTGAAGTCTGAGACATAGGCTTGTATGCAGGTAGTACATTTGGAGATGTGATCCCAAGGAGTACAAGTGTGGGGCAAAGGCATCAAAGCAGGGAAAGAGGGAGAGCTGATACGAGGATCCATCCCTGACTTGGCCACTGCTGTGACCATCTGGCTGCTTGATCTGGTGGGAACAGCTGAGAAACCATGTTGAAGTATGTCTCAGAGCCATCACCCAGGGGAAGAAAGGGAGAAGCATTTGTCCACAGGTTCCCTTCCTGCACTGGCCAAAGATAAGTGTCCATTCAGCATTGGCTACTCACTCTTCCCTTATTTCTAGGTTACATTTGCATGGGTGCTGAGTGATTCTGCCGAGGGCCAAGCCCAAAATGACTGCACAAAACTCAGCATCAAATACAGGAAGTAACAGGCAGTTGGCATGGGCCTAAGACAAGGCATCTATCAGGTGTATCTGAGTGAAACTGCTTAAAGACTGTGTAGAATTAGTTGTAGTAATGGTAACTAGAATAAGAGACCAGTGAGACAGAAAATCTGTAGTAGTGAACAGAAGCATCTCGTATGGGCACATCTAGGAAAGTGGTGGGAGATGACAGTGGACAGTCAGATGAGAACCAGATCACCAAGAGCCTCGTCTACATGTTAAGGAATTTGCATGTTCACTCTTTGTAGAAAAAGCATTCATTGAAAGGCTTTAAATGGACCATTTTAGTGGTCCCAAAGCAAAATGATGAAGCTTTACTTGATAGTTTTCCCAATAGACATCATAGTAGGCACCACTTTCTTAGCCATCCTGCTTAAGGGCTTTACATCTAACACTATCCTGAACATCTGTCTAAGTGATCACAAAGGTCTGGGAAAATGAGAAGCAGTTCCATCTCAGAAAAAGGCTTGAAACCCTTCTCTAGTGGCTCCCTCATAAAGATGAGGGTAGACAGAGGCAAATTGGGGACGAGAGCCAGGACTCAAACACAGTTCTCTTGATTCCGCCTTCAGCTCAGGTGATACGTAAGGTGAGGTCTTGGGCATTTATATTCAGATCAGCTTGAAAAGAAACAGGCCAATACCATGAATGAATGACTTTTGCTGAATGTTGTACAATATGAAAGAGTATCAGCTTCATAAATCAGAGGCCAGGTTTCAAAAACATTATAAGAAAAAGGATTATCACATCTAACTCCTTTATTAGGATTAGAATTGGTTCTATATCAGGCAGCTTTTAGTGTATAGCAAACACCCCAAAACTTAGTGGCTTAAGATAATAACCACTTATTTCACTCACTATTCTGCAAGGTGGCAATTTGAATAGGGCTGAGCTGGGCAGTTCAGTTCTTGGTTGGGCTCATTCATGCATCTGAAGCCATCTGCCAGGTTAGTGAGGAGCTGGCTAGTTTAGGGGGGGCCTCAACTGGGATAACTTGTTCTGCTAGGTCAGATTCAAAGAGTGAGGAAATGGACTCTATCTCTTGATGGGAGGAGCTGCTGGATATAGGGAAGGAATAATTATGGCTATTTTTGCGAACAATCTACCATAGGTTATATCAACCTTCAAAATGATCCCTCCTGAACGGGTTATTATTGTGGAATCTTGTAAAGTCACTTGCATTGATGGTAGAAGTGCTAAATTTAGCAAGTAAAAGTATCTGACACCCAGTTAAATTTGAATTTCAGATAAACAGTGAATAATATTTAGTAGAAGTATGTCCAGATTTTGGACATAGTTTTGAGTGCAAGTCATGGAAACAAAGAACATTAAAACCAGAAAGGACCTTAGAAAACACATGGCCCAGAGGTTGCAAATTCAGATGCAGTCATGTGTTAGGAAACCATGTCTTTAGCAGGAGAGCTGTTATGTAACAGAGTGTGGTGGGGACTGTGGTTTGCTGATGTATGTGCATCATCTAAAGGTACTCAAAATCAAGTTTTACGAAATTATTGTGATACCTAGATAAGTATCTGCAACCAAGTTTAGCTCAGATGCTCCCAGGTTTTACCTCCTAACTGAGGTTATTTGATTCAACAAACTGACATAGCTAATTAAAGGGGGGTCTAGGACTGGAATCAGATGATCATGACACCCAGTTTTGCACTCTCTTCCTGCACTGAGATGCTTTTCCTTTAGCCTTACTTTGACAACTACTCAGTATTAGTTTAGAACGTGGATTGTAATCCAGGACCCCTAAATACCCATCCAGGGATCTCCTAGATACTGCTAGAAAAGTACATTGCTATTCATTTTTTCAAAGTAAAATACTTACTGAAGTATAACATGTACATAGAAAAGTACTGCAAATTTCCCTCTAAATGCAGTTTTAGCTGTAACCCACATGTTTTAATAAGTTGTTTTTCCCTCTCATTCAGTTCAAAATATTTTCTCATTTCCATTTTGCTTTTTTCTTTTATGCATAGGTTATTTATAAGTGTATTGCTTAATTTCTAAATATTTGGGAATTTTCTAGTTACTGTTTTTAATTTGTTTCTAGATAATCCGACTATGCTCAGAGAACATACCCTTAATGATTGCAATCCTTTGCAATTTGTTGAAATGCCCAAAAAAGGGTCAATTTAGGTAAATGTTCTTTATGTGTTAGAAAATAATGTATATTTTGTTGTTGTATGAAGTGGTCTGTAAATGTTGACTGAATCAAGCTTGTAATCCTCTTCCTATTTTCTATATTTTTACTGATTTTTATCTGTTCAGTTGAGAGGTGTATTAGTTTCCTATTATGATTGTTAATTTATTTCTCCTTTCAGTTCTATGAATTCTTGCTTGTATTTTTTTTTTTTTCAAGAAATCCACTTAACATCCTTTAATTTGGCATTTCCCAAATTTTGTTTTGTGGAAACGTGTTAACATCCTGTAGAACCAGGCAAAGGCTGGCCCAGCAGATCTCTAAGTTCCCTTTCAGCTCAAGTATCCCGTAGTTTTAGGTCTTTAAAAGGCAACAGTAGGAACAAGGAATTTGAAGTCAGAACACTTAAGCTTGATTTCAAGCACTGCCTCTCATTAACTGAAAAACCTGGATAAAGTCAGTCTCTCAGAACCTCAGTCTTCTTATCTGTGAAATGGGGATAATGATGGTATCTGTACCATTATGCTGCTTTGAGGATCACATTAGGTAACTAACGTATGCTAAAGCAATTTATAAACTGGACATGGCAGATATATATCAGCTATTACTATTATAAATTAAGAACAAAACAGAACTAGAAGTTGAACCTGAACAATTTCTTATCACCTAGTCACCTGCTGGAAACTGGTTTCCGACAGCCCTGACTGCTCTTAATACTTCGGAGTAAAGACACATATTTTTTTAAATGGAGCAAATCCCTTGAATTCTTTCTTTTTCTTTTTCAGATCAATACTTTCAACATCATTTCAATTTAGTATCTGTGCCAGGAAAGGAAAGAAATTAAAAACAAACAATGATTTGTTCTTCTATGCAGTGACCCTCCAGTTGAGTGAGTTTGGGGCTTTTCATTCAATGCCAAATGCTGGTGGTCAAATTAAAAACAGAGTACAAGACAAAGAAGACACTGATAGAGAAGAAATTCATTGCAGAGAACCAAATTCCACTACAGCAAATTCAATACAGACAGTCCTAAGACACAGTTCTTCAGCGGGAAAAAATTGTCCTGCTGCATTCAGAACAGCTCTCTTCTCGGGTAGAAGGAATGTTGCTTTTTCACACCTTGTGCTGGTACCTGGTGAGAGTCATCCTGGCCCAGACAACACTTTCCTGTCTTCTGCACATAATAAATAGTATAAATTTATGCCATGAAAAAAAAAAAATCACATCCCAAATTCTTCCACCTGGTTTGTTTATTTTCCTTCTTGGTCTTTACTCAAAACATGACTCTTGGCCAATTCAAACCTATTTGTGCAATGTGTTTAGTTTTTTAAAGAATTGTTTCTTTAATGATACAATGAAGTTGAAGGTCCAGTATTGAGTCTGCATGATGCAACTTTCTTTTTTTTTTTTATTTTTTTTATTTTTCACACACACACACTGTATTTTATTTTTACAAGAGATAAATAGACTGACACCAAGCATTGTACATGGATGACCACAACAAAAGCAACAATGATTGCAATTACCAAACATGAAACACACTCATACTATGTCATAATATTGACATTCAGTCCAGTAATCCTCCACTGCAACAGCTCCTTTACTTTGCAGTGAAAATTGATTTGTATATTCTTTGCCTCTGAGTGCTTGTGGGATTTTTTTTTTTTTAATTCAGACAGAAAGTCACAAAAATTATACTCATCCTCATCAGTTCACTCAGTCCCATGTAATTAATTTTTTTTTTCATCTTGATCTTTTGTTAGCACTTTTATGAGTTCATCAGTTTTTCATTAGAGTTCTGAAAATGCTTATTCATTCAGTTCAGCAGTACAGTCAGTTACCAGAAACCTGTACTTGTCAGAGTCTTTTCCATGAATTTCTTGAAGATGAAACCCTTTTATAGGAACATATTTGCAAAATCATCAGAGTACACCCAGAACTGTCTGTAAATGACAAAAGATTTAAAAATGACCACGGTTAAAGATTTGATGAAAGTTCATAATAATGCAGTTGACAAGAAAATTAGTTATTTCTGAGATATACATTTTAAAGTAATAACTAGGATTATTACTTATAACATTATACCAGAACATATAAGATTTTTAGAAATTTCATGTAATGTCTGAAACATTTATATTAACATATTTCCATACATATTTCCATACAAATACAAATATAAGATTTTTAGAAATTTCATGTAATGTCTGAAACATTTATATTAACATATTTCCATACAAATAACCCAATGAAAGTTTAGTATTAGTTGTTTTGTTTGTTTTTTTATACTGCAGGTTCTTATTAGGCATCAATTTTATACACATCAGTGTATACATGTCAATCCCAATCGCCCAATTCAGCACACCACCATCCCCACCCCACCGCAGTTTCCCCCCCTTGGTGTCCATATGTCCATTCTCTACATATGTGTCTCAACTTCTGCCCTGCAAACTGGCTCATCTGTACCATTTTTCTAGGTTCCACATACATGCATTAATATACGATATTTGTTTTTCTCTTTCTGACTTACTTCACTCTGTATGACAGTCTCTAGATCCATCCATGTCTCAACAAATGACTCAATTTCGTTCCTTTTTATGGCTGAGTAATATTCCATTGTATATATGTACCACAACTTCTTTATCCATTCGTCTGTCGATGGGCATTTAGGTTGCTTCCATGACCTGGCTATTGTAAATAGTGCTGCAATGAACATTCAGGTGCATGTGTCTTTTTGAATTACGGTTTTCTCTGGGTATATGCCCAGTAGTGGGATTGCTGGATCATATGGTAATTCTATTTGTAGTTTTTTAAGGAACCTCCATATTGTTCTCCATAGTGGCTGTATCAATTTACATTCCCACCAACAGTGCAAGAGGTTTCCCTTTTCTCCACACCCTCTCCAGCATTTGTTGTTTGTAGATTTTCTGATGATGCCCATTCTAACAGGAGTGAGGTGATACCTCATTGTAGTTTTGATTTGCATTTCTCTAATAATTAGTGATGTTGAGCATCTTTTCATGTGCTTCGTGGCCGTCTGTATGTCTTCTTTGGAGAAATGTCTATTTAGGTCTTCTGCCCATTTTTGGATTGGGGTGTTTGTTTCTTTAATATTGAGCTGAATGAGCTGTTTATATATTTTGGAGATTAATCCTTTGTCCATTGATTCATTTGCAAATATTTTCTCCCATTCTGAGGGTTGTCTTTTCGTCTTGTTTATGGTTTCCTTTGCTGTGCAAAAGCTTTGAAGTTTCATTAGGTCCCACTTGTTTATTTTTGTTTTTATTTCCATTACTCTAGGAGGTGGATCAAAAAAGATCTTGCTGTGATTTATGTCAAAGAGTGTTCTTCCTATGTTTTCCTCTAAGAGTTTTATAGTGTCCAGTCTTATATTTAGGTCTCTAATCCATTTTGAGTTTATTTTTGTGTATGGTGTTAGGGAGTATTCTAATTTCATTCTTTTACATGTAGCTGTCCAGTTTTCCCAGCACCACTTATTGAAGAGACTGTCTTTTCTCCATTGTATATCTTTGCCTCCTTTGTCATAGATTAGTTGACCATAGGTGCGTGGGTTAATCTCTGGGCTTTCTATCTTGTTCCATTGATCTATGTTTCTGTTTTTGTGCCAATACCATATTGTCTTGATTACTGTAGCTTTGTAGTATAGTCTGAAGTCAGGGAGTCTGATTCCTCCAGCTCCATTTTTTTCCCTCAAGACTGCTTTGGCTATTCGGGGTCTTTTGTGTCTCCATACAAATTTTAAGATGATTTGTTCTAACTCCGTAAAAAATGCCATTGGTAATTTGATAGGAATTGCATTGAATCTGTAGATTGCTTTGGGTAGTATAGTCATTTTCACAATGTTGATTCTTCCAATCCAAGAACATGGTATATCTCTCCATCTGTTTGAATCATCTTTAATTTCTTTCATCAGTGTCTTATAGTTTTCTGCATAGAGGTCTTTTGTCTCCCTAGGTAGGTTTATTCCTAGGTATTTTATTCTTTTAGTTGCAATGGTAAATGGGAGTGTTTCCATAATTTCTCTTTCAGATTTTTCATCATTAGTGTATAGGAATGCAAGAGATTTCTGTGCATTAATTTTGTATCCTGCAACTTTACCATATTCATTAATTAGCTCTAGCAGTTTTCTGGTGGCAGTTTTAGGATTCTCTATGTATAGTATCATGTCATCCGCAAACAGTGACAGTTTTACTTCTTTTCCAATTTGTATTCCTTTTATTTCTTTTTCTTCTCTGATTGCCGTGGCTAAGACTTCCAGAACTATGTTGAATAATAGTGGTGAGAGTGGACATCCTTGTCTCGTTCCTGATCTTAGAGGAAGTGCTTTCAGTTTTTCACCATTGAGAATGATGTTTGCTGTGGGTTTGTCATATATGGCCTTTATTATGTTGAGGTAGGTTCCCTCTATGCCCACTTTCTGGAGAGTTTTTATCATAAATGGGTGTTGAATTTTGTCAAAAGCTTTTTCTGCATCTATTGAGATGATCATATGGTTTTTATTCTTCAATTTGTTAATATGGTGTATCACATTGATTGATTTGCGTATATTGAAGAATCCTTGCATCCCTGGGATAAATCCCACTTGATCGTGGTGTATGATCCTTTTAATGTGTTGTTGGATTCTGTTTGCTAGTATTTTGTTGAGGATTTTTGCATCTATATTCATCAGTGATATTGGTCTGTAATTTTCTTTTTTTGTAGTGTCTTTGTCTGGTTTTGGTATCAGGGTGATGGTGGCCTCATAGAATGAGTTTGGGAGTGTTCCTTCCTCTGCAATTTTTTGGAAGAGTTTGAGAAGGATGGGTGTTAGCTCTTCTCTAAATGTTTGATAGAATTCCCCTGTGAAGCCATCTGGTCCTGGACTTTTGTTTGTTGGAAGATTTTTAATCACAGTTTCAATTTCATTTCTTGTGATTGGTCTGTTCATATTTTCTGTTTCTTCCTGGTTCACTCTTGGAAGGTTATACCTTTCTAAGAATTTGTCCATTTCTTCCAGGTTGTCCATTTTATTGGCATAAAGTTGCTTGTAGTCTCTTAGGATGCTTTGTATTTCTGCGGTATCTGTTGTAATTTCTCCTTTTTCATTTCTGATTTTATTGATTTGAGTCCTCTCCCTCTTTTTCTTGATGAGTCTGGCTAATGGCTTATCAATTTTGTTTATCTTCTCAAAGAACCAACTTTTAGTTTTATTGATCTTTGCTATTGTTTTCTTTGTTTCTATTTCATTTATTTCTGCTCTGATCTTTATGATTTCTTTCCTTCTGCTAACTTTGGGTTTTGTTTGTTCTTCTTTCTCTAGTTTCTTTAGGTGTAAGCTTAGATTGTTTACTTGAGATTTTCTTGTTTCTTGAGGTAGGCTTGTATAGCTATAAACTTCCCTCTTAGAACTGCTTTCGCTGCATCCCATAGGTTTTGGGTCGTCGTGTTTTCATTGTCATTTGTCTCTAGGTATTTTTTTATTTCCTCTTTGATTTCTTCAGTGATCTCTTGGTTATTTAGTAACGTATTGTTTAGCCTCAATGTGTTTGTCTTTTTTACGTTTTTTTCCCTGTAATTGATTTCTAATCTCATAGCGTTGTGGTCAGAAAAGATGCTTGATATGATTTCAATTTTCTTAAATTTACTGAGGCTTGATTTGTGACCCAAGATGTGATCTATCCTGGAGAATGTTCCGTGCGCACTTGAGAAGAAAGTGTAATCTGCTGTTTCTGGATGGAATGTCCTATAAATATCAATTAAATCTATCTGGTCTATTGTGTCATTTAAAGCTTCTGTTTCCTTATTTATTTTCATTTTGGATGATGTGTCCATTGGTGTAAGTGAGGTGTTAAAGTCCCCCACTATTATTGTGTTACTGTCGATTTCCTCTTTTATAGCTGTTAGCAGTTGCCTTATGTATTGAGGTGCTCCTATGTTGGGTGCATATATATTTATAATTGTTATATCTTCTTCTTGGATTGATCCCTGGATCATTATGTAGTGTCCTTCCTTGTCTCTTGTAACATTCTTTATTTTAAAGTCTATTTTATCTGATATGAGTATAGCTACTCCAGCTTTCTTTTGATTTCCATTTGCATGGAATATCTTTTTCCATCCCCTCACTTTCAGTCTGTATGTGTCCCTAGGTCTAAAGTGGGTCTCTTGTAGACAGCATATATATGGGTCTTGTTTTTGTATCCTTTCAGCCAGTCTATGTCTTTTGGTTGGGGCATTTAATCCATTCACGTTTAAGGTAATTATCGATATGTATGTTCCTATGACCATTTTCTTAATTGTTTTGGGTTTGTTTTGTAGGTCCTTTTCTTCTCTTGTGTTTCCCACTTAGAGAAGTTCCTTTAGCATTTGTTGTAGAGCTGGTTTGGTGGTGCTGAATTCTCTTAGCTTTTGCTTGTCTGTAAAGCTTTTGATTTCTCCATCAAATCTAAATGAGATCCTTGCCGGGTAGAGTAATCTTGGTTGTAGGTTCTTCCCTTTCATCACTTTAAGTATATCATGCCACTCCCTTCTGGCTTGCAGAGTTTCTGCTGAGAAATCAGCTGTTAACCTTATGGGAGTTCCCTTGTATGTTGTCATTTTTCCCTTGCTGCTTTCAATAATTTTTCTTTATCTTTAATTTTTGCCACTTTGATTACTATGTGTCTCAGCGTGTTTCTCCTTGGGTTTATTCTGTATGGGACTCTCTGCACTTCCTGGACTTGGGTGGCTATTTCCTTTCCCATGTTAGGGAAGTTTTCGACTATAATCTCTTCAAATATTTTCTCTGGTCCTTTCTCTCTCTCTTCTCCTTCTGGGACCCCTATAATGCGAATGTTGTTGCGTTTAATGTTGTCCCAGATGTCTCTTAGGCTGTCTTAATTTCTTTTCATTCTTTTTTCTTTAGTCTGTTCCGCAGCAGTGAACTCCACCGTTCTGTCTTCCAGGTCACTTATCCGTTCTTCTGCCTCAGTTATTCTGCTATTGATTCCTTCTAGTGTAGTTTTCATTTCAGTTATTGTATTGGTCATCTCTGTTTGTTTGTTCTTTAATTCTTCTAGGTCTTCATTAAACATTTCTTGCATCTTCTTGATCTTGCCTCCATTCTTATTCCGAGGTCCTGGATCATCTTCACTATCATTATTCTGAATTCTTTTTCTGGAAGGTTGCCTATGTCCACTTCATTTAGTTGTTTTTCTGGGGTTTTTTCTTGTTCCTTCATCTGGTACATAGCCCTCTGCCTTTTCATCTTCTCTATCCTTCTGTAACTGTGGTTTTTGGTCCACAGGCTGCAGGATTGTAGTTTTTCTTGCTTCTGCTGTCTGCCCTCTGGTGGTTGAGGCTATCTAAGAGGCTCGATGGGAGGCTCTGGTGGTGGGTAGAGCTGACTGTTGCTGTGGCGGTCAGAGCTCAGTAAAACCTTAATCCACTTGACTGTTGATGGGTGGGGCTGGGTTCCCTCCCTGTTGGTTGTTTTGCCTGAGGCAACCCAACACTGGAGCCTACCCGTGCTCTTTGGTGGGGTTAATGGCAGACTCTGGGAGGGCTCACGCCAAGGAGAACTTCCCAGAACCTCTGCTGCCAGTGTCCTTATCCCCACGGTGAAACAGAGCCACCACCCGCCTCTGCAGGAGACCCCCCAACACCAGCAGGTAGGTCTGGTTCAGTCTCCCCCAGGGTCACTGCTCCTTCCCCTGGGTCCCGATGCACACATTACTTTGTGTGTGTCCTCCAAGAGTGGGGTCTCTGTTTCCCCCAGTCCTGTCAAAGTCCTGCAATCAATTCCCACTAGGCTTCAAAGTCTGATTCTCTAGGAATTCCTCCTCCCGTTGCCGGACCCCCAGGTTGGGAAGCCTGATGTGGGGCTCAGAACCTTCACTCCAGTGGGTTGACTTCTGTGATATAAGTGTTCGCCAGTCTGTGAGTCACCCACCCAGCAGTTATGGGATTTGATTTTACTCTGATTGCACCCCTCCTAGCATCTCACTGTGGCTTCTCCTCTGTCCTTGGACGTGGGGTATCCTCCTTGGTGAAGTCCAGGGTCATCCTGTCAATGATTGTCCAGCAGCCAGTTGTGATTCTGGTGCTCTCGCAAGAGGGAGTGAGAGCACGTCCTTCTACTCCGCCATCTTGGTTAATCCTCAAGCAAGACTCTGCTTGTATATATTTTGAACCTATGGTATTAGGCATATAGAAATTGTATTTTTTAAACCCCAGAAAATATGACTGGTTTGGTTTCTTCTATATTTATTCACATATTTCTCCATTCCATTAGTATTCATTCCTTCCTGCATTTCCATGTTTCTCTCTTGAATTTTTTTTTTTTTTAGGAAATATTTCTCTTCTGCCAGAAGTATTTTCTTCTGCATCTAGTGTTTTGTTTTGTTTTGTTTTTGGTTTGGGGTTTTGTGTGTGTGTCTGTGTGTGTGTGTGTGTGTGTGTGTGTGTGTAAGTCCACTGCTGATGAATTCTCTCAGTTTTTGTTTGTCTGAGAATGTCTTTATTTTTCCTTTACATTTGAAGGATGTTTTTGCTGAGAATAGAATTCTAAGTTGACAATCATTTTTTTAATCAGACCTTTAAAGATGTCATTCAGTTGTCTTCTGGCTTCCATCATTTCTATTGAGTCAGTTTTCAGTCATATAGTTAGTTGTTCCTTTGAAAGTGTACTTTTATTCTCTGGATGCTTTTAATATTTTCTCCTCGTGTTTTGTTTCCAACATTTTAAAATGATTTGCATGTGTGTAGTCTTCTTTGTAGTTATTCTGTTTGGGGTTCATTAAACTTCCTTAATCTTTAGGTTGAGTTTTCAAAAATTCTTGACCTTTATCTTGTCAAATATTGCTTCTGCCCTACTCTATCTCCTCTCTTCCTGAGATTCCAATTACATGTACATTAAAAGATCTCACCATGTATTATATATCCTTTATGCTCTTTTACAAAGATTTTCTTTATTTTTGTTCTCCATTCTTCAGTTTGGATATTTTCTATTGACCTATTTTTTTTTAGTTTGCAAGTCTTTTTTGCTGTGTCCAGTATGCTGTTAAATTCAATGATTGATTACTTAATTTTAGTAATTGTATTTTTCAGTTACAAAATTTCCATTTTTTTAAATATTAGCTTTATTAAGATAGAATACACACACTATACAATTCACTCTTTTAAAGTATACAATTCTGTGGTGCTTAGCATATTCACAAAGTTGTGCAACCATCACCACTATCTAATTCCAGAACATTATTATCACCTCAGAAAGCAACCTTGTATACATTAGCACTCACTCCCATTCCCTCCCCAACTCTTGCCACCCCCATCCCTAGATAATTACTAATCTACTTTCTGTCCCTATGTATTTGCCTATTCTGGATCTTTAATATAAATGCAATTATACAACATGTAGTTTTTTATTGGCTTCTTTCACTTAGCATAATGTTTTCAAGGTTCATCCTAGTAGCATGAATCAGAACTTCATTTGGTTTTATTGTGATTATATTCCAATGCATGGAAATACCACATTTTGTTTATCCATTATTTAGTTGATGAACATTTTGTTTATTTCTACTTTTTGGCTATTATGAATAATGATGCTATGGTATTTGCATGCAGGATTTTGTGTGAATGTAAGTTTTCATTTCTTTTGGTTGTATTGGATCATATGGTAACTTTATATTTAAACACTGAGGAATTGCCAGACTATTTTGCAAAGTGACTGCACAATTTTACATTTCCACAAGCAGTGTGTGAAAGTTTCAATTTCTCCATATCCTTATCATACTTGTTGGTTTCTCGTTTTGATTATACCCATCTTAATGGATATGAGGTGGTATCTCATTGTTTAATGTCTGTTTTGTCAAATATTACTATAGCCACTCCATTTCTATTTTGGGTACTGTGTGAGTGACATATCTTTTTCCAGCCTTTTACTTTCAACTTATTTGTGTCTTTGAATCTAATGTGTGTCTCTTGGAGGTAGCATATAATTGAATCTTTTGAAATCCATTTTACCCATCTCTACTTTTTGATTAGAGTGTTTAGTCCATTTACATTTAATGTGATTACTAATAAGGTAGAATTTACGTCTGCCTTTTTTCTATTTGTTTTCTGTATTGTATGTATTACAGTTTTTTTTGTTCCTTTATTCCTCTATTACTGCCTTCTTTTGTGTTTAATAGATATTTTCTAAGATAACATTTTAATCTCCTTATTGTTTGTTTTACTATATATTTTAAAAGTTATTTTCTTAGTATTGCCCTAAAGATTAACATTAACATCTTAAGACAATCTAGTTTATATTTAATATTGACTTAATTTTTTCATGGTATACAAAACCACCTCCTTCCTTGTCATGATTGTCATGTACATGATATCTTTTACATTATAAGCCCATAGACATGATTTTTAAGTTATTGCTTTATGCAGTTGTCTTTTAAATCAGATATTTTAAAAAGAGAAACAAAAATGCATTTATTCTGTCTTTTATATATACCTATATAGTTACCTTTATCAGTGCCCTTTCTTTCTTCATGTGGATTGAGTTATTGTCTAGTGTCCTTTCATTTCAGCTTGAAGGATTCCCTTTAGTAGCTAGTGATGAATTCAGTATTTGTTTGTCTGGGAATGTCTTAAATTCTCCTTCGCTTTTAAAGGATAGTTTTTCTTGATATAGAATTCTTGGTTTTCTTTCAGCACTTTTGAATTATGTCATCTCACTGCTTTCTGGTCTCTTATGTTTTCTGAGGAGGAGTCACATATTAATCTTATTGAGGATCCCTTGTACATAATGAGTTACTTGAGTCACTTTTCTCTTGCTTTCAAAGTTTTCTTTGTCTTTGTCTTTCAGCAGTTAACTGTGATTTTTCTAGGTGTATGTCTCCTTGAGTTTATCCACTTAGAGTTGTTTGACCTTCTTGGGTGTGTAGATTAACATTTTTCATCAGGTTTGGAATATTTTTAGGCGTTATATTTTTAAAATGTCCTTTTTGCCCCTTCCTCTCTTTCCTTCCTTCTGAGACTCCCATTGTGCATTTGGTAATACACTTGATGCTGTCCCGCCAACCTCTGAAGCTCTGTTCATTTTTCTTCATTCCTTTTCCTTCGTTCCTCAGATTGGATAATCTCAGTTTACCTGTCTTCGAGTTTACTGCTTCTTTCATCTGCTAATTCCAATCTGTTGTTGAGCCTCTCTTGTGAATTTTTCATTTCAGTTATTGTGCTTTTCAAATCCATAATTCCTAGTTGGTTTTTTGTAAATTCTCTTTTTAATGATACTCTCTATTTGGTGAGACATCACTCTCATACTTTCTTTTAATTCTTCAGACAGAGTTTCTTTTAATTTCTTGCACATATGTATAATAGCTGACTTAAAGGCTTTGTCTAGTAAGTTCAATTATAGGCTTCCTTAGAGACAGTTTCTATTGACAGCTTTTTATCTTGTGTATGAGCCACAGTTTCCTGTTTCTTTGTGTGTCTCATAATTTTTGTTGAAAACTGGTTATTTTTAATACTGCAATGTGACAGCTTCCCCTCCTCCCAACATTTTGTTATCGTTGTTGTTATTGCTGTTGTTCCTGCTACTTGTTTGTTTAGTGACTTTCCTGAACTAATTATATAGAGTTTGTATTCTTTGTTGTGTGTGGCCACTGAAAAATATGCTCAGCTTAACCATCAACTAACAATTGAAGAGAGATTTTTCTTAAATGACTTGAACCAATACATCTCCCAGCCCTTGCAAAGGTTCTCTATGTTTGTATTGGGGCATGGTTTCAATGCTCAAGTAGACAGTTTACATCTCTGCTAGCCTTCACTTTTTTCTTGTTCAGAGACTCAAAGTCAGCCAGCTTAGGACCTTCTCAGTTCTCTCCTGGGTATGTGCATATCTCTGCACATGTGCATCGTTTTCTAGATTGACAAGAATATTTTGGAGTTTTGAAAAGCCCCCCACAGACATACCATTCCCTAATTTTTTCTTGAAAATTTTTTTGTCAGCCTTTTGTTAGCTTCCATTGTTAATAGCACCTTAGGCAATTGCAATGTTAAACAATTGTTTGATTGTTCTTGGCAAATGCCCGTGAGATAAGGCTGTTCATACAGAATAAGGTTTACCTCAGTCAGGTTAAATAAAGACAAGGTGTGAGAATGAAACTTGCCAAGCAGGTCAAGTAATGACAGTTTTCTGTATGTATGTATGTATGTGTGAATATATATCTATATAGTATATAGATATATAGATATGGCACTGGAATGCTGTTCAGCATAAAAAAGAATGAAATCTTGCCATTTGCGACAACATGGGTGGACGTTGGTTGCATTTTGCGAAGTGAAATAGGTTAGAGAAAGAGAGACAAATGCCATATGCGCTCACTTATATGTGGAATCTAAAAACAAAACAAAACGCCAAATTCATAGATATATAGATAGATTGATGTTTGCCAGAAGTGGGGTTTGGGGGGTGGGTGAAATGGGTGAAGTGGTCAAAAGGTATCAACTTCCAGCTATAAAATAAAGTCATGGATATGTAATGTACAGTATGGTGACTATAGTTAGTAACGCTGTATTGCATGTTTGAAAGTTGTTAAGAGAATAGGTCTTAAAAGTCCTCATCACAAAACACACATACACAGTTTGTAACTGTGTGTGGTGATGGATGTTAACTAGACTTGCTGGGGTGATCATTTTTAAATATATACAAATATCGAATCATTATGTTGTACACCTGAAACCAATATAATGTTTATTGACAATTGTATCTCAATTTTAAAAAAAGGAAAAAAAGAATTTGGGGTAGTCTTAGTCTTGGGAAGGCAGAGGAGAGGAAGGGTATTGCTTTGCTAAATGTGGATAACTTTAAATGTTTTGCCTTATCTTTTCAATCTATCCTCTATTGTTGAGACCAGTAAGGAAATGTAAAACCTCAAAATGAAATTTTAAACAGCAATTCCAATGGAGTAAAAAAGACTTTGTTGTATAGTCATGACTTAGCTCGCCATTTCCTTGGAGGGAGGACTACTGGCTGTTCTATTTCTGAAGAGGAGAGAGTAGAAGGTACACAGCAGAGTCCAGAAGAACTTCCATCCTGGCAGATGAGAGACTCCCTCTTGCGAGAGCACCAGAATCACAACCAACTGCTGAACAATCATCGTCAGGAAGACACTGGAACTCACCAAAAAAGATACCCCACATCCAAAGACAAAGGAGAAGCAGCAATGAGATGGTAGCAGGGGCGCAATCACAATGAAATCAAATCCCATAACCACTGGGGGGGTGATTCACAAACTGGAGAATACTTATACCACAGAAGTCCACCACTGGAGTAAAGGTTCTGAGCCCCACATCAGGCTTCCCAACCTGGGGGACTGGCAACAGGAGGAGGAATTCCTAGAGAATCAGAGTTTGAAGGCTAGAGGGATTGATTGCAGGACTTCGGCAGGACTGAGAGAAACAGAGACTCCACTCTCGGAGGACACACACAAAGTAGTGTGCACATTGGGACCCAGGGGAAAGAGCTGCAACCCCATAGGAGACTGAACCAGACCTATCTGCTAGTGTTGGAGGGTCTCCTGCAGAGGCAGGGGGTGGCTGTGGCTCACCACAGGGACAAGGACTCTGGCAGCAGAAGTTCTGGGAAGTACACCTTGGCATGAGCCCTCCAAGAGTCCATCATTAGCCCCACCAAAGAGCCGGATAGGCTCCAGTGCTGGGTCGCCTCAGGCCAAACAACCAACAGGAAGGGAACCCAGCCCCACCCATCAGCAGACAAGCGGATTAAAGTTTTACTGAGCTCTGCCCACCAGAGCAACAGCCAGCTCTACCCACCACCAGTCCCTCCCATCAGGAAGCTTGCACAAGCCTCTTAGATAGCCTCATCCACCAGAGGGCAGACAGCAGAAGCAAGAAAAAACTACAGTTCTGCAGCCTGTGGAACAAAAACCACATTCACAGAAAAATAGACAAAATGAAAAGGCAGAGGACTATGCACGGATGAAGGAACAAGATAAAACCCCAGAAAAACAACTAAATGAAGTGGAGATAGGCAACCTTCCAGAAAAAGAATTCAGAATAATGATAGTGAAGATGATCCAGGACCTCGGAAAAAGAATGGAGGCAAGATCAAGAAGATGCAAGAAATGTTTAATGAAGACCTAGAAGAATTAAAGAACAAAAAAACAGAGATGAACAGTACAATAACTGAAATGAAAAATACACAAGAAGGAATCAATAGCAGAATAACTGAGGCAGAAGAACGGATAAGTGACCTGGAAGACAGAATGGTGGAATTCACTGCTGCAGAACAGAATAAAGAAAAAAGAATGAAAAGAAATGAAGACAGCCTAAGGGACCTCTGGGACAACATTAAATGCAACAACATTCACATTATAGGGGTCCCAGAAGGAGGAGAGAGAGAAAGGACCCGAGAAAATATTTGAAGAGATTATAGTCGAAAACTTCCCTAACAAGGAAAGGAAATAGCCACCAAGTCCAGGAAGCACAGAGAGTCCCAGGCAGTATAAACCCAAGGAGAAACACGCCGAGACACATAGTAAGCAAATTGACAAAAATTAAAGGCAAAGAAAAATTATTGAAAGCAACAAGGGAAAAATGACAAATAACATACAAGGGAACTCCCATAAGGTTAACAGCTGATTTCTCAGCAGAAACTCTACAGGCCAGAAGGGAGTGGCATGATATATTTAAAGTGATGAAAGGGAAGAACCTACAACCAAGATTACTCTACCTGGCAAGGATCTCATTCAGATTCAAGGGAGAAATCAAAAGCTTTACAGACAAGCAAAAGCTAAGAGAATTCAGCACCACCAAACCAGCTCTACAACAAATGCTAACTGAACTTCTCTAAGTAGGAAACACAAGAGAAAAAAAAGGACCTACAAAAAGAAACATAGCAATTAAGAAAATGGTAATCGGAAAATACATATCGATAATTACCTTAAATGTGAATGGATTAAATGCTCCAACCAAAAGACACAGGCTTGCTGAATGGATACAAAAACGAGACCCATATATATGCTGTCTACAGGAGACCCACTTCAGACCTAGGGACACATACAGACTGAAAGTGAGGGGATGGAAAAAATATTCCATGCAAATGGAAATCAAAAGAAAGCTGGAGTAGCAATACTCGTATCAGATAAAATAGACTTTAAAATAAAGACTGTTACCAGAGACAAGGAAGGATACTACATAATGATCAAGGGATCAATCCAAGAATAAAGATATAACAATTTATAAATATATATGCACTCAACATAGGAGCACCTCAATACATAAGGCAAATGCTAACAGCTATAAAAGAGGAAATTGACAGTAACACAATAATAGTGAGGAAATTGAACACCTCACTTACACCAAGGGACAGATCATCCAGACAGAAAAATAATAAGGAAACAGAAGCTTTAAATGACACAAAAGACCAGATAGAGATAATTGATATTTATAGGACATTCCATCCAAAAACAGCAGATTACACTTTCTTCTCAAGTGCACATGCAACATTCTCCAGGATAGATCACATCTTGGGTCACAAATCAAGCCTTGGTAAATTTAAGAAATTTGAAATCATATCAAGCATCTTTTCTGACCACAACGCTATGAGATTAGAAATCAATTACAAGGGAAAAAAGGTAAAAAACACAAAGATATGGAGGCTAAACAATACATTACTAAATAACCAAGAGATCACTGAAGAAATCAAAGAGGAAATCAAAAAGTACCTAGAAACAAACGACAATGAAAACACGATGATCCAAAACCTATGGGATGCAGCAAAAGCAGTTCTAAGAGGGAAGTTTATAGCAATACAATCCTACCTCAAGAAACAAGAAAAATCTCAAATAAACAATCTAACCTTACACCTAAAGGAACTACAGAAAGAAGTACAAACAAAACCCAAAGTTACTAGAAGGAAAGAAATCATAAAGATCAGAGCAGAAATAAATGAAATAGAAACAAAGAAAACAATAGCAAAGATCAATAAAACTAAAAGCTGGTTCTTTGAGAAGATAAACAAAATTGATAAACCTTTAGCCAGACTCATCAAGAAAAAGAGGGAGAGGACTCAAATCAATAAAATTAGAAATGAAAAAGGAGAAGTTAAAATGGACACTGCAGAAATACAAAGCATCATGAGAGATTACTACAGGCAACTCTATGCCAATAAAATGGACAACCTGGAAGAAATGGACAAATTCTTAGAAAGGTATAACCTTCCAAGACTGAACAAGGAAGAAATAGAAAATATGAACAGACCAATCACAAGAAATGAAATTGAAACTGTGATTAAAAATCTTCCAACAAACAAAAGTCCAGGACCAGATGGCTTCACAGGTGAATTCTATCAAACATTTAGAGAAGAGCTAACACCCATCCTTCTCAAACTCTTCCAAAAAATTGTAGAGGAAGGAACACTCCCAAACTCTTTCTACGAGGCCACCATCACCCTGATACCAAAACCAGATAGAGATACTACAAAAAGGAAAATTACAGACCAATATTACTGATGAATATAGGTGCAAAAATCCTCAACAAAATACTAGCAAACAGAATCCAACAATACATTAAAAGGATCATACTCCATCATCAAGTGGGATTTATCCCAGGGATGCAAGGATTCTTCAATATACGCAAATCAATCAATGTGATACACCATATTAACAAATTGAAGAATAAAAACCATATGATCATCTCAATAGATGCAGAAAAAGATTTTGACAATATTCAACACTGATTTATGATAAAAACTCTCCAGAAAGTGGGCATCAAGGGAAACTACCTCAACATAATAAAGGCCATATATGACAAACCCACAGCAAACATCATTCTCAATGGTGAAAAACTGAAAGCATTTCCTCTAAGATCAGGAACAAGAAAAGGATGTCCACTCTCGCCACTCTTCTTCAACATAGTTTTGGAAGTCCTAGCTGTGGCAATCAGAGAAGAAAAAGAAATAAAAGGAATCCAAATTGGAAAAGAAGAAGTAAAACTGTCACTGTTTGCAGATGACATGATACTATACATAGAGAATCCTAAAGATGCCACCAGAAAACTACTAGAGCTGATCAATGAATTTGGTAAAGTTGCAGGATACAAAATTAATGCACAGAAATCTCTCGCATTCCTATACACTAACAACAAAAGATCAGAAAGAGAAATTAAGGAAACAATCCCATTCACCATTGCAACAAAAAGAATAAAATACCTAGGAATAAACCTACCTAAGGAGGCAAAAGACCTATACTCAGAAAACTATAAGACACTGATGAAAGAAATCAAAGAAGACACAAACAGATGGAGAGATATACCATGTTCTTGGATTGGAAGAATCAATATTGTGAAAATGACTATACAACCCAAAGCATTTTTTGGACTACAGATTCAATGCAATCCCTATCAAATTACCAGTGGCATTTTTTACGTAACTAGAACAAAAAATCTTAAAATTTGTATGGAGACACAAAAGACCCCGAATAGCCAAAGCAGTCTTGAGGGAAAAAAACGGAGCTGGAGGAATCAGACTCCCTGACTTCAGACTATACTACAAAGCTACAGTAATCAAGACAATATGGTACTGCCACAAAAACAGAAATATAGATCAATAGAACAGGATAGAAAGCCCAGAGATAAACCCACACACCTATGGTCAACTAATCAATGACAAAGGAGGCAAGGATATACAATGGAGAAAAGACAGTCTCTTCAATAAGTGGTGCTGGGAAAACTGGACAGCTACATACAAAAGAATGAAATCAGAACACTCCCTAACACCCTACACAAAAATGAACTCCAAATGGATTAAAGACCTAAACGTAAGATCAGATACTGTAAAACTCTTAGAGGAAAACATAGGAAGAACACTCTTTGACATAAGCCACAGCAAGATATTTTTTGACCCACCTCCTAGAGTAATGGATACAAAAACAAAAACAAACAAATGGGACCTAATGAAACTTAAAAGCTTTTGTACAGCAAAGGAAACTATAAACAAAATGAAAAGACAACCCTCAGAATGGGAGAAAATATTTGCAAATGAATCAACAGACAAAGGATTAATCTCCCAAATATATAAACAGTTCATGCAGCTCAAAATTAAAAAAACAAACAACCCAATCCAAAAATGGGCAGAAGACCTAAATAGACATCTCTCCAAAGAAGACATACAGATGGCCAAGAGGCACATGAAAGGCTGCTCAACATCACTAATTATTAGAGAAATGCAAATCAAAACTCCAATGAGATATCACCTCACACCGGTCAGAATGGCCATCATCAGAAAATCTACAAACAATAAATGCTGGAGAGGGTGTGGAGAAGAGGGAACCCTCTTGCACTGTTGGTGGGAATGTAAATTGATACAGCCACTATGGAGAACAGTATGGAGGTTCCTTAGAAAACTACAAATAGAATTACCATATGATCCAGCAATCCCACTACTGGGCATATACCCAGAGAAAACCATAATTCAAAAAGACACATGCACTCTAATGTTCATTGCAGCACTATTTACAATAGCCAGGACATGGAAGCAACCTAAATGCCTATTGACAGATGAATGGATAAAAAAGATGTGGTACATATATACAACGGAGTATTATTCAACCATAAAAAGGAACGAAACTGGGTCATTTGTAGAGACGTGGATGGATCTAGAGACTGTCATACAGAGTGAAGTAAGTCAGAAAGAGAAAAACAAATATCGTATATTAACGCATATATGTGGAGCCTAGAAAAATGGTACAGATGAACCTGTTTGCAGGGCAGAAATTGAGACACAGATGTAGAGAACAAATGTATGGACACCAAGGGGGGAAAGTTGGGGGGGGGGGTGGGATGAATTGGGAGATTGGGATTGACATGTATACACTAATATGTATAAAGTAGATAACTAATAAGAACCTGCTGTATAAGAAATAAATAAATAAAAAGAATTTGGCACATGCCTCAAGGGAAGATTGCTCACTCTGCTGTGTGTATCTTTTCTCACAAAACTTGATCCTCAAGCCCTGGCTGCTTTTGCAGCCCTGAACTCCAGTTTTTATCATCCCACAGTGAGAACTGTTGGTTTCTCTGCCTCTTAGCTGCCCTCTGCTTAACTTCTAAACTGAATAGGCAAATGCCCCAGCGGGGAAAGCAGCTTGAAGAATGTTGAGTTCACTTCACTGACCTTCCCTTGTCTCAGGGATCTTGGCCCCTCAAGTTCTTGCTGCTTGGGAAGCTCTCTGACAACTTCAAAACAGATGTTTTCTAAAAAAAACTTATCCATTTTTAAAATAATTTTTCTCAGCAGAAGTGTAGGTCAGCTACAAGTTACTCAACATATCCACAAGGAGATGTCCCTGGTATTTCAATTTTTAGCATCGTATATTTAAGAGCATGATTGTTATACTCAAAATTTGAAGACATTTGCTGTTTCCTTCTGCACTACAAACCAAGCCATCATAATGTTTTTGAATGAGCTCTATGTGTCTCTGGTCTCTTTCAACTGTATTCTTTTGTTGATATTTCCTGGCTGTTCTACCCAAGGTCTTGCTGTATCTGATATTATGTTATTACACGGTGTTCTGTCTTTGGCAAGGAGTAGTAGAAGCAGAATATTAAAATTTACATTTATACTGCCTTTGGCTATGAACTGTCTGAGAGACTATTCTACTTCTTTCCCTTTATAACTCTCAATCTTGAGTAATAAATATTGGGGGCAACTATCATAGTAAAAAAAATACTGCAAATGCCTTTTAAATTTAATTATGGTAGAAACCACTTAACAATTACCTCCTACTTTTTTATTTTTTATTTTTTCATTTTACTTTATTTATTTTTGGCTGCATTGGGTCTTCGTTGCCACATGCAGGCTTTCTCTAATTGCGGTGAGCAGGGGCTACTCTTCATTGCGCTGTGCAGGCTTCTCACTGCAGTGGTTTCTCTCGTTGCGGAGCATGGGCTCTAGGTGCGTGGGCTTCAGTAGTTGCAGCACGCGAGCTCAGTAGTTGTGGCTTGTGGGCTCTGGAGCACAGGCTCAGTAGTTGTGGTGCATGGGCTTAGTTTCTCCGCGGCATGTGGGATCTTCCCGGACCAGGGCTTGAACCCATGTCCCCTGCATTGGCAGGCGGATTCTTAACCACTGCGCCACCAGGGAAGTCCACCTTCTATTTTTTTAAAGAAGTGACTTACATAGTAAATATACTTACTGTTGCTTAGATGAATGTCACTAGAATTTCTCTTCAACAGGGATATGGTCTGAAGTAATAAGAAAATTTAATTGGCTTAGTAACAGTTCATAGATTTCTAGGGTGCTGGAGGTAGACAAGATCTTATAGATCAGTTAAGACAACATACACATTTTAAATATTAAAGCACTGAAACTCATTCAAAGTAATTTTAATTATTGTCTGCTTGGATCCTGGGAGAGCAATAACAAACCTGCCTGTGATTAGATGTACAATTTAAACAATAATGAAATTACATCCAAAAAGGTCTTCTATTGCCTGCATTGTTGAGTTTTTGCTTTTTTTACATTTAGTCCTAACAATCTTTTCTATGTATCTTTTTTCAAATACAGGCAGTAAAATAATGGCAGGGTACAAAAATGGCTGAATTTCTTATTCTATACTTTAATAAAGTGATAGGCTCAAATGCTGGACCAGCAACAGTATCTTTCTCTTTGATGACTGGAGGGTATTTGTTAGGTGTTAGTGACAGCAGAATCTTTTTTGAATGCAATGCGTTCTGGGACTTTCAGAGGATATACCTGTACTCATATACTGCATTCTGCCTTTTTACTTCCCATCCTTAAAGCCTGTCAATGTACACTTGGAAGAACATATACAAGAGAAAATAGAAAGAGGAGAGGCATACAAAGCTATTTTACAGACAACTACATTAGATGGTCAGTAAATATAGGTTCATTAAATAAAAAAAGAAGTTCAGAAAGGCTATGATATAGTTTATTGTGTGTCTATCAGAATCAATACATCATCCTACATAGCAATTCCAAGGGTGCTGTAGTTCCTGACTCACTAACTGCTGATGCAGTTTGCAATTCTGTGGTGTAGCATGGTGTATGTGGTCTAGTGGAAAGACCAAGGGGTACACAGTGAGCTGACTCTGCCACTTGCTACCTGCATAACCTGGAAAATGGTCACATAACTTCTCTGAGCCTCAGTTTCCTCATGTGTAAAATAAATATAACAGTGGATGCCCTGCTAATCTCTTAGGGCTGCTGTGATGATTAACTGAGGTTATATTTCTGAAAGGCTTGATACTATATAAGCTCCACTGAAGTGAAGGGTATTACTATTTTTATAATGAGTGACTAGTTTACAAAATCTGATGTTCATCTCTGGGATACTTTCTTGGACTCGGTGTTTTGTGTCATTTGTGCTTTTATAAATAGAAAATCATGGCCTATGCTTACAAATAAAATGACTTAGTAGAAACCAGAAGGTTTGGTAGACCTTAAACCAATGTTTTCCGAAGTACCACTGGGTAATTTAAGGGGTAAGTGGATGAATATTTTTGATAGTAATATGTATAAGAAAAATATACAATCAGTACAGCAAAACCATTTATAGCTTGTTTTCTGTTTTCATGCTAACATGCAGTTTCCTATTTGAATAAATGGATTTAAGTAGCAAAACTGGAATCTACTTAAAGAAAAATATTAAATGAATAACAGTGCAGGTAGTATGTGGATAAGTAAATATATATATCATGATGGTGGTATTTGTGTGACTAAAGTTGGGGAAACATTTCCAATGTTTAAGTCAGTCATCTCATAGAATATGTCATTCTACTAGAACAACAACAAAGACAAAAAAAATTCTAGCTCCACCATTCGGTTCCTTATTTAATAAAATAATAAAGGCACTTGTGACAGATAAATCTTGACTTGCATTGAGCTGGGATGGACTCTGGCGGATTTGTCTATCCATTTCTTGTCACCATCTACTTGAGTAGCTCTATCCTGGCAGAATCAGAAAGTTACCTGCCACTAATGCTATTTCTTTACAAGATAACAAAGACAAGTCTTAACAAAGTTCCAAGGGTTTTATTGGCTATTGAAATTTTTTTAACATTTATATGATGCCATGCTGTCAGAATTCTTTTTAAACAATTGTTTTAGTTGCCCTGGAGTTTACATGGATTTTTGTGGCCAAAAGATAGTAGAATAAATAAAGCAACAGATAGCTATCCAGTTTAGTGAGAAAACGCCTTCAACTGTAACATTTCCTAGCTCACTGAGTCCACCAGTGAATAGATTAAAAGTCATCCAGTCCTCCCTCTCTTCTCCCTACCACCAAATCCTAGAAAAGTAGCTATTCATCATTTTCTTAATTTCCAAAGAAAGAGACACCATCAGTTTCTTTTGTGGTACTGTTCAGTGTTTCAATACATCTTCTGTACTTCTGACAATTAAATTCTCTTCCAACACGCTACTTACTAAACGTAGGAGTCTTATTCACTTCTAAGAACACCCCCTTCTTGTGTGGCAGAAATATCAATGATACATTAAAATACCAAATAATGACATTTATTTATAAAAATGTGCTGTCAGACGAAAGAAATTCAAAATTATATATTTAATGTGTTGGTTATATAGCTGAAATTTAATAGCAATCTCATTCAAGTCCTTGTCTTTTAAGAATTTTGGTACTAATATCCAGACATGTAATGATGCTACCCAACTAGGCTGTAACTATCGGGGCAATTAGCTCCAGATTATTAAAATCTCCAATCTCCCTCAATCTTTTCATAACTTATCACACTAGTTTCTGATATTGTCAGACCCTACTTACACAAGAGAAGGCTTCTATGACAAGCTTTTAAAAAAAATAGTGGTAAAATATACATAACATAAAATTTACCATTTTAGTCATTTTTACATATATAATTCAATGGCATTAAATACATACACCTTGTTGTGTAACCATCACCACCATCCATCTCCAGAAATTTTTTTCATTTTCCCAAACTGAAACTCTGTACCCAATAAATAATAACTCCTCATTTATGACAGAGCTTTAAAAATCATTTAAAAGATATAGTAAAGAACAATTTTAGAGAGACGCATTTAGCAGTTGTTCTTCCCAAAGCATTGATATCTTTTTTCCCTGATTGTTAAGAATCCTCTTTCAGCTTAATGAAGCAGCTAGCTATTCATTCCACACGGCCCCCAACTCCTTCCTGGCCCTGGTGAGAGGAGGCTGCAGGACTAGAGGAACAGCTGCTTCACTGCTCCAAATTACAAATATGGTGTGTCTCAACACATCACAGCTGCTGAGCAAAGAACAGATGGGACCCTGATCTCCCAGTAGACCCACTGGAACCCCTGTCTTGAATGTTAAACAGTGATCCACAGAGAGAAAGTGATTTGTTTTCTCTAGTTAATAATCCCTTCCGCAGACTGGAATCCTTCATGTGCAGGAACACGTGAGCCAGTCTGAGGTTTCAGCACTGGGGCTCCTGGCTCCAATCCATAGCTTTTGTTTGCTGAGACAGACAGCATTTGGAGTTGGAATGTGGCAAAGCTTGTCAACACACAGGGCTTTTCTCTGCTTTCCAAACACATGCGAGGCAGACTGGCTCTCCATGAAGCTGTGATCTTTTCTGGGGAAAGGAAATGTCACATGCGAGTCAAGAAAAAAAACATACTTGGAATCAAGAGGAATAATTGGTCTGGGCATCAAAGGGACAAATTCTGATCAGTTGACAAATATGTTACAATTATTTTTAGGTATAGATGTTGATCTAGATTAGTCTAAATCAGTATTGCCTTATGGAATATGCATATGTGCTTAAAATAGAAACCGTTTAAAAAAAACAAAAACCTGAAGGATTTTTGCAATGGTCAGCATTACTCAAGAAAAGCAGACTGGTGCCAGTGCCCCAGAAAGGCACAGTTATACTGACATTCCCCTGGATGTTACCCCTCTCTTCCAAAAGCAGCACAATTACACATGTCAAACACCTTAGGAGCTTTCCTTTCATCTTTCATGGTACTAAACACAACAATCTCTGGAACTGGAAACCTTAGGTAATGGCTTCAGTCTGATACCCAAGACCCAGAGACGCATGAGCTGAAAGCATTACCAGAGTAATGCTTCATCCAGTTGAGGCTAAATGATTAGTGCACAGTACTCACAAAAGAAAAATTTCAGTTAGATAATCCTGGAGGTGATTAGAGGTTTACCTCTCTTCCAGGACCTCAGACTATTTTGGCCAGGACTCATGTCGTTATCACTGGCATGCACACTATCATCACTAGACGGAAGATACCTCTTGGATCATCTCTCACTTATGATGGATCTATTGCTTCCTTTCCACTCTGAAAAGACTTCATGTTTTAGACCCACAATAGTCTCTACTTTCCAGTTTCCCAGTGACAGCATCTTTCAGAGGAGCCCTCCCCGCCCCACAATTGAGTGTTTCATCTTTAGCCAAGGTCCTTTTCTTAGGATTCAAGTAGGCTTTTGAGAGCCCCAAAGCCAGGCACCAAAGTTATTTTTCTTTGACTTTCTTCTTATTTACCTAAGAATTATTTCTGGAGGAAATATTTTTTAATTTAAACATGTGTTAAAGTAGGGTTTCAGTTCACTGTGCTATACTAACTTATGTATAGGATAGTATGGAATACCTTTGTGCATAGTAGGTGATAAACCATGGTCATTTCATGCTTTGACCTTATTTTCCATGGAATTAAATTAAATACACCCTTCTGTAAGGATTTTGTGTATCTGTATTTGTTTATATCTAGCCTCGCTTAAGTTAGAAAATATTAGAGAAAAGAACAATAAAATTTCCTCTCATTGCTAAAGGTGTAAAAACCCCAGTGCTTCTTGTGTAGCAATTTTATTGCCAGTGAAAGAATGAAGATAATGAAGTTAAGAATGTGTGTTTGGTTAAAAAATACATCAGATGGTGTGGAACTAGCTTGAGAACACTTGCTTTGATATGACTTTAATTTTATCAAAGCTTGGACTTGTTCCAGCTTTGCCTTGGAGCATCCTAGTCAAGTACATGTCTCATTGCCAAGATCCTCATGCAACTGGAGGGACCTTGGTAGAGCCATGTGCTTTGGAAATGGTCAAACTGGTATGTGGCTTAGAGCTGTGGAAAAAATTCATTTGTTCATTCAACAAATATTTATTGAGCATCTACTATGTTCCAGGCACTGTTCTAGGACCTGGGGGCATAGTGAAGTAAACAAGGAAATATCTCTGCCTTTGTGTGTTCCAGAGGAAGGAGACAAACATAAAAAATAGGAAAATCATGCAGTATGTTAAGAGGCAATTAAATGGTATGGAAAATAATAAATTAGGGTATAGAGAAAGAGGGGTGCCAGAGGAAGGGAATTGCTATTTGAAACGGTGTAGTCAGAATAGGCCTAATAGAAAAGGTAATATCTGAGCAAAGAGTTAGAGGTGAGAGAGTGAGACCTGAGATTATATGAGAGAAAAGCCATTCTAAGCAGAGCTTAGCACACACAAAGGCCCTGAGGTGATAGTATACCTACTGTATTCCAGGAACAGTAGGGAACTCAGTGTGACCACACAACCCAGAGTGAGTGAGGAGAAAGGCGATAGGAATCAGAGAGCTAAGAGAATGAGCAGGAGATCGCATAGGGCCCTAAACATTTTCAGGCATTCAGTTCTCACTCTGAGTGAAATGCTGAGCCAATGGAAGGTTTTGAACAGAGGAATGGTAAAATTTAGCTTTTGTTTTAGAAGGTTTACTGTGGATGCTATGTTGAGATTAGATTGCAGAGAACAAGGGTAAAAGCAGGCAGACTAGTTGGGAAGTGTTGTATTAATCCAACTGAGAAATGATACTGGCTCAGACCAGGGGGTAGCAATGGAGGTGGTGAGGAGAAAAATGACTGGATTCTGGACATATTTTGAAGGTAGAACCAACAGGAATTCCTGACCATCTGGATGTGAAGAGTGAGAGGAGGTGAAGAGTGGCATATGATGGCCAGGTTTGGGGCCTGGTCAACTACAAAGGGTAGGATAGGCTTTAGGGCAAGGCTGTTAGGAGCCTCGTTTTGACCATGTTTGGTTTGAGATGTCTACTTGACAATATGTGGAGATGTCTATTAGGCACTTTAAATAAACAAGTCTGGATTTCAGAAAAGAAGTTGGAAATTTAAATTTGAGATATGACAACACAGAGCATTTAAAGCCATGAAACAAGATGAGATCACCAAAGGAGTGAGTGAGAATAGAGAAGTTCAAAAACTGGGCCTTGGAGCACTCCAGGGTCAAGAAGTCAGAGAAGAAAGGGTGAACTAGCAAAGGAGTAAGCAGTGAGGTGGGGGAAAACCCAGGAGAGGTCAGGGTCCCACAGACCAAGATAAGAAAGTCCTTCTAGGAGGCAGGAGTGATCTACTCTGTCCAATGCTACTGATGACAAGAATTGTCATCAAGGACTGAAAATTGACCACTGGCTTTAGTAATGAGGATGTCATTGGTGAGCACACCAGAAACATGACAGTACTTTCCCAATATTTTAGAGCTGATCATGGAGATGACTGGTTGACGAAGCCCACACCCCATGACTCTGATCGCCCAGTTTTTCAGGGTGATAACTTTACTGAGTGAAACGCTGGGGGAAGGGGTTGCACAGTGTACACTATTTGATAAGACCAAATTGGGCAGGACTCTTTCTCCCACCCTTTTAATAGCATGTAGGATTCTCAGGTCTTTATGGAAATGAGGGAAAGGAAAAGGAGGAGTGCCTTGAAGGAGCATAGGTGGAGCTTCTGATCAATTCTGGTTGGGCTATCTCAAGCACTGCCTTTTGGGAAATGAATAGACCTCATTGATTAAACTTCAAACTATAAAGATGCTCTAGAAGCCATTTCATTTGCCTGCATTATTTGGGATCTCTTTTTTCCCTCAATGTGGCCGTTAATTTCTGCGTGAAATAATAGATAACACTATGTAAAAATTATTTTTACATTGTGTATGTAAAAAAAATCAATATTGGCAAAGAAGACGATGAAATCATGTACAAAAACCTGTGCATATTTTTTCAGGTAGAAGAGATATAAACTTTTCATCAAATGAGCAAAGATTAAGAGCTACTTATGTAGAGTGCAAGGCTTTTTTAAAAGTGAGCCACAGGTGCACAGAATTATATTATGGCTGTATTATTCTAGAAATTACTATTAATATATTGCCTGTTTCAGTAGCTTCATGGTAATTATTTAATACCAACCAGCTCTATTTTGCGGGGGTGGGGGGGGCTGATCTGTAGTTATGTCCCATTTCTGTGGTGTAAATACTTCCATCATGGCCCACTTCAAACTACCAATGTGAAGCCATTTGGACCTACCAACAGAAATCACACAATTGACTGTTGGGAGCCCGTGGAAACAGGCCCCAACACACCACTGCCTTATTTACATGTGAACTAATTCTGCTTCTGCCTGAAACCAGCAAATTCAAAAGCAAACTAAAATTAGGAAAGGAAAATGGAAATGTAAAGTGTTATATAATTAACATGTAGTATATGATGTATAGTATATAGTATAAGATATATAATATATAAAATGTCATATATAATTATATTAAATATTATATAATTATATTTTCAAGAAGTGTCACAGAAAACCTCAGGAAAGAGGGCAGGACAGGAAACTCATATTTGAATATGTATTGCATGTGAGCATATGTCGCACAGATTATTTAATTCTCACAACTCTGTAGCACAGGTTTATTAATCCTTATTTTTAAATTGAAAATAGGTTCAGAGAGGATAATCCATTAGACCACAGTCACACAGACAACAAATGTTAGAGCCAAGACTTGAACCCAGATCTACCTGACTATTCCCCTAAACCAATGTCTAGAAGCTCAGAATATTGTCCACGAATTAGTAGGATAAATTCTGATATGTTAATTGCCACCTCAGTGGCACAATACTAGTATATTTATTACCTCCTGTATATTAAACTGAATTATAAATTATTACATGAAAACACTTATTTTGATGGTCTAAATTTTGTAGCATATTTATCCTCCTTGGATTATACATATTCTCCAAAATTATAAAATCCTTTATCAGTACTGTAGTCAAGTCATCCATTGACTCTGATTTGTTTCCAAGAACACTACTCAAAAGAGAAAGAAGAGGGGAGGGATAAATTAGGAGTATGGGATTAAGAGATACAAACTGCTATACATAAAATAGATAAGCAACAAGGATTTACTGTACAACACAGGGAACGATATTTAATATCTTGTAATAACCTATAATGGAAAATAATCTGAAAAAATATACATGTATATATAAGAGAAAGAAGCGAATATAATTAGTGTCCTTTTTAACAATACCTGATGTTGCATTGCTCTCAAGGCTACTACATGTACATCGAGGCTTCCCACATGGTGTATGGACAGAAAGCACGACTCTTGTCCAGGCCTCTACGAGGAGTCACTGGAAAACACTGCTTGACTTTTTTCTACCACATGTATGGAGCAGGGACTGGCCTCCTGAATGTTTATTTGAAAAAGGAAGGTGACAGTGAAGAGGCCCTCTTATGGCGAAGAAGAGGTGAGCAGAGCATCTCCTGGCTACGAGCGCTGATTGAATACACCTGTGAGAGGCAACACCAGGTAAGCCAAAAGAGATAAGAATCAAGTGATGGGAAATGTTCCTTTAACCTTCTGATACTCTTTCTTTTTCTTGCTACCATCAAGAATGTTTTGTTCTTTTTCAGGGTCATAGATAAAGGCAGTACTTGTTTAAGAGTAAAAATAATTAGTCTATATTGACTGAACCTAAGCAGTGAATGGGAAATTAGGCAGAAAGAGAAAGCTTTGGGTATTTGTGCATAAAGTGATTTTTGCAACTCAGTGATGAAAGTGTATCTATTTTTGTCTTGGTGCACTATGAGTGTCAAGTATATTCTGTGTATCCTGCAAACCTCCAAAACAGAGTCTCTCTTCCTTCTAAACATGGTGTTACCTAATTAGTTGTTGCAGCTGCATCTTTCACTCATCATTAGCCACACGCAAGGCCTTTTGTTGCAAGCTTCTATTTAACAGAGTATGTGGTGCAGAGTACGTTTTTAAGCCTCTGTCCGCACTGATGCAGAAGAAACTAGTCTTGATCCTATGTCCTGGGTCTCCCCTTGGGTCTTCTCACGGGCGGTAGAAGACCTCCATCCTACAGGATCCCAATGATAAGGGAATCTGGACAGCGGTAAGAAAGAGCCTTTTCAGTTCCAATGGGTGAGACTGAGCAGCCAGTTCGTCTAGAAATCAACAGCAGCCTCCTGAAAGCCACTGACTTCACCTGCCTACCGTGAGCCAAGGCTCCAGAAAGCTCTGGGGAGATAATATTAGACCCCTGACTATTCCTGAAATTGCTCCATAGAATTCCAGGTGTGACCTTCAGCTAAAAGCCCTACTTCCTCCTCATCCTTGCTTCTGGACCAGCACCCCTCAACTTTAACCACTGGCCGCTTGGTTTAAGCAAATCTTAAAGGAAGATTTAAGGAAGAAGTATCCAAAAGAAAGACATTATTTTACACCACCCCTTAACCAAAATTAATTTTCTGCAGACCTAAATGGGAATGAATTGCAGAAGCTCAGGTTGACCAGGTTACAGTGCCATCTAGGGTGCTGGATTGCTAAGAACAAATGACAGAGGGAAGATGTGCCATTATTTACGGTTGGCCCGTTATCTCGGCATGGATAAAATTATCTAAAACTTTAGCAAAGAAAAAAAGCCCCAGGAATAATTTTGATAGTGATTTAATATCTGCTTACAGAAGGAAAATGGATCACTCAGGAACTTATTGATATCATTGATCATCATTCAGAGATGATGAATTAATTTTTTAGGCTATCAGGGCACTCATACTCCTACCCTATTCAAATGTCCTCGAAGTGTGGCCCTGAGACCAGCAGCAACACCTGAAATGCATATGCACCTAATATGAACTTCACCTGAAATACACATTCTCAGGCCCCACCTCAGAACTACTGAACCAGAAACTCTGGGGATTAGGGCCCTGAAATCTATGTTTTAACAAGCCTCCTGGTGATTCTGATTCACTCTAAAGATGAAGAATCTCTGTTATTGGACGAAACGAATCTGAGTCTCTCAGGTAGAGCCTGAGCACTGATGTTTTTTAAAACCCCCAAATGATGCTGATGCAGAAGAGCTCTAGAATTTGAGTTCTATGGAACAGGTGACTTCCCAGCATCTAACCTGGGGGCCAGGTACAGGTCCTTGCATATACTAGACTTGTTGGGTGGCTTGTTGTTTGAAAATATTTTTGAGCACAAAGTAGTGAGGCACCTGGGGTGGCATCTTGGGGTGTTCAAGTTCAAAGGTGAGGAATGACCTGAGAGACTTTCAGCTCTCAATTTGGAAAGAAGATTCCAGACCATTCCCTTTGGCTCAGAATGGAACAGATATGAATCTGCCATGAGGAATTTTCTTCTTGATGTTGTGATTCCCTCAGGACTGTCTGGAGACCACGATGAACTAGGTTCTCCAAAACATCCTAGTGTCTAATAAAACACAGAGACACTCATGTGCAAATGGCCATCTTCTATGTACCAGGTACCTACAGGGCTGAGAGCTGTGCATGAGTTCTTCCAATTGATATCATAGCTCCTCTTTAAAGATGGGGAAAACCAAATGTCCAGCTGGTGAGTGGCAGAGTGAGAACTCAATCCCAGATCTGACTGGTTCCAAAGTTTGTATCCCTAAGCCACTGTTCTACGTTCCCTCCCACCACAGAAGTCCCAAAATACACTCATTGCCCTGGGTGCCACAAGCACTGAGTGATCTTGGAGAAATGTTATCCTCTCTGAGACTGTTTATACATTTTCAAAATGGGGTAATAATGCCTGCCGTGCTGATATCACCAGAGTTAGAGTGAGGGTCCAATGAGATTATGTTTGTGAAAGGGTTTATAAACTTTAAAGTACCAAACTATAAAAAGATAATATTATTGTTTCTAAAAATATATTCTCTCCCAAATCTCTCTGGTCTTTATAACCATGGCAGACCTGGTAATCTCAATAGCTACATCAGGCATCCAGACTGAGATCCTATAGTATGAGGCCAAAATATCTCCTTTTAATAAATATCTATTGACCATTTACTATTTTTAAGTGCAGAGGATACTGCAATGCACATAGCATAGAGTTCCTACTCTTTTTGAGTTTACGTTTTAGTGGCGGAGAGGTAGAAAATGTGAAACAAAAATATACAATGTAACATCAGGTGTTAATAAGTGCTATGAAAAAGAATAAGTCAAGCTGATCAGGTAATGAGGTCAAAGAAGTATCAGGGAATACTCATGTAAGGCCTTGGGTGACATGGTAGAGTTTGAAATTTATTCCAAAAGCAATGAGAAACCATCAGATGGCTTTAAGGTAATACGGTCTGATTTATATTTTAAAACAATCACTCTGGGTACTACATGGACGTAGGCTGCAGTGGAGTAGACTCTGGGGGCTCCTGCAGGAGGAGTAGGAGTGGTGGGTTGGGCTGTGCAGCAGAGGTGAGTTGTCATCAGAAGCCCACAGGACTTCCTTCCGTGTGGAATGTGGGTTTTGAGAGAAAGAGTCAAGATGACTCCAAAGTTTTTGACCTGAGCAACTGCTAGAGTGGAGTCGCTCTTTGTTGAGATGAGGAGGACCTTAGGTGGAGCAGATCTGGAGGAGTGAGGGCGGTATGTGCAGGAGGGAAATTAACAGTTGGTTTGGTCTGGTTTGGTTTTTGATGCGCAAAGCTTTTAATGTCTATCAGACATCCAAGTGGGTGTGTCATGTAAAAAATAGGCTACGAGACTGGAGATCAGGAAAATGCACAGAACTAGAGAAGTAAATGTGTACATTGTCAGTGGTGGTGGGCAGGTGTAGGTGATTTTTAGAATGCTGTAGTACTGCTGTCATTTGACATTTATCCTATAGGGGAAATACCTGGGTGGCCTCTGGATGATATTCCAGTCATCAGAATTTTTTCTTTGTAGAAAAAAATGCATTAAGTGGCAAAATTTCAATCATGTCCTTTCCTAAGGGATTTATTAAAGTGCTAAGCAGAACCTGACTCGCCATTGATCACAAACACAAAATGATTTTATTTCCTTTGGATTCCTTGCTTACCTTTCCTCCTCTGCTCTCAGGTGTTTTCCTCCCTGATTTCTTATATTTTGATACCATTGAAAGAGAGTGTTAGACAAATTCTCAGCTCAATGAAATATTTATATCATTCATATTGTTCATTATACTGCCTAACATTTAGTAGGAATTATTATGTGCTGGGTACTGAGCTAAGACCAGGTCTTCAAATTTTCTTATTCATGGTACCCTTAATCTCAGTAATTTTTTTCCTGGTGACCCTAGACCAAAAGATAGCTAATGTTCCATTTATCAAGTAGTGGAGTCCCAACAATAAGTATTTATGTGCTAATGACTTAGTAACCATTTGAAAAAAATAATATATTTAAACTGAAAGAAAAAATAATATTTTTATCTAATTCTAAAATAACCACAATTATTTAATAGAATTTCTACAGATACAAATAGGGGAATAATACAAAGGGGCAATCATAATGCTATAAAATGGTGATCACTCAAATATGAAGGAAATTCAAAGGAGAGGATTGTATGAAATCAAGTGTTTGGCCCAACCGAAGACAATTCAGGATATAATTCCATCAGGTGATTTTCCTATTATGCTTCCATTGCAGAGGTAGAGGTCAAAAAACAGATTTTACTGTTTTCCAGAAAACCAAAACACATTAACTACACTCATATATCCTCCTATCTAGATGTGCTAGGACATTTTTTCCTCTTTTTGCCATTTATTTGGATTCTTGTTTAGGGTGATATCTTTAGAATTTCTATTAATGTTATTTTGCAACATTTCCATTGTTAAAGCTTCTTTGAGTCATTAATTTCAAGATAGTTTCATATGCTTATTAATTATCCACTTTATAGTCTTTGATTTAGTTTAAATCATAAACTAGTCCAATGGGGAGTAATTTGCTCATAAAATGAGTAGAGCAAATGTGTCTTCTGGACGATTTTCATTACCTACAAGCCTCCCTGGAGTATTCGGTGGTTTATTAACCATTATCAGAGCAGCCTTAGAGCTGGTAATATGATCTATTTTCCTTAGAACCTGAATATTTGATCAGTTATTTTCTTCTAGGATCTAAAGTCATGAAACTGGTTTCCTCTTTTTCTTGGGCTGTGTCTTGGATGTTATGGTATTTAACATGATAAGTGACCCATTGTCTTTTTGGTAAATTTAATTATTATACGTTGCTGTTCATACTTGGGTCTCATCCGTCATTTTAATTCTCCCACCTAGTACTAGTACGAAGGTAGATTTAGGGAGAGCCTAAGGAAGATTAGGCTCTGGGCCCCTCACTCTCATAGGCCCTGTGAGTACCGGGGGTAGAATATTCTAGGTGGGGAGGGAAACCAGGTCACCACCAGGAGACATTTTTTTAAAGTAATTTTTTGTTGTTGTTGTTGGTTTTTTTTTTTTTTTTGTCTGTGTTTGGTTTTCATTTCTGTGCGAGGGCTTTCTCTAGTTGCAGCAAGCGGGGGCCACTCTTCATCGCGGTGCGCAGGCCTCTCACTATGGCGGCCTCTCTTGTTGCGGAGCACAGGCTCCAGACGCGCAGGCTCAGTAGTTGTGGCTCACGGGCCTAGTTGCTCCGCGGCATGTGGGATCTTCCCAGACCAGGGCTCGAACCCGTGTCCCCTGCATTAGCAGGCAGATTCTCAACCACTGCGCCACCAGGGAAGCCCCCCAGGAGGCATTTCTAGGTGGGCATTTCTGGGAAATTGCCTTAAAAGGTCTCAGAAGAAAGGAAATTGAAACTCCAAGGCTCTAGTAATTTTTGTGAATTTCTTTAAATTTCAAATAAATATTCCCTTTTGTACCTAAATTTGAATTGGTGATTTTGTATTCTTTTCCTGAAAGGGGGCCCCTGAGAACAATCTAGGTTTCCAGACCCATACAGCCTGGATTTGCCCTTGACCAGCATTGTTTTATCAGGATGACTCTATTTCTAAATTCAAACTTCATTATTTTTCAGATAATTGTTGAAGCCATTCGGGGAGTGTCAATAAGAAGTGATATTGCCATTGATGATGTTAAATTTCAAGCAGGATCCTGTGCGGGTAACAATATTTTTACAAATTATATAAGTTTGACTGAAAAGGGATTTTGCAATAGTCTCAAATCATAAGAATGCAAATTAAGTATTTTCTGCAATAAAAATAGAGAAAACTATTATTGTCTATTTGTCTTTCCTGACAGAAATGGAAGCTATAACTCAGCAATCATCAGGATATTCTGAGGATTTAAATGAAATTGAGTATTAAGGAATGATCTGAATCGGATTAACTAAACAAAGCCATACCTCTCTTCAATCAAAATGAAAAAAAAAAACAAAAAACAAATGAATACTGGACAGTCTTAACCGTTTCATAAGTTATAAGATGACTTCAGAGCACTCTTTTTCATTACTTTTGCAAAAAAATACTGACTCAGGGCTTTTTTTTTTTTTTTTTTTTTTGCATATGACAACTGTTACTAGAAGTACAGGCTGCTGGTTTTGCCTAGATCATTCATCTTAATTTTGGTACCAGTTAAAAATACAAATGTACTATATTGTAGTCATTTTAAAGTATGCAAATAAAGGGCACAATCAAAATGAGATGTGCTCACTTAAATCTGCATTCAGTGAATGTACTGGGAGGAGAATAGGTCTTGTGGGTTTCCTTTTGAAGTTCAAGTATCATAAATATTTTTGAAGTAATAATGTGAGGTGTCAGTAATATCTGCAGAATGAATGCAGCTTTTCACAGTAACAAGTTAATCTAAGAAAATAAAGTCTTATTTTCTATGTTTTATTCATAGAAATAGAGTATTAATTTTTAAATGTTTTTACCATATGTGATAACAAAGGATCTTTCATGAATGTCCCAAGGTATAAGTCAGTATTAATTAATGCTGTATTACAAGGCAATGCTACCTTCTTTTTTCCCCCTTTAAACTACTTTTGAAAGTCACTCTGAACACTTGGATAGAAATTGCACTCTTTTTTTGTAAAGCAAGCTTAAAAATGTTTATGTACACATACCCTCAGATTTTAATAACGTGTTAAACAATTTTACTGATTTTTTAAATAAATGTTTTGGTAATATTTTGAGTAATATGAATTCAAGCAGATATACTAGACTACTGCCTTTTATTTACATGTTTAGAAAATTGTATATACATATTTGTATACCCAAACAGCTGTTGTGAAATTACGATTACCTAATAAAAAATAATTTGAAAATCTCTTCACTAGCAATTAACTTTTTTCAACATTATTTTTCTTTATCAGAATATCTTCACTGTATAACTGCCAATTCTAATTTGAATCTCTACTCTGCCACACTTAAATGCTTCTTAAGCCTTTTTATTTGTGACATAAGCATTGCAAACATGGATGCAATAATTAATTTTTAAGGAGTGTTTTATTTCACATAATCTCAATTTTCTCCCAAATTTTATCTTATTAGAATGTAAACTCTGTGAAGACAACAACTCTTTCTTGTTTTATTTACTATTGCAGTTTCAGTACCCAGAAGAATGTCTCGGTATATAGTAGGTATTCAACAAATAAATACTTGAATGAATGAATGAATGAATTTAACCCACCAAACATCCCCCAAAGAGGATATATTATTATCCCTTTTTATAGATAAGGAAGCCAAGGTGCAGAAGAGTGAAAAAATTACTTAAGATTTTACCACTGTTAAGTGGAGAAATTTAACAGTCAGGTCTCTCTGACCCTAAAGCCCAAACCTCTTAATTGCTTTGTGTGGCCAAAAATCCACTGTGCTCATGGATTTGGGAGGTTTTCCCACTCAAGAATGTCAAAACCCGTAAATTAAGCTGTAAAAAGCATTATAGCTCCTCAAATGCCACATTACTTAGAAAACAAAAAATACTCCATTATACAAAATAAACATCCTGAAGTTCATGGAGAAAATAAAATAAACTTTTATAGTAAAGCAAAATTTTGTAACTCAAATCCTTTCTATTTATGATGATTAATTACCTATGGGGGGACATCCCTAAACAGAGTTGAAACACTGGGGAAGGAAGATTTCAAGATGTTGACTAATTCATCAGCATATTAGACATTATAATTTCTTCAAAGCATTATTCCTGTCCAGAGCTTAGTTATATTTGCTGAATAAAGAACTGAAGATTGTGTCAGGACCTAACACAGTATGTAGTGCATAATAAGGGATTTATAATATGTGGTGAAGGAATGAAGTCATTCACCAGACTCCTTGCTTACAGATTACATAAGTCCATGGTAATAATCATTGCTAACATTTATTGAATACTTATTATTTTCAGACATTGTTCAAAGACCTTTACATGTATTTGCTCATTTAATCCTACAACAATCCGTGAGGTAGAGCTAGTGATATTTCCATTTTGTAAGTAGGAAAACTAAATCTGTCCAAGTTCAGCAGCTAGTGTAGGGCTTGGCTTTGTACCTTGGTCTGCTTCACTGTTCTTGAAAAAAAGAAACAACAGACCCAAAACAGAGTCACTCGTGCTAAGCCCCACATCAGCAAACCAAGACTTAGTAGGTAACCTAACTGCAGTTATAACCTCCCCTAGGATTGTAGTCTTAACAGGTCAGTCTGGAATTTTCTGGTCAGCACCAATGAGGTAATCAGCCACATAGGCCCTTCCCATCCCTCACAGGAAGATGAAGTAATCCACTCTCTCCTTTTCCCTTTCCCCTCCTGTCTATAAAAGCCTTCCACTTTATACAACTCCTTGGAGCTCTTCTCCACTTGCTAGATGGGCTGCTGCCCAATTCATGAATTGTTCAATAAAGCCAATTAGATCTTTACAATCGACTCGTTTGAATTTTTACTCAACACTGCCAAACCTGTGTTCTAATCCTCACAAGACTGTCTCCTGAACCTCCTAGCTCTCCTACCAACTCCATCCCCAATACCAAAGGTTCCAAGTTTCCCTCACTCAAGAGGATTTATTGGCTACCAAAATTGCTCTGAAGGTTGCCAAACCAGAGATACTACTTGGAGCACTAGCTTTGGGAAGTGGGGTGGGGAGTAGGGGTTGGGGGCTAATTATTGACTTAGGGCAAAAAGGAAGGAGGTAACTATTACCAATTGTTGCTGAGAAACAACCTGAAGTTCATAGAAGAGAAGAGAGGAAGTGGAAGGTGAGCAGATGAACTTACCCTCCCTTCCTCATTTCCCTTTTGCAGGATTCGCTGATTGGATGCTTCTCTTCCTTTTCCAGGTTGCCTTGGCCTTCATTTTAACTGTACTTCACCTGGATGAAAATATGCAAGAACGGTAAGCACAGTATAGTTTTCTCAGGTTTAGAAATGCCCCAGGGGAAGGCATACCAGCTAATAAATACTGCTTAACCATTTAAACCCAGGGTTAGCATTTATTCCAATTCTCACCTAAACACACAGGTCCTTCAGATGGAAACTACTTTTTCACACAAATTGCCTTTTCTCCTATAATTTGCTGTCTGGGTTGGAGATTATGTATAGAAGGGTGCAAAGGAGAGGCTACTGGGAAAATAGTGACTCTGATGCAAGGTCTGGCTTAATGTGGAAGAAGAAAATGTTTAGCAAAGATTTGTTGAGAAATGTATGCTCCAGGCATTATACTAAGCATGGAGATTACATGTTAGTGAGGAAAATAGAGATGTAAACCTGTCAGCACAATCAGAGCGCTAAGTTCGATGAGACCAGATGCCCAAGGAGGGCTTAGGAGGGGCATCTGACAAGGGAGGGCAGGACAAGCCTCCGACCGCAGTCTGGGCAGAGCGGTGAGAACCAGCACTAACACAGTGTTCCGGGTGCCCGATGTCTTCTGTCACTCTCTGGGGGCTAAGGCATGGGTTCTTTGACTTCTTCTCATGCAAGGGACTTGTTTTCCTGTGTGATTTAACCAGAACGGGGGCCGGTGGAGGTGGGGGGAGGGTTTTTGTACTGGTCATTCTAATATTGTGGCATTTTCAACACGTAGATTACTATAAAGAGGGGAAACATAGTGATTAAGTGCACGGTTTCCAGATTCAGGCTGTCTCAGTTTAAATCCTGGCTTTGCCACTTATAGGCTTTGTGACTGAAAGCAAGTCACACCATCTCTGACTCCTATTACTAATCTGCAAAATGGGGCAAATACTTGTCTCTACTTCTTAAGGGTGCTGTAAAGATTAAATGAAAATAATACATACAAGCCCTTAGTGTCTGACACACAAAAGCCTTTCTAGTTTATATTATAAGGGTTGAGTGAAATTTTTGGATAAATCACAGTTATTTTTACGTATCCTTTCTCTACAAAGGAATTGTGAGTTTATAGTGCCATCTTAAGGATAAAGCAACCATATGATTTTGTCATTTTATCATCTTTTTTTTTTTTATTACTCGCAATACAAGGCTCATTTTAACCAGCACCTGGGCAATGCCCAGTTTGCCCTTCCCACTCCAGCCATTGTTAATGGTTCTTCTTTGCTGCTTACCTGTATTCATACCCCTTGCAAGATTTATCATGCTAAACCTAAATTCTTGCTTTTACGTCCATCTCCTCAAGAATGGTTGCATATTCAATTATGTACCCACTCTGCCTAGCATACTCAACAAATATTGCTGAACTAAATAAACAAATTCTCAATAAAGACATTTAGTTTAGTACAAATATGTATGTGGATTCCAAAAATCACGAAGGATATAAAGATTCTCTTTGGTCCATCAAAATTTCATGGTCTGGGAATCCACACACTAAAAATTTAACTTAAAAATATGTCACTGGCCACCTGGGGCACCTGGTAAAAACAAATATAAAGCTTCTTTGGAAGGCCATGCATTCAACCCAGGCTGTACAAGTTTCCCATGTATAAAACTTCACGGAAGGACTCACAACCCAAAAGCACAAAACATTTAGTGAAACAGTCCGCAAGAAGCACAAATCAGCTGCCAACAAACAGCATAATTAGATACCCAAGACTTCATGGCCCCCATCCAGCTGTGCCATCACTCTAACATCTCTGACCCTCTTGCCTCCCTCTTATAAGGACCTTTGTGATTATATTGGGCCTACCTGGATGGTCCATGATGATCACCCCATTTCAAGATCTTTAATTTAATCACATCTGCAAATTCCCTTTTGCCATGGAAGGTAATATATTCACAAATTCCAGAGATTAGGATGTGGGCATTTTTGGGGAGCCATTTTTCTGCCTACCACAATTTTCTTTTGCTATTAGGTCAGATCTCTTAAAAAGGCCTGTTTTCATTTTTCCTTTTCAACTCCTCTATCTGCTTTATTTTCTTATCTGGCAGGCTAAGACATCCAATATAGTGCTAAATAGAAGCAGTGATAGTATCATCCTTGACTTGTTCCAGAACCTGAGAACATTTCTAAACATTTCATCATTAAATATGAGTTTGCTGAAGGTTTCTGGTGTTGCCTTTTATTGGTTAAATGAAGTTTTCTTCTACTCACAGTTTTCTAGAAATTTTAACCATGAATGTGTGTTGAGAATACTTTTTTTCCTGCTTCAATCTTTCTCCTGAAATCTTTCAATATGAAGAATCATATTAATTGATTTGACTTGCTAATATTTAATCACCCTTGAATTCCTGTAGTAAACCCAATTAAGTAATGACATTTACTTTTTTGAACGTTGCTACATATGTGCAAATATGTTCATGAGAAAGAATGACAGAAAATTTTCTTCAATTTCCTTAGAAATTAGGGGATTTAGACAAGGTTAGACTCATAAGATGAGCTGAATGAAAAATCTTCCTTCTTTTTCTATTCTCTGAAAGAGTGGGTAGGATTAGAGCAGTGGTTCTCAACTGGGGGCAATTTTATCCCTCACAGGACATTTGCCAATGTCTGGAGACATTTTTGGTTATCAAAACCGGGGAGGTGTTACTGGCATCTAGTGGGTAGAGGCCGAGGATACTGCTGACCATCCTGCAATGCACAGGACAGCTGCCTCCTCTCCCGCCAGCAAAGAACTGTACCCAGCATGTCAATGGTCAGTGGTGCTGAGGCTGTGGTTTATTTTCTCATGCTGAAGAAATGATCACTCTCCTCATTTTGTATGTGTAATTTGGTACTTTTTCAGAGAGGGCTTCAAAATTTATATAAGCTTCAGGCCCCACAGAACCTGGACCTGGTGGGAGAGAGAGAGGGCACCATGTAGAGGAGAGGGGTGTGTATGTGTGTGTGTGTGTGTGAGACAGAGAGAGAGAGAGATCATTGAGTCAAAGCCAATGCTAGAGAGAGGGGGAAAAAGAGAAATTTTGTCTAGACATAATTTTCAAATAATCACAGTGACTAAGAAATTGGCCACAAGCAACAATTCCAAGAAACAGAAGGAAAGTAGTTAGTGTGGTGTATGGTCTAGCAATTCTAATTTTTGGTATCTGTCCTAGAGAAATGCTAGTACACATACATAAAGACATGTCTGAGGATGTTCCCTGAAGCAATGTTTGTAAAAATGAAAAACTGGAAGCAATCTACATTTCAAATCAGTAGAGTAATGGATGAAGTGTGATATATTCATACAAAAACTCTACAGCAGTTAAAAGGGAGCCAGATTTATATCTGTCAACATGGATATATCACAGGAATATATTTTTTAAACAAAAAAGCCGTTGCATAACTATTCTTACCATATTTTTATGTTAATACATTTACATATGTATGCATGTACTACATTGTGTGTTTATATAATACATTTTCATAATGCATTCACACTCAAAATATTATTACATATTTTCTGTAGATAAAATGCATGTAAATATTGAAATGGCAGGCTTCCTTGGTGGCGCAGTGGTTGAGAATCTGCCTGCCAATGCAGGGGACACGGGTTCGTGCCCTGGTCTGGGAAGATCCCACATGCCGCGGAGCAACTAGGCCCGTGAGACACAGCTACTGAGTCTGCGCGTCTGGAGCCTGTGCTCCGCAACAAGAGAGGCCGCGATAGTGAGAGGCCCGCGCACCGCGATGAAGAGTGGCCCCCGCTCGCCGCAACTGGAGAAAGCCCTCGCACAGAAACGAAGACCCAACACAGCCAAAAATAAATAAATAATTTTAAAAACTTAAAAAAATATTGAAATGGCCTTAAAAGGCATTACATTACACACTGAACTAGTGTATAAGAGTAGTTAACTCTGAGGGATAAGGAGTACAGCAACAAGATTGAAGAAAAAAATGTCAAGTGCATACTAATTTTATCTGTATTGTTCTAATTTTTAAGAGAAGAATCTGTTCAAATGTTTCATATGTAATTTTTTTAAATAGATTAAAAAAAGACAATGAAATCATGCCAAATTGTTCAGGGTTAATTTCTTTTTTTCCTTCCAGTTTTATTGAGATATAATTGACATACAGCACTGTATAAGTTTAAGGTGTATAGCACAATGATCTGACTTACATACATGGTGAAATGATGACCACAAAAAGTGTAGTGAACATCCACCATCTCATATAAATACAAACTATAAAAGAAAGAAAAAAAATTTTTTCCTTGTGATGAGAACTCGACTCACTCTTAAAAACTTTCATATATAACACACAGCAGTGTTAATTATATTTATCATGTTGTACATTATATCCCTACTACTTATTTATCTTATAACCAGAAGTTTGTACCTTTTGATCACCTTCATCCAATTCCCCCTCTCCCCACCCCCTGCCTCTGGTAACCACAAATTTGAATTTTTTTCTCTATGAGTTTATTGTTTTTGAAATATAATTGAACTTAAAACTAACAAGTTATGGGAGAGTTCAGCACCCCAGCTTGTGGAGATATTGGGATGAAATGTCACTCTCGGTTCCTGATACCAAAGGACTCATTTTATAATTTATGAAGCTGATTTCAACAGATTTAGCACCATGCTGACAATTACCAACTTTCTTTCCTTTAGGAAGTAACAGGGTGTTAGGGGAAATGCTTGCTCTCCCCCCTAGAGGCTCCCAACCCAGCCTGGGCAAGGAGGACCATCAATTCATTCAACAAAGACTTGAAGTTGAGCGTAAATTCCTTCTGGAGTGGTTTAATATTGTTTTCCCAATTTATATCCTCCAAAGAAATGAAGGAAGGCCAGTTTAGCTCTAGGCTTTCTATCATGACACATCACAAACAACACCTGAAACCTAATATTAATTCCTAATGATTTTTTTAATCTTTCAGTTGGTTTTTGTATCCAATAAATGGAAATTTGAGAAAGAGACAAATTTGTTGAGACATTGATCCAGAATATAAAAATGAGTTATGAAAGAGTGCTTAGAGCAGCAGCTGGTATATGGTATATGGTAAATGCTGTTAGTATTAGCTATTACTACTAATACGATAGCTATTATTACAACCAATTCCAATACTAATATTGCTACACCAAGAAGAAGCAGATATTTTGATTGTTTTCAACTTTTGTATGATGTTAGAAACAAATTTTTAAAAATTAAGAACTGTAGAGATAAGGTATTCTTACCTCTAGCAGAACTTGTTTCATGGGGTTTCACTTCCCTGTGGGAAGGGTGCTCATTCTCTTCAGAAACCCTCATCCCTGCCTAGATCTTTCCCATCAGTTCCTTAACTAGGTTGATGAGAAAGTGTGTATATATGTGTGTGCATGTGTGTGTGCGTGTGTGCTGGGAGCGGGGAGCGGGGGGAGGGTTGTTCCTGGGAGTCAAGGACTTAGGTTTTAGCCTCTGACTTCTTCCCTCCCTTTCAAGCCATGAGGGTTCACTTTTCTACTTTATGAATTTACCAAAAGCAAAAGGAATATTCCCTCTCACTTGGTATATAAACCAGAGGAGAGTATTCCTGTTAACCTGTGAGGGTTCTTGTTACAACTGGAAGAGAAAGCTGTCTCAGTCAGAGATGGCCTCAGCGGCGTCCCATTCCATGCATCGTGCCCCCACCTTCTTGCTATTGCAGTATCATTATCCAAAGCTTGGAGTGAAGCCAAGAAAGAGAACATAGAATATGATATTCTAATGGTGAGGTGAAATATACTTATAATCCTTGACCCTGCCCCTGTCTGCCAGGTTTTTGTTTGTGTCAGTTTTAAAGTTTCTGCAGAATTGGAAGGTCATCACTTAAAACGGCCCCTGGTCACTTATTCCTTGGTCAATAAAAAGTTAAATACAGTTGACTTGCCACATCTATTACCTAGCAAGGATGGCACGATGAATTGAGCTGATGACTCGATGGTCACTTATTCCTTGGTCAATAAAAAGTTAAATACAGTTGCCTTGCCACGTCTATTACCTAGCAAGGATGGCACGATGAATTGAGCTGACGACTGGACTTTAAATCATGGATGTGTAAGATTAACTGTTTTGGCTCACTCACTCATTTATTAGCATCAGATTCTGGTTAATTGATATTCTATTTCCAAAGACCTCCTTCTGCCTCTTTAACACAACCCCTTTCAAGACAGTTTTCACCAGTGGAATTAAAGAAACCAGACGTGGCTGGTTAATAAATAAATGTGTATACCTTTATGGGTGTATGAAATTGTTAAAGAATATTAGGAAGCACTGAGCTAGTATAACCTGCCAGTGTCTCTCTGGTTCGTGCTAACTTCCAGTCATAGAGTCCAACAAAAGAGGAGTATTTAAATCTGTTTGATGGAATACTATATACTACACTATACTATATAGTTACTTAAAACTGTGTTACAGAAAAATATTTAATGGCATAGAAAGATAATAATAAGTGAGAAAAGGGGGGTTAAATAACAGTATATATAATTTGTGCAGTATAATCCTATTTTTTTTTAACAAAAGGGCCATAACATACATATACAAGGAAAAAAGATGTCAAAACATACACCAAAATCTTAACAATTATTAGTCTGGGTAAAGGAATTATGAGTAATTTTCCCCTTTGTGTATGTTTTTCTCTGTGTTCCCCAAATTTCTGCATTTAACACAAATTGCGTTTGTGAAACCCAGTAACATTTTCCTTTTCAAAGGATGATGGTAGAGTATGACTGGCTGACTGTCTAGACAAGAACTCATAATGTGTGTGCATTCGTGGGGTCATCACAAGTTCAGGGGCTCTTTCCCAACTTTCAAGTTTATGAGCACAATTTGAGTAGTTCACTAAAGAACTAATGATGATATAAAATGATTAGATATGTTCCTTGCTCTCAACTCCCATTACACCTACATTATTTTTCCATTAGGATAGGTTTCCCTAAATGTAATCATTTCTTCAAAGAATTTGACTCTTCTAAGGCTCTTGAAGCAGGGTACCAAGTCACTTTTCAAAAAATTTGTACTAGTAATGTAGCAAATGACAGTATAGTGCCCTCCTAAACACTATTTTTTTATTATTTCCTGCCTTTCGAACAGTTATAAAGGTATTCTACTTTATTTTAATTTGCATTAAACTTTAAAAATTTTCTAATAACAAGTTCACTTTTTTTTTTTTAAACATTTCTACTTTCTTTTTCTTTTATTCTACTTTCTTTTTACTTTTCTTTTAGAGAGCGCAGATTTCAGTTGTGTGAGAGGAAGAAGCAGGAGCCTGGGAAAGGAGCATTTGTCCAGGAGTCAGGAATCAGGGTTCTACTGCAATAGCTTTCTCAATGGCCTCCCCACTCCCATGCTTGACCCCGTCGAATCAGCAGAGTGCTCACTTAAAAACTTTAATCAGATCACGTCCCTCTCCTGCTTAAAACCATCCAATGGCTTCCCACTGCTTTTAAAATAAAATGCACGATGGGCAAGGCTCCCCTAAGCAACCTTGCTCACTTCACTGCAACCACGCTGCCTTCCCTTTGTTCGTCATTCCACTGGTTCCCACCTCAGAGTCTCTGTCCTTGCCTGGAATGCTCCTTTCTCATTTCCACACCTGCACCTGGCTTCTTCTCCTTCAGGGTTTAGCTTAAATAGCACTTCCTCTGACAGGCCTTTCCTGCCTCTCCATCACATCCATTCTGTTTTTTCTTCCTGGGACCTATCACCGCCTGAAATTATCCTGATCATATGTAGGTTATCTTGTTCTGTTCCTGTCTCACACACCAGAACGTAAGCTCTGAGGCATGCAGCATTGACTGGATCACTTACTGCCGCAGCCCAGCCTCTCGTAGATTACACATTATTAGTTGAGTGAGTGAAGACCTACTTAGGCCTCAGGGAACCTCATCTTCAGTAAGGGAGTTAACTAGATGAATGTGAGTAGGTTTAAGTGGAAACACCCTCTCAATGACGCCAGCGGGGATTTCTAGAAACCTCAGGGGAGGAAGTCTTAATAGAGAATTAGGGAGCGAGGGGGTGGAGAGTCAGTGAGGAAAACCTTTGCGGTGTACTGTTTCCATCTGTTGGAGAGCGCAGGAGACCCTCGCGTGATGTTTTAGGGGAGAAGCAGGCATAGAGCCATTTGAAAGTCTTTTTTTTTTCTTTTGTGTTTTTTTTTTTTTTGGACTCGGGGACCTGATTGAAAGCAAGGTAAGAAGACTCGCCGGACTCCAAACCGGCGAGTCCCGGCGCACTCGGGACCCCGGCCCACGCAGGTGCCACCGCAAACGCCGCCCTCCGTCCCCTCGCGGATCTGTTTCCTGGGAGCGCTGAAAAGGCTTTCAAAATACTAAATGCAACTGACATCTTTTTCTGAGTTGAAAACAAACAAACAAAACCTCTGAAAATACAGAGCAGAAAATCCCGTAACCGCTTCCCGCGAGTTCCCAAGCCCCACCCCCGCGTTCTCGCCGGCTCAAGTTAGGCCCTGCACAGGGCAGTGGGAGGGGCGGCGTATGCCCGCTGACGCTACGGGGCTGGACTGCGCAGGCGCGGGGCGGGCTCGCGAGGGAGTCGCGCGCCGCTCACTTCGCGCGGGAGTGGGGCGCCGGAGCGTTGGAGCTGCAGGTCTGTGGGAACGGAAGCCACAGCCAGGAAGAGAGGCAGCCAGGATGGCGACACCGAGCAGGAAAACGTCCACCCCAAGTCCCCTGGCCCCCAAGAGAGCTTTCTCGAGAGAGCCCTCGTCGGAAGTCCCGAACAAGAAAAAGAGTTCGGCCCCACCGGCGGCGCCGCCGCCGCCACTGCCGCTGCAGTCGTCCGGGCCTTTCGTGGAAGGCTCTATCGTCCGCATCGCGATGGAGAACTTCCTGTGAGTGGCCGGAGGCCGTGCCGCGGCGGAGGAGGCGAGCGGGCCCGCACACTGGGCCGCGGGCTGAGTGCGTGCGGGGGCGGGTGGGTGGATGTGTGCTTGGCTTGTGCGTCTGACAATAAATTCTTGCCGGGATTGCCGTGAGGATATTTACTTGTGGGCCGTGGAGATCGACGTGTGTGTTGATGCGGTAGGTGTGTGTTGCGGTTTTTAAATTCTTAATGCCAACGTTGTTTGAAGGCGTCATATGGCGGGCCGTGGAAGTAGTAGGAATTAGATCTTCGCCCGCTGGGAGTCACGGCCTAGAGAAGTAGGACATAATCTGTAATTCACAAAACTATGCGTTCTGGGAACTTAGAGGTTGCAACAGTTAAATCAGAGCGGCAGTGATGCTGCGGCAGATACGTGAGGAGTAGGCAGTTGCCAGGTGGACAAAGATGGTGAAGGTTGTTCTGGATGGAGGTTGAAATATACAGGAACATTGAGCCTTACTCTCGGTTGTTGCGCCTCCCAACAGACCCTTGACTCCTTGAAATCTGGCTTTCTTCCCTGGTTCCTTTCTTACCCTTCAGACAACTAACCATAATACTTCAGAATTGAGTAAATATGTTCCAACACAAATACCGTGTATCCGTTTAGTACCTTGCTGTTCGTTTGATCAAGGTCTGTTTTGTTTTTTGGTTTTTTTTTTTAAAGCTTGCACAGAGTGGTGTAGGGAAAACAGAATTGCAGTAACAGTAGGGACATTTTTTTTTTCCCAAGCATCTGTCATGTGCCAGGTATAGAAGTAGGTGCTTTATTTACACAGTGCCCTCATTCATTCCTCATAACAACTCTTTATATCACCTCCATTGATAAGCTTAGACAGGTTAATTTGCCGACGTTTACACAGCTAATAAGTAGCTGAATTGCTGTTTGAATCCACATCAGGAAAGATAAATATAATTAAATGAAGTACCTGCCATAATAATGTATATGCATCATGATGCCGTGCGGGCACAAAGGATGAAATGATTAATTTCGTCCACAGTTGTGAGAAGGGCTTTGTACTGGGGGTTATGAAAGTCTTAAAAGAAGGGAAGAGCAAGGAACTGCCTGAAACAGTTTGCTATATTTGGGAAATTTCCAGTATTTTAGTATGGCTAGGACATAGGATGTGAGCTAGCATGTGGACAGAGTAGATACTGAAGATGTAGACAGATGTTGAGGGTCTGTGTTTCCTTTGCTGAGGAATTCCAACTTTATCCTGTAGGCAGCCAGGATGCATTTTAAGCAGGGCATGACATGTGATTTATATTACTTTGGAAGCAGTGCGAAGGATGATTTAGAAAGGGTGCAAGATTGGAGGCAAGAAGGCTTTTACAATACGAAGGCAGAGATGATTAGGGTTTGAACCTAGCAGTGGGAAGTAGGATCAGAAAGAAGAGACTTGACAGGATTTGGCTGCAGATTAATTGTGAGGCATGAGGGTAAGGGAGGAATGGAGCATTTTTCTCAAGTCTCTGCCTTGGCTAATTGGTCATATATAGTGCTATGCAGAAGAAGGAGCAATTTGGGGAGGATAATAATAAATACCTTTTGGATCCTGTGAATTGAAGTTTCCTGTGGGACATCTTAAAGATCTTTTATAGTCAGTAGTTTTAAGGGTTTGGAGCTTACAGGAAAATGTGAGAGGTGAGAGACTTGAGAATCATGCATATAGGTGATTGTTGAAATTGCAGAAATGGTTGAGATTGCCCAAAAGGGAATATAAATAGGAATAGAAGGCTGAGTACAGTGTCCTGAAGGAATGCCAACATTTAAGGGCGAGCAGAAGAACTCACAGACTAAGAAGGAACTGTTCAGGGAAGTAAGAGGAGAACCGTGGGAGAGTATTATCAAAGAAGCCAAGGAAAAAGAGCGCTTCAAAAATATCATCTGCTACATTGAAGTCAGATAACAGGACAGAAAAGAACCTGCTGCATTTAGCAGTTAGGAAGTCTTTGACACTTTGAAGTAGTGGAAGCAGAAAACTTTGCAGTCATAGAAGAATGAATGAGTGTGAGGAAGTAAAGCTTGGATGTGAAGAGGAGAAAGAAAAGGTAGCTGGAAAGTGCAGAACTAGGGGAGGTTTTGTTTATTTTTACAATGAGAGGACTTTGAGTTTTAGGAATGAAGTAGGAAGAGTAGGCTTAGAGAACCGAAATGGCCTGGAAGAGGGTAGCCAAGGGAAGGATTCCTGGTAGTTAACCAAGTCGAATGGGATCGAGAGTGGGGGGAGAGATTCCTAGGCAGAAGGAATAGCATGTGCAAAGGCTTGGAGAAGGAAGCATAAGATAGTCAAGAAACTGAAAGAAATTCATTATAGTTAGAATTTAGAGGTCTTATTAGAGAATAGGGGAAGGAGATAGAAAGTAGAAAACGATGAGCTAGAGCTAAGTTATGAAGGGTCCTATTTTTTTTTCTTTTTTTTTAAACTTTATGTATGTATGTATGTATGTATGAACATCTGGCTGTGTTTGGTCTTCGTTGCTGCGTGCGAGCTTTCTTTAGTTGCAGCGAGCGGGGGCTACTCTTCGTTGCAGTGCACATGCTTCTCATTGTGGTGGCCTGTCTTTGTTACGGAGCACGGGCTCTAGGAGTGTGGGCTTCAGTAGCGTGGCACATGGGCTCAGTAGTTGTGGCTCGCGGGCCCTAGAGCGCAGGCTCGGTAGTTGTGGTTCACAGGCTTCGTTGCTCCACGGCATGTGAGATCTTCCCAGACCAGGGCTCAAACCCATGTCCCGCCTGCATTGGCAGGCGGATTCTTAACCACTGCGCCACCAGGGAAGTCCTTCTTTTTCTTTAAAACAAGTTATTTCAGATTTGCTTGTCTACCAACATGATTTGGTGATTGATTGGATGATGGGTGGGTGGGTAGTGCGGATAGAGGTGAAGGAGATGGTAAGAATCAAAGATGATGCAAAACTAATGCCTAGGTTTCTGACTTGGGCAGTGGGATGAATGATGATATCCTTCACTAAGAGACTATAAGAGTGGTTTTAGATGGGAAAGATGGTGGGTTTAATTTTGAATGTGTTAAGTTTGAGGTGACTCTATCCAAATAGAGTTCTTGAGGTGGGAATTCCATCTATATAGGTCATCTGGACTGACTTTAAGCATGTAGATGCTACCTGAGGCCATGGAGAATACATGAGGTACTAGGCAAAGTATGTAGACTGAGAAGAGGGTGGGCCTCTGACATTAGCTGTTTCAGAGCGAGCTCAGAGCAAAGGGAACTCACAAAAAGGGAATTCCCAGTAAACATATTAGAAAGGTTTCTTAAAATGCAGAGGCTTTATTTTGTTTTTGGCAATTTTTCCTGTTTATAATATTTGTGTGTATAGTATAGGCCAGAAGTTCTCATGCTTTTTCCTGTTGTATTTATTGTTTGCTTAAATACCCGTTGCATCACTGTTTTAGTAAGACAGTCACACAGAGATTTCACAGCAGGAAATTCCAGTATTAATAGAATGGGGCTTCATGTGTTGGGATTAAGAAGTTCCAAGTCAGATACTTTTCCAGATGTCTGAAATTCCCAAACTAGTTTTATTTTAGCCTTTGTAAAGGGTTGCTTTAAAACTCAGCTGTTACTAGAATAAAGCTTCTGAAAAGATAGATAGGTTCTGTACAGAGATGTGGGGTTGGAAACCTGCCAGAAAATACCTCTCTTTACCACCTGTATTTATTTTATTACCACCTGGCATTTCAGAATTGTTAATTTGTTTGAGTATTAAAGTTAAAGTGTGCTTGGTTAAATTATTTAAATACTTAGCAGGTTAGTAGCAGGCTAAGGTTTTTTTTTTACTCTTGGGGAATTAGTTGGCAGCTAACTGGAACCCTGTGGGAACAGGACATTATTTATGGGTTCCAATTCAGAGTACTCAAAGACAAGGTAGAAGGATATGTGAGTCAGAGTCCGCTTCACATTTTGCCGTAGCTGTCCCTGAGTACTAATACGGGTTACGTGCTACTGTTGCATGTAGAGTGCAGGACAGCATGCTGCTTTCTAGTATGAGGGAATGTTACAGAAGTGCTTGGTGATGATGCACTCTTGTTTCCTCCCATAGGAATAAAATTTACTTGAATTTGTACTAAAAATAGATCCTTTGGTGAATGGCAGCATATTAAAGGAATTGGATGTTATTTTTTTAAGTAATAATAAAAATTAAACTATTGGCTTGATATATCTTCAGTTTTCTAATTAGAATAAAAATAATTTGGTTGACTATGAGAAGTTGCTAGTAAGCATTTTAATTCAAGAGAAATGTAAATGTAAAATCCACAGATTTAGTATGAGCCATGGCTTCACTTACATATAATTTGGATAAAAATTATCTTATTTGTGTAGTAACTTTGATGTACTCTCTCATGTATTGTAATTATTAAAGAGTAAATAGTATCAAACTTTGCTTTATTCAGCAGACTTAATATTTGAAAAAAAGCACATGAAGTCTTATTTTCCCATGAATGTTCTTATTTTAGATATACATTATCACTTTTTCATTTCTCCCACTGACAGATTTTTTTCCCTCTAGTTTATTAACAACCTATAAATTAACCTTACATTAAATTTGTAAGGTTAGGTGGTTTTTAAAAGAATTTGAGGAAGCCTGTAGATAATGATAAGGGTAAAGGAAGAAAATGTGCTTTGGTAAGAAAATATTCTTCACTTCTTATCTCTGCTTAGTAATGTCACCTCTTTATAATTTAGAACATATGATATCTGTGAAGTATCTCCTGGGCCCCACTTGAATATGATTATTGGAGCCAATGGAACAGGGAAGTCCAGCATCGTGTGTGCCATTTGCCTTGGATTAGCAGGCAAACCTGCTTTCATGGGACGGGCAGATAAGGTGAGTTAACGTATGTACGTTTTAACAGAATTCAAAGCCATGAATTGCTTTTAGTCACAAATCAATTTCTATATCTCCGTTCCTTGAGTATAGCAAATGTGTTGTGCTTGAATATAAATAATGAAGTTGGCAGGGACACTGTGGGGAGATTTCCATTTCCAGAAGTAGTGTGCACTATATACCTAGAGAATTCTCCAAGTATGTAACACCTGCAACCTTAGAAATAGTGTAAAATCTATCTTTTTAAATGTATTGCTGGGCTTGTGGAAAGGCGAAGTAAGTTTACAAAGGGCACAAACAAAGTAGTTTGGATCTAAAGATTTCTGCAAGCTCTGGCGTTGTTTACCCAGGGGTATTTGCTTTACCTTGCACCCTAAAGCCTGGCTTTGAATTGGTTGCATAGGATTGGGGGTCCTGAAGGTGCAGAAGGGTTAGTAGATAAAACTAGAAGCCAAGCACTTCATGTAGCAGAAGAAAAAAAAAATCACAAAGTGGGACAGTGAGGTTACTTATCTCATTGTTAGCTGTGAATACAGTAGATAAAAAAAGAAAATCTTCCAAACAAGTCATAACACATACATTGTAATTTTAGTTTAAAGTGGTCCCAGTTAGTAACATCTCTCTTCTGGCAGAAGCAAATGCAAATCCTCTGAGGGAAAATACCTTCAATACAGTCCTCAACATAAAGCTCTAAGAAATTCATGAATCCATACCTTAAAAAAAATGACAAAGCATAGGAGGAAATGAATCACCAAAAATGAGAGCTAACAAAAACAACAGACTATACAATCAGACCTACAAAACTTGTAGATACAGAATGTAAACTAGGAATACTTAATTTATTTAAGGAACTGAAAGAAGGTTGCAAGTATAATAAAGGAATAAGTAACAAAAAAGATCAGGTAAATTTGAATCAAATAGAACATAAAGAAATAACAGTACATGGGAGAGAAACTTGATGGACAGGTAAAACAACAAAGCAGACATATTTGAGAATTTGTGAACCAAAATACTTGACAGTTTTTCTAAAAATGCAATATAGAGATAAAGTGAGAAAAAAGTATGAAATAAAGATTGTGACCTGATAGTTAATGGACTAAGGAAGAGGCAATATTCAAGAAAGAATGACTAAGAATTTTCCAGAAATGTTGAAAAACTTGAATCCTCAGATTCAAGATACCTAATATATCCCAGACAGGGTAAATGAAAGAAATACACAAATAGACACATGGTAGTAAATTCCAGAATACCAAACATAGTAGTAATATGGTCTCAGAATGGGAACAGAGGGGGAAAGAAAAGAACAGTTTGAGATGCTCATAAAGAAACTTTGAAAGTATATAATTTAGGAAGAAGGAAAATGATACCAGAAGGAAGTCTGAGAGGTAAGAAGAAATGGTGAGCAAAAAAATGGTAAACATGTAGGGAAGTAAACTGTGTAAAATAATACTAATGTCTCATTTGTCAAGTTTTTAAATCAAAGAAGATTGTACTAAATGTTGTCCTTCCTGGACAACAGGAAGGAAGTGATCACAGTTGAAGTATTCTTTGAATTTGTATTGTTGGGAGGAAGTTAAGATAATTGGTTAGCTTCAGAGTTTATTAAGCTAAATATGCATGTTAAAATTTCTAGGGTAAGCCAGTAAAAAAATTGAAATATATAACCTCCAAACAAGAAAGGTTAAAGTAGGAAGAGAGAAGTAGAGAAAAAATAACCACTGCCCAAACAACCCAGAAGGAGTCTCAAGAAAGGAGGAGGAAGAGAAAAGAAAGAGAAATATAGAAAAGGATATTATTAAAAAACATAAAAAAGATAGTGGAAATACATTCACAATAATAATAAATGCTCTACATTCTTGTTAAATGAGAAAGTCAGAGTAGATAAATAAAACAAAGTTCAGTTCTGTTTTGTTGACAATAAGCATATCTAAAATAAAAAACTACGGAGAAATTGAAAGTAAAAGGATGAAAAAATACATACCAGGCAAATATTATACAAAAGAAAGTAGGTGTAGCTGAACTTATACCAGGCAAAATAGAATGTAAAGGAAAAAAGAACTTTTAGAGATAAAGATGGTCATTAAATATTGATGAAAGTTTCAGTTCAGCAGGAAGATAATTCACCTCCCAACTTAAATTCACATTATCTAGTTACAAAATATATAAGCACAATCACAGAGTTCTTAAAGACAAGTTAACAGCTCCAGAATTATAGTGGAAGAGCTAGTGATAATCAATAGATCCAATCAGATAAAAAATTAATAAGAGTATAGAAGGTATGAACAACAGTTAGATTGAACTGATGGACATGTTGTAAACACTGCACTCAACAATTGGTAGAGCACGCATTCTTTTTAAGCAAAAATGGAATATTTCTTAAAATTAACCATAAACTGAGCCATAAAGCAATATCAAAAATTTCAAAGAATTGCTACCACATAGACTATGTTCTCTGACCACAGTGCTATTAAGATAGAAATAATAAAGAAGATAACTAAAATTTTCCCATTTGTTCAGAATGAAACATGTACTTCTATATTATACACAGGTCAAAGAAGAAATTTTAATAGAAACTGAAAAGTAAGAGCAGAAATTAATAAACAATGATTCAGTAGGAACCACAAAACTAAACTTTTCAAAAATACTATTTAAATCAGTAACTTCTGGGGACAGGGAGAGAAAGGAAGAAAAAAATATAAGGAATGGCAAAAAGTAATAGTTAAGATATGTTATATTGTGATCCAGAAAACCCCCAAATTTAAGTGGTTTAAATACGCAAAAGGTTAATTCTTGCTGCTTATCCAGTGTAGGCCCTTTGTGGCCACTTAGGTACTTTAGCCTTATAGAATCTTCATTTCAGTATATACAGTTTACCCTTGGAGAATGCAGGTTTGAACTGCGCAGGTCCACTTATACGTGAATATTTTTCAATAGTAAATATATATGTTCAGCTCATATTTCATTGGACAAAGCATGTCATGAAGCCATAACTTGGATCAGAGAGAAAGAGCAAGTGCAGTCCTTTGCTTGAAAGGAGAATCAGAATATTCACAAACTGCCCTGATGACTACCACAAGGGCATTACAAGAATGCAGCAGAGGTTTGAAAGATTATATAAGAATATTATGAGATGGCTTCCCTGGTGGCGCAGTGGTTGAGAATCTGCCTGCCAATGCAGGGGACACGGGTTCAAGCCCTGGTCTGGGAAGATCCCACATGCCGCGGAGCAACTAGGCCTGTGAGCCACAACTACTGAGCCTGCGCGTCTGGAGCCTGTGCTCCGCAACAAGAGAGGCCACGATAGTGAGAGGCCCGCGCACCGCGATGAAGGGTGGCCCCCGCTTGCCGTAACTAGAGAAAGCCCTAGCACAGAAACGAAGACCCAACATAGCAATCAATCAATCAATCAATCTTTAAAAAAAAAAAAAAAAAAAAGAATATTATGAGAATCATTATGCCACTCAAGTTTAAATTTTTTAAAAGTTGTAACTATACATGTTTCTACAACTACTTAAATTATCAAAGCTGACTAAGTAGAAAAGATAAATAAGCTGGTAAATTTTTTCTCAGAGAGAAAGACAAAGACAATTGTGGATTAGTCCTAATAGCAGTAAGTTTCTGTTTTACACAGAGAATGTGACCCTAGGTACCCAAATCAATCAAGGATAGAATGAAAAAATTACAAGCCCGTCTCGCTCATGAATCTAGAAGCAAAAATCACACACAAAAAAGAAACTTTAGCATTTTGAATTTAATAATACATAACATATCATGACCAAATTGAATTTATTCAAGGAGTGAGAGTTGTGCTATGTTAATTTTTTCCTAATAATCAACCACATTTTTTTTTTTAATAAATTTATCCATTTATTTATTTATTTAAGGCTGTGTTGGGTCTTCGTCTCTGCGCGAGGGCTCTCTCCAGTTGCGGCGAGCGGGGGCCACTCTTCATCGCGGTGCGCGGGCCTCTCACTATCGCGGCCTCCCGTTGCGGGGCACAGGCTCCAGACGCGCAGGCTCAGCAGTTGTGGCCCACGGGCCCAGCTGCTCCGCAGCACGTGGGATCTTCCCAGACCAGGGCTCGAACCCGCGTCCCCTGCATTGGCAGGCAGACTCCCAACCACTGCGCCACCAGGGAAGCCCAATCAACCACATTTTAAAGGAGAAGAACTCCATGGTCATCTTAGTAGACAGAGAAAAAGCATTCAGTTAAATTCCACAGTAATGTATGATTAAAAGCTCTTAGCAAACTAGGAATAGAAGGGACCTTTATTAATTTCACAAAAGATATCTCTGAAAATGTACAGCAAGTTCAGGAGCAAGTCAAGGTTACCTACTACCATTACTATTGAACATTGTACTGGCAGCTCTAGGTAGAACAGAAAAGATACATGTTGGAAAGAAAGAAAACTGTCATTCACAGATTATATGAGTGTCTGCATAAAAACCACAGAGAAACTCCAGATAAGCCTCCTGATGGATCAGTATGCAAATTTATCAGGATTACTAGATATAAGATTGTATAACACAGACACTGAATCTGTAGCCACCTTGATCTTGGACATCCTAACCTTCAGATTTGTGAGAAATAAATGTTAAAGCCACCCAGTCTGTGGTATTTTTGTTATAGAAGCCCAGACTAAGGCAAGGACCTTTTTACATTCTTTAACTTACTGAGGACTCCAAAGCCTTTTGTTTCTGTGAGTTATATCTATTGATTAGAATTAATAATAAACTTAAAAATAATTATCAGATTAGAAATAAAAACTGAGACCCCCCCCCGAAAAAAGTTGTATAACAAAAATCAATTGCCTTTCTATATACTAACAAAGAACAGAAAATGCAATTAAAAATGGATATTATAGCCACAAAAGTACAAGTTTCATAGCAGTAAATTAATAAAAGACATGTAAGACCTATATGCAGAAATTACAATTTTTATTTAAAAACATTGAAGTTTAGAGAGATGCACTGTATTAACGGACAAGAAGATCTAATATAAAAATGTCATTCTTCTACATATTCATTGTCATTCCAGTCAAAATCCCTATACTGTCTATACAAATTACAAGCTGACTCTAAAATTTAGGTGGAAGAACAAAGGGCCAAAAATAGTTAAGATACTTCTAAAGAAATAGGACAAAATGGAAAAACTTGCCTATCAGATATCAAGACAATACAAAATTACAGTAAATTAAGACATTGTGGTGTTGGTGTAGGATAGACTAGTGTGATGTGACAGAATAAAGAGCCCAGATACAAAGCCATGATTAGTAAAAACTTGATTTATGACAACTGACATTGTGGATGAGTGGAGAAGAGATGAATAAATAGTACTGAGACAGTTGGTTATCGGTATAGGAAAAAATGAAATTGAGTCCTTTCCTCACACTTTAACAAAAATCAGTTCCAGATAGATTAAAGATCTAAATGTGATTGACCAGAAAGTTTCTAGAAAAGATTGGTAGTAGAAGAAAATACCTTTGTGACTTCAGGTTAAAGAAGAATTTCTTAAACAAAAATATAGACTGCAAAGGAAAGGTTGATAAATTCAACTACAGTAAAATTAAGGAACTTTTTTGTTCATCAGAAGACACCTTGTAGAGAAAAGACTAGTCACAAATGAGAGAAGGTATATATAGCACATATAACAAGATTGGTATCCAGACTACATAATCAAAATAATGGCAACTCAGAAGATAAATGAGCAAAAGATATGCTCAGATGTCTCACAGAAGAGGCACCCCAAACAGCCAGTAAATACATGAAAATATGCTCAGCTTCATTAATTATCAGAGAAACACGAATTAACCCTGGCATGGTATATCCATTAGACTCACAAAAATTCTTGTGGTGCCATGTGGCTTATAAGGATATAAAGCAGTGGGAACTCTGATGCATTCTTGGTGGGAATATGAATTTGTACACCCCCTTGGAAAATATGGCATTACCTAGTAAATCTGTAAATGCCTATATCCAGTCCCTCAAAAATTCTACTTCTAGGTACCTTAGTAAGCTTGTGTCCATTTATACTAGGTGAAATTATGGAAATATTTATAGAAGTATTGTTTGCAATAAATTCTAGTATAGTCAAATAAAATTGAATATTATATGACAGTAAAAGCAAACTTTGGCTCATTGGTTAAATCTCAAAAACATAATTTTTTTTTTAAAATTTATTTTATTTTTGGCTGTGTTGGGTCTTCGTTTCTGTGCGAGGGCTTTCTCTAGTTGCGGCAAGTGGGGGCCACTCTTCATCGTGGTGCACGGGCTTCTCAGTGTCGCGGCCTCTCTTGTTGCGGAGCACAGGCTCCAGACGCGCAGGCTCAGTAGTTGTGGCTCACGGGCCCAGTTGCTCCGCGGCATGTGGGATCTTCCCAGACCAGGGCTCGAACCCGTGTCCCCTGCATTGGCAGGCAGATTCTCAACCACTGCGCCACCAGGGAAACCCCTCAAAAACATAATTTTAAGGAAAAATGCCATCACAGAAAAATACATGTAATGTGAATTTGTTTCTGGAATGGTCAAATATATATTTAATATTTGGAGATTTATACAGTAAAAATAAAAGCGAAAGAATTATCAGCAAATCAATTTAGAGATTACATTTGTCGAGAGAGAAGGACGTAATTGGCGTGAGTTAAGGAATGTCAGATACACTGGTAGTGATCAGTTCCTTAAATAGGTAGATACATGGTTGTTTTGTTATTTCTTAAACAGTGCATGAAGTTCGTATTTACTGTTTGGTATGTATTTCACATAAAAAATGTTTTAAAAAGAAAGTCTAGGGGCTTGGCTTCCCTGGTGGCACGGTAGTTAAGAATCCACCTGCCAATGCAAGGGACATGGGTTCGATCCCTGGTCTGGGAAGATCCCACATGCCGCAGAGCAACTAAGCCCGTGCGCCACAACTACTGAGTCTGCGTGCCACAATTACTGAAGCCCACGCACCTAGAGCCCGTGCTCCACAACGAGAGAAGCCACCGCAATGAGAAGCCCACACACCACAACAAAGAGTAGCCCCTGCTCACTGCAACTAGAGAAAGCCCATGCGCAGCAACGAAGACCCAAAGCAGCCAAAAATAAATAAAACAAATTTTTTTTAAAAAGTCTAAAAGTTTAGTTGTTACTTCACTGTAAAATATTTTTAAAACTTGAAATGATTCATTTTTCTAAAACTGTTGTAAATATTGCGATATTATCAAAATGATATTACAGGTTTCTTAGCCAGGCTTAAAATTTAATGTAGGTTACAAGATTGAGTTATATACCCCTTATGATTATAAATAACCTATTCAAAATATGATTTTTTTAATGCTCTGTGGGAGGCATTTATGAGGTAGAAAAGATACTGTTTTATTAATGATTGGCTTTGTAACCTTAGTCACTTGTCTGGAACTCAGTTTTTCTTTATTTCAAAGAACAGGGGTTGGAGTAGATAATTTCCAAGGACCGACTCAGATTTTTATAAATATTGATACGTAGTTTTGTCTGTTTTGTGACCGCACCGCCCACTGCTCGGCTTGTGGGATTTTAGTTCCCTGACCAGGGATCGAACCCCGGCCGCTGGCAGTGAATGCACAGAGTCCTAACCACTGGACCGCCAGGGAATTCCTGATATGTAATTTTCAGAAATCATTTATTAAATCCTTATCTCTGTGTAATGGTCTGCTGGATTGTACTCCAAGGGCTGTATGGTCAGAATGGATTGGGCTGTAACAATATTCACCAATCTTCTATTTATTTGTGTCATAAAGAAGACACATTTCTCCTCACCCTTGAGTGGTAGGCTTTTTAAAGGAAGCTGTGGAGTGCAGTGCAGTGTTTCTTAGATGACAGATTGCAGACCGTTGTGTATCCATAGATGTGTTTAGGGGATGTCCAAGTTCTTAGCAAAACTTTTTAGTGTTGTATTTCTATTTAAATGCTAACATAAAAATTTAGTACAAGCATGTTCTGTACCACCTGTACGGATACTTTATAATAAAAACTTCCTCCTGATCTTTTCTTCCATTTGGTACCAAGTATTTTAATTGTTGCAAGCTAATGAGCAGTCGACCCACTCCTACAAAAATGCCATTGTTTTCCCTATCTGTGAAGAAACTGAAACAGAAGTTAAGTAACCTGGTTAAGGTCAAACAGCTTGTATATGGCAGACTTGAGATTTGAACTAGACATGGTAAAGCCTGTACTCTTGATCATTTAGCTGTACTTTCTTGTTACAGGAACAGGCTTTTTCATATTTCTGGGTTTCAGTTTCATAATCTATAAAATGGATATAACATATAGCTCATAACTTTGCTCATAAGTATTAAATGAGAAAATTGTATATAAAGTGCTTACCACAGAAACATTTAGTAATGCTTAATAAATGTTAACTGTTGTGGTTATAATTGTCATCATCACTGTCATTGCCACTATTAAAAAGACAATTATTTGCAAGGTGCATTTTCTGCCTTTTTTTAGCTTTACTTACTTATAGTCTAATTTAAGATCCAATCTGATTTTTTTAGGCCCAGGGTCTTTTTTCATACTTATGCTCAAATATATAGAAACTAGCTTAAATATGTCTATTATACTATGTAAATTGTACTTACCTAAATTGTATTTACTATGTGTATTGCTCTTTTTTTTAAGTGCTTGGTGGTAGGTGTATCGTAATTAATAACAGGATGAGTACTTTTAGAGTGATGGTTAATAATATTTAATCTATGCAACTCCATAGAGGTACCCAGAGTCTGGAGCTGGGCTACCTGGGCTCAGATCCTTGCTCTGCACTACTTACTGGCTCTGTCATGAACTTTGTAAGAGGCTATTAGGCACATAGAAGGTTCAGTAAATGGTAACTTAGATGATTACTATCTGTGAGTGAACCAATGGAGGAGTCTAAATCTGGGAAGGGTACAATTAGAAAGTGATGGGAATGAATAGAGTAGTTATTGAAAGAATCTGACAAATAATAATGACTTTGCTAAATTGCTCATTGTTAACCTGGGAATGTCACCACACAGCTCACTTTGTCTTTCTTATATCTTAGGTTGGCTTTTTTGTGAAGAGAGGATGTTCCAAAGGCATGGTTGAAATTGAATTGTAAGTGTTAAAAGCGCTAAAACCACATTTTCCTACATAATTTCTTCGTTTATGTTCATGCTTTCCTGATGACTTTAGTCAAGAGTAATAATACAGTATTATGGCATAGATATTGGGAATAATATTTAAGGGATACTTTATCCAGACAAGTAAGTTTTGTTGGTTTTTTGTTTTGTTTTTGGTTTTTTTAATGCATCTTTTTTTAAAAATATTTATTTATTTATTATTTATTTGGGTTGTGCCGGGTCTTAGTTGCGGCAGGCGGGTTCCTTAGTTGTGGCATATGGGCTCTTAGTTGCGGTGTGCATGTGGGATCTAGTTCCCCAACCGGGGGTTGAATCCTGGCCCCCTGCGTTGGGAGCATGGAGTGTTAGCCACTGCGTCACCAGGGAAGTCCCTTAATGCATCTTTTAAAGCCTGAATTGTAAGAACTTTCTTCTGGAAAAATTCTTAAGGAAATTAGAAATTTATGGGAGATAATGAAATAGAAATATACCACTATTAAATATTCATTAAGAAGTTGCAGTATTTTTTACAAACTTAAGCTTTCTTTTTTCTGATTTTGAAAGCAAAATATTCACTTGTTTAAAAAAAAAAAATGCAAACAGTGTAGGAGTGTAAAAAGATGAAAGCCTTCTTGCCATAATTCCACTTCCAGAAACGACCACTGTTAGTAGTTTGGTGAACTTCATGTATGGCAGATACTGGGCATTTATGTCACCATTTTCCATTCCCTCCCTCATGGTAGAAATTGATAATTCATTATGGTGTTCTTTTCCCTTAAACCTAGATGTTCTCAGTTTACCACTCTTGGTAGCCATTTCTGATGGATGAGAGTTACTCTTCAAGATGAAACCAGTTGACCATCCTTGGTGCAGATACTTTGTCTTTTATATATGAATATGCACATCCCTTAGGTGGTTTTTAGAGTGTTGTTTTTTGGAGAGTTTATAGAAAGTTATTGAATTTTCTTAGCTGAAATAGCTCTTAAAGATTATCTAATAGCCTTATTTTATAGGAAATGAGGAAGTGATCTTTATTCAAAAATTGTTGAAAAGTTTAGAATTTATGTAGAGATGAGAAATAGGCACACATGGAAGAAAACAGTTAAAGAGGTTATACTCAACTTATTAAAATATAATGGTGGTATTTTACTGAAGGATACAAAACTGAGACCTGAATAAATGGAGAAGCATATTATGTTCTAAAAATATAAATTTAGGGCTTCCCTGGTGGCGCAGTGGTTGAGAATCTGCCTGCTAATGCAGGGGACACGGGTTCGAGCCCTGGTCTGGGAAGATCCCACATGCCGCGGAGCAACTGGGCCCGTGAGCCACAACTGCTGAGCCTGCGCGTCTGGAGCCTGTGCCCCACAACGGGAGGGGCCGCGATAGTGAGAGGCCCGCGCACCGCGATGAAGAGTGGCCCCCACTTGCCACAACTAGAGGAAGCCCTCGCATGAAACGAAGACCCAACACAGCTAAAAATAAATAAATAAATAAATAAAGTAGCTATTTAAAAAAAAAATATATATATATATATATAAATTTGTAGTCACCATTAACATGTCAGTCCTTTCCAAGCTAATGTATAAATTTGATATAATTCCAATAAGAGTCTCAACAGGTAAATTTATAAGTTGATTATAAAGTTCATCGGGAAGAATAAACCCAAGAGGTCTTGAAAAGTAGAATCATGAATAAGACATTTATGTAACAGATGTTAAAGTGTAAAATAAGGCTTTTTTTAAAATTTAATTTTTATTTTATATTGGAGTATAGTTGATTTACAATGTTGTGTTAGTTTCAGGTGTATAGCAAAGTCATTCAGTTATACATATACATATATCCATTCTTTTTCAGATTCTTTTCCCATATAGGTTATTACAAAATATTGAGTAGATTTCCCTGTGCTGTACAGTAGGTCCCTGTTGATTATCTGTTTTATATATAGTAGTGTGTATATGTTAATCCCAAACTCCTAATTTATCTCTTTCCAAGTCCCCCACCCCCACCCCACAATCCCAAGTCTGCTTTCGAAATCTGTGAGTCTGTTTCTGTTTTGCAAATAAGTTCATTTGTATCATTTTTTTTAGATTCCACATAAAAGTGATATTTGTCTTTCTCTGTCTGACTTACTTCACTTAGTATGATTATCTCTAGGTCCATCCATGTTGCTGCAAATGGCATTATTTTATTCTTTTTTATGGCTGAGTAATGTTCCATTGCATATAGGTACCACATCATCTTTATCCATTTCTCTGTCAATGGACATTTAGGTTGCTTCCATGTTTTGGCTATTGTAAATAGTGCTGCAGTGAACATTGGGGTGCATGTATCTTTTCAAATGTGCATGTATGGTTTTCTCTGGATATATGCCCAGGAGTGGGATGTATGGTAATTGTTGGAGCATATGGTAATTCTATTTTTAGTTTCTTAAGGAACCTACTTACTGTTCGCTATAGTGGCTGTGCCAATTTACATTCCCACCAACAGTGTAGGAGGGTTCCCTTTTCTCCACACCCTCTCCAGCATTTATTGTTTGTTGACTTTTTGATGATGGCCATTCTGACCCGTGTGAAGTGATACCTCATTGTAGTTTTGATTTGCATTTCTCTAATAATTAGTGATGTTGAGCTCTTTTCATATGCTTTTTGGCCATCTGTATGTCTTCTTTGGAGAAATGTCTATTTGGATCTTCTGCCCATTTTTTGATTGGGTTGGTTGTTTTTTTGATACAGAACTGCATGAGCTGTTTGTGTATTTTGGAGATTAATCCCTTGTTGGTCGCTTTGTTTGCAGATATTTTCTCCCATTCTGTGTGTTGTCCTTGCGTTTTGTTTATGGTTTCCTTTGCTGTGCAAAAGCTTTTAAGTTTCATTAGGTCCCGTTTGTTTATTTTTGTTTTTATTTTCATTACTTTAGGAGGTGGGTCCAAAAGAGATACTGCTGTGATTTATGTCAAAGAGTGTTCTGCCTATGGTTTCCTCTAAGAGTTTTATAGTATCCGGCCTTACATTTAGGTCTTTAATCCATTTTGAGTTTATTTTTATATATGGTGTTAGAGAATGTTCTGATTTCATTCTTTTACATGTGGCTGTCTAGTTAATAAAGCTGTTGATAGTATGGTATTCGTACAGAAAATTAGAGGAGCAGAATGGAGAAAATAGGAACAGTTCTAAATGTATATAAGAATTTTTTTTTGAATTTTATTTATTTTTTTATACAGCAGGTTCTTATTAGTTATCCATTTTATACATATTAGTGTATACATGTCAATCCCAATCTCCCAATTCATCACACCACCACCCCCACCCCACCACCACTTTCCCCTCCTTGGTGTCCATACGTTTGTTCTCTACATCTGTCTCAATTTCTGCCCTGCAAACCGGTTCATCTGTACCATTTTCTAGGTTCCACATACGTGCGTTAATATACGATATTTGTTTTTCTCTTTCTGACTTACTTCACTCTGTATGACAGTCTCTAGATCCATCCACGTCTCTACAAATGACCCAATTTCGTTCCTTTTTGTGGCTGAGTATTACTCCATTGTGTATATGTACCACGTCTTCTTTATCCATTCATCTGTCAATGGGCATTTAGGTTGCTTCCATGTCCTGGCTATTGTAAATAGTGCTGCAATGAACATTGGGGTGCATGGGTCTTTTTGAATTATGATTTTCTCTGGGTATATGCCCAGTAGTGGGATTGCTGGGTCATATGGTAATTCTATTTTTAGTTTTTTAAGGAACCTCCATACTGTTCTCCATAGTGGCTGTATCAATTTACATTCCCACCAACAGTGCAAGAGGGTTCCCTTTTCTCCACACCCTCTCCAGCATTTGTTGTTTGTAGATTTTCTGATGATGCCCATTCTAACTGGTGTGAGGTGATACCTCATTGTAGTGTTGATTTGCATTTCTCTAATGATTAGTGATGTTGAGCAGCTTTTCATGTGCTTCTTGGTCATCTATATGACTTCTTTGGAGAAATGTCTATTTAGGTCTTCTGCCCATTTTTGGTTGGGTTGTTTGTTTTTTTAATATTGAGCTGCATGAGCTGTTTATATATTTTGGAGATTAATCCTTTGTCCGTTTATTCATTTGCAAATATTTTCTCCCATTCTGAGGGTTGTCTTTTTGTCTTGTTTGTAGTTTCCTTTGCTGTGCAAAAACTTTTAAGTTTCATTAGGTCCCATTTGTTTATTTTTCTTTTTATTTCCATTACTCTAGGAGGTAGATCAAAAAAGATCTTGCTGTGATTTATGTCAAAGAGTGTTCTTCCTATGTTTTCCTCATAAAAATTTAATTTATTGTAAAGGTGGCAATTTAAGCATCGGGTATAAATTACTCAAATTGAGTTGAAATAATTAGCTGTTAATTTTTAAAATGGATAAATATAGAGCTTTATCAGGCACCCTGTACATAAATAGAATCTCGATGTGTTAAAGGCTGAGTGAAAAAAATATGTAACTTTGAAAATGATAGGGAAAAATGTAGAATATTTTTTAAATCTCAGGAAAGGGAGAAGCCTGTCTAAGTAGAACAGGATAGCCAATAACCATATAAAGGAAGATAGGAAGAGCTCTAAGGAAGAGAAGGCTTTGGTGACTGGAACTACATGGCCTCTGCCAAACCACATGGAAAGCTAGGCTGAGAACAGCAGGTCTCCACTTGAGATAGGCTGGGACCTGGGACCCTTTAACCAGAGCACTTGAACCTGGACAAACTTCCCCTGAAACAACAGAATACAAAGAAACTGTAAGGGACTAAAAATAACTGCACACATGGCAGTTGGGGCAGTTATGAACAATAAGATACAAAAAAGCCACAAACCAGTTGAGGTGCCAGGAGCAAAAGCAGGGCACTGTGCATAATCCCTGCACAAAGCACCACCAAGGCAGTGGGCAGGTTACCTAAGCTGTACCTCCTGCCCAACCCACGTACCTGCCCCTGTTGTTACCCATTTTAAGGACCCAAGCAGTTCCTCTTGTGGAGTGAGCATGGGCACCTGACTCTTGTTTTCACCCCCTTATGCTGCAGCATTAGACCCAATAAAGCCTTGCCTCGAAAAAAATAAACAAATAAAGGAAAATAAGAAATTTAGGCTCCATAGAAATCTAGCTAAATATAATGGTGCCATAGTTAAAAATGAGTGACAGATGGGAGGAAACATTTTCAGTACAGATAGCATGTACATGTCTCAAAATTACCAAAATACCAATGTTTCATCAAGTCAGTAAAAATTATAAACAACTTAGTAGAAAATAAGCAAAGAAATTTAATAAAAAGTAAATGGCCAGTAAGTATAAAAAGAGGCTACACCTATAGTTAGCAAGGAAATCAAGGTGAGGATTCTTTTCTTCTCAGCTTAGAAAATTTTTAAAATAAAATTCAGTCATATGAAGGTATAGGAAAGTGAATCCTGTTGTGCACTGTTTGTGGGAGTATAGGCACTATATCCTATTCGGCAGCATCTATCAAATATTAAATACAAATATTCTTTGGTCCAGTCACTATTGTAGAGATTGATTGCTCATTGACACAAAAGTAGCTTTTTCCTAATTTTAATAATGAAAATTATGAATAACTCAAATGTATATCACCTGATAAATGGGTAAACAGAATGTGATATATCCATACAATGACATTTTATTGAGCCGTAAAAAGGATTGAAGTACTGATAGACCCTATAACATGGGTAAACCTTGAGAAGATAATGCTTGGTGAAAGAAGCTAGACACAAAAGAATACATATTGCATGATTCCATTTATATGAAATGTCCAGAATAAGCAAATCCATAGAGACAGAAAATAGATTAGTGGTAGCTGGGGTATGAGGGGAGGAAAGAATGGGGAGTGATTGGTTTAACAGGTATGGGCTTCTCTTTTGGGAGATGAAAATATTCTGGAATTAGATGGTGGTGATGGTTGCACAACCTTGTGAATGCATTTAAAAACCATTGTTGATGCACACAGTCTTTCAACTGTATACCTGAAAATGGTTAAACTAGTAAATTTTATACATTTTACCACCATTTTTTTAAAAACCATCAAATTGTACACTTTAAAATGGTAGATTGTATGATATGTGAATTATATCTCAATTTTAAAAAATACAAGCATACCTCATTTCATTGTGCTTTGCAGATACTGTGTTTTGTTTTTGTTTTTGTTTTTTTACAAATTGAAGATTTGTGGCAACCCCGCATTGTCAAATGATGGTTAACATTTTTTAGGAATAAAGTATTTTTAATTAAGGTAGGTACATTGTTGTTTTATATGTAATGCTGTTGCACACTTAGTAGACTACAGTATAGTGTAAACAACTTTTATAAGTACTAGGAAACCGAAAAATTCGTGTGACGCACTTTATCACAGTATTCACTCTATTGTGGTGGTCTGGAACCAAACCCGCAGTGTCTCTGAGGTATGCCTGTTGCCAAAGATACTCCTGGGTTAGCCTTGGTACCATTGATGAATCACAATGGTTTCTTAGATATTGAAACTGAAAAAGTTTACTCAGCCAGGTATATTTATAAAATACAGAGGAAGTATTAATATTTAAGTTTCAAAAGTCCATTATGGATGGCTACAGATCTTAAGCACTCCTGACTTTCTACTCTGAATCACCAAAGCCCAGTTGTCTTCTTAGTTATCTAAAGAGGTTAACTACTTGGTGTGCAGTAGCTACTTGCTCTAATAATCTAACCAGTGACTATTAACCAGAGTTCTGTTACCAAGTCTGGCACAAGGGGAGGTTTCCCTTTCCCCATACTCAACATGGTTATGTTGTGCTCTCTTGTTCCATTAGGGTCCATGTGGCTTTGAGAGTACCAGACATAAAATGGCTCATTATTAGTTGTTGGAATTGTCATTGCTGTTGAACGGATGCATTAACTGACCACATATCCATTGAAGGCAACGGTGGATAAAATAGTCTCTGACATGCATTTATGCAATCATTTTTCAAATATTTATTAGTTCATTGGGGGATACAGCATTCTGCCATCATGGAATTTATGGTTAGAGGCGAAGAGGAGACATAAACAAATAGATAATAAAATATGTTAGATGGTGATAAGCACTATGTAAAAAAGTAGAGGCAGGAAGAGAACATAGGGAATGCTAGAGTGGAAATTACAGTATTGAATAAGGTGATCAGGAAAGTTCTCACTGAGAAAGTATTTGAACAAAGACTTGAAGAGAATAAGGGGATGAGCATGGAGATATTTGGAGAAACAGCATTTCAGGTAGAGGAATCTGTTAATGCTAAGACTCTGAAGTGGTACCTAGAGTCACTGGATTGCATTGAACAGGAAAAGGTAAGTTCTGAAAATATCAGGGAGGGAGCCAGCTCATAAGGCCTTGTGGACCAATGTAAGGAATTTGCATTTATTTTGAATAAGATGGGAAGCCACCAGGATTTGAGGAGAGAGGTGACATAATCTAACTTAAATTTTAACCAGACCATTTAGGTTGCTGTGTGAAAAATAGAAAACAGAGGCAAAAGCAAGGATACCAATGTAGTGATGAATGTAATAACCTTAAGAGAAATTAAAATAGCTTGGGATTTGCTCACAAATTGAATATAGGGTGTGAAAGAGAGGCATCAAAGAGGACATGTACATATATAGATAATCTGGCATGCTTAAGAGTGGAGTTTCTGTTAGCTGAGGTAATGAAACCTGCATCAGTATGTTTTAGGGTAAGATCAGAAGCTCATTTTGGAGTAAATTATATTTCATCAAATTAAGATGGCAGCATTTGTAAAATGCAGCTTCCAATTGAACTATGACACGGTTTGAAATGCGCAACCCAGTTTCAGAAATGTTAAGATGGAAAAGAACAATAACAAAAACTGATGCTTTTCAGGGTCAGTAAAATAAAGAGTAAAGTTTGAGATGCCTATATAGCCATTCAGGTAGAAATGTTGAATGGGCAATTGGATTTTTTAACCTGTCGTTTGGCGAGAAGTCTGGGCCAAAGATAATGCATTTGGGGAGTTGGCAGTAGGGTGATTGAAATCTCCAAGGGAGAAGATACAAAGCAAAGAAGTCTAAGAGCTAGACCCTGTTGTACTGCAGCATTTAGAGGCTGAATATAGGGAAAGGAAACTGGGAGGAATGCTAGTGAGTCAGAAGAATATAGCACCTGGAAAGCAGTACTTTGAATGGCTCGATGGCTTGAGGAGGAGGGAGTGATACATGTCCAGTGTTGCTGATAGGTCGAGTAAAATGAAGACAAAGAACTTAAATTAGATTTAGCTCATTGTAGGCCTTGGCAAGGTTTAGGGGAGGTGGTGCTTTTATTTATTTCTGTTGAATGTTCAGGAAAGGCCTGTTGAGAATATTCATGAGTTGAGAACTAAATGAGAACCATAAGAACTGGGAGTAGAGTATTCCAGGCAGATGGAATAGTTTGTGCTCAGGATCTAGGGCAGAATTAAATTTGTTGTTTCTGAGGAACAGAAAAATGGTAGTGTGGCTGGAGTGAAATGAGGTATTTGTTGTAGGACTTTGGAAGATACCACTTACTTGGTTCCTTGATACCATTTACTTTTTGTTCCTGATTTGGTGTTCTTTTAATTATGACTAGCTAATGAATTTTATCAGCATCTATTGAATTGATCATATTATTTTAATTGTTAAATTCAGTTAATTTCCTGATATTCACCCAGTTTTGCATTCTTAGAATAAATGCAGTATAGTCATAATTTTTGCATTGCTAGATTTGCTTTTCTAATGTTTTATTTAGGATTTTTACATCTGTATTTTGTTTGTGAAATATTTGTTGTTTGAAGGTTTGGTTAAACTTACTGATAAAATCATCTGGGCCTCGAGTTTTTTTGTTTTTTAATTTTTTAACTATTGATTTAATTTAATTAATGATAATGGATTATTTAGTTTTTCTATTTCTTGAATCATCATGGTAGTTTATACTTTGCTAAAAGAATTTTTCGTCTTAGCTTTTAATTTTATTGGGCTGAATAATAGCTTCTTATGTAACTTTATTAAATTTGTATTATGTTGTCTCATATATAATATATATTATCTAAGTGTCTTCTGTAGTTGTATTCCCCTCTTTCATTCATGTTTTTTTCATGATTTGGAAAAAATTGATTTGTTAGTTTTATTAGTCTTTTTTAATGAATTAACTTTTTGCATTGTTATTTCTGTCTTACATCATTGCTTTCTATTTCATTAATTTTTACTCTTTACTAATTTTTCTTTAAACTTTTGGTTTCTTTTGTTCTAATTTCTTAAAATGGATATTTATTGTACTAATTTTCAGTCTTTTGTTTTTTCCCTGATATAAATAGTTAAGGTTAAAAATTTCCCTCTCAGTATTGCTTTAGTTCCATCTCCCAAATTTTGGTATATTGTGTTTTCGTACTTTTCAGTTGTGAATGTTTTTTTTCATTTTCTTTTTGAGTTCATAAATTAAAAGTTGTTTCAGATTCTAATGTAGTGATTTTCCTGTTATATTTTAGTATTGATTTCCACTTTGATAGTAGTGTGGTAAAAGAAAGAGAGAGAGAGAGATGGTCTTTATGTTCTCAATCCTTTGAAATTTGTTGAGACTTATTACTTGTACTGAGCTTTTGTAATTGTTACTTGTTTGGTTGAAAGAATGAGAATTCTGCTGTTGTATGTGCAATGTTCAGTATTTGTCCATTAGTTCAAGCTTATTAGTTATATTGCTAAATCTTCTGTATTTTAGCTGATTGCAGTTGTCAGATCAATTCCTTAATTACTGAGAAAAGTGTATTACACTATCCCTTTATGTAGATTCATCAGTTACCCTTGTTCTCTGTCAATTTTTGCTTTATATATTTTCAGGACATTATTGAATTCTTTATTGTTATGTGCTGATTTCTTCATCTTTCGAGGGTTCTTGCTTTAGAATCTGTTTAATTTGCTATTAATGAATGTACTTAGCAGCTTTCTCTTTAAATATTTTCCTGGTTATCTTTCATTCATTTCAAGTTTTTAATATCTTTTTTATCTTATTTAAACAAGGATAGCTGGGTGGTGTTTTTCATATAGTCTTTTAAATAATACATACAGTTCATTTATTGTAATTACTTATACATCTGGACTTATTTTTACTGCCTTATTCTGTGCCTTTAATTTGGCCCACTTTTCAGTATTTGTTTCCTCTCTTGCCTTCATTTGGATTTTTTTGTTTGGTTAATTTTTCTTTTTTTATTGTTTTGGAAATTATGCATTGTTCTCTTGTTTTAATGGTTATTAGAATTTTTAACAAATACTTTAATAGAGTCTAGACTTAATTAAATTTTCATCTTCTACTGAATAAATATCTTAGAGTGCTTTTTATAACTTTTTTTCTGAATTTATATGCTACTTTAATTCTGTCTTGTTTCTTAAACTCTTCAAGACATAATAACTATTATTAATTTAAACTGTAATGTTTGTTTAGAATTACACCACATATTTTCTGTTTGCCTTGCTTTTCATTCTTTCTTGCATTTGTTTTCTTCCCTCTGGGATCACTTTCTGCCAGAGGACATTCTTTAAAGTTTCCTTTAATGAAGCTCTTCTAACACTCGGTTTTTGTCTGTAAATATCTTGCTCTAAATCTTGAAAGATGTCCTTGCTTTATATAAAATTCTACACTGATAGATCTTTTCTCAGCACATGCAAAGTATTCTATTGTCTTCTGTTGTGAATCTAATCTTAGTTTCTTTGTTAGTAATTGTTTTTGGTGTTTTATAGTTTCACATATATTTATGTGTGGATTTATTTTTTATTTATTTTGCTGTGATTTCTTCTTAAATCTGTAGTTTGGAAAATTCTTATCTGTTATTTCTCCAAATACTGCCGCTGACCCATTCTTGGCCTCCCTTCCTTCCAGAACTCTTACAAGACAGATGTTAGGCTTTCTTAGTCATCCATGTCTCTTAACATCTTTCATATTTTTCATCTTTTTATGTCTACATTGCATTCTAGATCCATTTCTCTTTGGTTCTTTTTCATATCATTTATATTTTCAATCTTTTATTTCTTAAAATATAATAAACGTATTTATACTTGAGTCCTTTGATTCCAATATGATTTTACTTTCTATTTCTGCTAGTTCTTACTCTTGAAGCTTTGTTTTCTTGCGTGTGTGTTTCCAGCGAGCTTCTCCTTTCTCTTGGAACTTTATCTGTGTTAAACTCTTTGATGATAAAGGTAGATTCCTGCAGAGAGAATTTTTGTTAACTTCTATTAGAGATCATTGGATACTTTTAAACCAGTATCTCAATACACAGAATTCTCAGTTTGAGGGTTTTTGAACCTCCTTACGTCTGTCATGTAACTTCAAGATACAAATCTGTTTGAGAGTGACTTGGGGTTAGTAACTCTCAGGGTAAAATTTTTCTTCATTTCCAGTTCGAGTCATAGTTTGATACAGGCAAGTTTGCCTTGCTGTGGGTGATGGTGGTGGTGGAGGTAATGGAGTAATTCTAGTTTACCCTCACAGTGACAGTATAGCCTTTTGGGGATGGTTTCTTTTTTCCTTTTTGTTTCTTTTTTTTTTTTTTTTTAATTAAAGTATAGTTGATTTACAATGTTGTGCTAATTTCTGCTGTACAGCAAAGTGACTCAGTTATACACATATATACCTTCTTTTTTATATTCTTTTCCATTATGGATTATCCCAGGAGATTGGATATAGTTCCCTGTGCTGTACAGTAGGACCTTGTTGTTTATCCATTCTAGATGTAATAGTTTGCATCTACTATCCCCAAATTCCCAGCCAATCCTTCTCCCACCCCTCCTCCCCCTTGGCAACCACAGGTCTGTTCTCTATGACTGTGAGTCTGTTTCTGTTTTGTAGATAGGTTCATTTGTGCCATATTTTAGATTCCACATATAAGTGATATCATATGGTATTTGTCTTTCTCTTTCTGACTTACTTAGTGTGATAATCTCTAGTTGCATCCATGTTGCTGCAAATGACATTATTCTGTTCTTTTTTATGGCTGAGTAGTATTCCATTGTGTATATATATACCACGTCTTCTTTATCCATTCATCTGTCGATGGACATTTAGGTTGTTTCCATGTCTTAGCTATCGTGAATGGTAGTGCTCTGAACATTGGGGTGCATATATCTTTTTGAATTATAGTTTTCTCCAGATATATGCCCAGCAGTGGCTTGCTGGATCATATGGTAATTCTATTTTTAGTTTTCTGAGGAACCTCCATACTGTTTTCCTTAGTGGCTGTACCAAATTACAGTCCTACCAACAGTGTAGGAGGGTTCCCTTTTCTTCACACCCTCTCCAGCATTTATTTGTAGACTTTTTAATGATGGCCATTGTGGTCGGCATGAGGTGGTACCTTGTTGTGCTTTTGGTTTGCATTTACTCTAATAATTAGTGATGTTGAACATCTTTTCATGTGCCTACTGGCCATCTGTATGTCTTCTTTGGAGAAATATCTATTTAGGTCTCCTGTCCATTTTTCAATTGGGTTGTTTGTCTTTTTGTTATTGAGCTGTATGAGTTGTTTGTATATTTTGGAAGTTAAGGCCTTGTCAGTCACATTGTTTGCAAATATTTTCTCATTCTGTGGGTTGTCTTTTCATTTTGTTTATGGTTTCCTTTGTTGTGCAAAAGCTTGTAAGTTTGATTAGGTCCCATTTGTTTATTTTTGTTTTTATTTCTATTGCCTTGGGAGGCTGACCTAAGAAAACACTTGTACGATTTATGTCAGAGAATGTTTTGCCTATGCTCTCTTCTAGTAGTTTTATGGTGTCATGTCTTACATTTAAGTCTTTAAGCTATTTTGAGTTTGTTTTTGTGCATAGTGTGAGGGTGTGTTCTAACTTCATTGATTTACATGCAACTGTCCAACTTTTCCAGTACCACTTGCTGAAGAGATTGTCTTTTTCCCATTTTATATTCTTGCCTCCTTTGTCAAAGATTGACCGTAGGTGTGTGGGTTTATTTCTGGGCTCTCTATTTTATTCCACTGATCCATATGTCTGTTTTTGTACCAATACCACACTGTTTTGATTATTGTAGCTTTGTAGTATTGTCTGAAGTCTGGGAGGGTTATACCTCCTGCTTTGTTTTTTTTCCTCAGGATTCCTTTAGCAATTCTGGGTCTTCTATGGTTCCGTATAAATGTTTGTATTATTTGTTCTAGTTATGTGAAAAATGTCATGGGTGACTTGCTAGGGATCGCATTAAATCTGTAGATTGCTTTGGATAGGATGGCCGTTTTAACAATATTAATTCTTCCTCTCCAAGAGCATGGGATATCTTTTCATTTCTTTGAATCCTCTTTGATTTCCTTTATTAATGTTTTATAGTTCTCAGCATATAAGTCTTTCACCTCCTTGGTCAGGTTTATTCCTAAGGGTTTTTTTTGGTGCAATTTTTAAAGGGATTTTTTTTTACATTCCCTTTCTAATATTTCATTGTTAATATAAAGAAATGCAACTGATTTCTGAATGTTAATCTTGTATTCTGCTACTTTGCTGATTTCATTTATCAGATCTAGTGGCTTTTGTGTGGTGTCCTTAGGGTTTTCTATGTATACTATCATGTCATCTACATATAGTAAATATTTTACCTCTTCCCTTCCAATTTGGATACTTTTTATTTCTTTTTCTTTTCTGAGTGCTGTGGCTAGGACTTGCAATACTAGGTTGAATAGAAGAGTTGAGAGTGGTGATCCTTGTCTTCTTCCAGGTTTTAGTGAGAAGGCTTTCCGCTTTTCACCACTGAGTATTATATTGGCTGTGGGTTTGTCATAAATGACTTTTATTATGTCGAGATATGTGCCCTCTATACCCACTTTGGTAAGAGTTTTCATCATGAATGGATGTTGAATTTCGTCAAATCCTTTTTCTGTATCTATTGAGATGATGATGTGGTTTTCGACTTTTGTTTTGTTAATGTGGTGTATTAACATTGATTGATTTGCATATATTGAATCATCCTTGTGAACTTGAGATGAATCCCACTTGGTCATGGTGTATGATCTTTTTTATGTATTGTTGGATTTGGTTTGCTAATATTTTGTTGAGAACTTTTGCATCTGTACTAATCAAAGACGTTATAATTTTCTTTTTTGGTGATGTCTTTGTCTGGTTTTGGTATTAGGGTGACGGTGGCTTCATAGAATGTCTTTGAGAGTGTTCCCTCCTCGTCAGTCTTTTGAAAGAGTTTTAGAAGGATCAGTATAAGTATGATCTTTGTATGTTTGGTAGAATTCGCCTGTGAAGCCATCTGGTCCTGGACTTTTGTTTGTAGGGAGTTTTTTTGTTTTGTTTTATTTTTTAATTACAGATTCTATTTCACCTCTAGTGATAGATCTGTTCAAATTATCTTTCTTCTTGATTCAGTTTTGGTGGGCTCTGTGTTTCTAGAAAGTTGTCCATTTCTTACAGGTTGTCAACTTTGTTGGCATATAATTATTCATAGTATTCTCTTATGGTTTTTTGTATTTCTGCAGTATCGGTTGAGATTTCTCCTTTTTCATTTCTTATTTTGTTTATTTGGATTCTCTCTTTTTTCTTCTTGGTGAGCCTGGCCAGAGACATGTCAATTTTGTTTACCCTTTCAAAGAACCAGCTCTTGGTTTTACTAATTTTTTTCTGTTGTGTTTTTAATGTCTATTTTATTTATTTCCTCTCTGTTCTTTATTATTTCCTTCCTTCTGCTGACTTTAGGTTTTGTTTATTCTTCTTTTTCTAATTCTTTTAGGTGGTAGGTTAGGTTGTTTATTTGAGGTTTTTCTTATTTTTTGAGGAAGGCCTGTATCGCTGTGAACTTCCCTCTAAGAGCTGCTTTTGCTGCCTCTCATAGATTTTGTATGGTTGTGTTTTCATTGCCATTTGTCTCCAGGTATTTTTAATTTCCCTTTTGATTTCCTCATTGACCCATTGATTTTTTAGTAGCATGTTATTTAGTCTCCATGTAATTTTTTTTTCTCATTTCTTTTCCTGTGGTTGATTTCTTGTTTCATGCCATTGTGGTTGGAGAAGATCCTTGAAATAATTTCTGTACTCTTAAATTTGTTGAGGTTAGTTTTGTGCCCTAGTATGTGGTCAGTCCTAGAGAATATTCCATGTACACTTGAAAAGAATGTGTATTCTGGGGTTTTTTTGGATGTAATGTTCTGAAAATATCAATTAAGTCTAACTGTTCTGTTGTATCATTCAGGATCTCTGTTACCTTATTGATTTTCTGTCTAGAAGATCTGTTTGTTGATGTGAGTGGGGTGTTAAATTCTCCTATTATTGTATTCCCATCAATTTCTGCCTTTATGTCTGCTAGTATGTTTTATGTATTTGTATTCTCCTATATTAGGTGCATATATGTTGAAGAGTGTAAAATCCTCTTCTTGTATTGACCTTTTTATCATTATATAGTATCCTTCTTTATCTTTCTTTATGGCCTCTGTTTTAAAATCTATTTTGTCTGATACGCTTATTGTGACTCCCGCTTTCTTGTCATTTCCGTTTGCATGAAATATCTTTTTCCATCCCCTTGCTTTCAGTCTGTGTGTGTCCTTTGCCCTAAGGTGGATCTCTTGTAGGCAGCATATTGTAGGCTCTTGTTTTTTCATCCAGTCGGCCACTCTGTGTCTTTTTTTGGAGCATTTAGTCCATTGACATTTAAGGTAATTATTGATACATATATATTTATTGCCACTTTAAACCTTGTTTTCCAGTTGATTGTATGTTTCTTCTTTCTTCCTTTCCTTTTTTGTTTTTGTGATTTGATTACTTTCTTTTATTTTATGCTTGTGTTCTCTTCTTTTTGGTTTTTGTGAATCTATTGTATGTTTTTGATTTATGGGTGCCCTGTTTTTCAAGTATGTTAACCCCTTCTTATATCTGCTTGCTTTAGACTGATAGTCATACAGGCTCAAACACAGTCTAAAAAAAAAAGAATCTACATTTTCTTACTCTTCTTCCCCACATTTTATGATTTTGATGTCCTTTTTTTACATCTTCATGTTTATACTTTTGCTGTTCCTTGTCTTTATCGTAGCTTTCACAAATAGGTCTTTTATTGTTTTTCTTTTTGATCTGTATACTGGCTTATTTAAGTGGTTTACTTTCCAATTGTGATTTCCTCCTTCCTATATCTTCTTGCTTTTTTCTATTTAGAGAAGACCTTTCAATATTTCTTTTAGGATAGGTTTAGTATCGCTTTATTCTTTTAGTTTTTGATTGTCTGAGAAATTCTTTATCTCTCCTTCTATTCTAAACGATAATCTTGCTAGGCAGAGTATTCTAGGTTGCAGATTTTTCCGTTTTAAGACTTTGAATATATTTTGCCACTCCCTTCTGGCCTGCAGTGTTTCTGTAGAGAAATCGGCTGATAGTCTTATGGGGGTTCCCTTGAAATTAACTCTTTGCTTTTCTCTTGCTGCTTTTAGAATCTTCTCTTTATTTTTAACTTTTGCCATTTTTATTATAATATGTCTTGATGTAGGTCTGTTTGGGTTCATCTTGTTTGGGACCTTCTGTTTCCTGTATCTGGATATCTGTTTCCTTCTTTAGGTTTGAGAAGTTTTCAGTAGTTTCTTCAAATACATTTTCAATCCCCTTTTCTCTTTCTTCTCCTTCTGGAATCCTTGTTATGTGTAGATTGGCATGCTTTGTATTATCCCATAGGTCTCTTATATTGCTTTCTTTTTTTTTTTCCCATTTGGCTTTCTGTCTGCTGTTTTGATCAGGTAATTTCCATTATTCTATCTTCCAGATCACTTACTCTTTCTTCTGCATTATTCATTCTGCTATTCATTGCCTTTAGCTCAACTTTTGTCTCGGCAAGTGAATTTTCTAATTTTTCTTGTCTCTTCCTTATAGTTTCTACTTCCTTTTTACAGTAATTTGCATTTCTGTTGATAGCCTTTCTTAATTCCTTCAGTATTTTTGTTACCTTCTTTTTGAACTTGGTGTCTGTTAGACTGAAGAGGTCTGTTTCATTGTTCCTTCAGGGGAATTCTCTCGGTCTTTTCACTGGGAATGGTTCCTCTTATATCTCTCTTACTCTGTGTGTTTAGGAGAAACAATTATGTACCGTAGTCTTGGAGGGCTAATTATATGCAGGAGTGTCCCTGTGTAGCTTGTGTGCATTTAATATTTTTTTGGTGTGAGGGTTGCTTTTGGTTTGGATGCTTGCCGTCTCTTTCCTCAGCATGTACTGGCTGTTATCCCTTGATAGGGGCTATGCAGGTGCACTGCCCGTGCACGCTTCCAGGAGGTGGGGGAAGCAACCAGCACCCACTCATGGGACCCTTGGCAGCGGCAGCACTCCATACCCATCTGTGGAGTCCTAGATGGCAGTGGTAGCTCGCACCCATCCCTGGAGCTCTTGTAGGTGGTGTCCTGCCGCCTGAAAGCACGCGTGCAGAGAAAGGAACTTCTATGGCAGTCCCACCCCTCTCCTCACACACACCCCAACAATGGCACCTTGTCTCTCTGGTGGTCCCAGGCTTCTTCCCATGCTGCTGATTGCCAGTGAAGAAGATGGATGAATAGATAGGAGGTGTGAAGCAGTAGTACTTTTAAAAGCAAGAGATAAGTAAATACCCTTCTTTCAGATTTTCTGTTGTTTAATGTTCCTTATAGTCATGTGGTACAGTCTCCTCTGAATTCAGAGTGGTGGAGTGTAAGATGAGGAAACCATGGGCCACCTGTATGGGCAGGCTGATTTTGATGTCTGGAAATGCATATGTAAGAGTTAGTTTTCATTCATACATTTTCCAAGTAGAGAGAGTTTCGAGGTTTAACTGTTACATGTTTTTATATACCAACCCATTTAAAATTGTAGTCAACACACGTGATTGGAGTGTAGCATAATGATTAAAGGATAAATAACTCCTCTGGCAGTGTTTGGGAATTAGTATTGGCATTTGTTTTTATTTTATTTTAACAGTTTAAATAATTTCAAATGTTGAAAGAGTAATAACCTGCAGGTGGTCAGTTACGTATTATCACTAATAAAATGTCAGGCTTTCCTTCTTTGGAGGGGCCAAAATGTCAAAAGGAGTAAAAATTATAATAATAATCCTATGTGGCAACCTTTGATGCAAGAGAATTTTAGAAATTTTATTTCTAAAATAATGTATGTATTTTGAGTATAAAGGTTTTTAATTTATTTTTTAACTAGGTTCAGGACATCTGGAAATCTTGTAATCACTCGTGAGATTGATGTGGCAAAAAATCAGTCCTTTTGGTTCATCAACAAAAAATCTACAACTCAGAAAGTAGTAGAAGAGCAGGTTGCAGCCTTAAATATTCAAGTGGGCAATCTTTGCCAGTTTCTACCTCAGGTATGAGAGAATTAAATGTAAAGGTGGGAAAATTTTGTGTATGTTTCCTCTTTATGTCATATAAGAATGTAAATACTTTTTAAGAGTATTGTAATGTTTACTATTTAAAATGAGCATAGTGGTCTTAATACTAACAGTTCTTTGTAAAAGGTAGCATCTCATCTCTTACAGTATAATCTTACTAATTTGTAGTAATTTGGAAATAATTAATAAGTCTGTTAAAGTATTGTAAAGGAAATAAAGGTATTATTTTTAAGTACAGAGAGTAACTTGAACAGCTGTGTGCTCCCATTCATAGACTCGTAAAATTTTGTTAATAAACAACTTCTTAATCAGTGTATTTGTATAAAATATTTTATATACTAAGACTTTTAAATCTATAGGTGTGCCTTCTAAAAACCTTTCATATTTTAAGTTTGTTTAGTAAAAATAAAACATCCTGATATTGCATGTTATATGTTAAAATCAGATCTTTTAAATTTGTCTTTGAATGCAGTCTAGTGACTGAATTATAGTTCATTTTTTTCTTCAGAAACAATGATGATTTGATTACTATGTCCAAGTGAAAGAGAAATTAAAATTTGCAAGTATTTATCAGCTGATATAAGACTATCTACAGAAGTAGATGTTTAAAATTGCTCTGTGTTTTTTTTTTAACTTCTAGTATTCCATTCCAAATTATGTGTAGTAGATAATCATTTCAGTCCAGGGGAGTATTTTTTCTTTTATTTCCAAACTATTTGTTAAATGTGTATAGAACTTTCAACCTGGAAATATTGACATCGAAATTTTTTTAAGGTTCTCAAAAAGATGACAGTTTATACCCTAAGTTTATTATTTTAAAGAATGATATATGAAGGACAGGGTTTATATTAAGATTCACATCTCAAAATAAAGGGTTTTTTTCTTTTAAATGAGTTTCTTCTTGACAAGTATCACTGAGTGAAAAATGTTTTGAAGATATTTATAAACGATAATATTAACTGATATTTAAGGTTTTTGCTCTAGGATAAAGTTGGAGAATTTGCTAAACTCAGTAAAATTGAGCTCCTTGAAGCTACTGAGAAGTCAATTGGTCCTCCAGAAATGCACAAATACCACTGTGAACTCAAAAACTTCAGGGAGAAAGAAAAACAACTAGAGGTATTTATAAATAGACAACTCATTTTGTGTCTGTCATTGATTTCTATGTCTCAAAATGTGGGAAAGTAAATAGTTCTGATTCATTGAGTGTATTCATATATTTGTGATTTTTTTTCACCTAGGATTTTGTTGCTAACATTAATTAAGTTAGGTGACAAAAAGTGGGAATGGATTTTATATAAAGTTTGACATTTTTGACTATCATTTCATCAAATATATGTTATTAATTGAATTTCTAAAGCAGCAGTCCCCAACCTTTTTGGCACCAGGGACCGGATTCATGGAAGGCAGTTTTTCTATGGACGGGGTGAGGGGTGGGAGATGGTTCAGGCAGTAATACGAGCGATGGGGAGCAGCAGATGAAGCTTCACTCACTTGCCTCCTGCTGTGCGGCCTGGTTCTTAACAGGCCGTGGACCGCTACCGGTCCACAGACTGGGGATTGGGGACCCCTGTTCTAAAGAACCAATAATAGTATTATAAAGTATTTTTTTTCTCTCAGTAAGTTTCAGTGTTATTCTTTTATTCATTCAGTATTTACTAAACACCTGCTATATGCCAGGCACTGTGTAAGGCTTTGGGTAATACAGCAGATATGTAGCTTTTAATATAGTGTCTCTGTTGAGCCAGTTCTCATATTTTTTTCAGTTGTGTGAGGATGGACTTTGTAAAAGAACTGTACATTTAGTTGCAGTGTTTGATTTTTTATTTTCACCTTTAATAAATAAATTAAAATGTTCTTTTATATCATATCATTTGAAAAGGTGTTTTATTTAATGAATCATTTTCCATATCTCAGCAGCTAAAATAAATTCAGTAAATTTTTGTAATGAGAAGTCTTGTAAACAAATGCTTTCTCTTAAACTGTAACTGCCTATACTTGATAATGAGTTTTATTATAATTTAATACTATTTTTATTGTTATACTTATTCAGAGTGAATGGCCAAAGGAGTCGTAATTATTTTATCCTACTTTATATACTCTGTCGGTCCTTTTACTTTTCCCCACGTCAAACAATCTTAACACACCCCTCTGAAACACTCACTGAAACTACCTACCAAACGCTGAAAGAAAACAAACGTATTCTACTAAGCTCTGAGTACATTTTTGGCATTTGTTAATTCACAATATAAAGGCTGAATTTTAGCTTTCCTTTATCTCATTTCTAAGTCCTTCAGTCATTGGTATTTATAACATAGTAATCATAATAATACCACTCTTCATTTGTATGTGATGTTAGAGCTTTTGTTGAGCTTTCACCTATAGTAAGTTGAGTTGCTTCTACCCTTGAGGTGAATGGGGCAGATACCTCTCTTCTCTTTAGGCAAGAAGAGTCCAGGCTTAGAGTTGTGTCAGGGCTTCCTCACAGTCCCATAATTAATAAATAGTAGAACCTAGACCAGAATTCAGGTGTGCACATTAGTTTCACACAGTTCTTAAGAACTCCTATGGAATCATTTATTGTGAAATTTTGCTAGCACTGTACATTTTTCATTATTAAAAGCTTTGACCTTTTGTCTTTCTTCAGTTAAACTAATTGTTAAATAAATATTTATTTTAGACCTCATGCAAAGAGAAAACTGAATATCTAGAGAAGATGATTCAGAGGAATGAAAGATATAAACAAGATGTGGAGAGGTTTTATGAACGTAAGCGACATTTAGATTTGATTGAGATGCTTGAAGCAAAAAGGCCATGGGTGGTAAGTGTGAGTTATTAAAGGTGAAAATAGTGATTCTTTAATTAGCAGAAAAGTTATAAAGAAGGCATTAATTACTGTGTATTCAAATTAGGTGCTTTTGTTCATTTTTGCTTTGTATATCATACATAGTAACATTTATCTCTTTCTTTGTGTTATTATATAACTGTGTGCTATGTTGTTGTTATTGCATAACAGATAACAGTTGATTAAGTCTGTGCCCTTAATTTTTCCAGATTTGAGTCAACAGATAGTTTTGTTTTATAAAATGTTAATGAGCTAAAAATGTTTACATATGTAAAAATTAAATCTTTGAGTGTCCTCAGGTCACTGAGAATTTACTTTGAGTGTGCTACTAATATCAGCTTCAGCTACAGACAAAGTTGAAGGATATTAATTGTAATCTTCTGCTCATTATGCTTCATAAGCTTACTGAGGCTCCTGTTTTTAGTCACTCTGTGATGTATACTGTTTAAAACCAGTTTGGGCCAAAGATTCATTTCCCTCAGTACATTACTTTTCAGTGGGTGGAACAAAATAAGAAAGTTTAATAATGTTTTTAAGGCTAGGATGGAAATAATTATTAGATTGGAGAAATATGTGGCTTTATTTGTGAACCTTCTCCCACCCACCCTAACCCCACCACCCCTGCTTCACCCTGTCCTTTCCCGTAATTCCATTTTCTTAAACTTTTTTCTTTCTTCAGCTCATTTTGATTAGGTTTATCCTATGTCCATTATTATTCTTGCACCTGCTTTATGTTTGTCTTTTGAAGTCTTTTGATTTCTCCCTGTTCTTTCAAGATTGATTTCAATCTTTTTTCATTTTTTCCTTTTTTTGATTTACTGTAATGTTTATTTGTATTCTTTTCTTACCTTTCTTCATCCCATTCATTCTTACTATATGCTCTCTTAGCACTCCACTTAATTTTTTTAGCAAATATTTATTAATTCCTGTGACGTGACAAGCATCATTTTCACCTGGATGCTATATTTTGTTTTTCTCTTGAGCCATTTTACTTTTGTTTTTTCATTTTTATTTTTCATAACTGAGTTTCTTTTGGTTCTTTATATGTTTTTGAATCCCTTCTTTATTGAGAGACTAGAGGAGGTCCTAGTGTTAGAAGCCGTTAGGATGTAAGTTTCAATAACAGGAAGGGATGGAAGACAGAGAGTCTGCCCTAGTGATAGAGATAAGTGCTCAGTGAGTATCACTGAGTTAATCATTATGTTGGTATTTACTATTTCTGAAGTTGTTTCAGAGGGCAAATTTTTTATTAATAGACCTGCCAAAGGGATTCAAAACTGTTTTTTTTCATAGATTTGGTTTCTGCTTGTACCTTGATTTTAGTATTTGTGTTACTTTAAGCTAGGAGTGCATTAACTTCTCTTTCTTGAATTCGTTACAAGGAATATGAAAATGTTCGTCAGGAATATGAAGAAGTAAAATTAGCTCGGGACCGAGCAAAGGATGAGGTCAGAAAACTTAAAGAAGGGCAGATTCCTATAACACAACGTATTGAAGAAACTGATAGGCAGCGTCACAATTTGGAGGCTCGAATCAAAGAGAAGGTACTTTTCTGGCTCAATTTTGGATTTCCTGTATTTTATTTTAGCAAATACAAAAATATTTTGCAGGTCTTTTAAAATGTTTTGTAGATTTACTTGTTAACTTTAGTTCCTTAAGTTCTTTTACTAGGAATTCTACTACCACAGGTCTTTCAAGGTCCTAATCATCACTTGCTACTTTATAGGAGCTTGCTACTCTATAGAAATTCCAAGATATAAAAAGAGAAAAATGAAATGTGATTTTTTTTTTTTAATACTTTATTTATTTTTATTTATTTATGGCTGTATTGGGTCTTCGTCTCTGTGCGAGGGCTTTCCCCAGTTGCGGCAAGCGGGGGCCACTCTTCATCGCGGTGCGCGGGCCTCTCACTATCGCGGCCTCTCCTGCTGTGGAGCACAGGCTCCAGACGCGCAGGCTCAGCAATTGTGGCCCACGGGCCTAGCTGCTCCGTGGCATGTGGGATCTTCCCAGACCAGGGCTCGAACCCGTGTCCCCTGCATTGGCAGGCAGACTCTCAACCACTGCGCCACCAGGGAAGCCCAATGTGATTGTTTTTAATAACAGGAGGATCAGAGTAGTATTCCTAGAAACATTTAACTCCTTTTGTGAATTTATTATACATGCTTTGTAACTATATACCCATTTGGAGGAATGTAATATAAAAATCCTGATGTTTCTTGGAATAAATAATATAATGGCATATGGAATTTTCCCGATATTTTGAAAATGTAAATTTAAATTTTTTGTGATCATGGCTTTTAACGTTTAGGTGAGATTTTGGAGTCAGATATTGTTTTGAGAATGGACCCTGCAATTCTATATAATTGTTTCTAGGATAAAATAACATGAGGAAATAAATGTGAAGAGATACAGAAACATATGTATGCATATTGCTGCAGCTATTTTTAATATCTATATGAATAACCTTTCATAGATTTTCAAATAATTGTTGGTATTTTGGGTGATAATTATGAATTTAGTTTGAAAGAAATCATGGAAAATCATTGTGGGTAAACTTACATAGCAACTTAATATTTGGATGAGTGGGGTCACATAATTGCCTTGCTTGAATTTTTAACTAACTTCCCCTCTTCTGGTTCAATCTTACAGGCAACAGATATTAAGGAGACATCTCAAAAATGCAAACAAAAGCAAGATGTTATAGAAAGGAAAGATAAACATGTAAGATCTTGTATTGAAATTTTTGTTATGTTAATTTGCCCTAACTTTTGTGTTCAGGTGTAGATTATGAGACACCTTCTTGTTTGGGAATTGTCTGAGATCCTCCTCATTCTCTATTTCTTAATCTGTGAGGGGAACTAAGCTTTGGAAGTATAGCACTTGCACAGAGGATAAATGGGGAAAATGGCTCTAAACTACTCATAGGTATGCATTATAGGGTGCAATAGATATGTATTTAATAGGGTGATGGTAAAATTGGATTTAGTTATCTTAATAGCAGAAATTAAATTATAAGGGATTTATTCTGTTGTTTGTTTATATTAAGAGTTGGGTATTTAAAAAGCTGATTATAAATTCATTGTGCATGGATGGGACTTGATGACAAAATTATTTTAGGATAATTGGGCAAGAAAGTGGGCTTTTTAGCTAACGGATCCCCAAATGTATCTGGAGTTCTGTTCTCCAGGACCATTCAGAAACTAAAGTTTGAGTTACCTTTCTTAGGGATAGATGCATGTCTTGAAGCATTCCTGGTGTTTAAAGCATGATGTTAATCTCTCAGTTTTCAGCCTCACCCCTTTTCCTATGCCTTTATCTTCAAGTTCCAATCCTCTTTCATTTAACTTCTCCAGAGAATAAACCTCACATTTTCATGACAGAAGCTTGCTTGCTAGCATTAGTGCTCAAGGTGTGTGCATAGAGGTGGTGTGAAGGCATTGGGGTAGGAGGCTAGTGTAGGGTTGGTAGGGGTAATTCTCTATGTGGGGTGTGTGTGTGTCTCTTTTTTTTTTTTTTAATTTACTTTGGAAGGCTCAACAATAATGTATTTATAGCAAAATCTCCTTTCTCTAAATCCCTCTAAAGTATGTACAGGGCAGTCACCATTGTATACAAATAGCTGGTGGAGAAATAGAGACTCCACAAAATTAAACGACTTGCAGAACTCAGAAGTAGCTCCCAGTGCCGCACTCTACTTTCCCCAATATAAAATAACATTTTCCATAAAAATCTTACTTAATATGTAATGTCTTTATACTTGAAATTTCCTAGTTCTAAGAGTCTCCAGGATATTTTTTTTTTAAGAAGAGTCAGTTCTTCTCTTGTTTCTTTCTCTTTCACTCACCCTTTACACTGTGGTTCCTATAATAGGCTGCTAAATTAGTTGTCCCTCTACTACCTTTACTCTTCTGAATATTTATTGAAATCTCCAGTTATTGATGTCTCCTCCCTTACTCCTTTTGTCCTTGTGAGATTGAGCCCTTTTTGCTCCATTTCTGTTATTTAGTTAGAGTTTAGAAGGAAAAGGCACAGAGATTCACCTTTAAAACCCCAAACGGGAATACTAAGTTGATAGGTTGTCTAACATTGAACCATCCTTGCATTTTGTCATAAATCTTACTTGGTGTTTTAATACGTTCCTGGATTCAAATAGAAAATCTTGTTTTTAGGATTGTTTTGCACCATCTGAGATTGACCTAAAATTTTATTTTATTCCATCCTTAACTGGTTTTTTTTTAGTGTTATGCCAACCTTTTAAGTAGTTTAGTACTCCTAAAACCAATGTTTTCTTTTTTTCCCTTATCATAATTGCCAGTTTGTCACTTTTGTAAGTTCTTGAATTTTTAGCCTTTCTTAATTTTTAATACATTTTAGGGTATAAATTTTTTTTCTGGTTATCATTTGGTTATACATCTCATGTGTGATATGTACTGTTTTTCTGTTTAAGATTTTATAATTCTCATTTAAATGTTTTTGTTTAAGCTTACATAGGAGTTCTTACTGTTTCAATTTACATGGATATGGAATTTTTAAGCTTTTTAAAAAATATGTAGTTCCAGTTATATTGCTTTATGGTTAATAAATGTGGCCTTTACGACTTTAGAATTTTTGGAAACCTCTCTTGGACTTTTATATTTGGTTTTGTAGGTATTCTTCATATATTCAAAAAGAATGTATTCTGTCTTTAGGGGTGGTTTTTTATACCTGTAAATATAGATATATAGCTATATATATATCAGGCTTACTAATTATGCAAATGTTCTACTTATTTCTTTTTCTTACCAACCTGACATCCATTTTAAAGTATCAATACCTTCTTCTGTGAATGTAGATTTGTCTATTTTTCCTTGTAATTGTATTAGTTCTTGCTTTCTAGATTTTAAAGCTTTATTGTTTGTTCTTTCTGCATCATGTTTTTATTTTATCTGCTTAAAATAACATATACTGAGTTTTGCTTTGTAATTTTTTCAATTTGGTGTGAGAGACACTTTTTCATACAGTAAAGGAGTTTAACCAGTTCACATTTACCATTGTTTTCTACTTCCTATGCTTTTTGTTTGTTTCTTCCTATTGCCCTTTCTACTTTCTGTTGCTGTTGATTAAGGTTTTCTTATTCCATTTTTTTCCCCTAAAGTTATATATTCTAAGCCTATTCTACTGATTACTCTTAAAGTTTAAATAACATATTTTTCTTAATAAAAAAAGTTAATCAGTATTTTCATTCTACTTAATTAAGATCAGAATCTTAGCAGGCTTTTATTTCTTTTTTTCTCCACTTCATGCCAGTGTCATCAGAAATTGTACTTGTCAGTTTTTTAAGATGTTATTTTCTACTATCTGTATTTATTTAGACTTAATAATATATTTATTGACTTATTTGATCATGTTACTGCTTATATCACACTTCTTATGATTCTTTCTTTTGAAGAGGTAGGAATTTGGGGGGTTTTTTTCTTACTGGCTATCTTCTGTAGGTGTTTTAGAGACATTCTTTGGGTGATAAACTTTCTGAGTCCCTGTATGTTGCAAACTATCTTTTTTGCAGTTACTATGGAATATTAATATGGCTGGATATTGGATTCTAAATTACAAATTTTTTTTTCCTTAGCACTTTGACAGTCTGCCTCAGTGTCTTCCTGGGTCTAATATAGTTGGCCCTCCATGTCCATGGATTTTGCATTTGTGGATTCAACCAACCACTGAGCAAAAATATTTGGGGAAAAAAAATATTCCAGAAAGTTCCAAAAAGCAAAACTTGAATTTGTTAAACACCAGCAACTTTTTACATAGCATTTACATTATACTAGAGATGATTTTTAAAAAATTTTTTACATTTAATCTAATTTTGTTTATGTTTGCTTTGGGATGGGGAATAGATCACTCCGTAAAAGCATACAGTAAAAACAAAGTATGTCTTATGTACAGCTTTAAAACTACAATAATGATGTACCTTTGCATCCCATAATGATGCGTGTAGGTTGTATGCAAATACTATGCCATTTTATGTAAGAGACTTGAGCATCTGTGGATATTGGTAGCTGTAGAGGGTGGGGGGAATGGAGAGGTGCTGGAACTAATCCTCTGAGGATACCAGGGGACAAGTGTATTGTTCCTGAAAAGTAGCAGATATGAGAGGTAGGCAGAGACTATGTTAGGTAGACCCTTGAAGAAAAAAGAAAGCAATTTGAATTTGATTGTAAATGCAGTGAGAAACTATAAGAAGGCTTTGAAAGGTTTTAAGCCATAGAGAAACAGTATTTCATATATTCTATTTATTTGTACATTTATTTATTTTTGGCTGTGTTGGGTGTTCGTTGCTGTGTGTAGGCTTTCTCTAATTGCAGCGAGCAGGGGCTACTCTTGTGTTAAGTATTTTCTATTGTACCATTTTAATTCCCTTGTTCTTTTGCTGTGTATTTTTTGAGCTATTTTCTTAGTGGCTGCCTTTAGAATTACAAATAACATCTTAATTTATGATAATCTATTTCATATTAATATGAACTTGAGTAGTATACAAACTTTGCTCCCATATAGCTCCATTCCCTTCTCCTTCCTTTGTGCTATTGTCATACCAGTTACATTTTTAATCATTATAAGCCTATCAACGTAGTTTTATAATTATCTCTTTATATAGTTTCATTTTTGTGGCAATAACTGTGTGATTCTCTGACGCCAACTTTGTGTCCTATAATTCATTTCAGTTCTGATACTAACTACTTGGAATTAAAGCAGATTCTACAATTTCATGGCTCAGTCTCACAAGACAGTCCTGGCTTTACATGCCAGTCTCAATTCCCCAGACCTCAGATTTCCTACTCTTCTCTCTGACTTCACTACAAATTCAGGGATTCCCACAACCCCCCTCCACCGCCAACTTCAGGTTCAGTATTTGCTAGAACGACTCACAGAACTCAGGAAAATGTTATGCTTAACAATTACCAGTTTACCATAAAGGATACAACTCAGGAACAGCCAAATGAAAGAGGTGCATAGCACAAGGGTATGGGGGGTTATAGTGGTGCAGAGCTTCTAATCCCTTTCTGGGTGCACCACCTTCCCACCATATGGACATGTTCACTAACCCAGAAGCTCCATAACCATGTTGTTCAAGAGTTTTATTGAGTTTCATTACCTGGATATGATTGATTAAATTATTGGCTGTTGGTGAGTGAGGTCAATCTGCAGCCTCTCTCTACTCCTTGAGGGCAGGGGGTGAGGCTGAAAGTTCCAACCCCTTAATCATGTGGTTTGTTCTTCTGGCAATCAGTCTCTATTCTGAAGCTGTATAGGGGCCCTGCCAAGAGTCATCTTATTAGCATAAAATCAGGTATCTGCAAAAGGGGCTTAGTGTGAATAACAAAAGACACTTCTGTCACTCAGGAAATTCTAAGGTTTTTAAGACCTCTGAGTCAGGAACTGGGGACAAAGACCAAGTATATATTTTTTATTATACCACAACAGTTGTCTTTTATATCAGATAGGAGAAAAGAAGAGTTACAAACAACAGATACATTTTTACTATCTCTTATTTACATATGTAGTTACCTTTACTGGTGCTCTTTATTTCTTTGTGTAGATTCAAGTTACTGTCTAGTGTCCTTTTATTTCATTCTGAAAGACTTGCATTAGTATTTCTTGTAGGGCAGGTCTGCTAATGATGAATTCTACCAATATTTGTTTATCTGGGAATGTGTTAAGTTTTTCTTTGTTTCGGAGGGATAGTTTTGCTGGGTATAGAATTCTTGGTTTTCTTTCAGTACTTTGAATATAACATCCCACTGCCTTCTGACCTCCATGGTTTTTGATGAGGAATCAGCTGTTAATCTTATTGAGGATCCCTTGTACATGATGAGTTACTTTTTTCTTGCTTTCAAAATTCTCTCCTTTTCTTTCAGCAGTAAACTATGAAATTTCTAGATGTGAGTCACCTTTGGTTTATCCTGCTTGGAATTAATGGAGCTTCTTGGATGTGTAGATTAATGTTTTTCATCACAATTGGGAAGCTTAGGGTCATTATTCTTCAGATATTCTTCCTGCTTCTTTCTTTTTCTTCTCTCCTTCTGAGACTCCTATTACACATATTTTGATATATTTAATGGTGTCCTACATTCTATTTCTTTTTCTTTTTCTTTTTTTCTGTTCCTCAGACTGAATACTTTCAATTGAGCTATCTTCAAGCTCACTTAATCTTTGCTTTGCATGTTCAAATCTGCCATTGAGCTCCACTAGTGAATCTTTTATTTCAGTTACTGAACTTTTCAACTGAGAATTTCTACTTGACTCTTTTTTTATAATTTCTCTCTCTATTGATATTCTCTATTCAATAAGACATTGTTCTCTTACTTTCTTTTCCTTAGACATGTTTTCCTTTAGTTCATTGAACATATTTAAAATAGCTGTCTTAAAGTCATTATTTTGTAACTATTTCTGGGCTTCCTCAGGGACATTTTTTGTTGACTGCTTTTTTTCCTGTGTATGGGTTATACTTTCTTGTTTTGTTGACTGTGTTTTAATTTTTTGTTGAAACTGTAAAGTTTAAATAGCAGGATGTGGCAACTCTGAAATCAGTTGTCCTCCTTTCACCCAGGCTTGTGTTATTTTTGTTTGCTGATGATGTTGTTGCTGTTTTTTTTTTTTAATTACTTTCCTAACTCTGTGAATTCTGTATTCTTTGTCATATGTGACTACTAAAGTCTCTGCTCAGTTAGTTAGTGGTCAGCTAATTACTGGATAAGCATTTTCTCAAATGACTATAATGTCTCCCAATCTAGTATGTCTCCCAGTCTTTGTTGAGGGTCTCTGAATGCATGTTGGTTCACACCTTCAACACTCAGCCAGGCATTGTTTTCACTTTCCACCAAGATTCTGTCCTCAAATACTCCCTGAATTGTTGAAAGCTTTGGTTAACTTCCAGTGCTAGTTTACAACTCTGTTTCAGCTTTCACTTCCTGTTTGCACAGAATGTTGTGAGAGATAAGGGCCTCCTCAGGTCTTTCTAGGGCATGCATACAGCCTTGGCCATGCACAGTCCGAACTCAAGCATGCATATGGCCTTCTAGATTCCCAGGAGCTACCAAAACTTCCTATGGGCATCGTATTCTCCAGCTTTTTCTTTTTAAATTTTTTGGTTAGCTTATTGTTTGCCACACTTATCTCACACCAGGCAGCTCTGTTGTTAAACAATTGCCACTGATTGTTTTTGGCAGCTTCCTCTAAGGAAAAGGGTCTTTTGCAGTGTGCAAGCTATGGAGTCAGGTCAAATGAAGACAAGGCTTGCAAGTAAGGTTTTCCTGGAAACTGCCAGACAGATCAGATAACGATAGTTCTCTGAGACTGAGAATGTGAAAGTTCTCTAACTTTGTGATCTCTCCCATAGCTCCTAGGCTGCTGATTTCACTATGACTGTGGGCTGTTGGTTTTCAAGGCTGCCAAGGAACTGAGGAGAGGGGAATAGGAATAGGGCATGTTCAAAACACCACAAAGCTTGTTGTTTTTACCAAGATTCGAGCATTTTTCTTGAGTAAATGCCCTCCGGCTTGTTGAAAAGCCTTTGGTTAAATTCCAGAGTTCTGAAAGAGTTAATTTTGATAATTTTTGTCAATGTTTTCATTACTTTTCTGGAGGAGAGGATTTTCAGAGTTCCTTTGCCATTCCTGTTGACAGCCAAATCTCTTCTATATCTACAGAAAAATGTTGCTAGGATTTTAATGGGACTTGCATTAAACGTATGTCAATTTGGGGAGAATTGAAATCTTTACTATGTTGAATCTTCCAAACTATGAACATGGTATGTCTCCATTTATTTAGATCTTTGATTTTTTTCCATCAACATTTTGTAGTTTTCAGCATATAAGTTCTCTATGTTTTGTTGGATTATACCCAAGTTTTTCTTTTGATTTTTCTTTTTCTCTGTTCCTTATTTTTTTAATGGTTTACTTGGGGTGTTTCTTTATAAGCAGTCATGTCATCTACAAATGGAGACAGCTTTATTTCTCCCATTCTGATTTTTATGCCCTTTATTTCCTTTCTTGCCTATTGCACTGGCTAGAAGTTCCAGCACTGTGTTGAATAAGAATGGTTAGAGTGGACATCCTTGCCTTGTTCCTGGTCTTAGGAGGAAAGCATTCATTTTTTCACTATTGAGTATAATGTTAGCTGTAAGGTTTTTTATAGATGAGGAAGTTCAGGAAGTTCTGCTCTATTCCTGTGTTTCTGAGAATATCATGAGTGAGTGTTGGATTTTGTCAGATGCTTTTTCTCCATATCTATTGATATGATCATGCACATGTTCATTTTTAGCTTGTTAAAATGATGGATTACATTTATTTTTGAATATCAGATCAACCTTGCATTTCTGAAATAAACTCTGCCTGGTTATGGTGTATAAGTTTATAACTCCTTTTCCGTATTGTTGAATTCTGTTAGCGAACATTTAAAGGATTTTTGTGTCTATCTTCAGAAGTGATATTCTGTGGTTTTCTTTTCATACTTGTCTGCTTTTGGTATCAAGATAATAAGTAGCTTTTTAAAATGAACTGGGAAGTGTTCCCTCCTATTCTCAGTTTTGGAAGAGATTGTGTAGAATTTGTGTTAATTCTTCTTTATATATTCTGAATAATTCTCAAATAACACTATCAGGGTCTGGAGATTTGTTTTTGGAATTTTGAAATTATGAATTCAATTTACTTAATAGTTACAGGGCAATTCAAATAATCTATTTCGTATTGGTTGAATTGTGGTAATTAGTGGGTTTTTTAAGGAATTGGTCCATTTTGTCTAAATTGTTAAATTTATGTGTGCATAAATTCTCTTATTATCCTTTGGATGTCAGTAGGTTCTATAGTGATACTGTTAACCCTGTTTCATTCCTGATGTTGGTAATTTGTGTCTACTTTGTCTTTTTTTTTTTTTTTGGTGGGGTATGAGGGTGGGGATCATTCTTGCTAGAGGTGTGTTAATTTTATTGTTTTTTACAAAGAACCAGCTCTTTGTTTCATTGGCTTTTCTCTGTTATTTTTCTAATTTCATTAAGGTCATTCATATTTTTATTACTTCCTTTCTTCTGCTTGATGTGGGTTTGTTTTGCTCTTTTTCCAGGTTCTGCTCAGATTATTGATTTGAGACTTTTCCTCTTTTCTTGTGTGTATGCACTTAATGCTATAAGTTTTCCTCTCATCACTGCTTTACCTGTGTCCTGCAAATTTGGATATGTTGTATTTTTATCTCTGTTCACTTTGATTTTTTTTTTTTTCCACTTTTCTTGAGATCACAATTTGTTTATCCATTCATCTGTTGATGGACGTTTAGGTTGTTTCTGGTTTAGGGCTATTACCAAAAAATGCCGTGAGTATTCTTGTACAAGTTCTTATGTAATATAACATATGCTCTCATTTCTTTTGGATAATTTCCTAGAAGTGACTATCATAGGTGTACATATAACTTTTGAAGGAATTGCCAAACTGTTTTATTAGCAATTGATTATTGCTAATTGACCAAAATGATTATTAGCAATTTTTTGTAGTTGTAATTGATAAAAGTTGACTTGTGATTACTTAGAATTATTTTAATGATTCTTCACCATAAATAATTTGAGAAACACTGCTTGGAGTAGCCCTGGAGGGGTAGATTTAGGTAGCTACAAGAACTCTCCTTACATTGTATAAGATAAAGCAGAGTGAGTACAGATGGAGGTAGGTTGATGGTTTTGAAAGGAGGAAAAGTACTCTGATCAGAGTACTCTGATTTTAACACTGCTGTTAATGAAATATGAGACAGGGTCATTAGCTGGGTGAGTAGAGAGCCTTTAGCAATATAAGATTGAGGAAGGAGGAAAAGATGTGAATTCATCTCAGAATGAGAGCATACATTTATTAGAAAAATGTAGTAGGTTTTTCTGAGAGTTCTGAGTGCCTGTTTAAGTTTTGTGGCCATAAATTTGAAGTAAGACCTGTTTTCAAGAGTTTCTCCAATTAGTTCAGTTGTTTAGATACAGATAAATAGAAAGTATATATTTAGGTTTAATAAGGACTAAGCTTTTTCCTTGCTAATGTGACATAGGAATGGTGGAGGGTCAAGAGGCTTTTGCAAGGGAGTGATTCTAGAGTTGTGGAACCTCAGCCAGTTAAGGAAAGAAATGAGGGGGATGGTGGATTGTGAAAAGGTAGTAGGGTCAGTGGATTACAGGACCCTATGCAGTCAAAGGATAGTTGCAGTAGGAAGACCATAGTAAGTAAAATGTAAGGAAAGGGGATGGTGATCAAAGAGGAGGATTGTGGAAATAGTTTTCAGAGGTGGTATGATTTTTGGTGATCTACATGATCTAGTCAGAGATATAACTATAGATATAATCTAACATAACTGTAGGAGAAGGTGGCTGAGGTGGTGTTTAGGAAAAGACAGTTGAAGAAGTCAAGGAACACAGAGGCCAAAGAGTTAGACTGGTTTTCTGTATGTATGTTGGAGTTCCATTATGGCCAGCATAATGATGGAGAGAAAGACAGTGAGTCAGGTGCTAAAGGCATCAATGAATGAAGAGGGTGAGGAAAGACTTTGAGGAGGGTAGTTAACATAGCAAAGGTAATGGGTGGTAAAGTCTGATCATATGATCTTCAAAGATCTGAAGTGAGGCTCAATTAACGGAGGAAGTAGTACAGCGGAGATTGATGAGGATACCCTCCCCACTTCTGAGTCCTGAAGTGCTCTGAAGAATTATGGCAGGAAAAGGTCACCATTTGAAAGGTCTCTAGGGAGAAGTATCTTCCAATAGCCAAGTTTTAGGTAGAACAAGAAGAGAGAACATTCAGAGAAATTGAAGATAGAGAGCAGTAATGGGGATGGTATCCTAGCGAACATGCATGATCCAGGAGGCTTGGACTTACTGTGCCTGAGCTAAACATGGGTGTGATGGAATTAGTTAGTTATGGTAGTTTCTTGGATGAAGGTGGCAAATGAGTTAAAGTTAGAACTCAGAAAATTTAGCTAGAAGGACATGGGACCATCAAGCTGCTTTTCAGTTTTTCAGGTCAACATCAGACAAAGACCTCTTGGTATAAAATTTCTTCAGCAGCCCAGTGATTTTTGGTAGCTTGGTGGTCTCTATTTTGCTGGGATTGTAGAGGTTATATTTGTTAAATTTCTTGTCCCTTTTTTATGGACTTGGACTTCCTCATGTGTTTGGTGATTCTTAATTCTCTCTCTGTCTCCCATGACATGCCAGTTTATTCTTCTAAAAGCCTTGGACTTCATGGGTTTCCTGGCTGAACACTGTGGCTTCTTGTCTGCTTCCTTCTTCTGGGCCCATTGAACATTGTTAATTTTCAGTCACACACACACACACACACACACACACACACACACAATCTTAATTTTTTCAAACATAATATTTTACCTTTCACTTCTGCATGTTTGTTATAGGAGAGGGGATTTTGGCATGTATTCAGTTCATTATCTTGATGCTGTCAAAGCTAAACTTTTAGAAAAGAAAATTGATTACAACCCAAATTTCCAACAGTAGGGAATGGGATAAAATGTGGTATATCCATATAAAAGAACATTATGCAGGTATTAAATTTTTGTTTTGCAAGGACATGGAGGTAATGAGAAACTGCTCTCAATAAATTTTTAGTGATGCCATTTGCTAAAACGTATATGCTCTATTGATGGATATAGGCTGGCATTAAAATGTAAATGTTTAAGGACCTTAAGATTTTAGGTGTTTTTTATTTGTTTTAAGTTTCTGTATTTTCTATAATGGATATGTTGTAACTATACATTTATAATGGGGAGGAAGAGGGAGTAAATTTGACTTGGAAAGAAAGGTAACTAATAAGCAAATTATGTGATATGTTAACCTTATCTCATTTAACACAAAATTCTATTTTTGCAAAAAATAAATTGGGTGTATGCATCTGTGTCTTGAAGAAAATCATAACTCTGTTTTAGGTAGACCATGTATGGTTTTGATAAAAATTCCACTGGCAAGTTGCATGATCTGGTTTTTTTTTTAATGATTTACCCTGAATATAAACATACAGATTGAGGATTAAAATCTTAAAATACTAATTTGAAGTGCTAGTAGAAAATAATTTAATTGAAAGAAAATAGTTTATTGTGGTTTTAAATTAGTAGAGTGACATAGTCTTCATCATCATTTCTATTGCTGCTTTATTGAAAGTCTGTGGTATACCATGTGACTGTTTTCAGTTTTATGATGTATAGTATGTGAAATCTTCCTATAAATATTTAGAAATCTACTGATTGGCTTTATAAATATTTTGTTTATTTAGCAAATATTTACTGAATGCTAACTATATGCTAACCACTGCTCTAGGTACTTGGAATGTATTGCTGAACAAATAAAGAGACAGGTAGTCTGGTAGGAGTAACAGTTTAATTCTAATAGGATACCTTTTAATGAGGAAAAAACCCATGTTCTTAGATTATTTGCATTTTTAAAACTGTTTTACTATAAAAGCCTAGTAAACCAGGAGAAAAAACAATCTCCAGTGCTAACCTGCTTTTGTTTTATTAGATTGAGGCACTTCAGCAGGCTTTAACAGTAAAACAAAATGAAGAGCATGATCGACAGAGGAGAATAAGTAATACCCGCAAAATGATAGAAGATTTGCAAAGTGAACTGAAGACCACAGAAAACTGTGAGAACCTTCAACCCCAAATTGATGCCATTACAAATGATCTGAGACGAGTTCAAGATGAAAAGGCATTATGTGAAGGCGAGATAATTGATAAGCATAGAGAGAGGGAAACTCTAGAGAAAGAGAAGAAGAGTAAGTTTTTTTAAACTTATAGTGAAGACATGTTTATAAAATGGAGATATGTCTCTGTTGATGGGCTTTCTTCTTCCCTGATCATGTGTCTAAGTGTTCATGTCTGCTTGTTGAGGAAGCTCAGTTCAGTTCTTCCATTTTAGTGTCTTAATTACCTATATCTATTGTGTAATGATTTGCCACGAGCAGACTGTTGTCTTATGTCAGATTATGGCAGTTGATTTAATTATCTAAAACTACTTTATTTTATTTTCTTTACAGTCACTCACTTTTCTGTTATTTCTCAGGTCAAATTTAAGCTCTTCATTCTAGCCTTCATAACCTTCCATTAGCTTTGCTCCTTGAAGCCTGTCCAATTTCATCTTTTTTTTTCTCTGCTGTAGACCATGTGGCTAGATCTATAGCATTATTCAGTTAGAGGAGATCTTACATTCTGTCTGCTCAGTATATATGACTAAGGTCAGTTATTAAAAAAATTTGTTTATATGTTTAGCAAAATGCTACATGTATGGTTTAAAAAAAATAATAACACTAGACAAGAAGGGTAGCCCAGTGCCTTTCCAACTTCCAGACCCACTGTCAAGAGTAAGCACTCTTAACTATTTCAGTAATTTTTTCTAATAGTCTTTCATATATTTTAATCATATTTTTATTTCACCATGGCTTGGTTAATCAACTTTAGATATCATCTTTTAATATTTTGTTGCTTTAGATGTGGATTTCAACTCATGATACCTCCCCTACCTATTATGGTAATTCCTCAAATGGGATTATTATATTAATATTAGTAATCATTAACATTTATTAATGTTGATTTATTACCAATAATATTCTTACTTTTTTTTGTCATTTAACATTTGTTGATAATGCTTGAATGCACATTTATAAGCTAAAAATACTGGTACTCCTAGCCTTCCTTTTTACTTTCCTCCCTTTAATTCTTTAATATATACTCTGGGTTTTATAGTTTAAAGGCTGAAAACATATTTTATTGAGAACCATAATTAAGTTTTATATGGTCTGTTTATGGGTTAATTCTAATAGCTAGAAATATTAAGTATTATTTATGTTATTACAACAATAAAACTTGTTCACAGCAGAGCCGAGTAGTGCATTATGATCTAATTTCTGTTCATTGATAATTTTTTTTTAGGATTTTAATTTACCATTTTTTAGAAACACCATTTACTTTAGCACTTCCTTAAATTGGGAAAAAAAATTATCAAGCATTCTCTTGAGTTCTGAGACCTTCCATCCTCCTCCCATCTAAACTGATTGTTCTCAAGGTCTCCTGTATGGCTGTTACCTGGGACTTGTCTCACACCTTTTCTGTGTTGGATAAAAAGCTATTCCTGAATTCTGTGTCTTCATTTTTCTTAAATTACTTCCTTGTTCTGTAAGAGTACATATTCACATAACCTCCTAAGAAGAGATATTTGGGAATTAATTTGAGTCTTTGCATCCCTGAAAAACCTTTACTTCATTATCCCCTTTTTTCGTTTTCATTTTATAAAAATCTAGCTTGAAAATAATTTTTCTTTCAGAATTCTGAAGGCCTATTGCCATTGTCTTTTGATAGAAAATCTAGTGTTTTCTCATTATTTTGTATGTGACCTATTTATTTTTGATAGTTTAAAGATCATCTTTTATCCCAGGTGTTTACAAATTTAAGAATGATTTGTCCAGGGTGGGTCTTTTTCACTGTGTTGGGTACTTGCTGAGTGGTGTTTATAACCTTTAGATCTAAGATATTCTTTTATGTTATTAATAGATTATTTCGCTAATTAAAGTTTTCAGAGGAATAATGCTTTATTTTCCAATTTTAGGTGTGGATGATCATATTGTGCGTTTTGACAATCTTATGAATCAAAAGGAAGATAAGCTGAGACAGAGATACCGTGATACATATGATGCTGTTTTATGGCTGAGAAATAACAGAGACAAATTTAAGCAAAGAGTCTGTGAACCCATAATGCTCACGGTAAGAAATTTGTTCATCTTAGTAGTATCTGTTAGTTTTATTATTGTAATCATTGTAGGTTTTGTTGTTTTAAGAATTCTTAGTCTTATTAACACCCTGCTTTTCCATTAGTAGACTTGTGACATCTGGTATGCTGCTGAATCCATACATGTGCTTTTTAAAGGGTCCTTGATAATAAACCTATGAACTTTTTCTTGATAGAAGTATGAAACTGGCAACTTATTGACCAAGAATCATGTGTAAACTTGGTTAGCTGGTTTCCTTCTGGCAATTGCTATTCTTCGGTTACAACAGGCAATATATTAAATGCTGCCAAAGGGGTAGAAAACTGCTATAAATAAATACAGTTGATATGGAACACCTGACAGGATAGACAACAAAATCATCTGCTACAAAAATAAAGCATTCTGAGGATTCTGAGAATGAAACCAACAATTTATTGACCTTATAAACATTTGATAAGTCTTATTAATGATCATGAGTCATCAAGAATAGGGCAAGCTGTATTTAGTAAATCATTTAATGAAATGTGGGTGTGGATTTACTAGGAGGATTTCCATCTAAAATATTTTAAATGGTAAGTTGGGCCATGAGAAGGAATGAAAAAGTAAAAACCACATTCTTTGCTAATGACATGTTTTATACACACGCACACGCACACATACACACACATACACACACTTAAAACTCCAAAATAATAAAAGGATTATTTTTGCTAGATGATTTTTTTTTTTTTTTTGGAAAGAATTCACTGTAGATCCTTGTAGGATTCATGAAAAGTTCTATATTCTGTAACTCCTGTTTATATTATGCTTTATTCAAAATCATTTCATATAGTTTGCGTTATATTAGCAAAATTAGTGTGCATAATACTGTATTCTCTCCTTGCTCAGGTTTGAATTAGAATATTTTTGCTTGATCAAGAAGGGAATACCTATTTTGGATGCAGACATTACTGTTTTGATTAATTCAGTAAAGAAGAAATACTGTGACCCTTAGTATTATAAATTAGAATGCAAGTGTAATTTTTCAACAGACTTTTATTAAAATGCTAACCTCAAAACAGTACTTCTAGTCTTTATTTGATTTGTCATCCTCTTGTCACTTGATTTCCTGATAGTAGCCTATCACCAAGTCAGATTACTAGCTGGCATATATTTACTTTTTGAATTACATTTGAGTCTGAGATAAAGGGAGATACTCTGTTATTTTACCCTTCCTGGAACAACCTTTTACTTTTCCGACCACCTTCTTCCAACTGTATCCTGCCCATACACTTACCTAACCCTTCAAAATCTAGTTGAAATGCGTTGTACCACCTCCATAGGCCTTTAAAATGTTGCCATAGGTCTCTATTTACTAATATAAAGGGACATTTATGATATGTTAATGACTTATAAAACAGATTACAGGATAGGATATATAGAAAGATTTCATTTTTAAAAATTGTGGGGGCTTCCCTGGTGGCACAGTGGTTGAGAATCTGCCTGCCAATGCAGGGGACACGGGTTCGAGCCCTGGTCTGGGAAGATCCCACATGCCACGGAGCAACTGGGCCCGTGAGCCACAATTACTGAGCCTGCGCGTCTGGAGCCTGTGCTCCGCAACAAGAGAGGCCGCGATGGTGAGAGGCCCGCGCACCGCGATGAAGAGTGGTCCCCACTTGCCGCAACTAGAGAAAGCCCTCGCACAGAAACGAAGACTCAACACAATCATAAATAAATAAAAGAACGTGAATTTCTAAAAAAAAAAAAAAAATTGTGAAACAGGAGTCTGCCATCAACCACCAGAACATCTTGGAAAGCTACACCTCCTATGTCTACCTGTCTATGTCTTACTACTTTGTAAAGACGTGGCTCTGAAGAACTTTGCCAGATATTCTCTTCACCAATCTCATGAGGAGAAGGAGCTCGCTAAGAAGCTGATGAAGGTTCAGAACCAACAAGGTGGCCAAATCTTCCTTCAGGATATCAGGAAACCAGACAATGAATGCAATGGAGTGTGTATTACACTTGGAAAAAATTGTAAATCAGTCACTACTGTAAATGCACAAACTGACCAATGACAAAAATGACCCCTACTTGTGTGACTTCTCTGAGACTCATTACCTAAACGAGCAGGTGAAATTCATCAAAAAATTAGATGACCGGGTAACCAACTTATACAAGATGTGGGCCCCAGAATCTGATATGGCAGAATGTCTCTGATAAATGCACCCTGGGGGAGAGTGATAATGAGAGCTAAGTCCTATGCTGGCTTATCCATAACTATAAAAAAAGATGACTTCCTATGGTGATATTGGGGTTACTTTACCCTTTCCGTAAGTTGTAGCAAACACCCACTTTATTTTTTTTTTCATTTGTACCATTCCTTACAACAAAGTATTGGGTTGGCCAAAAAGTTCCTTTGGGTTTTTGTTTTTTTTTTTTTTTTTTAAATATTTTATTTATTTATTTATTTATGGCTGTGTTGGGTCTTCGTTTCTGTGTGAGGGCTTTCTCCATTTGCGACAAGTGGGGGCCATTCTTCATCGCAGTGCGCGGGCCTCTCACTATCGCGGCCTCTTCTTGTTGCGGAGCACAGGCTCCAGACGCGCAGGCTCAGTAATTGTGGCTCACGGGCCCAGTCGCTCCGCGGCATGTGGGATCCTCCCAGACCAGGGCTTGAACCCGCGTCCCCTGCATTGGCAGGCAGATTCTCAACCACTGCGCCACCAGGGAAGCCCTCCTTTGGGTTTTAAGTAAAGATAAAAGACACATTTTTCATTTTCACCAATAACATTATTGAACAACGTATTCACCCTTTTGTTCCACTACCTTCTGCCACTTTTCAGGCGACTTCATAATTCCGTCTTCCCAAAACTTTATATCTTTTTGAGCGAAGAACTGTTCTAGGTGCCTTTTACAGTCTTCCAGGGAATTGAAATTTTTTCCATTAAGAGAATTTTGTAAAGACTGAAATAAATGGAAATCCAAAGGTGCAATGTCTGGTGAATATGGCGGATGAATCAGAACTTCCCAGCCAAGCAATAAGCATTTTTGCCTGGTCATCAAAGAAACATGCCATCTTGCGTTATCCTGATGGAAGATTATGCATTTTCTGTTTACTAACTCCGGACGCTTTTCGTCAAGTGCCGCTATCAGTTGGTTGAATTGGGGGCAGTACTTGTTGGAGTTAATCATTTGGTTTTCCGGAAGGAGCTCATAATAGAGTACTCCCTTCCAATCCCACCATATACACAACATCACCTTCTTTGGATGAAGACCGGCCTTTCATGTGGTTGGTGGTGGTTCATTTCACTTGCCCCACAGTGTCTCCTGTTCCACATTATTGTACAGTATCCACTTTTCATGGCCCATCACAATTTTTTAAAAACATGGAACGTTTTCATCACGTTTAAGTAGAGAATCACATGCAGAAATACGGTCAAGAAGGTTTTTTTTCGCTTAAGTGGAACCCAAACATCAAAGCAATTAACATAACCAAGCTGATGCAAATGATTTTCAACACTTGATTTGGATACTTTGAGTATGTCGGCTATCTCTTGCTTGGTATAAAGTCAGTTCTCAATTAATGTCTCGATTTGATAGCTGTCAACTTCAACTGGTCTACCCGACTGTGGAGCATTGTCCAGCGAGAAATCTCCAGCACGAAACTTCGCACACCACTTTTGACACATTCAGTCAGTCATAGCACCTTCTCCATATGCTGCACAAATCTTTTTGGCATTTCAGTTGCGTTTCTACCTTTCTTAAAATAATAAAGCATAATATGCCGAAAATGTTGCTTTTTTTCTTCCATCTTCAATATTAAAATGGCTACACAAAGATTCACCAATTTTGATTTTTTTTTAAAAATACATGCTGGTATGACAGCTGTCACAATATAGTCTAACAAAGTTGTTTCGAAGTTAAAGACAACTAAGCGCTAGAGCCATCTTATGGAAAAACCAAATGAACTTTTTGGCCAACCCAATAACTTGTTACCAAAAAAATTGTGAAACAGTAGACATCTAATGTCTGTAGTGTTTATGTCTGGGGGATGGTATTTTATATGGCTTTGATTTTTTCATTTGTTTGCTTGTTTATTAGTTTTCCCATATTTCTATACTGATCAATATTCTGTAATTTAAAATAATACCAACATTTATGACAAGCAGTCTACTGATTTTTTTTGTATTATTATTTTATATTATTATATAATTGTATATATTATTATATAAATGTATATATATTATATAATATTATTATATAATATTATATTATATAATAATTGTATAATTATTATTATATATTATTATGTTGTATTATTTCTTTTAATCCACATTTAGTCCTTTGAGATATAGACTGCTTTACTCTACCTATTTTAGGATGAAGTAACTAAAGCTTTCAGAGATTAGGTGGTACTTGATTAAGGTCATACATAGGAATGGAAGTGACATCTGTCTGATCCCAGAGCCCTAGATCTTGAACTGTCTTGGTATCTTACATAGCACTGAGCCTCAAGTGCAAAAATGTCTAATTAAATGTCTAATCAAATGTCTAATTTGATTAAGTAAGTTTATGCTCTAGTAGTACAAACCTAGGGTTTCTCTTGAAAGCACCCATAGTTATAATTAATCCATAGCAAGTTTTTTTCATTAGTTTCATAAAGTTTTATTTAGGCCTTTGTATTTTTATACTAATTAGTTTTTGCCATGTATAGCATGAATTCCTCTTAAAGATTAAGAAGAAAAATATTAAAAGCTTGGGGACAGATGAGAAATGTTTATACTCAGGTTACAATCTAACCCTATTTCAAATGTTTTCAGTGAGTTGACCAGAAAGGAACTTTTTATTTCTTAGACAGTATCAAAATCAATATGCGTTAGGTGCTGTTAAAGTCTTGGCTTTTGTTTTACTATGTCTTGGACAGTAAATTAAATAGCCGTTTTAAAATGTTGACTCTTCAATACCAAACTGTTCTTTTTTGGTCTGCTTTTTTCTTGAGGATTTATTTAACCTAATTAAATAAATCTAAGTTAAGTATAATTATGTTCTAGTAGTCAGTTTGGATTTCATGAAAATCAACTTTTATTTTCTTTTTGTTTTGTTTAGATCAATATGAAAGATAACAAAAATGCCAAATATATTGAAAATCATATTCCATCAAATGACTTGAGAGCTTTTGTGTTTGAAAGTCAAGAAGATATGGAGGTTTTCCTCAAAGAGGCAAGTACTGTAATATTTTAACTCACTTCACACTTAGCTTCCAGTGCTTGAGTTTTCAACCTCATTCTAGAGCAAAAAATGATAATGACCTATTTTACCAGCAGTAACTCTTGTGTAAAATCATTCAAATTTGCTAATTTCTTTTCTGTCTATACCACTGAGGATTGAATTAGTTTTATAAGAGGAACAACAGCCTATAATTCCATCTTTAACATTTTTTGAAATTACCATTGGGAATTAGTGTGAAGAGTAATTCTGTCACATTGTTTTAAGAGAAACATCATAATGATGAGACTTTGGTCTTGGACATCCTTTTTGGAAATGTATTGGAATGAACTCAGTTTTTCTTTGGAGGGGAATGTAATGTTGTAGCTTATTATAAATAAAAAACTTTAAAAAGAATGAGAATTCTATATCTGACTAGAAAAACACCACTGACCAAGAATATAAGCCACTGGAAGACAGCATGGCTTAGTTAAGAGTATAGATTCTACAGATAGGCTACCAGGCTTTGAATTCCGACTTTACTGCTGATTTCAGCAAGTTGACTAAATGTTTTGTGTCTTAATTTCTTCACTATAAAATGGAGATAATATCTACTTCAAAAGATGGTTGTGATGATTAAATAATTTATTAAATGAAAAAGTTTAGAACAGTGTTGGGCACTATTGTTTTTATTATATATTGTTATATATCTATATAATATATATTGTTAGCTATGTATGTTACTATCCTTGCCAGTAAGGTTTCTTTTTCCTTTTGCAATACGCCTTCTACTTTTTAAAAAGCCCTGGAAAAATGAGGTTTAGATTTTGTTTTGTTTAAACTTTTTCTAGTAAGTCTTAAGTGAGGACAGGACCATGAATCAGCTTAAGTAGTCCTCTATTTCTCTGGTACACAAGTGATTGGAAAGAATCTTTACTTTCTTTGACTTTTACTGTATTGCCCTCCTTCTGGTTTGGGAGTTGACAGGGAATGTGAATAAAAGATGACTGGATAAAAAAGTTGAATCTACAGAATTATAAAATGGTCTCCAAAAAGTTAAGCATTTGTGTTATTCAGAACTATTTAAGCCTAAACAGTGAGTTCTTGAACTGATGTCGCTGAAGAAGTAGGTTACTTGGATTACAAGTCTATGAGACATGGCACAGTGTGAAGGGCCTGGAGTCAGGTGTAATTAGATGATTTCTATTTTGCAAATGGCCAGCTTAGCCTACACTGAGTAACTGGATTTGCCTCAAAAACTCATGCTTCTTCCTCTGTGCTAAGAATTTGAACCATATATTAATAATATGACAGGTTCCTGGAAATTTGACTTTTTTTTTTTTTTCTTGTACTGTGACAACTTTCTATAGGGGCTCATCATTAGGACTAGAACTTCCTCTTACATGTATCACTTTTTGTGTGTATATTTTAAATTTTGAAATATATTGTATATAACCTCCTCCTGTAATTATATCTACTAGAGTACCATTTCCCATCCTTTAGTAACTTACAAACCTTCTTCATGGTGTTTGCCATTTCTGCATACTACCATGTACTACCATCACAATTTTTGCCATATCTGGGTACTAACTATATTATTATTTAAAATTTTTCTTTAAATCACTTCACTTCTTGTTACTGAAATGAAATATTCTGAAAGGAAGTATAATGTCATTACCAAATTAGAAAAACATAATTTACATTACAGTAAAGACAATAAAAGCAGTATTAGTAAATCCGAGATCTGTACTGTTGCTTCTCGAAAGCAGATGATATGATTTTTTTAAAAGGAGGTAATAAGGAGTTAAAGACATGATAACACCATATGTAACTTACTCATTGGTATGATTAGAAATATTGAAAGGGAATTGAAAAGGAAATTACTTTCTCATTGTGTAATTCAATTTTATTTAGTGTAGCCACCACTAAAACAATAGATTTTTAAAACTTAAATGAATTCTGCATACTAGTATCATTGATACATTGACTCATGGCCAATATTGTTTCATCTATACCTCCACTCCTCTATTTTTTTTAATAACTTATTTTGATATAACTTCAAACTTATAGAAAAGTTGCAAGAGTCATACATATGACTCCTATATACCTTTTACCCAGATTTACAATAATTATTTACATTTTGCCCTATTTGCTTTATTTTTTCATTTTTTTAATTTTTAATTTATATTGGAGTATAGTTGATTAACAATGTGGTGTTAGTTTCAGGTATACAGCAAAGTGATTCGGTTATGCATACACATGTATCTATTCTTTTTCAAATTCTTTTCCCATTTAGGTTATCACAGAGTATTGAGTAGAGTTCCCTGGGCTATACAGTAGGTCCTTGTTGGTTGTGTATTTTAAATATAGCAGTGTGTACATGTCAATCCCAAACTGCTAATCTATCCCTCCCCCCCGCCCTTCCCCCCTGGTAACCATAAATTCATTCTCTAGGTCTGTAAGTCTGTTTCTGTTTTGTAAATAAGTTCATATGTATCAATTTTTTTAGATTCCGCATAAAGCCATGTCATATGATATTTGTCTTTCTCTGTCTGACTTAATTCACTTAGTATGATAATCTCCAGGTCCATCCATGTTGCTGCAAATGGCATTATTTCATTCTTTTTAAGGGCTGAGTAATATTCCATTGTATATATGTACCACATCTTCTTTATCCATTCATCTGTCGATGGACATTTAGCTTGCTTCCATGTCTTGGCTATTGTAAGTAGTGCTGCAGTGAACATTGGGGTGCATGTATCCTTTCGAACCATGGTTTTCTCTGGATATATGCCCAGGAGTGGGATTGCTGAATCATATGATAGCTCTAATTTTAGTTTCTTAAGGAACCTCCGTACTGTTCTCCATAGTGGCTGTACCAATTTACATTCCCACCAACAGTGCAAAAGGGTTCCCTTTTTTCCACCCCCTCTCCAGCATTTATTGTTTGTTGACTTTTTGATGATGGCCATTCTGACTGGTGTGAGGTGATGTTTCTTTTTTTAAAATATATTTATTTGTTTATTTGTTTATTTTTGGCTGCATTGGGTCTTTGTTGCTGCATGCGGGCTTTTCTCTAGTTGCGGCAAGCGGGGGCTACTCTTTGTTGCGGTGCATGGGCTTCTCATTGCAGTGGCTTCTCTTGTTGTGGAGCATGGGCTGTAGGCACACAGGCTTCAGTACTTATGGCACGCAGGCTCAGTAGTTGTGGCTCGCGGGCTCTAGAGCACAGGCTCAGTAGTTGTGGCACATGGGCTTAGTTGCTCCGCAGCATGTGGGATCTTCCTGGACTAGGGCTTGAACCCAAGTCCCCTGCATCGGCAGGCAGATTCTTAACCACTGTGGCACCAAGGAAGTCCTTTTTTTTTTTTCTTTTTTTTTTTTTGAGGTGATATTTCATTGTAGTTTTGATTTGCATTTCTCTAATAATGAGCGATGTTGAGCATCTTTTCGTGTGCCTCTTGGCCATCTGCAAGTCTTCTTTGGAGAAATGTCTATTTAGGTCTTCTGCCCATTTTTTGATTGGGTTGTTTGTTTTTTTTGATATTGAGCCACATGAGCTGTTTGTAAATTTTAGAAATTAATCCCTTGTTAGTCTCTTTGTTTGCAAATGTTTTCTCCCATTCCGTGGGTTGTCTTTTCATTTTGTTTATGGTTTCGTTTGCTGTGCAAAAGATTTTGAGTTTGATTAGGTCCCATGCTTATTTTTGTTTTTATTTCCATTACTCTAGGAGACAGATTGAAAAAGATATTGCTGCGATTTATGTCAAAGAGTGATCTGCCGGTATTTTCCTCTAAGAGTTTTATAGTATCTGGTCTTATATTTAGGTCTTTAATCCATTTTGAGTTTATTTATATGTATCTTGTTAAAGAATGTTCTAATTTCATTTTTTCATGTGTAGCTGTCCAGTTTTCCCAGCACCATTTATTGAAGAGACTGTCTTTTCTCCATTGTATAGTCTTGCCTCCTTTGTTGTAGTTTCATTGACCATATGTGCATGGGTTTATTTCTGGGCTTTCTGTCCTGTTCCATTGATCTATATTTCTGTTTTTGTGCCAGTACCATACTGTTTTTTTTTTTTTTTTAAACATCTTTATTGAAGTATAATTGCCTTACAATAGTGTGTTAGCTTCTGCTTTATAACAAAGTGAATCAGTTATACATATACAATATGTTCCCATTTCTCTTCCCTCTTGCATCTCCCTCCCTCCCACCCTCCCCATCCCACCCCTCTAGGTGGTCACAAAGCACCGAGCTGATCTCCCTGTGCTATGCGGCTGCTTCCCACTAGCTATCTATTTTACATTTGGTAGTGTATATATGTCCATGACACTCTCTCACCCTGTCACATCTCACCCCACCCCCTCCCCATATCCTCAAGTCCATTCTCTAGTAGGTCTGTGTCTTTATTCCCGTCTTGCCACTAGGTTCTTCATGGCCTTTTTTTTTTTTTCCTTAGATTCCGTATATATGTGTTAGCATACTGTATTTGTTTTTCTCTTTCTGACTTACTTCACTCTGTATGACAGACTCTAACTCCATCCACCTCATTACAAATACCTCCATTTCATTTCTTTTTATGGCTGAGTAATATTCCATTGTATATATGTGCCATATCTTCTTTATCCATTCATCTGTCGATGGACATTTAGGTTGCTTCCATGTCCTGGCTATTGTAAATAGAGTTGCAATGAACATTTTGGTACATGACTCTTTTTGACCTATGGTTTTCTCAGGGTATATGCCCAGTATTGGGATTGCTGGGTCGTATGGTAGTTCTATTTGTAGTTTTTTAAGGAACCTCCATACTGTTCTCCATAGTGGCTGTATCAATTTACATTCCCACCAACAGTGCAAGAGTGTTCCCTTTCCTCCACACCCTCTCCAGCATTTATTGTTTCTAGATTTTTTGATGATGGCCATTCTGACCGGTGTGAGATGATATCTCATTGTAGTTTTGATTTGCATTTCTCTAATGATTAATGATGTTGAGCATTCTTTCATGTGTCTGTAGGCCATCTGTATATCTTCTTTGGAGAAATGTCTATTTAGGTCTTCTGCCCATTTTTGGATTGGGTTGTTCGTTTTTTTGTTATTGAGCTGCATGAGCTGCTTGTAAATCTTGGAGATTAATCCTTTGTCAGTTGCTTCATTTGCAAATATTTTCTCCCATTCTGATGGTTGTCTTTTGGTCTTGTTTATGGTTTCCTTTGCTGTGCAAAAGCTTTTAAGTTTCATTAGGTCCCATTTGTTTATTTGTGTTCTTATTTCCATTTCTCTGGGAGCTGGGTCAAAAAGAATCTTGCTGTGATGTATGTCATAGAGTGTTCTGCCTATGTTTTCCTCTAAGAGTTTGATAGTGTCTGGCCTTACACTTAGGTCTTTAATCCATTTGGAGTTTATTTTTGTGCATGGTGTCAGGGAGTGTTCTAATTTCATACTTTTACATGTACCTGTCCAATTTTCCCAGCATCACTTATTGAAGAGGCTGTCTTTTCTCCACTGTATATGCTTGCCTCCTTTATCAAAGATAAGGTGACCATATGTGTGTGGGTTTATCTCTGGGCTTTCTATCCTGTTCCATTGATCTATATTTCTGTTTTTGTGCCAGTACCAAACTGTCTTGATTACTGAAGCTTTGTAGTATAGTCTGAAGTCAGGGAGCCTGATTCCCCCAGCTCCATTTTTCGTTCTCAAGATTGCTTTGGCTATTCGGGGTCTTTTGTGTTTCCATACAAATTGTGAAATTTTTTGTTCTAGTTCTGTGAAAAATGCCAGTGGTAGTTTGATAGGGATTGCATTGAATCTGTAGATTGCTTTGGGTAGTAGAGTCATTTTCACAATGTTGATTCTTCCAATCCAGGAACATGGTATATCTCTCCATCTATTTGTATCATCTTTAATTTCTTTCATCAGTGTCTTATAATTTTCTGCATACAGGTCTTTTGTCTCCTTAGGTAGGTTTATTCCTAGATATCTTATTCTTTTTGTTGCAATGGTAAACGGGAGTGTTTTCTTAATTTCACTTTCAGATTTTTCGTCATTAGTGTATAGAAATGCAAGCGATTTCTGTGCATTAATTTTGTATCCTGCTACTTTACCAAATTCATTGATTAGCTCTAGGAGTTTTCTGGTAGCATCTTTAGGATTCTCTATGTATAGTATCATGTCATCTGCAAATAGTGACAGCTTTACTTCTTCTTTTCCGATTTGGATTCCTTTTATTTCTTTGTCTTCTCTGATTGCTGTGGCTAACACTTCCAAAACTATGTTGAATAATAGTGGTGAGAGTGGGCAACCTTGTCTTGTTCCTGATCTTAGTAGAAATGGTTTCAGTTTTTCACCATTGAGGACAATGTTGGCTGTGGGTTTGTCATATATGGCCTTTATTATGTTGAGGAAAGTTCCCTCTATGCCTACTTCTGCAGGGCTTTTATCATAAATGGGTGTTGAATTTTGTCGAAAGCTTTCTCTGCATCTATTGAGATGATCATATGGTTTTTCTCCTTCAATTTGTTAATATGGTGTATCACATTGATTGATTTGCGTATATTGAAGAATCCTTGCATTCCTGGGATAAACCCCACTTGATCATGGTGTATGATCCTTTTAATGTGCTGTTGGATTCTGTTTGCGAGTATTTTGTTGAGGATTTTTGCATCTATGTTCATCAGTGATATTGGCCTGTAGTTTTCTTTCTTTGTGACATCTTTGTCTGGTTTTGGTATCAGGGTGATGGTGGCCTCGTAGAATGAGTTTGGGAGTGTTCCTCCCTCTGCAATATTTTGGAAGAGTTTGAGAAGGATAGGTGTTAGCTCTTCTCTAAATGTTTGATAGAATTCACCTGTGAAGCCATCTGGTCCTGGGCTTTTGTTTGTTGGAAGGTTTTTAATCACAGTTTCAATTTCAGTGCTTGTGATTGGTCTGTTCATATTTTCTATTTCTTCCTGGTTCAGTCTCGGCAGTTTGTGCATTTCTAAGAATCTGTCCATTTCTTCCAGGTTGTCCATTTTATTGGCATAGAGTTGCTTGTAGTAATCTCTCATGATCTTTTGTATTTCTGCAGTGTCAGTGGTTATTTCTCCTTTTTCATTTCTAATTCTATTGATCTGAGTCTTCTCCCTTTTTCTCTTGATGAGTCTGGCTAATGGTTTATCAATTTTGTTTATCTTCTCAAAGAACCAGCTTTTAGTTTCATTGATTTTTGCTGTTGTTTCCTTCATTTCTTTTTCATTTATTTCTGACCTGATCTTTATAATTTCTTTCCTTCTGCTGGCTTTGGGGTTTTTTTGTTCTTCTTTCTCTAATTGCTTTAGGTGCAAGGTTAGGTTGTTTATTCGAGATGTTTCCTGTTTCTTGAGGTAGGCTTGTATTGCTATAAACTTCCCTCTTAGCACTGCTTTTGCTGCGTCCCATAGGTTTTGGGTCGTCGTATCTCCATTGTCATTTATTTCTAGGTATTTTTTGATTTCCCCTTTGATTTCTTCAGTAATCACTTCATTATTAAGTAATGTATTGTGTAGCCTCCATGTGTTTGTATTTTTTACAGATCTTTTCCTGTAATTGATATCTAGTCTCATAGCGTTGTGGTCGGAAAAGATACTTGATACAATTTCAATTTTCTTAAATTTACCAAGGCTTGATTTGTGACCCAAGATATGATCTATCTTGGAGAATGTTCCATGAGCACTTGAGAAAAATGTGTATTCTGTTGTTTTTGGGTGGAATGTCCTATAAATATCAATTAAGTCCATCTTGTTTAATGTATCATTTAAAGCTTGTGTTTCCTTATTTATTTTCATTTTGGATGATCTGTCCATTGGTGAAAGTGGGGTGTTAAAGTCCCCTACTATGATTGTGTTGCTGTCGATTTCCCCTTTTATGGCTGTTAGTACTTGCCTTATGTATTGAGGTGCTCCTATGTTGGGTGCATAAATATTTACAATTGTTATACCTTCCTCTTGGATCGATCCCTTGATCATTATATAGTGTCCTTCTTTGTCTCTTGTAATAGTCTTTATTTTAAAGTCTATTTTGTCTGATATGAGAATTGCTACTCCAGCTTTCTTTTGATTTCCATTTGCATGGAATATCTTTTTCCATCCCCTCACTTTCAGTCTGTATGTGTCTCTAGGTCTGAAGTGGGTCTCTTGTAGACAGCATATATATGGGTCTTGTTTTTGTATCCATTCAGCCAGCCTGTGTCTTTTGGTGGGAGCATTTAATCCATTTACATTCAACGTAATTATCGATATGTATGTTCCTATTCCCATTTTCTTAAATGTTTTGGGTTTGTTATTGTAGGTGTTTTCCATCTCTTGTGTTTCTTGCCTAGAGAAGTTCCTTTAGCATTTGTTGTAAAGCTGGTTTGGTAGTGCTGAACTCTCTCAGCTTTTGCTTGTCTGTAAAGGTTTTAATTTCTCCATCACATTTGAATGAGATCCTTGCTGGGTAGAGTAATCTTGGTTGTAGGTTCTTCTCCTTCATCACTTTAAGTATATCCTGCCACTCCCTTCTGGCTTGCAGAGTTTCTGCTGAAAGATCAGATGTTAACCTTATGGGGATTCCCTTGTGTGTTATTTGTTTTTTTTCCCTTGCTGCCTTTAATATGTTTTCCTTATATTTAATTTTTGACAGTTTGATTAATATGTGTCTTGGCGTGTTTCTCCTTGGGTTTATCCTGTATGGGACTCTCTGTGCTTCCAGGACTTGATTAACTATTTCCTTTCCCATATTAGGGAAGTTTTCAACTATAATCTCTTCAAATATTTTCTCAGTCCCTTTCTTTTTCTCTTCTTCTTCTGGGACCCCTATAATTCGAATGTTGGTGCGTTTAATGTTGTCCCAGAGGTCTCTGAGACTGTCCTCAGTTCTTTTCATTCTTTTTTCTTTATCCTGCTCTGCAGTAGTTATTTCCACCATTTTATCTTCCAGGTCACTTATCCTTTCTTCTGCCTCAGTTATTCTGCTATTGATCCCATCTAGAGTATTTTTAATTTCATTTATTGTGTTTTTCATCATTGCTTGGTTCCTCTTTAGTTCTTCTACGTCCTTGTTAAATGTTTCTTGCGTTTTGTCTATTCTATTTCCAAGATTTTGGATCACCCTTACTATCATTATTCTGAATTCTTTTTCAGGTAGACTACCTATTTCCTCTTCATTTGTTAAATCTGGTGTGTTTTGACCCTGCTCTTTCATCTGCTGTGTGTTTTTCTGTCGTCTCATTTTGCTTATCTTACTGTGTTTGGGGTCTCCTTATCACAGGTTGCAGGTTTGTAGTTCCCGTTGTTTTTGGTATCTGTCCCCAGTGGCTAAGGTTGGTTCAGTGGGTTGTGTAGGCTTCCTGGTGGAGGGAACTAGTGCCTGAGCTCTGGTGGATGAGGCTGGATCTTGTCTTTCTGGTGGGCACGTCCACGTCTGGTGGTGTATTTTGGGGTGTCTGTGGCCTTATTATGATTTTAGGCAGCCTCTCTGCTAATGGATGGGGCTGTGTTCCTGTCTTGCTAGTTGTTTGGCATAGGGTGTTCAGCACTGTAGCTTGCTGGTCATTGAGTGATGCTGGGTCTTGATGTTGAGATGGAGATCTCTGAGAGATTTTTGCCGTTTGGTATTACGTGGAGCTGGGAGGTCTCTTGTGGACCAGTGTCCTGAAGTTGGCTCTCCCACCTCCGAGGTACGGCCCTGATGCCTGGCTGAAGCACCAAGTGCCTTTTGTCCACACGGCTCAGAGTAAAAGGGAGAAAAAATAGGAAGGAAGGAAGGAAGGAAGGAGGGAAGGAGGGAAGGAGGGAAGGAGGGAAGGAGGGAAGGAAAGAAAGAAGCTATAATATAGTGAAGTAAAATAAAGCTATTATAAAGCAAAGCTATACAGACAAAATCTCCCCCAGAAGCATATGCATATACACTCACAAAAAAAAAAAAAGGAAAAGGGGAAAAATTAATATATCCTGCTCCCAAAGTCCACCTCCTGAATTTGGGATGATTCGTTGTCTATTCAGGTATTCAACAGATGCAGGCACATCAAGTTGTTTGTGGAGTTTTAATCCGCTTCTTCTGAGGCTGCTGGGAGAGATTTCCCCTCCTCTTCTCTGTTCGCACAGCTCCTGGGGATCAGCTTTGGATTTGGACCCGCCTCTGCGTGTAGGTCGCCTGAGGGCGTCTGTTCCCCGCCCAGACAGGACGGGGTTAAAGGAGCAGCTGCAAAGGAGCACCCAGGCCGCGGGGAGGGAGGGGTACAGAGGAGGCGGGGCGAGCCTGCGGCGTCAGAGGCCGGCGTGACGTTGCAGCAGCCTGAGGCGCGCAGTGCGTTCTCCCGGGGATGTTGTCCGGGGATCACGGGACGCTGGCAGTGGCGGGCTGCACGGGCTCCCGGGAGGGGCGGCGCGGAGAGTGACCTGTGCTCGCACACAGGCTTTCTGGAGGCGGCAGCAGCAGCCCCAGCGTCTCACGCCCATCTCTGGGGTCCGCGCTGACCGCCGCGGCTCGCGCCAGTCTGTGGAGTTCGTTTCGGCAGCGCTCTGAATCCCCTCTCCCTGCCCGCCGCGAAACAAAGAGGCAAGAAAAAGTCTCTTGCCTCTTCGGCAGCTGCAGACTTTTTCCCGGTCTCCCTCCCAGCCAGCTGTGGTGCGCCAACCCCTTCAGGCTGTGTTCACGCCGCCAACCCCAGTCCTCTCCCTGCGATCCAACCGAAGCCCGAGCCTCCGCTCCCAGCCCCGCCCGCCCCGGCGGCTGAGCAGACAAGCCTCTCTGGCTGGTGAGTGCTGGTCAGCGCCGAGCCTCCGTGCGGGAAGTGCGGGAATCTCTCCGCTTTGCCCTCCGCACCCCTGTGGCTGCGCTCTCCTCCGTGGCTCCGAAGCTTCCCCCCTCTGCCACCCGCAGTCTCTGCCCGCGAAGGGGCTCCTAGTGCGTGGAAATCTTTCCTTCTTCACAGCTCCCTCCCACTGGTGCAGGTGCCGTCCCTATTCTTTTGTCTCTGTTATTTCTTTTTTCTTTTGCCCTACCCAAGTACCGGGGGAGTTTCTTGCCTTTTGGGAGGTCTGACGTCTTCTGCCAGCGTTCAGTGGGTGTTCTGTAGGAGCAGTTCCACGTGTAGATGTATTTCTACTGTATCTGTGGGAAGGAAGGTGATCTCCGCGTCTTACTCTTCCGCCATCTTCTCTCCTCCCCCATAGTGTTTTGATGACTGTAGCTTCTTATTGCCATTTTGTTAATTGTTTTGGATTTGTTTTTGTAGGTGTTTTTTCTTCCCTTCCTCTTTTTTTCTTTTGTGATTTGATGACTAACTGTAGTGTTGTGTTTGGATTCCTTATTCTTTTCTGCGTGTGTATCTATTGTAGATTTTCAGTGTGCAGTTACCACGAGGTTTTGGTATAGCATTCTATATATAAACAAGATCGTTTTCAGTTGCTGATCTTTTCATTTAAAATGCATTTCCAGTATCCTGCCTTTGTGCTCTCCTCATAATTGTTGGTTTTGATATCATATTTGTATGCAGATGATTTCCTACCTTTACTGTATGTTTGCCTTTACCAGTGAGCTTTTCCATTCATAATTTTCTTGTTTCTAGTTGTGGCCTTTTCTTTTCCACCTAGAGAAGTTCCTTTAGCATTTGTTGCAAAGCTGGTCTGGTGGTGCTGAATTCTCTTAGCTTTTTCTTGTCTGTAAAGTTTTTGATTTCTCCATCGAATCTGAATGAGAGCCTTGCTGGGTAGAGTATCCTTGGTTGTAGGTTCTTCCTTTTCATCACTTTAAATATATTGTGCTACTCCCTTCTGGCCTGCAGAATTTCTGCTGAGAAGTTAGCTGATAACCTTATGGGAGTTCCCTTGTACATTATTTGTTACTTTTCCCTTATTGCTTTTAATATTTTTTCTTTGTCTTTAATTTTTGTCATTTTGATACCATGTATCTTGGCATGTTTATCCTGCCTGGGACTCTGTGCTTCCTGGACTTGGGTGACTGTTTCCTTTCACATATTAGGGAAGTTTTCAGCCATTATCTCTTCTAATATTTTCTCAGGTCCTTTCCATCTCTTGTCTCCCTCTGGGACCCCTGTAATGTGACTGTTGGTGCGTTTAATATTGCCCCAGAGGTCTCGTAGACTGTCCTCATTTCTTTTCATTCTTTTTTCTTTATTCTGTTCCACAGCAGTGATTTCCACCATTCTGTCTTCCAGCTCACTTATCAGTTCTACCACAGTTACTCTATTGATTCCTTCTAGTGTATTTTTCATTTCAGTTATTGTATTGTTCATCTCTGTTTGTTGTTTAGTTCTTCTAGGTCTTTGTTAAACATTTCTTGTGTCTTCTCGATCTGTGCCTCCATTCTTCTTCCAGGATCTTGTGTCGTCTTTATTGTCATTACTCTGAATTCTTTTTCAGGTAGATTGCCTATCTCCACTTTACTTAGTTGTTCTTCTGGGGTTTTATCTTGTTCCTTCATCTGAGACATATTCCTCTGCTGTCTCATTTTGTCTAACTTTCTGTGATTACAGTTTCCATTCTGCAGGCTGCAGGATTATAGTTCTTCTTGCTTCTGCTGTCTGCCCTCTGGTGGATGAGGCTGTCTAAGAGGCTTGTGCAGGCTTCCTGGTGGGAGGGACTGGTACCTGCCCACTGGTGGGTAGAGCTGGGTCTTGCCCCTCTGGTGGGCAGGGCTGTGTCAAGGGGTGTGTTTATCGGGCAGCTGTTTACTCAGGAAGGCTTTAAGCAGCTGGTCTGCTGATGGGTGGGGCTGTGTTCCCACCCTGTTGTTTGTTTGGCCTGAGGCATCCCAGCACTGGAGCCTACAGGCTGTTGGGTGGCGCCAGGTCTTGGTGAGAAAATGGCAGCCTCCAAGAGGGCTCATGCCAATGGGTACTCCCCATAACTACCATCACCAGTGTCCTCGTCAACACGATGAGCCACAGACACCCCCCCACCTCCACAGGAGACCCTCCAATACTAGCAGGTAAGTTTCTTATGAGGTCACTGCTTTTTTACCTGGGTCCTGGTGCACGCAAGGCCCTGTGTGTGCCCTCCAAGAATGGAGTTTGTTTCCCCCAGTGCTGTGGAATTCCTGCAATCAAACCCCGCTGGCCTTCAAAGCCACATTCTCTGGGGGTTCCTCCTCCTGTTGCCAGACCCCCAGGCTGGGGAGTCTGACGTGGGGCTCAGAACTTTCACTCCTGTGGGAGAACTTCTGTGGTATAATTATTTTCCAGTTTGTGGGTCGCCCACCCAGCATGTATGGGATTTGATTTTATTGCCATTGCACTGCTCCTACCATCTTGTTGTGGCTCTTCTTTGTCTTTGCATACAGGGTATCTTTTTTGGTAGGTAGCAGCATTTTTTTGTCAGAGGTAGTTCAGCAGTTAGTTGTGATTTTGGTATTTCCGTAAGAGGGGGTGAGCTCACATCCTTCTACTCCTCTGTCTTGTCTCCTCCTGCTTTATTATTTCTCCATAGCAAAGTACAGGTGGTTTTGCTATAACCAATATATAATTCCTAAAAATTACTGTACTATGCAAAATTGTACAATAAAAACCCACAGGGGCTCTGGTGGTAGGGGGAAGCACAGTTTTACATATGTTAAATTATTAAGAAATATGCAGATACAATAAATGTGCTTTTTCATTTTTATTTGTTTATTGAAGTATGGTTGACTTATAAGTTTCAGGTGTACAGATAGTAATTCAATGTTTTTATGGATTACACACTGTACAAAATTAGTATAAAATATTGACTATATTCCCTGTACTGTACGTTACAACCCTGTGCCTTATTGAAAGACCTGAAGTTGGCTTGTGGAAGTAGGCATTGGAAGGGTTCCGTATGTGAATTGTGTAGTAGGTAAAACAATTATAAAGCACTTATCTAAAATTGGATGGAAAGTTATAACACCAGATGTGGTTGAGGGGTGGCTCATAATATGTAGTGAACTCAGGTAGCTGGTAGATGTTTGAGAGAGATGTATGTGTGTCTGTGTATTTGTGCACAAATTATGTCTATTCCTACACAGCTCCATTCAGTTGGGTGCAATGTTTTTGGCATTCACCTAGAGAAAACCTTATATTTGTTATGGATGTAATTGTACGTAAGCAAATGTGAGAGTCACATAATGTTTAAATTGTCCCCTAATATATAAATTGCTTGGAATAAATTTGTCCTCAAAACAAGCATTACAGTAAAACTATTTTTCTGTTTGTAATTATGTGTGAGGAAATACTTTGAGCCTTTAAAAATATCCTGTTGCTCATGTAACTGCCTAGTAGGTTTAAGAACCATTAATGATTCTCATCATTCTTTCTATATTTATTAGTTGGTATTCTGTAAGGAAGAGCCCTTTCTTCTCCATTTATTTACTCATTTATTATATCATATAAAATTCATAGAATTTTGTTTTATGGATTTTAATCCATTACTATCATTATTTATTTTAATGCTCAAATTGTCCCACATTTGGCCAGTGAGACCTTCAGCTTGACCGCTGTATGTTATTTTGCCAACATATTTTGAGCACTGCTTACTTTTGGGGAGAGCAAGGTGTTGACTTATACCTTTACCTTGCTGTGTCTGGGCCTTACAATCAGGCTTTTCCCCAAAGAACCCTAGTTTTTAGAAACCAAGATCTGTGTGCTAGATGTGTGCATTGCTGCTAGTGTCTCATTGCTTCTTAGCCCTTGCATGCAAACCCTTGTATCTATATTTATTTCTGTATTTATCTGGAGAACAAGAGTGCATAAGGGCACCATGAATTCACACTGATGCTTCCAATTACAGTCGAACACAACAGGGTACCTTCTACTCTTTCTCCTTTGCATATCTGTAATTTCCTACTGTAGCAGTGAAAAACACCTCCTTCTCCCCCTTGTCATCAATTTATTTACTAATTTGTTCAAGTGTAGAATGCTGTGAAAGTAGTCACAGCATTCTAGGCTGTGAAAGTAGTTTCAACATTGCTAATCTGTGCCACCATGAAATTCCTCCATTCCGCCATCCCATCTTGTCTCTCAGCAGTGTTTTATTTTTTCTGTGTTTATGTCTTGCACATCTTTTGTTAAATGTGTTCCTAAGTATTTTATGGATTTTTAACACTCTTAGAAATGGATTTCTCAAATTCATTTTTCAGTTGTTAACTGCTAGTACATGGATATAATTTGATTTTTTTTCATTTGATCTGTATCTTGTGACACTATTGAATTCACTTCTTGAATTCTAGTAGTTGCTTTATAGATTCCACAGGACTTTCTGTGTAGAAAATCATACCCTTGCAAATAGATCTTTTTACCTGTTCCTTTTTAATCTTTTACCTCTTTATTACGCTTCACTACATTGTCTAGTACCTCTAGGACAATGTTGAAAAGAAGTGCTGTGATTTGATACCCCTGCTTGTTCCCAGGCTTAGGGGGAAGGCACTCAATATTCCACAATTAAGTATTATGTCTGCTGTATACTTATCATAGATGCCCTTTACCAGGTGGAGGAAATTTCTTTCTATTCCTAGTTTGCTGAAAATCATATGGCTTTTGTACTTTATTCTGATAATACAATAACTTGGATTGATGTAGCATTCAAAATCAACCAATCTCACATTCCTGGGATAAATTCTACTTGGTCGTGTATATTGCTGGATTCTGTTTACTAATATTTTGTTAAGGATTTTTGTATATGTGTTCATGAGGGATATTGTAATACTTTTGTCAGGATTATACTGGAATCATAAAATGACTTGGGAAATGTCCCTTCCTTCTTGTTCTGAAAAGGGTTTTTGGTATTACTGCTTCCTTATCTGTTTGATAGAATTTATCAGTGGAAATAATAGAAGAAATGTACTCTTAGTGAAAACACATAGCTACAATATCATCACACTAAAAAATTTTCTTATAAGTACCATTAAATAGCTAGTCAGTGTTCAAATTTCTGATCATCCCATGAATGCCAGTAAGAATACCATAACTATAAAAATCATTTTGATTGATAGTATATGGTAATTAAAGTAATATTTTCTTTTCCTTATATTAAGGTTCATGACCATAAAAAATTAAGAGTGAATGCTGTTATTGCTCCTAAGAGTTCATATGCAGACAAAGCACCTTCAAGACCATTGAATGAACTCAAGTAAGTCTTGAAAATATTATTAGAACTAAGCTGTTACTTTGAATATTGAATAATCATTTCTCTCAAATATATTTTAATTATTTCTTTGTCACATAAGTATGTTTCTTATAGGCTGTATTATTCCTTTTTAGGATCTCTACTTAAGTCTAAAATAAGGAAAAATCTAGGCCCAGGAACAGACCATGGTATCAGTTAGTATATGATGGTGATTTTTTAAATCAGTGGAATAATACTGGACTACTTAGTAAAAGTTACTAAAATAGTTGGTTAGTTATTGGGAAAATAAAAGGGTAAATCATCACTTCATAATATAAAAATAATTTCCAGAAGGATCAAATGGAAAAACTGCAATTATAAAACAGCTATAAGTAAATAAAGTCTTAATTCTGTATAAAAGCAATGGTAGAAACAACAAAAGAAGAGATTAATAGTTCATAATTATAAATATTAAATTTTTCTGACAAGGAAATAAATCTGAATATTAATCACTTAATATTAAGTGACTAAACTATACAAAGAAAATACTTTCTGTACCATCGTTAATTTATATTTTATTTATTGTTTAGTCACCACATGTCAACTAGGAGATTTTTTTTTTAATGATATTTTAAGAAGAAAAACCTAATAGTTGCTTTTCCTTTCAGACAATATGGATTTTTCTCTTATTTGCGAGAGTTATTTGATGCACCTGATCCTGTCATGAGTTACCTTTGCTGCCAGTATCACATTCATGAAGTTCCTGTAGGAACTGAAAGAACCAGAGAAAGAATTGAACGGGTAAGAAAGTACTGAATCAGTACCAAAAATGTAGTTAAAACTTCTTAGCTTAAAGTCAAGGAAAACTTGTAATTTAAAGAAACATGTCATTGTTTTTAACCATACAGAAATTATCTTGGTATTTTCCATTTTTATTATGACATAGGACGGTGAATGTTGACTAATACTTTACGACAGGAGTGGTGTGGAGTTACCTAGAGCAGGGGTCCCCAACCCCCAGGCTGACCACACAGCAGGAGGTGAGCAGTGGGCAACTGAGCGAAGCTTCATCTGCTGCTCCCCATTTCTCCCCATCTCTTGCATTACTGCCTGAACCATCCCCCCAACCCACCCAACCCGGGTCTGTGAAAAATTGTCTTCCACGAAACTGGTCCCTGGTGCCAAAAAGGTTGGGGACCGCTGACCTAGAGTAAATAAATAACTTAATACCTGTAGGGTAGTTAAGTTAAAACCTGAAGAGACACCTGGCTCTCTTACGTGATTCTGCCTTGCTTGACAAACATTTGTTCAAACATTAATGGTTTAATCATTTAAATTCCTGTATTCTATTTTTCAGACAAATTATACTTTAGGCTGGTAGGCTAGGATATGGAACTGCTTTGGTAAGCCCTCCCCTTAAAGTTTCCATTTAAGATTATCTCATGTGAATGACCACCCTTAATAGGATTTCATTTTCCTGTCTAGTACAGCTACATAAACTCTTAAGTTCCTATATTCTGCTAATGCTGCTTGGAGTTTTCTTCTCCTTACAAGTAATCTCTAAGACTCCAAACCACCTTCATTGCTTTTATCAAAGGGAGAAACAGGGAAGAAGTCTCTTCTAGAACAGATTTTTCCATAATACCAAGTTGCCATATTAATACTGCTTGTAGGACCCAATTACAGACCTAAGTGCTATTTATAATAGTGAATTTATTAGAGAATGTGTTTTACATTTTTTAACAAGCATTCTACAAGTATCCCTAGGATATTCATTTGTAATTTCGGGGCCTCTATATACCTCATTAACAGAAGATAGAAATGCGGGCTCATTACTAACCCATTTTGCACAGACAAGCAAATTATTAATTATGGTAAGTTGCCTGTGTCTTTGATTAAAAATTGTATTATGGTGACCATTTGGGGAAAGCAAAACTACAACTCTCCATGTGGGTGTACCTCTCTCTTCGGTCTTCATAGATGGGGTTTAAAAAAAGAGGACAAGACTATATACATAGACCAATCCAATTTCTGTCATAACTTCAGGGGTAGGTAGGGCGCTATCTCTGAAGGCTAGGAGAGTAGGCATTCTTTACTATTGCAGAAAGACTATAGAAAATTTGGTAAGGACTTTCATAGCTTTACTTTGGGGCAGAAAGGAACAGTACTGCACTTGGAAAATCCTTTCACTTTTTGAACAGTGCTTCAAGTTGAATTATTTTTATGTACTTTACTTTTTAACATTTTGGTTGAGTCATCTAGAGAGCTTTAACTCTACTGTCTGTACTAGAAAAATAACATTGTATAGAGTAAAACAAAGTCAGACACCTAATAAAGCCCTTGACATTGTCTTAGCCATCTTTCAGAAGATACAAACCTTCATTGAGGAAATTCACTGTCTTAATGTTTCATGTCTACCTAATGACAATAATGGCTATATTTCTTCCTTAGAATAAAAATAACATTCTTTAGTGTAAGTTTTGCTTTATTATCAAGTCCTGACATTTTGGATTCTGTAAATGATTATACTCTATTTATGCAGTTGTTCTCATTAATTTCCAAGACTGGTCTCTTTGGTTAAATTGTCTGCTGACTTCCTTAGCTTAACAATGTTCTTTTTTCTGAGAGCACTCCCACCATCTCTGTCAGTTTCAGTGTGCTTAAAACTTATTTTCATGAAACGTGGGTAGGCTAACCTCATCTAGGCTTTCCCTTCATTTCAAATTATTCAGCATTTGTGGATGCCAGTTTATACCCTATTAAACTAAGTATGCTTAAATATGTCTTATCTCGTCACTTAAACTTCTAGAGAGAAACAAGCCACAAGAATACTGGTAATAAACCTTTAGAGACTGGAAAAAACTACAACAGCCTATTCTTTATAAATAACAGTAACAAATCCAATGTTAGGGTGTTTAGAATGTGCATTAGTTTATGAAACTCCTTAAATAAATTCTTGAGAGAAGAGATCTCCAAAAAATGCGAAAAGAAGTCTTTGAAGTCCTTGAAAAGTGTGTGCATTCAGTATTCCCCAAATATACAGGAATTAAATATAAGATTATGTATCTTTGAACAATATAACTGAGGGGAGGGGAGAGTAAATGTGTTAGTTGAGATAACACAGTTCAATCTACTGGGAAGCTGACTCCTGGTATCTCTTCTGTAGATAAAACAAAGTCCCAAAAGTACACTTACTTGGGAGAGATTGTATAGTGAAGTAGAAGTATAGCCAACTTTGGTTGTTGTTTTGGTTTTCTCCCAGTTCTCTCTTCCTTAGTGTTGTTTTCCAAAATAATAACCTGAATTTTATCACTCACCTTTTTAGAGATGTTGGGTACATTTTTAAAAAAATAAATGAAAGGATATCTAGTATATTTTGATCTTCTAAAGTTCATGAGATCTGTATTTTTAATTCTTTAGTCCTTTTAAAAATATATCATAATTATTCTTAGATGTGCACTGAATGCTTATTTTACATTATAGGTAATACAAGAAACCCGATTAAAACAAATTTATACAGCAGAAGAAAAGTTTGTGGTGAAAACTTCTTTTTATTCAAACAAAGTTATTTCTAGTAACACATCCCTAAAGGTAGCCCAGTTTCTCACAGTCACTGTGGATCTAGAGCAAAGACGACACTTAGAAGAACAGCTAAAGGTTGGTCATTTAAAAAAAAATTTTTTTTTATTGAAGTACAGTTGATTTACAATGTTGCATTAGTTTCTGGGGTACAGCAAAGTGATTCATTATAGATATATACTTTTTCATATTCTTTTCCATTGTGGTTTATTACAAGATATTGAATATAGTTCCCTGTGCTATACAGTAGGACCTTGTTGTTTATACATTCTATATATAATAGTTTGCATCTGTTAATCCCAGACTCCCAATCCATCCATCCCCTGCCTCCCCCTTTCCCTTGGCAATCGCATATCTATTCTCTATGTCTGTGAGTGTGTTTTGTAAATAAATTTGTGTCATATTTTAGATTCCACATATAAGTGATATATGGTGTTTATCTTTCTCTTTCTGACTTACTTCACGTATAATCTCTAGGTCTATCCATGTTGCTGCAAATGGCATTATTTTGTTCTTTTTTATGGCTGAGTAGTATTCCATTGTATGTATGTACCACATCTTCCTTATCCATTCATCTGTTGATGGACATTTAGGTTGTTTCCATGTCTTGGCTATTGTAAATAGTGCTCCTATGAACATTGAGGTGCATGTATCTTTTCAAATTATAGTTTTGTCTGGATATATGCCCAGGAATGGGATTGCTGTATCATATGGTAACTCTATTTTTAGTTTTTTGAAGAACCTCCATACTGTTTTCCATGGTGGCTGCACCAAGTTACATTCCCACCAACAGTGTAGGAGGGTTCCCTTTTATCCACACCCTCTCCAGCATTTGTTATTTGTAGACTTTTTAATGATGACCATTCTGACTGGTATGTGGTGGTACCTTGTTGTGGTTTAAATTTGCAGTTCTCTAATAATTAGCAATGTTGACAATCTTTTCATGTGCCTATTGGCCATCTGTTTATCTTCTTTGGAGAATATCTATCTAGGTCTTCTGCCCATTTTTTGATTGGATTGTTTTTGAGTTATATGAGCTGTTTGTATATTTTGGAAATTAAGCCCTTGTCAGTTGCATCCTTTGCAGATATTTTCCCCTAGTCCGTAGGTTGTCTTTTCACTTTGTTTATGGTTTGTTTCCTTTCATGTGCGAAAGCTTGTAAGTTTAAGTCCCATTTGTTTATTTTTGCTTTTATTTCTTATTGCCTTGGGAGACTGACCTAAGAAAACATTGGTATGATTTATGTCGGGAGAATGTATGGTGTTATGTCTTATATTTAAGTTAAAGATTGGTTATTTCGATTTGAGTATTAATAAAGAATATTAACTGGAGTTATAATACTTTAGCCTGTTTTTTAAATATACTAACAATATTGCATATTCCATAGGAAATTAATAGAAAATTGCAAGCAGTAGAATCAGCGTTGACTGCCTTACGTGAGACAAACAAACATCTAGAGCACAAAGATAATGAACTTAGACAAAAGAAGAAGGAGCTTCTTGAAAGGAACACCAAGAAAAGACAACTGGAACAAAAAATTAGTTCCAAACTAGGAAGGTATCTTTCAGCCTGTTTTGGGGTAAGGGGGTTGGGTGGGTGGTACAAAAGCACTATAAGGATATTATTAGTTATACATTGTAATGATGACACAATTCCCACCAGCACTCTGTGTACAGTTTCTCTCTCAAACTTACACCCTCCTCCTACCCAAAACATGGGACAAAGGGAGGTGACTCTTAAGTGGTGTGAGTTTTTCTGTTCCCTGATCTGCTGTTCTCATCCCTGGACCCCTTTCTATTCTTAAAAATTATTGAGGACCTTGAGGAAGTTTTGTTTCTATGGATTATATCTATTGATATTTACCAAATTAGAAATTAAATAATTCATTAAAATGATAATAAAGTCATACATTAACATATTTATGAAACAGTTTTCCAAACAAAATACATTTAGCAAGAAGAATGACATTGTTTTTACATTTTTGTAAATCTCTTTAGATGAAGTCAGTTGTTTTTCATATGTGCTTCTGCATTCACTTGGTTGTGAGATGTTTTGGTTGAAGTATATGAAGAAAATCTGGCCTCACATAGATATGCAGCTGGAAAAGGGAGAAGTGCTTTAATAGACTTTTCAGTGTATGTATTCTTTAATGTTTTACATCAAAACTTGCCAAGGTGTGGTTTGTGAAAGTTTAATTGCAACATGGAATGTGAACTCATCAGTGAAGTTGTGCGCTCTTACATTACTTTAAGTGCATCATTCACCCATGAATGACTTTGTTACATTATGCTAGCTTACTGTGAGATCCCAGGCAATTGTTCTCAGAACTTATTGTTTTATTTTGAATTTAGATATTTTGTAGAAACTTGGAATATATAAGATGGGATAAAAGCTATTAGGGTGTTCAGTCTAGGGGAAAGGAACTGTGGCTTCCAGTTTCAAGGCTTTTCCCATGTCCTGTCAGTCATGACACAGCACAGACCTTTTTGTTGTGATTGTTCTTTTATGCTTCTTTGCTATAGAATAAAGATATAGATATTAATAACATAATAAATGACAGCTCATTGCCTTGAATAAGGTACAAGTTTACCTTGATCTAATATAATAGTGTTTCTAAACACATTCATAAATTAAATCATATTTAAAATGCTTTAAGAAAAAAAAAATTTTAAGCAAACAATTGCCCATTAACTTTTGTTTAAATAATGTACCTTGGTTGCTTAAAGCAAGATATAACTATTTAGTCTAACTGCCTAGAATTTTTTTCTACTTTAACTCTTCATTTCTATCTTCAGTCATCTACAAGACGTTTACTGTTGGACTGCTGTATTGAACTCATTGTCTAAAGCTAAACTTTCTCCTCATAAAGTAATGTTGATTTTTGTAGTGCAGTAACCTTTCATATCCATTGTCATCCTGCTGTCTCATACCTCCAGTTACTCACTTTGGAATACTGCAGTGGTGACATGGTTAGTGGTCTCTACTTGACCAGTCTCCTTCTCCATTCAGTGCATCCAGAATACTGTCATCCAGTTTATCTTCTTTTCATGTTCCTACCCCCTTCAAGAATATCTGTTATAGCGTCCTACCTTTACTACATGAAATTTAATTAAATACTGCTTTCCTTTAGATTGGCTTTCAAGTTTTTCAAAATCTTATTTCACTCCACCCATTCTATTTCCTCCCTGTCTTCCCCAGTCTCTTCATGTACCATTCAGTCCACTCTCTACAGCATCCACTGAACTTATTCATTCTTGTTTATTATTGCTTCCATCGTTTGTTCTTGATTTTTCCCTTGAGGCAACATGATGTAGTGGAAAGACCTGGACTTTGATGTCAAATGGAAAGACTTGGACTTTGATGTCAAACACATCTTACAACTTAGTAGCTGGGGTCTTAGGTAACAACTTCTGAGCCTTAGTTTCTTCATCTTAAAGAGCAAAGTATTAACTTTTAGGATTGTTGTATTTGCCTTTTCATTATATTTTTTTTACCTGTTAATCAGATCTCCACAGTTAAGCTCCGTAAGGGAAGGGACTATATTTATAAACAGTGTTTATCAGTTATGGGCCAGACACTATACTGTGTTGCATAATTTGCCTTTTTTTAGTATTCACCAGAGCCCTGCAGGAGAAGTACTATTATTATTTACAGTTTATAGATGAGGAAACTGAAGCTCAGAAGAGTAACTTGTTCAGTTATATTGCTCATTAGTGGCAAAGAGGAAATTTAAATCCATCTTTCTGATTCCAGATCCTATACCATTAGCCACTAGCATTACCTAGACTATGCTGGGCACACACTCTATCTCAAAAAATACTTTTCAATCTTGAGTGGTTGCATAAAACGATTGTTTAATATAGAAGCTAGCAGTTAACATCTGAGTAGCATTGCTAAGTAGCTCACCCGTAAAGCAGCAGGGGACCTAAGAATTTGGGCTCAATCCTTGTGTTTTCTCTGATTTCCACATCATTATGCATTTCATACAGTTTAAAGCTGATGGAACAGGATACTTGCAACCTTGAAGAGGAAGAGCGAAAAGCAAGTACCAAAATCAAAGAAATAAATGTTCAAAAAGCCAAACTTGTTACTGAATTAACAAACCTGATAAAGGTAAGCCATTTTCTTAATTTTAGTCATATTTTTTTTGTTGCAGGTCGACAGCAAAATCTTAGCAAGAGATTTTCAACAGTAATTTCAGCTCTCTGTTGTTTGACATTTCTCATTATAGATCAGTAAATTGGTTTAAAGCACTCATTAAGCTAAATTATTTTATTCCAGATGACTCAAATATACAAGAAAACTTTAAAATTCTCTTAGAATAATTATTTGAGAGAGGTATCAGTCACATTAGAAAAATGTTATTTTTTTCATGGTTTATAATTTTGTTTTTTAAAAGAAACTGTATTGTTTTTCTTAGTTGTAAAACAAACTCATAGGGGTTTTTATTCCTAGATTTGTACTTCTTTGCATATACAAAAAGTAGATTTAATCCTTCAAAATACTACAGTGATCTCCGAGAAGAACAAATTAGAATCAGATTATATGGCGGCTTCATCACAGCTACGTCTCACAGAGGTAAAACGTTTGCTTGTATTTTTTATTTTGGGGCTTCAGACCAGTTTGAAAATGTGTGTGTGTGTGTGTGGGGAGGTGTGTGTGTATGTATATACGTATATGTGTGTATATATATATATATATATATCATGCCTTGCAATATGCAGGTTTTTTATGCTCTTTAATTTACAAATTTAATGCATCCTGCTGATGAGGAAGCAATATTTTAAACCCTTTGTATGTATTCTGCATTTTATGTTATTTGATTGGGGGAGGGGTGGTAATAATCAAAAAAGAGAATTAGAGTCCCCGATTTAGTCACTTGAAAACCAAAGTCTCATGTCTGCTTTCTTAACCAATATAAATTATAGTTGTTACTGTTACCAAGCAGCAACTAGTAGCTTTTATTGCAGTTTGTATCCCATAAAGTAAACTGCAGATGAGTTCTAATCAACACTAAGAGTGGCCTTAGTGTGTAATCTTGGTGATTTAATCTTCTGTTAATATCTGTGAAACGATGATAAATATTGAAATAGTGGGGGGTCGGGGGTGATGTACTAAGTTAACATAAATTCCAAAGAAGAACTAGCAACAAAATGAGTTAGTATAACAGTGGCATAGTTTTTGAGTCTTCCAAATCCTTTCCCAAAAATAGAAGAGCAACTAGGATAACATAACAGTTAACAACCCATGGACAACATATACAACAAACCAAGCTTTAAGGTATCCCTATAGGTGTACTGCAGTATATTCTCACACTTAACCACCCAGGGTTAACATCAGGCTAGTTAAGGGCTTAGTCCCCAATAAAACTACCCTTACTTCAAATGCTAGCTGCAAGTTCAGAGGTCCCCAGGCCACTTGCACTTCTGACCAACTGACTACAAATTCAAGGGTTCTTATGACTCCCCCATGTTCTGTAATTAACTAGAATGACTCAGAACTGAAGAAAAGGCTGTATTTAACAATTACAGTTTTATTATAAACGATACAAATCCCTACTAGTCAAATGAAGAGACATGTAGGGTGAGGTCTGGGAGGGTCCTGAACACAGTTTCTGTACACTTTTCTGGTGAAATCAGGATGTGTCACCCTCCTAGCATCAGTGTGTTCACTAACCAAGAAGCTCTATGGAGCTTCAGTGTTCAGGATTTTTATTGGGGTTGCATTACCTAGGCATGATTGACTGGATCATTGGCTGTGTGGTTGAACTCAATCTCCAGCCCTCCTCCCTGGAATTCAAGAGATTGGGAGGACAATAATAAGACTCAAAGCCCCAGCCCTCTAGTCACATGATTTGTCTTTCTGGCATTGCCTTCCCCCATCCTGGGTCAGTCACTCCTTAGCGTAGTAAAGTCAGGTGTGATCCTAGTAGGGGCCCGTGAATAACAAAGACAGACACTCCTATCACTCAGACAATTCCTAGGGTTTTAGAGTCTTCCCCCCAAGAACCAGGGACAAACATCAGTCAAATTCTATATTTTACAACACCCATGAACTCCAAAATATAGGTGGGTAAGATCAAATCAGCAGCAGCATCAAGACTGGTATGGTATCCAAAAGTATGTGGTAAGAAGCAGAGGGAAGGCTCCAAGAATCCAAAAATCAAGTCACCAACAGGTACTCTTCTCTAAAGAAAAGAGGCCCCATTTGGTGTGGAAAGTTCAGCAGACCAATTTGAGAGCAGCTGAAACTGGGAGGTGACTGTAGACTCAAGAAAGGTCAGGTGGTGCTGGGGTGGTGGTTCAGGCCCTGTGAACTCTCAAATTAACCGAAACTGCTTTGCAGAACAAAGCTGCTTACTGAGGAGAACTAGAACTACAGGATAGACTAAGGAGATAGTAAGCATGTATCATGTGATTATAAGGCTGACACAGTAGCTAAAGGCACAACACTCTAAACATGGGAGAAGGGAGACAGTGTAAGTAAAATGGAATATATTTGCTGATTGTCCTATAGGTACTATCAGGAAATAAAAGGGGGTACTACTTCAGATTAGATGCTTTGGGAGAGGGAAATGAGGGAGAATTTCAATATTGTTTATAGTAGGAACCAGTATCTCAAAAAAGATATTAAGGCCATAAGGATATTGTATAAGATATTTTGCACATAATCTTTCAAATAAAAATAGCTTTCCTAAATGCCAAAAATAGACGAAAAAGGGAGAAGGGGACAGTATAAAACAGATTACATCACTGAAGATTAGATATTTAATTTAATTTATATACATATTAAGACAAAACAATGGCAGAACTTAGGCCAAACATCAATCAGTCATATCATTAAATATAAATGGAGACAATTTATCTTTTTAAAAAGTTTTTTGAAGTAAATTCCAATACTATGCATAATATGAGAGGTACATCTAGAAGAAAGAGATTCAAAAAGGTTTAAAATGAAAGGACAATGAGCACAAGGGATCTTTTGGGGTCAAAAAGACTCAAAATATTTATCAAAAATATATGATAAACCTATGAATTTCATAATTGATGCTTAAAATAATAATGGTCACCTTTGGAGGATATTAGGGAACAAGCTCATGATTTTGAAAAATGGCAAAGAAAGAATCTAGCATTTATGCTGGCTTTTTTATGTGAACTATTTAGGATAAACAAATGAGATGGGGAAGTTTTTCTTTACAGAAGTATTTCAGTTAATAAATGCAGAAGGAATTATACTGTTAGAATATCACCACCTTGTAGCTGCTAATGAATCAGTGGATCACATTAGCTGCTAACATTACAAAAAGATAGCCAGATATTTATTTATGTGTATCCTGATGGAAGGACATAACACAACACCACCTATGAACTAATCTTGTGAAAAAATCAAATTTCAATCTGATTAAGCCTCTAGAACAAGGTTTCTCAGTCTCAGCACTATGAATATTTTGAACTGGATAATTCTTTTTGTGGGGGGCTGTCTTTACCAGCATCCCTGGCCTCTATTTGCTAGATGCCAGTAGTACACTGTTCCCTCAGCTGTGACAACCAAAAATATTTCCAGACACTGCCCTGGGGAGCAGAATTGCCCCCATTTCAGAACCATTGCTCTAAAACTACCAGTTTACAGGAAATACAGGGGAACAAAAAATATGCTAAATGACTCCACAGGAATACAGTAAGCAAAATGTAGAACGTAAGGGACTGTATAGGGACAAATCATTTACTTTAGCACTGTCCAATAGGAATATAGTGCAAGCTGTATGTCATTATAAAGTCTCTGGTGACCAAATTTTAAAAAGTAAAAAGAAATAGGTAAAATTATCTATCCATTTAATAGTGTATTTAACTCAATAAATTAAAATGTTATTTCAACATGTAATCAGTATTGGAAAATTATTTATTGAGATATTTTACAATTTTATAATAAGCCTTCAAAATACTGTAATAAATACTTACAACACATGTGAATTCAGATGATAAATTTCCATCAGAAATATTAGATTTTATAAAAACTTAAGAGTTGCAAAAGTAAATTCATATACTCAGATTATTCTAAACATTTTCCGGTGGCTAAAGTGAATATTGATTTTAAATTTTAAATTATTTTAAATTAAAAATTTAGTTCCTCAGAACTCTAGTCACATATGACTTGTGCCTTACTTTATTGGGCAGTGCAGTACTGTATAACTAAGATAAAAAGGGGAGAGGAAATGTATAAGCTAAAAGGGACTTAAAAAACGTACTAACCAAATACTATGTGTGGACATTATTTTGATCCTGATTTGAACAAAGCAACTACTTAAAAAAGTTCTAAGAAATGGAATTTTGAATATTGACTCAATATTTGATAATATTAGAGTTTACTGATAGTATTTTTTAAGTTTGATAATGTGGTTATGAATTTATCTTTTAGAAATACATTGCTGTAATATTTACAAAGAAACTAATGTTTGGAATTGCTTCAAAATAATCCAGGGAGGGGGCCGTGTGGGGAGGGAGTGTAGATGAAACTATGATGGTCATGAGTTGAGAATTTTTGAAGAAGCTGGATGGTAGATACATAAAGGTTTATTATACTGTTCTCTCTCCTGTTTCATATATTTCTACAGTTCCCATAATAAAAAGTAAATGTTTCCATTCTTGGCCATCATGAAACAGGGGCTCAGTTTACGCTCTTATTTTAAACCACTACAAGATGGGACAAAGTATATAAAACAAAGATTTTCAGACATTGAATAACAGGCAGCACAGGACAGTGATTCCCTAAGAGAAGGGAAAACAGAACCAGGTGAGCTCTACAATTGCCTTAGCTTATTGCCTGGAGAGTTTCCAGGCCACGATGTAGGGAAGAGGAATTTAATAGGAGAGAGCATAACAGTACAAATCCTACAGACATTAAAAGGATTTGTTCATTGAAATGAACAAATTTCTTAAAAGATACAAGCTATCAAAGATCACTGAAGAAGGAGCTAATTAGAATAGCCCTATATTTACTAAAGAAATCATATTCGTAGTTAAAAGCCTTCCCATAAAGAAAACTACAGGCCCAGAGGCTTCACTGGTGAATTCTACCAAGCATTTAAAAGAATTAATATCAATTCTACCTAAAGTCTAGAAAAGGTGAAAAGGAAAGGAATACTTGACACATTATATGAGGCCAGCCTTAGATATCAAAACCAGACAAAAGAAAACTACAGGCCAGTATCTCTCATGAACATAGATGAAGAAATTCTTAATAAAATGTTAGCAAATCAAATTCAGCAATATATAAGAGTAGTATATCCTAACCAAATGAGTTTATCCCAGAAATAGAAGGTTGATTTAACATGTGGAAATTCGTAAGTGTAAATTCACCACATTAACTAGAGAAAAACCATATCATCTCATCTCAATATGTGCAGAGAAAATATTTGACAAAATCCAGTATCCTTGTATGATAAAAACTTTCTGCATCTAGAAATAGAAGGAAACTTCATCCTCCTGACAAAGGGCATCTACCAAAAACCAATAGCTCATATCATATTCAGTGGTGGAAACAAGGAAAATGCTCACTCTCGCCAATTTTATTTCACATTGTGCTGGAGGTTCTAGCCAGTGCAATAAAGAAAGAAAAAGAGGAGGCTTACATATTGAAAAGGGAGAAGAAACTTGCCTATTTCAGACAAATATGATCATTTCTGCGGAAAATATTAAGGAATGTACAGAAATGCTTCTAGTTGAATTTAGCAAGGTTGCAGGATACAAGTTCAATATGTAGAAATCAGTTATGGTTCCGTCTGTTAGCAATGAACAATTTGAAACTGAAATTTAAGAATACTGTGTACAATAGCATCAAAAATATTAAGTACGTAGGGAATGTATTTATATTGGGTTGGCCAAAAAGTTCATTCGGCTTTGTAAGATGGTACAAAAACCCGAACGAACTTTTTGGCCATCCCAATATATATGACCTATACGCTAAAAACTACAAAAGTAAACGGAATTGATTGTGTTCATGATTCAAGATTTGTTAGAATGTCAGTGCTCCTCCAAATCTGTAGATACAGTAAAATTCCTAGCAGAGTTTTTGGAAGGGTTTTAGTTTTTGGAAGTTGACAAGCTTATTCTAGAATGCGGTGGGCTTAGAAGAACTTTGAAAAAGAACAAATTGTATGACAGAAACTACCTAATTTTAAGACTTATTACAAAGCTACAGTAATGAAGACACCATTGTATTGGTGTAAAAATAGACATATGGATCAGTGGAACAGAGAATCCAGAAATAGATACACATATATACAGTCAGTTGTTTTCTGGCAAAGATACTGAGGAAATTTAATGTAGAAAGAATAGCTTAACAAATAGTGCTGGGACAGTTGAATAGTCACATACAAAAAAAATGAACCACAACCCTTATCTCATACCATAATGGATCATAGACTTAAATGTAAGAACTAAAGCTATAAAACTCCTTGAAGAAAACATAAGAGAAAATCTTAGTGATCTTAGTTTTGACAAAATAGAATAAATAGAACACTAAAAGCATGAATTATAAAGGGAAAGAAATCAGAAGTTGTACTTCCTCAAAATTAAAAATTTTTTCAGTAGACACTATTAAGAAAAGGCAGGCTACACACTGGGGAAATGTATTTGCAAAATATACATCTGACAGAGGACTTGTATTTAGATGAAGGGCTCTTACTCTGGGCCAAATCTAGAATCAGGTCTGTTTATGTAAAGTCCCTGCTAGCTAAGAATAGTTTCTGCATTTTTAAAAGCCTCCACCCAAAAAAAAGAAGAATATGTGACAGACTGTATGTGGCCCTCAAAAGCTAAAATATTTACTTAGTGGCTCTGTATAGGAAAAGTTTGCTGACCCCCGATAGATAGTATAAAAAGAACTCTTAACAATCATCAATATAAGGAAGACAATTCAGTCAAAAAAACAGGCCAGAGATTTAAACATATTCTTCACTAAAGTATACAGAGAGCAAATGAGCACATGAATAGGTGCCCAACCTTATTAGTCAGTAGGGAAATGTGAATTAAAGCCATAATGAGCTATCACCACAGACCTACTGGAATGATTTAAAATTTTAAGACTGACCAAAGTGCTGGTGAGGGTGTGGAGCATCTGGAACTTGCATACATTTCTAGTAGAGATTTAAAGTGAATAACCACTTTGGAAGACCATTTGAGAGATTCTTAAATACTAAACATATACCTGCCATGTGATCCAGCCATTCCTCTCCCAGTATTTACCCAAGAGAAATAAAAGCATACGTCTATGAAAGACTGGTACACAAATGTGTAGCAACTTTCTCTGTAATAGCTAAAAAATATGAAATTCTACAAAACGCAGAATGCTTAGTGACTGAAATAAATCAGTGGTTGCCTGCAAAGGGTACAGTGGGATGGATTACAGAGGGATACACAGTTGTTGAAGGCAATAGATATGTTCATTATTGGTGGTGATGGTTTCACTGATGTACATATTTGTCAAAATTCATCAAGTTGTACACTTTATGTATGTGCAGGTTATTTATTCATTAGTTACACTTCAGAACTGAAAAATTTAAGGAAAAAACAGGATTTTATCATTTGTTTCACTGAAGTCTTTTTTCAAGTATGAAATTTTATATACAAGAGTAAAAAGAGTAATATAACATCCATGTGTCCACTGTCCCTTTTAACAGATGTAACACTTCGCCATATTTGTTGCAGGTTTTTAAGACTGTTCATGTATTCAGAGTCCCCTTGTACCCTTTCCTATCCGTTCTTCTACTTTGCTAGAATATACTCCTTTCTGGCAGTGGTCTGTACATGATTCACTTTACACTTACCAGAAACTAACGTGTTGTATAAAAGTGAACTACAGTAGTATCTTTCAGTGGAAAGAGTCTTTAGAGGCTGGGTAGCCATAGGATTGCATAGATGAATGGAAAGATTAAATCAGAGTAGAAGAACAGCTTCATTATTCTGAAGCCAGCTTCTTCAAACTCTCTGGCTTCTTGAAAAAGCTTATGGCTAGAAGAAATGGGAAAAAAACAAGAATTTTGCTAGCAGGTAAGCATCTTAAAGTACGCAAGCACGAACACACCTAGCCAAAAGGAGCTGAAGGTCAGGTTCTGAAGGTCAGGTTCTATATCCTAGGGTTGGGTAGTTCACTTTGAGCAAAACCCGGAGGGTTGGAAGATGGGAAAGTTCCTTCCCTCTCCCTACGCCACCCAAAGAAAAGGAGTGGAGGAAGACAGGAAGGCAGCGGGTGTAGCAGTAGTCACTCTGAACACGTAGAAGAGACCCGGCAAAGAAACTTGGGTGGGGGTGGGGGTGGGGGGAGGTGCTGGATGTGGAACAAGTTTCCAACGGAGAGCTCATCATACTTTGTGGAAGCATAAGGGAAGTCATCTGCAGACCGTGTGTTCTCTTGGTAAATAATGATAGAGCCCATGCCGAAGTTTCTTCATTGATTGAGCCTGTGAACCTGGTTGTTGAGTATGGTGTTATAGAAGAGATTTCATGAAGGAATTTACCCCTTATGCAGATATGTGGAGCTTTCCGTCCAGTCACACGAGACAGTATTTGATCCTGCTGCCTGAAGTTTTGTTTTTGAATTAAGTGTCAGTGAGAACTTAAGAAAATTATGGGTGTCGTGTTACAGAAGTATCACAAAATCATGTTAGCTTTGGAGTAAGCCCTCTCCCAGACTTCAGCCGCTGTTGACATGGTTAGAGATACTCTTCAGCAGCCTCAGTTCACGTAGATGTACTAAGATTAGGTGCAAACTGTGACTCATCCATTTTGTTAGTAGTAGCAGAAATAGTAATATTTTGAGTTGAGCTGACTACTCTGGAGAGTAGGAAAGTTCTTGTGAGGAGGTTTTGTTTTCAATCTTTGAGTCACTAATTTTTTACAAAGATGGCCACATTATACTGTCTAGAGAAATAATCTGATTAGCTGCGTGTCACTCTAGATTTTGTTACCTGGAAATAATACCCACTCAGTTGTCAGCCTCTTACCATACTCACACACACATCTTGTCAGGTTTTTCCATACTAAGCTTACTTGATACTACCCCCCGGCTTTATTTTGTATTTCCTCAACAATATTTTGCAGCATGGTTTCCCTTTTTTATATGTTGATCTGAAAGTTATTAAATGCTTTTTATTCATAATTGTCTTACCAACCCTTTTGTAAGGTTCTTTTATTTCTTACACTATGTTTTGATAAGTTTTGTTACTGACTGATCATAGTCACCAACCACACATTTTAAACAGTCAAGAATGGTGAGTAAAAGATACGGAGAAGAGTAAGTGTATGGTAGTTCATTTTCTCTTTCATTTGCTCTTTTTCCTTCTCATGTTTGCTGTCACTTACCCATATTTGCTCTTACCTGTTCTTCTGCCGTCCTACTGCATTTGAAACAAAAAGAAATCATTTCCTTCCTTCCTTCCCTCCCTCCCCTCCTCCTTTGGACACACTGCAGGTTGTACTAAGGAACCATTACTGCCACTTCAGGGTTTGTCTTTTACCCTGATCATGAAAACAAGTTCACAAAAGAAGACTGACACAAAAATTCAGTAGGGATTGTATTTGTGAAGGAACTTAGGGATAACTAACCACCACTGAGTTTGAAACTTCCTCAAATTATTGGAAGGCAAATAGGGGAAAAGGGTTCCAGACCCATAAAACATCTCCAGAGGTATGTCATTACCTTCTGGAATATTTTTATGACAAGTTAATAAGCTGACTGTACATGAATCCAGATACAGAGGTGGACAGATGGATGTACATGTTACTTGGTTTTTTACTTTGGGCAGCGTTCCTAACCACTCCAAGCCTATTGTCTTCAGCCATAGGTATTATGATACCTAACTTGCAGGGATATTTGTGATAGTAAATTTAATAATATACATCATGATGCTTAGTGTGTGCCTAGCATGAAGCCCATATTTCCTTAAGAAGTATAGATTTACATCAGGAATTGGAAGTTGTTAAATTTATTTATCCTAATACTAAATTTAGAAATTCTGTGCTTTCATCTAATGTTCTTTCCTCTGCCTGCCTGCTTACTACTCTCCCACAAAAAACTGAACTTCAGAGGAGACTTTTTTCTTCCAATTTAAATGATATATATGTATTTGGCGGGAAAAAATCCTTTCCCAAGTAAATAGTATTATTGTCACTGCTTCACTGTTTACTATTAGATTGATTGAAATAGAATTTGTAAGCTTATATATTAAAACGTCAGTTGAAGACCACTGATTTCTAAACTTCAAATTCGACGTTAAAATTTTAAGTTGCTTAAAACAAAAAGATTAAATACTTTTCATATTTCTAAAATATATATGCAGTCCAACATGAACGAAAACTTATGGTTAACATTTGAATTTGAAATCAATTAAATTGGAATGAAGTTTGATTCTTGTATTTATATGAAAGGAAAATTGAGGAAGAAATGTTTTGCTCTACAACCAGTTTTTAAGTAAAAGTTTATGCTACCTAGAACGTAGTTTAATTCCTTTCACACCAGAATGGCTTTCATTTTGTTTCACTCTTATTTTAATAAATTAAGTAGAATATTTACTGTGTTAAGTTTCTGTGCAACATATATTTAGTAAGAAATTCTGTCAACAGTCTGATTTTTTCCACTAGAGGGCCCTCTTAGAGAAGGTTTTTCTTGTTTAGTGTCAAGGTATTTCTGTACAACTTTCATAACAATTGAACTTTATCAAAAGACTTTCAGAGAAAAGATAATACTTATTCATTTCTTTCAGGGTATGTACCTACAGAGTAATCTTTTCTGAGATGTTGGTGGGGGATATTTTGTAAGTTCGCCATTTTCTCCCCTTATGTTTTACACAGATGAACTATTTCTATGGCCTTTTAACTGTTAAAGGCTAGATTCTATGAAGAAATGTAAATAAGCCCTTTTCACTAGCCTGAATTTACAGTGTTATCTTATATAATTGGACTCTTTCTGCACCCCACCCCCACAGAAAAACTCAGTAAGAATTATGGGGTGGGGGAAGAACAGGTGCTATGTGAAGATTGTCACAAACATGTATGTATAGAAACATTTTCTCTGATTTTTTTTTTTCTTTCTTAATTTTTGGCTGCATTGGGTCTTCATTGCTGCACGCAGGCTTTTCTCTCGTTGCGGTGAGCGGGGGCTACTCTTCGTTGTGGTGCGCGGGCTTCTCATTGTGGTGGCTTCTCTTGTTGCGAAGCACGGGCTCTAGGTGCAAGGGCTTCAGTAGTTGTGGCTTGCAGGCTCAGTAGTTGTGGCTCGCGGGCTCTAGAGCACAGGCTCAGTAGTTGTGGTGCATGGGCTTAGTTGCTCTGCGGCATGTGGGATCTTCCCGGACCAGGGCATGAACCCGTGTCCCCTGCATCGGCAGGCAGATTCTTAACCACTGCACCACCAGGGAAGCCCTCTGATAAAGATTTTAGTAGACATATGCCACCAAACAGAAGGAAACTATTGAATGAGCTTTTGTCCTAAGCCCAGAGCCCCAGATATTCAGCTTGGGAATATTTCTTTCCCATAATGTTCTAATACTTCATTTTAGCAAGATCCAGAGGAATAGGAAGCAGGAAGAGAAGACTTTAGGAGTGTTTAGTTCTGTCTAGCCGTCCCGTGTTTTGCATTTGCCTGAGTATAATAGGCTCTAGAGAGCAGAGTAAGGGTGACTGGGAGTCTTTAATTTTCTTTTATTTCTCTTGGTGTGTAGGGGCCAAGGAATCCATTCAAGGAAACTTTATATTGATACTAACTGATCAGTATAAAGGCTTGCTTGCATTTTCAGATCAGTATATAAAAATACTTTTACTTTTTATAACTTGTGTCTTAGTTTACTCTCTTTGCTGTCAAACTTGTGTGCATAAAAACCACCTCAGGACTTTATTAATAATACAAACGTCCAGGCCTTGGCCCCAGAGGTCTTAATTAAATAGATCTGGCTTGTGGCTGGGACATCAATACTGTTTAACAAATCTTCCCTCTACCTCACACCTGCCCTGGTACTTTTTGTGCAGACCAAAGTTTGATGGAAAGAGCAAGCTAAGACCTGTTTTCTTTTTCAGGAACCTAATCATTTGCTATTTCCATCTTAATATCTCTGAACCACATATAAAAAAGGAGGTAATACATTTCTTTAAGATGGTAATGAGGATTATATTAATTACTGTATAGGATGGGGGTGATAACCATGGTTGGCACACGGAAGGCATCCCATGATGCCCTTTGTTTTTTTTTCTTTTTTTTTTTAACATCTTCATTGGAGTATAATTGCTTTACAATGGTGTGTTAGTTTCTGCCTTATAACAAAGTGAATCAGCTATACATACAGATATATCCCCATATCTCTTCCCTCTTGCATCTTCCTCCCTCCCACCCTCCCTATCCCACTCCTCTAGGTGGTCACAAAGCACCAAGCTGATCTCCCAGTGATATGTGGCTGCTTCCCACTAGCTATCTATTTTACATTTGGTAGTGTATATATGTCCATGTCACTCTCTCACTTCGTCCCAGCTTACCCTTCCCCCTCCCCGTGTCCTCAAGTCCATTCTCTACGTCTGTGTCTTAATTCCTGTCCTGCCCCTAGGTTCTTCAGAACCTTTTTTTTTTTTTTTAGATTCCATATGTATTTGTTAGCATACGGTATTTGTTTTTCTCTTTCTGACTTACTTCACTCTGTATGATAGTCTCTAGGTCCATCCACCTCACTACAAATAACTCAATTTCGTTTCTTTTTATGGCTAATATTCCATTGTATATATGTGCCACATCTTCTTCATCCATTCATCTGTCGATGGACACTTAGGTTGCTTCCATGTCCTCCACGATGCCCTTGTTACACATGAAACTTTTGCCACCTGGCTCTTGCCCACCTTGCCACTCTCATCTTTTACATCCTTACCTCTCCTCCAGCCACGTTGAATTTCTTGTTCCCTAAACAAGCAGGCCCTGGAGGCTTCCCTGGCCTGTATGTGTTAAATCACCTATCCTGGGAATGCCTTCTGCTGCTCCCTCTTTAGTAATTTCTTATTTGTCCTTTAAGATCATTCACTTGTCATAGCTTCTGTGGCCGCTCTGACCTTCCTCCATCCCTTGCCCGCACCACACACATACTCTCCTTGCGTAATTCCTCTTTCTTTTTTAATGTGCAAAATGGGGGTGATAATAATACTGTACGGTGCTGTGAGAAATAAGGGAATGTGTGTGAAGCACCTAGCACATAAGCTTTCAGTAAATAGTAGCTGTTTCTTGTATGGTAATGACTTTGTGTATCTTTCTTCTTATTCACCTTTCTATGCTCAGTGCATAATAAAATACTGACATTTGATAGGTTCTCAGTAATTATTTGGTGAAGGAACGAATGGGTCCATGAATAAATGATAGCTACATGAAAGGCGCTTGGGAAACTATCAAACATGATTTAAAGGTTCTGCTTACATTTGAATGCTGAGTGTTTGGATATGAAGCCTACATACTGTATATATCAAATTTTGTTAGAGTATAATTATACATAGCTAAATTAAACTTTCAGAAAAAGGCAGTTAAGTTTAAATTTCAGAGCTCTTATGGAGTCAAGAAATGCCATATTATTAATGTCCCGATATATTTTGAAGTTTAAGTTCAAATTTAACCTTTACAATAAAATCAGTCATGGTTTGAGATATGTTTTCAGATGATTTGCTTATCACAATCAAAATTCAATAATATATTTGATATAATGTGGTGGTTTAATAAAATAGCCCTGTGATTTAACAGTAACATACAAATTTTCAAAATATTTCTTTTTCTTGTATTAGCAACATTTCATCGAGTTGGATGAAAATAGACAGAGATTATTGCAGAAATGCAAGGAACTTATGAAGAGAGCCAGGCAAGTATGTAACCTGGGTGCAGAGCAGACCATTCCTCAAGAATATCAGACAGTAAGTATAAAAAGTATATAACGCTACAAGCTAACATATTTAAGACAGTTATTTTTAAGCTTTAAGTGTGTTAGGCATTGTACTGGGCCATGAAAAACACAATGTGCCATAAAATATGAGATCCCCCCACCCCCCTGCCACCATTTTTAAACTGAGTATGTATGTGAAGTAATTTTGCTCAACGAATTTCCTTCACTATACTCAGACTTGGACACCAGTCAGTCTTATTGCTTCGTACTAAAGTTATTAAAACATGGGTATTATTTTGCAAAATTATTAATACCATAACATTCAGTCTTCCAGTAAAACGCTTTTTTCCCCAAGCACCCTTTTAAGAGGTAGGGTCAGGAGATGGGTTATAGCTTTTCATGGAAACATAGTACCAGTAATTGATATATAAGGAACAGTAAATAGAGGTGATATTTAGACAAACGAAGGCAAAATGAAAATGTTTTCCTGGAAATTAGGGTGTTTACTTACGGTTGAGTGGGAGCTGAATCTTTATGGCTGACATCTATTGCTAAGGAAAGGGAAAAAAGAGCCTTTCTTTCTTTACATTATGCGTATTTTATATTCTGACATATCATTCAGTTAGTAAAATGAGAAGATGCTGCCCTTTCTTCCAAGTTCCACCATTAATTAGGTAGCCCTGTGACCCAAAGCTTTATCTGACAGGTAGGAATAATACCTTGCCTACATACCTACTCTCTCAGAATAATGTCAAAGTAAAATTAGAAATAAAATTTTAAATATCTGGTATTTGTGTGGCTTTTTTAATTTTTAATTTCAAATGTTACCTATTTCAGTAGATAATGAAATGTCTGCTAAAGATATAAATAGAACTGGAAATAAAACTTATTTGGATTATAATTTTCATATCCTCAAAGATTGTGCTTTATGCTATCAGACCCAGAAACCAGGGAGAATGGATCTGTTTGGCTACATAGTAGGAATTTAGTAGATATTTGTAAGACAATTGAGGGGCTATTGTTTCTAAAAATAAAACTTCTCCAGAATACATTGTGTTATAAAATAATATTAGTACAATATCTGTACTAATTTTTTCTTTCAGAAAGTAGCATGATTCTATCCTTGATACATGGTACTATTTTTGAAAGAAACAAGATTAGAACATAGTTCATGTGTTCATTAAAAATGTATTGATTACCTTCTATATATCATGTACAGAACAAAACACACATACTTCCTTCTCTCTTGAAATTTATATTCTAGTCTGGAGGGTGGGGAAGACAAATCAAAAAGCACACAGCTTATGTCGGGGATAGCAAGAGGTACTAAGAAGAAGAATAAAACAAGGTCAGAGGCTAGAGTGTCAGGGAAGGCTCCTTTGAGAAGATACTAGTTTAGATGAGTCCTGAATGAAGAGAAGAAATCAGTCAAGTGAAGGTTGGAGGGAAAAGCATTCCAGGCAGAGGAAACAGCTCATACAAAGCTCCTGAGGCAGAAGTATACATTGCCTGTTTCAGAATAGAAGGAATCTCAGTGGGGCTACAGTTTATGATCCAAGCAGAGAGGAGGGCAGAAGCCAGATCCTGTAGGGCCTTGTAGACCATAGAAGGAACGGGGCTCTATTCTGAGATGGAATCCACTGGAGAATTTTAAACAGAAGAGTTATAGAGGGAGGACAACTTCAGTTTGTAAAAGAGCACCGCAACTGCTATATGGAGAATAAAGTAGGGACACCAGAGTGGAAGCGAGAAGACCATTTAGAAGATTATTGCTTTGGACCAGGCAACAGATTTTTGTGGCATGGATTAGGGTGGAAGCATTAGAGACAGAGCAGTTTACAGACTTGAGGTATCTTTTAATGACAGAACCAGCAGGACTTGCTAATGGATTTGAGTTGAAGGGTAAGAGAGAGAACCCCTAAATTTGGTCATTTACTGGGATGGAAAAGATTGAAGGACAAATCAGCTTGCTCAAATTGGTGGGGAAGGTGAGGAAGTTGAAGATTTGTGTTTCACCATCTTAAATTTGTCTATTAAAGAGTCAAATGAGGATACCAAGTGTTTGGCACATGAGTTCAAATCTCAATGGACAGGTCAGATTCAGCAAAATATACTTAACAAATATCTGAAGGCCTATAGAAGTTGAACTGCTTTCCAAAAGGTTAAGGTAAAAAAGACAGGTTAAGATATTAGATTAATACAGTGTGTTTGTTAGGATCTTTTTCAAGGTTTCAATATTCATTTTGTACATTGTAGTACATAAACTTTTGCAGGTTGTGGTGAAAAAACAATGTACTGCTTTGCCTTGCCCCACAGTAAAGTATCTCTTCTAATTTGTCTCTGTGGCATGGTCTCAGAAGATAGTACTGTGGTGAAATTCTACTGTCAAAGTAATTGGATTCTTAGGATGCTTTTGTAGTTCTTCACAAGTACAGTATAAAGTTCTAACTTCTTGCTCTCTTTCAATGCCCCACATATTCTGGACCCATTCTACCAATTCAGCAAGTACCCACCATTCCAAATGGACACAACTCCTCACCCCCCATGGTATGCAGTGCTCATTCTTTTTTCCAAGCTCCTGTCTCCCCTCTGCCTTACTTTTCCCTAGCCATTTGCTTTAAGGCCCAGAGATGGAATCTGGGCCTGAATTCTCTTACTCTCTTGTAGCTCCTGTAGCATGAACTGATACTTCCTTTCTCTGAATTCCATAACCTGTATGATATGTACTGCTTATTTTAATACTCAACATCAATACATTGCCTGAAGGTGTTAGCCCGTGTTATTAAGTATATACATTTTGTTTTCTTTTAAAGCATAAGCTTTTTGAAAGCAAAAAGCCGTGTTTATAATTCCTTTGATTCCTTATTGTGTGCTAGCATGCTGTTCAACACATAGTAGATACTTAGCAGAATATTTTTCTTTTAACTATTTGAATTGAACTATTTTCACTGTACTATATATAATAATGGACAATTTTTTTCTTCTTTAGGCTTTCCAAGATCTTCCAAACACCTTGGATGAAATTGATGCTTTATTAACTGAAGAAAGATCAAGAGCTTCTTGCTTCACAGGACTGAATCCTACAGTATGCCTCTTTCCCTAATGCCCACTGCAGCCACCACCGTCACCACACCCTCCCCCAGACACAAACGCATGCGCGCACACACGCACACATGCGCACACACACACACACACACACACACAGTTCCCTCCAGTACTTGCCTCCCACTCTGTACTGGAGCTCTTGGTAATAATAAGCTAGACAGCAGGAACAATGTGCTTTTAAATGCCAGATTCTGAATCTATTAGAATTTTAAATAGATTCTTCCTAAGGAACACAGTGTTCTGTGCCTTTTCTTTATAAAAAGAATACTTGGGCTAACCTGAAATACTGCAATGTCTATTTTTTCAAGGATAAAAAATTGGCATTTTCAGTATGTTACAAGAACATAAATTAACTGCATACAAACAATGCAACAAAAGTGGCATTTTCAGTTAGTGTTTTAATTGATGCAAAATTTTCTATAATTTTATCCTTTGGTAGATTAATCTTAAAGATTTTTTCTTCTGCCAGGTTGTTGAGGAGTACACAAAAAGAGAAGAAGAAATAGAGCAATTAACTGAGGAACTAAAGATAAAGAAAGTTGAACTGGATAAATATAGGGAAAACATTTCACAGGTAATCAACCGTTTTCTTTTTCTCATGTGCTTACCATTAATCATATGGGAATGTAGAATAATGCAAAATGAAATGATACATTGCTTTTTTCTTAGAAGCATATGTTCTCATGACCAGATTGATATTGATATTAAATTTGTTTTATATAAAGTTTTGTATCAATGCAATAACACTTCTTTTAAATCGTGTTTTTATATTGCCTTTACTTGCAGGTAAAAGAAAGGTGGCTGAATCCTTTAAAAGAGCTGGTAGAAAAAATTAATGAAAAATTTAGCAATTTTTTTAGTTCCATGCAGTGTGCTGGTGAAATTGATCTCCATACAGAAAATGAGGTAAAATTGCATTTGAAATGTTTCCTGGCAAGTAATTTTAATTATATGCTAAAAGTACATGTAAATTGCTTATTTACTCTAAAGTTATATCTGTGAAAATTTTGCTTACAAAAAAATTGTCCAAAGGAAGGAAAAGACCATATATGGGATTCCATCAGGCTCACTTTTTTTTTTTTTTTTGGTGACATTTGAGATTAGTGACTAATACCTTACAAAGTCTTTTCATAGCCAGTCTAAGTAATGGTTATTCAGGTGTGGTAAGCAAATGCATTGCTTTTTGAATCTACTACTCAAGTTTGAAGAGTCATAAACAAATTGGCAAACATAACTAAAATATAGTATAGTGTCAGTGGTTTCCTTTTGATCAAAAATTTGAGTTCACAAGAATAAAAATATTTAGAAATTTGGTACTAATTTCTTGAGCTATACGTTCATGCATTGCAGTTGTGGGTAAAATAAGATTTCCATTAAGAAATGTGTAAAGAGGGACTTCCCTGGCAGTCCAGTGGTTAAGACTTCGCCTTCCAGTGCAGGGGAGGGGGTGTGGGTTCAATCCCTGGTCGGGGAGCTAAGATCCCACATGCCTCTCGGCCAAAAAGCCAAAACATAGAATAGAAGCAATATTGTAACAGACTCAATAAAGACTTCAAAAATGGTCCACATCAAAAAATATATATATATTTAAAAAAAAATGTGTAAAGAGATGAACTGGGATGTGCTTCAAATTAATTGGGAAAGAGGAGTGGGTGGAGTTACAGATCAAACAAGATTGGTCATGTATTGATCATAGTTGAGACTAGTTGATGGTAGATACATTAAGCTTATTTTAGGGTTCTAATTTTGTAAATGTTGAAATTTTTCCCTTATAAAGCAAGGTAGCACCTTTATTTTCCCTTACGAACTTTGCCCATGACTCCTTTATCTGCTTAGTGTGAGACATAAGGATAGCAAACATCATTTCACTTCAAGTTTTAGTAAGATATTAGACCTGCCATGAGGATTGTTATCTACATAGTGTGGGCTTGTTAGAAGGAAGGGATGTGTTATAACAAATATAATTTATAATATACTTTCTATGTACCAGACACTGTGCCAAGCACTTCTAGGTTTATCTTGTTTAATCCTCAGAACCATTCTATAAAGCAGAATGGTTTAAAACCGTATTTTATAAATAAACTGAAACAAAATATTAGAACCGTTTACTCTCTGCAAGCTCTAGAGGCCTCCAAGGATCTATTTAGATAAAACTAATATCATGAGGTTTTAAGTTCTTTACTCTTATAATTGATTTATTCAGTCTATTTTCAAAAAATTGTATGAAATTGCCAGAGAAAACTCTCACCTTTCATCAACTTTTTTAATGTTTTATAGGAAGACTATGATAAATATGGAATTCGAATTAGAGTCAAATTTCGCAGTAGCACTCAACTACATGAATTAACTCCTCATCATCAAAGTGGAGGTGAAAGAAGTGTTTCTACCATGTTATACTTGATGGCACTTCAGGAGCTTAATAGATGTCCATTCAGAGTAGTTGATGAAATCAATCAGGTATAGCTTATTCTTTTATTGGGTTTCACTGTATCTTGTAATAGATTTAAATCTAATCATTATTATTGTCATTGTTTAGGGAATGGACCCAATCAATGAACGGAGAGTGTTTGAAATGGTTGTAAATACTGCTTGTAAAGAAAACACATCTCAGTACTTCTTTATTACACCAAAGGTAGGTAATAAGTAACCTAAAAATACTCATACTCAGAAGTCCCTCAAACATGTAGCAGATTTTGGCCCAATATGTAAATATGAGCAGGAACACTCCCAAAATAGAACTAAAAAGATTATAGTAATATTTATATTATTAAAGGGGACAAGTTCCAGTGACATACTTAATCAGAAACCTTGTTATCAGAGGAAGAAACGTAGGAGGCATAGCATTATGTTCTAGAACTGAGATTTCCTCCATGCTTTTGGCACTTACTCTTCCTCTAAAGAAGTTCCTCTTTTAGCACTAAAAAATGACAGGAGAATATAAACCCTAGAACGCTGGTCCTTCTCATTTTCCCAGAAAGGTCTGTTTTGGTGGTGTGCTCTGCCCTTTTTTAATTCACCACTGCCGCTGACTTGGCCCAGAGGCAGTCCTAAGTACCCCATGATCTTCTGTTCACATATTAACTTTGGAAAAAAAAAAAAAAAAAAGAATTATCTTCACAGAGAATTTTCCATAAGCTAGGACCATTACAATGGGAAATTTTCTTTTGTGGGTCAATTATAAAACTGATGTACAGTAATCAAAGATGTATTTATTAATGTAATCAGATTTTTTTTTTTAACTAAAGTGTTCAATGAAAAATTTCGTTGGAAATCCTATCTTAAATTCATTTTTTTATTGAATAGTATAATCTGTCTTCCTTTTCCAGCAGATACCCTGTGGAGTAGCTAGATCTGTTAATTCCCTATTGTTTACCAAACATGTTGGCCTGTAAACCAAGCCTCCCTGTTATATACACTTTTCAGGCTACCAGTCTATCACAGTGCCTCACCATAGAAGTTGCTTGAGAAGTGTTTTGTGGATAAAAGAGTGAAAGTATCCTAGGAAAATTCTGGAGGACGCACTTTTCCAGGGTCAACCTACGAAGTTGTATGATCCCATTTGGCCTATGAATATAGAGGGCTCCCAAGGCATATTGATGATTCCTTAGGCCATGGTTCAGATGTGCTAATTCAAATGAGGATCACAGTCGGGCAGGGTGTGTATTGAATTGAGAACTTAAGAGTTTCATTCATATTACAAATAAAATACTTGACTGTACACATGTAAGGTTGGAAAGTTGTGCTTCTTTATGGAAAGCATTATATGACAGTTTGTTTTAACACCTACAGCTCCTGCAAAATCTTCCTTATAATGAAAAGATGACGGTATTATTTGTCTACAATGGTCCTCATATGCTAGAACCAAACAGATGGAATTTAAAGGCTTTCCAAAGGCGGCGGCGCCGTATTACATTCACTCAGCCTTCTCAATAAAAGTAAAGGGGCAAGAACTTTGGGACTTTTCTGTTAAATCCTGTATATAAGTGTGGCTCAACTGAATAAAAGTTAGGAGATTCATTAAGACTAAAAAGATCAGTTATTTTTGGAAACCCTATATTAGATACAAATGGGTCGATGAAAAGAGACCATAATAACTTCTTTCTGTGGAACATCATCTGGTAGTAAAAATTAAGTCTTCTTGAGTCCTTAGCACTCTGACCATAAGTCATTGGGTCCCCATTTTTAAAAGTATTTGCTACTCAAATCAAAGGTACAGTGGAAGGGCTTAACAATTACAAGAAGTTTAGTTGACATGGTAACCCTGAGCTTTACTTGCAAAGTAATTTTAACTACTTTTAGAGTCTAAAGATGACTCTACAGCTTAAGTCATAGTTTCTCCCAGTGTTATATTTAATTTTTAAAACTTGATATGGAAATGTCTAGTCTAATGTACAGTAATAATTTATGGCAAATCTATTCATTTCTTCCTATTAAAAAGATTACCTTATCTCCACTAGGAAATGGAATTTTATGAGCCTTTAAAAAAAGTTTTATGAAACTTGATACTATAATTATATTGGTATCTCAAAGGAGGGAAAAGTACTGGGGTTCAAAAATGGTAGCAGGACTTCTTTGAAATGCCACAAGGTGGCCACTAGATGATGCAAAAAATGCAACCAAAAGATTGACAGAGAATAAAATCAAGTGCCAAGGGTTTTTAAAGAATAACCCTGTAAAATGTGGGTGAGGTTTTTTGGGTTTTGGTGGTTTTTTCCTTTTTTTAATTTAAAGTCAATTGTATTTTACATCTTAAATTTCTAAAGCATTTTCATAATTATTTTTAGTAAGATTTTTCTTAAGATTTCATATACTGGTTTCTACAATTTATATTTGAAATTTCTCAGTGTTATGTAAAGAGTGAGGAAAAGCATTGATTTGTTTAAAACCATAATGTTTTTAGAATCTAAGCTTATATAGGTCCTAAAACTTACAGTGTTGATCCTACCCCATTATCTTAGAAAATCTAGTTTAAACTGTTCTTTCAATGTGAAAGAATTAGATGAGAACATCATTTGTTTATCTCTGAGTTATACTAATTAACAGTGCCAAAACAAATTCTATTCTTTTAAATATTGTAAAATAACAGACTAGATCAAGGACATATCTTTGAACAATGGACTGGATCTGTGCCGGTAATAACAGAATTATTTTTTTGACTTGGCAGCTTGACTAAATTGAAGAATTGCAGTCAATTTGGGTTTTGTATGTTCTTAAATAGCCACTGAAATTTATATTCTTGTTAGGTCAAAAAATAAACCTCTTACTTGGACATTTTCTCTTTAAAAAGCTATTTTTTTCTTCATAAAAATTTTAAAAGAGCCTTCCCCTCTTAAACTAAGTCTAATGCATATACTATGAAAATATTTTAAAATAACATTTTTACTAGTGCAAACAACTCATGTAAACCTTGAAAACCTTGGTAACATATTAGTAAATGGATGTTGTTACCAAATGTTTTTGTTGTTTAATACTTCATTTTCCACCAAAGTATCTTTACTAATATGTGCTTGGTGTAGTTTGTTTACTGTCTGAGTTAGTGCCAGTCATCTTATTTCTGCAAAATGATTATCAATGTGAAAAAGAAGTTTGAAGATTAGGCGTGTTTGAAAATAAAATGGTCAACTACATTTCAGTTTACATATGCCAATAATTATTCCATACCTTGTTTATAAGCATTTCTCTCTCTCTAGTGGAGAAATATTTGGTTTTACATTGAATGTTGAGCTGTGAAGAATAGTAAGTCTAGCACGTTAGTCTCAGCCACTTGAAACTTCACATATTTTCTGTAAAAGTTGATTTTGATTACATACAAACTGTAAAAACATCAAATAACAGTCTGATTTGATGAATAAAATATTTAAAACCCTAAGGTGACAAGCAAGTATTTTTAATGACAAAATCTTCATTGATTTGCCTGAGAGAAATTAAAAGGTTTTTAGCAGTAAGTAAAAGGAAAGATTTCTTGCTGCTTTCTAGTTAATTGTCTTTTGGACATGTGCTTATTTTCTTTGGAGTATGAATCTTTAATGTGTAAAAAAATGTAATTTGAGGGAATTCCCTGGTGGTCCAGTGATTAGGACTCCATGCTTTCACTGCCGAGGGCCTGGGTTCAATCCCTGGTCAGGGAAGTAAGATCCTGCAAGCTGTGCAGTGCAGCGGGAAAAAAAAAAAGTGTAATTTTGTCCTGCTATTGTGTGTGTGTGTTTGTGTGTGTGTGTAATTGGAAAAAAACTTTGTGGGAAATGCTCCTTTGTTGGTAATAAATGCATATTTTCATATTCTTTTGGTGTATGTCATTTTAAATGAGAAATGTTTTTATATACTTTGAACCTTCGTAAGAGTCATTTTGGTTTGCAGATATGCTGAAAAGTCTATTGAATGCCTACCATTTACAGAACAGTGTTTGGCAGTCCATGTTCAGAAGGATAGAAAATGTAGTCCCTTGTCTGCCTGCAAGGAAATTAGTCTAAATGAATCAAGAAATAAAAGAAAAAAAGGTTTAAACCATCTAAAGAAACCAGTTACAAGGCAAGTATAAATATTTTTAGGTTGAAACCTTAGATGGCCTGCAAGAGAGCCTTGAATATGTCATCTTATGTGTCTATGTACCTAGTTAAACTTCAGCCACTCTGTTACTCAAGAGGGGGAGGGTGAATACTGGGGACAAGCAGGAGTCTCTGCCACAGACCCAAAGAGATAACTGATTACCCTATGGCCTATTGACAGTGGTTTCAGAGAAAAGACTTGGTAGGTTTTCCATCACACTCATAAAAATCCAGTTGTCACAGCCTTCAAGATATCTACATTAAAAAAAAAAAAAAAAGATATCTACATATCTCCCCACTCTACCCTCATGTAAAATAGCATCCCTAAGCTGCTCTGCTGTGCTCTTACCCTGGTTTTTCTTCATAGCATTTATCACTACTTACCATTATGTATTTTGTTCCTTGTCTGTCTTCTTCACTAGAATATGAGTTCTCTGAAGACAGAGACTATTTTGTGTTGATTGCTACCTCCCCAGGGCATAGAAAAATGCTTATCAGTACATAGTAAGCACTCAGTAACTGTAGCATGAATGAATGCCCTTTCTCCCAACACTGACAGATATTTGAGCATATTTATTCCATTATTCATGTAGTCAGTCCTTATTTACATGTACCACTGGGAAAGCACTATGCTGTATATTTTGAATAAAAAATATAGCCTGCATATGATTCCACTGTCAAGAAACTTAGTTTAGGGTGGGGATTCCGGTTCAAGATGGCAAACCCCATCTTGAAGATCGTGAACTCACCTTTTCCCACAGACACACTGAGTCTACAGCTACATATGGAAGATTCCTCTTAAAAAAAACCTAAAGGCTGGCTGAGTGATGACTACACATCAGGCAAGCAAGAAAATCACATCAAAGAGGGTAGGAGAGGCTGGAACACAAACTCACCATAAACCCCACCCTTGGCAGGCCCCAAATTGGCAGAGAACTCAAAACCTGGAGCTTCTTGATGAGGCGTGAAGGGTTTGAACCCCACATCAGGCACCCCAACTTTTAAGACCTACACCTGGAAGACAAGCCACCATCTAATTTTGATAACCACTGGGGCTTATGTCCCGAGACCCAAACTGTAGTGATCTGAAAAATGGCTCTTAAAAGCCTGGTGTGCTCAAACTCACCAACCCCAGGGCCCAGCTCAGAAGCAACATATCACACCCAGACATAAAGTGAAGAAGGCTCACCTGCTTGAATTGAAGCATCAGCCTTCCTGAGGGCAGGCATCTACTTTGACATACACATCTGGGAGCTGGCTAGGACATTCTGGGGACAGAGACTGGCAAGTGCTATTTTCATGCTCTCCCTCTGCCATGCTCCAGAGCACAAGTGTCTCTCGGGTGAGAGCTTTCACATGCATCTGATGCCCTTATTTTGCTGGCTGCTGCCTGGAGGACACCTCTTGATTGCCCAGCTCTGGAGGCTAGGGTAGCTTGTGTTCCTGGTCCCATGGGACTATAAGAATCAGTGTCACCAGAAAAATCTGGTGCCCCAATTTTTGTGGCTGCTGCCAGCAAGCACCTCTATACCACCTGACTCTGTTAACCATGGGACCTATGCCAGTGGGTCCCACAGGACAATAATCAATGTAGAAGGAGTTCTTAAATAGCTACCATCCCCAGAGAACGGCAAGAGGCAACAGACCCAGGAGCTCAGTCTGTGCAGAGGGCCTATTAAAAATCATGGCTGCAGTGTGAGGGACAAGCTTCCGATTAATCACACATCTGGTGGCTGTCAATATTTTCCAGAGGTCTGGGAGAGGGGGTACTATCTTCAAGTTCTCCCATTGCCATGCTCCAGAGTGCCAGTGTCTCCCAGAGGGGAGCTTTACACATGTCTGGTACCCTGGTTTTTATATCCAGTCCTCACTTTTTGCAGCTTCTGCCCAAGAGACAGCCCTTGATTGCCTGGCTGTGATGGCCAGGGGGGCTTGTGTTCCTGGGCCCCACAGGACTGTGGCTATCACAGAGACGGTTCTTGGCAGAACACTGCACACAGAGCAGACTGAAGTATACCCTCACCCCAGTCTTTCTGTGAAGTAGGCCTCTTTACTTGTCCTGGAGCTTTGGCCTGAGAAGCAGGCTTCAAATATGGCACACATCGAGTGGCCTACACAAAGTTGTTCTCAAGGGAAATAGGCTATGGATGCCGTCCTGGTGCTCTCCCTCTGCCTTGCTCCTGCTTGCTGGTGTCTCTCAAAAAAGAGCTTATACACTTGTCTGGAGCCACAGCTTTTTTGCCACCCAGGGATACCTCTAGATTTCCTGGCTCTGGTAGCCAACAGGGTTTACACTTAGAATCCCACAGGACTACATATATTTCCATAGTATTAAAAGCTGCTGCCTGAGGATCTGGCTTCCTATCAGCCTGAATCTAGGTAGTGAGAACCTCCCCCTGGGACATGGACAGGTCTTGGCACACCCTCAACTACTGGGAGCTATTAACAATATAATAGGTGCTTGGACAATCACAAAGGTCTGAGAGAAAACCAAAGGCTAGGGCAGGGTTGAACAACTTTCATCTGCTACACAAGGCCATTCCTTTAGGACTGAGAGAAGTGGTGGTTTTATCTACTGCACACAGGTAGTCAAGAAAACGAAGGAACAGAGGAATATGTTCCAAACAAAATTACAAGATAAAAGCTCAGGGGGAAAAAAAAGGCTTAATAAAATGGAGATAAGTAATTTATGTGATAAAGGGTTGAAAGTAATGATTATGAAGATGCTCAACAAACAGGGGAGTAGAATAAATGAACACAGAACTTCAACAAAGAGTTGGAAAACATAAGAAGATATCAAATAGAAGTCACAGAGCTGGAGAATATAATAACGGAACTGAAAAGTACACTAGAGGGTTCAGCAAGAGACTAAATAAAGTAGAAGAAATAATCAGCTAACTTGAAGACAAGGCAGTGGAATTCTCCCTATCAGAGCAGCACAAGGGGAAAAAAATGAAAAAGAGAAGATCGTTTAAGGACTTAGGGAAACCATCAAATAGGGTAACATTCACATTATAGGGCTCCCAGAAGGAGAAGAGAGAAAGGGGCAGAAAAATTATTTGAAGAAACAATAGCTGAAAAGTTCCCTAAATTGAGGAAGAAAACAGCAATCAGATACAAGAAGGCTAGAGAGTTCCAAATAAGAGGAACCCAAAGAGATCCACACCAAGACACATTTTCTTAAAATGTCAAAGGTTAAAGATAAGGAGAGAATCTTAAAAGCAATAAGCGAAAGCCAACTTGCTACATACAAGAGAATCCTCATAAGACTATCAGCAGATTTTACAGCAGAAATTTTGTAGGCCAGAAGGGAATGGCACTCTTTCAAAATGCTAAAAGAAAAAAAAAAAAAAAAAAAAAACTTCCAACAAAGCATACTCTACCTGACAGTGTTATCATTCAGAATTAAAGCAGAGATAAAAGAGTTTTCCAGAGAAGCAAAAACTAAAGGAGTTTATCACCACTAAACTGGTCTTATAAAAATGTTAGTGGGACTTCTTTAAGCTGAAAAGAAAGGATATTAGTTAGTAAGAAAATACATGAAAGAATAAATCTCACTGGAAAGATAAATATAGAAAAGGATTAATCACTTTTAAAGCTAGTATAAAGGTTAAAAGACAAAAGTGGTAAAAATAACTGATTACAATAATTAAGTAACAAGATAAAAAAGATATAAATGTGGGGCTTTCCTGGTGGCGCAGTGGTTGAGAATCTGCCTGCCAATTCAGGGGACATGGGTTCGAGCCCTGGTCTGGGAAGATCCCACATGCCACGGAGCAACTAGGCCCGTGAGCCACAACTACTGAGCCTGCACGTCTGGAGCTTGTGCTCCGCAACAAGAGAGGCTGCAATAGTGAGAGGTCCGCGCACCGTGATGAAGAGTGGCCCCTGCTCGCCACAACTAGAGAAAGCCCTCGCACAGAAACGAAGACCCAACACAGCCCAAAATAAATAAATAAATAAAATTTTTAAAAAAAGATATAAATGTAATATCAAAAACATAGAAGTTGGTTGGTTGGAATAGAGTAGAAATGGAGAGCTTTAAAATGAGATCAGTCTTAAGTTGTTATTGACTTAAATAAGACTCCTACAGATATAAGTTGTTATATGTAAGCCTCATGGTAACACAAAGCAAAATTTTGTAGTAGATATATAAAAGATAAAGAGAAAGGAATTTGAGTCTACCAGTAAAGAAAGTCATCAAACCATAAAGGAGGAGAGGAAGAGAAGATGATGAGAACAGAGAGGAACTACAGAACAACCAGAAAACAGTGAACAAGTGGCCATAAGTTCCTACCTATCAATAATTACTTTAAGTGTAAATGAACTAAATTCTCCAATCAAAAGACATGGAGTGGATGAATGGATTAAGAAAAACAAGACCCATCTATATACTGTCTACAAGAGACTCACTTCAGATTTATAGACACACACAGACTGAAAATGAATCAGTGGAAAAAGATGTTTATTCCATACAAATGAAAACAACAACAAAAGCAGGGGTAGCTATACTTATATCAGGCAAAATAGACTTTAAAACGAATGTAATGAGAGACAAAGAAGGGCATTCCAAAATGATAAAGAGGTCAATCCAACTAGGGGACATAATATTTGTACACCCAACATAGTAGCACCCAAATGTAAAAAGCATATATTAAAGACCTAAAGGGAGAAATAGACAACAATACAATGATAGTAGGAGGCTTTAATACCCCACTTATGTCAATGGATAGATCATCTAGGCAGAAAATCAATGAAGAAACCACAGCCTTAAATGACAAATTAGATCAGGTGAACTTAACAGATATATACAGAACATTCCATCCCAGGGCAGTAGTATATACATTCTTCTCAAGTACACATGGAACATTCTCTAGGATAAATCATATGTTAGGCCACTAAACAAGTCTTAATAAATGTAGGAGAATTGAAGTCATATCAAGCATCTCTTCTGACCACAGCAGTATAAAACTAGAAATCAATTACACAAAGAAAACTGGAAAATGCAAAAATATGTGGAGATTAAACAAGATACTACTGAACAATCAATGGGTCAAAGAAGTCAAAAGAAAAAAAATACCTTGAGGGACCTCCCTGGTGGCACAGTGGTTAAGAATCTGCCTGCCAATGCAGGGGACATGGGTTCGATCCCTGGCCTGGGAAGATCCCACATGCCATGGAGCAGCTAAGCCCATGTGCCACAACTACTGAAGCCCATGCACTCTAGAGCCCACGTGCCGCAACTACTGAGTGCACGTGCTACAACTACTGAAGCCCACACGCTCCAGGGCCCATGTGCCACAACTACGGAGGCCACGTGCTGCAACTACTGAAGCTCGTGCACCTAGAGCCTGTGCTCTGCAACAAGAGAAGCCACTGCGATGAGAAGCCCGTGCACCGCAATGAAGAGTAGCTCCCGCTTGGCACAACTAGAGAAACCCTGCGTGCAGCAATGAAGACCCAATGCAGCCAAAAATAAAGATTAAAATTTAAAAATTTTTTTTAAATACATTGAGACCAAAAAAAAAAAAAAAAGAAACAGAACATACCAAAATTTATGGGTTGCAGCAAAAGCAGTTAAAGAGGGAAGTTCATAGCTATAAATGCATACCTCAAACAACAAGAAAAGTCTCAAACAACCTAACTATATACCTCAAGGAACTAGAAAAAGCAGAACAAACAAAGACCAAAGTTAGTAAAAGGAAGGAAATAACAAAGATAAGAGCAAAAATAAATGAAATAGAGACTAAAAAGACAATAAAAAAGATCAAGGAAACTAAGGGCTGCTTTTTGGAAAGATAAAATTGACAAAACTTTAGCTAGACACACCAAGAGAAAAAAGAGGACTCAAAATCAGAAATGAAAGTGGTATCAATTATATAATATAATCAATTATAATTGATACCACAGAAATACAAAGGATTAGAAGAGACCAATATGAACAATTATACACCAACAGATTGGATGATCTATAAGAAATGGGTAAATTACTAGAAACATACAACCTTTCAAGGCAGCTGTGAAGAAATAGAAAATCTTAACAGACCAATTACTAGTAACAAGATTGTATCAGTAATCAAAAAATCCCCAACAAACAGAAGTTCAGGATTAAGTGGCTTCATTGGTGAATTTTACCAAACATTCTAAGAAGAAATAATACCAACCCTTTTCAAACTCTTCCAAAAAATAGAAGAGGAGGAAACTCTTCCAAACTCAATGTATGAGGCCAGCATTACCCTGATACCAAAACCAGACAAGGATGCCTCAAGAAAAGATATTTTCAGGCCAATGTCCCTAATGAACACAGATGTAAAAATCCTCAACTAAATATTAGCAAACCAAGTTCAACAATACATTAAAAGGATCCAGTGAGATTTATTTCAGGGATGCAAGGATGTTTCAGTGTCCACATTAACAAAATGAGTAGTAAAAATCATACAATCATCTCATTAGATGCAGAAAAACATTTGACTGAATTCAACATCCATTCATGATAAAAACTCAACAAAGTGGGGATAGAGGAAACATACCTCAACATAACAAAGACCATATATGACAGACCTACAGCTAACATCTTATTCAACAGTATAATGCTGAAAACTTTTCCTCTCAGATCAGGAACAAGACAAGGATGCCCACTTCCACCACTTTTATTCTACATAGTATTGAGAGTCCTAACTAGAGCAATTAAGCAAGAAAAGGGAATAAAAGGCATCCAAATGGGAAAGAAAGAACTAAAACTCACTATTTACAGATGACATAATACAATATGTAGAAAACCCTTAAGACTCTACCAAAAAACTGATAGAACTAATAAATGAATTCAGTAACGTTTCAGGATACAGGATCAATGCAAAAACTCTCTTACATTTTTAGATGCTAATAATGAACTATCAGAAAAAGAAATGAAGAAAACAATCCTTTTTACAATTACATCAAAAAGAATAAAATACCTAGCAATAAATTTAACCAAGGAGGTGAAAGACATGTATACTGAAAAGTACAAAATGTTAATGAAAGAAACTGAACACAACACAAATAAAAAGATACCCTGTGCTAATGGATTGGAAGAATATTGTTAAAATGTCCATACTACCCAAAGCAATCTACTAACTCAATACAATTCCTAACGAAATTCCAATGACATTTTTCACAGAAATAGAACAAACAATCCTAAAATTTGTATAGAACCACAAAAGACACTGAATAGCCAAAGCAAACTTGAGAAAGAAGAACAAAGCTGGAGGCATCACACTCCCTGATTTCAAACTAGAGTTGGCTCTTCCACAATGGAGGGGTTAAGGGCACCAACCCGCCATACAGTCATCTGTGTGTATAACTTCACATTCAGCCCTCCATATCTGCAGTTTCACACTGATCGTGTAGTACTGTAGTATGTATTTAGTGAAAAATCCAGGTATAAGTGAATCCACGCAGTTCAAAGCCATGTTGTTCAAGGGTCCACTTATATTACAAAGTTATAGTAATTAACACAGTACGTTATTGGCATAAAAACAATCACACAAGTCAATGGAACAGAAGTGAGAGCCCAGAAATAAACCCACACATATATGATCAATTAATTTATGACAAAGGAACCAAGAATACACAGTGGGGAAAGAACAATCTCTTTAAGAAATGAGGTTAGGAAAAGTGGACAGCCACATGCAAAATAATGAAACTGGACCACTATCTTACACCATAAACAAAAATTAACTCAAATGGATTAAAGACTTAAACATAAGACCTGAAACCACAAAACTCTGAGAAGATAGATAGGTGGTAAGCTCCTTGACACAGGTTTTAGTAATGATGTTTTTAATCTAACAACAAAAGCAAAAACAACAAAAGCAAAAGTAAACAGGTTGGACTAGATCAAACTAAAAAGCTTCTGCACAGGACAGGAAACCAGTAGCAAAATGGAAAGGTAATCTACTGAATGGGAGAAAATATTTGCAAATAATATATCTGATAAGGGATTAATATCCAAAATATATAAAGCATTCATATGACTTAATAGGAAAAAATACATATACCTATTTAAAAATGGGCAGAAGATCTGAATAGGCATTTTTCCAAAGAAGACATACAGATGGCCAACAGATACATGAAAAAGATAAACAAAATTGATAAATTTTTAGCCAGACTCATCAAGAAAAAAAGGGAGAGGGCCCAAATCAATAAAATTAGAAATGAAAAAGGTTGTTATAAGAAATACAAAAGACATTAAGAGACTACTAAAAGCCACTATGTGCCAATAAAATGGACATCCAAACAGAAATGGACAAATTCTTAGAAAGGTACAATCTCCCAAGACTGAACCAGGAAATGGAAAATATGAACAGACCAATCACAGCTACTGAAATTGAAACTATGATTTAAAAACTCCCAACAAACAGAAGTCCAGGACCAGATGGCTTCACAGGCGAATTACATCAAACATTTAGAGAAGAGTTACCACCTATCTTTCTAAAAATATTCCAAAAATTGCAGAGGAAGGAACACTCCCAAACTCATTCTATGAGGCCACCATCACCCTGGTACCAAAACCAGACAAAGATACCACAAAAAAAGAAAATTACAGGCCAATACCACTGATGAACATAGATGCAAAAATCCTCAAAAAAATACTAGCAAACCAAATCCAACAATACATTAAAAGGATCATACACCACGGTCAAGTGGGATTTATCCCAGGGATACAAGTATTCTTCGGTGTCTGAAAATCAATCAGTGTGATACACCACATTAACAAATTGAAGAATAAAAACCATATGATCATCTCAATAGATGCAGAAAAAGCTTTTGACAAAATTCAACATCCATTTATGATTAAAAAAAAAAAAAACAAAGAAACAAATGTCTCCAGAAAGTGGGCAAAGAGGGAACCTATCTCAACATAATAAAGGTCATATATGACAAAGCCACAGATAACATCATTCTCAACAGTGAAAAGTTGAAAGCGTTTCCTCTAAGATCAGGAACGAGACAAGGATGCCCACTTTCACCCCTTTTATTTAACATAGTTCTGAAAGTTTAGCCATGGCAATCAGAGAAGAAAAATAAATATGCAAATTGGAAAAGAAGAAGTAAAACTGTCACTGTTTGCAGATAACATGATCCTATAAATAGAATATCCTAAAGATGCTACCAGAAAACTACTAGAGCTCATCAATGAATTCAGTAAAGTTGCAGGATACAAAATTAATACACAAAAATCTCTTGCATTCTTATACACTAACAACAAAAGATTGGAAACAGAAATTAAGGAGACAATCTCATTTACTACTGCATCAAAAAGAATAAAATACCTAGGAATAAACCTATCTAAGAAGGCAAAAGACCTGTACTCTGAAAACCATAAGATGTTGATGAAAGAAATCAAAGATGATACAGATGAAAAGATGTACTGTGTTCTTGGATAGAAATAATATTGTCAAGATGACTGTACTACCCAAGGCAATCTACAGATTCACTGCAATTCCTATCAAATTACCAATGGCATTTTTCACAGAACTAGAACAAAAAAATTTTTTTAATTTGTATGGAAACACAAAAGACCCTGAATAGCCAAAGCAATCTTGAGAAAGAAAAATGGAGCTGGAGGAATCAGACTCCCTGACTTCAGACTATACCACAAAGCTACAGTCATCAAAACAGTATGGTACTGGCACAAAAACAGACATGTAGATCAATGGAACAGGACAGAAAGCTCAGAAATAAACCCACTCACCTATGACCAATTAGTCTAAGACAAAGGAGGCAGGAATATACAATGGAGAAAAGACAGTTTCTTCTATAAGTGGTGCTGGGAAAACTGGACAGCTATGTGTAAAAGAATGAAATTAGAGCACTCTCTAATACCATACACAAAAATAAATTCAAAATGGATTAAAGACCTAAATGTAAAACCAGATATTTTAAAACTCCTAGAGGAAAACATAGGCAGATCACCCTTTGAAATATATCGCAGATATCTTTTTGGATCTGTCTTCTCCTAGAGTAATGAAAATAAAAACAAAAGTAAACAAATGGGACCTAATTAAACTTAAAAGCTTTTGCATAGCAAAGGAAATCATAAACAAAATGAGAAGACAACCTACAAAATGGGAGAAAATATTTGCAAACAATGCGACCAACAAGGGATTAATCTCCAAAATATACAAATAGCTCATACAGCTCAATATCGAAACAACCCAATCATAAAATGGGCAGAAGATCTAAATAGACATTTCTCAGGACTCCCCTGGTGGTCCAGTGGTAAAGAATCTGCCTTCCAATGTAGGGGACACAGGTTCAATCCCTGGTCAAGGAACTAAGATTCCACATGCCATGGGGCAACTAAGCCTGCATGCCACAACTACTGAGCTCATGTGCCTCAATGAGAGAGCCCGTGTGCCACAACTACAGAGCCCACACACCACAACTGGAGAAAACCCACACGCCGCAACTAGAGAGAAGGCTGCAAGCTGCAACAAAGACCTGATGCAGCCAAAAAAAATAATAGACGTTTCTCCAAAGAAGACATACAGATGGCCAAAAAGCACATGAAAATATGCTCAACATCACTAATCATTAGAGAAATGCAAATCAAAACTCCAATGAGGTATCACCTCACACTGGTCAGAGTGGCCATCATCAAAAAGTCTAGGGACTTCCCTGGCAGTCCAGTGGTTAAGAATCCACACTACCAACGCAGGCGGCAGAGGTTTGGTCCCTGGTCAGAAAACTAAGATCCCGCAGCCTGCTCAGTGCAGTGCAAAAAAAAGTCTACAGATAATAAATGCTGGAGAGGATGTGGAGAAAAGAGAACCCTCCTACACGGTTGGTGGGAATGTAAATTGATACAGCCGCTATGGAGAACAGTAAGGAGGTTCCTTTAAAAACTAAAAATAGAGCTACCGGGACTTTCCTGGTGGTCCAGCGGTTGAGACTCTGTGCTTCCAGTGCAGGAGGCATGGGTTCGATCCCTGGTCGGGGAACAGGGATCCCGCATGCTGCGTGGTGCAGTAAGTAAGTCAAGTAAGTAAGTAAAGAAGTAAAATAAATAAATAGCTACCATATAATCCTGCAATCCCACTCCTGGGCATATATCTGGAGAAAACCATAATCTGAAACAATACATGCACCCCAATATTCATTGCAGCACTATTTACAATAGCAAGACATGGAAGCAACCTAAGTGTCCATCAACAGATGAATGGATAAAGAAGATGTGGTATATATATACAATGGAACATTAGCCATAAAAAAGAATGAAATAATGCCACTTGCAGCAACATGGATGGACCTAGAGATTATTATACTAAGTGAAGTAAGTCAGAAAGAGAAAAATACCATATGATACCACTTATATGTGGAATCTAAAATATCACACAAATGAACTTATTTACAAAACAGAAATAGACTCACAGATACAGAAAGCAAACTGTGGTTACCAAAGGGGAGGGAAGGGATAAATTAAGAGTTTGGGATTAAAATATACACACTACGATATATAAAATAGATAACCAGCAGGGACCTACTGTATAGCAGGGACCTACTGTATAGCAGGGATATACTGTATAGTACAGGGAATTATACTCAATATCGGTAATAACTCATAATGGAAGAGAATGTAAAAAAAAATATATATATATATATATATACACACACACACACACGTATAACTAGATTACTTTGCTGTACACCTGAAACTAGCACAACATTGTAAATCAACTATGTTTTTCAATAAAAAAAAATTTTTAAAAAGAATCTCAACATCACTAATGATGTGGAAAATGCAAATCAAAACCACAATGAGTTATTACCTCAAACCTGTTAGAATGGCTATTACCAAAAAGACAAAAAATAGCAAGTGTTGGCAAGGATGTGGATAACAGGGAACACTTGTGCACAGTTGGTGGGAATGTAAATTGGTGTAGCCACTATTAAAAACAGTATGGAGGTTTCTCAAAAAATTAAAAATAGAACTACCATATGATCCAGCAATTCCACTTTTGGGTATTTATCTGAAGAAAATAAAAACACTAACTCAAAAAGATAAATGTATCCCCATATTCATTGCAGCGTTATTTCCAATATCCAAAATATAGAAGCAACCTAAGTGTGTCCATCAATAGTTGTATGGATAAAGAAAATGTGAATATATATATATGGAATAATGTAATATTATTCAGTTATTAAAAAGATTGAAATCTTGCCATTTGTGACAACATGATGGACCCCTAGGGAATTATGTCAAGTGAAATACTGCATGATCTCTCTTAAATACTGACTCTAACAACAATAACAACAACAAACAAAAAAACAAAAAACCGACCTCATAGATACAGAGAATGAATTGATGGTTGCCAGGGGTAGTTGGGGGAAGAGGTAGCAGAAATGGGTGAAGGGGGTCAAAAGGTAAAAATTTTTTTTTTAATTTTTTTAAGAAACTTCGTCTACCAGTGGTATACAGTGGACCACAAAGACAAATTTTGAAATGCACTAAGTGATATGCAGATTTAATACTGTTGGAATTGAGAGGGGAGTTCATGATGTTATAAATGTACATCCAATTATTCCCAACTGATCCAAGATAATGTCATCATGTACAACTCTTACGGATTTCACTGGCAAAAAAAGTTTAGCATGGATGAGAGTTAGCTATTCCCCCACACCCTTGTTTAACAGGATACGATGAAAGTCAGTCTTAGCTCAAATTCTGCCTCTCACACCTTTGTTAAGCATTATTACAAGCAAGCACAAAACTGTCCATACAACTTGTTTTGTAACTCTGATGAAGTCCTGCTCTTTACCAGTTCGGGTGATTTGATCACACTTTGCATGACAGGTTCACTCATACCGGATGTGATAATATTCCTTTAAATGGACATGAAACAACTAGAAATCGTTAGACCCGAAGTCTGGCCATGGAACTGCTGGGTGTTCAAAATTTGGAAACCACCTCTAAGGGTAAAGCACATAGAACTTACACCCAGTTCACAAAATAATGGGGAGCGTCTGAACATTTTAGCCAATCTATTAATACATATCTTGAATATCTGTAATTTCTCAGTGAGAGTCCATTTCTAACATTCATCATGCTAATTACAAGCCATCAATTTAATAAAAACCCATTTCTGACATTTGCTGTACTAATTAGCAAAGCATCTGTCTGGTATTAATCAATATATGGATAGTAGATGCACTTGTGATAGCTACCTCTCTAATCACTTAGGAAGGTAGAGTGGGGCTAGATAATGGAGAATAAGGTACAGAATTTCCACTTAGTTATACAGGTTTGGCTTTGGCTTTGTTTTTGTTTTTTAAGGCAGGGGAGTAACAACTAGAACTTGAATTCAGGAAGATTCATTTGACCATCAGATTTGGGGGAAGGGGAGAGGACATGTGAAAAAGATACTGAAAGCAAGTAGGTGAATAATAAAGCCGGAACAGTTGCTGGGCTAAGAATAGAAGTGGAAAAGTGGAAGAAAAGTACAAGAGCTATTTATATATAGAATATATAAAAATACTGATTCTGCCTACCATGTGTGTAATGTTTGGTCTCTCACATATCACCATTAATTTTGATAGAAACTATGGAAAATGGATATTATCTTCATTAAGGATGAAGGTTCAGAGACATTAAATTGACTTCCAAAAGTCGCAAACCTAGTAAATGCTAGAATTGGGACTCAGAGCCAGGCAATGTGCTACACTGAAAAGAGCATGGGAAATGGCAAAGCTCAGGAAGTAGGCGAGCTTGGGGTGAAAGATACACATGCTTTTTTGGTGAAAGTGTAAAACTGGGACTACCTCTGAAGTGAGTAATTTAGCAATATACTTTAAATAAGTATCCCCTTTGACCTAGCAAATCCACTTACAGCAATTTATCCCACCTATATACTCTCACATGTATTTCTAAGCACATGTGTGAGAATATTATTAAGTTCAATATTCTTTGAAATAGCAGTAGGTTGAGGATGAGTTAATAAATCATGGTGCAAATATCCATTTAATATAATAATGTACAGTTGTCTGTTTTTTATATACTGACATGATCAGATCTCCAGGATGTATCAATGAAAAGAGCAAAGTACTGAAGAGTGTGTGTGTGTGTGTGTGTGTATTTGTCATTCGTGTTTAAAAAGAAAAAATACACACACACACACACACACACATAGCTACATTTTCTCTCTTGAAGGATACAAAGAAACTAACAGTGGCTGCCTCTGAGGGAAGGAGCTAGATAATTGAACAACAGATTGGGGGGAAGGTTTATTTCTCACCAGTCCTTTTGTATGTTTTGAATTATATACATTTTATTACTTATTTCTGAAATTTTTTTAAGAGAAAAAAAGAGTATGGACTTTGGACTCAAGGAGAATTTGTTTCTTCTACTTAACTAGCTATGTGGCCATGTCCAAGTTATTATTTTCTAGTTTATTATGACTGCATTATAGAACATATAAAAAAGAAACCAAAAAGTCTCTTAAGAAGCCAACACTCAAGACACAATCACTATAAAACTTTGGTGTAATTCTTCCTAGTCTTTTAAAAAACCTGTACTTCTTTCTGGTTACAAAGTAAACAATTTAACTTTTAAATGTATTAGAAAATTTATTGGTCCATGTAAGGTATAGTGATTTATTGATGAAGATTTAGAATAATGAGTAGAAAGTACTTAAATATTTGTTTATTGTTCAATAAGTGCATCATATTTTCCTGTTCAGGTCCAGGAACTAGCTCTTCTTTATTGACAAATCACCCTTTCTGGCTAATATTATATCCCACCTGGAGAAAAAAGTAGCAACTGTGTTATTACTTTAAATACCGTAACTCTTGGGAATTTGTTTATATTGAAACACTATAGGTCATCTCACCTATGCAGTCCCCCAGTACCACTTATTTAATGCTGGGTACATTATTGCTCCCTAGAGCGCAGCATCCAGCGACTTCCAGTGACTGTCAGAGAGGGACACTGTGCTCATTGATGGTGAGGGCAAGTCTTACCCTGAGTATGCAGGAAAACAAGAACCATCATTCATTTTCTAGTCATGTAAAATTTACCGTTTGGAATTTTATAGCATGAAAATAGAACAACAGATTTTCCAAGAGTGACTTCTCTTGAGCTCTTTAGGCCAGAATCACTGCATTCCTAGACCAGGTTCTCACTCTCTGTTGACCACACCCCTGCCTTCCACACACTACTGCCCGGAGAGGAGGAGAAGCAAGGGGCCCATGTACAACATGAGAACAGCAGCCCCATTCAGACAAGAAACGTCTTTCCCTTTTTGGGCATGACTTAAGTAAGACCAGCCTGGGAGAGCACAATGTAGCCACATCAATCCAAGGCAAGACAGGACATAAATTGGAAGGGGCTGTTGGCATTATGGAGCAAAAGTTGCAAAAGCCCTGCGAGCAGGAAGACAGATCATCTTTGAGCATCTTTGTTAAACCACTTTGTTTTGTCTCTGTTACAGTAGTACAGAATTATCACACTCCCATATACAGTTGTCCCTCGGTATCCTCAGGGGGATTGTTTCCATGATCCCTGTGGATACCAAAATCCTTGGATGTTCAAGTCCCTTATATAGAACAGTGTAGTATTAGCATATAAGCTATGCACGTCCTCCCTGATACTTTAAAGCATCTCTAGATTACTTATAACACATAATACAATGCAGATACTAAATACATAGTTGTAAATACAATGTAAATGTTATGTAAAGAGTTGCCAGCCCATCGCAAATTCAAGTTTTGCTTTTTGGAACTTTCTGGGACTTTTTTTCCTGAGTTTTTGTGATCCATGGTTGGATGAATCTGTAGATGCAGAACCCAAGTATACGAAGGGCTGACTTTATTGGATATTGCAAATCTTTTTAATTTTCATAAATCTGGTAGGCAAGAAAAATAGTATTTTATTTTTGCTCTAATTTGAACCATCATTATATTAGTGGGGTTGAGCCTATATTTATGTTTCTCAATCATTTGTATCTCTTCTTTAAATTATCTGTTCACGTTCTGTGCCCATTATTTTCTACTAGGGACTTTTTCATTCTGATTTTTAGGAGATCTATCTATCTATCTATATCTATCTATATATAGATAGATATATATATAATCTCCATTTTCCCATGATATAAGTTTTTAAAAGTTATAAATAGTTTTCCCAGTATACATTTTGATTTTGTTTATGGTGTTTTTAGTTGTTCTAGATAAGATTTGTTGGCTTTGTGGGGGTTTTTTTCAATTTTGTTTTAATCAGATTTTTCAATGGTATTTTATGTCATTTTCAGAAAGGTCTTTCCTACTCTTAGATGATATCAATAATTTACTCATATTTTCTTCATTATTTTTATAGTTTTGCTTTTACATTTAAATTTTTGTTTTGTCTATAATTGACTTTGATATAAGAATGAGGGAGGGATCAAGCCCCACCCCTACCCCCCCAAAAAAACCCAGTCAGTTGTGCCAATACCGTATACTAAATAGTCCACCTTTCTTCCATTAGTTTGAAATTCCATCTTTATCATCTATTAAACCCCAATCTGTATTGGGTTACATTGGTCTATTACCATAGTTTTTAAATTACTAATTCTCGACAAAATATTAGCAAACCGAATCCAACAACACATAAAAAAGACCATACACCATGACCAAGTGGGATTCATCCCAAGTTCACAAGAATGGTTCAACGTATGCAAATCAATGTGATACACCACATAAACAAAAGAAAAGACAAAAACCACACCATCATCTCAGTAGATACAGAAAAAGCATTTGACAAAATTCAATATCCATTCATGATAAAAACTCTTACCAAAGTGGGTATAGAGGGAACATATCTCAACATAATTAAAGCCATTTATGACAAACCCACAGCCAATATAATACTCAATGGTGAAAAGCTGAAAGCCTTCCTGTTAAAATCTAGAACAAGACAAGGATGCCCACTCTCACCTCTTCTATTCAACACAGTATTGGAAGTCCTAGCCAAGGCACTCAGGTAAGAAAAAGAAATAAAAAGTATCCAAATGGGAGGGGAAGAGGTAAAAGTATCATTATATGCAGATGACATGATACTATAGATAGAAAACCCTAGAACTGATCAATGAATTCAGCAGGGTAGCAGGATACAAGATTAACATACAGAAATCGGTTGCATTTCTTTACACTAACAATGAAATATCAGAAAGGAATGTAAAAAAAGAATCCCTTTTAAAATCACACCCCCCAGGCTTCCCTCGTGGCGCAGTGGTTAGGAATCCGACTGCCAATGCAGGGGACAGGGGTTCGAGCCCTGTTCCAGGAGGATCCCACATGCTGCGGAACAGCTAGGCCCGTGTGCCACAAATGCTGAGCCTGCACTCTGGAGCCCACGAGCCACAGCTGCTGAGGCCTGCGTGCCTGGAGCCTGTGCTCCACAACAGGAGGGGCCACCGCAATGAGAGGCCTGCGCACTGCAAGGAGGAATGGCCCCCGCTCACCGCAACTAGAGAAGGCCCACGAAGCAACGAAGACCCAACGCAGCCAAAAATAAATAAATAAAATAAATTTATATTAAAAAAAAAATTGCACCCCCCCAAAAATAAAATACTTAGGAATAAAACTAACCAGAGAGGTGAAACACTTACATACTGAGAACTATAAAACATTAATAAAGGAAATTGAAGATGATTCAAAGAAATGGAAAGATATCCCATGTTCTTGGATTGGAAGAATTAATATTGTTAAAATGGCCATACTGCTCTTTCCACCATCTTTCTGTGCCGCCATAATGGTGTGCATGGATGTCCTGGCTGATGCTCTCAAGAGTATCAACAATGCGAAAAAAAGAGGCAAACGCCAGGTTCTTATTAGGCCGTGCTCCCAAGTCATCATCAGGTTTCTAACTGTGATGATGAATCATGGTTACATTGGCAAATTTGAAAACATCGATGATCACAGGGCTGGGGAAATTGTTGTGAACCTCACAGGCAGGCTAAATAACTGTGGAGTGATCAGCCCCAGATTTGATGTGCAACTCAAAGATCTAGAAAAATGTCAGAATGACGTGCTCCCGTCCCGTCAGTTTGTTTTCATTGTACTGACAACCTCAGCTGGCATCATGGACCATAAAGAAGCAAGACGAAAACACACTGGAGGGAAAATACTTGGATTCCTTTTCTAGGGATGTAATATACACATGCAAATAAAATGCCTCAGAGGACTCTGGTGCAAAAAAAAGGCCATACTATCCAAAGCAATCTACAGATTTAATGTGATCCCTATCAAATTACCCATGACATTTTTCACATAAGTGTAATAATAATAATCTGGGAAAATATTATGAACAACCTTATGCTAATAAATTCAACAACTTAGATAAAATGGGCAAATTTCTTGAAAGACACAAATTACCCAAGCTTACCCAGGAAGAAATATATAATCTGAAGAGCCTATCTATTAAAGAAATTGAATTTGTAGTTTAAAACATTCCCACAAAGAAAACTGCAGGCCCATAGGGCAGCACAGGTGAATTCCACTAAACATTTACAAATTCTTCATGAACTCTTTCAAAAAATTAAAAAGGTGAGAATACTTCCCAACTCATTCTATGATTACAGAATTACCCTGACACCAAAACCAGACAAAGATATTACAGAGAAATGGCAGACCAATATTCCTATGTTATAAATATAGATATCAACATAGATATCAAAAATTTTAGCAAATTGAATCCAAAATTTATAAAAAGGGTAATATATTCGACCAAGTGAAGTTTATCCCAAGAATGCAAGATTGTTTTGACACTTGAAAATCCATCAATGTAATTCATCATATTAACAAACTAAAGAATATTCATCTATAAATATATAAATACATAAATTATTTCTGATTATGTCAATAGATGCAGAAAATCATTTGAAAAAATCCAACATCCATTCCTGATAAAAACTCTCAGAAAAGTAGGAATAGAAGGAAAATTCTTCAACCCATTAAAGGGCATTTACTTAAAATCTTAACAGCTAGCATCATACTAAATTGTGAAAAACTGAATCAATTTTCCCCTAAGATCAGGAAGAAGACAAGGATGCCAAACCTCAACATTAAAGATTCTAGCCAGTGCAATAAGGTCAAGAGAAAAGAAATAAAAACCACCTATACCAGAAAGGGAAGAAGTAAAACTGCCTTTTTTTCACAAATGTCATGCTCCCCTATGTAGAAAATCTGATGAAATCTATAAAAACTCTACTAGAGCCCATAAGTGAGTTAAGTGAATTTACAGGATACAAGATCACTATATAAATTAGATTTCTGGTTCAAGATGGTGACATAGAAAGGTCCTGAACTCACCTCTCACAGACCCACCGAGTCTACAGCTACATATGAACAACTTCCTCTGGAAAAAACTTAAATGTTGGTGGAGGAGGCAGGAACCCGAAGGCAAGCAGGGGCTGGGTGGGGACCATGGCTGGGATCACCACCATCGAGGCGGTGAAGCGCAAGATCCAGGTTCTGCAGCAGCAGGCCGATGATGCAGAGGAGAGGGCCGAGCGCCTCCAGCGGGAAGTGGAGGGAGAAAGGCGGGCCCGGGAACAGGCTGAGGCTGAGGTGGCCTCCTTGAACCGTAGGGTCCAGCTGGTTGAAGAGGAGCTGGACCGCGCTCAAGAGCGCCTGGCCACTGCCCTGCAAAAGCTGGAGGAAGCTGAGAAAGCTGCTGATGAGAGTGAGAGAGGTATGAAGGTTATTGAAAACCGAGCCTTAAAAGATGAAGAAAAAATGGAACTCCAGGAAATCCAACTCAAAGAAGCTAAGCACATTGCAGAAGAGGCAGATAGGAAGTATGAAGAGGTGGCTCGTAAGTTGATTATTGAGGGAGACTTGGAACGCACAGAGGAGCGAGCTGAGCTGGCAGAGTCCCGTTGCCGAGAGATGGATGAGCAGATCAGACTGATGGACCAGAACCTGAAGTGTCTGAGTGCTGCTGAAGAAAGATACTCTCGGGCTTCCCTGGTGGCGCAGTGGTTGAGAGTCTGCCTGCTGATGCGGGGGACACGGGTTCGAGCCCTGGTCTGGGAGGATCCCGCATGCCGCGGAGCGGCTGGGCCCGTGAGCCACGATTGCTGAGCCTGCGCGTCTGGAGCCTGTGCTCCGCAGCCGGAGAGGCCGCGGTGGTGGGAGGCCCGCGCACCGCGATGAGGAGTGGCCCCCGCTTGCCGCAACTAGAGAAAGCCCTCGCGCAGAAGCGAAGACCCAACACAGCCATAAATAAATAAATTAATTAAATAAATAAACCCAAAGTTTAAAAAAAAAAAATACTCAGTCTTTAAAAAAAAAAAAAAAGAAAGAAAGGTACTCTCAAAAAGAAGACAAATATGAGGAAGAGATAAAGATTCTTACTGATAAACTCAAGGAGTCAGAGACCCGTGCTGAGTTTGCTGAGAGATCGGTAGCCAAGCTGGAAAAGACAATTGATGATTTGGAAGATAAACTGAAATGCACCAAAGAGGAGCACCTCTGTACACAAAGGATGCTGGACCAGACTCTGCTTGACCTGAATGAGATGTAGAGCACCCCAGTCCCATCCTGCCGCTGCTCCTCCCTCTGACCCCGACTCCGCTGAGGCCAGCCTGCCCGAAGCTGACCTTTAAACTGAGGGCTGATCTTTAACTGGAAGGCTGCTTTCTCCTTTCGCCACCTCTCCCACCCCCACCCCTGTGTCCTTTTCGCCAAACTGTCTCTGCCTCTCCCCAGAGAGTCCATTTGGGCTAGAGGCTGAGCACCTTTGGGAACAACGTTTAAGGGAATGTGAGCACAATGCTAAGTGTCTTTAAAAGCATGTTGTGATGTACACATTTTGTAATTATCTTTTCTGTTGTTGTTGATGTAGCAGCCATTTGTAAAACATTCCAGATAATTCCATAGTTTTGAAGCAGCAGTCTAATCCCTTTCTCACTTTTGGAAGGTAACTTTTCAGCTTAATGCATATTGCCCTCTCCGTAGAGGAGGGGAAAAGGTATGGGCATGCCTTACTGAGAGCCAAACAGCCCAGAGAAGGACTCCATTTTGGGAAACCTTATTGCTCTGTAAAAAGTACCCGCCAAACCAGAAAGGTGATTCCAGAAGGAGTTAGCCAAAAAAAAAAAGCTCTGTTCAGGTTTTCAGCTTTACGGTATCTTTGGGCAACTTTTTTTTCCATCAGAAGTGACCAGATGAAATCAAGATGGTGAGACCTCTGAGACCAAATCCTTGTCCCAGCTCTACCCTGTTCCCAGCCGCTCACAGAATGGATCATGTGCCCCTTATTTTGAGGCGACCACTTATTTGCTCTCCCGCCTCCTTGAAAGAAAGGAAAGAAAATTATGTTTTACCACTGATTTAGCCATATGAAACTCATCTCATCACCCTTTTCTGGGTCTGAAGCTGCTGTCTCTAAAAGTGCCATCTCATTGTGCATTGTATCAGTTAGTGCTGGAGAAATCTTGAATAGCTTATGTACAAAATTGTTTTTAAATTTTATATTATTTTCAAACTTTGCTTCTTTGGGGTTGGGGCACACTGGTCACCCCATCTGGCTGTGAGAGCTCTCTACAGTCTGGGCTGGCAGTGTGCTGATCTTTTAAAGTTTCTTTCCCTACCCAATCCCCTCTTTTTGGTGAGGTTTCAGTGAGGTCAGTTAGGTGTGCATCCTACAGCTTAATTGGCTTAAAATGTACTCCCCTTTGGTCTGGTCTCTTTGGGGGCCGATTGGGAGAAAGAAAAAACAATAGTGTAACTGTTTTGATACCGAACATTGATAAATGTCTTTTTGAAATAAAGAACCAGTCCCTCCAAAAAAAAAAACAAAACAAAAACTTAAATGTTGGCTGAGCATGGACTACACTGGGCAAATGAGAAGAAAACCACATTAAAATGGGTAGTGGGGCTTCCCTGGTGGCGCAGTGGTTAAGAATCTGCCCACCAATGCAGGGGACACGGGTTCGAGCCCTGGTCCAGGAAGATCCCACATGCTGCAGGGCAACTAAGCCCATGCGCCACAACTACTGAACCTGCGCTCTAGAGCCTGCAAGCCACAACTACTGAGTCCATGCACCTGGAGCCTGTGCTCCGCAACAAGAGAAGCCACCGCAGTGAGAAGGCCGTGCACCGCAATGAAGAGTAGCCCCCGCTCGCCGCAACTAGAGAAAGCCCGCGCGCAGCAACAAAGACCCAACGTAGCCCAAAATAAAATAAATAAAATTTTTTTAAAAAGGGGGTAGGAATGGCTGGGACACAATCTTGCTATACATACCACTGTTGGTACAGTGACCCCAAATCAGGAGGGAACTCAAAACCCAGAGCTTCTCCCTGAGGATTGAAGGGTATCAATCGCACATCAAGCACTCCAACTTTTAATACTTGCACCTGAGAGATGAACTCCCAAATACCTAGCTTTGAAAACCAACCAGGCTCACATCCACAAGATCCACAAAACTGTAGCAATCTGAGAAATGGCTCTAGAAGGGCTTGCACACTTAGACTCACCCTCCCCAGGGCTCAGCTCAGAGGCTGCAGATTGCATTTAGACTTTGAGTGAAAGAGGTTCGTTTTCATATATTAAAGCATTGGCCTGGGGGGCAGGCATCTATTTTTACACACACATCTAAGAGCTGTTGGAACACTCTCCAGAAACAGAGACCGGTGGGTGCCATCTATGTGCTGTCACTCTGCCTTGCTTAGCCAACAGACGCCCTCTTTTTCTTTCTCTTTTATTCCTATAGGCCTCATTTTTATGCTCCCCTCTTCCTCACTACAGCCAGTGGGCGCCATCATCATGCTCTTAATTCTGCTGTGATCTAGAACACCAGTATCTCCCAGAAGGGAGCTTTTACATGTGTCTGATGCCCTGAGTTTTGCAGCTACTGCCTAGGGGATGCCCCTCGATTGCCTGGCTCTAGAGGCCAGGAGAGCATGCATTTCTAGGTCCCCTGGGACTGTAACAATCAGAGAGGCAGTTTTTGGCAGGCTACCATGCCCAGGGCACTGCACAGACAGCAGACTCAAACACTCTCCCAGTCATTCTGTGAGAGAAGCCTATTTGCTGGTCCAGGAGCTTTGGCCTAAGAGATAGGCTTCTGGTTTGATACACAACTAATGGCCTAAGGAAGTGGTCTCAGGGAACAGAGGCTGGTGGGCACAATCTTTGTGCTCTCCCTCTGCCTCACCAGCTCACCAGTATCTCCCAGAGAGGAGCTTATACCCTTGTCTGGCACCCTAATTTTTGTAGATGCTGCCAAGGGACACTTCCACATGATCTGGCTCTGGTAGCCAGTGGAACTATAACCAAAGGAAAAGAGTTCTTAAATAGCTAACATTCCCAGGGCACAGCAAGAGCAAGAGACCCAGGAGCTCAATCTCTCTGTGAAAGAGGCCTATTAACTAATCATCACAGATGCAGCCTGAGGGGCAAGTTTCTAATTAAACACACATCTAAGGGCTGACGGTAATCTTTTCCACAGAGCTCAGAAGGGGGGCCTCTGCCATCCTCCGGAACACCAGCATCTCCCAGAGGGGAGCTCTCACATGTGTCAGGTGCCCTGGCTTTTACATCTGGTGCTCTGGTTTTTGCAGCTACCAACAAGGGGACGTACCTTGACTGCCTCTGCTCTGGTGGCCAGAGGGTCTTGTGTTCCTGGGTCCCAAGGGACTGTAAGGACTGGAGAGGTAGTTCTTGGCAGGCTACCAAATCCAGGACACTGCGCAGACTGCAGACTGAAACACACCCACGGTCATTCTGTGAAAGAGGCCTAATTGAATCTCCTGGAGCTTTGGCCTGAGGGGAAGCTTCAGGTTTGGCACACATCTAGGGGTCTATGGAGCTGATCTCAGGGAACACAGGCCAGTGGATGCCATCCTTGCACTTTCCCTCTTTCTCACTAAGGCTCAGTGGTACGTCCCAGAAAAGAGCTTATATTCTTGTCTGGAGCCCTGATTTGTATGACTTCTGCCGAGGGGACACCTCCAGATCACCTGGCTCTGGTGGCTGGTGGGGCTTATGCCTGTGGTCCCACAGGACTGTAGATCTTTGCATACATTAAAATCTGCTGTCTGAGGGTTTGGCTTCCAATCTGTCTGAATCTAAGTGCTGACTGAGAGCCTCCCCTTTTGGGACGTGTACAGGTCTTGGCACACCTTTAACTACTGGGAGCTATTAAAAGTATAATAGGCTGCTTGGACAATCACAAAGGTTTGAGAGACAACCAGAGGCTAGGGCAGGGTTGAACAAGATTCATCTTCTACACGAGGCCACTGCTTTTACACTGAGAGAAGTGGTTGTTTTATCTACTGCAAGAAACCAACACAGGGAGTCAAGAAAATGAAGAAACAGATGAATATGTTCCAAACAAAAGAAGATAAAAGCTCAGGAAAAAAAAAACCAAAACCTTAATAGAATGGAGATAAGTAATTTACCTGATAAAGTGTTCAAGGTAATGGTTATAAGGATGCTCACTGAACTGGGGAGTAAAATAAATGAACACAGTGACAAATTCAACAGAGAGATAGAAAATATAAGAAAGTACCAAACAAAAGTTACAGAGCTGAAGAATAACTGACCTGAAAAGTACACTACAGGGTTCAAAAGGAGACTAAACAAAGTAGAAAAAAGGAACAGTTAACTTGCTGACAAGGCACTAAAATTCACCCAATCGGAGCAGCAAAAGGAAAAAATAAATATAAAAAAGAAGATAGCTTAAGGGACTTATGGGAAACCATCAAATGGGCTAACATTCATAACATTAATGGGCTAACATTATAGGGCTCCCAAAAGGAAAAGAGAGAAAGGGGCAGAAAAATTATTTGAAGAAATAATGGCTGAAAACGTCCCTAAACTGGGTAAGGAAACAGCATCCAGATCCAGGAAGCCCAGGATCCAAGTTCCAAATAAGAGGAGCCCAGAGATCCACACCAAGACACATTTTCTTAAAATGTCAAAAGTTAAAGACAAGGAGAGAATCGTAGAAGCAATAAGAGAAAAACAACTTGTTACATACAAGAGAATTCTCATAAGACTATCAGCAGATTTTTCAGCAGAAATTTTGTAGGCCAGAAGGGAAAAGCACTATATATTCAAAGTGCTGAAAGAAAATAAACAAACTACAACAACAACAAAAACTTCCAACCAAGAATACTCTACCTGACAGAGTTATCAATCAGAAGTGAAAGAGAGATAAAGAGTTTTCCAGACAGGCAAAAACTAAAGGAGTTTGTCACCACTAAACTGGTCTTACAAGAAATGTTAATGGGACTTCTTTAAGCTGAAAAGAAAGGGTATTAATTAGAAACAAGAAAACATATGAAAGGATAAATCTCACTGGAAATGCAAACATAGAAAAGGTAGTGGATTAATCACTTTTAAAGCTAGTATGAAGGTTGAAAGACAAAAGTGGTAAAAATAACTATGATTACAATAATTAGTTAAGTAACACACAAGATAAAAAGATATAAATGTAATAGCAAAACCATGAAAGTCAGATGGAATAGAGTAACAATGTAGAGCTTTAAAATGAGATCTTAAGTTGTTATTGACTTTAAGATTCTTATTATATGTAAGCCTCATGGTAACACAAAGAAAAATCTTATAGTAGATATATAAAAGATAAAGAGAAAGGAATTTAAGTATACCAGAAAGGTATCAAACCACAAAGGGAAAGAGGAAGAGAAGATGGGAACAAGAGGAACTATGAAACAACCAGGAAAACAATGAATAAATGGCAGTAAGTCCCTACCTATAAATAATTACTTTAAATGTAAATGAACTAAATTCTACAATCAAAAGAAAAGAATGGCTAAATGGATTAAAAAAAAAAAAAAACAAGTAACACCTATAGGCTGCCTACAAGAGACTCACTTCCAATGTAAGGACACACAGAGACTGAAAGTGAATCTATGGAAAAAGATATTCCATGCAAATAAAAACAAAAAAAGCCGGGGTAGCTATACTTATATCAGACAAAATAGACTTTAAAACAAAGACTGTAATAAGAGACAAAGAAGGGCATAATGATAAAAGGGTCAATCCAACTAGGGATATAACATTTGTAAATATGCGTCCAACACAGGAGCACCTAAATGTAAAAAGCAAATATTAAAGACCTAAAAGGAGAAATAGACAGCAATACAATAGTAGTAGGGGGCTTTAATACCCCACTTATATCAACGGATAGATCGTCTAGGCAGAAAATCAATGAAGAAAGCATGGTCTTAAATAACAGACTAGGTGAACTTAACAGATATATACAGAACATTCCACCCCAAAGCAACAGAATATGCATTCTTCAAGTGCACATGGAACATTCTCTAGGATAGATCAAGTGTTAGGCCACTAAACAAGTCTTGATAAACACAAGAGGACTAAAACCATATTGAGCATCTTTTCTGACCACAGTAGTATGAAACTAGAAATCAATTACATGGAAAAAACTGGAAAATCCAAAAATATGTGGAGATTAAACAACACGTTACTGAACAACCAATGTGTTGTTCAAGAAGAAATCAAAGGGACTTCCCTGGTGGCACAGTGGTTAAGAATCCACCTGCCAATGCAAGGGACACGGGTTTGATCCCTGGTCCAGGAAGATCCCACATGCCACGGAGCAACTAAGCCTGTGCACCACAACTACTGAGCCTGCAATCTAGAGCCTGTGAGCCACAACTACTGAGCCCACATGCTGCAACTACTGAAGCCCACGTGCCTAGAGCCCATGGTCCGCAACAAGAGAAGCCACTGCAATGAGAAGACTGCACACCACAACGAAGAGTAGCCCCCACTCGCCGCAACCAGAAAAAGCCCACGTGCAGCAATGAAGCTCCAATGCAGCCAAAAATAAATAAATTTATTTAAAAAAGAAGAAATCAAATAAGAAATTTAAAAAATTTCTTGAGACAAACAAAAATGGAAATACAACATAGCAAAGTTTATGGGTTGCTGCAAAAGCATTTAAAGGGGGATGTTCATACCATATGATCCCACTTTTATGTGGAATCCAATGCAAACAAAACAAAAACAAAAACACAAAAAACAACTAACCTAACAGATACAGAGAATAAATTGGTGGCTGCCAGAGCTGGGGGGTTGGGAAGTGAGAGAAATGGATGAAGGGCATCAAAAAGGGGCAAACTTCCAGTTATGAAATAAATAAGTCATAAGGATATAATGTACAGTATGGTGAATAGTCAACAATACTGTATTAATTATTTGAAAGTTGCTAAGAGAGTGGATCTTGAAAGTTATCACAAGATAAAAAAATTGTTTTTAACTATGTGACAGATGTAATCTAGATTTATTGTAGTGATTATTTCACAATGTATACCAATATGGAATCATTATGTTGTACACCTGAAACTAACATAATATTATATGTCAGTTATAGCTCAATTAATTTTTTATAAAAAGAACTAGTTGTATTTCCATATTTTAGAAATGAATCAGAAATTGGAAATTTAAAATATGGTTTATAATGTCATCAAAACCCAGAATTCTTAGGAATAAATCTAACAAAAAATGTGAAAGACATACACTGAAAACTACAAAACACTGCTGAGAGAAATTAAAGAAGATCTAAACAAATGGAGAAATACATATTGTTCAGAAGTTGGAAACTCAGTATTGTTATCATTTTTCCAAATTGATCTCTAGATTCTACACAAGCTCAATCAAAACCCTAGCAGACATTTTTATAGAAACTGACAAGGTGATTCTAAAATTCATATAGAAATTTGAAAGACTGAGAATTCTCAAAGCAACTTTGAAAAAAAAAAACAAGGTTTGATGGCTAACACCAGAAGATTTCAATAATTATTATATATGTAAAGTAATCAAGACAGTGTGCTATGGGAATAAAAATAGACAAATCAATGGAACAGAATAAAGAGTCTATAAATAGATACACATACATACAAACAACGAATTTTCAACAAAATTGCCATGACAATTTAGTGGAGAAATGATAGCCTTTCATCTGGAACAACTGAACAGTCCTATTAAAAAAAACAAAGCAAATAAACCAAAAAAACAAAAAACCCACTTTGATCCATATTTTGCAATATACAAAAAATTAACTCAAAATGATCATAGACTTAAATATAAGATCCCAAACCATAAAACTTCTAGAAGAAAATGGGAAAACTCTTGTGATCTTGGGTTAGGCAAATATTTCTGAGATATGAGACCAAAACACAATTTATAAAATATCAAATTTTTCAGTTAGACTTCATCAAAGTTTAAAACGTTTGCTTATGGAAAGGACTGGTAAAAGAAAAAATAAAAAGACAATACATCAAAAAGAAAAAAAAAAGAATACAGGTTCTTTTCAAGTGCACATGGAACATTCTCCTGAATTGGCCACATACTGTGGCACAAAACAAGCCTCAACAAATTTAAGACTACAGAAATTATTTCAAGCATCTTTTCTGACCACAACAGCATAAAACTAGAAATTAACCACAGAAAAGACAATGAGAAAAAAACCGATTACATGGAGACTAGACAATATGCTACTAAAAAAACCAATGGGTCAATGATGAAATCAAAGAGGAAATTAAAAAATACCTTGAGACAAATGACAATGAAAACACAACCAGGGACTTCCCTGGTGGCACAGTGGTTAAGAATCCGCCTGCCAGTGCAGGGGACACAGGTTCGAGCCCTGGACCAGGAAGATCCCACATGCCGCGGAGCAACGAAGCCCGTGCACCACAACTACTGAGCCTGTGCTCTAGAGCCTGCAAGCCACAACTACTGAGCCTGCATGCCCCAACTACTGAAGTCCGTGTGCCTAGATCCCCTGCTCTGCAATGAGAAGCCACCACAATGAGAAGCCCACACACCACAATGAAGAGTAGCCCACACTCACCGCAACTATAGAAAGCCCGTGCACAGCAACAAAGACCTGATGCAGCCAAAGATAAATTTAAAAAATAAAAATAAATATATTTTTTAAAAAAAGAAAACACAACCATACCAAAAGTATGGAATGCAGCAAAAGCAGTTCTTAGAGGGAAGTTCAGAGTGATACATGCCTTCCTCAAAAAATAGAAAAATCTCAAATAAACAACCTAACCTCCACATAAAAGAATTAGAAAAAGAAGAAAAAACAAAACCGAAAGTCAGCAGAAGGAAGGAAATAATAAAGATCAGAGAGGAAATAAATAAAATAGATATTAAAAACAATATAAAAAAATTAGTAAAACCAAGAGCTGGGCTTCCCTGGTGGTGCAGTGGTTGAGAATCTGCCTGCCAATGCAGGGGACACGGGTTCGACCCCTGGTCCGGGAAGATCCCACATGCCACGGAGCAACTAGGCCCGTGAGCCACAACTACTGAGCCTGCACGTCTGGAGCCTGTGCTATGCAACAAGAGAGGCCACGATAGTGAGAGGCCCGCACACCGCGATGAAGAGTGGCCCCCGCTCACCGCAACTAGAGAAAGCCCTCGCACAGAAATGAAGACCCGAAACAGCCAAAAATAAATAAATTAATTAATTAATTAAAGGGCTTCCCTGGTGGCGCAGTGGTTGAGAATCTGCCTGCCAATGCAGGGGACACGGGTTCGAGCCCTGGTCTGGAAGGATCCCACATGCCACGGAGCAACTAGGCCCATGAGCCACAGCTACTGAGCCTGCGCATCTGGAGCCTGTGCTCCGCAACAAGAGAGGCCGCGATAGTGAGAGGCCCGCACACGGTGATGAAGAGTGGCCCCCACTTGCCACAACTGGAGAAAGCCCTCGCACAGAAACGAAGACCCAACACAGCCAAAAATAAAAATAAATAAATAAATAAGCTCATTAAAAAAAAAAAAAAAACAAAAAAAAAAAACCAAGAGCTGGTCCTCTGAAAGGGTAAACAAAATTGACAAGTCTCTGGCCAGGCTCACCAAGAAGAAAAGAGAAAGAATCCAAGTAAATAAATTAAGAAACGAAAAGGAGAAATCTCAACCAATACTGCAGAAATACAAAAATATCATAAGAGAATACTATGAACAATTACATGCCAAAAAATTCCATAACCTAGAACAAATGGACAAGTTTCTATATAGAAACATATAGCCCACCAAAATTGAATCAAGAAGAAATTGATAATTTGAACAGACCAATCACTAGAAGTGAAATAGAATCTGTAATTTAAAAAACAAAAATCTCCTTACAAACAAAAGTCCAGGACCAAGTGGCTTCACAAGTTAATTCTACCAAACATACAAAGAAGAAATTTTACCCATCCTTCTCAAACTCTTCCACAAGAACGAAGAGGTGGGAACACTCCCAAAGACATTTATGAAGTCACCATCATGCTGATACCAAAACCAGACAAAGACACCATGAAAAAAGAAAATTACAGGCCTGTATCTTTGATGAATATAGATGCAAAAATTCTCAGCAAAATATTAACAAGCTGAATCCAACAACACATAAAATAGATCATACACCACGACCAAGCTGGCTTCATGCCAGGGTCACAAGGGTGGCTCAACATATGCAAATCAATCAGTGTGATATACCACATCAACAAAAGAAAAGACAAAAACCACACCATCATCTCAGTAGATGTAGAAAAAGCATTTGACAAAATTCAATATCCATTTATGATAAAAACTCTTACCAAAGTGGGTATAGAGGGAACATATCTCAACATAATAAAAGCCATTTATGACAAACCCACAGCCAATATAATACTCAATGGTGAAAAGCTGAAAGCCTTCCTGTTAAAATCTAGAACAAGACAAGGATGCCCACTCTCACCTCTTCTATTCAACACAGTATTGGAAGTCCTAGACAAGGCACTCAGAAAAGAAAAAGAAATAAAAGGTATCCAAATTGGAAGGGAAGAGGTAAAAGTATCATTATATGCAGATGGCATGATACTATAGAGAGAAAACCGTAAAGACTCCATATAAAAACTACTAGGACTGATAAACAAATTCAGCACAGGAGCAGGATACAAGATTAACATACAGAAATTCGTTGCATTTCTTTACACTAATAGTGAAATATCAGAATGGGAATGTAAAAAACAATCCCTTTTAAAATCTAACCAAAAACAAACAAACAAAAACTTAGGAATAAACCTGACCACAGAGATGAAAGACACATATGCTGAGAACTATAAAACATTAATAAAGGAAATTGAAGATGATTCAATAAAATGGAAAGATATCCCATGTTCTTGGATTGGAAGAGTTAATATTGTGAAAATGGCCATACTACCCAAAGCAATCTACATATTTAATGTGATCTCTATCAAATTACCCATGACATTTTTCACACAAATAGAATAAATAATCCTAAAATTTATGTGGAACCATAAAAGACCCAGAATTGCCAAAGCAATCCTGGGGAGAAAGAACAAAGTAGGAGGCATAACCCTCCCAGGCTTCAGACAATACTACAAAGCTACAGTAATGAAAACAGTGTGGTATTGACAAAAAACAAACATATTGGTCAATGGAACAGAATAGAGAGCCCAGAAATAAACCCACACACCTAGGGTTAATTAATCTTTGACAAAGGAGGCAAGAATATACAATGGGAAAAAGTCTCTTCAGCAAGTGGTGTTGGGAAAGTCGGACAGCTGCAAGTAAATCAATGAAGTTAGAACACACCCTTACACCACACACAAAAATAAACTCAAAATAGCTTAAAGACTTAAACATAAGACATGATATAAAACTCCTAGAAGGGAACATAGGCAAAACATTCTCTGACATAAATCGTACCAACTTTTTTTTAAGTCCATCTCCCAAGGCAATAGAAATAAAAACAAAAATAAACAAATGGGGCCTAATCAAACTTACAAGCTTTTGCACAGTAAAGGAAACCATCAACAAAACAAAAAGACAATCTACAGAATGGGAGAAAATATTTGCAAATGATGCAACCGACAAGGACTTACTTTCCAAAATATACAAACAGCTCATAGAGCTCAACAACAAAAAAGCAAACAACCTAATCCAAAAATGGACAGAAGACCTAAATAGACATTTCTCCAAAGAAGACATACAGGTGGCCGATAGGCACATGAAAAGATGCTCAACATCACTAATTATTAGAGAAATGCAAACCAAAACTACAATGAGGTATCACCTCACACCAGTCAGAATGGCCATCATCAAAAAGCCTACAAACAACAAACGCTGGAGAGGGTGTTGAGAAAAGGGAACCCTCTTGCACTGTTGGTGGGAATGTAAACTGGTACAGTCACTATGGAAAACCGTGTGGAGGTTCCTTAAAAACCTAAAAATAGAATTACCATATGATCCAGCAATCCCACTCCTGGGCATATATCTAGACAAAACTATAATTTGAAAAGATACATGTACCCCTATGTTCATAGCAGCAATATTCACAATAGCCAAGATACGGAAACAACCTAAATGTTCATCAACAGATGAAGGGATAAAGAAGACGTGGTACATATATACAATAGAATACTACTCAGCCATAAAAAAGAATGAAATAATGTCATTTGCAGCAACATGGATGGAACTAGAGATTATCATACTAAGTGAAGTAAGTCAAAAAGAGAAAAACAAATACCATATGATATCATTTATATGTGGAATCTAAAATATGGCCCGAATCTAAAATATGGCCCAAATGAACCTATCTACAAAACAGAAACAGACTCACAGACAGAGAGAGCAGACTTGTGGTTGCCAAGGGGGGTGGGGTGGGGGAAGGATGGAGTGGAAGTTTGTGGTTAGCAGATGTAAACTATTATATATAGAATGGATAAACAACAAGGTCCTACTGTATAGCACAGGGAACTATATTCAATATCTGTGATAAACCATAATGGAAAATCATATAAAGAAGAATGTGTGTGTATATATACATATATATGACAATCACTTTGCTGTACAGCAGAAATTAACACAACATTGTAAATCAACTTTACTTCAATTAAAAAATTAAAAACCATCTGACATTTGCAAAAAAAGAAAAAGAAAAATGACAAGACAAGTCACGAACTGGACAAAATAATTTCAGGGCATATATCTGATAAAGGGCTTATATCCAGACTATATAAAGTACTTCCAAATTAGAAAATAACCTAATTTTTTAAATGGGCATAAAGTTTCAACAGAAAATTCACTAAAGAAGATATGCAAGCAAATAAGCACATTATGAAGTGCTCAATCTCATTAGTCATTAGGGAAATGCAAATTAAAATCATACAACTACTAGTGGATACATCTACACACTCACTGAAATGGCTAAAATCAAAGAGATATAGTACCAAGGGTCAACAAAGACACAGAGGAACTGAAACTCTCCTACAAGTGTTGGGAAAGTAGAATGACATAGCCACTTTGGAAAATAATTTGCCAGTTTCTTAAAAAGTTATACATACACATACCATATGATACAGTTATTCTACTCCTAAGTATTTCAAGAGAATTGAAAACACATATCCATGCAAAGATTTTTACATAAATGTTTATAGAAGCTGTCTTTGTAATAGCCAAGTGCCCATCAATAGATGAAAGGATAAGCAAGCTATGGTATATCCGTGCAATGGAATATTACAAGGATAAAGCTCAAAATAATTATGCTGAGCAAGTGAAGCCATAGTCACCACCCCAAAATAAACAGAACTGTATTATTTCATGTATATAAAATTCTTGGAAATAAAAGCAAATTTCTAGTGTTAGAAAACAATCAGTGGTTGCCTGGGTATGTGGCAGAGGTGAGTAGAAAGGAATGGGATGGAGCAATTATAAACAGGCGTGAGAAACTTTTGAGGCTGATAGATAAGTTTATCTTGATTGTGATGGTTTTCACGAGGGGTATACGTATGTCAAAATAAATTGTGCACTTTAAATACATGCAGTTTCTTGTATGTCAATCCTAACTCACCAAAGCTATTAAAATCATTGATTTGATTAAATATTGAGAACTTAAAAAAAAAATCAATCTGACAGACAGACTAGGGGATAAAAAGAGACTTTGATAATAAAGAGACTTTCATTCCAGAGCAAATCATAGCATGAAAGTTAATTCTTGCAAAGTCTTGCCTACTTGTTTATGTTTGTTGGTTGTTTTGCCTTATCTATTGTTGATACTAATTCCTTGGAGTCTCCAAAAGAGGGTTTTGATATAGAATAAGCAAAAATTCTCTCCTTTAAAATTAAAAATGACTCATTTGTCATCATTATAGAGGGAGGAGAAGAGTTTCTTGGCTGATTATAACCCAAACTTGTTATGAACTGTAGAATTAAAGAAACCTCAGCTAAAGTTGGAGTTGGGACAAGCCTGTAGGGGGAGCTGTCATGGGTGCCATGCATCATCAATTACTCCAAACAGGAAGAAACCTACATATACAACTCCAACAGGAAAGTGTTACCTATATTACTATTCAGCAGGAAGAAGAAAACTCTGCCCTTGGACAGTCCAGCCGATCACAAACTGTAGCAACCCAACGAATGGGAAGCCTTAATACTTTGAACTCCCAACTTCCTCCAAGGGATTCTTTATTACAGCTGCTCCAACTCTCCCCTTTTTCCTCTAAAAGCAAGTTCCCCTTCCTTGTTTCTGGATTTGCCTCTTGTCCACCATAGTTCGCATATTCTGAATCCAATTCCTCTGGCTGCCCCTGAATAAACTAGCTTTTGCTGGTAAAACAGCTATCATATTATTAAAATTGACAGAAGTTATAGCCAAAGTCTAGTCTTAAAAATCGTTACTGAGTACAAGGGAAGAAGACTGCCCAGCTTGATAAATTGATTACCATTGTGTCTTCTGAGGGAGATTAGAATATAAAAGAATAAGAAATAGACCTAATGTGGAAATATAAAACTACTCTGTATAAACCTGGATTCATTTTACAGAAATAAGTAGGAAGACTTTGGAACCCATAGAGCTCAGGTGGAGAGCTTCTGTTCATTATCTGTCCTCTTGCCTCAGCTATAGCTTCCAAATGGATGAAAAGTCTATAGAGAGGCTGCGTTACCATGGAGTACAGTTTCCTGTTGGATTTGGGTCTAAGGAGAACACAAGGGAGGAGTATAGAGAGATGGCTGGCTTATGTCTCAGAATTATGAAAGGCAGGTGAACAAGAGGACAGGACACCAACACTTGTTCTCTTGCTTGGACTTTGCTATTTGACTGTTCTTTATAGTATTCTGGAACTGTAGTATACAATTACTGTTTTTATCTTGTGATATTCTCATCACATTCTTTCTGCTGCTCAGTTCCACACATTCTGGCTCTTCAGAAACTAAATGTTAACGAATTTAAAGTGAGAATACTGAATGAAGCAGCCTGTGAGATGCATAGAATATTAAAAACTTAATAACTGGGACCAGGATTGGTTGCTATTGGCATAAATTTTGTATGTATACCCAAATAATAATGCCACCCTTTGAGGCTGTCTTGGAACAGTCATTTGGAGTTAAGAGAGACACCCCCGCCTAAATCAACAAACAACAAGAACATGGAAATGCGGAACTGTTTGGATAAATGCATTCCTTCCACTTACTGCGCCCCAAACTCAACTTTAAAAAACAGTTAAAAGATTATGGCCATTAAAACCTGCCGTAGTTAGAACATTACCAAGAAGCATTTAAAGAATACTTCATTTCTAATACTATCTTATTGGTAAAGTACCTTCAATTTTGCCAAAGCAATTTCATATCTCTTTCTCACAGGGTTTAATTATAAAAGCTATCTTAACACTTTACACATTTACATACAATTTCCTCCATCACCTAGCCAAGAAATTTTCCACAAACATTGCATTTTTTAACACAATATACATATGGCCATTATTTTTCCCCCTTTTTTTAAAATTCTCAAATGTATTTTACATCCTGGTTCCTTTCTTCTGACTCATACTCATTTGTAGACTTTTACATTGCTATTCTTTCTAAGACCCATTGTTCTTCCTCTCCTCTCACTTGAAAAATATCCATTAACGAGTAGCAAAGAAAAGCATCTTGGAATAGGACAGCCTGGAGGCTTTGGAGCCATGAAGACCTGTACTTGGATGCTGGCTCCAGTGCCTACCTTGGACCAGTGAAAGAACACCTCTGTTTCTATTTCAGCATCTGTAAAGTGGAGATAGAAATGGTATCCACCTCACAGGGTTGTTATGGGGATTAAATGAGATGATGCATGCTCCAAAACAGAGCCGCCCTCACTCCTACCTTTTTGCCAAGTACTCTCACAATCTTTTTATATTAATATGTTAATACCAGCACTGGTTGAACTCCACACCCTGTGCTCAGTAGATTATATATACTATCTTATTTAATCCTTACAACCACTATGTAAGTCCTGGTATCATCTCCAGCTTGCAGAGGAGGTAACTAAGGCTTAAAAAAAAAAATCAAGTCACTTGTTTACTCAAAGTTACACAGTGGGTAAGGGGCAGGACTGAGGCTTGAGCATCCCCTGTCTTGTTTCAGAGCCCGAGCCCTGGTTTACTGACTGCCTTCTTGCTGAATTTCTGTATCTGACTGACCTCCATATCCTTCTTTTGGAGAGATATTTTCCTTCTTGTTCTTTTTTAGATATATTTTCTAACTTTGATTTTATATTGGTCTTATCACCTCAAATATTTTGCCAAGCCAAAATGGATATAAACAAATTTAATACTGAAGTTAAATTTTTTTGGGGGTACAAAACCTGTCCCATGAGTTCCCATCTTTAACTTTGAATTCTGTAGCCACTTTCTGACATTGTAGCAATCTTGCCTGCAAATCCATTGACTCCTTAAATCATCTTTAAGATTGCCTGGCATTTTAAATTCCTTGTATCATCATTCCCATGCCTTTTTCACACTGTCTTTGTCCGTTGGGTATCTTTTTCTCTCCAGAGCCATACTCCCTCCTTACCAATCTTAAAACATAGGCAGTAGAAATTCAGAATTTTCTCTCCCATTCTATCTTTTTCACATAGAAATGGAATAATGGAAAATTATTCTAAATTCATCGGACCTTGTGCAATAGAGCCTGACTGAGTTGTTGATATTTGACTGCTGAGGCTTATAAGCCTCTTCCTCCTGTGCCCCACATCTGGGCAAGTTGACAGACAGCTCAGGTGCCCCCTCCTTCGATGAGAGCAGGTGGTTCAAACCTCACAAGCCCCTACCCACCTGCAGAAAGCTTCACCCTGACCTCAGCCCCTAACTGCAATAAAACCCACACCACTCTCCTCTCCTTGCTCTCAAGCCATTTTGAATAAACTTGGGGCCTCCTCTGCCTTCTCCAGAAAGTCTTGTTATATGAATAATAAACCTTTCCATACCTCTTGGTGTGGTGGAGGCATCATTAATCTTGACGTCTGAACCAAATTTGGGGCAGAGTCTCCACAGCACCTTGTACTGAAGGAAGCCTTGTTCTTCTTCCTCTCATGAATCGCCTTCTGAGGTTGCTACCTTATAATATTTGGTACCCAGAAATTGCTCGACTGCCTCACTGCTGTTCTAATGCTGACTCTTAAATCTCCCTTGAGCTCAGTATACCTCCTGATTTTTTTCCCCTTGTTTTCTTAGTGTAGACCAAAAATTCTCACCAACCCATTCCTTATTTTGTACTTCTTTAATATTATTAATATTATTCCCCCTTTCTTCTGTGTTTATGCTTTTCTACTTTGGGTTGCCTCTTGCTCCAGTTTCTGTAGTGTACTCTTTATTCACTTCCACAAGTATTATCGAATGCCAGACATGATCATACAGAAGCAGACAGAATTATTGGGAAATGAGTATTTCCAGTCATGGTTTCACAATTTTTCAACCAGCAATGACTATTCTACCTTAACAAAGAATGGTTATATATGTAAAGTGAAGGTTACAAATACTGCCTATAATTATTGGAAAGTTATACTTTAAAAGTCATTTATTTTCAATTAGAAAGGTAATATATGTATATGGTACACAAATAGTAGACAAGGAAGGCTCCCTCTTACCTCAGAGTTCCCTCCCCTTCCCCAGAGGCAATCACTGTAACACTTTATTAGGTATACTTCCAGAAGATTGCAAAGCAAACATTTTATATGTACATATATAAATGTGTGTGCATATATGTATGTGTATACATACATGTATATATATGTACGTATACATACAAGCATATTTTTAAATTATACTTTTATATATACTTATAGATACACTTTAAAAAAACCTCACAAATAGAAATATGTGATACTAATGTGGACATGAGAATCAGAGAGCTTGTCTATCTTAAATTCTGTGTCCCCAATGCTCAGACACTATCTGGCATTTAGAAGGTACTCATAAATAGTTTTTGAATAAATGAATAATGCTATTCACAACATCTATCCTGAGAAGTGTCCCATATCACATGTACGTTCTACCTCATTCTTTTTAACAGCAAATTTTATTCCATTTTCTAAATTTGTCATAATGTTTTTAATTGAGGCTGTGTGATGGATATTTAGGTTCTTTCCAACCTTTTCTTTATAGCAGATTAAATTTATGACAAATAATCTATGCAATGCTTCTCACATGTTGCTTTTACACTCTGATGCTTATAAAATTTTTTGTTTGCTTTTTTCAGGAATACGCCATAAAAACTGATCATCCTATTAGAGGTTTGGGGTTTTCTGTTTTGAAGAACAGCTGCTTAAACATGAGAGAAATACCCAATAGAAAATGTGGAACGTGTTGACAAACAGGCAAAGTGGCATCCCTGACTGAAAAAAATTTTAAGTATTTTAGAACAAAGCAGTTGCTTAAAATTTTTTAATTTGTAAAAGCCCCCTGGAATGAACAGATGGTATCTATCTGTGAATTGACTGTAGGAGACAGTGTTTTGTTTGTTTACCAGTTTGCTCTTGGACAATTTACTAGGAATTAGAGATTAATAATTGTAAACAATGAAAGTATTGCTTACATAGCAGAATAGGTATAAACAATTTAAAACAACTCAAATATATCAGATTGAGAGGAACCAAAAAGTCTGGGAGGGAATCCCTGATACCACCTGGGTCCCCAACTCCCTCTCGGTCTGGACAAAACAGACCCCAAAAGAACCGTTGGGTCAATGCAACACTGCAATGCTGTTTGATTTATAATAGATAAACTAAGTAACACAGTCTAAAAAAATGTGAAATATACCTGGAAGATGCGAAATGGAGAATCTCACCAATGTGCCCTCTGAAGAAGGAAACTTAAGAACTGAGAGATTGATTTCCCATAAATGCCTGATTCACAGAACCGAGATGTATCTCCTGACCAATGAACATCCACCAAGAATCTCTCTCCATCCTCAGGGCAATGAACTCACTGCTTGGACTCTGGCTGGATGCCTCCTCTTTGCACTCCCTGTCCATAAATACAGCCCACCCTAATCCTCAATGGACTGGCCTGTAGCTTGCTGGAGCGTGCGTTTCCCAAATTGCAGTTCCTCTGCTATTCCTGACTCAATTTCTAGTAATTCGAGTTTGCCTTAGTTTACCTCTTTATTTAGGTTGACAAAGTTATATCATTAGAAGCCAAATTTAAACTAGCTGAGACAAATTAGGCAATTCACTTACACACAGTTGGGAAGTACAGGGCGAAACAGGCTCAGCTGTATCCAAGGTTTCACATATGCTCAGGGCTCACTCAGGTTCTGCTTCTGAGCTCTTCATCCTCTGTACGTTACCTCTTTTTCTCCTGCACACACAGTTTTTTCGTGCAGCCAGGAAAGATGGCCCTTCGCCGTCCCAGACTCATACAGTCCAACTTAGCAAATGCAGCAGACAAGCACACTTCTTCCCCAACATTGTTGGGGCCAATCTGAATATCTGGGAGAGACAGGGTATGGAAGCCCTCAAAGGATGGGGTTGGAGGGATGCTACATGAAGATAAGTTACACAGTCAAGGTACTAAGAGCTTCGTGGCAAAGACAAGAGTAAACAGAAAGCTGTAATTTCATGATGCTGTGTGCTCAGGAGCCCAGAAGAATGAGCAACCAAATCTTTGTTTTTAAAAATGGACTCAACCTTCCATGGTTAATATCAATGTTGCCTCATCTGAGTAAATGCAGAGTCTTTTGACCTTTATACTTCAATTCTCTTAAGAGCAACATTTTCTCATGAAAAACTGAATAGTAGTTTACTCAGCCCCTTTCCCCACCTTCCTCCCACCCACCACTCCCCGATCTCAAGAAAATAAAAGAAGCTTATTCTGACTTTCAAATGAGCAACGTTTTCTAGTCTATTTCCCCAGAATATGTTGACCTTATTGTTTCAATTGTGTTTCTGTATACATTATCATCAAGATTTCAAATAGTATTTTGGGGTGATGGGGGAGCACCGAAGCACCAGGAAAATTAAATAAATGCCAGTTTCAAAAGTAAACTTCAGGCAGCCTCATTTTGAAATGACTTTTGGAGTACATGTAAACTCTCAGATATTTAAATTGGAGGACACGAAACGTAAATATTTAAATGTTGAGACATTCCTTCATAGGATTCTGAAGAGAAAAAAAAATGATAAGACTTGATAATAAAAATAAAACTGAAACACGCATAAAGGTTGACTCATTTAGGTAAATTCCTCAGAGGCCAACTGGGATTTCCATGGGTGGTGATAACAGAAAATTATTTTTTAGGATGCCCAAAGCTGATTACCTAAGACCAGCAGAGAAACACAGAAAGTGATTGTAGGTTTTTTAAAAGTGACTTTGATTTCTATAGAAAAAGAAAACATTTTTAGCCATTACCAGAGGTACTTAGAACAGTATATTTCACGTCAATGCTGATCTCGACCCAGAAAGATAGAGAACAAGCCGTTTAGAATTCATTTATCCGTGGCTCCCTTAGAAATGGGGGAAGTTAGCTGGAATCTTGGGCGGCATAAACACTACATAATGAAATTAATGAACGCATCCTAGAAAATAATAAAAGCTTTGAGAAGCTATAGACGATTTAGCACTTCCTCTCTGGGAGATCTCTGTCTATTTAGAACTGTTATGTAAAAGAGTAAAAAGTCTGGCTTCGGCAGGGGTCTAAAATCTGCAGGAACCACTAGGAAAAGACCGCAGTAGAGACAAGGCGCTGAAATCAAGGGGCTAAAGAGAGTAGGGAAGGGCTGGTATCCTGCTGCTTTAGGAAAATGGGGAAATTCTGCAAACACTGATGGTTTGCAGCTAGTAAAAATGCAAAGAAGATACAAGATCCTAAGGTTTTTCCTAGGAGTAACAGAGAGCAAGCATATTCTAAAACTGGGCAAATATGGTTGTTGAGAGCTGGCAACAGAAGAAAACCTGCCTGCTCTGAGTCTCCAGGCTGTGTGGTATTTCTGCCTGAGAACAACAGAAAGGTCTCTCAGAATAAGCAAATCGAATTCGGTTTGGCTTTGTTATTATCACTCAAACACAGGGCTGTGGCCCTTTAAATCCTGCTCACGTGTGTAACATTTTGCTTAGTTAGGTGCATTTAATAGATTTTTACTTTATGAAAGAACTATAAACAGAATGGACGATATGTTGGACTCACCCTCCAATTATTTAGGCTCATTGTACCTATTTATAAAATTTACGCAGCCAGAGCTGGCCAGGTTGCAGATAGTCTCCACCAAAATACCCATTCTCAGAGAGGAAAGGAGAAAAAAAAATCTGCAGAGGCTCTACCCAAGACACCCTACTGTCCCTGTTAGGGGACTGCCCTTTGCACTATGCAACAAAATACTTACTATTAGTATCTGAACATCTCACCTACAGAGAAACGTGACGTGACGGTGACAGTGGTCTCACTGCATAGGAATCCTCACATGACAAAGAGATCACAGGGTCCTTTGAAAGCAGCATCTCCTCAGATGCTTTTTTATAAATTAAATAACATGGGAGGCCAATGACAAAGGCAGTGTTCTAAGGCATTGCTGATTAAATATCAATTAAAACCTATGATAAAAAACAAATCTGAAATAATTACTTAAAAATAGGTATATAACCTAAAAGCTTAACCCTAAAAGCTAGTCTTGACCACTAACCTGCTGGCTCTTACCTAACAGACAGGCAGAGCATCTAGAAAGAAACATGCAGCCTTAGCTGTGTCAGGCTTGCATTTCAAACCTATCACAGACTTCACTGAAGTTAAAGAAAAAGGGTGGAAATGGAAACTTCAAAACTCAAGCCTTCAAGAGACATTTATTTTGATTACTTAAAAAATGCAATCCAGTGAGCACCAGGTCTCAAATTTAAAGCTGGTCTTTAAGAAATACTTAAATAAGAAATAGCCTAGAGCCTAGATAAGAGCCTAGCCTAGATTCTAGAGCCTAGACTTTTTCTGGAAAGAGCCAGATGGGAAATAATGGCTTTGTAGGCTGTACAGTCTCGGTCACGAATCCTCAGCACTGAAGGTGTGTGACAGCAGCCATAGACAACATGCAAATGAGTGGTTGTGTTCCAATAAAACTTTATTTATGAACACTGAAATTTGAATTTTAAATCATTTTCAGGTGTCTGATATAAAATTCTTTTTGATTTCTTCAACCATTTAAAACCGTAGCAGCCATTCTTAGCTTGCTGACTCTACAAAGACGGGCTGTGGATCAGATTTGACCAGGTGCCATAGTTTGCCGGCCGCCACACAAACACCACCTGCCCATTCCACTTCACACTCTTTCGTAAACAAAGCCTGATGTAAGAAAACGGGACCCACCCACGAGAGAGAAACCAGGTGGTAACCCCTAGTGTTAATGGAAGGCCATGTTAACTCTAGGGGTGAGAGATGGAGAGAACAAATATTTCTTGAAAACCTAGTACTGTGTTTAAGTCTTATTGATTTACTGCTCACAACAATACTACTACATTGTGTGTACTAATGTACTACTAATACTATAGTATTACATGTACATGCACACTTTTCATCGTAGAGGAAAGTGAGACTCAGAAAATTTAAGTGCCTTGCCTCCACCTGGTTCCCAGGTAGGGTTTGAACATGCATTGGTCTTTTCAGAAAAGCTTCAATATGGTATTGTGACCTGGGAAGAACTGAGTTGATAGTGAAGACGGGAAGAACAGAAGCTGCACTCGGAAGAGATGAAGCTCAAGAAGCAAGAGCTTCGATGCCAGGGTGACGAGATGGAGCCTGAATTAGAGCCCAGAGGAGAGAATGTGAGGACTCGCTGCTCTGCTAGCACAGCAGCTCCAGAGGCCACCCCAAATCAACCCAAACCGACTGGAGGATGTGACCCCCAGGTTGGCCTGCCATGGTAAGAGAGGCAGCCCAGAAGCAGACAATTAACAAATATAATTTAATTAAGGCCAGACCATATAGCAAGTTAACCCCAGTTGAAGAGCTAGGGCTTTAATGTTGCTGCTTTTTACAACAGTAATCTATATTTACTTTATAGAAACTTTAGAAAAATACAGATAATATAAAAACTGCCCATCGAGATAATCACGTTTAACATTTTTGTGTAATTTAAATCCTTCTAGTCTTCTTCCTTTATGTTTTAAAGTGGGACTATGCTGTTCGTACCACTTTGCACCAAATATATCATGAACATGTTTCTGTGTCATTTCTCGAAGTCTAATTTGCAAAATGTCCCCCAAAACAAAGCAAACTGACCATAATCAAATAGGTTTGTGCAATTCTGCAGTGTCAGAGCCTCAGATGTTAACAATGCCTGTTTGATTAGAGCAAAGGCTTGCAAAGATCTCCAGTGGAGAAACCTGGTTCATCTTGCCCAGAGTATCCCTTATTTAACTTATTTAATCATGGGATCCTTCTATAATGTAACATTTGGAAAATTAATGTTCTACAGAATATCCTTTGGTGAAAAGCTGTTCTATATCATTTGTAATGGATGCATCATATTCCATTGTTATTTAAAGGTTTCATTAGAGGGCTTCCCTCGTGGCGCAGTGGGTAAGAATCCGCCCGCCAATGCAGGGGAGACGGGTTCGAGCCCTGGTCTGGGGAGATCCCACATGCTGCGGAGCAACTAAGCCCGTGCACCACAACTGCTGAGCCTGCACTCTAGAGCCCGAGAGTAACAACTACTGAGCCCACACACCTAGAGCCCATGCTCCGCAACAAGAGAAGCCACCGCAATGAGAAGCCCGCGCACCGCAATGAAGAGTAGCCCCCGCTAACCGCAACTAGAGAAAGCCCGAGCGCCGCAATGAAGACCCAATGCAGCCTAAAATAAATAAAATAAATTTCTAAAAAAAACGGTTCATTAGAACTAAATATTGAGATTGTTTTCAAATGTTCACTATTATAAACAATACCATTTACATTTTTGCAACTTAATCTTTGCAGACTTTCATGATAATTCCTTGGACATGCAATTGCTTGGTCAAGGATATGAACATTTTTATAGTTTTTAAGAAATGGATGTTATCATTTATAGAATTTTGTTTTACATGAGAAAGTGAATGCTACATTTCACTTCTAATTTTATTTCACTAATGATTAATACTTAGACATTTAATCAGGCAAATTTTTACTAGATACTTTATATTCTGTGACTATGCTAAAAGCAACATGTATTGATTTTACAGAGCAACTGAAACTCTCATATACGGCTGTTGGGAGCATCTACTGAAATGAATACATGCAAACTCTATGTATTAGTATTCTACTGCTATATAACAAATTACCGCAAACTTAAAAGCAAAGTCATTATTAGCTCACAGTTCTGTAGATCAGAAGTCCGACCCGTGTGGCTGGGTTATCTGCTCAGGGTATCACAAGGCTGAAATCAAAGCGTTGGGAGGATTGCATCCTCATCTAGAGGCTTTGGGGAGAAAGCCATATCCTATTTGTTGGCAAAATCCAGGTCCTTGAGGTTGTAGGATTGAGGTCCTGTTTCCGTGCTGGCTATCAGCTGAGGGCCACCCTCAGCTCCTAGAGACTACTTTTCAGTCCTTACATGTGGACCCCTGTATCGTCAAGCCCCCAACGATGCAGCAAGGACCGCTTGCACTTCGAATCTGACTAACTCTTCTGCTCCCGGCTGGCGAAAACTCTTGCTTTTAAAGCAGTTGGTGTGATTATATTAGGCCCACCTGGATATCTCCCAATAAAGCCCACCTGGAAAATCTATCATTAGGGCATGGATTCTTGGGGGCTATTTTTAGTATTCTGCTGACCGCCTCCTATGACTTCAGCAGTTCCAGTCCTAGATATATACCCAACAGAAATGAGTACATATGTTCACCAAAACACATGCACAAGATTGCTAATAGAAGCACTATTCATATTAACCAAAACCTGGAGAAATTATTCAACAAGAGTTGTGGAATATTCTTATAATTGAATACAGAAATGAGAGTGAACAAACTACAACTACTTACAATGACACGAATGAATCTCATAAACATAATGCAGAGTAAGTAGATAAACGTGTTTTGTGGGAGCAAATGGAGGGGTACCTAACCCAGCCCAGAAAGTCATAGAAAGCTTCCTGGGGGAAGGTACAGCTTTCACTGCAAAGGATTGGAGGAGTAATGGAGGAAGGGGAGGACAGGGCTGAATTTTAAATTTAAAGAATAATATGAACAGAAGTAACACATCTGTAAAAATTATAAGCAGATGGGTATTATGAATGGATGGCAAAATAGTGGGGAAAAAAGGTGTGCCTAGCAAATTTGGCAGGAGTCAGAACATGGAGAACCTTGAAAGCCATATTAAGAAGATTGACCTTAATCCTGTAAGTGATGGGGACATGGGCGGTCCTTGTGAAAGGAAGGACATGGACAGTTTATATTTGGGACACTGACACTGCAAAGTGGAAGATGATGTTAAAAGAGGAAAACATGGAGGAAACTAGACTAGTTAGGAGGCTATTCAAGGAATACAGGTGAGAGATGATGGGAGCCCGAGTTAGCTGGAGTGAAGAGGAAGAGGGACAATATAGGAAGCAAGGATGCCTCATACCCACCTCCCTTGCAGACATCTCTTCTTAAAGTCTTAAGAAATTTTTATAGTTTTAAAATTCTTATGGCCCAACTGTTTCCTAGAAAACATGCACCAATCTGGATTCCCACTAACAATATGCCCATCTCCCCCAGTTCTTGACAAAATGAGTGCTTTATTTTTTAAATCTTCACTAAATGCATAGGCAAATATAACTACCTCATTTTTTTTATATTGTGTTTTTGATTGAAAGCAGGGTGAACATTTTAAAATGTTTGATTGTTTTTATGTCAATAAATAAAGTGTCAATTCATATCATTTGCTGGATTTTTCTAAATAAGTGTTTTTTCATATTGACCTGTAAGAAGTTATATATATTAAAGATACTAACCCTTTCTTTAAAATTTATTTATTTATTTATTTATTTTTGGCTGCGTTGGGTCTTTGTTGCTGCGCATGGGCTTTCTCTAGTTGCAGTGAGCGGGGGCTACTCTTGGTTGCAGTGTGCGGGCTTCTCATTGCACTGGCTCCTCTTGTTGCGGAGCACGGGTTCTAGGCACGCGGGCTTCAGTCGTTGTGGCACGTGGGCTCAGTAGTTGTGGTTTGTGGACTCTAGAGTGCAGCCTCAGTAGTTGTGGCAAACGGACTTAGTTGCTCCTTGGCATGTAGGATCTTCCCGGACCAGGGCTCAAACCCATGTCCCCTGCATTGGCAGGCAGATTCTTAACCACTGTGCCACCAGGGAAATCCCAATACTAACCCTTTTGAAGTGCATTTTTCCATATCTGTACCTTTTAATTTTGTTTAGGCTAACTTTTCATTTATAATAGTTTCACATTAAACAGTTACATCTATTAATCTTTCTGTTATTGGTTTCCACCTTTAGATTTGTATATTTGAGTTCTTCCCCAAATCATAATTTATGAATCTTCACCTATATTTTCTTCAAGTGATTTAATCATTTTATTTAAAGCTTTAATCGATATAGGAGTTAATTTGGTATATAGTATGATGTACCTTGATTTTTTTTCAGATAATCAACTGGCTAAACACAATGGATACTTCCTGTTTTCCCCATTGATTTGGAATGTCACTCTTACAAAATATATTAAAGTATTATGTCTTTAAAACAGGCTGTAATTCCTGGTAGGGCAAATTCTCCCACTTTTCTTTTACAAAATATTCTTGACTATTCTTGTAAGTCAGGGTTAAACTAGCTTCCTACAGTGAATTGAGTTGTTTCCCATCATTTTCTATGCTTTATGTTCTAACAGTTTAAATTCTAAAGAAAATGTTGGTTCCTTAAAGATTTCAAAGATTTTGCCTATAAAATTATCTGGGTGCTGAAATTCTCTGACATTTGTCAACTTCTTTTATAGTTTTTGGTCTATACTGTGCTATTCATCAAAATTGTTCTTTTCCTAGGAAAGCCATTTAATCAAAATGTCCAAAATTATTAGATCATTATATCTATAATCTCTCTTTTCATTCGTAATATCATGCATTATTTAGATTTTCTATTTTTCTTGTTTTGCTTTGTCAAAATTAACTTTTATTGGTCTTTTCAAAGATCCACCTCTTGGGTTTATATGTCAATCTCACTTTAATTTTATTCTCTCCTCATGCTTTTCTCAGATTTTGTTCAATTTCTGGCTTCTTGAATTGATTGCTTGGTTTATTTGTTCATGGATAATAATAAAAACATATCAGGCTCTGAATTTTTCTTCTAAGTAAAGCTTTTGGGTATATCTTGGATATACAGCTTTCTTTATTTTTATTGACTTAAATGCTGATTATAATTTGTATTTTCTCTTTGATCTAAGAATTAGGACAATATTTTAATTTCTGCTATTTAAAAAATTATCCTTTTGTTGTGAATTGTTCACTTTATTGCCTGGTGGTCAGAAAATGTCGTCTCTGTTACTTACAGTCTTATTATATCATATTTTTGTACACATTCCACAAATATTTGAAAAGAATATGCACATTACCAAAATCCTCTCTTTTTTGGGTAAGACTGTAGTTTTCATGAAATTCTCCTGCTGTTTTTATTTGTTTGTTTATTTTTTATTTTTCTTTTTGTGTATTTTGATGGAATGTTACTAGCCACTGTTACATCTTCAACACAGAATGTGCCCGTATAAAGTAATCTCCTCTTTCATCCAGTTTTTTTTTACATTAAATTCTATTCGTTTCTGTTTTCAGTATGACTACTGCTGAATTATTTTTTGTTGGCCTCTGCCTTGTTTATCTTTACCAGATAAAGATAATCCTTGTCATTTCATTTTAGGTGAGCCTCTAGTGAAATATGCGTGCACGCACGTGCACGCGCACGCGCACACACACACACACACACTTTCATATTTTGATCCAAATTGAAAAATCTAACTTTAAATAAGGAGATTTAGGTGACACGTGGATTCTACTTTCCTTCTTATTTTGTTTGGTTTTCTTGTGTCTCCTTTCTTTTTCCTATCTTGTGCTATGTATTGATCAAGGCAGTTTTTGTTTCGTTTTCTACAAATTGTGCAAGAAATGACTATACTTTCTATTTATGATTTTCCACCTCCTGATTACTCTTCCCCCTACCCAACCAGCGGTCTATTTCCACTATTCTAATGTAGCTCTAATAAGTCACCAATAACCTCAAATACCTAAATACTGTGGACACATTTCAGTACTAGTCTTACTCCAGACCCCAGTGACATTCAACATAATTGATTACTCTGCCTCCCCGACTGCCCCTTATCCTAGGACCCTGCAGTTTTCTAAGTTTTGTTACTTCTTGAGCCAACTTTCTATCCCCCCTCCCCTCTGTTCTAGACTCTAACCCTCTCTCTCTATTCTACCACAGGTGATCCCATTTCTGTGGCTTCAGTTACCATCAGACATGATTGTGACTTCCAAATCTCCAGTCCACACAACTTTTCTGAGCTCTAAACTAGTATACACAATCGCTGTTCTCTCAACATGTCCACATGATGTCTGACGGGCACATCAACCTCAACGTGTCCACGGATGAGTCCATGACTTTCCTGCACACCAGCTTTCTCCTTTCCTCCACCTTATCAAACTTCACTAACCTGTTGCTCAGGCCATAATAACCTGAGGGTCATGACGGGACCTTTTCATCATTCACCCCTGACATCCTAACATCTTCAAGTCCAATGATTCTGCCTCGGAGGTGTTTTTGGAACTATTCACTTCTTCCTACTTCCACTGATCCAAATAACCATCATTTCTTGCCCGGACAAATGCTAGTCTCCACTCTTCCACTCTTGCCCCTCTAAAATCCATTTTCCACCCAGCACCCAGAAAGAGCTTCTTGAAATATATATCTGATCATAACCTTCTTCTCTTGCAAACTTCCATAACACTGCCCTGCCCTGCCCTTAGAATCAAAATCAAACACCACATTGTAACCTGCAATACCAGGCCCCGTGATGTGGCCCGTGCCAACCACCCCTACTTCCCATCCCCTCTCATCTTCCTTGTTTATACTCCAGCCACCCCACCTTCCTTGGGTTCCTCCAAAATCCTGAACACTGTCCTGCTGAACTCCTCGCACTGGCTCTCCTCGCTCCCTCTACATCTGTAGGCCTGGCTCCTCCGTGTCACCCAGGTCCCCGCTCAAATGTTTAAGTCCCCTCAGGGAGACTCAATCTAAAGTAGCCTTTCCCCAACACTCAAGTCACCCAACTCTATTTCCATCATAATGCTTATCACCATCCGAAATCACATGGATAATTTGTTTACTTGCTTATGTGTTTCCATCCACTAACACATAAACTCCTTGAATGCAGAGAGCTGGTATGTTTTTGTCACCTTCCTGTCCTCAGTGACAACAATGTGTGGCACTAACAGTTGCTCAATAAAATGAGTCAAATGCAAATAACCTGCTGCAGGCATAGACAGATGGAGGGTTGGATTCAGCAGATCCAGATTTAAATATGGTCTATACCACTTACTAGATGTGTCTTTTAGCAAGTTAGTAATTTCCTCATCTGAAATATGTGGATAACAATGGTATCTTCTGTAAGGAGCTGTACAGAGCTGCTGTAAAGATAAAATGAGAAAAAAGTCCTAAACGCTTGGCACTGTGACCAGCATACAATAAAACCTTAACAAACACTAGCTAGCTAGTATGTATCTATACTAGATTATACTACAATTATAGGTTTTAGAGTCTCTAGACTAAATTACACACACACACACACACACACACACACACACACACTTTGGTGTTCATCTTCACTTGGTTTAATGGGTCTACTGTTTTGCCTTTGAGACTTCAACTTGTGTGTTCTTATCAATATCATATCTCAAGAGAACAATCTGAGTAATATCCTCTGACTAGTTCCTGGCACACACCAGCACAGTTATGAGCTTTATAAACCTCTTTAAGTGATTTACCTGAAAATATAAATATTCCCCTCCAGTATAATACAGCGATTTCACGTGGCCTCCGTTCCATCTACTTCCCCAGAGGTCTGTGAATAGTAAATACACACAGGTCTACACAAATATCTCACATGTTGAAAGGCCTAGGGTAAATCATCTTTGCACTCATCACAAGTTAAAGAAGTAACCCCCAGTATGACAAAAACATGCCCCTTTTACAACACATAATGGCTGGAACAATGCAATCTTTATCATTTATTATTTTTATTTGGACAACATATATACATATGTACAAAATACCTACTGTCAGAATCCTCTTGTATAATTTCATTTGATTTACAAAAACGGGACAGCAAAATAACTTAGGTCACTAATACTGTACAAAAATAAAACTGATTAAACAGTTGTAAAGATAAGTATCTTACAGTGTTACAGATCATTCATCTGTTGTGAAAGAACATCTCAATCTATCCAGAGTGATGAGTACTGTGCTTAATCTACCTGCAAACTGACAACCAGTCAGTTTCTGTAATTATAACTATACCAAATATAATTCTCAAAAGAAGCATGATGTAGGGCTACACCTTAAAGCCACGGCATCGTTCCACAGTGGTGAAGGGCTTTCTTCTTCCCTAACCAAGGAGAGGAGTTATCTTAACTCTAAAACTATTAAATTTTCCAGAATATGACAGCTACTTACAGTATTAGATAAAACAATTTTTCTTTCTTTTGAAACACCTGCAATAGTCTTTCAAAAAATTCAGTTTGGTTAAAAAAGTAAACAAAAATTACTATCCTCCATTTGGATTTTTTTAAGTTAAATCCATGGTCTTTTTAATATAAAAAGTAATTGTTTCATAGTTTTAGTGTTCAACGAACTCTAGTAGTCCTATTTGAACCATATCTTGATAGAGTAAATCTAATTAGAATGCTGGTTCCTGTTTTGTGACATTTTAAAACAGGATTTATCACAAGGAATAAAAAGCCTTGAGTTTATACGTTATGTTACTATAACATATAAGAGAATATCAAATGTGTGTTCTTCAACGACTTGAAAAGGCAAGTAGCAACTCTTTTGGGGAAGTAAATTGTGCATTTTTTTTTAAAACAAGTTGCTGCATTTACATCCATCGAAGTGCTGGACAAAAGCCACATGTAGATTTACTCCTGAAACTACAAAGATTGTCTTTCACTGACTTTGCTTGGTTTTCCTTCATTTCGTTCTGTGAGGGAAAGATGAGTTTGTACAAGTTAGTGGGTTGCTAGGCAACGCCAAACTCCTCACTCACTAAAAGGCAGCATGCAGAGGATCACAAGCAGAACCATTCCATGAGTTCAGTAAGAAACAGGCAGCCTAACCTATTTCGTATGGAAGAACAGATGTCCTTAAAACTTATTTTGGACACAGAAATTAAAATTTGGTTTAAAATAAGCGTTTCAAAAATCTGAAACAGAGGTAGAAAGTGTTCTTTATTTTTCCTGACATGTTTTCCCGTGAGAAAACACTTTCCTTTTTATCCCATGGACTGCTCCCAGTCCCTAATGTTAAAAGCAGTTCTCTTTCCAGAACTACTGATACAACTACGCTGGTTAAACAAACAAAAGAAAAACACCGTGCTAGTGATGGCTACTGTATTGGAAGTTGGAGTCAGCTGTGACCCATGCCTGCTGCAGGAGCCCACACTGGTTCTGAACTGGAAATAAGCATGTGTCAGGTGAAATGATGAATTCACCCCAGGTTTACACAACACGTCTCATAGCACACGTATAAACTAGAGTGCACCATAACTCCCTGTTTTAAATATCAGATAAAATTGTCAGAAAACGTTGTTTCTGATGAAAAAGAAGAATATGTAAACATTTCCCCCATGATCACTGCTGACTCCCCTATTTGAGGTTTCTTCTCAACGATGAAAACTCGGTTCATTTTTCTGACCACGTAAAGGCCAAAATTAAGTTTTCAGGTAAATGGTATACTATGCATATAGTGGTTGAGGCCATTTTAGACCCCTGGATACGAGATCTTATAGTGGTGAGGCTACTGATATAAAAGATACAGTGTTGTGTTTTCATTCCTCTATGTTCCATGTGCCTTCCTTCTCCAAAAGGGATGATTTTGCACAGTCTCCTCTGAAATCATCGTGGTATCTTCCCTTAGCGCTCACTACTTATAGGGGTATGTTATTTTTCTTTTCACATTTCAGCTCCCTTTTCCTTTTATTTAACTCTTGCACCTGTTATTGGGGGTTCTGTAGGAACATGGGAAGGTAACCAACAAACCTTTTCCCCGAAGAATAAACATTTCCAGAGCTAGTTACTGTTATGCACCCATTCAAATAAAACCCAACAGAGTCAAAGCCCTCGCCCTTCGTGGCATTATGGTACAATAAGAAGAGGTTAATTAAAAGGATAGGAAATTTTGGAAAAGTTAATAGAGTTAAAATTGTTTGTTCTTTTTTAAATTAAAAAATATATATACTACCCTCCTTCTCCTTCAGCATCTGTTGTATATATTCTGCCCTCACATCTCTGCCATGATTTCATAGGGAAATGTGTATACTGTAAAATAAGCAGATTATAACGTGGTTCCAAACAGAATGTCTGCTTCTATCCTTAAAGCATGTATTTAACTTATTCATCCTCTGCGTTAGAAAATAAAAGTGCAGCTTATGTTCAAAAAGTACAATTCATACAAAGCAAGGTTTGAAAATTCTGTACTTACAGTAACCTTTCAAAGGTGTGTCTTGATTAGTATAAATTCATACTGCTTACCCATTGGCTATAAGTAACTTTTTTGTTTTCAAGTCTTTAGATGACAGATCATGCTGGAGTAGATGTGCTCTTGCTTGCATAAAGACAGCTGTGCTATGGCGTTTCGTATCTCAAAAGGTAACGTGATTCAAGAGAGTGGTTTTGCTAAAGAAACTGAAGCACACTCGTCATTACATTAAAAGGTAAGAAAACAATTCTGAGAGAGAGCAAGCAGAAAGGGCCCAGAATCACTGCGTGATGCTACAAGTCAACTCACCCAGTCAGACATATGTACACCAGTGTTGAATCTTTAAAATTCTACCCCAGTCTTGGCTTTAACCCCCTCCCCACACCTGCCACCCCTCCACCCCCCCAAAAGAAAATTAAGGAGAGGAAAAAAAAAAAAAAAAAGCATTTGTCTTCCCTCCAACAGTCAGAGACGGTTCAGAGTTGCCTCTGCAAGGGGGACCAAGTGTTGACTTTGATCTTAGGCTACAATGTGCTTTTTAAAAACAACGCAGGGAGAGGAAAATTAGACTAGTGACCAAAGAACAGCGACTTCCTGTGCTGGCAGCGCGCCTCTTCTGGGCCGTGGTTCCCACCTGTCTGTCTGTTCGCTGGGAGTAGTTCGTCCTTCCGGGTCCGTCCCTCCCTGGCTCGGTGGGCAGCACCTCACAAAGGGTTGGCCAGCGCCTTTTTGGATCGCTTGATCATGCTGGGGTGGAACTCCGTGTGCCGCCGGGCGTGCTTGGTCAGGTGGTCGCTCCTCATGAAGCGCTTCTCACACAGCGGACAGCGGAACTGCTTCTCCCCCGTGTGGGTCCGGTAGTGGCGGGTCAGCTCGTCGGAGCGAGAGAACTTTTTAAGGCAGTCTGGCCACGTGCAGGGAAAGGGCCGTTCACCTAAGAGAAGAGAATCAGGGATACAGGTTAAAGAACGTGTAACTGAAATTCTCCAGGCTGGTCCTGGTCAACCACCCCCATGACTCAGAAAATAACTCCTTTGTGTTCTGGGCTGAATTGTGTGCCCCCCAGTCACAGGCTGAAGTCCTAACCCCCAGTACCTCAGAATGTGGCTGTATTTGGAGATAAGGGTCTTTAAAGAGGCGATTAAGGTTACATGAGGTGATGTAATCGGATGACTGGTATCTTTATAAGAAGAGGAGATTAGGTCACAGACTCGCAGGGGAAAGGCTGTGTGAAGATGCTGGGAGAAGATGGCCAGCTACAAGCCAGGGAGACGGGCCTCAGAAGAAACTGACTCTGCCACCAACATCTTAATCTTGGACTCCCAGCCTCCAAAATGGTGAGAAATAAATTTCTGTTGTTTAAGCCACCCAGTCTGTGGTACTTTGTCATGGCAGCCCTAACAAAGTAATACCACGAAGAAATTGCTGAGAATCGTCTTCTCTAGGTAAATGAGCTTGCTATTTGTACCCAATGGATCCCCAAGAGCCTTGGAAACTATATTTTCCAGTTTTTGTCTACGCGGTTGCTGGTTTCACGAGTTCTCTCCGAGGAGTCAAAAACCTTAGTCCTTTGCTAAATTTCCTGGCATCGTACAGATGGAAGAGAACTGGGGCAACTAATCCAACCAACCTCCCACCAGAGGCAGGCATCTCCCCTTAAGCTCCTGAATGTTTGGCCACCCAGCCTCTGCCTGAGCAATTCCGGCGGCAGAGCCCCTTACCTGCCAAGGAATTCTGCTTGTTTCTGAGCATCCCTGTAATAAACACTCTTATTGATGTGAAACCTGCCTTCCTGCGAAGGCCATATTGTAAGTTATATTGTCTTAACACTAAAAATTAGTTTTTTCCCTCTGCCACCTAATAATCCCTTAACTATCTGAAGACTGCTATCACGCCATTCTCTAATCTTTTCTGGTCTAGTTGAAACAATCCCAGTTTCTTCCATATTTCTCATAAAAGAAGAGCTCACATTATTCTAAAATAACATAAGCGCAGGCACAGCACTAAGGGTTGCACATGCATTATCTCACTGACTTCTTACAGGACACCCCACGGAGGCGGCCCATTTTACAGATGAGGCTTAACACTTGTCAGGGTTTCCACATCCCTCCCATTATGGTTGCTCTCCTCAGATTCACGCTATTGCCTCCCTGTCCCACTTAAAACGCAGCTAAGCCCCGCCCTCCAGACATGATCAGGCCAGCACTGGGGGCCTCCTGACCCCTGGATTGGCAGGGGAGAGTCTGTGTCCATGTTTGTTGGGCAGGACACACACAAGCAGACAGGCAGAAAGAGCTGCTTAAGATCAGAGTCTTGCTTGCTTTTCTTGTGAGTGACTGTCACCACCCCCCAGCTCTGAGCACCTGCCTGCCTACTCCTCACACCTTTCCAAGCACAGCCCAAAGCAGCTGCTTCACAGACTCAGGGCACAGACTCTGGTTTCCACAGAACTCTCCAGACACTCCTTAGGTAGGTGTGAGGAGTGAATCTTTTCTCACTCCTGTCCCCACCTTCCTGGAACCCAGAGAGAGGCTCAAAGGGCTGGGAGCTGCCCAGCGTGGTGCATCTGAGTCATCCAAAAATGATTCTTTTCCCCCAGCTTCTCCTAACCTGTGCCAGAGATGTGAAAATAAAGATAATGACAACAAAATACCTCTATCACCTTCGTGACTAAGGTTTTATTTGCTGTTCTCTAAGCAGAGGTATGGCCATCGCGCCATGTACAACCTACCTGTTCTTATGGGAAACCTGATGTGGGCAAAACAAACTTGTATAAACAGATTCACTATACACAGGTCTAAGTATAAATACTTCCTCGCTGAGCTCTAAGCTTAAAAGTCACAGCAGCAAAAGGCAATAGCAAGCCGGTGAATCCTGAGCCCTACCCAAGGTGGATGATGCCCGAGGACGCTCAGAGTCTCCAGCAGGGCCAGAGAGAGAGAGAGAGAGAGAGAGAGAGAGAGAGGAAAAGAAGAGCTTCAGACTGAACCCTCTGAAAAATCCAATGACATGGAGTTGAAAACTACACTTTTGCAACTTCTGTTGGATTAAAAAGCATTTTTACCCAGTTCAGCAGAACTTCTGAGCAAAAGGCGAAACGCAGGCTATCATAACCCAACAAGGTTGAGCTTCCCTGGGCAAGGACAACGTCCCGTCTGACCTCCGTGCTACCTGTGCTGTCAAGCATTTAGTAAATGCCTCAACTCTGTGCGTGTGTGTTCATCTTCCAGGTCGCGCAGGGGACCAAATCCTGCTCAGAAGTTCCCAGATCACAGGAATATTTCCGGGCTATTTCTGAATCAGACTGCAGCCAAGTCCTCACTAACCCAAACGAAGAATCTATGGGAGAAGTGTTCTTTAAACATGTTATGTTAAAAAATATAATGAAGAGTTAGAATTCATAGCGTGATAAGTTGTAAAAAAAAAAAAAAAACCAGACCAAAAACCCCTGTCTGTTGTCCCTTTCCTGGAGCCCTCTCTCCACTGCTTGATGATTTGGTGGGGAGGAAAGCGACGACAAGGAGAAGTTCCGTGTTTTCTCAACACTTGTTAGGACAAACACCCATCAGAGGCGGTTTCCTTGAAGGAGTGGTGATGTGGTTTAGTTATTCACTGGCACATGTTTCTTTCAAGTGAGTCATGAGGGGAGATTAATTTATTTGAACGGATCTGTGTCCATTGTGGGAAAAATGGGTCAGAAGACCACTCTACTGTGTGCTAAGACTGGAAAAGAAATAAGGCACCCCTTGTTTCAACAAGATGGAAGTGATAGCCAGTGGAAAATCGTCATGAAGCCTGAATCAGCTGCATATACTGGAGAGCTATTAAGTATTTACGCTTATGATTTACAAAGATTTCAAGTGTAATCAGGGTCCATTCCCATTGGATTCACTTTTGGTCTAGCTTATGGCTACACTCTCTTCACTGCCCCTCATAGTTGTCATGTGATTGTTCTCATTGCTTCTAATCCAGGTGCTGTCATTGACCTAGCATCCTTTTCCCTGAGTGCTTCAGAGACGACAGGGCCACCCACAGAGCCCAGAGCAAATAAGAGCCAACAGTAGCCTTTGTTAGATTCATATAACGTGTATAATTCAAGCTTACAGTCTCCAAGCGTTTAAAAATAGATCTACTTGGAAGTGAGTTGCTGGTCTAAAAGCTCTAGGATCATTTTGAGTTTTCTCGGATCCTTTGGAAAAGCATTAGGGGCTTTTGGTCAATGATCTAAATCAGGGGTTAGCAAACTATGGACCATAGGTCAATCTCACCTGCTGGAATAAACACCATTCCTATACTTAGTTTTTACCAAATGGTTGAAAAAAATCGAACAGTAATATATTTTGTGGCAGGAGAAAGTTATATGAAATTCAGGTTTTCATGTCCGCATACAGAGATGCATTGGAACACAATCATACTCATTGTTTATGTATTACCTATGGCTGCCTTTTCACTACAACAGCAGTGTTGAGTAGTGATAAGAGATCGTACGGACCACAAAACCTAAAATATTTACTATCTGGTCCTTTATAGAAAGTTGGCTGACCCCTGATCTCAATCTGCAGGCCTGAATTTCTATCTAGTGTACACCAGAATTTGTAAATCCAAATGTCTATAGGAGCCAGACACATAATAAAAGTGGGTGAAATGCCAAGTATATTAGACCATGGATTGTAGAGGAATCTGGGGCCAACTGGGGAGTGCTTTCCACACATAAAGGCATTCAAATTCAACACTTGATGAAACACCGTGCCAGCCAAGCAGTGTGTGTTCAGGGGACCTGGATTCTTCTTGGGGATTTGCAATTTGCAGCCCTTTGAAATCATCCACCTCTTTAACCCAGTGGAGAGTTTGCGTACAACCTACTATAGGATGCATTTCCACATGTTAGTTAATGATAGACACATATTAAGGTATCTAGAAAAAGATACGTGTTTTGAACCTAACAAAGTATGGAATGGGGAAATCATATGTAGAGAGGGAAGAGATTTGCAGGCTGAATGGGACCAGAGATGATGTGCAGAGTGGAAAAGAGAGGGCTTAAGAGGGCTGGGATTTGCCCTTCATCCTGCAGCCGGGGGTAAATCAAGTCAGGCCCTTCCTTTAGCTCAAGGCTAAGGCCCCCAAAAGAATGGTTAACCTTCTTTATACAGAACAAATCATATGGTAAAGCAACTATCAATTAAGGAATATTTAAACTTGTCTTTTCGTATTAATGAGAGAGTTACCATCCTCCTGGGGGGAAAAAATAAATAAAAAAGAACAGACATGTACTTGTGCTTTATTTCTGGCCTTCACAGGAAAACACACCCAGAAGCAGTGACACAATAAAGTCTGCTTTACTGGAGCAGAGCTGGTAACAGCACAAGTTTCTGTGCATTCTCATTATTTATATACCACTTCCCTTCCTCTTCAGCAACAAGCTCAGCGCCTCTCACTGACAGACTCAGCTCTGAGTATAAAACACACTGGATCAAAACGGCTACTGAACACTGCATCAAACGTGTAAAAGGCTTTCTTTGCAGAGACAGGTCAGGTCTCCAGAACTCTCCTGGGTCTCCAGTGGGTTCAAGAGAAGTGGAGGGGGGCCTTCTGGCTATGCACTCGCTAACTTGATGGTTCATTGCTTTTAAGGAGCCTCCACCCTACCCGGTGATTAGTTGATGATGTCAAGTGAAGCTTATTCTTTTCGGTAAAGTCATGAAATGAACAGTGGTGAGTTTTTCATATAGAGGGAGAACGAGGACAAGTACGGGGACTGCTAACTGGATATATCCAGCCCTGTCCAAGCTCCCCAGAGCTCAGATGGACAGCCATTGCAGTCCTGGCCTAGGGTCTAGACCCTCCCCCTCCCCCCTCTGATTCTCTCTCTTCCCCTCCCACAATTCCACGGAAGAGCCCCAAATGGGCTAAACTTAATTGGGTTTAAGAGGGTTAAAAATACCAACTCTGAAGCTTCCACTGCTTTGAGCAGAAGTAACCCAATCTAGTAAGACAAATCTAAGGGAATTGGGCCTCCTTTTCAAAATAGAACTCTAAAAATGTCAATTAATAATCATAGCTTCGCACAGATGTACAAAATCAAGGCTGTTTCTTGAGGAAAAATAGTGTTTTTCTTAATTACAAAAAAGCAACTAGGATTCCAGAGATAAAAGGATAATTTGATATTGGAAAATCATAATGATATTACACGTCATTTAATAGGTTAAATTCACCCCCACCCACACTCATATCTTGCCTTTATAAATGCAGAACAATATCTGATAAAATTCAACATCCATCCCTAATAAAAGCTTTTAGGAAAACAAAATAGTTCCTTAACAGGATAGAAAATATAGATTCAAACCTTTCCCCAGCAGGGTCAATAGTAAAATGAAGGCAGCATTCCCACTGAGGTCAAGCTCAAGGCAGGAATGGACTCCTGCCCCAATCATTATAGCTATTTAATGTTGTTCAGGAAATGCTAGTGACTGCAAGTAAATAACAAATTAAGAAGTAAATTGTGGGAAGGAGGAGGCAAAATAAGAATTACTTGCAACTGATACAACTTCCTATTTGGAAAGTCTAAGATGACAAAAATTAAAAACACAGAGCAGAGATTGGCACAGCACTGTAAATCACCTATACTTCAATAAAAAAATTGGAGAAAAAAATGCATTCATAGGTGTAAATATACAAAAGAACAATGGTTTTCTTATATGGTAACCACAGTCAGTCAGGGTAAGCCTACCAATAAAATTCAGGACCTGCATGAAGAAAATCATAAAACTACGATATGAAAGGAAATGAATAAATGGGACATTTCCCATGTTCTTGGATGGTAAGACCCAGTGTTCTGAATATGGCAATTCTGTACAAATTCATCTATGAAATTAACACACACCATAGACATTCTTTTTTCTTAAACTTGACAAAATTATTTTAAAGTTCATTGGGAAGAATAAATACGCTCAACTTGCCAAGAAAATTCTGGAATAGAACAATAATAAATGAGCGCTTGCAATACCAGTTATTAAAATGTATGATTAAAGCTGCAAAAATTAAGATAGTGTGATACCAGCACAGGAAAAGACAAATCAGTGGAGCAGAGTCAAGTCTGAAGATAAACCCAGGACTATAGGGATGGGCATCTCAAATCAGTGAAGAAAAGAATGTTTAATTCAATAAATGGCATAGATATCTGGTAAAAAAGAAAAAAAAATTAAATCTGGATTCCTACCCTTATACCTTACACTTAAATTCCAAATGGAATTTTTTACATTTACTGTACACGTAAATGTAAAAAATAAAACCATAAAGGTAAAAGAAAATATAGGTGAATATTTTTAGAATCCTGGAATAGGGAGAGACTTCCTAAACATGAAATCAAAGGCAGTATCCTATTTGAAGGATAGTTTTAAAATACTTAAAAATGTTAAACTTCTGCATGGTAAGATACATATACATACACACACACACACACACACACACACACACACACGCACATATAAGTAAAAAAATTTAAGAACTAAAACAGTGAACGAATAAAGGAAATTGCAGCCTATGACAAAAGGTTAAAATCTGTGGTACAGAAAGGACACTAGCAAATCAAAATGAATAGCCCAACTTCATAAAATTGGGCAAGGATGCAAATAAGTAATCTATAAAATAAGAAATACCAACAGCCAATTAATAAATATATGAAAATATAGTCAATCTCATAAGTAATCAAAACATGCCAATCAAGACACCAATGAAATACACATCAGGCTGGTAAAAGTATTAAAAAGTATGTTCATATACCTATCATTGATGGTGGCATGAGGAAATAGGCATGGGTGGAAATTATAATTGTTCCAGGATCACCTGGCAATACATTTGTCCAGGAATTATTTGTGGTAACAATTAGGGAGCAACACAAAAATATACAAGGATACCAGCATTGTTTATAAAAGGTAAAACTCGGTAACAACCTAAATGTCTAACAATAAAGAACTGGTTTAATACTTTAGCGTTCCATACAGTGGAATAATATGTGCCTGTTAAAAAGGTACTAGATTATTCTATACAGAAGATGTTAGCAATACACGGCTAAGTGAAAAGAGCAGTGCATGATCTGCTGTGTATGTGTGTGAACATCTAAGGAGAGGAAAAATCCTGGAAGAATATATGCAAAATACGAACAATATTTATCTACAGGTGAGGGGATAACCTCTACTTCTTTTTGTAATTTTCCCCTATGTTTTCTGATTTTTTTAAGCAAGTACGAATTTCTTTTATAATGAGAAGTCAGAAAAGTCTTACACAAAACAAAGGTAACGATGATGCATATGAGTTCAAATTTTTCCACCAATGGGTTGATCAAGATCCTATTCCATTCGAGCGGTGGGTGGTTTACACTCTATTGAGAAATAGACTCCAGGGTCCAAGACCAAAGAAAGGCAAAGAATCCTTCTGCTTCCTTCTCAAATTGTGAGAAAGTGAGAAACTTTCAGAGTAAACTACATGTGTTTTCTCACTCCTCCCCCACCTCCTCCTCTCCTTTTTCCGTATGCGAAAGGAAAATGGCCCGTGAGAAGAGACAGGAATCTCCCTTCAGATACCAAGTGACACAGGCAGTGATGGCAGGGCTACCCCACCAAGGAGCAGGCTCCTTAGGAAGCAGGGGGAGAAAGAGGCGCAGACACACAAAGCCCAGAGCCCAGTGCAGTGCTCCTGGTGGAGCACCAGCCCGCACAACTGCCGCAACCGGAAGCCACTGACACCCCGTTGTCCATTACCATCGGTCCTCATTCCCCATGGGAGAGCAATGCTAACTTGCAGGTACAAAAATGTGAGCTTTGCTTTACTGTTCTTCATTTCCACACCCAAGTGCAGAAGCACCGATACACTTGCATCGTCTGGGTACAGCCAATTCTACATTTCCCTGCATAAACCATTCCAATTAATATCAAACTCAAAAATCAAGAAATTAAAAGCCTCCTGGTTCGCCAGAAATGTTGCTACTACCTACACAGGTAGATGTCCTAGAAAGATAAAAATTCTTGATAGCTTTAGAAGAATCCTGCCTGAATGCCATCCCATCACATTATGGTTTGCTCCTGGCCTCTCTCTCTGAATCCTTCTTGTGATTTGGTTTCCTTTTATATTTCATTTGTTGATACAACAGAGTCACTATAGAGTTTGGATGTGAGATTTTACTTCCTGGTCCCTGTGGTTATCTGTGGAAGGCAGCCTGTCCCCATACTTGAGGTTCTGAACTGGGAAGTGGGTGTCTGTAACATCTGTCATGCAGTACTTCCTCACTGGAAGCTGGTGCCTAGCTATTTGGAAGCAAGCCTGTCCGAATATTGCTTGCACATTCCCAACCTCAACTGATCTGTGAGATGACACATGTGCCAGGACCTCAGAAATGAAGATGACAGACAACAGAGTCTTGACTCTTTAGGTTCTCAACCCAGCAAGAAATATATCATTATGTCTTGATGTCTCCATTACCTGGCCCCCAGCTCAGCAACTCTGAAATGACAGAGAGGTGATGTGACCTCCCCACGTCCACACAGCTAGGTCCAGGCCCAGATTAGCCAATCCCCACGACTGCATTCTTCCTCCCACCCCAGCCTGTACTGCCTCTGCCCAGTTCTTTGTGGAAAAGAGAAATAGTAAATAAATAACCTACTAGGCACTAAACATTGAACAGGATATGTAAGCTTGAGGGCAAAGCTATGCTGAGAATGTAGATTCTTTGAATCTTTGCATTCTGGGTTATTTTTATGACCACCTAATTCAAACCCATCCTGTTTCAGATGAAGCCGACTCAGAGAGCCAATGACTCGCCCAAGGACATCCTTAGAACCGGTTTTCAAATTCTTGCTTCAGTTCTGAGCACAGAACAAGATTAGAGGTGAGAGCAGAACACAGACCTTAACTAAATGTAGAGACAGCCTTTTTCCTGTGTTTTTCTAATCCTCTTACTCCCAGGCCCTCCTTTCCAGATGCATTGCCTCGGGGAGGGAAGAGACAGTTTAAAACAAGTAAGTTGCTGCTAAGCTTGAGGTTTCAAAATAGAGTTTTAAAAATGTAAAGCAGACCCTGAAATCCTCAAATTCTCTTAATTTGCCAGAGCTTCATAGCAAGACCTGAGCTATAGGGAGAGAAATTGGAGGAGCTGTGTTTAGGGAACAGATGCAGAGGTCTGAGAAGTGCAAGCGTTCTGGACTCTCCTATTAGAAGCAGTCTTGGGCAGTCCCAGAGGCGCGACCACTGCTGCCTGGCCCATGGCATGCCTGGAGCCTGTCTGAGCCTCTCTAGGGAAGTCGCCACACACACCAGGGCACCTGAGGAGTTGGGTAGCCACGCTGAGAAAGAGGTCTCAAGTGTTTGCCTAAGTTTCCACCCCTCCTAATGTCGCATGTGAGGACCAGGACCCAAGCTGGTATATGACACCCTGGGGGAGACCAGCAAGGTCAGAGGATGGCACGCAACATGGACAGCCCTTCCATGATGCCGGAAGAAGAGATGAGGCTCCTGCCTACTAAGCAGATCACTCCCAGGAGAAAGAAAGGCAAAAGGAGAGACAGAGAGAACTCCGATTTTGTGACTATGTACCCAAAAGAGAATAAAACTGAACACAAAAGAGACTGAGAGACCCCAAATTGCCAGGATGAGGTTTGTCCACCAACAGCAGAAATGGTGGGGAGGGCAGGGGGGCTCAAGAGAACTCAGTTCTCTTTGGCTCAGAAAAGACAATGAGCAAACCAGGAAAACACAGGAGACTGTCGTCTGGTTAGTGCATGCCTCCTCTACCTGCCACCCAGGTCACGGCACTCACGGCAGTGACCCAGAGTGACTAGTGACGCTGCTCCAGCATCAGGTTTCCAGCTGTTTCTCTCTGGGCTCAACCTCTGTACACGGCTGGCACCAGAGTAAGGCTGCGACGACCACAGATCCTACTCACACATGCCACATGCGCCATCATCACATCATTTTTCCAGCTTTTACAGAGTGAGCCACTAATTCATACAGTCTGGTGTTTGTCACCAAAGACCACGAAGAACGGCAGGGTTGAGCTGTCCAGCTCTTACCCAACAGCCCCTGCCTGACTCCCTCAGCCCTCCTGGGGCAGGCGTTCCTGGACAGCGCTTTGAAGTTTGGGAGCAAGCAGGGCACTGGGAAAAAATGACTCAGGTCAGAGGTGCAGCCTGTGTCTCTTTCACACTGGGAACCCCCGCTTCGGTGGGTAATGCTCAGCAGACAGGCATCTTGTGGCTGGCCGTGGGTATGAATTGCAACACCCAAGAGGGAAAGCAGCTGTTTGGTTGTCATTCTGCTTATTTTCATTAAAACAGCAATGGTACAAAACTACTGTAGAATTATGACAGCGTAGGGATTTAAGTCATTTTTGTATGTTTTTTTAAGTTATTTTTAAGATCTAATTTTTGCCTCTTACGATTTATTGCGGTGTTTTTGCTGGGCATCATGTACACCGGGTAGATTTCTGAATCCCAGTGGGAACCACCATACAAACAGCCCATCTTTGTAAAGGCAAGGCCTCTGTATTAGCACACAGGGTGACAAATGTTCACGTAAACACAAGTCATTTCTCTGGGCATTAAAACAGTCAGACGGCTGGAATTAAGACCAAGTGAACGGTGCCGCTGATCACATTGTTGCCGCTATACGTGTTCCATGTGAGGCTTTGGGTACTGGCTTCTAGAACATCCACTGAGCAGGGCCTATGGGGCTGAGCCTGACCATAAGAAATACGTGTTGAAATAATCTATCTTCTACAAAGACCATTTAGTATACAGTTATCTTATAGGTTGAACTCCAGAGAGAGTTCAGAGCTCTTTCTCTTCAAAGGGGAGAAAAATGAGAAAAATTATTGTCATACCAACCTGTCTCTCATTTTGTCAAACTCTGCTTTTGGGAATATCCTGTCTGTAGTTCTAAATGGGTGGATCGAATGAACAGCTGTTGGTTTTGCCTGTCTGGCACCTATTGCCTCTTTGGGGTAATAAACAGTACACCTTGAATTTCCTTTTGGAAACCATTCCTTCCTCACTCTGAGTTTACGTAATTCCAGACGGGCGACCCCACACCCCAGGCCCAGAGGTTGGATGTGACCCAGCTGTGCCACAGTGACTGAGTTCAGGGACAGGCACAAAATTCTGTGTTCTGAAGCTTGAAGCCTGGGACTTTTGCTGGAATCATTAGGAAAGGGGAACTGTCTTTCCACAGGGCTTGCTGAATTAGCAGGATGGGAGTCCGAACTGCTGGCAGCTATCTTACCACCCTTCAGAGACAGCCTGCCGGTGAATGAAGCCAAAGCAGAGGAGAGCAAGGCTGGGCCAGGGAGAGAGGAAGGCACTGACCACTTGTATCCAGAGATCCCTAACACCAGAGCTACCCCAAAGGTGGTGGAAATGGCAACCTATAAAGTTCTCATTTTTACTAAGCCAGTCCAAGTTTGGGTTCTGTTCCTTACAACCAAGAGGCTTGATTAAAACAGCTGTGGACCCACAACTGGGATCTTTTTCAATTGGAAGGATGAAGGTTCTGGATAGCTACTGGAAAATACAGGATAGGTTTGGCCAGGTTCATGATTTCTGAAGGTATTCCTCACCAAGCTTCATAAAAACAAACCAGAAGCCAGAGCTAGAACCCAAGAGTAGAGACAATGGTGGCTTTGGGGCCAAATCCAAGAGAGCCATGCAAAACACAGGGTCTCTTACCACTGGCAAAAACCCAAGGAGTCCTCGTCAACAACCATTCATGGTGCAACTCCAAGCACCTAGAAACATACTAGGAAAACTTCAGAGTAACCTTGGACTAAGTTAACTAACTCCAATTCCTCCTATAAAATGAGAATAAGAGTACCTTCCTATCGCATAGGACTTCTGGGAGTTTAAATGTAACAATGTGTGTAAACCATTTGGCTTGGAACTTGGAGTGTAATACATGCTGGATGCTTCATTATTATCACTATTAATAGCAATATTACTAGTATTAATAATTTATAACTATTATTACTACCAACACTATTATTATCCACAACATTCACAGTACCTGCTGTCAACATCTAGCACAGCTCTTTGCACGTAACAGTTACTCAATAAGAAGTATTATTTAAATGAATGAGCTGCTGCTGGATTAATGTGGAACTGTAAACAAAAATTCTAAGCACCTCAAGGGCTTCTGGCCAACACATGTAGATTATTTTTAATTGTAATACTTAGTATATGGAGACACTGTGCTAAATGCATTAAATACCTCATCTGAACTAAGTTTCATAAAAACTCTATGAATATATAATTACTGAACTCCATTTTACAGATGGGAAAACTGAGGCTCAGAGAGTTCTCATAATTAGAAAGTGGCAGAGGCAGGATTCAAACACAGGTCTGAGGGACCCCTAAGCCCGTGTTCTACTGGCTCTACCTACTGCCTCCCTGCTGAAGGTAGAGACCTCTCTGGAGACCCCTCATATTCAAGTTCCTTAGGGTGGGCTGGTTTCCTTCTCACAGGCCTTACTCTGCTTTTCTGACTGCTTCCGTCTCATCAAAGCTGGCTCCCTGGAAGGGAGAGATGGTGAAACCTCCATCTCTTTGATGAAAGAGGATCTGTAAGATTCCTTCCAGTTCTTAAATGTCCATAATTCTCAGGTAGAATTTTTGTGCTTTTGTCTATTGCCTGCCTCACTGCCCCACTTCGGTTCAAGTCAGGTCCTCTGGGAGGCACTTCTAAAACAACGGAGACTTGCCATGGAAAAACGTTCACACTTTGTTTAATACAAAATACTGCTGCCTGCTTTTCAAATCCTTGTCATTAATTTTGTATGACTTAAGCTCCCATCTCTTTATTTTAATCTATTTAAATAAAGTCCTCACTTTAAAAAAAAAAGGGGCTCAATCAGGGCTGAATTCCATTCTGCTGTTCAAATTTGTGATCATTTTCAATTTTGGTTAAAAAAAAAATTCAAATGGCCAGTGGTCCTGGGCTTAGATGGTGAGCTTACCGGTTCTTGCAGCTCTAGAACCTTTAGATTTCAGATCCAGATGTTCAATTCTCATCTCAGGACGCGAAAGGCTGACAAACTGAGATTACAAGGGAAGCCTGCGGGTGCACCATTGTAAACATGGGCTTTAAGCACAAACGGAAAGGATGCCTTGGAAAATCCCACGCATGAAAAATGAATGCCTCTCACTCCCTTAGTGGGAAAGGCATTCTCTATGAATAATAACGTTAGTCCTATTATTTGTTGAGGGGACTGTTTGAGGCTGGGATAAGACAAATGTCTACTCCTGGCCTTAATGCACCAAAAAGGTATTAAAGTTTCGGGAGGGCTCCAGGAAGGGAGGAGTAGGAAATCTCACAAGCAATGGCCTTGGACTGTTTCAGGGTGCTGCTCCCATAATAAAAGGGCAGAGGTCCCCCGACTGACTCCACCTCTGCCCCTTCACTCCGTTAATTTGGTTAATGCAAAGCAGCTCTTTAAACCAAGGTTAAAACAAAACAAAAAAATGTTAACCAGATTGAAATCCTCAGGAGACCATGGGGGAAAGGAATCCAAATCTAAGAACTGCAAAGAATTCACAGTGAAGGAAGATCTCCATTTGGCTAAGCTCTGGCCTGGAGCACTTCAACTTCCAAGGACCCCATGTCCTCATTGTGCTGCTGAGGAAACTGAGGCTCTGGTAGCTTCCACGCTCTGCCCAACGTTACGTGCCTGCCAAGGCAGAGAGCCAGCCTTTGAACCCTGGTGGTGTGCTTCCAAACCCTCCAGAGCACCCCCAATGCCTCAATGGAACAATCCTCATCTATCTGAGAGGGTTAAAAAAAAAAAAAGCATTCACTTTTTTACAGACAAAATGATGGATGTGATGACCTCTCAAGGTCACTTCCAACCTCCAAATTCTGTTCTTTTGATACTAACAACTGCTGCCACCAAGTGCTCTGAGTTGGGCTTAGGCCTGTGACTAACTTCCCAACAAAAAGTGGGGCAGAGCAAGAGACAGGACTGCTCAAAGACCACGGCAGAGGATCCTATTTCTTTCCCTTTTTAACTGTCTGTGGGCTTTTCTCCTTCCTTTACCCCTCCTTTTTGCATGTGTTGCATAGAAACAGAAAGTGCCTTTGTACCAATTACTAGGCACTAATTTACGTTCTTCAGTGGGCACCCGGCTTGCTGGAGAAACATTAGGAAAAGGTGGGAGGGTCGGACGTGGGGGAGGATTCTAGCAGCAGAGGCCTGGAATGCTGCAAGCTCTTTCTCCAAGCCTGAGAACAGACAAGAGGAGGAAAGAAAATTAAAAAAGAAACTGGAAAAAATTTTTGGAAGTCAAGACTAACAAAATTGACAAAGCTGGCTTTTTTTTTTTTTAAATCAAGTATGCTCACGATCATAAGGCATTCAGAAATCAAAATGATGGTCAAGAAATCCGACTCTAACCAGGGCACGACGTCAGGTTGTTTTAGGGGCTCCTGAACGAGTGAATACTGGGAAATCACCCACCCACTTTTCTTCTCAATGAGCTTATTAAGGAAGACCATTGTAAGCCGCTTTCCAATATGTCATACGATGTTTCTCCCTGGGAAGTTCAATCGGGGAATTTCCCACAGACGTTGCAGAATGACTAGTTCTTACGATAAGTGTCAACAATTGAGCCAGGGATGTATATCTGACCCTTATGTTCAGAGTCTCAAGAACTGATTTCCCTCAGGTTACATCTTTGCGTCTGAAGGTAATGGGGTGTTACCATCAAAACAGCACGCTATGGACTCCAGTACCTCCCCCTCCCTGACCCAGGCCCCACTTGCATTCCTCCCCTCTCTCTTCTCACCACTCACAGATTTGAGAGGAAAATCACGGGAAACAATGGTTTTACCCTGTAATTCTACTCCACTTGTATGTTCTGTTGTGAGACAGTAATCCTGCCAGCAGCAGCAGCTCTTCTAAGGCAGCCCTGCTTTGTCTTGCTAGGGCAGCTAGATGCAGGATGATGAAGGACGAGGGGAAAGTGAGGAGGGAGCAACTGGTCCTTCCTACCTCCAGGACCAGGAATAACAAGCTGTTAGGCCCCCTCACAGGCCTCAGTCCCCAGGGTGAGATTCCAGCAGTGAGCTGGGGCTCAAGCAGCTGTGGGCCATCTTTCCTTGGAAGCAAGGGAGTCTCTAGCCTCTTGTCTGAAACCCAGAAACAAACCCTACAGGACATCCTTGCAATTCTTGGGCTACTATCATCCTCCACAGCTAGAGCCCGTTTGCAGTCCTTTGCTCTCATTTTTTCCCCAACAGGATACATGAGCCTGGGTCTAGACAGCCTCACTGGGGATGGGGATGGGGGTGAAATCGCCGCCACAGGGCAAAGACTGGATCTTTGGCAGGTTATAAAAGTCTTAGTTATTACAATGGTTTGTGACCTTATAAAGGGGCACAGTACATAAGCAGCTCTACAGTATATCTGTGGTACTAAAATGTCACGGGGAGGACAATTATAGGGGAAAAAATGGCTACTCTCCTTAGGGGAGAGAAAGTGGAAGAAAAGGTGGCGAAACGATGATCTATGCAGGCCCCACTCAGACTTAAGTGTAAGTATATCTTGGATGAAGCATGTCAGGCTATGAAATACCACTCTACATCACTTTGGGGAGCATTATGGAAAGAAGAATGGGGCAGAGAGAAGGTTTCCTTAAGGATCAAGGCACAGGGCCTCCCTTCTACTCATGAAAAGAAGAGCAAGTGGGAAAGGCTGGGCAGGGGCTAATTAATGGGCTGCCCAGAGGCCATGTCAACACCCTGCCCTGTCCCTCAACCCCTGCCTCCTGGGTAATGGAAGTGGGTCCTCCTCATACCTCTGATGGTACTAGACTCTCCTGAACCAAAAAGTTGACTCCAAAGCTTTTTGTAGCAATTAAGGAAGAAGGGTTCATGAGGCACAGAGCAGGCCTGGCTCCTGTATAAGCAGACTTTTAAAACTTTAGTCTCAGGGAAGGAAATCCGCCTGAGTGAGAGCTAGCCAGTGATGGATGTTCCTAGAGAGGCCAGAAAAATCTATTTCCTGTTTGGAGGATAACTTCCCTGGTGGGAGCTACCCAGGTCCCCTCCACCAGATATTCTAGGTAGCCCAGAGAAATGTTCAAACAGGATAAAGAGAAACAGAAGCAGCCACTGTTGGCTGCTTTTGCAGCTCTTGTCTCTCCTTGTTTTTCATGAACTTCCTTCTGCCCTATTAAAAAAATACATTGTTTTAAAATTTTTCGCACAAAACTGGGGTGTGATGATTGGGATTTAGGGCTTTCTGGTTTTCAGAATCCTGTAAGCAGTGCCCTTAAGCTCAACCCATTGTCACCATTTGGGGACAGCTGATTTAAGTCCCTCCAAAGCGATAGTAAAATTGCACCTGGCATGGAAATAAGGCCTCAGGTTTCTATCACTGCGATGGCAACCTAGCATGACTCTACATCAGCTGGTTCTGATGACTTCTGAGCTGGAATTTGGATGCAGTTGTTTACCTCTCCAAAAGATACCCCCGTGTGTGTATGTGTGTGTGGGTGTGCCTGTGTGCATGTGCAGGGTGACCACGAAGTTAGGAAACTTGGGTTAATCCTTTTTTCTTTTTTCTTTTCACGGTCCTAGAGAGGCTGAGGGGACGTGGGAGAGGGTCTGGGGAGTCAGTGGGTTTGGGTGTGGGTTTGTGGAGGCCAATTTGGGGTGTGTGCTCAGATGTGGGGGGCGGTGTGTGGATGTGGGGTGTGCCAAGATAAACTTAAAGTTGGTTGCATTTTCAAATAATAAGCTCAACGTGTTTTCAGGCAAAGTATTCCAATGGGCCTAATACTTAATCAGAAACAATAAATACACTCTAAAGTGTCCAAAAGGTCTGGAGACAGAAAAGCTCATATTCCTTGTACTTTTTTTCAGATTAACCATGGATCCACTGCTTAAATTTTATAGGTACATCACCTGAGAAGATATCTGATCTAGAGGGTGAAGAAAAACAAACTGAACATAGTATTAGAAAATGTGAAGTACTGTACTACTTAAAAATAAGTTTCTCCTATGTTTCCTGATTTTAAGCTCGGCCCATTACACACAAATTATTATATTTGCACAAGAATCCAAGTTCAGAGATAGTACCCTATCTTGTGGATTAAGAAACTGAGGCTCAAATAGAGAAGAGACTGCAAACTTAAATGCCAACAGAGACCATGTAAATGATTAAAATAAGGGACACTGCCTCATATAAAGAACGGTCAGTTCAAGCCAATTGTTGCTGGGCAGGAATTCAGACCCAGTATTGCCAGTTCATTCGATTTTTCCAGAGAAGCCAGAAATCTGGGTTTGTGTGGAAATCCTGATTTTTCCATGTTAGTAACAAAATCTTTACAAACCTTGTGCTGGTCAAGCCAAACAAATTAGCAAAGCAAATTCAGCAGCAGACCTCTAGTTTACAAGCTCTGACTTCAAGGAACTAGGTTAACATCTCACAACTGGGAAACAGTAGGACAAATGAGAACCCACCTCAGTCCACCTCAAAGGGGTCTTTTCTCCTAGGATATTCTAGAAATAACTGCACTGAACTAAACACAATTTTGTTTAAGTGGCTCAACTTCTAAAGCCACTGGTTCTGGGACTTCCCAGGTGGCCCAGCGGTTAAGACTCTGCGCTTCGATCCCTGGTCAGGGAAGTAAGATCCCGCATGCCACGCAGCGTGGCCAAAACAAATAAATAAATAAATAAAGCCACTGGTTCTATAAAAGTGGCAGCTATATGAGGCTCTAGGAGGAGAGGAGCAAGCAGCAGGAGGGATTCTGGTTGGGCCACATTGAGCAGGGGGGGTGTGGCTGGAATTTTAGTTCTTAAAGTCTTCACAAAATACAGACATTCCAATTGCTATCTCTTGGCCATCTTCTGGGTTTAATACCAGCAAAAAATTTAAAAAATTAAAAAAAATTTTTGAAATCAAGATGCTACCCCACCCTAAAGACAATCTAACTGGAAGCTGAATCGGAAACTTCCAAATGCATGAGGCCTCCTACGAGTCTCTTATTTAGAGTATCCTTTGCACACACCTTCTCTAGCAGGAGTACACTTTTGACAGTCTTTACAGAGGCTGAGGGTTTCGTCCAACCATGTCCTAGCATTACAGAGCCCCCAAACATAAATAAGACACCTGCAATTACCACATCACTAGTTTCAAAAGACTGACTGTAGCATATAAAATGGGATTAACACTTCACTTCGTTTTCCACTCTGGACTGTGGAAAAGGTCCTCCTGAAACAACCGAGCTGACTTGCCTCACGGAGAATTAAAGAGCAGCACGCACCCACGCACACCTAAGCAGCCATTGCTATAGATGCCTGAGGAAATCACTCAGCAGAATGGTCCAGAACGCTTTTCTGAGTTGGACAGACTCAGGGAGCTCACAGAGAAGCTCTGCAGGCCTCCCCAACTGCACAACTGGGCAGCTCCCTGAAGGAGAAAGTGCCTTTGCTCAAGGTGGCAGTGGGTGTCCCTGTGAGCTGAACTCCGGGAACATGGCTGACACAGCCAGGCCCGCCCAGCAGCTGTTGGTGAGTAACACCCTCTGGTTATTATACCCCTACTTCACCCTGGGAGCCACGCTAAAGGTCACATCCCCCAAACCAGGCACAGCAACCTAACAGACACAAACTTTAAAATGTGCTGTTTTATGGCAACCTAGATGACAGCCGCAAACAGAACCTGATTCTGCATTAACCACGAGGAGGAAATTCAGCTTTACTCCTGTGCCAGCAGCCACCTCCACAAGAAGCACTTTCCAAAGGAAATAAAATATGAGATGCAGTTACGTGGCCTTTTTAAAAAAAAGCAAAACCAAACCAAACCAGCCAATGATCATTTTGAAACCACAGGCCCAGGGCCTCATGTTAAAAGTACCAACAATTACACCAAAAAACGACAATACTTTCCAAGTAATTCCAACAAGCTCCTCTTAAACATGGTGTTATAGGACAGAGGGAAAGGAGTTCATGAGAGGACCAAGCACTGTGCTTCCTTATCAGAACAGCAGCTGTAAAGGAACCTTACTAAAGATGGGGAGACAGCATGGTCAAATGTGAATGCTTTCCAACTTTTTCTGAATATGTTAAACAGAACCAACAGAATTGGCTGACCAAGGTTCCTATAAGTCTCCAAAGCCCATTTTATACTGCAGATGTCTTACCAGCCACATGCATCTGATCAGCCCTGCCTTTGGCTCTCCCTGGGAGAGACCCTTCCACGGGGCCTCCAGAACATCCCAACGTTTGTTATCAGCCTTGACCTCCGTCAAGAACCACACCTCCTCACTAACTGCTCTATTCAGGGTGGAGGGTGCGACCTAAATCACGTGGGAAAAAATCCACTCTGAAATCTCATTAAAAAGGCTAACTAGTTGTGAAGTTAACCAACCATCACTTGATCAAACTTCTCTGCTGCCTGAAGCAGTGTTATTTTAAACCTCTCTGGGGATTCTTGGCCAAATTTAAAACCACCTTGGCAAGCCCTGAAAAGTAGCAAGCATACAGCTAACCGAGCCCTTAGTCATCCCTAAAAGGTTCCATATAATGTGCGCCGCTTCTCTCCAGGTTTCGGCCACTTCGCGGCAATCCCAAAACAGTAAAATAAAAGATACGCCATTTGACTGTGCCCCCCAACCCCCCGCCAGCGTCTGTCCAAGTGGGGTGGCCCCAGAGTCGCCGGGTGCGGGAGTCCTGGGAGGGGGCGGGGCGGGACAGGGGAGGGGCGGCACCACTCCCCATGAAGCCACGCACATCGGCTGGCACTCGGCACTCACTCTGCCCGCCAGGTTAAGGCTCTCCGTGGCTTCTAGAGGCTGGGGACGATTAAGGAGTGAGCTTTCCGTCTCTACCCGGTTCAATCATTTTAAAGAGTTAAACAGCATCTCATCCTAAGTATTTGCACCCTTTCGGCCGAGCGTGGTGTCCTTTAACGCCCAGGAAGGCTGCCCGGCCAAAGGTTAACTAACCCGAGAGTTGGGTGGGAGAGGGAGACGCCGCTAACCTGTATGCACTCTGTAATGGGCTTTGAGATGGGAGGATTTTCCATAGACTTTCCCACAGCCACTGTAGGGGCACTTGTGCCTCTTTTCGGAGGCGTGTTTCCCCTTCGCAGCCACTCCAGGGTGGAGGAGGGAGAGCGGGCTGGGCGCGCTGCCAGGATCCTGTCTCTCCTCCGGGCTGTGGGAAGGACTCGACCCAGATTCGGTGGTCACGTCGCTGTCGGATCCCATATCCTCATCTGGACTCTCCAGGCTGTCGCTGCACACCGAGGGGGTCTGGATGGGTCGGTACTTGTTCAGGTCCAACAAGCTCTTGGCGATGGTGACCAGCGTGCAGTAATCCTTCCAGGTGTCCCCCGGGTCACCATGCTCCTTGGTCACCTCGCGCTCAGGTAGTCGCAGCCGCTCGGCGTCCGGAGCGCCCCCATGCTCCGGCACCGCAGCGCGGTTCGAAATGGAAACCAGACACTGGGCAGCCACGAAGTCCATGTAGGCGGTCGCGGACATGGTGCGGGCGACAGCAGCCCCGGAGGCGCGGCCAAACTTGGCGGTGGCTGCGGAGGTTCGGCTCGCCGTGCCCTGGCCTCGGACGATGAGCGCGGCGCAGCGCGGCGCAGCGGCCAAGGGGGCGGGGGCGCGGGGCGCTTCCGACTCGCAGGAGCGCCGAGGCGACCTCAGCCCCTCATCTTTACGTAACCGGCAGCGCCTCCGCACGCAGCATCCACGGCCCCGGGCTCCGCCGCGCTGCCGCCTCTCGCCGCCTCCGGTGCCCAGAGCCGGGCGCAATCCCCCCGACGGGCGCACAGTCTGCTCCGAGCCGGCTCCCCTGGAAAGATGCCACACGTGGCGGTCGCAAGTTTATTCGACCGAAAACGCCCCCGAGGCGCTGGGAGAGGAAACTGCAAGAGAGGTACACGCCCTCGGCCGCCTTTTCAGTCGAGCCAAAGCCCCAGGACATTCACCCAACCACCCGGACGTGGGTGGCAAGGGCCGGACCAAGCGCCAGGTCTAAGAGACACTTTTCCCCCAGTCCACTGACGGCTTCTGAGCCCCTGCTCTTGCCGGTCCGCACCGTTCCGGCATTCTCTCGCTCAGTAACAATTTCGCAGAATCCCATCACGTCACAATCCAAACCCCCTCCAATTGGCCAGTGGGGAGGGTGATTCAACTCTGTTTACTTTCTTCCCCTGCCAGTCAGAACAGCCTCTCGGTGGAGAGGTGCGTCTAGAACTGAGGCGTGCGGCCAATCCGACAGTTCTGTTTCGATGCCTCGTGCTACCTCTACAGCCTCGAACGCCGACATTTAAAAGGGTAACAGCCGGGAGGCTGGAAAGGAGCAGCCGCGCATCTTTGGGAGTGTCTCTCAATCCCTTAGCCGGTCTAGGCCTCTTGGCTCACGTTCCAGCTTGCGGAGTGTGGGATACACCTTCCCTACTCGGTTGCGTTCCTTCTTATGACAAAAGAGAACTTCAGTTTCATTTTCCAGCTCGCAAACAGTTAAGTGACTTCCTGCAAACGCTACAGTCCCAGCAACCAGCCTTCCAATCAAAAGTAAGTTGGTTGATGTCACTGACATTGGCTCAGCCAATCAGAAGGGCATTCCGAAGGCCAGCGCTGCACACTTGTAAACGCGAAGAGCTGTAGTGAAACTGAACACATCCTTGTACTTTGTGTTGCTGATGGTAAAATCGAGATATGTATGGGAGGGCAGTGGTGATAAATAAATGCAAAGTGAGTCAATAATTTTAAAAAAACAACTAAATATGTCAGGCCAAGTTGCTCAAGAATAAACACAAATGAGAAAGCATCAATTCGTTTTTCCATTTCAGGATGCAGCATACTTTGGGGCAGATTTTTAGTAATTCTTCCACCCAATACATTAACTATGACTAATTCAACTTAAAAATGCAGAGCTGACAAAAGTTCTGTTTTAAAGCGTAGTCCTTCTGTCTGGCTAGTCTTACTTTGAAACGCTTCATTTTTTCTTTTGTGATACCTCAATTCCTCTCCTTCCCTCGTGCAATTTATTCTAAGGAAGCTGTTTTCGTTTTGTTTTGAAGCTATTGTAACCTCTCTAAAATAAATGGAGACAAAAATCCCTGCATAACTTTTAAAACTTTAAAAAAAACAACAACATTCTTAGCTCATTTTCTTTCCACAGACTCCTGTGGGATGTTAGGGTGTGTATCCCTTCCCTCACTTAACAGATATGAAGACTGAGATGCAAGGAAGTGACTTGTGACAGAACTCCATTGAAAACATAAATCTGATTCCTAGCTCTTCGGGCTTCACAACTGAACTCTTTGGTTTTGTGAAATATTAACTCTGCTTAACAGATTCTTAAGAACTGGAACCAGCCAGAGGTCCTTAGCCATTGAATATTGTGGCATTACTTGATCAACAATTAGTATGACTCTTAGAGTCTGATTAACTATGTTTGCCTCTCCCTCTGTAGGAATGATGGGGTTGTTTTTCACCTTGATAGCTGATAAAAGAATCTAGGGCCAATGTCTCTTCCAGGAGGTGTACTATCCGCAGAATTGATTAAAAATACATTTATTTTCCTAAGTGGGTGTGAGGGACACCTGTTTCTATGTGATGTAGATCCAGTGAGGTCTAACCATACCCCCCACTGGCTATTAGCCTTTGTTAAGGTTTGGGAAAGTTACATCAGGTTCCTGGTCTCTAAAGGAAGGGTCTCAAATTTACTCTTCTAGTTTGAAGTCTACGGTAGTTTATTTCGACTTTGCTTTTAAAGTGGTACAGAAAGATACTGCAGTAGGTGACTACACAGGAAAGGGAAGTTTAGAAAAGGGGTGCTGGTCAACTAAGAATATCATCATCACCATCCTACTAAGGTAGGTGGTAGGTACATGTAAAGTGAAGCCATCTTAGAGTTCTTGTATTCCAATCCCCTTAATTTTAGAAAAGAATTCACTGAAGCCCAAGGGAGTCTGCCTACTTCATGATTTTTCTGGGACAAACTCTGTCCCCAAGGATACAAGATCAGTTAGAAATTTCACATTTGCTTGCCTCTTTAAGGTCCACCACAAATACCAGCAGGATCTCTCCAGGACTCCCATGATCACGGCCTATACAGTCTCTCAGATTTGCATTGTAACTGGCATTGCAGTGGGCACCTGCAGATAGCAGAAAGCCCTATAGTTAACATCGGGGTTATTCCAGAAAAGAAGGAAAGTTTGTATCTTTCCTTGAAGATTGTAATCCAGGAACCTGAATAAGTCAATCATCATAGGTTTTTGTGTTTTTTGGTTTTTTTCTATATAGACTTACTTCTTGCCCTCTTCTCTTTAACTCCCTCTAATTTAATTTTGTTTGGACTGGACATAAACCCTGAACTCTTCCAACTCATTCATTTCAGAGCTACACAAGAAAGTAATAAAATACAACTCAGATTTCATTTACATGAATTTCTCTCACACACTTACAAACATAACTACTACTTGATTTAGAGTATCTTTTTAAACCCAACAATTCTAGAAGTGTAGACTGCTTTCTCCTTTTTCTCCTCTTCCACGTATCCACTCTCCAGATATTTATGTTTCTGTCAATGAGTTAGGCATGGGGGAATACAGAAATGAAAAGACAGTCTGTCCTCAATGAGGCTTATATGTTAAAAACAACTATAGATATAAATAGATATAAATATCTCACAAGTAATAATTCCTACATCAGGATTTTTTCTTGTGTTTTCAACAATAGGATTTCCTTTCTGTGCTAGAGTGCATATTATAGTGAAAACCAATTAATGCTGTTTTGCCAGCATGTGGTTGTCCCAATTACAATTCTGGCAAAATAAATTATCCCAGATCAATGTGAATCATTCCAAATTGCAATGAATAATTTATAGTAAAGTATATATTATGCCACATAAATATAAGAAGTCTGTTTTCCCCCAAGTTAATCTTTGTAAATACACATTTCAAATCCACACAAACCAACTGGGAGGAGCACGAGCATTCAAAGACTAGAACTGTGCTTACAGTTTGTAAGTATGCATTTTCCTCCCTAATTTCTGCCTAAACCTTGGCTTTATTTTCCCAGTTCTCAAGAACAATGGCCTGTAGCAAGAACGTCTAAGTCTGATTTTCTGTGCATCCTAAAGTTTTTATTTTCATTATCACCCCTCCTAAGAGGCAGTGCCTACAGTGAGCTGATTTTCAGTTCAGGCCAGCATGGGGCAGGGAACTGGCCTCCTGGGCCTGAGGGTGGCTGTGTGACCTCAGGCAACCTCTTAAAGCTATTTCCTTATCTGTGAATTAATGGGATTAGATTAATACATCTCTGTAGTCCCTTCCAAACTCCAAATACTCCAGGGGTCCTCCCACCAACCAAAAAATTCTAGGCAAGACTTGGGTTTTTTAAACACCACCTCATCTGCTGTGCATTTACAAATGCAGCTCTTTAGGACAGTGAAAGTGAGAATACCTTAAATCAATATTTAATTGGATAGCAGGCACAAATATAAATTCGTTCCAAATCCCTTAAATCCTTTATTCCTTAGTTTCTTGTTATAGTGCTGCTTCTTTCTTCAAACTAGTTTGTGGGAAGCGCGCGGAGCAGAGCGGGGGAGAGGTCACAGAAACCCACCCTTTTTCCTAGGCCAGTTTTCCACCCCAGCTCTTAGTGAGGTATTTCCAGGCACACGCAACCCATTCCCAGGCCCCTTCCCTGGAGGTTTTAATTCAAATGGAGCCCACGGCAACTCCCGGGGTGGGGTGGGGGGGGGGGAGCTCATCACCTGGAGCTTAATCTAAAATACTCATTGCCCAGTCTCACCCCTGCCCAAGGCTCAGGGACTTTTAGGTTAAAATCGCACTCTGTAGGTAGTGGGTTCCAACGCTGGCTTTTCTCCCTCTTTCCTGCTGGGAGGCGTGGACGGTGCTGGGCAGAGCTGCCAGCCTCCCTGTTGGAAGGAAGGAGAACAGATGGCCCGCTGGGGGTAGGGGATCACGTGTCGGACCTCACTCTGGGCTGGATCCAGACTTCTTTCAGGACCCAGGTCCTTCGGCTTCATTGATCCCACCAAGGCATACAGGGCATATTGGGGGGCGGGGGTGCAGAAGGAGAAGCAGTGTTTATTTTAGTGAAAGCTGGGTAATTAGGGGAAGGTGGCAAGTTTGGGGAGGAGGGAGGAGGGAAGAGGGGCTGAAGGGATCGAGCTTCCAAGAATGGCGGTGTGCCTGGATTTGAAATGCAATCAGGTAAAGCCCTCCCTATCTGTTGAAATGCCCGTGGCCATAACGACAGTTAACACGCAGGTGCTGGAGACGGAGGAGGGCCTCCGGCCCGCGCGAAAACTTGCACGACGCCCTACTTTGCTCTCGCTCCACTTAGCAGCCTTCCGCAAAACTCCAGGCCTCTCCTTTGCCGAGCCGAAAGGCCACCCGTTCATGCATATGCAAGAGGATAAGTTTAGCTCTCAGCCCCGCGCACTCGGAGGAGCCCCACGCCGCGCACGGTGAATCACCCGAGCTCGTGGGCGGGCGCTCGGCTGGGGCCGCAGACTGGCGGGCGGCGCAGCCACTCGCCGGCCGCGCGCCCCGGCCTGGCGTCGCCCTTTTAAAAAGTCTTCCGCGGGCGGCCGCCGCAGCAGCAGCCTGAGGAGGCGAGTTCATCTGAGGACAGTCCCAGTTCTCAGAAATCCCTTCCCTGCTGGAACATCAAGCTCCCTTTACTGCAGTTGAACAAACTGCCCTAGATTAGGGGATGAGGAACCCGCCCCAAACTCGTGCAAGAAGCTCCGGGCGCCCGCGCCCGCGTGAGCTAACCTTGAAATTAGCCCCTGCACCCGGTCGGGAAGGGGTGGGAGTGGGCGGAGGCTGCTCGTTGGCCCCTCGCGGCCCAAGCCCTAGGGTTTGCGCCCTCTGTGCGTACGGCCCCCGTTTCATAACTCTGGCGGGGTTGCATTTAAAAAAAAAATTCCCTGGGGGAAGACAGGTGTGTGTGGGGGTCTGGGGGGAGGAGGCACCTTCTCCATCACCCACGCCCGCGAGGAAGAGGAAAACCTGCCCTACTGTCCCCTTGGGAACACTGCGGAGTAGGGTGTCGGATGACATCAGCTTCTAAACATATCCCGCACCGCACCCCAACTCAGCGCCGCGAGCTGGGCTAGCGCGGGGGAGGGGGGACAGCGGGGGAGGCGTGTGCTGCCGGCCGCCGGCGGGGTGGGGCGGGCCGGCTGGCCGGGCTGTGCGGGAGGAGATGACTTTGCAGGAATCGTGCTCACGGAGTTTGCAGGCAAACCTTTCCCGCGGTGGTCGGGCCACTGGATGCTGGGGCCACGGGGTTAGGAAACATTCGTGCCATTCCGCGCTCTCCCCTGCCCCACAAAAGCCACACGCACGCACGCACGTAGCCCTTGGATCTAAGCTGCTTTTGTTTATATAAGTCAACCCATCCCCCAGTTGTAGCTGTAGCGCCCGGCTGGGTCGGTCCGGGGACCCTCCGCGCCCTCCAGCCCCGCGCCGGCCTCCAGGCTAAGCCTGAGAGGGGGTCGGCGGGCCCTCCCGGTGAGTCAGATGGGCTGTGTTTCCTGTAGTTGTTGTGGAACAGTTTGTCCTTTTTAACCCCCCGCCCTCCTCCCCCCGCCCCCCCCCCGCTTGGTCTCCACCCCCTTGGTAAATATAGCGCTCACGTTTCATCATCTCTTTGTCCAACGAGCGCTAGACACCCCGGCCCGCGGCCCCCGCCGCCTCCCTCCTCCTCCCCGCTCGCGGTTACCTCGCATAACCCCGCGCGGGCAGGCGGCGGGAAGCAGCCTGCCCCGCGGCCCCCGCCAGCCCTGCACCCCAGCGCTTCCCGCCGCAGTACACTCCAACCTCCCTCCCAGCCCCTCCCTTGCTTCCAATTCCCACTTAAGTTGTGTCCCCAGGCCCTCGTCCCACCCCCCGACCCCCGATACGCCCGTGTCGTGGGGACCGGGTCGAGAAATGTGCATATGTTGGAAGGTAGACACCCCTTTTCCCAGCCCCAGGCGGCACCCCACGCCCAGGCCAGTACTGGATCTTCCACTCACCCATCCTACCCCTTCCCAAGGCCGCCCCCTGTTCCCCTCCTGAGTGCAGGTGACAGCTGCTTAGACAGTGTCTGATTCACCGACAGCTGAACCAGCTACGAGTACTTGGGGGTGGGCGCTTCGTGAACCGTCTCCCTCCCACCCCGTCACCCCAGAGGGGGAGTGGGCTGGTGGGTCAGGAAAGGCGAGGTGGGTGGGTAACAGCCGAGGAGCGCTTGCTTACTGTTCCCTCTCTCCCTTCCCCTCCCAGTTTCATTTCCACACATACAGCCACCCACCGGGGACCGGAGGCGGCTGGTGTTCTCTGAACGCAGGGAACTGGCTCTCTCTGTGGTCTTCTGTTTACTTCCCTCCTCCTCTCCCCCTCCCTCCTCCTCGCCCCCACCACCCCACGCCGCCTCCCGCCCCGAGCAGCTGGGAAACCTGCAGCAAAACACTGCAGTCATGAGACTTCCCTGGACTCGAGCTGCGGCCTGGGTTTGCCCTGCCCTGCCTTGCCCTGTGTCCACTTGGGGCACTTTTTTGTTCTGGAAAGGCCCTTGGGGCTCCCCATCCAGGAATGTGGAAGAGGCCTCCTTCCCTCCCTCCCTCCCTCCCTCTTCCTCTCCCCTCTTGGCACCAGGTATCGTCCTGTGGGGGCCCTGCCGGGCTGCCTTTTGGGCCAGGGCTCTGGGCCACTGCCATGAGTGGCCACCTGTCCAGGGACAGGTAGTGAGAGAGCTGACCGTGTGCAGGAATTCGGCATCCAGGACGCCGCAGAGCTGGCTTACTTGTTATCACAGGCTCTCCCGTTCATGACAGGGCGCCCAAAGTTCCCTGCTGACCAAGGTTTCAGGCAGATCCCCGAAACCTGCTCCCAGGGACACACCCTCTCCATAGGGAATCTGGCAAAACCTTTCCTTTCAAAGCTTGCTTCCCAGCAGGGAAGAATTCAAGCTCTCTCCCTAAGGAAGCTGAAAGAACAAAGAGCTCTGAGGAGGCCTTGAGGGTTGAGCTCTGGGTGCCGCCTGCCTGAAGTTCACCCCATTCAAAAACCACCTCTTCACCACCGCTCTGCTCCACTACCATGGTTACCAGTTCCCTGTCCTTCCGCAGCACAAATGCTGCACAGAGGCAGAAACAAACGACGGCATTTTAAATGTTCTTTTAAATATCCAAAACACTGCCTTGGTATTTTGGTAGCAGAGAAGAGAGAGTGAAAATCCCGGCAGTTCCCTGGTTTCCTTCTGACCCTGTAACCCGGAATAAATCCCTCACCCTGGATGGCCTCTCAGAGCCAAAGGAGGGAAGGGAGCTTACTGAGATACTAGAGAGTAGAATTCAGAAGAGCAGGTCCACCTACACCCAGAGAATTAATACCCAAGTTAGACTAGTTCTCCCCTCTGCCCTCCAGCTGTAAAACCCCCAGCTGCTCTGAAGTACCTGCCATAAGACCATACCAAGCCCTGCTTGTTGCTATGTTCTGCCACATGTCTCTCTTGTGCACCCCCCCCACCCCCCATTCCCGGAGATGCTAGCATCTGACAGCAGAGTTCCCCACCTCCACCTCATTCCTGCTGACATCTTTGGTGAATTTAGCATCCTTGTAGAGTAATGACCCAACTGAAACCCTAGTAACTAAACTGCAGCCATATCCCCTTCCACCCTACTGTCATGTGGGTACCCTGGACCTTTGCATCGCCAAATAACAGCACCACCGCTGAACTTTTCATTTCAAGCATCCTGTTCCCTGATCAACATGTCTTTCCCTTCCAGCTTATTTACTCTAATAACCCCATTTGAACAATTCTTTGCCCCCATTTTGACCTCTAATCTACTTTCCCACTGTTCTTCATTGCCCTTATATTCTCATATCTCTCCTACGCACATTAGGTTTCATAGTCATCACTATATCATCCCTTTGCATACACTCCTCACTTCCTTGTTCCTGGGACTACCTGCCAGGCAAAACCCTGATTCTGTCCAGCTTAACACGCTGGACAAAAATAACAGTGCTAACTGTTGTCACTAAATTTATGATCATAAATCTCAAGTGCGCTCTCAACACTGCCCTTCTGCATTTCCCTAGTCAGTTTACTTTCCCACACTCTGAAATGACTGCATTGCACCTCCTATCCTCAAATATCAACACCTCTCCCCTTCCCCACTCTGAGCTGAAAACTTTACTTCTCATTTCACTGAGAAAAATAAAAGCAATTTTACAAGAACTACCTCATCTTCCCACCCCATGGCTTCCATCCTACCTGCCTCTCTGCTCGACTCTGCCTTCCCTCCTGTCTCATGTATGTAGTGTCCCTGCTCTTATCTAAGGCAAGCCCTTCCATTTGGCACCGTGGTCCCTTCCCCTCTTGACTATTTAATGACTGCTCCTGAAATTATCTCATCTACTGCTCATCAATTGTCCTCTCCTAAATAATTCACTTTAGCACAAAAACATGGTGTACACCCTCCTGTCTTTATATGTACACATACGTCCCTTTAGCCCCATATTCCCCTCTAATATTACTCTAATTTGGCATTTCTCCTTGGCTGCAAACACCTCAAAGTTGCCTGTATGCCCACACCTCCTATTGTCTCTTGATCTCATGGCAATCAGACTTTCACCCCCATCAGTTCACCAAGACCACTCCTGTCAAGGTCACAAATGACCTCCATCCTATGAAATCTATTGGACAGTTATTTCACTTCATCCACCTCGAAGCAAAGAAGACTAAGAAAGAGTGGGCTGCGAAGTAAGAGGAAAACAGGAAAATATGGTATCCTGGAAGCCAAGAGAAATTGTTTCAAGGAAAAGAGTTTAATTAATTCCTTCTTAGTCTCCTTAACTGGACTCTTTTTCAGCTCTTCTCCTGGCTCTCTAAGAATTGGGGTGCCCCAGGGCCCTATCCTTTGCCCTTTTCTACATCTATATTCACTCTCTTGGTGACTTAATCCACCCTGAAGGCATTAATACCTCCTATATGCCAGTGGCTGCCAAATTTTTATCTTCAGTCCAGACCTCTCTCGAACATCACACTTGACAACCATCTATTCCTCATCTCCACTTGAAGATCTAACAGGCATCTCAAACTTAACATTTTAAAACTGAACTACTGAGTATAGCACAGGGAACTATATACTCAATATCTTATAATAACCTATAATGGAAAACAATCTGAAAAAGTATATACATATATATGTATAACTGAATCACTTTGCTGTACACTTGAAACTAACACAACATTGTAAGTTAACTATACTTCAATAAAAAGAAATAAAATTGAACTACTGATAATTTCCTCCCCAAAAGGCTCAATTCAAAGACCCCCCCCATCTTAGATAAAGGTACTCCTGTGATTCTGATTGCTCAGGCCAAAAACCAAGGAGTTGGGCTTCCCTGGTGGCGCAGTGGTTGAGAATCTGCCTGCCAATGCAGGGGACACAGGTTCGAGCCCTGGTCTGGGAAGATCCCACATACCGAGGAGCGACTAGGCCCGTGAGCCACAACTACTGAGCCTGCGCGTCTGGAGCCTGTGCTCCACAACAAGAGAGGCCGCAATAGTGAGAGGCCCGCGCACCGCGATGAAGAGTGGCCCCCGCTTGCCGCAACTAGAGAAAGCCGTCGCATAGAAACGAAGACCCAACACAGCCAAAAATAAATAAATTAATTAATTTTTTTAAAAAAGTGGATAATAAACTCATCCCTTTAAAAACACACACACACACACACACACAACAGGTCACATCTCTCCTCTGCTCAAAACTCCGCAGTGATTCCTGTCTTAGAGTGACTGCCGAAGTCCTCACCATGGGGACAGGGCCCATACCATCCACCTGAAAGGTGGCTGTCTGACCTCCTCTCCTTCTTGCACCCCCTGCCTCATTCCTCTCCAGGCACCCTGCCCACCTTGCTCAGCTGGGAACTTTCCAGCCACATTCCTTCCTTGAAACATTTGCAATGGCTCTCCCATCCACCTGGACCCTCTTCTCCGAGATCTCTGCCTGCCTCACTCCCTCACCTCCTCCAAGCCTTGGCGCCAATGTCCCTTCTAAACAAGGTCTGCCCTGGCTGTCCTATTTGTAGTTGCAACTCCTGCAGTTGCCCTTTTCTACATTGTCTTCCCATGGCACTTATCATTCCCACATGCTACATACTTTGCTTATTTGTTATATTTGTTGTTTATTATCTGTCTCCTACTAAATACAAGCTGTTTGTTCACTGATGTATTCTTAGTGTCTAGAACAGGGACTGGCAGATAATAAGCTCTCAGTAAATTCTGCTGAATGTAAACAGGGGATAAACAGCTGTAATTTTGTTTGAACCTTGCTATATACCAGGCACTCCAAAATACACTCTGTGTGGTCTTAGTACTCCTGGTTTATTGATGAGGAAATTAAGGTTAGGAGAGAATCAGTGACAAATCCAGGCTCACACGGTGGCGAAGCTAGGATTTTAACTCAGTACTCTGAATCCAGAGCCCGTGCTTTTTAGCACTCTACTATCGTGCCCCTGTATATGTGGAAGCTGTAAGGCAACAGTGAGTTCTTTCAAGCTGTGGCGAAGCACATTGTGACGTATGCAGATGTCACCTGAGTGTGTGGCAGCAAGGTGGGTCACACAGGCTCCTTCCCTTACTCTAGTCGCTCATGCTGAAGAAAGGGTGAGGGTGATGGGCAAGGACATGGCCATGTATTTAGCTTGCACTACAATATTTTGGCTACTTATGAAGATGCTGAGCATATTTGTAGAACAGAGGCAGCATGGTGCAATAGATTGGTTTCTTGTTCACCATATATTTTGAACAAAGACTGGCTGGAGTCTCTTTTAATTCAGGACCCAGGTTGCTGGAACAGCCACTATTTGGAATATTCAAGTCATAGTTTCTAATTACATCTCATTTGTTGCCATCTCATCCATAAAGGGAACAAGAAGAAGCACAATCCTTCCATGTGCCCAGATGGCAGAGAGCTAGAAATAGTTGTTGGGCCCATGTCCAGTATTACTGACTATGCTCTTGTTGGACCAACCCTCTTAATAGATACCAACTATAACTCTGGATAAAATATAACTCTGGATAAAATTACCTGAGGCTCCTGAAGAGTGAACAAAAGCAGGCAGATAGTGGAAGGGAGTTACATTTGGAAGAAGGGAATGACATGAGGAGAATGTCCTGTTTATTATGGCTTTTAGCTTGCATGTAGGTCCTAATTTGTACCACTTACAATGGCTAAAATACTGACAGAAAGGCAACAATTTTACTGGCTTAAAGAGCCAGGGGGTAAGTTTTGGGGCACCCACAAATGCTGGTAAGTAAGGGAAGAAACTCCAGAAAAGAGAGAGCTAGAGAGGAGGAGCCCCAAATTCTAGGTATAAACTCTGCCCAAATCTCTGGCTGATCGCTGAATCATACATGCATGCGACAGACTCCAAGCACCCCAGGTAAGAAGACACAAGTGACCTGAAATTTGAGCCGCCACTCGCTGTAGGGGAAATGGAGTTTTGCCATTTGAGTTCAGCCAAGTTAACTGTTCACTTAAATGAAAAAAATCAATACTCTTTAGAGGAATATAACAGAATCCACAGTCTTTACAACCTGTTATCCACAGTATCCAGGGCATATTCCAAAGTTACTTGACATATGAAGAAACAAAAAAATATGACCCACTCACATCATAAAAGACAGTCAACGGACAACAACCCCTGGATAACTCAGATGTTGCATATTGCAGATATGGATTTTAAAGCAGCCATTATACTCATGCTCATGGGTGGAAAGAAAAATATGCTTGTAATGAATGGATAGGAGGTCTCAGTAGAGAAATTGAAACAAACAAAAAAAATCAAGTGGAAATTTATAGAATTTAAAAACAGCAGGTGGAAATGACAAGAGCCAGTGAACTTGATGATATCAATAGAAATTACCCAATCAGAAGACAGAGAGAAAAAAATGGGAAAAAAAGAGTCTCAGGGACCTGTGGGTCAATATCAGAATATCTAATACATGTGTAATCAGAGTCCCAGGAGAAGAGAGAGAGAGAATGGGACAGGCAATATATTGGAAGAAATAATAGTGAGACGTAATTGACATATTCAAAAAGGTCAGTGAACACTAAGCAGCATTAATACAAAGAAAACCACACCTAAGCACATCATAGTCAAGCTCCTGAAACATAAACACAAAGAGGAAATCATAAAAGCTGCCAGAAAAAAGTCATATTGTATATAGAGGAATAATGATTTGAATGCCACTGACTTCTCATCAGAAGCAATAAAGACTGGAATACAATGAATGACACCTTTGAGGTACTGAAAGAAAAAACTCCAGTCAAACCAGATTTCTATATCTAGTGAAAATATCCTTCAAGAATGAAGGCAAAATAAAGATAATTTCAGATGAAAGAAAACCAAGAGAATTTGCCACCAGCAGGTCAGCACTACAAGAAATGCTAAAGGAAGTTCTTTGGGATGAAGGAAAATGAACTCTGATAGAGACTCAGCTCTTTAGGAAGGAATAAAGAGAATCAGAAATGGCAAATACGTGGGTAAATATGAAAGACTTAAAACATTTCTTTAAAATACATATTAACTATTTAAGGCAAAAATTATAACATTGTCTTGTGAAGTTCACCATAATGTATGTGTACTACATATAATAATTATAGCATAAAAGATGGGGGAGGGTAAGTGAACCTCTATATTACAAGATTTTTAGGGCTTCCCTGGTGGCGCAGTGGTTGAGAATCTGCCTGCCAATGCAGGGGACACGGGTTCGAGCCCTGGTCTGGGAAGATCCCACATGCCGCGGAGCAACTGGGCCCGTGAGCCACAATTACTGAGCCTGCGCGTCTGGAGCCTGTGCTCCGCAACAAGAGAGGCTGCGATAGTGAGAGGCCTGCGCACCGTGATGAAGAGTGGCCCCCGCTTGCCACAACTAGAAGAAAGCCCTCGCACAGAAACGAAGACCCAACACAGCCATAAATAAATAAATAAATATTTAAAAAAAAAAAAAGATTTTTAAATTTTATGTGAAGTGGTATAATATTAACTCTAAGCAGATATACTGATGTACAGGAAATTAATGACTACTATGGTATACCTTCCCAAAGAGTTCACAGTATGGTGGAAGAAGACATATGTCCAAAAAATTACAACATAGTGTGGTATGTGCAAACAAAACAGGTTGTACAAAGACAAAGACCTCTGGGATTCCAGAGAATCAGTAATCAGCCCTCCTTGGGGGGTAGATAAGTAAAGGCTTCATGGTAGAAGTTATATTTGAGCTGGGTTGTGAAGGATGATTAAAAGACGAGAGGAAGAAAGGCATCCCACACATGGCATAGATGTGAGGGCAAGATGGTGCAGAATGTGTTTGGGGCACCAAGAGTCATCTAATTCTTCCTCTGGGAGTGGCAGGAACTATGAACCTGTCAAGAAGGGCCTCAAAGACAAAGATAACTGTAGGGTAAATATGGAGGATCAACTGAGGCAGAGAGAGCCTGGAGGCAGGAAACTAATTGAGAGGTGATTACAAAATTCCTTATAAAAGATGACGAGGACCTGAACAAAGGCTATGGCAGTAGTACTGGGGATGAGGGAATGATGGGAGAGATGGTCAGAAAATAGCATCAGCCAAGCTTAGTAACCAACTGAATATTAGGAGGAGTCCACAGTAAGCCCCAGGTTTATGAATGTGGGGACTGGTGCCATTAACAGATAGAAAAAAAACACTGGAGGAGTGAATTTGAACACGGGGGCAGGGACTGGAGTAATTAACTTAGTTTTGACACCTTGAGTGTGATGAGCCTGAGGGCCATTGGGTGTCCACCCAATACCAATTCTCCCATTTCTTGGGAGCTGGCTTTGATTTCTGTTTGAGTACCAGTGCCTCCTTAGGCAGTCCAAGTGTTTTGGGAAATCTGAACTCTATGTCAGGATATGGAAGTTGGGCATTTTGCTTTACTTAACGTAAGCTTTTCAGAAAAACTTAATCTTCTGGTACTTTAAGAATGCATAAACTTGCACTTCCCTGGTGGCACAGTGGTTAAGAATCCGCCTGCCAATGCAAGGGACACAGGTTCAAGCCCTGGTCCGGGAAGATCCCACATACCACGGAGCAACAAAGCCCGTGAGCCACAACTACTGAGCCTGCGCTCTAGAGCCCAAGAGCCACAACTACTGAGCCCACGTGCCACAACTACTGAAGCCCGCATGCCTAGAGCCCATGCTCTGCAAGCTCTGCAACAAGAGAAGCCACCACAATGAGAAGCCCGCACACTGCAACAAAGAGTAGCCTCCGCTCACCGCAACTAGGGAAAGCCTGCGTGCAGCAACAAAGACCCAATGCAGCCAAAAATAAATAAATAAATTAATTAAAAAAAAAAAAAGAATGCATACACGATCCATCTTAGATCAGTTAACGTGTACACTTTCCTGGGGGCTTCTAGAAAAGAAGCTCCTTTTGACTCTTTCCTTTTGGATGAGGTAGTAATATATGATGGCAGAGTCTGGAAGATCTTCATGCATTCTGTGACCATGAGGGAAGCCAGCCACAGGGTGAGCTGGACAGACAGAAGTCGGATCAGAGAGTTGGAAAGGAACTGGGGTCTTCGATCCAGTGAGTTAATGACTCAAATTGACCCTAAAGCTTATACAACCTGTAAATTTTCATGGTATGTGAACCAATAAGTACCCTATTTTATAAAGCCAGTTTTGTTATGGTGTTTGCAACACAAAGAGCCCAACTGATCTATTTAGACAGAGATGGCCAGTAGGCATTTGGAAAGATAGGACTGGATCTCAGAAGAGTCTTAGGGTTTAGAGAAGTCAATTATCTGTCTAGGTTGATACTGGGGTTATGGTAGTGGATGAGATTGTCCAGGGAGCAAATGTCAAGGGAAAAGAGAAAATGATGGTGTACATGCTGAAGTGGAGAACAGGAGAAAAGGTGTATCTCAAGAGCCAGAGGGGGACTTCCCTGCTGGCGCAGTGGTTGAGAATCAGCCTGCCGGTGCAGGGGACGTGAGTCTGATCCCTGGTCCAGGAAGAGCCCACATGCCACGGAGCAACTAAGCCCATGCGCCACAACTACTGAGCCTGCGCTCTAGAGCCCGCGAGCCACAACTACTGAAGCCCGCGCACCTAGAGCCCGTGCTCCGCAACAAGAGAAGCCACTGCAATGAGAGGCCCGCACAAGGCAACAAAGAGTAGCCCCTGCTCGCCTCAACTAGAGAGAAAGCCCGCGCACAGCAACGAAGACCCAATGCAGCCAAAAATAAAAATGAATTTAAAAAAAAAAAAAAAGAGCCAGAGGAAGAGAGGGTCCAGAGAAAGGGAGTTGTTGACCGTGGTCAAATAGGATGAGGACTGGATTTAAAAATTAAGAAGTGATGGGGCAGTTTGGTGAGTCAGACACTTCACTTCCTAAACAAAAACTACCCCTCCCCTCTCCTTTCTGGCAGAGATCCCTTGATCTCAGAAAAAGTAGGCCTATCTCTGCTCTGGAGGTGGGCACGTGACTCGGTTCTGACAACTGGGTGTAAGGAGGCTAAGTTTGCTGACAGGCAGGCACAGGAGGAGAAATTCTGTTCATTGAGCCATTCAGATCCCCTCACACAGTTGTGTGAGGGTAGGATGTTTAGATCTGTTATGACCATGAGAAGAAGGCCAAGAGGATATCTGAGACCAAACCAGAGCCCTGTAATTGGTTAAGTGCTGAATTGCTAGCAGTGACCTACTTCTGGGCCTGTTTATGAGGAGAAATCATAGTGTTTGTGTTTAAGCTACTGCCAGTTGGATGCTCTGTTATTTGCAGCCTAACAGACACATTTAGCAAGAAATGTTTCAATAGATTAGGGGCACATTAATCAAACTCAAATGAGCTGAGGTCTGAACTATAGGTAAACACATATCATCAGAGCCTATGGTGTGGTTTTGCAAGAAGTTGGAAGGTTAAGGGGAAAAGCAGATGTAGGGGTATATGGAGGGAAGGAAAGATGATCGGGACATTTTTTCTAGATTGCAAATACTTGAATACGTTTCATCGAGGAGAAGGAGGGAGTGGTTAGGCATAAATTTAAAATATATGAAGGAGGAGATCACCGATAAAACAAGGTACAGAAGGGAAAAGTGTCTCGAGAGCCCAGAAGGAAAAAGGAAAGCTCTGTCTTCCTTTGAGGCAGAAAGAAGACTGTGAGCCTGGTTGAAATGCGAAGTTTGGAGGTGGAAAGAGGAAAGCCCTGGGGAGTTCATGCCTGTTTTCTTTGTGAAGTAGAAACAAGGTAATCTGTGCAAGGGAGATGATGGAGAATGTGACAGAGGCCACGGGGAAAGTGGCAAGGGTCTGGAACACCTGTCATCAGAATAAGCCACCTTATTTATATCTCCTTGCACCGTGCCTGGCACATGGCAGGTTCTGTCTGCTGGAAGAATGAATTGACTCAATATGAGTAATAGGATCGTTAAACAGCAACAGCTGCCCAGCTGAGATGGTAAACCATGCATTTGTGGGGCTTTCTTAATAACTTTTATTCTTGTTACGAAACGAATATACTTTCATTGTAAAAGAGTTAAAAAATACAGATAAACTCTAAGAAAAGAAATAAAAATTAATCATACCCCACAAACCCAGAGGTAACCGTGGTTAATATTTCAGGATATATTGGTTTTGTCCTCTTTATGCACAACTATACATTAAAAAAATAAAATAAAAGCGAGATCAGGCCGTACATATTTTTGTATAACCTGTTTTTCAGCTAACAAGTCAGCTGAACAATTTCAGCTAACAAGTCAGCTGAACAATTTCAGCTAACAATTCTATGAATGTTTTCCACATTGTTTTACATTCTTCTACCTTATTATTTAAAAGAATTATCTTTTGAATAAGTAAGCATTCACATGGTTCAATTTAAAAAGTTTAAAGGGATATGTAATGAAAAATCTCTTCCCCAACCCTGTCCTTCAGCTACCTAGTTACCCTTTCCAGAAGCAACTAAGTTTTTTTTTTTTAAATCCCTCCGGAGATATTTTATATATATCCAAGAAATACACATATCTTGCCCACATTTTTACACAAATGATTAGTATCATAGCAGTGTTTGCATCTTGCTTTACAAACTTAATAATATATCTTGACGATCACTACAGACCAATACTTACAGTTTCCTCACATCTAAGGACTGCCATAGAATTCTAATACAAATGTACCTTAACGACTCCCCTGCTGCTCAGCATATAGGTTACTTTGGGTCTTTTGGAATTTCAAAAAAGACTACTTTAAATAACCTTCTTTCACTTTGGAGCAATACACTTGAAGGATAAATTTCTTAGAGTGTAATTCTGGGTTAAAAGCTACGTGCATTTGTGATTTTGATAGATGTCAAACTGCTCTCCCTAGAGTTTGTACCATGTACATGTACAAACTCCGTATAGCAATGTATAAAAGTATAAACTAGCAATGTATAAAGGTGCCTGTTTCTCCACATCTTCATCAATGAGTTGGTTAAAAAGCTGTTTGACCTTTGCCATTCTGATTGATAAAAATGATATTTCAGCCTTTAAATTTTCATTCTCATTAGAGGTGAGGTTGAGAACTTTTTCATGTGTTTGAGAGCTTTGGATGTTTCCTTTTTTAACCCATAGCTATTGTCCATTTTCTTTTGGACTGTAGGCTTTTTCCCTCTAGAGTCTTTTTATATTAGGATATTAGCCCTTTGTCTTTGGTATGAATCACAAATATTTTTGGCCAATTTGTCATTTGCCTTTTATCTTTGCTTACTGTGTTTTTGCCATGCAGAAGTGTTTTTTTTGTTATTGTTGTTATATTTATCAGTTTCTTATACTTCTAGATGTTATTTCATAATTTGAAAGTCCTTCCCCATTCATATTATAAAATAATTGTCCCATGGCTTCCTCTAGAGCCCTTATGATTTCACTGATCTGTTTTAAATGGGTTTTATTTTTCCGGTGTACTTTGTGAAGTATGTACCCAATTAAATTTTTTCCAAATGATATCTAGCTATTCCAATCCTATGTTTTGATTTTATTTTTTTAAAGATATAATCATGTCACCTCTGAATAAACACAGTTTTTCTTCCTCTTTTTTGAGCTTCATACCTTTTCTTTCTCTTACCTCATTGTACTTGCTAAAACCTCTAGTAAAATGTTGGCTGAAGTAGGGGGAGTGAGCATCTTTGCCTTGTTCTTGATCTTACCTGAGAGCAAACAGGTAAAGGACCAGCTGGCTCTGTGTTGCCAAACTGCTCTCCACAAAGTTTATGACAATCTGAACTACTCTGCAGTGTATGGAGTTGCCTAGGAAACCACAACCATTAAGTATGATGTTAGCTGTAGGTTGTAGATACACTTTATCAGATGGAGAAAATACCCTTCTATTCCTAGTTTGTTGAGTTTTTATCATGAATTTTGAAAAGTGCTTTTTCTATATCTATGGTGATCGTGTGCTTTTTTTTGGCCTTTATTCTGTTAATGTGGTGAATTATATTAATTTGTTTTTGAATGTTAAGTCAACAGCATTTCTGGAATAAACCACACTTGGTTATAATTTATTATCTTTTCATATATTGCTTGGTTCTATTTGCTAATACTTTGTTAAGGATTTTCATATTATTTTCATGAGGGATATTGATCAGTATCCCTCCTACTGGTCTTTCCCTGTAATGTCCTTGCTATGTATTGATCTGAGATACCACTTTAGTCATATACTAAATTTCCATAAATGTTTGAGTCCATTTCTGGATTTTATGTTACATTTTGTTTCATTAATATTTGTCTTTCCTACCTCATTATCATTAATGGATGCATTGTTGGATATTTGGGAATTAGGTTTTTCCAGGGTTCTACTACTACAGACAACGCTGTAATAAAGAGTATTTTGGCTAGATCTTTTCCCACTCCATGATTATATACTTAGTGTAAGTCCTTAGAGGTTGAATAGCTGGGTCAAGGGGTAAATATAATTTTAAGAATTTAGCTACTTTTCAACCAGTGTCCCATCAGGAAAATAAAAACCATGGTAATTGTTTCAATCAGGGTACCTAATTTAAGGAATAATTATTATTGTTGGAAGGACTGAAGAAGCAAAAAGGGGAAGGTGAGATAACCCCTACATTAGTAACTGCAAGAAGCCATTACCAACACTAGGATTATAGGAGCAAACAGGAGGTAGTAGTGTTGCCAGAACCCAGGACACTCTCACTGCGGACACTGGTGAAGACTTGTACTTAACTGTTGAAACCACTCACGCTACTGCTAGAGTCCCTGCAGGATGCGGGAACCACAGTCACCACCACTGCAGCTGCTGGAACCAAAGGATGCTCCACTGCTTCTGGAGGTGGAGCCAGAAGCAGAGGGGGATACAAATGCCTTCTTCCTTCCTGCCTTTCAGTTGCCCCTCCCACCCCACCAATGCCTCCCATTGACTGAACCTAATCAGAAGCAAGATGGCAAAGAAGTCTGGAAAAATAGTTGACAGAGTCCAGCTCCATATGATACAGAGACACAAGGCCAAGCAAGGTCAGCTTCATGGCCATTCCATCTGTGCAGTTGCACAGGGCTTCATCCTTAGAAGAGCCCCATGCTGTCACTCTTTTGAAATTTGTTTTGAACAAACAGTCTAGCATTTTTGTTTTGCACTGACCCTGCAAATTATGGATTTGGTTCTGCAGAGCAGAGCACGGATGGGCAAAAATGGAGCTGACAGCAAAGAGGAAAATGCCAGGACTGCTATGTGTTGCCAAATTGCTCTCCACAAGTTTATATCAATTTGAACTTAGTACTGTAAAGAGGTGTCTGGGAAACCAACCATCAATGTGTTACAGTGCTGATAGACAAGTTCCTAAGGTTTCCCCTAAGCAGTTCCTAACAGTTCCAAAAGCAGAAAAGTTGTTGAACTAGTTCTCTGGCCTCTCAACTCAAGAGAGTCAGATTAGTAACCCTCTTTGAGATTTGGTATGTAATTTCCCTACCTCACCCCTTCAAGGAGGAAACAGATCTGACTGGGGAATGTGTTGACTGTGATAAAATTCATTATGTAATTGCTTTTGTATTTGCATATCTGGTCTATCATTACATTTACCTTTTATTGCTCTTTCTATGTCTTGTTGGAGCAGAGAAAAGGGTGAGTCAGATACTCAGCAGCACTTGGGGTTTTGTGAAGCTCAGCAGACCGACTTCCAGATGCAGAGCCTCTGGACATGCTCCTGGACGCAGACAGCAGTCTGCACATTGGACCTGAATAAGCCAGCAACAGTATGGGAATGGGGGAGGTGGTCAGAGAAGGGCCTTGAGATTTTGCTCTGGTGGTTACATTACAGCAATGACCAGCGCATGCCATGTCACCGAAGGAGGTGGGCAGGTGATGTGGAGAGGAAGTAGAGGGACCTCACAAGGAGCTCAGAACCAATGCTCCAGCCCTTTAGGGACCAAGAAGAGGCCACTTTGGGATAAGACACTTTCAGTATACCCCCCCTATAGTCTCCCCTTGTCTGTAGGGGATACATTCCAAGATCCCAGTGGATGCCTGAAACTGTGGATAGTACTAGACACTATATATATTGTATTTTCCTGTACATACATACCTATGATAAAGTTTAATTTATAAATTAGGCACAGTAAGAGATTAACAATAACTAACAAATCAAGAGAAAAATGATAACAATATACTCTAATAAAACATATGTGAATGTGGCCTCTCTCTCAACCTATCTTACTATACAAATTTAATGCATTTTCCATCTGAACTAAGCACTTATCATGCACTGTGGCCATAATTTTTGCAGTTTGAAGTGCAACAGCAAAACTAGTACAAATTTCTTTTTCCTTCTTCACAATTTCACGAATAGAAGATTCGTTCTCAACCGTGGACCTTAGCAAGTTCAGCAAACGATTTTTAAAAATCGTTTATTTAAAAATTAAATCACGAACTTCCACCTTTTCACTTAAAGGAAGCACTTATGGCTTCTCTTTGGCATATCCGAATGGCCAGCATCACTACTCTTGTGCTTTGGGGCCATTATTAAGTAAAATAAGGGTGACTTGAACACAAGCACTGAGATACCACGTATGATAACCAAGACGGCAGGATACTCTGGACAAAGGTATGATTCATGAATCAGGTGGGATGGAGTGGGACAGCACAAGATTTCATCACGCTGCTCAGAATGGCACACAATTTAAAACTTGTGAATTATTTCTGGAATTTTCCATTTAATATTTTTGGACCCCAGTTTACCGTGGGTAACTGAAACCATGAAAAGCGAATCCTTGGATAAGGGGGACTACCGTACCTGCTACAGTTGTCTGAAATGTCTTCCTTAACAATCCATTTCCTGAGCTAGAGCATGGAGCCCATAAGTTTTTACAGTTACTCATAAAGGAAACAAGTCATTCACTCATCATTCATCTATTTTTCAATAGATTGGGCCTCCATATATGCCAGCATTGGCACAAGGGATATAATGGTGAACAGAACACACATGACTACTGTCTTCCCAATCCTATGTTCTAGAAGTGGGGGGAGAGAGGGGGATAATCAATTGCAATACAGTGTAATTAATGCTATGACAAGAGGATTAAAGGGTGCTACAAAGAAAACATAATAGGGGTCCTTCACCTTGTCAAAGCATCAGGGAAGGACTGAGAGCTAAGCTGAGTAGGATTTAGGCAAGCAAGGAGGGGAACTGGGTGGAAGAACGTTCTAGGAAGAAGGAATAGCAAGTACGAAGGTCCTGAAGTGAGAGATCAGGCTACATATAAGGAACTGAAAGTAGTGTAGCCTAGGAAGGCAGGGGTGAAGAGAGGTGAGGCTGGGAAGGAAGGCATGGGTCAGATCTTAAATGGCTGTGAATACCCATATGGCTTTTATCCTAAGGGCAATGGCAAGCCATTCAGGTCTCTCTAGCCAGGAAAGAGACATAGACTTGTATTTTAGAAATACCACTCTGCCTGCAGTCTAAAGAATGAATCGAAAGGAACCAAGATTAGAGGAACAGAAATGAGAGTCCAGGGAACAGATGGAAGTAGCTTGGAATAGGACTGTGGCAAAGGAATGGAGAGAAGTAGGCAGATTCTGGATACAGTTAGGATGAAAAATTGACAAGGCTTGGGAATTAGGTTTGGTGGAGAAGGGCAAAGGAGAGGGTAAGGATGTCTCCTAGGTTAACGGATTCAACAACTGTGGAAAGCAGATTTGTAGGTGAGGGGGAGCTGACTTTGCAGTGTCTGTGGGACAGTCCAGTGGACAAGCCTAGTAGACAGCTGGCTAATTATTAGCCACTAACTCCTCACCTTAAATTACTTTATTACAGATTAACAACCTAGTTAACTTAAAGTTCTAAAGGAATAGGATACAAGTACTTTTGTTTTGCTGAAGGAGACAGGGCTAAGTAAAAACCATGAACTATCTCCTACCTCAAATTCATATGCCCTCCTAGAGTTCATCCTCCTACCTCTGGTTGACCTAAACTTTCTCCCTGAATCTTTAGTATAGCACTCTCTCATTGCTTTCCAAGTTGTCTGTTGACTCACCAGTGTCTTTTATCAGATTATGAGTTTGAGGCAGGATCTCTGTTCAGTTCATCTTTGGATTTCCAATGCCTTATAGGGTGCCCTGAACAGGGTATATCCATCTCTCACTCAATGACTTTAATTTGTACTGAAAATTCTGCTACTATGTGAAAAGCTATTACATGAAAAAAAATCTCTATTCATTTTAACAGGAAAAATTGTGTTGTAGTCCATCCCAAGATACCAAACAACTTTACAGATAAAGAAAAATATATGACTTGAACGATGAAAATAGATTTAGTTAAGTAATAAACAGCAATTTGAAAGTTAAATCAATACAGTTTATACATAAAACAATGTATTAAAGGCTAATTGTACTTCTTTTTCTTCTTTCTTGTTCAATTTTTCAACACTTTGGAGACTTTTGCACTCACACGGGGTTAAAAATAAAATTATAGCACAGAAGAATACCTCTATGGCAAAATAAAAGTTAAACATGAGAGTGCTTCAAAATATATGGAAATAGTGCACGCACTCAACAGGTCAAAGAGCCATAGATGCCACGACCTCTTCAGTCCTCTCATTGGGCCCATGTACACAAAACAAAATGTTTGGGGTTTATATAAACATGGCTCACAATTTAAATTGGTTCCAAATAATATTCCCTACAATAAACCTGTGTCAAGAAAATTGGTGAGTGGGTTTTTTGCTTGAAATCCCAGTGAAGAAATATTACTTCTTGTTCATTATTTATTTAGTGAGGTTTTGAGTGAAAAAGTTGTTATATCAAAAATAAAGTGGTATGACCCAGCAATCCCACTGCTGGGCATATACCCAGAGAAAACCATAATTCAAAAAGATACATGCACCCCAATGTTCATTGCAGCACTATTTACAATAGCCAGGTCATGGAAGCAACCTAAATGCCCATCGACAAACGAATGGATAAAGAAGATATGGTACATATATACAATGGAATATTACACAGCCATAAAAAGGAATGAAACTGGGTCATTTGTAGAGATGTGGATGGACCTCGAGACTGTCATACAGAGTGAAGTAAGTCAGAAAGAGAAAAGCAAATATCATATATTAACGCATATATGTGGAATCTAGAAAAATGGTACAGATGAACTGGTTTGCAAGGCAGAAATAGAGACACAGATGTAGAGAACAAACGTATGGACACCAAGGGGGAAAATGGCGGGGGGGGGGGTGGTGGTGGGATGAATTGGGAGATTGGGATTGACATATATACACTAATATGTATAAAATAGATAACTAATAAGAACCTGCTGTATAAAAAATAAATTAAAAAAAGGAAAAAAAATAAAGTGGTATAACTTTTCAAAGGCTGGGATGGTGAAAAGTTGTTAATATGTAAAAGAAAACATGGAAGTTGAATGAATAAACGAATAACTGTAAGGCTCTCTGTCAGCAGGAACCCTTGTTGTATGAGAGAAGCCTGAGAACACTGGGGAGCAGATGATGGTGGAGGAGGTGAAGGAATGCCCAGAGGAACCTGGAGAATTCCAGCCACCATTTATTGACCATTTAGTACATGTTAGGTGTAGTGACAAGATGATCTCATTTGAGACTTCATTCTTCCATCTTGTCATTTTGTGGAAAGCTGTATACTGTTCAATCATCGGCCTTTTTCAGTAGTATAATTCCAATGAATCAAATATTTTCTAGGATAGTATTAATTTCAAATATTTTGTTCTATTGTCAGATCATGTGTTTCATACTTTGGAAAATATGGTGCTCACAGGGAGACTATAAAGACCTGGGACAGGGCAAAATAATTTTTTGGTGTGAATGAAAGAAAGGAAGGAAACAACTGTTGGCTGGTATACTTTGGGGTAGAATATTTAACTACGGGGTGTCCTTACTGCTATGCACACAAGTTTTTGTGTCTGTTTTAGAATTAACTAGAAATGTTTGAAGTAAAGAAGACAAAACTCTCAGGCTTTAAACAACATCCTAACCACTGACTCTTACCTTAAGTCCTGGCCTCCTTGGTTACAAAGTTAGGAAAACAGGAATCTGAGGTGAATGAATGAGTAAGGAATGGTGGGTTCATTCCACCTTATATTTTACTTAATTCACTTATGATGATTCTTCTCCAACTTTTCTACCAAAATATCCTAAAAGGCCAGAACAGTGAACCGCTGAGATTCTAAGGGCTTGCCACAAAGGAAAACAGCAATTTCTTGTCATTTCTTTGAAGACTGGTGTTTTATTATAACGACTCAGGAATTTTGTATTGATGCTACATATCTATATGTATTTTAATATAAAAATATAAAAGTTTTTTTTTTCTTACCCAAATGTAATGGTAAAATTGTCCCCCCAGAGAGGCTGGTTGTATAGTACTTATTCAGTGGCTTTACGTGTAGCTCCCACCGCCATCACTGCCACATGACCACATACTCCTAATTAGGGTGCATATCCTCATGAGTTCAAGGGTAAATTGATCTTTGGAGTTTTGTTTTAATAATTTAAACATGTGTTTACTTACCAACAGTATGTAAACTCTTTCTTTGACTGGAAACCTCAGGGAGGATCTCTCTACCAAACAAAGGGATCGTTAAGCAGTGGGGCACCTGGGGTAAACCCTGTGATGGCCACTATCACTTCCGATGTTGATCAGGAACACAATTACTGGCAAGGCTAAACAAATGCACCCCCCCACACATACCCAAATTTAGGGAGAATATGTGGGACAACACCGAAAGTTGTGGGCCTCCAATCATTAAAAACTCTACAAATAAAAAATGTTGGAGAGGGCTTCCCTGGTGGCGCAGTGGTTGAGAGTCTGCCTGCCGGTGCAGGGGATGCGGGTTCGGGCCCTGGTCTGGGAAGATCCCACATGCTGCGGAGCAACTGGTCCCGTGAGCCGCAATTACTGAGCCTGCGCGTCTGGAGCCTGTGCTCCGCAACAAGAGAGGCCGCGATAGTGAGAGGCCCGCGCACCGCGATGAAGAGTGGCCCCCGCTTGCCGCAACTAGAGAAAGCCCTTGCACAGAAACGAAGACCCAACGCAGCCATAAATAAATAAATTAATAAATAAAAATAAAATGACTAATACTCTTAAAAAAAAAAATGTTGGAGAGGGTGTGGAGAAAAGGGAACCCTCCTACGCTGTTGGTGGGAATGTAAACTGGTGCAGCCACTATGGTAAACAGTATGAGGCTCCTCAGAAAACTAAAAATAGAACTACCATATGACCCAGCAATCCCACTCCTGGGCATATATCCAGACAAAACTCTAATTCAAAAAGATACATGCACTTCTATGTTCACGGCAGCACTATTCACAATAGCCAAGACATGGAAACAACCTAAATGTCCATCGACAGATGAATGGATAAAGAATATGTGGTATATATATACAATGGAATACTACTCAGACATAAAAAGGAATGAAATAATGCCATTTGCAGCAACATGGATGCAACTAGAGATTATCATACTAAGTGAAATAAGTCAGAAAGAGAAAGACAAATACCATATGATATCACTTATATGTGGAATCTAAAATATGACACAAATGAACCTATCTACAAAACAGAAACAGACTCACAGACATAGAGAACAGACTTGTGGTTGCCAAGGGGGAGGGATGCAATGGGGCACTGGGGTTAGCAGATGCAAACCATTATATATAGGATGGATAAACAACAAGGTCCTACTGTATAGCACAGGGAACTATATTCAATATCCTATGATAAACCACAATGGAAAAGAATTTTTAAAAAAAGAATGTATGTAAATGTATAACCGAATCACTTTGCTGTACAGCAGAAATTAGCACAACATTGTAAATCAACTATACTTCGATTTTAAAAAATTTTTAAAAAAGAGCATATGGGATGGGGAAAAATAAAATAAAATTCACAAAAAGAAAGCTGCAGGCCTCCAAACACAGATTTTGAATCAACATTTGGAACAACATCCCTGTCCCTTCCATAAAGGTTAAATTTTTCCATGTAGACAAAGGCTTTTGTGTTTTGAGGCTTGGTATAAGAATTAGCTGGAGACTTCTGTCAAGATTGTATTGTAAGTTCATCCTCCAATCAGCATCTTTGCTCCAATGATACTGATGATAGATAAAAAAAATAAAATGAGAAAATAAAACTACATAGCCATGCTCAAAGGCAAGATAAACATTTGTTGATCAGAAACGGAGCAGAAAGACAAATAGTGAGTAGGCCTGAAGCAGCAGGCCCTGGGTCCAAAATCAGGCAGAAGCAGTGAAGAAAGTTTTTGCTTGAAGTGGGGCATTCAACACACTTATTAGATATGAAGAAAGGCTCAAAATAAATTAAATACTGTACTTGAGAAGGTAAAGAGAAAATAACAGAGTAAATCCAAATAAAGTAGAATCAAGAAAATAGTAATTATAAAACTGAAATTAAGTAAAATAGAAAACTAAGAAACAATAGAGAGTCTTAACAAAGCCCAAAACTGATTTTTTTTTTTTTTTTTGGTCACACTGCGTGGCATGTAGGATCTTAGTTCCCTGACCAGGGACTGAACCTGTGTCCCCTGCATTAGAAGGTGGAGTCTTAACCACTGGACTGCCAGGGAAGTAACCCAAAACTGATTTTTTGAAGAGTTTAATAAAATAGTCAAATTACTGGCAAGATTAATTAAGGGATAAAAGAGAAATGTATAAATAAACAGTATTGTGATCATAGCTATAGACACTTATAGATTTAAAAATTCACAGGTGATGAATATGAACTAGGTTATGACACTGTATTTTAAAACTTAAATGGAATGGGCAATATGCTGGAAAAATATAATTCACCAAAAAGTGAATCAGGAAGAATTATCAGTAACTATTTAAGATATTGGCTTAGTAATTTTAAAAATCTTCACTTAAATGACACTAAACCCAGAGAATTTTACAAAAAAGTTTTACTAAATCTTTAAGAAACAGATAATTCCTCCTGTACAAATGTTTTACAGAACAGCAAAAGACAGAAAACTGACTACTTCATTTCTTAAAACAAGAAAAAATATCTTTAAACCTAATTTCAGAAATGACATACCATCCCATCTGCCACACTGCCATTAGAAGTACATCACTAGGTCCAGCCCACACTAACGGAAGGCATCACACAAAGGTGTGAATACCAGGAGGTGAGGATTACTGGGGGCATCTTGGAGTCTGGCTACCACAATCAGAATATAGGAGAAAATATACATAATTATTCTAATAAATGAAACGAAAACATTAGTTAAAATTTAAAGTATGTTCATGATAAAAGACTTAAATTAGGAATAGAAGGAAAAGTTTTTACATTAATATAAACTACATTCCAAAAATCTGTAAGACACATGATACTTAGTGGTGAAATTCTATAAGTAGCAGGTATACTTTCAACAGACTTACAGAAATCAAATCCTATAAATCATTAGTAATCAGCTAAGATATGTAACACTAAAAGATTCCATTCAAAATATCAAACAAAATTGTAAGGTACTTAAGGTTCAATATATGCACAAGACTGTTCTGGAGAAATTCATAAAATGTTTCAAGAGACATAAAGGAAGATCTGAATAAAAGGAGAGATAAACTGGTTTCATGGATGGAATGACTAAATATTTTAAGGATGCCAATTAGTCTAAATTATTCTATAACTTTAAGCCATTCCAAATAAAATCCCTGAGGTAGTTTTGAACAGTGCCAATTTAGCTAGGCAGGAACTTTGTTACCCAGACTTACCTTCACTGAATGGTCCTAGGTTAGGATGAGCCATAGGAAAAGTCTGCGTGAAGATTGGAAGGTGGAGGTAAAGCAGTAGTAATTTTTTATGCTCTGAAGTTCTGTCTAGGGCCAGGCCCTGTTGCAACTCATGAGGTAGCAGCTGCACCACGTCTGTGTGACAATTCTATGGTGAAGGGTGCCAGCTTATCCTGAAAATCATCTGTATCATGGAGGTTGGGGGCAATGAGAGAAAGACACAGGTTTGCCCTTGTGGTTTCCTAATTGTCTCTGCTCTGCCCTATTTTTCTTGTTTCCCTCTTACTGGTCTTGTTGACTTCAGGTCCAACACCAGACACAGCCCTAAAATAAATCCCTATTCTATATCATTCATAGTGGTTGTGTGTTTCTGATCAATTCCTAATTAATGCAACTCTTAACTAATGCAGTCCCAAAGAGGCATTTCATAGAAATTGACAGGCTGATCTGAAAATTAATTTGGAAGATGAAGAGGCCAAGAACAAGCTAAGAGAATTTTGAAAACTTAAAGAAGGTGGGTGGGGGAGACTTGCTCTAGCAGATATCAAGACTTATTATACAGCTATTAAATCAAAACAGTATGATACTGGTGGAGTAATAAAGCAAAAGGACTAATAGAACAGAACCAACAGACCATAAAGACACACAAACATACATGAAAACGTAATATATGATAAAGGGGCATTACAAATCAATAGGGAAAATGAACTATTCAACGTTGCTGCTGTGGCACTTGGATATCTTATATGAGAAAGAATTAAAATATATCTTTACATTCCATCATACTAAAAAAATACATTCTAGAATATCTAAAGCTCTAAATATAAAAAGCAAAACTTTAAAAAGAATTATAGCAGACTATCATTTAGGATAAGGAAGAATTTCTTAAACAACACAAAAATTGCAACCATAAATGAAAAATTAATAAACTTAACTATACTAAGAAAAAGAAGAAACTTAGTCTAAGTGATAAAAGACACCAAAAAAACAGAGTTAAAATACAATTATATTTTGGGAGAAGACTTTGCATTACATACAATATACAAAAGATTAGCAAACAAAAAAAAACAAACCCAAAAACAAACAAAAAAAACCCCCAAAGGATTAGCATCCAGAATACACAAAGAACTCCCCTAAATACTTGAGAAAAAACCTACTAACCAAAGAAAACGGATAACAAAAGAATACAGACAGGAAATTCATAGAAGATGCTGACCTGAAGGGGAAGATGCTCAGTCTCACCAGTCATCATAGAAATACAAAGTAAAATTAAAATGAGATATTATCTCATACCCATCAACGAAAACTAGAAGTCAACAATTATACTGAGGGTGTGGAGAAAAAGGAAACCTCACACAGTGCTGGTGAACATAAATTGGGAGGACTGTTATAGGAATAATGTGGTAATATCTATGAAAGTTGGAGATATATATACTCTACCACCAAGCATATATCCTAGAGAAACTCTCACGAGGATTTTATTGCAGTGTTGTAGCAGCAAAAAATGAAAACCAAAAGTCTATCAAAAGAAAAATGAATTAAAAAATTGAGGGCTATTCAGATAAGGGAATAGCATACAACAACTAACTGAATAAATTAGACCTGTAAGTAGCAATATAAATGAATCTCAAAAGCATAATGTTTAAATTTTAAAAAGCAAGTTTCAGGATCCTATGAAGGAGAAAAACCTACAATCAAGATTACTCTACCCAGCAAGGATCTCATTCAGATTTGATGGAGAAATTAAAACCTTTACAGACAAGCAAAAGCTGAGAGAGTTCAGCACCACCAAACCAGCTTTACAACAAATGCTAAAGGAACTTCTCTAGGCAAGAAACACAAGAGAAGGAAAACACCTACAATAACAAACCCAAAACATTTAAGAAAATGGGAATAGGAACATACATATCGATAATTACCTTGAATGTAAATGGATTAAATGCTCCCACCAAAAGACACAGGCTGGCTGAATGGATACAAAAACAAGACCCATATATATGCTGTCTACAAGAGACCCCACTTCAGACCTAGAGACACATACAGACTGAAAGTGAGGGGATGGAAAAAGATATTCCATGCAAATGGAAATCAAAAGAAAGCTGGAGTAGCAATTCTCATATCAGACAAAATAGACTTTAAAATAAAGACTATTACAAGAGACAAAGAAGGACACTATATAATGATCAAGGGATCGATCCAAGAGGAAGCTATAACAATTGTAAATATTTATGCACCCAACATAGGAGCACCTCAGTCCATAAGGCAAATACTAACAGCCATAAAAGGGGAAATCGACAGTAACACAATCATAGTAGGGGACTTTAACACCCCACTTTCACCAATGGACAGATCATCCAAAATGAAAATAAATAAGGAAACACAAGCTTTAAATGATACATTAAACAATATGGACTTATTTGATATTTATAGGACATTCCACCCAAAAACAACAGAATACACATTTTTCTCAAGTGCTCATGGAACATTCTCCAGGATAGATCATATCTTGGGTCACAAATCAAGCCTTGGTAAATTTAAGAAAATTGAAATCGTATCAAGTATCTTTTCCGACCACAACGCTATGAGACTAGATATCAATTACAGGAAAAGATCTGTAAAAAATACAAACACATGGAGGCTACACAATACATTACTTAATAACGAAGTGATTACTGAAGAAATCAAAGGGGAAATCAAAAAATACCTAGAAACAAATGACAATGGAGATACGACGACCCAAAACCTATGGGACACAGCAAAAGCAGTGCTAAGAGGGAAGTTTATAGCAATACGAGCCTACCTCAAGAAACAGGAAACATCTCGAATAAACAACCTAACCTTGCACCTGAAGCAATTAGAGAAAGAAGAACAAAAAAACCCCAAAGCCAGCAGAAGCAAAGAAATTATAAAGATCAGGTCAGAAATAAATGAAAAAGAAATGAAGGAAACAATAGCAAAAATCAATGGAACTAAAAGCTGGTTCTTTGAGAAGATAAACAAAATTGATAAACCATTAGCCAGACTCATCAAGAGAAAAAGGGAGAAGACTCAGATCAATAGAATTAGAAATGAAACAGGAGAAGCAACCACTGACACTGCAGAAATACAAAAGATCATGAGAGATTACTACAAGCAACTCTATGCCAATAAAATGGACAACCTGGAAGAAATGGACAGATTCTTAGAAATGCACAAACTGCTGAGACTGAACCAGGAAGAAATAGAAAATATGAACAGACCAATCACAAGCACTGAAATTGAAACTGTGATTAAAAACCTTCCAACAAACAAAAGCCCAGGACCAGATGGCTTCACAGGTGAATTCTATCAAACATTTAGAGACGAGCTAACACCTATCCTTCTCAAACTCTTCCAAAATATTGCAGAGGGAGGAACACTCCCCAACTCATTCTACAAGGCCACCATCACCCTGATACCAAAACCAGACAAAGATGTCACAAAGAAAGAAAACTACAGGCCAATATCACTGATGAACATAGATGCAAAAATCCTCAACAAAGTACTAGCAAACAGAATCCAACAGCACATTAAAAGGATCATACACCATGATCAAGTGGGGTTTATCCCAGGAATGCAAGGATTCTTCAATATACGCAAATCAATCAATGTGATACACCATATTAACAAATTGAAGGAGAAAAACCATATGATCATCTCAATAGATGCAGAGAAAGCTTTCGACAAAATTCAACACACATTTATGATAAAAGCCCTACAGAAAGTAGGCATAGAGGGAACTTTCCTCAACATAATAAAGGCCATATATGACAAACCCACAGCCAACATTGTCCTCAATGGTGAAAAACTGAAACCATTTCCACTAAGATCAGGAACAAGACAAGGTTGCCCACTCTCACCACTATTATTCAACATAGTTTTGGAAGTGTTAGCCACAGCAATCAGAGAAGACAAAGAAATAAAAGGAATCCAAATCGGAAAAGAAGAAGTAAAGCTGTCACTATTTGCAGATCACATGATACTATACATAGAGAATCCTAAAGATGCTACCAGAAAACTCCTAGAGCTAATCAATGAATTTGGTAAAGTAGCAGGATACAAAATTAATGCACAGAAATCTCTTGCATTTCTATACACTAATGACGAAAAATCTGAAAGTGAAATTAAGAAAACACTCCCGTTTACCATTGCAACAAAAAGAATAAAATATCTAGGAATAAACCTACCTAAGGAGACAAAAGACCTGTATGCAGAAAATTATAAGACACTGATGAAAGAAATTAAAGATGATACAAATAGATGGAGAGATATACCATGTTCCTGGATTGGAAGAATCAACATTGTGAAAATGACTCTACTACCCAAAGCAATCTACAGATTCAATGCAATCCCTATCAAACTACCACTGGCATTTTTCACAGAACTAGAACAAAAAATTTCACAATTTGTATGGAAACACAAAAGACCCCGAATAGCCAAAGCAATCTTGAGAACGAAAAATGGAGCTGGGGGAATCAGGCTCCCTGACTTCAGACTATATTACAAAGCTTCAGTAATCAAGACAGTTTGGTACTGGCACAAAAACAGAAATATAGATCAATGGAACAGGATAGAAAGCCCAGAGATAAACCCACACACATACGGTCACCTTATCTTTGATAAAGGAGGCAAGCATACACAATGGAGAAAAGACAGCCTCTTCAATAAGTGGTGCTGGGAAAATTGGACAGGTACATGTAAAAGTATGAAATTAGAACACTCCCTGACACCATGCACAAAAATAAACTCAAAATGGATTAAAGACCTAAGTGTAAGGGCAGACACTATCAAACTCTTAGAGGAAAACATAGGCAGAACACTCTATGACATACATCACAGCAAGATTCTTTTTGACCCAGCTCCCAGAGAAATGGAAATAAGAACACAAATAAACAAATGGGACCTAATGAAACTTAAAAGCTTTTGCACAGCAAAGGAAACAAGACCAAAAGACAACCATCAGAATGGGAGAAAATATTTGCAAATGAAGCAACTGACAAAGGATTAATCTCCAAGATTTACAAGCAGCTCATGCAGCTCAATAACAAAAAAACCAACAACCCAATCCAAAAATGGGCAGAAGACCTAAATAGACATTTCTCCAAAGAAGATATACAGATGGCCTACAGACACATGAAAGAATGCTCAACATCATTAATCATTAGAGAAATGCAAATCAAAACTACAATGAGATATCATCTCACACTGGTCAGAATGGCCATCATCAAAAAATCTAGAAACAATAAATGCTGGAGAGGGTGTGGAGGAAAGGGAACACTCTTGCACTGTTGGTGGGAATGTAAATTGATACAGCCACTATGGAGAACAGTATGGAGGTTCCTTAAAAAACTACAAATAGAACTACCATACGACCCAGCAATCCCAATACTGGGCATATACCCTGAGAAAACCATAGGTCAAAAAGAGTCATGTACCAAAATGTTCATTGCAGCTCTATTTACAATAGCCAGGACCTGGAAGCAACCTAAATGTCCATCGACAGATGAATGGATAAAGAAGATGTGGCACATATATACAATGGAATATTACTCAGCCATAAAAAGAAATGAAATGGAGGTATTTGTAATGAGGTGGATGGAGTTAGAGTCTGTCATACAGAGTGAAGTAAGTCAGAACGAGAAAAACAAATACAGTATGCTAACACATATATACGGAATCTAAGGGAAAAAAAAAAAAAAAAAAAAAAGGCCATGAAGAACCTAGTGGCAAGACGGGAATAAAGACACAGACCTACTAGAGAATGGACTTGAGGATATGGGCAGGGGGTGGGGTGAGATGTGACAGGGTAAGAGAGTGTCATGGACATATATACACTACCAAATGTAAAATAGATAACTAGTGGGAAGCAGCCGCATAGCACAGGGAGATCAGCTCGGTGCTTTGTGACCACCTAGAGGGGTGGGATGGGGAGGGTGGGAGGGAGGGAGATGCAAGAGGGAAGAGAAATGGGAACATATTGTATAACTGATTCACTTTGTTATAAAGCAGAAGCTAACACACCATTGTAAGGCAATTATACTTCAATAAAGATGTATAAAAAAAAAAAAGCAAGTTTCAGGATCCTATGTACTATCTTTTATGCAAATTTTAAAAACACCCTCAAACAATGCCAGCTACTGTTTATGGACGCATATAGATGTAGTAAAAAAATAAATAAATAAAAAGATAGATTTAAAGGGTAAACACGATTTTCCTGATTGCGGTTACTTCTCAGGAAACAGGATCAGAGAAGGGTCCGGATAAGTTTCCAAGTGTAGATGTAACATTTAGAATAAAGATTTAAAGCTAATACAGTAAAGTATTAACATTTATTAAGTCTGGGTGGTGGGTACTATGGCTTATATTACACTTTCCTGTGGTTTGAAATTTTTCATAATTAGAGAAAAACAAATACTAGTGGTGCTATGGACTGAATGTTTGTGTCCCCCCAAAATTCATATGTTGAAGCCTTACACTCAAGTGTGATGGTATTTGGAGTTAGGAGTCTTGGGGGGTAATTAGGTCATGAGAGTGGAGCCCTCAAGAATGTGATTAGTGCCCTTACAAGAAGAGAAACAACAGAGATGATCTATTTCTCTGTCAGGTAAGGATACAGCAAGAAGGCAGCCATCAGTGAACCAGCAAGAGGGCTCTCACCAGGAATCAAACTGGCCAGCAGGGCAACTTGATCTTGGACTTTCCAGCCTCTAGAACTGTGAGGAAAAAAATGTCTGTTCTTTTTTTTAAACAGATTTTTATTTTTTAATTTTTAAAATTTTATTTATTTTTGGCTGCGTTCGGTCTTTGCTGATGCACGGAGGCTTTCTCTAGTTGCAGCGAGCAGGGGCTAATCTTTGTTGCGGTGCATGGGCTTCTCATTGCGGTGGCTTCTCTTGCTGCGAAGCATGGGCTCTAGGTGCGCGGGCTTCAATAGCTGTGGTTCGCGGGTTCTAGAGCGCAGGCTCAGTAGTTGTGACGCACAGGCTCAGTTGCTCCGCGGCATATGGGATCTTCCCAGACCAGGGATCGAACCTGTGTCCTCTGCATTGGCAGGCGGATTCTTAACCACTGCGCAACCAGCGAAGTCCAAAATGTCTGGTCCAAAATGTCTGTTCTTTAAGTCACCCAGTCAGTGGTATTTTGTTATGGCAGCCCGAGCTGACTCAGACAAGTGGACACCTGTGATTCCCCTAGACCTGACTTCTCCCAGAGGTGTAGGCTCTGCAGAGAACCTTGGCAGGTGGTCTGATTTTACATCCTGAGGACTTGCTCTGCACACCAGTCCAGAAGGCCTTCATGTGATCTCCCTGTAGCTTCCTTGGCCCAGGGCTGTGTTGCTATGGTCAGCACACGGGCTGACATGACTTTCCTCTCCTTGCAGCCAACAAAACTGCTATCACCTTCCATCCCTATTCCTACTGCCTCAGCTCAAAACAATCTGGAACAGAGAACTGTCTCCTTCTGCATCTACCATCCACCTGGCATGTGGATTCCTTGAAAGGTAGATATCTTATTCTCCCCTCTTTGCCTTTTCTTCTTCTCCCTTCTCTGTTTTTGCATTTGCTTCTCTAGTTTCCACACATGACCTTATTGTTTCACTGTGCGTCCACTTTGCTCTCTCTGGTCTGTCCCGGTGCTCCATTTTTTCTGATCTGTTTCCTCTGTATTTCTGCCCATTTGTTCCCTCTGCAGTTTCCCAATACATGTATGTGAAGACTGGTGAGAGTTTCCCATCCACAAACCAATGGGAAAACCATAGGAATCTCTGAGTATGAGCACTACATGGACAGAAGTAGAAGATCACAATAAATTGCAAAACAACTTCAGCATTGTAGAATCTTAAATCCTCCAAGACAGTAGCCATTGAAATTCTATATATCTAAGTTAAATTTTATTCAAGGCTTTCTTTCTTTTCTCTCTTTTTTTTCCTTTGGCCGCACCGACTGACATGTGGGATCTTAGTTCCCCGACCAGGGATTGAACCCATGCCCCCTGCAACGGAAGCGCAGAGTCTTAACCCCTGGACCACCAGGGAAGTCCCTCAAGGCTTTCTTAAGCTTTCAGTTCTATCCAAGGCATTCTACTGATCAGGCCTAAGTGTTTCCCATCAGTTCATTAGATTAGTGGGAGTTGGGACAAAGATGGAGTAGAAGGCTAATATAGAGGTTCTCCTGGGGATCCACAATGATTATAGGAATCTTCTTTGGATCAGTAAGCAATGGTCTTCAGCCAGCTCTTAGCTTCTAGCTCCTTGAGTCTAGTGTTTACAGTTGAAAGGTTTATGACTTTTGCCTTGGAGGCACCTTCCATACTGCAAGATCTATAATGGGGTTTTGGATTTGACTAGAGACTAAAAGAATCAACTGACCAGATAAAATTTTATCTTGGTGTTAGGCAGATTTCAATAAATTATAAATTGAAGTAGCCACAAGGAGGCCACCCATGCAGCCCAAGTTATATGAACAGTGGTTTAAGATGTCAGTATTCTCATAGTTCATATTTCCATGCTGGATCTAATGGAAATTTTACTCAACACAGCCACTTAAGAGGGAATAGCATGTGAGTTATTTTAAAAAGACAGTCTGTCTTCGCTTGACACTTTTATCCTTTTGGTGTTTTATAACCATCTCTGTCACCTGAAATAGAGGCAAGCATTATCACTCTCATGTCATGGATGAAGAAATGGTGCACAGACATTAATTGACTTTCACCTTGCAGGGCAATGGCTGAGTCATTCAGGGTCACAGGTCTCCTTTTTGCTGCTTATTCTATAGGACAGCATCACCTCGTGGTCAGTGAGTTAAAACTCCTGGGCTCTCCTACGGAGGCAGGCGGTCTGTTGGTGACCTTGAGCGACTTTCATTCTCTCTGGATACTCATTTTCTTGCTAGAAGTCTGGACAACAAACCCATACTTCTGATCATATCTTTCTTTTTTAAAATTAGGAATGATGGATTGCCAGTAAATCAGAGGTGAGGGATTCCATATGACATTTAAGCACAGAACCTCCAGGTTGGAAAGGACCTAAAAAGGGCAGCTGTCAGGGTGGTCCTGAAATTTTGCCTTACAGGGGAATTAGTGAAGGAGTTTAAAAACAAACAAACAAAACAGATTCTTGAGCCCATCCTACTGAAATGGAAAATACCAATATGAGGACCAGAATTCTATATTTAAAAAATCACTCCAGGTAGTCTGGTGCAGGTTTAGAAACCATGGCTTAAGTGGAAGCCCTCCAAGTGCACAGGAGAGGGGACATGGTCTGCAGCTGCTGGGGGTCAATGTGCACTGTAAATAAATAAGCAGGGGATCAGAAATGCAACCCATTTGAAAGCAACTGAGCAGATGAAAGATGGACTGGGCAGAGGTGTGGAAAACCCTGGAGTCTGTTTTTGCCAGTAAGTCCTCCAACTTAAGTATGGAAGGACGCTGAAAAGAGCCCCAAATGGAGTGAGGCTCAGCGTTGACCGGCTGTGTGATATGGGCAAGCCATTCCCCCTCTCTGTGCCTCAGTTTCCTATATGTAAAATGGGACCATGGACTTGTTGATCTCTAAGTTGCTCCTATGACATTTTGAGATTTACCTAATGTCCTTTTCGATGTGAACACGCTATAATTCTAAATGTTGTCCAGTATCCTAATCTATTAATATAATGCTTTGTGGACTCAGTGCTTGTCCCACTGTTTTCAGTCCTGGGTGTCCCCGAGCAGCTGAATGAAAGCTGTGCTGAGCCTCTGAGTCAGTGCAATTGCCCATAGAACTCAAAGCATTCTAAGATGACTTTCTGCCACCTTAGACTGGAAAATCAACCTCCAAGAAGGCAAGTTCCAGGGAAGGGAGGCAGAAGCCTAGACTGCAGAGGCATTTGGAAGAAAATGTGGTTTGGTTTGGAGGAAGGTAAGTATCCTTCCTTCCAGACACACCTCTGCCTCAGGTGAGGGTAATTCTATCTGCTGCTTGCTGCTTCAGAAGGTGACCAGAGAAGGTTCCATCAACTGGCAAAGACTGAATGCTTTCCAGTGACCATGCTCATCTTACCCCTGGGTCATGGCTGCTCTTGGCAGGAAAAGCGTGTAATGGTTATAGTTGCTGGCACCAGTGTTAGCTGCTCAGGCCCAAGCTTGGCCAATGAGAGGAGGCTTAGTAGAGAGAGACTTGCATTAGGAGAAGCATCTTGGTAGGACAGAAATGATCAAGTGTTCACCCTGACTGGAAATGAACCAAAAGAGAACAGTTTAGGTAAGAGAGCCCAGGCTGAGGAGGCAAGTGATAGGTTTTACAGGGTTTTTGTTAGAGTCAATTAAATTCAATGGAGAAAACATCTGTTGAGCACCTACTATGTGTCTCAAACTGTGCCAGGTTTCAGGAATTCAAAGAGAAACAAGGCAGGGTCCCTTTCTTTAGGTGTTTATAACCTTGTAGAGAAGTTCTCCATAAGAACAGACACAACGTATCATTCTAGTGGTGAAGCCATGGCAAGGGAGGAGCTTATAGGGTCTCAGGCAGCAGGAAAGGAAAGCAGATAAGGTGACATCTGAGTAGGACTTTGCTTGGAGAAGGGAGTGGACAGCCTTCTAGGCAGAGGAGACAAAATTAGCAAAGGCAAGAAGGTGCAGTGAGCAGGTTGGAGGTGCAGGGGCCCTAGGTACACTTGGGAAAGAGGAGGGTGGAGAGGTACAGTTGTAGACCCAGCTAAGGAGCTGGGCTGTGTGTGTGGAGGGGGGCTTTAGCAGAGGGGGTCTCTTATCATAGTCATGTTTGTGTTTCAGAAATATTGTTCTGGAAGCAGTACAGAGGATGAGGGGGTGGAGGGCAAGAAGAGAACCTGAAGACATATTAGGAGGTCAGGGAAGAAAGACAGCAGTAGAGAGCCTGGTCAATTTTGTACTGGGTCACAGAATGGATCTGGTAGCTGTCTGGATGTGGGTGGTGCATGAGAGGGATGCACAAAGGCTCGTTCTCGGTTTTCTAGCTTGGATAATGGGTTCTGGAGAAACCACTTCTCTCCCTCCTTCCTTCCCTCCCCTAAGTCTGTATCAGTTGGGCTGGGTGGGATCCCACTTTCTGCTTTTATAACCATCATCCCATATAACTCAGAAGCAGGCGGTCGAGGGACACAGTTTAAGGTACAGGGAGTTCTTAGAGCCGCCCATAAGAAGAAAGTACTTAAAAGTAAACTTCTGTAAACTGTTTTTAGGGACTGTGCATTATTTGGACTGTCTATTAATCTTGAAAACAAAATACATAAATAATTGTGAAGCACTCTCACCTACTAAGAAGCATACAAAATAGGAATGAAAACTCTGTGACTGATCACAAAGCAAATTTTGATGTGGCCATGGTGCTGGGCAACACCGCCAGCGCCCCGGCTGCCCCTTTCATGTCCTCTTGTTCTGCCACCTACCACCCTCCCCCGCAAAGAGAACCACTCTCCTCATGAAAGTACTTTAAAAAAAACACACATTTGCAAGTTAATATGACATAAAAGCAAATCTCATTTTCCCTTTTCCAATATAGGTTAATTTTTCTTCACCTTAGTCTGACTGACTTTAGGGGTCCTGAAACAGTTATTTGGTTCAATACCTACAGTAGTTGCAAAATTGTGATCTGGGCTGCCTGTTGCCCTGTGTCTATATAAGCTAAGCTGTGGTCTTGATCAATTAATCACCTCTGTAACTTTTCGTAGCTGATACAGCTGTGAGTTTACAGAAAGTCCATTTATCTTGAGAGAGGCATTTGCTTCTGTGTAAACAGTTGTGAGTACCGAACCATTTAAAGGGAGGGAGGAGAAAAGAAAAGAAGGCTGGAATCCTAACATTTACTTATTTAGGTTCTGAGTGTCTTTATAGGCTTGAGGAGCTGCTGTTTTGTTTTGCTTTGTTTTTTAACAGGCTCTTAGAATTACCAGCTCCAGCCACCGCTGATACATCCGACACTTCCATTCATCGCAGAGGGAGTTCTGTATGGAGAGAGGGTCTACCTAGAGGGGAAGAGTGGACGGCGCAGATCTTTGGTCCACTGGAGCAAGCCATGTCAGGAGAGGGTCAGGCAGTGGGGCGAGGCATTAGGAAGATCTGGAAAGACCCCAGAATTGGCAAGAAGGCAGCAGCCCCTACCCACTCTGCCATCCTGAAGGCAGGCTGGGCCAGTCTTCCAAGTTCATGTCAAGGTTTACGAGGGTCAGTGCGTTGGGGCTGGCCTTGACATTTTCACAAATTGCTCTGCAGTTGTTTTTATTAGTTTTATTCCAGCTGTTGCTCCAGGGCCCTTCTGGCAACCAGGCCTTCCAGGCTGGCTTGGAATCACTTGTTAATTGACTCAAGTCATGAAAAGGTGCCATCTGCTTTGAACTCTTGCCTGTTCCAAGGCTGGACAAATCCCAGGCATGCACCATAGGAAAAGCCATAATGAGGCTCACACCTCCAAGTTTGCAGTGCCCAGCTCTGTCTGGTCAGGTGTTAAGTGCAGGGGTGAAGTGTGAGTCCAGGGTGACGGGTTTGAAGAGTAAACAGGCCCTGAGAATGTGCTTCCTCCTGGGTCCTAAGCGACACCAAGCTTGGGAGGAGATTTCACAGCATTCCTGTCAAAACCCTGCAGTTAATAGCATCACGATGTCCCAAATAAACTCACAGATATCAGTTACTCCCCGTGTTTTCACTTCACACCAACTCTCCACAGATGCGTCTCCACTTGGGAAAAACTTGGGAAGAGGCCTCAGTGAGATTTTTCCTGTGAAGCTATTAGTTTTATCCCACTTCAGAGAAAATAAGAAAAATCTTAAGGAGGTTTAGAAGAAAGGCCACCTGATGTAAGTGATGTGTACTGCTGTTGAAATACTTTCTCATTTCATATTTATTATCTAAAAGTTATGGCAAGGGCAGCGTCAATGGACCAAAATATTCATTGACTCGTGAAACATCCCCCAAGAGTAGCATTTTTAAAAAGTGTTATATCAACTGCAGTGTGAAATTGACTTCTATCTCCTCCAGTACGATATGTAATCAGACTATCTCTCCTTGATAAATTTTGATACTTTAAAATGGACCCAAGTTCAAGCGTACCTTTTAAAGTTATACCTTAAAGAAGGGGGTCCAGTGTGCTGTTATTTGTTGATCAGGAGAGATGAGTCACTAGTGGAAATCAGAAAATAGAGTGTTCACTAAGGTTAGAAAGATTGCCTCAAAATGCACCGCTAGTGCAGGGTGTGGCAGGTGGGGAGTAGTGACAGACGGAGGAAGAATGAACAGATTTAGGAGACATATCAACCAAATGCCATGTGTAGACCCTGTGTGGATCCTCATTTGGACAAACCAAGTGTAAAACAAAACATGAGACAATTAGAGGAAATAAGACAGTGACTGGATATTTGATGACAGTAAGGAATTCTTTAAAAAAAAATTTAGGCATGAGAATGGTATCATGATTATGTTAAATAAAAAGAGTTCTCAACTTCTCATCTTTTGGAGATATGTACTGAAGTGTATACAAATGAAATGATACGATGTCTGCAATTTGTTTTAAAATAACCCAAAGGGTCAGGGTGAGGGTTAAGTGTATAGTGAAGTAAGGGAGGCAAGACATGAAATGCAGTTGGCTTTGAGTTGATAATTGTTGAAGATGAGAGATGGATGCAAGAGTTATGGGTTTATTGTATTATTCTCTCTACTTCTCTATGTTGAACATTTCCATTATGCAAAGTTAAAAGTGAAAGAACTCAGTGGGCTCTTGGCCCTGTTAACTTTCTTTGGTAGGGAAGGGAAAAGGTATTAAGGATTTCCTCTCTAATTGGGCATACAGTTTTTACCTTTATTAAATTTAGAGTAAAGAAATCTCATTGGGGCTCTTCCTAATCTTATGATTCTTTGATGATATGACCCTGTGAGATTGTGATCGGCTGTTACACCGGTCATAGCCATCATCAGTGGTTGCTCCACACTAAGGTTGGTGGAGGCAGAAAAGGAAGGGACTACTTCCCACCGGGAAGCCGCTGGTTTTTTACTTACACAAAGTCAGGGAACTGGTCTGAATATTCATGATGGAGTGGGGAGATGTGAAAGGACAGAATGCTATGCTTTGGGGCACTTATATAAACGTGGGTCAGGAGAGTAGTTGCAGCTTGTGTAATAAAGCTCATTTTAAAGAAACACAGTATCTTAGGCTCAAAAATAATTTGTACCTTGTAGTGGATTTCCAATGCTATCACAACTGTATCAGTTACCCATGTCACGTAACAAATTCCACCGAAGTTTAGTGGATGAAAGCCACAAACGTTTATTTTCTCACAGTTTCTGAGGAATCAGGAATCTGGGCCCCAGAAGACACGCTCTTGTCCCCTAACAGCGCTCAAGCAATGGCTGGTAAGATTGGGTCTATAAATCCCCCAGTCCTCTCATCTCTCAAGTGTTCTAGTTCTCTATGTCTTGGGTTCAGCAGTCTTTCTGAATGAGCCCACCCTATTTCTCTACTTCATTTTTTCCTTTCAGGGGTCAGCGTGTGAGAACTTCTCTGCTCCTAGTCCCTGGGGGGGTATAAACATGGCAGTTACCGCTGGCCAGTCCCAAAGTCACTCTGTGCTTGTGGAAAGCTGGACAGACTGTGGCTTGATCTCTGGACATTCATTCATTCAATAAGCCCTCACTGGACACCTACTATGTGCCTATCTTCACGTTAGGTTTTGTAATAACAAAATGAATGAATGAGTAAATGGCCTCAAAAGTTTTGCTTATTAGAAAGCTATAAATAGCACCTGAGTTTCTGGACATGAACTTTTTGGCTCTCTGCCCTTCATACACAGTTATACTGAGACTAAAGGAAAGAAAGGCCTTTATTCTTTTACCTGCTGTGTTGTTTTAAAATTTTACCAAATGTACAATGCTCAGAAGAAACCCAGATAGAAAGAAATCTATGGTGTCTAAAAATGTACAAATCCATCTCTCTAAGAGCCATGGTCAGGTCAGCAGTCACACCTCCATCAAGGGTGGGATGCAGACTCTCAACCCTTTAACATTTTTAAAGCCACCACATATTATTTTTTAGAATGGTTTTACCTACCCAAGAGTAATGCTAACTAGCCCTTCTTCAGAAGCTGTGCAGTCTTCCACGAGAGACATTTAATTTTAGTTAACTGAATAAGCCATTTACTTTGTTTTTCTAAACCCTCCACCACTCTCAAGGCAATCTGAAGAAATCTCTCCCCAAAGGAAACCGTACTTTTGGACACTTCATGTAAGCGCTTTCCACTGCTGCATTCAGCAGGTCGGCGGGGGCAAATCTCAGGGGTTTGCTGAATGTCTGGCACAATAGGGTGCATAATAAATGCTCATAAATTCTTATTTGACTAATGGATTGATATAAATCTCATTAGGGCTTGGATTGTGCCTGTGTCCCCCGCACCTAGTGCCTCATACCTTTTAGGTGCTCAACAAAAATGCTGAATGAACACATGAGTAAATATTACTGGGAACTAATGAGCTTTGTAAATCCAAAAGTCTGCTCTTAGGTCGACTCATTTGATTCCTTTCTAGCTCTGGACAGTAAAATAAAGCAAGGCTATGACTTCAGAGTAATTTTGCTTATGTTCTGCATCCTTTTTGGAAGATGGGGAAAAGGTTATCAGGCAGAGGCACTTGTTCACCAACACATCAATCTGACCTGCTCCTCCCCGCCCATTCTCTCTCCTTGGAAAGTGCCACTCCAGCCAAGTCACTGAAGTGAAAAACAAAAACAAAAAAAAACCCCTAGGTTTAATTGTTATTCCTTTCCCTCATGCAAGAGTGCCATGACTCAAAATCCAGAGGAGTGGCCCAAGGGGCTTTAAACAAAGTGAAACTAGAAAGTTAGGAAAGAAGATGACTCTGGAAGAAAAGCACCATTTCTGAGCCATTCTTGGGGACCTCCACTGTCACCTGAAGCCTGACCTGTGTCTTGGCTCATGCTGGGGAACGCTTACTCCCTACTCATGATGTTCCTTCCATGTGGAGGGCCTTTTATTGCGGCAACATTCCTGGCCTTTCCATACCCTTTTACTCATCCCTCCCAGGAGAGGCTAGGTGACGTAAGAGAATGATGAGTTTGAGACAACGAATTGAGTCCTGTGGCTCAGTTTCTCCCTATCCTTGGGACTGGCCGGCTGGCAGAGAGCCCCCATTCTGCTCTGCTCCTGCATCGTCTACACAGAGCAGCCTTCACCTCGGTTGGGGTTTGTAATCATTCAGTGCTGCCTATGACTGGGTGAGTTAAGTCTGCCTAATTCTGGGATTCAGCATTAGAAAGCTCATTATTACTGCACACCCCAGACACATCTTGCCACCCAGGCTTTCTGAGTAATGTCTTAGTTTTGGCTGCTATAACAAATTATCATAGACACAAATATCAACATTTATTTCTCACAGTTCTGGCGGCTGGAAAGGTCCAAGATCATGGTCAGGTTCTGGTGAGGGCCCTCTTCCTGGTTTGCAGGTGGCTGTCCTTTTTCTGTGTCCTCACATGGCATAGGGCAGAGAGAGGAAGCAAGCTCTACCATGTCTCTTCTTATAAGGACACTAATCCCATCTTATATCCCACCCTCATGACCTAATTATCTCCCAAAGGCCCCGTCTCCAAATACCATCACATTGGGGATTAGGGTTTCAACATGTGAATTTTGGGGGCACATAGTCAGCCTATAGCAAGCAATAAAGATGGTATTTTCATCTCCATCTGCCTAACTCCTCTTCTTCTTGATTGGTTCCAAACTTGGGTGAGGAAGGGATTCCCTCAAATAACAACAGCTGAGGTCTAGTATTTGGGTATAGGGGTGTTGATGTGGTTGAAAGGATCAGGGACAAGCAGACAGTGTTTCTTTGGTTCAGTCCTTGACCAGTTTGCATAGAACAAATCCCATTTTCTTTCTTTGTGTGCCTGCATCCAAGACTGCTATAGCACATTCCTATAGTTGTCACTCCCTCCCCTACATGAGGTGTAACACTCCACTGTTGCTGTTTTGATGCAGCTGCTGCAGACATTTTTTCCCCAGCATCCACCATATGATAACATCATCAAAGAGAGGGGGGAACTTTAGGAACACAGAGCAGGAAGAATGGGCAGAAGCACTCCAAGGAATAGCCCTCTAGGCATCCTTCTTTAAGGCAAACTGACTCTTCTTCAACAAAGCAGATACTTTGAGACTCATGTTTCATTAGGTTAAATTTTTCCCATAAGGCATCTTGGTTCTACATGCAAATAAAAATCTTCTGGAGCCAATCTCAATAGCTGAACGGGCCATGTCTGAATCTGAAATATATATGCAATAATGCTATATATAATATATACAATAATATACAATAATGCTATATATACACATATATCTTAGGATTTAATGCTACAGATGAATATACATATGCACAAAGACATATGTGTGTACACATACATTTGCTACATATAATAGAACAGCTCTTCCCCAATAGCCTTTAAAATTCGAAGTCAACAAAGATAAGGAAGGGACTGTTTCCATATTTCTGCTGCCCTCCAGGTTAGCTCTTTGAATCAAGCCTCTCTCCCAAATTGGAATTTAATTTCCTTGGAAAGGGAGTATACGGAAGACAAGAAGTTAAGGAGCCAGGTCCTTTTCCTGACCACATCACTGGCTGTATGACCTGGGGCATCACCCTCCTGCTTCACTACCTGATTTCACTGCATAGTAAGTATGGTGGAGGCTGTGCTGTATTGGCTCCTTTAACTCCAAATAGCCAATGATTTACAGGTAGCCAGAGGAAGACATGATTGGAGGGAGAAGGTGGTGAGGTTTGAAGAAATAGGAAATATGATAGTCCTCATTCACTAGAGAGCTATGTGTTATGCAACTGGCAAAGGACAGGGGTTCAGACATTCCAACTGAATGCACTGCCCATCTCATCAATCAGCGCAAGAATGATATAAGAAACTATGGTCAGTTTTGCACCCTTCAAAAGAAAGGCCTTTATAGGTGTGACAGCTGTAAACAGAGTTAGTACTGTGGAGGGGGGCGTGGCAGGAGAGAGGGAGGGAAGGAGGGAGGGAGCAGGGGGGAGAGAAAGTGTGGGGGAGGGAGAGAGAGGAGAAAATATGCTTGTTTGGCATATGTTTGGCAGCCTTTATATGGCAGCCTTTTGCATACTGTGAGGGACACAGTGGTGGACCAGCCATGGACCCATCCCAACTGCTTGCCTTCTCTGGCAAGGGAGGTCAGCTATAGGCTCAGGAGAAACTGCTCCCTAAGAGTGGGACAGGTAAAGTGCTATGGAATTTGATAAACTAGAACTGAAATATAAAACTTTCTTTTTCAGTCAACAAGCATCTACCTGTCAGATTCCTTCAGGGGAGGGCCCCATGTAATTCATGTTTGGTTCTCTCACCTTGCTTATGCCACAGAAGCATGATGAATATTTACTGCATGTACTGGCAGCACACATTACTTACAAAACATTGCACTTGAATTGTGGTTAGGCAGGGACATACTTAGAGAAGCTTCTGTGCTCATCACAACTCTGTGCTAGAAAGATCTGATTTGAGATGCTTAAACTGCGTTTCTTATGTATTTACCTTGATCCTTTGTGCTTTCTGTTTTCCAGTTCCTACTCATCCAAGCCTTCTCTTTCTCCAAAAACATTCAGATGGCTTAGTCTGATGGAACTGTGACTGTCTTACTAGAAACACAGCACTTTGCAGAGCTTGCTTTGTATAAGATTTCCTTTACTGTCTACCAGTGGCATGTAAGCATGAGGGCAAGGACACCCACTTAAGGCCTTAAGGCTGGAAAGAACATTCTTAAAGTGGGAGAAGCAAAATGGCTCTAGGTTCCTGGTGCACATATTATGCTCCGAGCCATAGCTATTGCTGCTATTATTACTAATTAAAACTACTCATTTAATGTTCATGGCAAATCTCCAAGGTAGGAATTGTGACCTGTAATCTACAAAGGAAGGGACACTCAATTTGATGAAGGTTATATCACTAATAAAAGGCAGAGCCAGTATTCAGACCAGACTCGAAGATCTTTTCCTTTATTGAACGAATGATTTAATGAATGGATGACTGGTGATATCACGACATGCACCAGCTGGACTTTCACTAGGAGTTGACCTGATTGTTGATGTTCTGTAATTCTTTTGGTTTCCCCCAAATGTTGGCATGATTCATTATCTAAATTCAAGGTGAGTTATCTGATGGGTCTAAGTCACGGAACTCTGGTAAGTTCATGAAGTCGCTTCTTAACTAAGCATTTTAGTGAAAGAGGCACCATCAATCAATGAACGAATTTAACTCTTTGTATGTTGAGACCTAGGTGCCCACCAAGGTGAATTTATGGAAAGTTGGCATTCAGATACTCTCAAATGCTCATTTTCACTGTTCCTTTCCCAATTCTAATGTGGATAATATGTAGCAGCACTGAGTGAATTTAAGCTCTCCAGGCTCTCTCCTCACTCATGTGGAATGAATGAGCTCAAGGTGAGCACCCAGGAGGCCATGGGGAAGAAAGAAAGGACTGGGGTGGTTTATATCTTGGAAGTCAGTGTTTGAAAAATGAGTAACTTATGACTTCTATTTAGAATTTCCTCATTCTTCCTCTTCTTGTTCTGTCGATTTTAAAGTCCTAGGTGTATTTTGTTGTTTTTCCTGATAATACAGGCAGCTAAAATGTGTATCATCCTTAAGGACTTACAGATGAAACTCTGTGGGAGGTGTCATTACTGTCATTTACAGAGGTTCTAAGAGTCTTGGTGCCCAGCCTGGTCCACTGGCTCCAAGTTTAGGGCTTCTCTAGAGTTGCAGGGTGTTCTCCTGGGAGCCTCTCCTCTCTTCCCTCCACCCCCACTTAGGGACTGTCACTTGCTTTGGAGGAGAATTCTTTTTTTTTTTTAATTAATTTATTTATTTTTGGCTGTGTTGGGTCTTCGTTTCTGTGCGAGGGCTTTCTCTAGTTGCGGCGATCGGGGGCCACTCTTCATTGCGGTGCGCAGGTCTCTCACTATGGCGGCCTCTCTTGTTGCGGAGCACAGGCTCCAGACACGCAGGCTCAGTAGTTGTGGCTCACGGGCCTAGTTGCTCCGCGGCATGTGGGATCTTCCCAGACCAGGGCTCGAACCCGTGTCCCCTGCACTGGCAGGCAGATTCTCAACCACTGCGCCACCAGGGAAGCCCGGGAGGAGAATTCTTATGTAGAGTTCCTAAAGCTTTGGATTTTCCAGACTATTCCACAGCCTCTCAGAGATCAGCTCACACGATTTTGCCCTGAAACACACACAGTGATTTCTGTGCTAGATACTGACTTTTTGGTATTTCCTGCTGGAGCTCTGTCTGGGTGGAGCTCTTTTTGGAAGCACCAGAGTTTTCCTGTCTGTGCAGCTGATTTTGAAAGCCTTAAATAAACTCTGTTGTGATGTGCTCAGAATCATAACAACTCATCAACTATTTATTAAGCACCTACTATGAGCCTGGCACTGTTGTAGCAGCTGGGGATACACTGGTGACCTCAGCAGACCCTGCTTTCAAAGAGCTTTCAGTTGGGTCCAGGACACAGATTAGTAAACAGGCATTTGTCCTCCACGTGGTGAGTGCCATGAAGGACAAAGTCCAGGGTGCTGGAGGTGGGAGGTGCGGTACAAATAGCAGGGGCTGTGAACCCAGCCTTGGGAGTGGCAGGGCTGGGAGGGGCGGGGATGCGGGGGGTGCCAGAGGCTTCGCAGAGCCAGAGTTGGCTAAACTGTATCCTAAATATAAGAAATCAATTTTTATAGAATCTGTTCTCAATTATCTGCCCGCAAAAAGATGATTCCACTTGGTTTGCAAGAAAACTTTTTTCAAGCCTGCTTTTCAATGGCTTGAGTATCTCAGCTCCCTCTAGCTACACTGCATGTTAACACAGAGGCACCAAATCTCACAAGGTAGAGGCACCCACTGAGAGAGAACTTGTCTGAAGGAAGGTTTGGGCCCAGGTGAAACACTGCATTTCCTGCTTGGAATGAGGAGAAGGGAGAAGGGAGGTCAGGCAGGGAAAGTGAAGTGCTTCCCAAGCTTCCAACAATTCAGGTCTTTATAGGGAACTTCATTATTTCACCTGAAGTGTATTTTCAGGAGGTCAAGCAGGCACATCTCTATTCAAATACCAGATAGGCAACAAAACACATTCTAGAGCCACCAGATGTAAATGATTCGTGGATTATTCCCTTTTTAGATTCTCTGGGCCATTGTTCCCCTCCATTGGTGCAAATAATAATGACCCACTTCTTGCCAAAAGAAAAAAATAGGGGGTGGGGATGGGGAACAGTACAAAGGCATCTGCGTGTCTGGCCACATGGAGGTCCCTGAGACTGGTCTTGGATCTACTTCTGATCTCCTGGTCAGGCAATAAAACGCCTATTTGATTTTGAATAAACTTTACTAAGGTATAATTTACATGCAGTAAAACACACCCATTTTAAGTATACCACTCTGTGAGTTTTCACAAATGTATACACTGGTGTAATCAAGACATGGGACATTTTCAACTCCCAAAAGTTTCCTCACGCCTTTCTGCAGCTGCCCCAGCCCCTGCCCCAGGCAATCGCTGACCGGCTTTCTGTCACCACAGATTAATTTTGCCTGTTCTAGAATTTCCATCATATGAAATCATACCATACACATTCTTTTGCGTCTGCTTTTTTCACCCAGGATAACGGTTCTGAGATTCATTCTTGTTAGTTCATTCCTTTTTATTTAAAATGCTGCTTTTTGAAGTAGCAAACAATTGTTCAGTGTACCACTTAGGAAGATGAGCATAGCTAGGAAGTCCCTCTGGTATACAAATTCTATCAACTTGTCTGGGAAACGCAGCCCTGAGAATTGCATCAGGCTGGTACAGATCACATTTAAGAAGTAGCCAGGCACGTGAATTTCTGAGCACCAGGAGTCCAGAAGGACCGGGAGAGATGCGGCCTCAGTGAATGATGGGACGTATTACAGAGGATGGCAGGGCTATTTGTTCAGTTCTATTATGAGCTCAGCGAAATGTGACAATCCTGGGAAATATAAATATATACTGCTATATTTATACATGTGTTTGTCTCGGGAGACCTGGCGGGGAGTGGTGGGTGGTAGTGCTTCCTTCAGGACTGGCGTAGGCAGAGATAACTGGGCAGAAGAAGCCTGTTCCAGGCCACATCAATGCCTAGTCAATAAACAAGACTTACAAGGAGAGTATTTACTGAGCGCTTACTACATGTCAGGCACTGCGCTCTGTTCCTTATATGTGTTGCTTCCTTTAACCTGTCCCTGTATCCTGTGCGGCAAAGGCTGCTGGTGCTCTGCCCGCGTCCCTGCACATGCTTTCCCCGTATTCCTGCACACTTATCACCATGTGCTATACTCCCAGCAGCCAGCACCCTGGCTCTGTGTTGGGGGACAGTCCTTGAGCTACTGGAGCCACTCTTGCTTCCCAGCCCGGAGAGCATAAGTGCCTAGGATTTTACTGGTAACGAAACAGTGCCGGGGGGACAAGTGCCCCAGCTCCCAGTGGCACCTATCTTGTCTCCAGTTCTCCCCTCCATGGCATTTTGCTTCCTTCTCAACCTTGCTTGGCCTCCTTCCCTTCATGTTCCCATTCTTCAGCTTCTCTAGCAGTTTCCCCTGGGGACACTTCCCAATAAACCATGTTCACATGAGTCCTTATCTCAGGATCTGCTTTTGGGGACCCCAACCTTAGACTGTAAAACTTACTATCACTGTTTTACGAATGAAGAAACTGAGGCTGTCACACACACACACACCATCCACACTCCTTTCCTTCTCTCCCTCCCTTCCTCTCCCTCCCCTCCTCCCTTCCCCCCCCCTTCTTCTTTCTGTCTGTTTCCCCGTCTCTCTCTCTCTCTCTCTCTCTCTCTCTCTCTCTCTCTCTCTCTCGTAGCTATCTCCTACTTACCCTTGAGCTGAAGCCTTGAACTTCACTTTCTCAGGCAGCCTTCCTGACTCCCCAGTCTCGGTGAAGTTCCCTGCTTATGCTCTCAGAACCAGCCTTTGTAGCACTTATCTTGATTCTCAGTTTACAATGATCTGTGTGATTATTTCACTAATGACCACCTCCCCTGCCAAACTGCTGGCTCCAGGTCAGGGGCCCTGTCTCTGGTGTTCTTAGTTTTATCTCCAGCACCCTAGCAGAGTTTCTAGAACATAATAATGGTCCAATAGATATTTACTGAATGAATGAATGAGTTGAAGTTCCTTTCAGATGCTACCTGGCCCCTCAGATACTGCTCATCCTCCTAATGGGCCAGAAAAGCATAACGTATAACGTTAAGAGTGACGAAGGTCTCCTGCCCAATTCTGTTCTTCTGGGTACTGAGGGAAGAGCCATATCCAGGGCAAGGTGAGAGTACTTTGCTCTAGGGGACCAAAATTTAGCATCAACTGTAGAGTTGAATCTAGAGGTGGGCCTGGAAGGCTAGGTAGAATTTGAATGAATTATTCAGAGGAAATTTGAATACTATTTTAATGAAATACAATGTCATTTAATAACACACACATTCTTGGATCTCTGTACTTCTTAACAAAAGTACAGTTAGTCCCGAGTTCTCATTAGGAAGCCGATAAGCATCTATTTCCTTCTACTCCAGCAGTGACGATTCCCCTGCTACATAAAATTTACAAACTGTTTTGGAAGCATTTATGGAGAAAGGTGTCATATGAATGTATAAGATTATTGAAATAGATGCTGATTTAGAGATTTCCCATGTGGATACTTAAATATACCCAGGCACACACAGACACTCACACCTCACACTCAGGGGACTTTCTGCTCTGATCAGCAGGGATAAATTCTCCTACCTGACAGGTGACTGTAAATCAAGAAGTGTGTTTTAACAGTCACCAGCTCTCTGCTTCTGTGTGCTGCTGTCTCAGGCAATCCTTCACCTCCTGGGACATAGGACCCGAAGGATCTCGGCACTTCTCTGCACTGCACATGGGGAGGGGATGCTTAGCAGCCAGGTAAATATTGGCATGCTGTGCATGAGCAGTGAATATAAACAACTCAGGATATCCTTAGAAAAGTTCATCTCTGGATCCACCTTTTGTCTCACCAATAGGTAAGAAAATAGAAAATCATGAGTTCCCCAGTTTTTTTGGCCAAATTAAAACAAAACAGTTTTGCAACAATATAAAAGCTGGAAAGTATCTGAGAGTCAAATGCTGAAGAAATAGTTTTGACGGTAAACACATGTCCTTATTTCCACAAACGCTGACAACTGGATGAGATTACTGGACTTGCTCCCTCTCACCTTATCCCTCAAAATCCTACCCATCAATGTTTGCTCAGAGTAGTGCCAATAAACCAGGCTGTTCTACACCCCAGTACCTTTGCACCTGCTGCTCTCTGTGACTGGACTGGAATGCTTTTCACTAATCCAGGTGGGCCGGGGACACTTTCTGATATTTCAACACCTGGCCCCAGATTAAAGGATCTCCTTTAATCTCCTTTATGAAGCTCTTCTTAACAAACTCTCCCACAGCTAGAATTGCCACTTTATCCTGTACAAATGTGATTGCACATATCTATTTAACACAAACACGATTGGGTTCACTTCAGAAGTTCTGGCTCACACTCTGCACAGTTCGAGGCCACAATCAACACTTCATTGCTACTCAATTGCCCCCTTGTGACCTCTCAAGTCACCTCCCAAAGTATTTTGAGTAATATATATTTTACAGAAATGCTCACAAGGGAGAAAAGTGGAGGGCTTACATTGAACACCATATGGTGAAACTTCATAAAAATCCCCATTAAAAATCTCCATCATTCCCAAAGCCTTTTCTCTCCTCGTTGCCAGCTGCCTTATCTCCTCTGTCTCCTCCATTTCCACGCTCCTCCCACTCCTGGATTCCTCACCACCATCCCAATTCCATTTAGCAGACTAGCCATTTTAGCCCTTTCTGCTTCATAAATGCACATCCTTGAAATTTTAGATCCTATTCATCAAAGTATCTCTTTGAGACCAATTCTCTTAAAAGGCAATGGTAAAAAACCAAACACATTTCTTCTTCCACTAAAGACTTACAGGTGGGAATCAAGCCTTATCTACCTTTGTAATTCCTATGCAAAATATTTAAAATATTTGTGAAATGAAAGAATATAACCATAGATTAAAATCCAAAAAGTTCCACTGTAATCATGGTTTTTCTCCTGTTTAAAGATTTTTTCATGCCTTCTCAAAGCAATGCTTTGGCCAACTGCCATTTCTCCCTGACTTGAGCACTCTGCCCAGCTGTGATGGGCCCTTTCCCCTCAAGCCCCACGGCGCATATTCTCGCCTTCAGGCACTCATTCGGTGGTCTCTCCAGGCCTGGAATTACCTATGCAGTTCATGAGCGTGACTAGTGGTGCATTACCATCACCCTATTGAAGGCCAAGGTGGATGCAACTGGTCTGCTCCTGTGGGTCCATCCAAGGCCGTCACTCTTCAAGGTTCAATGCAGGTCTTCACTTCCTAAGGATACTTCACTGAGGTCTCCGGTCCAGGCATAATTCTCTCTTGAGTCCTTAGGACATGTCTTGAATGCATCCGTGCCAATGGCACTTAATCTTTCAGGCTTTCATTGTTTGGAATTTGGGGCATGAAGCATTAAGGCCATTCCTCTTCCTAGAATGTGGTCATTAATAGGTCTATATACCAGATTTTTCAGGTTTTTCTCCATTTCCAGACTCTTGGTAGGTTTGTACTTATCTAACCTCTGAAGTTATGTGTGGCTGTTTAATTTGCTTTGGCCAAAGAAATGTGAGCAGAACTGACATGAGCCCCTTTAGGGAAGAAGCTCTCAGAGGAAGAAGTAGTAAGAGCTGGTGACTGGTCTTCCCCCCGACACTGGTGGCTGGCAATGACTGAGATATCTAGTGGACTGTCCTGGAAGTCTGATAGAGGACCCAGCTGATTCACCATGGGTATGTGGTGTAAGAACTAAACTTTGACTGTGTTATGCCATTTAGATTCAGAGGTTGTTTGAATAATTAATAACATAAATAAAAATTAAATAATTGTGTGTTACTGCAGCACAATCTATCCTATCCAGACTATACGTTCCTTGAAAGCAGCACTCATGCATAACTCACCTTTCTATCCCCCAGAGAGCACAGCACAATGCCCGATGCATGTTCAATAATTACTGCTGACTGATTATATACACTGAGATAAAGTAAAATATCAGAGGTTGAAGAGTAGGACTTGGTGTCAGAACTTTGAGACTTCCGTCTCTGAAAAACCAGAATCGATGTACAAGATGCTTCCAACAGTGTTCTAAAAAGATCCTTGCATACAGGAAGGCAGACTAGTATAATGAAAGGAACCTGGGCTTTCAAGCTGGACAAACCTGGGTTCAAGTGCGAGCTCTACCATATACTTGGCTGCATGACCTTGGGCCAGTTATTTAAGCTCTTTGACTCTGGGATAACATCACTAACTACCACACAGGGTTACTGTGGGGATTAAATGAGAGAATGTGTGTAAAGCACCTGGTATATAATAAATGGTCAACTAATGTCACTCTCTTAGGCTCTCCTCCCATCAAGTGTGTGTGGGTGGGTATGAACTTGGAACCACTTCCCTTCATTTATTCTCTCTGAGATCTTGGTAACTTGCCTAAGTCCCTGGATTGATTTAGCTTGGTCTACCTCAGATCCTCAGGGTTTTGCTTTTGCTGTCCCATGCACACTCTGCCCTTTTGAGAAAGTCCATCTGCAAATAGCTGGAGTTGGCAGGAGCCCTTGGCAAAGGAGGTCCAATGGGGGAAGTGTTTTTGTGACAGGCTGTCTGCTGCGAAAATGTTAAACAGGACCCTTGGTGTGGTGGGTGTAGTCAGGGAGGTGATCTCTGTGGGGGAGAGAGAATTCAAGACGTCATGGTAGGCAGTTCCAGGGAAGCCCCACCTTGGCCTAGGCCTGGCTCTAATGGTAGATGATTCTTCTACTGAACCCTGGGATTGTTTCGGTGATGGCAGCAGAGAAGTCTGTGAAATGATCTGCAATGACTGACTCCTTCCCCACGCCGGGGCTTGCTGTGGTGCCCAAGGGCTTGTGTTTTCTTGAACTCCTGGCTCAGTGAGCCTTGTGTTTACAGGTTTATGCACTGTACCTGACTGAGTCCTTGAGGCCACCCCCCTCCCCCATGTTCCCAAGTAGAAGCCGTGATGTGGCATGACCAACCACCCCAAAGGTGCTTGTGTAACTTGTTTTTCAAAGTCTTGGCAGGAGCTCTGGTCCTGAAGTGAGAAAGGGTGTTTACATTCTGGAAGAGCAGTCTCAAGAAATGTCTTGCATCAAACCGACCAATCCCCGCCCCCCAGCAGCTTTCTCTGTGGGATGGCTGTGATAGCCACAGAGGTGGTCTGGGACATGGAAGAAACGAGCCTGAACATGAAGGAAGGTCGGCTGTGAGGAAGCATCCATCAAGCCCCAGGGCGGCCATTGCCCTGTGTAAACTCCCTCCCTGGTCAGGGGAGGAAGCTTCCCGAGGACAAGTCTTTTGTTGGCCCGGTGCCCGCTGCAGTGCCTAACACAGAGCACAGTGCTGGGTATAGGTGCTCAATAGGCACCCAGTTAAGTCAATAAATTGTGAACTACGTGGGCATGAAAACATTTGAGAGGACACATTGGTGGAAGTTCTCAACTGACACCCCAGTTAACAGCTTTCTCTGAACAGTACTTAAATTAATAATAACAATGGTTACTATTTATTAAGTACCTAGCCTATGCCAAGCAAAGGCATATATTGTTTCCTTAAATTCTACAATAGTCAATAGTTCTACGAAACAGGGATTTCTCTCCCCAGTTAACAGCTGACGGAGGGCACAGCGGAGGAGACTCACAGGCACAAAGTCTGAGAATCTCATCTGAGACCACACAGACAGTAAGCCAGGATTCCAAACCCCTCACATGCACGGAAGCCCCTGCATTCCCACTTGCCATTTCTCTACGCTTCTCCCCCCACCCCCTGCCCAGTTCCCCATCTCTGGGTCCTGCAGCGTCTGCAGGAAAGGGTGACTTTAAAGGAGGCATGGGGCAGCGATTCCACTCCCCTGCTGCGGGCAGTTGTGCATTCCCTTTGTTTCTTCCTCTAGCAAACAGGATTGAATCCAGCAAGGAAGGAGCACTGGGTTAGCAGCCCCATTCCAGACGTCCGCTTTGTCATCCTGGAGAACACCCACCCATGTTCAGGGCCTTCTAGTACCTCAGCCCTTCAGCCCTCCTGGAGAAGCCCCTCTCCTCCCCTCCCACCTTCCACTGCTGACACATACAGCTTCTCTTTTCTTCCTCCGCTGACTGGCTTCAAGGCCAGGTTTTCACTTCACGAGAAAAACCTTGCTACAGGTATTATTCTGTAGACAGTCCCTGGCACCAAATATGCACTCAATAAATATTTACTGAATTGCATGCTAAATTCTAGACAAAAGAAGAAAAGGCTGCGGATCCAGAAAGAAAACTGAAAAGCTGAGGGGGTGGGGGAGGGGTGCAAACACCAACTTGACTCTTTCCTTTCCTCGCCTCCCTCCCCCTTAGTAGGGAAGCAGCCACGTTATTCAGTGTTAATGCTGTCATTTGATTACAGTAACATACAAACAGACTGAAAAGCTCCAATCAATGCCAGAGCAGAAGTGCACACGCAGGGGGCTGTTTCCTTGGAAATAATAACTCTCCAAAGAGAAATACCCAAACAACTTTCTTGACCCTCTGGAGAGAAGAAATAACAATTGGACAGAAAGTCGTGTGTGTGTGTGTGTGTGTGTGTGTGTGTGTGTTTGGGGGGGGGGCGCATGCGCGTGTGGCTGCACCTTCTGCGTGTCCTGTCCACGGGGTGCCTTTGACAGCCTGTCTATTCAAACGCTGGGGCCATAGGCTGGCGGCGCAGTGCCTGCCGCCGCGGTGGCTGAGATCACGCTGTTGATTCTGTTTTACAGAGAGCAGCCCAGCCTGTTGTGAAGAGTACAGAATGTTCTCTTCTGTGAACTGAGCTTGAACTTTTCCAACCCACTTTGTTTGAGGAATCATACAGACACAGAGGGGAAAAAACAGGGAAGATAACCCCCAAATTGTTGAAATCGTTGTGTTCTCTCTGATTTTGGCCCTGATCATTTGCTTTTCACTGCTCGAAATTAAAAATCCCAAGCGTTACAGTTCTCGGAAGAACAAAATGCCTGTGATGTCCTTTCTCTGAGTCAGTACTCCAGCTTCCACTTTGGAAGGAAACAAGTCTGTCACCATCTCTCCTAGATTTCTTTCTTTCTTTCTCTTTTTCCTCTTAGGCATTCAAGGGACAACAACAATAAAAGATATTTTCCTGTAGGGAAAGGAAAGGCCTCCAATGCCTGTGACTTCTTTCAGGTGTTCAGGCTATCATGATGTTACAAACAGTGGTCCCCAATTTACTGTATGGCCTGAGAGAATCGATAGTAAGGGTTCTGAGTCATTTGCCTCCACATAAATCACCAACTTGAGACACAACCAATGCCTGGTAAGGTGGTCTGAAATTTCTCTTTGAAAACAATCTTTGCCTAGTCTTAGGGCCGAGCCTCCAATTTGGGGGCATATTGATAAATGGCTTAGGGGATCTGCTTGGAGGATCTGAATGTGAGACCTCCATAGGATAGGCAGCAGTAGTTTTCCAACTTACTATTTTTTAATAGCAGTAGATTCCTTTCTTTATGCTATAATTAACCAAAACTCACTGGTGAAGCAGAAGAGTACAATTTTGTGAGAGCTGCGTGTTTGAGTTTTCTACTTATGCGTGCACATGTGATACTGGTCAAGTCATGCCTTGTAAAACTCAGCTGGTGAAAGGGGCTTGTCTTGTGTACTTACAGAGTCATTCATAAGTGTCCAGTGCCATACTGTTATGCCAATGAAAGACGTTCTCTTTCTTTCACAGCTCCGTTCTTTCATTCACAGCTCCACCACCTACCTCATAGTTGAGGGGCTGCTGCCTTGTAGATCTTGCTCACTGCTCACTGCTGGCAACTGGGAGATTCCTACAAGAGTGTCTTTACTTCTGAAATGATTCTAGTTCCTGGAGGGTCCCTGTGATCTTTTTTTTTTTTAAAGTCAACATGCCATCAGAACTTTGGTTGATTAGTTCATACATTCTATAAACTGCCATTGAATACTTGGTATGTTTAAGTTATTAGATGGGACTTAGGGGTGAGAGATGGGTAAGATATGTTCACTGCTTTCAGAGAGTTTATTGTCCACTGGGAGAGGCAGAAATACACACACACACACACACACACAAACACACGCACATAATACTGTATACATATGTAATACAAAGGAGGTTGATGTATGTCCAACGGAAGGACAAGGCTATAAACTGTGAATGTAGAGTATCACAGGAACAAGATGAGGATTCTAATAGGTGGAAGTTGGGTCATGTGGAGTCTAGACAGCAAAAGAAAGAAATCATGGATTATCAAATAAGAAATGATGATAGGATATGGTTCAAGACGGCAGAGTAGAAGGATGTGTGCTCACTACCTCTTGCAAGAGCACCAGAATCACAACTAAGTGCTGAACAATCATCGAAAGGAAGACACTGGAACACACCAAAAAAGATACCGCACATCCAAAGACAAAGGAGAAGCCGCAATAAGAGGGTAGGAGGGGCACAATCACAATAAAATCAAATCCCATAACCGCTGGGTGGGTGACGCAAAAATTGGAGAACAATTATACCACAGAAATCCACCCACTGTAGGGAAGGTTCTGAGCGCCATGCCAGGCTTCCTAACCTGGGGATCTGGCAACAGGAGGAGGAATTCCCAGAGAATCAGACTTTGAAGGCTACTGGGATTTGATTGCAGGACTTCGACAGGACTGGGGGAAACAGAGACTCCACTCTTGGAGGGCAAACACAAAGTAGTGTGTGAATCAGGACCCAGGAGGAAGGAGCAGTGGTCCCATAGGAGACTAAACCAGACCTACCTGCTAGTGTTGGAGGGTCTCCTGCAGAGGCGGGGGGTGGCTGTGGTCACCACGGGGACAAGGACACTGGCAGCAGAAGTTCTGGGAAGTACTCCTTGGTGTAAGCCCTCCAGGATTCCGTCATTAGACCCACCAAAGAGCCTGTAGGCTTCCAGTGCTGGGTCACCTCAGGCCAAACAACCAAAAGAGAGGGAACCCAGCCCCACCCATCAGCAGACAAGCGGATTAAAGTTTTACTGGGCTCTGCCCACCAGAGCAACACCCAGCTCTACCCACTACCAGTCCCTCCCATCAGAAAGCTTGCACAAGCCTCTTAGATAGCCTCATCCATGAGAGGACAGACAGCAGAAGCAAGAAGAACTACAATTCTGCAGCCTGTGGAATGAAAACCAGATTCACAGAAAAGTAGACAAAATGAAAAGACAGAGGACTATGTACCAGATGAAGGAACAAGATAAAACCCCAGAAAAACAACTAAATGAAGTGGAGATACGCAACCTTCCAGAAAAAGAATTCAGAATAATGATAGTGAAGATGATCCAGGACCTTGTAGGTAGGAAAAAGAATGGAGGCAAAGATTGAGAAGATGGAAGAAATGTTTAACAAAGACCTAGAAGAATTAAAGAACAAACACCAAGAAGAATTAAAGAACAAACAAACAGAGATGAACAATACAATAACTGAAATGAAAAATACACAAGAAGGAATCAATAGCAGAATAACTGAGGCAGAAAAACGGATAAGTGACCTTGAAGACAGAATGGTGGAATTCACAGTCACAGAACAAAATAAAGAAAAAGAATGAAAAGAAATGAAGACAGCCTAAGAGACCTCTGGGACAACATTAAACACACCAACATTCACATTATAGGGGTCCCAGAAGAAGAAGAAAGAAAGGACCCGAGAAAATATTTGAAGAGATTATAGTTGAAAACTTCCCTAACATGGGAAAGGAAATAGCCACCCAAGTCCAGGAAGCACAGGGATAAACCCAAGAATAAATATGCCGAGACACATAGTAATCAAATTGACAAAAATTAAAGACAAAGAAAAATTATTAAAAGCAACAAGGGAAAAATGACAAATAACACACAAGGGAACTCCCATAAGGTTAACAGCTGATTTCTCAGTAGAAACTCTACAAGCCAGAAAGGAGTGGTATGATATATTTAAAGTGATGAAAGGGAAGAACTTAGAACCAAGATTACTCTACCCGGCAAGGATCTCATTCAGATTCAGGAGAGAAATCAAAAGCTTTACAGACAAGTAAAAGCTAAGAGAATTCAGCACCACCAAACCAGCTCTACCACAAATGCTAAAGGAACTTCTCTAAGTGGGATACACAAGAGAAGAAAAGGACCTACAAGAACAAACCCAAAACAATTAAGAAAATGGTAATAGGAACATACCTATTGATAATTACCTTAAAAGTGAATGGATTAAATGCTCCAACCAAAAGACACAGGCTGGCTGAATGGACACAAATACAAGACCCATATATATGCTGTCTACAAGAGACCCACTTCAGACCTAGGGACCCATACAGACTGAAAGTGAGGGGATGGAAAAAATATTCCGTGCAAATGGAAATCAAAAGAAAGCTGGAGTAGCAATACTCTTATCAGATAAATGGACTTTAAAATAAAGAATGTCACAAGAGACAAGGAAGGTCACTACATAATGATCAAGGGATCATTCCAAGAAGAAGATATAACAATTATAAATATATATGCACCCAACATAGGAGCACCTCACTACATAAGGCAAATGCTAACAGCTATAAAAGAGGAAATCGACAGTAACACAATAATAGTTGGGGACTTTAACACCTCACTTACACCAATGGACAGATCATCCAGACAGAAAATTAATAAGGAAACACAAGCTTTAAATGACACAATACACCAGATAGATTTAATTGATATATATAGGACATTCCGTCCAAAAACAGCAGATTACACTTTCTTCTCAGGTGCACACAGAACATTCTCCAGTATAGATCATGTCTTGGGTCACAAATCAAGCTGTGGTAAATTTAAGAAAATTGAAATCATATCAATCATCTTTTTTTTTACCACAACGTTATGAGATTAAAAATCAATTACATGGGAAAAAAACGTAAAAAACACAAACACATGGAGGCTAAACAATATGCTACTAAATAACCAAGAGATCACTGAAGAAATCAAAGAGGAAATCAAAAAATACCTAAAGTCTGTCATACAGAGTGAAGTAAGTCAGAAAGAGAAAAACAAATACCGTATGCTAACACATATATATGGAACCTTAAAAAAAAAAAAAGGTTCTGAAGAACCTAGAGGCAGGACAGGAATAAAGACGCATACGTAGAGAATGGACTTAAGGACATGGGGAGGGGGAAGGGTAAGTGGGGACGAAGTAAGAGAGTGGCATGGACATATATACACTACCAAATGTAAAACAGATAGCTAGTGGGAAGCAGCCACATAGCACAGGGAGACCAGCTCAGTGCTTTGTGACCACTTAGAGCGGTGGGATAGGGAGGGTGGGAGGGAGATGCAAGAGGGAGGAGATATGGGGATATACGTATAGCTGATTCACTTTGTTATAAAGCTGAAACTAACACACTATTGTAAAGCAATTATACTCCAATAAAGATGTTAAAAAAAATATCTAGAGATAAATGACAACGAAAACACGACGATCCAAATCCTGTGGGATGCAGCAAAAGCAGTTCTAAGAGGGAAGTTTATAGCAATGCAATCCTACCTCAAGAACAAGAAAAATCTCAAATAAACAATCTAACCTTACATCTAAAGGAACTAGAGAAAGAAGAACAAACAAAACCCAAAGTTAGTAGAAGGAAAGAAAGCATAAAGATCAGAGCAGAAATAAATGGAAACAAAGAAAATGATAGCAAAGGTCAATAAAACTAAAACCTGGTTCTTTGAGAAGATAAACAAAATTGATAAACCTTTAGCCAGACTCATCAAGAAAAAGAGGGAGAGAACTCAGATCAGTAAACTTAGAAATGAAAAAGGAGAAGCTACAACAGACACCGCAGAAATACAAAGCATCCTAAGAGACTACAAGCAACTCTATGCCAATAAAATGGACAACCTGGAAGAAATGGACAAATTCTTAGAAAGGTATAACCTTCCAAGACTGAACCAGGAAGAAACAGAAAATATGAACAGACCAATCACAAGTAATGAAATTGAAACTGGGATTAAAAATCTTCCAACAAACAGAAGTCCAGGACCAAATAGCTTCACAGGTGAATTATATCAAACATTTAGGGAAGAGCTAACACCCATCCTTCTCAAATTCTTCCAAAAAATTGCACAGGAAGAAACACTCCCAAACTCATTCTATGAGGCAATCATCGCCGTGATACCAAAACCAGACAAAGGTACTACAAAAAAAGAAAATACAGACCAATATCACTGACGAAAATAGATGCAAAAATCCTCAACAAAATACTAGCAAACAGAATCCAGCAACACATTAAAAGGATCATACACCATGATCAAGTGGGATTTATCCCAGGGATGCAAAGATTCTTCAATATATGCAAATCAATCAATGTGATACACCATATTAACAAATTGAAGAATAAAAACCATATGATCATCTCCATAGATGCAGAAAAAGCTTTTGACAAAATTCAACACCCATTTATGATAACAACTCTCCAGAAAGTGGGCATCAAGGGAAACTACCTCAACATAAGAAAGGCCATACACGACAAACCCAAAGCAAACATCATTCTCAATGGTAAACTGAAAGCATTTCCTCTAAGATCAGGAACAAGATAAGGATGTCCACTCTCACCACTATTATTCAACATAGTTTTGGAAGTCCTAGCCATGGCAATCAGAGAAGAAAAAGAAATAAAAGGAATACAAATTGGAAAAGAAGAAGTAAAACTGTCACTGTTTGCAGATGACATGATACTACACATAGAGAATCCTAAAGATGCCACCAGAAAACTACTAGAGCTAATCAGTGAATCTGGTAAAGTTGCAGGATACAAAATTAATGCACAGAAATCTCTTGCATTCCTCTAGAATAACAACAAAAGATCAGAAAGAGAAATTAAGGAAACAATCCCATTCACCATTGCAACAAAAAGATACCTAGGAATAAACCTATCTAAGGAGGTAAAAGACCTGTACTCAGAAAACTATAAGACACTGATGAAAGAAGTCAAAGAAGACACAGATGGAGAGATATCCCATGTTCTTGGATTGAAAGAATCAATATTGTGAAAATGACTATACTACCCAAAGCAATCTACAGATTCAATGCAATCCCTATCAAATTACCAGTGGCATTTTTTACATAACTAGAACAAATCATCTTAAAATTTGTATGGAGACACAAAAGACCCCGAATAGCCAAAGCAGCCTTGAGGGAAAAAAACAGAGCTGGAGGAATCAGACTCCCTGACTTCAGACTATACTACAAAGCTACAGTAATCAAGATAATACAGTACTAGCACAAAAACAGAAATATAGATCAATGGAACAGGATAGAAAGCCCAGAGATAAACCCACGCACCTATGGTCAAGTAACTATGACAAAGGAGGCAAGGATATACAATGGAGAAAAGACAGTCTCTTCAATAAGTGGTGCTGGGAAAACTGGACAGCTACACATAAAAGAATGAAATTAGAGCACTCCCTAACACCATACACAAAAATAAACTCCAAATGGATTAAGACCTAAATGTAAGACTGGACACTATAAAACTCTTAGAGGAAAACATAGGAAGAACACTCTTTGACATAAATCACAGTGAGATCTTTTTGACCCACCTCCTAGAGTGATGGAAATAAAAACAAAAATAAACAAATGGGACCTAATCAAACTTAAAAGCTTTTGCACAGCAAAGGAAACTATAAACAAGACAAAAAGACAACCCTCAGAATGGGAGAAAATATTTGCAAACGAATCAATGGACAAAGGATTAATCTCCAAAACATATAAACAGCTCATGCAGCTCAATATGAAAAAAAACAAACAACCCAATCAAAAAATGGGCAGAAGACCTAAAGAGACATTTCTCCAAAGAAGACATACAGATGGCCAAGAAGCACATGAAAAGCTGCTCAACATCACTAATTATTAGAGAAATGCAAATCAAAACTACAATGAGGTATCACCTCACACCAGTTAGAATGGGCATCATCAGAAAATCAACAAACAACAAATGCTGGAGAGGGTGTGGAGAAAAGGGAACCCTCTTACCCTGTTGGTGGGAATGTAAACTGATACACCCACTATGGAGCACAGCATATAGTTTCCTTAAAAAACTAAAAATAGAATTACCATATGACTCAGCAATCCCACTACCGGGCATATACCCAGAGAAAACCATAATTCAAAAAGACACATGCACCCCAATGTTCACTGCAGCACTATTTACAATAGCCAGGTCATGGAAGCAACCTAAATGCCCATCGACAGATGAATGGATAAAGACAATGTGGTACACATATACAATGGAATATTACTCAGCCATAAAAAGGAATGAAATTGGGTCATTTGTAGAGACGTGGATGGACCTGGAGACTGTCATACAGAGTGAAGTAAGTCAGAAAGAGAAAAACAAATATCGTATATTAATGCATATATGTGGAATCTAGAAAAATGGTACAGATGAACTGGTTTGCAAGGCAGAAACAGAGACACAGATGTAGAGAACAAACGTATGGACACCAAAGGGGGAAAGTGGGGCAGGGGGTGGTGGTGGTGGTAGGATGAACTGGGAGATTGGGATTGACATATATATAATAATATGTATAAAATAGATAACTAATAAGAACCTGTTATATAAAAAAATGAGTAAATAAATTAAAAAAAGAAACAAATCATGAAGACAGATGGTCTTTGTGGTTAATAGAATTGTGTACGCTGTTTGGGTAGTAATGAGTAGTTCTTGTGGCTGAGCAGTTGTTGCTAGAGTACATAGGAAGAAGAAAAAAGAAAAATAGATTGAGCCTAGATTGGGGATGTCTACTTTTTCATCTTATGCCCACAGCTAGTCTTTCTTGCTGAGTTTGTATGAAGCTTCAGAATCTTTCTCAATGCAATTCCCCAAAAAGCCACCACTAATCAGCTGGGGTTGGCACTTGAGATAAAACCATCTGTCATTCTTTGCTTGGGCCTTAAATCCTATCCTTACACATTTGCATTTTATTTTGTTGTTCTTGGGGAGTTACTGCGTGTTTCTAAGAATCAAGATGATATGAGTCAATGACATGATTCAACCTGGGTTTTTGTAAGGTAGCTGATGGCCATGGGAAGGATCCATGGGAAAGGTGAGACTAGAAACCACGAGAGACCAGTAAGAAGACTACACAAATCATCTAGAATGGTGTGAGTGGGAGGGAAAAGTGGGTTGGACAGAGGAGACACTGGGGAGGTAGAAGTGATAGGACTTGGTGATGATAGAGGAGGGAAAGAAGACTTGACAATACTGAGTTTTCTCAGTTGGGTTACTGAGAGGCAAGAGGCTGCTATGGTCTGAATGTGTCCCCCCAGATCCGTATGTTGAAATATTAGCTTTCAAAAATGATGGTGTTAGGAGATGGGGTCTTAAGTCATGAGGGTGGAGCCCTCATGAATGAGATTAGTGCCTTAGAAAAGTGACCACGACCAAGAGGGCTCCCTAGCCCTTTCCATCATGTGAGGATACAAGAAGTCTGAGACTTGGAAGAGGGCCCTCACCCAATCATGCTGGCACCATGATCTTGGACTTCCAGCCTCCAGAGCTGTGAGAAACATATTTCTGTTATTTATAAACTATCCAACCTGTGATATTTTGTTATAGCAGCCTGAACAGACTAAGACTAAGACAGAGGCCAAGAGAAGGAATACAGGAAGAGCATTTTACTTTTTTTTTTTTAAATAAAGGGAAGATGATACATTATGCTTCAGATAGGTTGAATTTGAGGGATATGGGACATCTTATGGAGAGAACTCCAGCCATCATTTGGAAATACATGTCTGGAGTTAAGAGCTAAAGAAGTAATTCAGGATTCAGCCACATTAAAGGAACCACTGAAAGCCTTGGGAGTCGATGTTATCACCTAGAAAAAGAGCTATGCAGGTCATTTACAGACCTGTGGAAAAGAGGGCCTGATTATACCTTGAGAGGTGCTTACACCAGAGGAAAAGCATCCAAGAAATAACACAAGTTTGTTTTTTTTTTTTTTAATTCCATTAGTCTTTTTTTAAAAACATCTTTATTGGAGTATAATTGCTTTACAATGGTGTGTTTAGTTTCTGCTTTATGACACAAGTTTTTAACAATATGGGGCACCATTAGTTTAATCTTCTACTCCTGTATCTGATTCTTCTTTAATACAGAAAAGTGACTCACCTGAATGTTACTTGTTTGGTGTCTTTCTGAGAATTAAAGAAAAAAGGTAGTTTTCTCTTCCATATCCTTTAAGGCAGTGTTTCTTACACTACTGTTGGCTAATCATGTCGCACAATAAGAAATACATTTTACACATACATACTTAATTATGTAACTAAAACAAAGGGCTTTATGAAACAATATCTGCCTGAATCTTCTGCAATTAATGCCATTTTCAATTTTATTCTATTCCATTAAAAAAAAAAGGCTGGTTGGGTCCCAGTAAGTTGATATCACAACTGCTAATATGTGGCTAACTGCAGTGTGAGAGACATGGGGATTAAGGGGCTGTGGTTTCTAGAAATCCACTCTCCCTCTAGTGGTTGGCATCTTTCAGGAGAGAACAGAGCTTACGAGTCTCAGCTCAGCCTGAAGACCCCTGGAGAAAAGCTTAACTCCATCTCCAAAGGCCTCCCTTTCCTGTAGGGATTTCTAGCTTTAGGAGGAAGCCTAGGTGAGTTCTACCAGCAGTGTTGCTTGTTTTGTTCCCAGATGCAAATACTACTATTACTACTGCTGCTGCTGCTGCTGTTGCTAACAATAATAATAATAATAATGACATTTAAAAAAAAATAAATTTACTTATTTTATTTATTTATTTTTGGCTGTGTTGGGTCTTCGTTGCTGCATGCAGGCTTTCTCTAGTGTGGCGAGCAGGGGCTACTCTTCCTTGTGGTGCGCGGGCTTCTCATTGCAGTGGCTTCTCTTGTTGCAGAGCACGGGCTCTAGGTGTGTGGGCTTCTGTAGTTGTGGCACGTGGGCTCAGTAGTTGTGGCTCGTGGGCTCTAGAGCGCAGGCTCAGCAGTTGTGGCACACAGGCTTAGTTGCTCTGTGGCATGTGGGATCTTCCCAGACCAGGGCTCAAACCCGTGTCCCTTGCGTTGGCAGGCAGATTCTTAACCACTGTGCCACCAGGGAAGCCCAATAATGACATTTATTGAGTCAGGCACTTTACATAACATTGTTAACACAATTCTCATAATAAGCCTCTGAGGAAAGTACAATTGTTACCTCCATTTTACAGATGAGAAATACTGAGGCTAAGGGAGATATGCCCCAGATATGCCCCTGATCATCCAGCCAGTGAATGGTGAAGCTGAGATCCAAACCCAGCTTGCAGAATAGAGAGTGACAGTAAGCTATATCTTCTTTGGTCCACCTGGGCTTCCACGTCATCGCCATCAGCCCCTTGTGTGGCAGGGCCTGGTCTTTTCTCATGGCACTCGTTACTCCTTCTCTCAGTGGAGCTTCCATGCGTTTAAAAATTTCTTGAATATAATCAAATATCTGACATGCATTCAGGAAGTGGAGGCAGGAAAGGTAGCAAGAGAGAAAGAGGAAGGGTGGAGCAGGTTGATGAATGGACTTTTGAGGCTGGGTTGCAAACAGCTATCTGAAAGGGTAGAGGCCAGACCTTCATCACCTTTACCTGGCGACAGTGTCTGGACTAATTCCCCGCTTCCATCTTCACCTCTGACAATCCCTCCACCCTCCCCATCTCCATTAAGCTTATCTTTCCAAAGCAGCACTGTCATCCTGCTTCATGCTTCCTGCTGACACTGCCAACTCATCCTGTCCCAAACTGAATGCTTCCTCCCTCCCTTCAGTGCTCCCCTTCAATGCTAACCCTTCTCACCCCACCCTGTGTCTACTCTGCGGATGGTCATTCCAGACTTGCACCTGGCCCCACCCACTACTTCCCCACACAAAGCTCAGTCTGGCAAGTTGTCTCTCTGTCCCTGGATGCATGGGGCTTGTCTGATCTCAGTGGCTGTGCCCCCATTGTGCCCCTGCCTGGAATGCACTTCCACCTCTCCCCCTCTCTACACCTATCCATCCTTCAAGACCCAGTTCAGATCTTGCCTCTTCCCCTGAGCTCTTCTTTTATCTTTGCATCTTTGCTTGTGTATCATCCGTTTAGGAACATCACTAAATACTGTAGACTATTTAAATGATTCATGTTTATACTGTCATCCAGATTCATTCATTTATTCATTTTAAAACTATTTATTATTGAATTGCCTATTAAGTTTCAGACACAGGAAATTCAGTGACAATGAAGGTCAGAAGAGGTGTCATAACTCCAGCATCCACAAACAGGGCCAGCAGAGTATAGTCCAGAGTTGTTGTTTTTGATACTCAGCTTCCATTCACCTTCTAGGAAAATACTCCAATTATCTTTTGGGCACCCGCTGAAGTACTGGTCCATGTTGGATGAGCAGGGCTGACCTCCCCACCTTGAATGAGGGGTGGGCATATGACAGAGGCCAGTCCAGGCCAGTGAGAGAACTGCATTTCCCTGGTCATAGTTATTGGTTCAGAGATGGTATGTAACTCTGGCTAGGCCAATGGAAATTAGCCCCAGGTTTTTGCTAGAACTATCCGAGGACGCTAAGCTGGCTGAACCTGAGCCAGGAACTTCTGGCAATTATTATTGTCACCACTTGTAGAGGGCCTGTCTGAAGATGAAGCCAACACGGAGGAAATCAGAGTGGAGGGATGGAAAGCGACTGATTCTGGATAACATCTCTGAGGTGCTTAGATCCAGCCACTACTGTACCTTAACGTAATAAATTATCTCGTTTAGGTCGGTTTCTGTTAAGATTCTGTAATCTACAACTAAAAAGGTTTCCCTAATTAGCCTAGACTGATTCCCATTCCAGTTTAGGTTGGGTTGAGGGTCGGATCAAAGTGAATCTATTGATTTAGCAAGACTCTGGGCATAGAGGAACACTGCCTTTTTTCCTGTATAAATCCTTCCCTCATCCCAAGGCAAAAGAAATAAAAGCAATAATAAGCAAATGGGACCTAATCAAACGTAGAAGCTTTTGCACAGCAAAGGAAACCATCAACAAAATGAAAAAACAACCTACGGAATGGGAGAAAATATTTGCAAACGACATGACCAACAAGTGGTTAATATGCAAACTATACAAATGTCTCATACATACACACATACATACACAGGAATATTACTGAGCCATAAAAAAGAATGAAATTCTGCCATTTGCAACAATGTGGATGGACCTAGAAGGTATATGCTTAGTAAAATAAGTCAGATAAAGACAAATACTCTATGTTATCACTTACATGTGGAATCTGAAAAATAAAACAAACAAATGCATATAACAAAACAGAAACAGCCTTACAGGTAAAGAGAACAAACTAGCAGTTACCAGCGGGGAGAGGGAAGGGGGGAGGGACAAGATTGGGGTATGGGATTAAGAGATACAAACTACTGTGTATAAAATAAATAAGCAACAAGGATATATTGTAGAGCACAGGGAAATATAGCTGTTATTTTGTAATAACTTTAAATGGAATATAATCTTAAAAAATTAAACACTATGCTGTATACCTGAAACTAATATAATACTGTAAATCAACTATACTTCAATTTTTAAAAAGCAAAAAAAAAAAAAAAAACCAAACAACTTTCCAAGTACTTATAATGTGCTGTAGTTCGTATGATCTGACCAGGTCCAGGAAAAAAAAAAAAAAAAAAGCTAAATCCAGTCTTTGTTTAAACAGGTTATCATTGCTTAGAATTTACTTTCTATACGCCATAGAATATGATTTTATAATAAAGAAATTTGGAAAAACTTTTTGTTTTTTTGAATTGTCATGGGAGGGGGGGACATCTTCACCTTGCCCGTTCCACAGGACTGCTGTGTAGCCTAAGTGAGATTATGAAGCAGTGGCGGTGCAGGGAGCAGTGCTCCGTAAACCGGGATTTGCAACCTCACACACCTGCCTGGGGCTGGGGAAAGGCAGGTAAGTACCAGCGAAGCGCAGGATACCAGGCAGCCAGGAGCACAGGCCTGGGCTGAGGCAGGAGTCCTTTCTCAAGGGAGACACTGACCCCACTCTGGCTGATTAATGACAAGTGAATCTGGTCTTAATGTTGCCACAACTTTGGGGGAGAATATACACATTAGTATTTGTAGGCAGAATCTCTCAGTGTTAAGAACACTGAGCGCCAAGAAGCACATTTGAGGACCAGATCATCATTTTATGTGAACTCTGAAACTGTACAGAGGTGGGAACCTGTTTAAAATCAGGTTTTTTTGTTTTTTAGTAAATCACTCCATTTCTAAAACTTACTTTTATTCCCATTGTTTTATGGATTGACTCCTCTATAGGCTGCTTTGCTAGGGGAAGAAGCATTCTCTATTCTCACAGGCACTAGAAAACATATTAGTTTGTTCTTTGGGAGTTTCCTAAGCTTTAAGGAGCTGACATGCTAGGTGGGGAAGATGGCCTGGGAAAGAGTTCTGAGCTGGAAGGAATCGTACCTGCTGTATTAAGTGGTTTTCAGTAGTCTGGCAAACCTCTGAACGAAGCTGGCTGGGTCAGGGTCCCTGGGATGGGCCTTGAGGCAAAAGGGAGGAGGGGAGTGTCATGGAGGAACACGGGTCCTGCTCACCATGGCCCTGCTTGTGTCCAGTAAACAGTATCAAGAGAGGCACGAGGGGACTTCCCTGGTGGCGCAGTGGTTAAGAATCTGCCTGCCAATGCAGGGGACACGGGTTCAATCCCTGGTCGGGGAAGATCCCACATGCCGTTGAGCAACTAAGCCCATGCGCCACAGCTACTGAGCCTGCACTCTAGAACTCGCGAACCCCAACTACTGAAGCCCACGCTCCTAGAGCCCATGCTACGCAACAAGAGAAGCCACCGCAATGAGAAGTCCGCACACCACAACGAAGAGTGGCCCCCGCTCGCTGCAACTAGAGAAAGCCTGCATGCAGCAATGAAGACTCAACGCAACCAAAAATAAATTAATTAATTAATTTTAAAAAGAAAAGAGAGGCACCAGGTAGAGTATTTAAGGTCAAAGGTAGGAGGTCACTGAGAGGAGACTGGAATTTTGTCACGGGAAAAGGAGGTGCTGAGAGTTAGATTTGAGTGAGACTCATTTGTCTTCATGCTTTAGAAGCTGCTAGATTTTGAGATGAAATTTTGTCTGTGGAACCAGTTGATATACCTATGGTGCTCCCTCATTTTTATGACTTTGGAGCATGCAGAGGGAAAGGAGAAAACCACTGTTTGGACATAAATGTCCTTAATAGAGTTTAGGAGTGATATGAGAAGCTATTAAAACATACAAATGTTAAGCTGATTTATACTGAACTGAACCACACCGTCTGAAGCTTGTTTTCCCACACTTTCTTTGAAAGTCTCCTTAGTTCCCTCCCATACTCATCGCACAAGACTGCTTGTAAGCCCTCTCAAGTGTGGAGAAACAGCAGAACTCCTCAAACAAAAACCAAAGAAATATCAAAAGGTTGTAAAAGCAATTTCTTCAAGCTTAAGACATCATATCATCATAATATCTAGAAATAAATAGAATTCAGGAAAGAGGATTTACTGTGGTTAATCCCTTTGTAAAGCAAATGTATCAATAGCATGTGTAGTCTCACCTAAGTTTTTGTGTTTTGTGGATCTGATTTTGGGTTTGCTTAAGGTAGGACACACCTGTGTCCTATCAACACCTCTCCCCCAAAGTGAAGTGACTTTGAAATGAATGAACACGAGTAATTAATTACCACCATCATCAAATTTCCTTTCCACACCATACTATGTGGGTTTTCTTTTTTGTGTTTGGAGTCAAATAGAGTCATAGCACATTAGAGTAGAAAGGGACTGTTGATATCCTTCATTCCGTCCTCTTCAATTTGCAGACAAGGACACTGAGGCCCAAAGAGTTAGAGAGATATGCCCAGGGTCACATGATCAAGTAGTGGCTATAATGACACTCTTGGTCTTACCCAACATCTAGTCCCTACTTCTTTCTTTTCAACAGAATTCCAGTTTTGGCATCTATCTTTCCCCAGTGTGACTCAGGGACAACCAATGTGACACCATTTCCAGATCCAGGGTAGACCTTGGTTAGTCTAAGTCAATCAATGCATGGCATGCTCCTGGCAACCACTACTGATCCAGAGTGGAGTACATGACCTATGGTGGACCAGTAAGACTGAAGGAGAAAAATTATGTCTTTTGCTTGGGGGAGAAGACTCTTTCTCCTGCATGTAGCCTCCATTACCATTGAGAGGCAACTTTTCACCATCAGGGATCAATCTGATGCAGGTGTCCAAGCACAATTAGAGCACGGCTCAACCTCTACTAAGTGAGTCTGCTCATTGTACCACACAATTGCCTCACAATTACTAGTAGCTTAGGCTACTCTGCTGGCATCTGGGCAAAAGGAATTTTTCCAGCTTTTCCAGGCTGCTGAGTAGAGGTGGTGAGTAGCCAAAGAATGGCACTGAGGGAATTTCTGTAGTTCAGTCTCTGGCGACTGAAAGTTTATGCTGGTCCCCAGTGCTGTGAATGGCACTGCCTGCATTTGCATATGGCTAAGGGACAAAAGAGGAAGAAACTACCTGAACTAGCCAAGATATTTTAGTTTCAAGTGACACATAATGCAATTCAAGCTGTCTAAATAATGAAAGAAATACATGGGCTTAAGTAAATAAAAAGGATCTTGGGCGTGTGACTCACCTACAGGCTCAAATGCTGCCACTAGGACCCTGCCTCTAGTCACTTTTTGGCTGTCCTATCACTCACATTGTCTCTATTTATTCCCACATCCCACACGGGGGCAAGACTGCAGCCAAAACCCCCAGGCACACCTTCTCGCTTGCTCAGGACCAAAGGAAAAGAGATGGGTCTCTCTCCAGTCTCAGGTGAGGCAAATGTCTTAAAAGTTGGAGTGCCCAGTGCGAGGTAGGAACCCTTCGCTCCTCAAGGAGAAGCTCCGGGTTTTGAGTTCCGTCCTGCGGCGGGTCGCGGTGCTAGGGGGTGGGGGTGGGATTTATGGCGATACTGTGTTTCAGCGTTTCCTACCTGCTTCCAGGCGAGTTTCCTCTCATTTGCCCGATGTGAAGGGGTCGCTCCGCCAGTTTTTAAGTTTTTCTCGGAGGAAATCCTTCCAAACTTCGAATTTGGTGCGTCCGCGACGAGTTCAGGTCTTCCCGTTTCGCCATCTTAAACCCAGCCCCTATGCAAATATATTCTTGACTCTCATTGGCTCTGGTTGGATCACATGCCCTTCCTGAACCAATCACTAGGGCAGTGCCCTGAATAGCCGGACCTGAGTTACAAGTCTCTCCCTGGATTGAAGAAAGTGGACTGAGAATGGCAGCAGTTAGCCCGGGGGGAAATTACTGTTCTGTTTACCCAGAAGACGTGCGAATAGGTGCTCGCTGTCCAACTCAATACCTAGAAGCTTTTCTAAATGTGTAGATTTTTTTGGTTTATACTGTGCAAAGAGCGGAGAATTTGAAATCAGAAAAATGGATATTTCAGTCCCGGGTCTCTGAGTCTTTCTGGTCTCCACAATTGTTAAATGGGAGAGAATACCTTTACCCAATTTGATCCCTGTGTTGTCCTGAGGTTTGAATGAGATCCTGTATAGGAAAGTACTTTTATAATAAATGTTAAGGGCTAAATCCAAATGAGGGATTGTAGTTGTTATTACTAGTATCATCTTTTCTGAATTTCTCCTACTCATGCTCTGATTATGATGCAATGCTCTTTCAGGCAAGGCGTGGAAAGTAAATGCATCATCAGCAACTAGAAAGAATTTGGCCAGGGTTGCTATAAGCATATATACAATCTCTGTGAGAATCAGAAATAGACCCTTCCCTCCATCTCTGAGTGGTGCAGTTTCCAGGGAACATGGCTTGGCAGAGGAATAGGATCTTCATGCAGACAAAAAGCCACCCCTTCCTCTAGGTAGACACCTGCATGCTAGGTTGCATGGCTTGGTGAGGGGACAGCACACTGGATTTCAACTGTCCCTGCCCCATTGACAGGAGGGCGGGCAGGCAAGGGTGGAGGGTTGTTCTGTGCAGTGCACAACCTGCACAACTGTACCCTGTGGACCTGACTTTGGTGATGAACCATTGAGGAGGTTGAACTCTGAAAGCCTAACTCATTTTCCTGGCAAAGTTCACCTAACCTTCTAAGACCATTTATCAATTTCCCCTTTTCTGCACATTTTCACTTCATGCTGAATGCAGCAGTCGTCTGTGCTGTCTCTTTTAGTTAACTACCCACTAGCAATCCAGATTCTGCTGGCTTTTCAGATGCTCACCGCATCCCACTCCAACTGCAAGGAAGAGAATCCTTCCTTTTAAACCGTCCTGATGAGTGATGTTGCAGAGGATAGCTAAGCCTTTAAAATGAGCACAGCACATTCTTTGCCCACAGTTGTCTGTTGCTGGAAAGTCAGATGCTGATTTCTCCGAATTGCTCAGGAAGACGGGATGCAAACACACGCAGCTTCACCTAGTTTGACCACCCCTGTTTGCTATTCTAAATCCTCCTGGTAACAGCAACTCCGGAAAGAAATTATTTGAACTAGATCCAGCCAGCCTCCAGGGAGCTGGGGAATGCAATATAGTAGCCTTTGTGTTACTATGAGTGAAGGTCTTCCTATTCTAAAAGATTATCTTTCTCTTGTGTGAAAGATGGATAGTTAGAGCCAGCACGAGCTTGCAATGTTGTTGCGACCGTGTTGCCCCTTTCACTTCAACCTTGGTATCTTTTGGGGCACCTGAAATTACAGAAACTTTCCAACGCGATGTGAGCCAGGAGTAACCGGTCACCATGACATCGGTGGTGTGGCTTAGGTAAATTGGGTCTCAGTTTAAAGCATGCTCAGATGTCTTTTGCCTAGAAAACACCTTTGCTTGACACTGCTGTTCTTCCCTCATCCCTCTTCTTCTTTCCCCAGAAAATAGCCTGGTGTGCTATCTGCCATTTTCTCACTGTCTCCTTGCCTCTTACTTCCTCCTTCCTCCAAGTAGATGGTTTTTCCATTTGTCTCCCTCTCTCCACAGATCCATTCTCTGCCCCTCTTGGGCTCCTCTGCTCTGGGGTTTCTGGTTGGTTCACCCAATGGGAGGCATGGCAGGAAACTGGAGGGTGTGAGGGCTGTGGGATGAGGTGTGGACTGCCTCTGACCCTCCACGGCAGCCTCATGAAGGCTCTGGTAGAGGCTGTGTTCCTCTGCAGCCCCAGTTCCTGGTGGGAGGGGTTCCTCCATGGCTCCAGTGTCACCACCCCCTCTCTTGCTCCTTCAGGCACAAGGATGGAAACAGCTTCCAGCAATCATGAGTCTCTGGGTGACTCATTATCTCTTTCTGGCTCCTTTAATCCTGCCTACACCTTATAAAGTCCCTTCGTGAAATTCTTTAGAGTTCAACTTTTTTGAGTGTCCATCTGTTTCCTGCCAGGACCCTAACTATACAGCCTTCATCCTCGCCACTCTTCCAGAAGAGCTCCCTGGCTGGTCACCAGGGACACGCAAAACAGTACCCAAGAACACCTCCCTGCTCTTCTTTTTAACCCCTCGTGCTCAGGTTATTTCTTCCTCTTTATCCTCTCCTCTCCTAGATGCTACTCTATCCTCCTTTCCTTCCACCTTTCCACTCATTCTCTGACAAGAACTACTCTAATTGTTTCTTAAGTGGTCCTCTAATTTCTATTCCATCCCGCCCTATCTGGAACATCACCCATTAAAAAAATAATATTCCCAAAACCCCTGGAAACAATTTATGGAGCAGTCTCACTCAGGACGGAGAGGTTCTGGAGAGCTTCCATTTGCCCCTCTTGATCAATTCCTCCTTCTCCATCATGCTCTGAGTCCTGGGAGACAGACCTTTAGGGAGATATCAAAGGGCTCCCTTGTCCTCTAGCCTTCCATTGGGCTCAGCCAGTTAAGAAGCACTGGCAAGGACTCTAAGGGTAGGAGGAAGATAAGCTTGGGGTATTCATCTCCTAGGCTGCCTCCCAGATGGCCAGAGGGTCGGCAGTGGCGACATTTCTCTCACATAGACCACAGCTCCTGTTGGGTAGCCCTTTCTACAGCCACACCTACTTTCTCACCTTTGGACCTCGGGATGCTAGCATCTCCCTACTACTGCTAGGCTTAACTTGCCCACCACTTGTAAATAGTCCTGTCCTATTAAACTCTCTTAAATTACCTCCATTTGAAGGTACCATGTGCTTCCTGCTGGGACCCTGACTGGTCCTGAGGCCCCAATCACTGCTGTCAGTCAAGTTCTGCAGACTTTCCCTCTCCTATCACTTAGGGAGTTCTCATTGTATCCTGGTCATTTCAATTTATCACCACTTAAGTCCAGTCTGGTTGGAAATTTAATCTCATCTCTGACTTAATTCTCATCTCTTCTCTTCCCCTCAGGAATAGGGACCTGAGGAGGAAGGCATGGTGTACTCTTTCCCTCCCTGCCGCCTCTACCAGGCATCCCCTGTATGCAGGTGCTGGAGAAAGGATGAGGAAAAGGTACAGGTCTCTCTTTTCATAACCAGCTGCTGAGATAGTTTCATCTTTCTGCTAGTGTCTCTGGCTAATGGAGGCTGTCTATGGAGCAAGAGTTCACATGCTGATTCTTGCAGGTTGGGCTAGGTTATGCTGTGGTGACGCATCATTCCCAAATTTAGTAACTTAGATCATTAAAGGCTTACTTCTCTTTCATGCTACATGTCCACTGCAGGCCACGAGAAGCTCTGCTCACCGGATCACTCGGACTCAGGCTCATGGGACAGCCCTCACCTCCAACACTGTCAGACCCTACGGAGGGAACAAGAGCTTGCAGAAGATCTTACACCAGGACTGAATCCGGAGGCCTGGAATGACTTCTACTTGCATCTCACTGGCCAGGACTGGTCATGTGGCCCCACCCAACCAGAATGGGAACAGGAAGTACAATCTTACCATGTGCCCAAAAGGAGTGCTCTGAACATTTGAACATTTGGGAGCAGCACTGATGATTACAACAGGGCACACGTGTGAGTTCTTCAGAAGATTCAGCATGGCCTCCGTCTCCGGCAAGGAAGGTCAAACTCCTGGCTGAAGACCACTGTCCCTCCCCTCACGTTACTGGAAGTATTACGTTCCATGGCATCTTCCTTCTGGATCTCCTCTCCCCACAGGCAGCCCTGGGTGACTGACAAGATGGCTGAAGCCCAGCTACTGTTTTTTAAAGAAAAGTATTGTGGTCAAATATACAACATGAAATATGCCAATTTATTTTAAAGTATACAAATGCGTGGTATTTAGTACATTCATAGTGCTGTGCAACCATCACCACTATCTAGTTCCCGAACCTTTTTTTTTAAGCATCTTTATTGGAGTATAATTGCTTTACAATGTTGTGTTAGTTTCTGCTGTATAACAAAGTGAATCAGCTATATGTATACATATATCCCCATATCCCCTCCCTCTTGCATCTCCCTCCCACCCTCTCTATCCCACCCCTCTAGGTGGTCACAAAGCACCGAGCTGATCTCCCTGTGCTATGCAGCTGCTTCCCACTAGCTATCTATTTCACATTTGGTAGTGTATATATGTAAATGCCACTCTCTCACTTCGTCCCAGCTTCCCCTTCCCTCCTCCCCCGTGTCCTCAAGTCCATTCTCTATGTCTGCATCTTTATTCCTGTCCTGCCCCTAGGTTCTTCAGAACCATTTTTTTAGATTCCATATATATGTGTTAGCATACGGTATTTGTTTTTCTCTTTCTGACTTACTTCACTCTGTAGGACAGACTCTAGGTCCATCCACCTCACTACAAATAACTCAATTTCTTTTTATGGCTGAGTAATATTCCATTGTATATATGTGCCACATCTTCTTTATCCACTCATCTGTTGATGGACACTTAGGTTGCTTCCATGTCCTGGCTATTGTAAATAGAGCTGCAATGAACATTGTGGTACATGACTCTTTTTGAATTATGGTTTTCTCAGGCTACATGCCCAGTAGTGGGACTGCTGGGTCATATGGTAGTTCTATTTTTAGTTTTTTAAGGAACCTCCATACTGTTCTCCATAGCAGCTGTATCAATTTACATTCCCACCAACAGTGCAAGAGGGTTCCCTTTTCTCCACACCCTCTCCAGCATTTATTGTTTGTAGATTTTTTGATGATGCCCATTCTAACCGGTGTGAGGTGATATCTCATTATAGTTTTGATCTGCATTTCTCTAATGATTAGTGATGTTGAGCATCCTTTCATGTGTTTGTTGGCAATCTGTATATCTTCTTTGGAGAAATGTCTATTTTGGTCTTCTGCCCATTTTTGGGTTGTTTTTTTGATATTGAGCTGCATGAGCTGCCTGTATATTTTGGAGGTTAATCCTTTGTCAATTGCTTCACTTACAAATATTTCCTCCCATTCTGAGGGTTGTCTTTTCGTCTTGTTTATGATTTCTTTTGCCGTGGTTCCCGAACCTTTTAATCACCCCAAAAGTAGACCCTGTACCCATTAAGCAGTTACTCCCTATTTCTCATATCCTCTAGTTCTTGGTAACCACTAATCTGCTTTCTGTCTATGAATTTGCCTATTCTGGGTATTTCACATACGTGGACCCATACACTATGTGACCTTCTGTGTCTTAAGCACAGCTACTTTTTGAGGTGTGCTGGTGATCACGAGAAGCCCAGGCAGAACTGTGGTACCAAATGGTGGCTGTGCAGGTGCCCCACAGCTGCCTTCTCTCTCCACCTGCTGTCACTCAGATTTCCTTTTCCCTGGCTCAGAGGGAGAGCAGCGCCCTGCTGCCTAAGCAGGCAAAGGATGGCTGCCTCCCTGTCTTTCAGGTGCCTCAGTCTCTATGGGAATCCCTCCCAGACACCGGTGGGAGGTAGGGCGGCGAAGAAGGCATGTCCCTGCTACACGGAGGAGGCAAAGCCACTGTGTCCCCACCCCTCCTGACCCCCACCCCCTCCCCAGTGGAAGTGCTTATACAGCTCTTCAAAGTGGGGGGGATTAGAGTGGAGCCACAGCTAATCAGCTGTGGAAGAGTGTGGTATCTGGCCCATGTTTTTCCTTTATTTTTCACAATATGTGTTACTTAACTGCTGTTGTTTTCAGCTGTGGTCCGAGCGCCAATCCTGCTGCAACAAGAAAGGCCCTAGTTTGATATCTTCTTATACATCATTTTGATAATGTTCCTCTCGCTCCACGACCTTCCATATCTCACTATTATGAATGGAGAAATTCCGAAGGCTTGTCTTGGCATTCAAGGCTCTCTTTACCCCCCCCATCCCTGCCCCCCTTCCCCAGTTATCCTCAATAGGATAGGTCAAAAAGCAGCCCCAGCCCAGAGTGTATTCCTCCTTGGCAATCTCCTCTGTGTGCTGTGCCCAGCTTTGTTTTTGTGTGTCTGGTTTAGTTCGTTTCAGTGGGAGGGACTGATTTGTGCCTTGGAGGAATTATTCCCAGCCCTGGAGAAATGCCTAGCCCAGAGCTATGGCCACATCCCAGTGCAGTCTGACCTTTCTCAGGATGGCCTAGAGCCACCCTAGACCAGAAATTGCCCTTGGTCATGCAGGCACTTGGAAGTGGGCATGCCCGGTGCCTACTGCCCCACAGCCTGCAGGGGTCGGGTGCACTCTGTCTCCTTTTAGGGTTCCAACTAGCCAACTAGGTCTCCCTACATCAGACCAGGCTGGCAGCATTCTGTGTTGAGGCACTCTGACTTTTGCAAATCCCTTGCTCCCCTAAAAGTGAAGGCAGAGGCTAGAGGCACAAGGTGTTTCAAGAAAGTTCGCAACACTCCAGGCTTCTGTAAGGCCTATGACTTGGCTTGCATCCAGGTGAGGGCGGCCCACTGCCCTCTGTTGTCTAAACATTCTCTTTTCACTTCACTTCAATAATGCTAAACATTATTCCCCTTCACAAAGACTTCTCACTTAGACCTCTATGGCAACTCTCCAAGAAGCTCTCTTCCTCTAAATTCTCCCCTCCAATCCATTCTCTCTGTGGCTGCTAGATTCATTTTGCTAAAGCCGTGTATCTTGTTATTCTTCCACTCAAAAACCATCAGTGGCTCTTATTGCCTGTGGTATAAATAATTAGTCTGTGTAATCAAGGTATCCTGTGCTTAACTCCAGAGGGTACAAACCCCATAAATTCTGCCACCCCTCCCTGAGTGCAGGCCTGGGAGCTGGGGAGAAGGAGGGACAATATGTCATATCCCATTCCCAGTTCTGAGGGGTGCCACTTGGGGTGCTGGTTCTGGGATGCTCCTGCCTTTTAGCCAAACACCCTTTATATTTGGGACCCCCTCTTATCCTAGACTTTCCATCAGGCCCTCTAACAACATTACTTATATGAACCGAAAAAGGGAAGTTCTAGATGAGATAAGAGTAAGCCAGTGATGGCTAGTTCTTGGCACACATGCTATCACATTTCTCCTCCCCTACCCATAGCAGATGTGACTAATCCACATTTGCCCAGTAAGCCCAACGGAGGCCTGAAAAAACCTTTTCAACACTACTGTAGGCAGCCCCTACCAATCAACTGAACTTAGCAAGTGAGACGAAATCTGTTACCCCTACACCCAGCTCTTCCAGGGAGTGAAATTTTAAACCTTGTCAAGATGGATACAAAAGACACGGACAGGCCGCTAAAGTGGACCCACAAGTAGCCAGGGGCTCACTATTGTGGGATAATTGTATTATTTTGAGGTTTAACCAAAGTTTTCCCCCTCATTTCATTATGCCCCTAGTCCTTCCCTGAATTCAGGCTAATGACATTCTGCTTCTAGTCTCTTGGTGAATGAATGACTCTGAAAATGCAGAGAGAGAGCTAAGAGTCTAAACAGACTTTTGAAACTCCTGGCAGAGATGGTACTTTGAGAAAAAAAAAAAAGAAAAGCTTAAGTTTTGGAGTTTCAAAAGCATTGTGTCATGAGGGGACTCAGAGCACAGAAAATATATGATGAGTAGAAAAAAAGAATGAAAACAGGCAAAAAGGGAAAAGCTCTTCAAGAGTGGAAGTCAGAGTGGGGAGAAGAAATATGGGGAGAGGTGGGCCTTTGGGAAGAATTTGTGTGCCCTGCATGGCCTTGGCCCAAGTCTGGAGGAGGAATGATGGCACCCCAGATAGTTTTGAGAAACTGAGGCACAGGGCATGAAGGTTGAGCCCAAGGAAGTGCCCAGCAGAGTATGGAATATGAAGGTCCTCAGACAAACTCTCTGAGTCTCTTGAAGCCCAGGATAGTGTGAGAACTGCAGCCTGGACCCTGTGCTTCTGAGAGTAGCATAGACGAGGCTCAGGGAGCCAGTGAGCAGGGGGGACCAGAACAATATGGCAGAAGACGGTGGGGGTGGGGACCCCTCTGTGATGCCAGCACAGTGGATGACGACACGGAGGACCTGGCGACGCCTTCCCCTGAAATCCTGGGAGCCCTGAAGGAATGGGGATCTCCAGGAATCCTGAACGTACTGAGATTAAAGTTCTGCCACTGAGCAGAGTGGGAGCTGAAAAGGGGAACTTAATCACAGAAAAGAGAGTTATTATACACTGTGGGCACAGTTTAGCTGCTATTTGTATGCGTTACACATAGAAAGGCTTTCCTCAAACAATGAGGAGGAGGTGACATTTTCTGGCTCTTGACTGTGGCCTGGGAAACATACCGGTGGTCTCTGGTAGGAAGCGTCCAGCTCACAGCAAGGCTCCCCTGTATCTGTAGTACGGGCTGTGGATCTGGTCCTGCACTCCAGGAAGGACCGGCTGTACGGCCTTGGAGAAGGTGCAGGGATGGGCAGCGGTGAGAGAAGCAGGAAAGTTGGCGGGGACAGTGCTGACTCCCGATACAGCTGTGTAGTTACGACTGTGGCCTGGAATGCACGGCGCTGATAGGAGATTTAATGAGAGTCGACAAGGTGAGGATTTAATCCATGAGGGCCCCATGGATTGTTCATGAATTCCTGGAGCATCGTAGATATATAAACCAGGCCATCTAAATAAGATCGGAGGGAAGGGAAGATTTTATGGCTCACAGAAGGTAGTATATTTCTGGGCCTGTTAGCCCTGTAAGAATAGGCAGGTTGGAAATATAAATATTTTAAAGAAGGGGTTAATTTAGGGTTTCTCAACCTTGGCACTACTGGCATTCTGAGTCAGGGAATTCTTTGTTCGGGGTGGGGATTCTTGTCCTGAGCACTGGAAGATGTTTAGCAGCATATCTGGCCTCTGCCCATCAGCTCCTCCCCCACCTCTGTTCTGATAACCAGGAATGTGTTCAGATAGTGCCATATGTCTCCTAAGGTGCAAAATTGCCCCCAGTGGATTAGTTTAATGTTCTCCTCAAATGGACATGGACTAGGGGGTCATACAAAAAGAAAGTGGGGTCTATAGTCCAGTAAGTCTGGAAATGCTGAATGAAAACAAGCTAAACAGAGCATTTTATTTGTAGGGCTTCTCAGGCCTGCAATATGCTGACAGATACATTAAATCTCCAAGAGGGAAGATGTGGCATTAGCGTGCATTCAATACATGCTGGGCATTGCTTTTAGGTACGTTCATGGGCTATAAACACAAGGGTTAATGACAACAAACGTGTCATTAGTGCTTTACAAGTTAAGTGTTTGCCAAATAGATTTTGCATTTTCCTTATCACAATTCTCCAAGGTAGGTATAATTATTCCTTCTCAGAGGAGAGAGAATCGGGACTCTCTCGATTAAAGTATTTGCCCATGGCCACCCAGCCAAGAGATGGGGAGACTGGGGCTGGAACAGATTTAGATTCTCAGTTCCATATTCTTAACAGGCCTCTGTGCAGCCTCAGGGGCACGGCCCTGCGCTCCTGAAATTAATGTTGTGCCAGGGTCAAAGCACATCCTCACTCTTGGGGACACGGATTCCTTTATATTTACAGTTCTCCTGAGAGACACTGTTAGCTGCATCCACATTTACGTGGGCAAACGGGGGCTTGATGGAAAAATACTGGCTTATCTGTATGGTGAAGAAAGTTTCTTTTCATTACAATTCCTATGTAAAACTTTTTTCTCCTTTCTGAAAATGAGAATTATATAACTGTGTTGTTTTATTTTTCCTTGGTTGCCAGGAAGCTCAGATTCAAACTTTCCATCTTGTCTGACAGTCTCGTGCCCTTTGCCTTTGCTTCTATTAATCATGTATTGTATGTACTTTTATATGGTATGTACACTGACTCAAAGGCTTTTGAGGATAAGAAGGGATATAGAAATACATATAATTAATAAATGGAAACTTTTCAAAATATTCACCCCTTTAAAAAAAACCCACATTGCTTAAAAATGGTTCCATCTGATTTTATTTCCCAATTATATTGGAATGACCATGTGTGGATTGCAGCTAGGAGTGGTTACACTTGAGTGAAAGATAAGTAGCCATCTATATGGGATGATTAGTTTTTTTTAAAAAAATCAAACTGATATTTGCATAGTGTTCTGGGCTTACAAAGCCTTTGCATAGACATTCTCTTATTTGATCTCATCGCCTGGCTTCTCCGAGAGCTCCAGCAGTATCATTAATGACTATCCTCATTTGACTGCTGATGAATAAACCCTGGCTCAAATATTTTAGGTGACTTATTTTTGCTTTCTAATGTTCCTGGCCCGGACCAGCTAGTGGAAGAGTTTAGGAGTAGATCTGGGTCTTTTGCCTCCAAATGGGCTGTTGGTCTTGAGCAGGGGTGGCAAATCTGTGTTATGTGTAATCCACACATCCCTCCCTTCCCTCTGTCCCCCCCCAGACACACTCCAGGGGCCGAGAGGTGGCAGTTGCAGCCCCAATTGATCTCAGCTCTCTTTTCCCATTGAGCTCAACCCTAACCAGAGTCCTCAACACAGTGCCCCAAACATACCACCAGTGACATGATACAATACATCCCAGGACTAGACTTTTTTTTTTTTATTTTGTTAAACTCAAAAAATTCTCCAACTGTATGATTGTATACTATATTAGAAACCCGAGATCATCAAACATGATGGATTTATCTGTAGCACCTGCATGGCAACTTTAAAAGTAGCAGTGTGTTAGTCTGCTCGGGCTGCCATAACAAAATACCATAGACTGGGTGGTTTAAACAACAGAAATTTATCTCTCACAGTTCTGGAGACTATAAGGCCAAACTCTGGGTATTGGCCAACTTGGTTTCTGGTAAGGGCCCTCTTCCTGACTGGCAGACTGGCCAGATTCTTGCTGTTCTCACATGGCCTTTCCTTAGTGTGCTGGCATGGAGAGACAGAGAGAGAGAGATTTCCCTTTTCCTCTTCTTATAACTCCACAGTCCTATTGGATTAGGACCCTAACTTTATCACCTCTTTTAAACTTATCACCTCCTAAAAGCCCTATCTCCAAGCACAGTCACATTGGGGGTTATGGCTTCAACATACGAACATAGGCAGACACAGTTTAGTCCATAGCAAGCAGATATGTCATTCAGGAGTAATTTTTATTCCCAAGGTTCATTCCAGTCTGGATGTGCTAACTTTTAAATCAGCCATTACTAATGGACTAAAATAGCATAGCCAAACACCTAGAGCAAGTATTATACCTTAAAAAAAATCTGGTTGCTTCAGCTACATGGCACTGAATTCCCTTCTTAGCTGAGACTTGGAATCCTACACTCACAGTAACTGCAAGTCTTTCTCCAGGTCCAAGATTTTGACATAGGCCAATATTACAGGATAGTAGCTATAGAAGCTGTTTGGGAAGAAGGAAAAATGTCTTCTTAAAGGATGACTCAAGCAGAACCCAGTTCTCTGTCCTCATGGACTCCACAATGTCAGGGTTTTGGTTTAAAAACAAACCATTCATTTCTCTAAAGCCTTGCCTTGTGTCTGACTTGCAGAATAAATTAAGAGCAATTAAAACCAACATCCTCCTCATTGCATTGTATTGTTCATAATAAATTTGCTTCCTTTACTCTGTGGTCATAGATGATATAAGATCTCTATTATCATTGAAGAAATCACAGCCTAGTGTTCTTCATCTGAGGATTGTTTGTTATTTAAGGCCACGTTCTTGTTCTTTTTGATCCCATTTTCTTAATTTCATATACATGTGCTAGAAAATGACCAAATGAAAAAGGAATCTTTGGACCATTGATTGACAATCATGGATCATCCTGTTTCCAACCTTTCTCTCTCTCTCTCTCTCTCTCTCTCTCTAAGTATAAGGGATCCTGAGCCTTGCACGATAAAGTCACAAATGGAACTAAATTATGCTGAGCAAAAATAACTTCTTTTACTGAGAATTTCCCAGGAGTTTTGATATTTTTGACTCTTACTCACTAAATATGGAAAACATTGAGACACCATGAGAAGCAGGGGAGCTGTTCTGCTTTTTTTAGTCCTTCTTTTAAGAAATCATTTCATCCCTTTAATGCTGTGTTCACAATATATCCGAAATCCCGTCCCTGTAGAAAAGTCACAGCCCGTGGCATGGTCACAGTTTCTGGAGATGCTCTCTGAGCTTCCATTTTTATATAAAGAGTATATATTTTTATATATATTTTAGACAAAGGATTTATATATTTTTATATAAAGAATATATATGAATTACAATTTATATTTTCTAATGGTCTGGGTGTTGTCCAACACATGGAAATGATAGAAATGGACATTTCACAGCATCTTTCATATTTAAGGAATCAGATCCCTTTAGACATAATCTCCTCTGTCTCCCATTCAACACAGGTTCAAAGTATTATCCAAATTCAGGGGGTGCATCAGGGGAAATATGGTGGAAAGTATATACATATATATATATATATATATATATATTTATTTATTTATTTATTTATTTATTTATCTATCCACCTGTGTATAAGGGCTAGGGAGGGAATTTTGTCCTTCCTTATGCTTGTGTAAGATGCTTCCTTATGAAAGAAAGACATGATCAGAAACTTCAGGGTTTATTTTGAGGATATGATTGTGGAAGTCAAGAAGAGGTGGAACAATCTGAGCAGTTAGGTGGCTCAGCTTCACTGAAAATGGACACATTGTCAATAATCCTTAGGACTCATTAAGAGTTTTAGCAGTTTGACAGTGATGTCAATCCGAGAGCAACCTAGTAACCTGCAATACTCCTGTTTCACATCTTCCCCTGGTGCCATTTAATGCATTTCTCTATCCCTTGTGGCGCATGGTGCGTGAAAATTTATAGTTAGACACAAACATTTGGGTAGATTCTCCTCCTCACCCCTACCCCCCGGCCCCCACTCTTCCCCCTCCTCCTTTTCTTGGCTAAGACTTCAGAATTGTTCTTGTATTTCTGTTTGGTTATCTCTCCCTTAGGGTTTGAGCCATTGATATTGATTGCCTGGATGCATTAATTCATTGGGGTTGCAAGATGGTAGCAGTCTAATTTTATCCTTCTTTACTGGCTGGAACACATCTATGAAGAGAAACTTTCCCATGTCAACTATTTGGTTGCCTTGACATACAGCTCCTTTGGAAAGCAGAATAAATGCTTGATTCTTTCCTTCTATTTGTTATTTTTCAAGATAATGAGTTGGTTCATTAGCATCTTCCAAAAGTAATCAATGATGATGTTTAAAAAAAAAGTCACTATGAAAATACAGATATAAACATATTTGTTGTGTTTTCAATCTCTTAGTATCTTTATCTTTATTGATTGCCAAGTTTTCCCATTTTTGACCAATAGGCTGGTTCCTGAGTCTTTGGTATGATCCCAGTGATCTTTGGGAAATTCCTTGCTTTCAGATATGACAAAATGTTCTAGGCTCGTCTTGTACACTTTTGGCTTCAGACCAGAATCAGCAATTTTTCTAAGTCAGCCTGGTTCCTTATAGTGGAAAATGATCTTTAGACTTTACCGTCAGGGGTGCCAGAGGAGTTCATTAACACTGGCCTGGTCATTGTTTCAAAGTTTTTTTAGGAGACAGAGATAGGGAATTTTAATTTCTGTTTTAAAGACACATTATGAATTCAAAGTGAAATTTCAAATTTAAATTTAGTTCTACAGGGTTTTAATTTATCAGCCTTATGTCTGTATCTCCTTTCTCTCATGTTAAAAATTATGATTTCTAATGATACAATATAACTGCTAAATTGCTTTATTCTTGCCCCTCTCAGTCTAAAGATAAAAATACCAACACCACAACCAATAATTTAATGACTAAAATAGGGTCTTTTTTTTTTTTGCAGTTCTATATCATGAAATGATTTAGATTAGTTCATCTCTATGTGGTTCTGCCACCAACTAGACATATGGTTAGGTTCATTTGTTTTATTCTGCTTCTGACTTCTCAGGTTGTTTTTCTATTATATTAACTTTGTTGTAATTATGCAAAATAGTAAATAGTTCCAAAGTTAAATCTACAAAACAAAGGTATATTCAAAGAAGTCTAGCCTTTTTTCTGTTCCCTCTACCTATTTCTTCCTCTGTCTATAGGTAACATTAAAAAATTGTTTTATTATTCCATTAAAAATTATAAGCAATGTGAATATATCTACTTATATCCTCCTACTTCTTAGATAAATTAAGTCTACCATACACACTTTTTCCCCTTCTTGTTTTTTTTGTATTTAACAATCTATCTTGAAGATTATCCTGAGTAGCATATACAGATATTCCACATTTCTAAAAGGGCATATTTTTCACTGTATTCATGTACTAACCAAATCTTAACAGTCTTCAGGACCACACAGGAAAAAACTAGACCCTATTAGGAGAACCTTCCATACACAATTGCTGGAACTGTCAACTGTTGCAACCACTTTGAAAGGCAATTTGACAAAATCCGGAGCAGACAAAAGTGTTCTGGCTATAACTCAGCAATTCTCTTTCTAGAGAAACTTAGTATTGAAGGTGTACAACATCGTTCGTAATAGTGGGAATAAAAAAAGAAAACCCTAAATGTCCATCAAAAGGAGAATGGCTAAATTAAATCATGATATATTTAAGTGATAGAAAACTATATAGCAATGAAAAGGAATGAACTAGTTCAATGACAACCATACAAAATCTATGGGATGCAGCAAAAGTAGTTCTTAGAGGGAAGTTCATAGTGATATAGGCCTTCCTCAAAAAACAAGAAAAACCTCAAATAAACAACCTAAACTACCACTTAAAAGAATTAGAAAAAGAAGAACAAGCAAAACCTAAAGTCAGAAAAAGGAAGGAAATAATAAAGATCAGAGACGAAATAAATAAAATAGAGGTTAAGAAAACAATAGAAAAAATCAGTAAAACCAAGAGTTAGTTCTTTGAAAGGGTAAACAAAATTGACAATCCTCTGGCCAGGCTCACCAAGAAGAAAAGAGAGAGGACCCAAATTAGGTCAATATATAACAACAAAGGTTTCAAAAACATAATATTAAATTAAAGAAAAACATTATAGAATGAATCCAGTAACATCATTTATGAAAAATTGAAATCTATAAAACAGTACTGTGTGTCATGTATGGCTACATAAATAGATAGTAACAGTATTAAAACATGAATAAAGGTCTTTTTTTTCCATGAAAGAAGGAAACAGAGAGTTGTACTTTGTAAATTGAAGTGGTTTTATAGTGTTTTTCTCTCTGTTTCTCTGCTTATTGCTCTGCCTTGCCTTTCAGCTTTCCCCGATGATTTAGGATTGATTGATTGATATTTTCACTTTGACTCATCTGTGCCAATGGGTACCAAGAAAAAAGTATTGACCATGCTGGGCAGCAATGCACCCTGGGGGACGAGGGGGAGGCAACAATGGTAGCTGAAGTAAGAGAGAACCCCAAGGCCATAATTACTTGGTTACCTCTGCAACTTTCCAGAAGGAAGAATATTCTTGTATAAACATGTCAGATCTGTCAAAAGTACACCAAATCAGCTCCTGAAATTGTGAAATATCAGTTACAGTGTTATATGTTCTATGACAGTGTAAAGTGCAAATTTTCATCATCGTAGAAGACAGAAACAAAAACTGAGCCCTGGGCAATGTTAGGCAGGAGCCACAGTGTTTTGGATTGGGAGAAACAGTCTTACACCATGAGAAATGAGATTCGGAGCTACAGGACACAAACTGGCAGCCCACAGACATTTTTTGTTGACACTGATTTCGAAAAAAGAATTTGTTGAATTTTTATTGAAAAATACTAAAAAATGTATTATTGAAAAATTTGTGAACATTTAAGTATTAGAGAAATAGGTGAGGGAGATTAAGAGGTACAAACTTCCAGTTGCAAAATAAATGAGTCATGGGGATGAAATGCACAGGGTGGGGAATATCGTCAATAAGTATATAGTATCTTTGTATGGTGACAGATGGTAACTAGACTTATCATGGTGATCATTTTGAAATATTATATAGAAATATCAAATCACTATGTTGTGTACCAGGAACTAACGCAATGTTGTAGGTCAATCATACTTCAAAAACAAAGAAACAAACTCATAGAAAAAGAGATCAAATTTGTGGTTACCAGAGGTAGGGGGTGAAAGAGGGAAGGGGGAATTGGATGAAGGTGGTCAAAAGGTACAAACTTACAGTTATAGGATAACTAAGTACTAAGAATGTAATGTACAACATGATAAATATAATTAATACTGTCATATGTTATATATGAAAGTTGTTGAGTGTAAATCCTAAGAGGAAAAAATCATCACAAGGAAAAAATGTTTTTTTCTATTTCTTTAATTTTGTATCTATGTGAGATGATGGGTGTTCACTAAACTCACTGTGGTCATCATTTCATGATGTATGTAAGTCAGATCATTATGCTGTTCATCTTAAACTTACACAGTGCTGTATGGCAATTATATCTCAATAAAACTGAAAGAAAAAAATGTATTATTCGAAAATGTATAAACATCTGTGTTGGAAGATTTCACATAAAAAAAAAAATCCAGGGGCTTCCCTGGTGGCGCAGTGGTTAAGAATCTCCCCGCCAATGCAGGGGACACGGGTTCGAGCCCTGGCCCGGGAGGATCCCACATGCCGCGGAGCAGCTGGGCCTGTGCGCCCCAACTACTGAGCCTGCGCTCTAGAGCCCGTGCTCTGCAACAAGAGAAGCCACGACAATGAGAAGCCCGCGCACCGCAAGGAAGAGTAGCCCCCGCTCGCCCCAACTAGAGAAAGCCCAGGCGCAGCAACGAAGACCCAACACAGCCAAAAATAAAAACAGATAAATAAATAAATTTATTAAAAAAAAAAAAAAAAAAAAAATCCAGATTTCTAGAATTTCTTGAAAAGAGAGATTTGAGAGAAAAGCTTTGGTACCACAGGGCCCACGGTATAGCGAGGTGGAGAGCCGTTGCCTGGAGGTGCTGCCCGCTTTAGGTGGAACATGTGCTCTCCTGCTAACCACAGTCCCTACCTGACAGTGCCACTTATTTACGTTATCTCCCTGATTATCAGATTGGTAATGCCTAGTTTAGGGCAGTAGATAATGGCATTTGTATTTTCCCCCTAACACCTTTTCCTCCCTCTAAACATTTTAGTCATGTGTTTCCAAACTAAATTCAAATTGAAACTCAAAGGATGTGCAAGACAGGGCAGCTAGGGCCTCACCATCCTTCCTTAGGTCTTTGTGTTTTGGGGGGGGGGGGTTGGACAGTGTGATTCAATTAAAATTACGATCTGAAGGTCCTAGAGACCCTGCTTCCTCAGTGGCAGGAATATGACCTTAGAGCTCATTCTTGGTCCTATGTGGCTGTGAAAGATGAGTAGGAATAGCAGAGTGCACCAGGCCGCCAAAAATAATTTTCACAATTCAGAATGCAGACCACTCTCTAATATTTATAACACCCACAGAAACAATTCCCAAAAAACTAAGTCAAATTAAGAATTCCTGTTCATCTAGTGAGAAAATAGATTAGAATGCGTCCCAGATGCCGTCCATGCCTATGGCATGGGGATGGTGGGGTGGGAGGATGAGGGCTCCCCAGGTGGTCTCTGTCAGGAGAAAGGGAGGCCCAACAATAGGCTCAGATAGGTCATTCAATCAAGGGACTCATTTCTGCAGGGCAATCTCTCAGAAGATTTCCTATCCTATGCTGTGGGCGGAGGTGGGTTCAGATGAGTCAGTGCAAATTGAAAGACCCAGATGTGGCTGGACTAAGTAGAACACATGCAACTATAGCTAGACTTTTTCCAAAAAGTGGTCGCATGCATTATGTGAACCTAAGGATGTCGGGAAGAGATGATCCAAGGGATATCCACCACCACTACCAGGTTTCAAATTTCACTTTCTATCTCTGCTTCCTTGCCTGCCTGACATCCCATCATTAGAGTCATTCTTTGTATTCAGGCACTATCCTTAGGCATATCTCCTCTTATATAAATATCGTATGGAGAAGCTTTTAAAAAGCTTTAAAAAAAATTTACTGTATGTGCCAGGCTGTTTCTTATGCATAAATTCATGCCCAAGGTTACATAGCTAGTAAGCGGTCACCTGGATTGGAGCTCCTCTAACTCCAAGTTTATTGCTCCATGCAGTGATTTTCAGTGTATGATCTTGGGACATCTGGGGGTCCTGGAGACTATTTCAGTTGATCTGTATAATCAGAACTATTTTCTTTTTTTAAATTATACTTTTAAAAATTTTTATTTAATTAATTAATTTATTTTTTGGCTGCGTTGGGTCTTCGTTACTGCGCGCGGGCTTTCTCTAGTCGCGGCGAGCGGGGGCTGCTCTTCGCTGTGGTGTGCGGGCTTCTCCTTGTGGTGCCTTCTCTTGTTGTGGAGCATGGGCTCTAGGTGCGTGGGCTTCAGTAGTTGTGGCACGCTGGCTCAGTAGCTTTGGCTTGCGGGCTCTAGAGCACAGGCTCAGTAGTTGTGGTGCACAGGCTTAGTTGCTCCACAGCATGTGGGATCTTCCCAGACCAGGGCTAGAACCCGTGTCCCCTGCATTGGCAGGCGGATTCTTAACCACTGCACCACCAGGGAAGTCCCAGAACTATTTTCATAGTAATATTAAGACAGTATTTGCTTTTTTTACTCTCATTCTCTCATGATTGTATGGTGTTTTCCAGAGGCTACATGATAGGTGATATCACAATGAATCAAATGCAGAAGCAGATTTGAGAATCCAGTTGCCTTCTCTTAAGCCAGACATTAAAGAAGTTTGCAAACATAAAACAACGCTGTTCTTTTTCTTTTTTTTTTTTTCGCTTTGGAACTTTTTGGAGTCCTCAATAATTTTGAAGAGCGTAAAGCATCCTGAGATCAAACTATCTGAGAACCACTGCTCTGTGGCATAGCTAGTGTGGTGCCTAGCCATCTTCATCAGAGTGTCAGCTGAATTCCTTTTTCCTGAGATAGCAGTCAAGAAAGGCACTGGGTGTGGGAGTGGGGTGGGGAGAAAGATGGTCTTTGTCCATGGAGGATGCAGACTTAGAAATGAGAAGATAGCATGGTCTTCAGGAGAAGGAGTGGGCACAGAGAGGGGAGTCAGGAAGAACTAGGAACAAGACTTTGTCCCTGGGCTTCCCTGGTGGCACAGTGGTTGAGAATCTGCCTGCCAATGCAGGGGACACAGGTTCGAGCCCTGGTCTGGGAGGATCCCACATGCCGCGGAGCAACTAGGCCCGTGAGCCACAACTACTGAGCCTGCGCGACTGGAGCCTGTGCTCCTCAACAAGAGAGGCCGCGAGAGTGAGAGGCCCGCGCACCGCGATTAACAGTGGCCCTCGCTTGCCACAACTAGAGAAAGCCCTCGCACAGAAACGAGGACCCAACACAGCCAAAAATAAATAAATAAATAAATAAAAATTAAAAAAAAAAAAGACTTTGCCCTTGCCCAGGACTGATAGTTGGATATTGTGATGTAGTGGCAGGAATCAAGACCTGGTTCAGAAGACCTGCTGGAGCAAAGCCACTTAGAAGTGGTGTGACCTGGGCAAATCACTTATCTTCACTGGGGCTTTACTTTCCTTGGCTGTTGGTTGAACTAGATCAGGATTTTCAACCCAGGATTACGGTAGAATAATAGATAATAATACGTATAGCAGTAATTAAAGATAAAATAATGAAGTTGCAAAGTTTGTACACATTTACTTAATAAAAAAATGAAAGCAGATTTAGCACTGTCTCCTATCATAATGTCACTCAACTCATTTGAGTTCTGATGTGCTTTCTTGAATGAGACTACTGCTGGCACAGAATGGCTTAGCCCAGGGAGCATAAGTCATCATAGCAGAGAAGAGAGGCAAAGAGCCGTTGAAAGTGGGTAGCTTAGTAAGTTTCTCTTTCAGCTCAAAGTCTCCAGAGGCTAAAACAGTGTTTGATGCCCACCCTTTTGACACATGTTCTTAAAGAACAGAAGAGGGACATACTTAGAAGGAGGGTCAAGAGTTATCAGACTAACCAGCCACACAGACCTGGGATTATTTCTCAACTCTGTTATGTGATATTTGCGTGTCCCTGAGCAAGAGATATAATCTCTCTAAAAGGGGGATAATAATGCCCACCTTCTAGGGCTGTGGTAGCTGTTCAATGTGAACATGTGTCAAACTGGCTGGCTCAGAGCCAGCACTCAGTAAACACCAGCCCTCTTCTCTTTTATCAAAGTGGGCAAATAGAGAACTGAAAGACAGCACATGGAAAGTCTGTCTTTTTTTGGGTGTCTCTTGATGAGAGGGGGTGCTGCCTCAGAGGAGTGAGATTAGAGGACTCAGATGCTGAATAAGAGGGGAAGCAATCTGGCAATGCTGTATCCTGAAGCTGAGCAGGTATGGAGATGCCATGTTGGTGGCCTCTTCCTTCCTGGCGGCCACATGGGAGGTCTCCTCACTCATATCTGCTCCCCTGAGTCTCACTTCCTGGGAGACATCATGGATGAACCACAGCCAGCAAAGACTCTGCTCCCCATTTATCATCTCTGGCTTGCTTAGTGGAGCCATTTGCCTTCCAACAGGTGAGTTGGATGAGATGGATTACATATTGTCAAAATAGAAAGCAATGGGATGCTGTGGTCATTCTTTTGTGATGTGGAAGTGGGAAACATTTAAGCATTTCAACTTAGCTTACAGCAAGCTCAAGAAACAGATATTTATGACTCCAGGCCTCTCTCCCGTTTTACTTATTGACTTTAAATTTAACACAAAAAGTGCCTTATTCGGGTGCTTTAAAAAACCGATTTTCTTGGCACAAAAGTATTTGGAGAAGATAAACACTGTCTAAAACTAAACATTATTTTACAGTACTTTATATAAATAAATATGGTAGGCAGAGATCTGAGAAGTGGTCTGTTCTGGGCCAGACATTTGAGGCTGTGCAGGGCCAGTGTTCAACAGTGACACCCTGTGACAACAAGAAGTCATGGCAGCGGCAGACTGATCAGACCTAATCCTCACCTCACTTGAATGTGAAAGTAGGACTGATCCTTTGGATTGAGTAATTCTGGAGGGAGGGAGGGTGCTTTTTGCAATCCGCTATGTAATAATTGATTCAGTCAAGGGCTGTATCAATGGTTACTAAAACCATTAGGTGAAAGGTCGGTGGGGGAACGGCACATTCACGTGTTAGCTAAGTATCACCCCACAGGTGGTGTATGAATTGTGGAGGTAAAATATATCTTTACATTGGAGAGATCTGGTGGTCAAACTTAGCACTACTATTCCTAGCAGAAACACCTGGCATTATGCGTTTCCTGGTGTGGTGTGAAAGTATGTAAGATACTTGTGAGTATTCCTGCCATAAACGTTTAACCTGAATCTGATGAAGTCTTTAGACCAAGCTTTCAGTTTCCAGGAAATAAAGGGGACAGAGGAGCATGAACAGGACAAAAGGAAATAATCATACAAATTTAGAGTGTGGGGCGTTCTGTAAGACAATTGGCCGGGACTCTTTAAAAAGTCATTGTCATGAAAAATTAGTGTGTGCTGGGGCCTTGCTCTAGGCTAAAAGGCTAAAGAGATATGTCAACCAAATGTTATGATTTGGGGAATAAAAATTAGCCACAGAAGTAATTTGGAAACAACTGGGGAAATCTGAATATGGACCAGATATTAGATGGCATTAAGGATTATTGATAATTTTCTTAGGCATGATAATGGCATTGTGGTTATGGAGGAGAATATCAGTATTCTTAGGACATAAATTTTGAAGTATGTGTAAGTAAAGTGTTTCAATTATTGCAACTTACTTTCATACAGTTTTGGAGAAAAATATATACAGAGAGAAAGCACATAGAGCAAAATGTCAATAATCATTGAACATAGGTAGAGGGTATGAAAGTCTTCATTGTCCTGTACTTTCAATGTTTCTGTATGTTTGAAAATTTTCATAGTTAAGAGTTAGAGGGAAAAAGAGGGAGTGAGAGACTCAAGAGCTGTAACTTGTCTCAGCTAACAAGATGTGAGGGTTCAAAGAGATATGACAATAGTTGTACTGCATGTTTGTGGAACAGCAGCTCATACTGCTTTAAAAAAAATAGCAGACGAAGCCTGTTCACTTAGAATACCTGGTGTGACAGAGAGGAAATCTAGTTATGTGTCAACCCCATAAAGTCACGATGAGAAAGGCTGGGTGCTTAGATAGGGGTGGCTTTCTCATCAGCAGACAGTTCTTCATGAGATGCAGGCAGGAAGCCTGATCTCAAGACATACTGAGATAATTGAGGAGACTATTGGTTAACCCTCATTTGCAGGCAGAGCTTCCAGTTGGAGGGCTGGGGAATCTGTGGTTTGCTGGAGACTTGAAAGTGCACAGATGGTTCACATTGCCTTCATCGGGAATAGACTGACTGACTTAATTCGGGATCCTTCTGTATCGACTTCAGTGCATTTGTTCAGCAGCTGTGGAGGAGGACGGATGAGCGCCTGACGCTTGCATCATGGCTCATCCAGCTGTCAGCCTGATTTCTTCTGCAGACAGATGTTTCAAAATGACCCTGTGCTTTCTGCTTTGCCAGGCTCCATGGAGTCTCAGAACTCTAGGGCTGGAGAGACATTTGGTTCTTAACCTGGGTTTCTCAGAGTCTTCCCTTGGTGACACTGGATGGCTTTCAGGGCTTCCAGGAGCCCCTTTAAACAGTCTCCCAAATCTAAGCTTTTTTCCCTAAGAAGGGTTCCTAGCTTTCAATAGATCCCATAAGTGGTTATAATTCAAGAAATTTAAGAGCCACTGATCTGGTCCAACTTCTAAGCCCCACATAACAGACAGAGAAACCGAGAGAACAAATTAGGAAAAGAAGCAGTTATTAAAATTTTTGGAAAGTCTGTATACTTTATAGGACTGACCTGGTTTTCTGCCGCTGCAGACTGAGCTAATGGCCCAGTAAAATTGGTTGAATGAAATAGAGCCACTAGGGAGCTTTTGCTGTCAGCATAGAGATCCCAAATAGCAGAGGCAAGTCTGGTCGAAAACCTTAAGAAGGCAACATAATTTAGGAGCAGCTCCTGCAGTCTCTGGAAGCCAGAGTCATGGGGGAGACCAGTTAGGTTCTTTTGTGTGGATTACATTTGATCTCTGAGAGAAAATATCATTAAAAAAGATCTCTGTCAACAAATTCCATCCCTCCACCCACCTCCTTTCCCACATGGCCCCCTTCACCCACTGTCTTAAAAAAATGTGGGTCCCTTGGCAGGATTGACACAAAAGAGGCAAAAGAGAGCTTGATTTTCTTTTTCTTTTTTTGGCTGCACTGCCACGTGGCATGAGGGATCTTAGTTCCCTGACCAGGGATTGAACCCGTGCCCCTTGCAGTGGAAGGGCAGAGCCCTAACCACTGGACCGCCAGGGAAGTCCCTCAGTTTTCTTTCTGAAACAGAGACAGCACTCTATTTGATGAAGCACTGCTGTGCTTACCAAATAAGTAAGATAAGACAGAAAGTTTCTTAATTAAACACTGAGAAGGATAGGGCTGTGTGTGTTGTGGGGGGAATTATTGGAGAATAATTATAACTAAGAGCAATGCCATTTAAGTAATTTTTGAAAGGCTTTAAGCATCTGGGTCCTGTATAGAAGGGTCTGGTGGGTCCTGAGGCTGCCTCATCTCCCCATCTCAAGATCCTTAACTTAGTCACATCTGCAAAGCCTCTTTTGCCATATTAGGTAATACGCATAGGTTCTGGGGATTAGGACGTGCGCATCTTTGAGAGACCACCATTTACCCTACCACACAAGGAATTTAAGGACACTGATGTTTTTAGACCCCAAAGGTGAACTACAGTCACGTCCCAGGAAGAGTCTAGAATTTTTCTGTTTTCCATAATTGCTTCTGTCTCTGTATTCATTGTTTCTGTCTTTCTCCTCAGACTGACTTCCTCTGCAGCTCAGCCATATGTAGGAACATGATGGTAGACAGTTCCTGAGTCCGTAAGTTATGGTTTCAGTAGCCAGAGATTGTCCCCACCCCTACCTCTATTCCAAGTTCCCAAGGAAAAAGCTCTGATTGGCACTCTTGGGTCAATGTCACCTTTCGCCAAAGATGTAGCCAAAACTGTGGCTGAGGGAAAGGGTACAGCTCTTCCACACTGTATAAAACAACTGCCAGCAAGGAGGCATCTCAAAGGATGCTCAGCTGGGCACACAGTAAAAAATAATCCTCTGGAAAGGATGACTAGTTATTCACCAGGGAATTAAGTAAGAGGTTGACATTTCAAACAGAATGTGCCAGCACTTGGTCAAGTGTTTTTCAAATAGTGAGTATACATGAAATGTTTCTGGAATTAGGAAGAGTTGTGAAATTTCTTCAAAGTGTCTTTTTATCCAGGGGGTTTTATCTCCTTTTGCCTGGAATCCTGCAGTTCTTCTGACTGTACCTCTCCTTCCTCGGCCATGCCATATCTTTACATGTCACATTTTCGCCCAGAATTCTTCAGGCACTTTCTTTATCTCAGAATAAAGTCCAAACTCTAACCTGGCATTTATGTATAAAATGCCGAGTCATCTTTTCCCCATTTGGGACAGGAGAATAATAATGCCAAATTCACTGATGTACTGAGAAGATTAAGTGAATATTAGGGATTGTTATCCTTTCCCACAAATCTCCAGCACGAACCCTCTGCCCTTTCAGGTTGGCTGCCCAGGGCTCTCCCAGTGTGCCTTATGTGTTCTCACGGCTATGCGTTTGTTTTGCCTGGGGCTCCAGCCTTGGAAATATCTGACCCTCACCTCCTATCTTTTCAGTCCTGCATATTACTTAGGGCCCTGCTAGGCTACAAATACTCATTCTTACCTCTTACTTCTAAGGGCGTCTCTCCTCTATTCTCTGCAGAGTGTCAGAGTACATCATGTAGCCCAATAGCACAATTTCCTGCCCGAATGTGAAAACCATCCACACGGTGCCTTCCTGGTGGCCATGTTGCTTCTACATGAACACTTTTAGTGTTGATGAGCTAAACTTGGGCCGCTCATCCCATTTTTTCAGCAGCTCTAATTAAATAACTGCAATATATAATTATCTTTTTAGTCACGACAGTCTTGCCTTTTTAATAAAATTTTCAGTTCTTCCAGAGGAACAGTACCAGCTGGAAAGGCATTGATTGTATTTGTGCCTACAATTTCATGACATTAGTAGTTAAACCATTGCTACCACTTTTCTTTTCTTTCACCTTTACCATTTCTTGGGGGGAGAGGACTTGCCATTACAGGGCTTGTGATTATTGTGACAATGCCTAGAGCAGAAAGAAGGCAAAGAAAACCCTCTTGATTGATGTCTATTTTTTTTTTTTTTTGGCCACAGTGCACGGCACGTGGGATCTTACTTCCCCAACCAGGGATCGATCCCACTCCCCCTGCACTGGAAGCGTGGAGTCTTAACCACTGGACTGCCAGGGAAGTCCCTGGTTGATGTCTATTGATGCTTAAACCAACTTCACTTAGGCCACTTTAGATTACTCTTAAACAGTATTTGAATTTTTGAAAAAAAAAATTTCTATTGCAAAACTTTTACTCCTTTCTCTCCCTTTTGGTGTATTCTTCCAGTCTTTTTACTATTTATATACAAATATATCCATATCTATACACTTGGTTTAGTTTTTATAAAAATTGGGATTACACTCTATATGCTGCTTTGTATTTCCTTTTAAAAAGACTTAACAATATACCAATGACACTTTTTCATGTCAATGTACAAAGATTTAATTATTTTTAATGGCTCCATGCGGTGGCACAACTGATCTATATTTTTCTCCTATCGATCAACATATTTCCAATTGATTCTTGAATTCTGATTTCTTTACCTTAAAAGATATTAAAAAGACAGGTGTGTGTGATAGTGTGACCATCACACTCCTATTCACAAATTCACCCAGTGTTAAGGGTTAAATTTTGCCACCCCAAAATTTATATGTTGAAATCTTAGCCTCTAGTACCTCAGAATTTGACCTTATTAGGGAATAGGGTCATTGTGGACACAATTAGTTGAGGTAAGGCCATACTGGGGTAGGATGGGCCCCATACTGGTGTCCTTATAAAAAGGGAATATTTGAATACAGACCACAGGGAGAACATTATGTGAAGATGAAGGCAAAGATCAGGGTGATGCTTCTATAAGCCGAGGAATGCCAAAGATTGCCAGAAACTCACCAGAAGCAGGAGAGAGGCCTGGAACAGATTCTCCCTCACAGCCCTCAGAAGGAACCTATTCTGCCAGTACCAGATCTTGGACTTCCAGCCTCCAGGTCTAGATTCAATACATTTCGGTTGTTTAAGCCACCCAGTTTGTGCTGTTTTGTTAGGGCAGTCCTAGCAGATTAATACAGTCTGTAAAAAAAAAAATTGTTTAGTGCCTGAGGTAAAGAATACTGGGGCAACAGTTCATGATTTTGAGTGAAGGCCTTTCTAGGGTGTCCGCATTGTGTCATCATGTCTATCTGATGATATACTGTAAGATAATGACTGTGACACAGCCCAAGGCTTCTGGGAAATGGTTCATACCATAAAAAAGTAATGTGCTGTACGTTAGGGCAGAGGCCAAGTTAACGACCAGAGATCAGGCATGGTGAAAAGGAAATAATTACTGAGAACTTTCCACAGACAAGGGTGTGGTAAACCAGGCCTTTCTATGGTAAGCTGTCTTCCGGCTTTTAATCAAATTGGGTAATGTAAAAAAGGAAATGATGATATATTATCTCTAGAGAGTTTAGTCTTTCTCTACCTCCATTAATACGTCCTTCAAGGAAGCCCCATGTTGGTCTAAATCTGAGATTTTGGCAGCAAATGATGGTTGACCTGATTTTACAGGAAATCTGAGGGCACATGATTGAATATTGTATGTGTTACATAAATGTGCAGAAAGCTATGCCAGCCATTCCATTTTCAAAAAATTGACTAGACAGAGCCAGTGGGAAAAGTAAAGATAAAGGTGCTCACTGGAACAAAGCCTCATTCTCAACATCAGGGTCCATGCTGGAGATGCAGCCCGTGAAGCTGGGGCTGCTTAGAGGTTCTAACCAGGATGAAGCACTGTAACATTTGGCTGCTTATCAAATTAATGTCCCCCTTACCTTTAAAAATTGTGAATCACTGTATTGTACACCTGTAGCTTATACCATATTGTACAGTAACTATGCTTCAATTAAAAAAAAAAATGTCCCCCTTACGTGGAATGTCCTCCTGGTATCAGCTAGTTAAACTCCCCTTGTTCTTCAGGTCACATTCTGGTGTAGCCTACCCCATAGGGCCTTCCTTGCCCTGAGACACAGAGCACTGTCACTCCTCTGAACCCATAGATTCTTACTTTTCATGCTCTATTTCTTAGGCGGCGAAATGGTAATTACAAAACTATATATGATTACACTTTATTACAGTTAGATTTAAAACTCCACAGGGGTAGGGCCTTTGCCTGCGTTATTCACCTTGGCACACTACTGGGCACAGAGTAGGTGCTCAACAAATATTTTTTAAAATAAAAGATTGTACATATATGTGTTCTGCAATTTCTTTTCCCACTATTATTTGAAGTGAAAATATTTGTGCTGGACAACAACACCCCTTCTCTGCTGGCTAGATATGACCCACAGACCACCAGTTGCAGCCTCTGCTCTACAAGTAATTTATGGAGCCCAAGGCAATTGTCTCTCTGTACCCCAACAATTCTTGGCATGAGAATGCTAGAGATCACATGGTGGCAAATAAATGCACAAGGAAGTCCAAGTCATGTTTTGAACTACTGAGTTTTTTTTTTTTTTTTTTATTGCAAAACATTTGTTACAGAAATTTCAGAAAGTTTCTCCCGTAGTATCTGCCAACTTCTGCTTTGAATTATATATCTAAACGAACAAGCTCAAAGTGCACTGTGAATCCAATAAGAGACCTTTAAAAAAGAACAATTCCTCTAAGGATTTATATATATTTATAATGTCGATAGATATGCAAACCACTGTCTGTCTATACACAAAGAACGAAAAGATGTATATGTCTTTAAGAAACCCAACTGCAAAATTGTTTATAGGAATTCATTTAAAAATGATATTTGAATAATTTTCCCCATTATAAACTATGGTTAGCACGTTTACAAATGAGAGGCTAAGTCCTGTGTTATGAAACGGCTATGAGTACAGTACACTGCATGGATTGTTCTGCACGGCAGGAGCAGCAGTAAGAACTCAGGTCAGACACTGTAGTGACAGGAAGCAGACAAGCCTCGATACAATGCTACGGTCCTCTTCTTCTGAATCTTCCTCACAAAGATCCTGAGTTTAGGTCCAGAATGATGCAGCTAGCAAATATACATGCACATATCATTTGGGAGAACAGGAGGAACCCTGAATAGGGTGAGTTTCTTTCCCTCCCGCCTCCATTTTCAGTGTATTTTGTGTATATACTCAGTAAGTTGGAATCAAGAATATGATCCTGGTTGGCTCTGATTCAGAGGTCCCAAACTATTGCCTCTGGGACTGAAAGCTGCTGGCAGACACGTTTGTTTGGCTAGCACAGTGTTTGCACATCTGAATGTGAATGTCTTTGCAGCAGGACACATGTTCTCTCGTGCCCTACAAACCCTACTTCTTCCTGTTGTCTTTCGCCAGCCCAACTGACACATCTGTGTTCTGGATCCAGCCTCTCCACATATTTGAGTTTGCAACCCCACAATCTAGGTGCAGATGGCCGGTGCTGACGACATGTGAGAAGCTGGGGTGAAGATGTGAGGGTTGGGATTCAGACAGGCAAAGAACTGATGAGGCTGATGCAAACACCAGCCAAGTTAGGAGCATGTGGGGTAGAGTTGCGGGGAGGATGAAAAGTCAGTGGGAAGGTGAGGGCTGGACAAAGTCTGATTGTTTGTAACCACTGTTTCAGTTTACTGTGCCAGTGTCCAGAGGGTATTGAGGTAATAGGAGCAAGAGTCAACTGGTCTGGCAAAAAACACCTTGTGCTGGGTCAAGAGAAAGGAAGAAAGTTAAAGGGGTGAAGAAGGCTGTGCATCCAGGCACAAGGTTGAACTCCCCTCTGGGTCCCACAGCTCTCAGCAGCCTGCCTGCTCCAGAGGAAGGCCTGGGTCAAGGTTGGCATTGACGTTCATCAGAAAGCCTATGGCCTTATGGCCACACATGTCCTGTTCACTTCCCAGCACACAACACTGTGTAAAGAGGCAATGGCCTGAAGGTTTAATGGGGCCAGTAGACTAGGTAAGTTAGGGGAAGGAAAATTCACCTCACTCTTACCGCCGTCGGGATTACTTGGCCACCAAATTCCTCTCTTAGATGACATGTAGAAACGGTCATGTCTGATTTCATTAGCAGCGATCAGTGCAAGGAATTCATCAGAGAAAAGGTAACACAACTACATTCTCAAACGAATTACAAAAGAAAAGGAAAAAAAATCTTGTTTTCCTTAAATCAGAACCAACCCCTCCTTTGGCTGACTCCAATCTGAGAAAGAGACTGTTTGACAGGTAAAAAGGAGAGAAAGCTTAGGCCAGTGCAGGCTGAGAGAAAAGCTCTCTCTACTCGTTGAGAAGCCATCATTTGTAAGATGTGTAAATTGTGCAAATTGGCTCCTCTCTTGTCCAGATGTTGAATGGCTTCTAACAATGAAATGGTGATTTCCTTACAAGGCAAAGTCTTCAGAGTCACCCAGTGCTCAATCACACACCCAGTCACCCATCTCTCGCCCTCCCCTGGGCCAGGCTCACACAGAAGGTGAAAAAAGCCCCAAGGTAGGAGCATGGTCATATGTTGTCCACTGGATTCATTCATACTGATATGTGGATTTCTACACTGTCACGAATGGACTTCTCCCTCTCATCTCTGTTTTAGCAATCTGCACCTAATGGCCCTAAAGAATCAGAAACATGTCTTTCATATATCACAGATGCACCAACACCTAGACCTTAGTATTGGCTAGCTACATCCAGGTCTCGCATGGCTATATGCCCTGTGGTTAATACTTTAGTCCATATTATTGTGCAGAGCTTAAAAAAATAATAAAAAATACTTGGTTGCTTTTTTGTTTTTAATTTTAAAAAACTGGACATAACCCCCAAACAGTGTACGAAGCCCGACATTTTGAGTGAGTTCCTAACTGGTTTAAGTGTCACAGCAGGCAACAGTAAAATGTTAAGTGCCTTTAAAAAGTCAAAAGAAACGCATAAAGCAGTGCATGCATTTTGTTGCCACAAAATTAAGACTGGATTTGGAGCGGGATTACTTCATTTAAGTCACATTACTATTACTAAAGAAAAGTGAGCTATAATGCAATATCTAGAACAAGGATATAACCACCTACACACTAGCATCACTTTATCTAGAAACAAACATATCAGTGTTACTACATGAACATATTTATAAAATACTGTACACTGCTTCCACATTGGGTTAGCAGATGTAAACAAACAGCTAGTTCAACTGGAGCTTAAAATACTATTTTCAGTTCATTTGTCATATAGTCTTTTGTATAACATGCCAGTTTGTCTTTCACAGAATCACAACTTGCCTACCACAGCTCGCAGGGCTGGTTAGAAGATGCACATCAGCTTATACGAATATTTTACAGTGGTCTACGGGAATGTGAAAGACATAAAGCAGATCAGGAACAAAAGTGCCCATTTCACGAGGATGCTAAATAACGTGGAATTGGGAACATCATTAATCCTTGCAACATGTGCTTCTTTATTGAATGTTACAGATTTGTAAATGATTATAAAGCTGTCCTGTAACGTTCATTAATACAACCACATGCTACAACTATGCTGAGTTAAACACGGGTTACATATATGTTTACATGTGTTTTATAATACAGCATTGCCCCACACACATCGAATGGTATAGCCTATAGATACAGCATGATCGATGACTGGATAATATTTATTAGCATTACAGAAGTTAAACAGCCCAAACATTCAGAAAGATTAGACTGTACAGCCTCAGAAAGTAGAAAAAATGTGCTATCCAGTTATCTACCATAATATTATCTATAGAAACCATCTTTTAGAATACATTTGAAACATTCAGAAGAAACACATTTTGTGTTCTTGCAAGTACATTTTTCTCATTCGATTATTCTGATATATATTTTTTAAAGGGGGAACTTTCAAAGTGCTATATAATATCCTAGACCGGGAAGCTTAGACTTAAAAAAAAATCCAGTTCTGTAAAGTGCTGCATCCTGACCCCTAATACACCTTTTGGCTGGAGAAATACTCAGACTAGTCACGACAATTACACTCAAGCTTTCCAGCTTCATTGAAATCCATTAAGGAGGGAGTTTCTAAGTATAAGTATAAAGTATGTTGGTTAATCAGGAATTTCCATGGTCATTTTCATTAAACATCCTTACTTTTTTTTTTAAAAGGACTGAGTAATTTAGAACAAATCATTACATATAGTAGTATATAAAAATTGGCACCTTAGAAGCATATGATTAAACCAAAGCTATTACTTCCTTGAGCGCTCTATGACTTTATTTACATTCCTCAGTAACTTGCTGCTCACGGGCTGCTTAATTCACAGAGACAGGTAATTAATGTCCCCTCGATCAGGGACATGGTGAAATAAATGAGCTGGACACAAGCTGACTGTACAAGGCCACAGAATCAATGCCACGTCGGTGTGCAGAACACCCAGAAATGGAAAGAAATGGGTGGAAACATAATACACATGTAAGTGCAGAGGAAAGAAATGGCTCATGAAAGTTACACAGGTTGTGTTTAAAGTCACTTAAATTTGGCTTATATATTTCACACACTTCACAAAAGATGTAAGAACTTCATTTTCATGCACAACAAAAGGACCAGGTAGTCACAAGGTCAGGGCTGTTAAATACTTTGTTTCCCAGGTTCTGCTCAGTTCTCTCCAGAAATCACGATGAATGGAAACACGCATGCTCATAATTTCTTTCCCCTACTTTCAATCTGGTCCAGAATGAGGCTCTGGAGGTGCTGTGATATCCTGCTCTGTGGTCAAAGAATAATGATTTCACCTCCTTCTTAGATTCCTCTACAGATTTAGAGAGGCTTCTGGCTTTGTAAATGTGCTCCATACGTAAAACCATCAAAGTGTTAGGATGTAAGTACATCAGACTAGCAAAAGCTAATCTAAGGAACAAAAATAACAAAATCTTGGTTCAAACTCTGGTGCTGAGACTTGGCCTTCCTGAGAGTCACAGAGAAATGGTCTTGAAATGTAAAGTGCCTATTACAACTGCATTGATTATGAACAAACATGGTTCCTCTTCCTCATTATCAATCAATATGGAACCAGGGGTGCATGAACCCTTTAAGGTATATTGCAACTTTGCATGTATGTACATTTTTTTCTGGGAAGCGGGCCCAGAGCTTTCATTAGATCCTCATAGAGATTCGTGACTCAAGGAAGTTTAAGGGCAACTGATCTATTCTCAAATGTGTGTTTGCTGAGGGGGAAATAGCCAATATGGAGTTCAATAAAAATTAAGTGTTTCTAGAGCAATTATATATGAGGGACTCTGGTGACTTATTTCTTATTCACTTAAATCCAAGGAGTGAAGAAGGAATTCTTTAATTCTTCATATGTGGCCACATCATTATCTCTACAACTGAAAAGCTTGTGCAGAAGGTTTTGGGTTTTGTTTAAATATTTAAAGCCTAGAGATTTTGTCCACGTACTTACTTGATTTCACATAGTGAGACAATTTGGAGTTCATAACTACAGAGAAACAAAAGAGCCAGGTAGTATTTGGGGTCAGAGACATTAAGTCTTTTTCCTTAAAGATCTTGATTCGCTTTGAAATCAGTGATCCAAATAGGAATCCGAAGATTTGAGGGTCAAGATTTCTTTATCCCACTTGAAATCCAGACTCGGATCTAGAAACATATGCCTGTATTCTCGAGTCCATAATACTATCTGGCTTAGACTGGCATGTCTATTCTGATTGTACTTGGCATAATCGCTTTGTGTAGGAGAAACCAGACTAAATGAGACGTCATGACAGCAAGTGCTTCCGCACAAAAAGGGGCAGAGGGAAGGCAGTGAGTCATGTTCTAGTTTGGTACAAGGAAAAGCTGAGGTCATAGGGATTTAAAAAATTCATAATTTCAACATCTGTCAAAATTTAATATAATGAACTCTTTCAATGGAACTCCTTGGATATTAAAAAATCCTGGTTATATCTCAAGGTGATAGAAAAGTCCAAGCCTTTTAAGAAAGCTCTATATGTCTGTTTATATACTATATATTAACATGTCTCCCTGGGTAAATGCATATATATGTATATAAGCAGCATATACTACAGAACTCTTTACATGTTTGTTTTCTATTTTAGTCTACTGTATCTTTTTTATAACTCTGTGTATAAGAAAAATATTCATGGTATGCCTGCAACTGATGGCTTGGGTTGATACCAAACTCCCAGTCAATTCTAAGGTTATTTATGGTTTTGAAACTTCCTTAAAAAGTGCTTTGGAACATTCCATAAAAAAGATACCAGCCCTTGAAAAACTCCAATTAAATTTATGCTGAGCTCAGATTAAATGGCAAAACTCTAGGTATGAAAATATCCACATGTAACCAGATATTCATATACAAAATGCTCATGTGATGAGTGGTGCAGGAAATTGGCAGTTACATCCTGGAGACGTTCAGAAGACATGGTAGACTCATACAAATGATGAAGGTCACACAGCAGCATCACACATGACATGGATGGTGAGAAGATAACAGTATCTCATATGGCAGTTTTAGGTGAGTTCTGCCTACTATGTTTTTAAGTTCACTATTACATATTCAGTGAGTGGCTTCACTGAAGACAGGTGAGATACAAAATAAATTAAAAAATATAAAATTATTTAATTACATTCATCCTGAGCTTGCTTGACTATGCTTGAATGCCCACTGTTTATAATAAACCACTTGACATTTGTTTTTAACATCAATTCTTCTTTCATTTTGATTGCAATACAAAAAGGCATTTCTTTTCCCTTTATTTTCTTCAAAAAAGATAAAAGTTGTGGCACCAGAAACGAATATATAAGAGACAGGTGAACTATGACTGTTACCTTGTTTTTTCTTTATAATGATCAATTACAGAAGTGTTGGCATGAGAAGGATGTGGGACGTTAGGTAGAACTGCTTGCTGCCGGCTTATACTGAATAAAAAGGATGCTCTTCATCAGTCACCAGTGATGGAGCCAATGTGAAAAGAAAACAGAATTGAAAGTTTAGAATATCTCATTTGTATGCTGACTATTTTATTTTATTTTTGCAATTTAGCCCTGCATCCTAAAACTCTTGATAATGGTCAGAAATGGAAAGATGCCTCCTGGCACGGACAGTGCTTGAAGCCCCATTCATTCCCAGAACTCATGGCTTTCTGAAGTGACTAGTGATACACATTCACCTCAACCCTTCTTCTCCCTCTTTCCCCTCCCTACCCATCAAGTGTGAACATGACTTAAATCCTGTGTTTGGCACTGGGCCAGAACAAATGCTTTCTTGATCTCTGGCCAGAAGTCACCTTTGAGTTAATACCTCCCAAGGCAATATTTGTTTTGCTCAGCTAAGAATAAAGCAGATAAGTTTCAAGGAAGGGGAACAGGTGAATTTTGGGGAGAATTTTAGGGCTGGATTCTTGAGCCTCCTGCAAAGCTTATTAGAAGGTTTAGTTGTGTTTGCTTTCAAAGCTGTGGAAAGCGGATGTTCTGGAGAGTCTCCTCATGGACAGACTGTCCCCTCGGCCCTCTGGCTTGGAGGACTTACTCCTCTGGAAGGCATTTCTCAGGCTTGCTGCGTTCCGCTGCCTGTCAAGTTTGTCACTGATGGAGAAGCTCTTCCTGGTGTGTGCATATGGCACACTTGGCTCCTCTGCTGAGTAGCTGTTGGCACGCTCTATCCTGGGAACTGTGATGTTGTTGGACAGGGTTCTGTCTGAATTATCACCCTCCTGGGGGCGTACTGCAATGGCGGCTCTCCGGCCCTTGGCCTCATTCTCCTCACTGTCAGAGCTGGGGTGACTCAGTTCTGCTTCTCGTTCGGGATGGCAGCATGATGAGTCCTCCACTTTTCCTCCAAGACCTCCCGGGAAGGTGGCTCTGTCAGCAATCACTTGAGGGGCATTGACACACCTTGTGTCAATACAGTCTGTAATACTTGTGTATTCTGCTGTTTTCACAGGCACCCCAAGGTTGGCATAATAGCTCCTCGAAGGAGAAAACATAAAGCTGTGAGATTTCACGATGGGGGACTCTTCTAGAAGAAAGGGGGCGGTGGCTAGGTAGCGGCTACTTTTGGAACGCTCAATGGTGTGGTGCATCGGAGGCTCAGTGTCCCACAGGTTTTGGCATTCCGGGTGGTGGGTGTAGTCTGAAGAAAAAGATTTAGTGTCCATGGAGGTGATGTCCTCGAAATCAATGTTCCGGCTTGGAGGTCTGTCTGTGGGTGCAAGAGTTGCATAGGCACTACTTGAAGGAGCTGTGGAAGGTACTGGAGCCGAAAAGCTTGGCTCTCCCAGCCCAAGGATGTTCATGGAATTGTCCAGAGGGTCTATATCACAGTGGAGCTCATCCATGGCAGAGACATAGATGTCTATACATGAAGACGGTCTCCTGGAATCAGGAACAATGGCCAAGGTGTTTGCAGGGGCTGCAGGAGCTTTGGATTCTTTTGCTACAGAGTGGGAACTAGTAGCCCGGTGTAGGCTCAGGGACCTTTCTTTAAAAAGACTCTCCAACTTTTCTATCCCACCTTTGTCTTTCATATTGACTGAATAGAAAGAATGGCTTCGCATACGGGGCATTAGGGTTGGAGAAGTTGGGGACAAGGTCTCCTCACCTGCAGGATCTATACTCTCTTGGAGCTTGAAGGTGTTCCCCTCCTGGCTGTTGAAGCTGCTCTGGCGGACAATGTAGGCTGCGTCTGTGCAGTCTGAGGAGGTCCGCGAGCGGATTTTGTTGGACTCGGCCCGCTCCAGACCCGTCAGGCGCTCCAGGGCTGTAGCCATGCGCCCGATGAGGTCCTCGAGCTGTGCCAGCCGGATGTCCACGGTCTGGAGTGAGGCCCTCATGCAGTGTTCTCTCTCGTTGACTTCCTCCAGCCGCATGGACATGTTCTCCACCCTGGGAGGGAAAAGAGAACCAGAGTCACTTGGGGCTGGTTTCTCTGTGGGAGGCTGGAGAGCACAGAGGGGATCACAGTTGCGCCCAGACTTGGTGCCCTCGCTGTCCCACTGGAGGGAAACTAAGGGGGGTGGGGAGGAGAGGATGGCAGTGACCCTGCCACTGAGAATCACAGAATCTCCATCTTCTGGAGCTGGAAGAGGCTTTAGAGATTACTGAATCCAGCGGTTTTTAGCTACTAATCCCCTTTTCCCTCAGTGAAAATAAATGCTCAATCCCAATAAACAAACACCAAAGTTGAGTAGTTCTTCTTGAAGTAAAGTGGGCCAAAGTCCCACCTTTTCTCACCCTCCTGGCTTTGCTGTGGCTTGGGGCAGGGTTCAATGACCTAAATAAGTATTAGGGTGTTGGCTTATCAGTCACCAACAAAATGAGAATGTTACATTTGGATAACTTTACCCAGAATTTTGCAGTGGAACTGCAGAATGTAGCTGTTCTTACTGCAGTGTACATTTAAATTTGTATTCTATGGACTGGGATTATGTTTATTTTGCCTTTATATAATAATCTTTTGTTGTTGTTGTTATTCACGACAATCCTTTTAGAATGGAGTGCCTCCAGAGGAACTGATATAGTACTGTTACTGAGTCACCTGGAGCTGATCTAATTTAACCAAATCCTTTCATTAATAAAGGAAAATCAAACATCAAGAAATTCAGCCAAGATTACATAGAGTGATTTATGGTAAATTACTCTGGAGTGGCTATCAATAAATGAATAGTCCTACTCCTCTCTCTGTCTCTCTGGGTAGCTGATCACAGATGCTTTATATTACAGTTATTTCTCCAGGTCTTGACCCTCCCTACTGGAAATTCTTAGGCGTGTGATCCGCCTCATATTCCTGTTCCCATTTCCGTGTTGCCAGCCCAATACGTGCCAGGTGTCAATAAAGGTTCACTGAGTTAATCACTGTGATGAACTTGATTTCAACTGTCTAATAGGTTGCCTGGCCATTTATTTATAAAGACAGAGACCACACATTTAAAATAAAATTGTGCCACATTTTCACCTGCTCAAATTAACTTGGAAAGGACAAACCAAAGCCAAGTTTTGGTTTGAGCTCAAACTTTCACTTTTAGATGCCCAAAGGCAAATCTTTTGGAGAGTCTAAATAAGACCCATTCACAACTTTTTTGGGGAGGATAAAGATACTTTTCCAATACTTCCAATATGCACAGCTAATCACTTGACTGCTGACCCTGAAAAGGAACATGGCTGCATGCATTACGAAGAGCGGTGGGCATCAGACCTGGGTCCCTCCAGCTGGGGTGGTGGTGGTGGTGATGGTGACGGTGGGTTGACAGTAGCAGTGCCTCTATCAGAGAAGACTATACGTTTCAGTGCCAGAATGAAATGAGAGGCATGTGGTCCCCCTCGCTGAGGGACCTGAGGCCTTTTAAAAGCCTCCTCCTCCTTCTCTGCTGCTGCGGCCTTGGGGCCCATCTCTGCCTCTCTTAGCAACAACCTCCCAACTCACTCTACCTACTCTGCTCTTTTACCTCTCAGCTTCCCTTCACTGGTCCAAGGTTGTGGACTGTTTTCAAGAGCCCTGCTTTGGGAACATTTTTTTCTTTTGCTCCTTCCTGCTGCTCCATAGCCAATCCAGAGCCTCCCAGGGTCCAGGCACACTCTGCCATCATGCCCAGGTGTATTTCCAGAAGACTTATAAATCGAGCAATTCTGTGTCTGGCAAACACAATGTTATTCATTCAGCTAACACAGATGATTCAGAAGGAAAATTCAACTTTCCTCTGTTTCACTTTGTTTTGTGGTATAAACATATCCTGAGAAACAAATTACTTACAATAATAAGTTTGTGTGTCTTACAGACTTACAATTCACTTCTTCACCATCTAGCCTATGGAGTTTTCAAGTATTACAACTTCATTTTTTTTGTAATTCAATAAGCTTTGCGTAAGTGGACAAAAATACTTCTTCATTAAAGTCAAGAGAAGGACAGATGGTACATTTCTATAGAATGAGGAGTTTTGTTTTGGATACTCTAGGTACTGGGTCCACCTAGCTTTTTAGTGTTGGCAGAGTAACAAAAGGCAGGATAGTTTTCTTCCTCCCTCTCCTGCCCTTTCCTGGAGTCTGGTGCATACAAGGTCGGTATGGAAAGAAATAAAGATGCTCTCTGAGCATAACTGCATGTGATCATTGTTTGAGCATGGTGAGCTATCTCCCTGCACTGTGGGACCCTCCCCTCCCTGCATCCCACCTCGCTTTAGCCCCAGGATCCAATACTGCAGAGAAAACTAGCAGGTGAGAGGCCAAGCTAAGGCACCAAGAGGCAATTGAAGACTAAGGACTTGGTTGTGGGGAATAAATGGAACCCAGAAACTAAGGAGCCCAAGGGGATGGGAGGAAGAGAGAGGAGGTACAAGGAGGAAGAGGGTCGTCCAGGAAAGCAAGGAGGTGCCCAGTGGAGCCTCAAGAGCAAAGATAAAGAAGCATGGCTCCAGGGGATGGAAGTAGGGGAGGAAAGCCTGCTAGAACAGGGCCAAGGAGCTATTCTTCACCAAATCTTAACTCTCCTGTGGGCTCTGAGGTGCTTTGGAATGTAAGATTTGAATTTAAAAAAAGAAAAAAAAAAAAGGACTGTTTGATCCATTTCCTTTCAGAATTCTAGATGTGTTTAACCACCTACTTATATCATCAATTAGAGCACGGATATAACTGATAGGGGTTTAATGTAGGAGTTATAAAAGAATAAACGTTCCTAGAGTCAAGTTTACATATGCTTGTTCCATAAATAGAGTACTTCTCTTAATCTTTAAAAAAGAATTCTTGAAAAGTTATTTGCAAATGGGCACGCATCACAGATAAAAATAGGTCTGAGGAACAAACCGAGAGTTTCGAGTCATGATTGTAGTTTCTAGGAGCTGACTCCAGTCAAATAAATCAGGAGATAGAATGGAGATAAGAATTATAAGAACTTAAGGATCAATAAGAATCCTTAACGAGATAGATATGGGAAGTGACTAAGTAAGAAAAGAAGAAGGAACTGTGGAAAGGAAGATGTTGTATGAAGGAACACTTTATTTTTCTTTCCCTCTTTCAAATCTCCAGACCTTGCATGGCTTATTTCAGAATAACTCACAAGGCAGTCACAATAGGGACCCAACAGAACCCTGGAAAGATGTGAGGTGGCTCCTGTTCCCGGGAGGCCAAGAAAGTGACAGCAAGGAGCCCATTAGAGAGGACTCAATAGGCTGGTAAAACAAACAAACAAACAAAAACCAGGTAGTAAAACAACCAGCCTCTAACAGCCAGTGTGATAAGGAAAAGAGCATTCAAAAGAAGATTCTGGTGGCACAGAAAATTTCAACTTCAATATGTAATTTCTTAAGGATTATTGTATTACCTTCCAGAAATTCATCTTCTTTTCTGATAACCTCAAAATGTAGTTAAAGCAAATATGGTAAAAGGAAAAAGAGAATTGGCAGATCATGCCTGCTCTAAATTTCAAATACTCCCTGGAGTGCTAGCAGTAGAATGGGTGTAGGATGAAGAGCAAGAACAACCCCAGAACACATGAACCCAATTGTGGGGACTCTTGCGGGGGGAAAAAGGATATACTGACACAGGTTTTCAGGTCAAAGGCAACGATGCAGAGCAGCTAAAGCTAACTCTTGCTTATCCACAGACTGATACCTAATTTGTGAATTATTTAAGTCCTTTAGGGTCACCTACCCTTCCCTTTGGGGCAATTATCCTTCTCACTAACCAAAAACAGGGAGAAAGGTTTAAACTTGGTTCTATCAATGGAGATATCAAAGATCAGTTTTAGAAAAAGTCATGGTGGCAAGTGGGTGAAGCCCATTTTTTTGGCTTACATTATTTTTGGATTATTTATAAATTTCATATATCCTAAGTTATTCCTCTCTCTTTGTTATGAAAAATTATAAGTTGCATATACTATTAATAGTCATTGTCTAATACTTTTTGGATCTAGGTGAAGTGAAAAAAGGGTATAGAGCCCATTGGTCTGGGAAAGATAATGTTAGATTAAAAGATGACAACAAGGAATAATGTATATCCCAGTTTGCTTAAATTGTTACTGTCAAGGAGAAAATTCAAACTGAAACTTCTGACAGGTGGGCCCTACGGGTGGGGTGATGGTGAGGATTAACTGGAAGCTTTAAGTTAGGGGTCTGAGAATCAAATGCCTATAGAAGGGCAGATCAAGTAAGTAGGTGAAGCAGGCAAGGCATAAGAGAACAGAGGCAAGGATTCTGTGGCAGCAGAGAGCACACCCAGTCCGAAGGCATTCGGAGTGAATTTTAACAATCACTGCAAGCTCAACACAACAGCCCTCTGTGGGCAGATGCTGCCCACGAGCAACCAGTTTGCAAATTCTGCTTTAAATGAGTTAAAAGAACCAGAAAAGAACTTCCGTCTCTGATCAACAGAAAATGTACGTGACCCTTAAAAACCAAAGGGAAGTAAAAAGAAATGCCGGGGACTTCCCTGGTGGCGCAGTGGTTAAGAATCCACCTGCCAATTCAGGGGACATGGGTACGATCCCTGGTCCGGGAAGGTCCCACATGCTGTGGAGCAACTAAGCCCGTGGGCCACAACTACTGAGCCTGCGCTCTAGAGCCTGCAAGCCACAACTACTGAGACCGCGTGCCACAACTACTAAAGCCTGTGCGCCTAGAGCCCATGCTCCACAACGAGAGAAGCCACCGCAGTGAGAAGCCCGCGAACTGCAATGAAGAGTAGCCCACTGCTCACAGCAACTAGAGAAAGCCCACGTGCAGCAACGAAGACCCAATGCAGCCAAAATAAATAAATTAATTAAAAAAAAAAAAAAAAGAAAAGAAATGCCAGGAGACTGCAGATAGGAAATGTTTTCCTGACATTCAACATTCCTGGATTCTAGGAATTCTGGGAGTTTGACATCAATTCTAGGCAGCATTACAGAATGGCTTCGTGGTAGGTAATTAAGCAGATGGTATCTTTTGAGTACTTTAAAGAGATAGGATTAGTTAACAGAGACTACATGGGCTCAAGATTACAATGTTAATCTTGCCTCTCTTTTGATAGTCTAGACTAATAGAGAGACACAGATGCACAATACTTTTGATGAAGTACATTGTGATTTTAGAAGGGAGGTTGACACACTGGAGTGACTAAAGAAATGTGGACACCTGGCTGCCTGATTAACCAATGGGCCGATGTCGCCATGAGAGGTATTTTTTGGAGTCATGCAATATCTTAGTTCTGTCTTGGTTCACCTGAACTGTGCTGGTGATATTTTGGTGGATTATGTTGAAGGCATAGTAGGTATGCTTATCAAGCAAACAATGATATAAAAAGAATAGGATGAAAAATTAATAGACTGATGATAAAATCAAGATCCAAAGTTGTCCTTAAAAATGCTAGAATAATGAGCCAAAGGGGAAACAAATTAAAGAAAAATTTCACAGCGATGGATGTTAAGTCTTGATTTTAGGTTAAAAACAAACATTTCACAAGAAGAGGTTTGAGGATATTTGAATTAGCTCATGTGAAAAAGCCCTGGTTTTAATTAATTGTAGTCTCACTCTGAACCAAAGACATGACTTGGCTGCTATGATTGTAATGCAATCTCATAGCAAATAAAATGTATGGATCAAACAATAACTAACAGTTACTGAAAGCATAATATCTCATATATGTTATTTCAATAACTTTTCAGATTCTACAGTTAGGTATTAATACTTCATTTTACAGATGGAGAAGTTAAGTAACTTGTTCAAGGTCACACAGCTAGTCACTGCAGAATTAGTATTAAAAACTTTCCATTATACTGTGTTCCTTCTCTTGTAACATGAAAAGAACTGCTTGTTCTATTGTACTCTGTGATTATTAGCCTAGCATATAGTAGATAAAAACAGTAAATGAATAAATAAAGGAATTGAATCTAGGCTCTAACTAAAACACAGAATTAAGTTCCATTTAGAGACCACATTTAAAGGGTGACGTTGACAATTTAAAGTGCATACTGAGAAAGTAAGCAGGGTAGTGGGAGACCTGCTGTATGCATGGTAAGTGGTTAAAAGATCTTGGGATATTTAGTTTAGAAAAGACAAAGCAAAGTGGGGAGATGATAGTGATTTTCACCTATGTAAAATACTTTCTCAGAGAGAAATGAATTTAATTTTTTTCTGTATTTATTCATAAGGCTGGTATCTAAGGCAATTTCTCCTCTTTCTAGGAGGTGCTCAAATAGAGGCTGACTGTAACGACTATACATTCTTTCAAAGCAAAGTCCTTATATCCCCACCCCTAACACAGGCCCTGCTCAGTACATGCTTGTCAAAGTGCTGTTGGTCAGGTGTGTGGGAGAAACACTGCTTTGGGTACAAGTAATCTGTATTCACTGACCTCCCAAACTTATTCTGAATGTAAGGTGCCGAATTTTGCATGTTCCACAGTGAATAATTTTGCACCGTCCTCTCCTACTTTAACTTTTATCTTGTCCATCGTATTCTATTAGTGGTCCCCAAAGTGTGGTCCAGAACCAGCATCAGCATCACCTGGGAACTTGTTAGAAATGCAAATTCTCAGGCCCCACCTTAGACATAGTGAATCAGAAACCCAGAGTGGGGACGGATGCCCAGCAACCTGTGTAGTAACAAGCTTTCCAGATGATTTTCAGGCCTTCTAAAGTTTGACAACACTGAGTTAGATGTTTCTGGCTGTTCCTGCCTTGGGTGTACACTGGAACTCAATGAGACTGTGTTTTTTGAGGACAGGGTCCTGCCTTATTGTCTGGTATACAGTAAAGGTCCAGTATGCATGTACTGAAACAGAACTGAACTAGTTAAAGGATGATGAGCACAGAATTTGATGGAACAAACTCCAAGGATTGGTTATCTTCAGCCAATAGTCAAAAAATCCTCAGAAAAGAAGCCAGTCACCAATGTTGCTTAATAGCTTAAAAATTTGGTTATTTTAATATAATTATCACCAGCTAGATATTGTCCCAAATAAGTGAGGGCACTGGTTACAATCAATTAGCTCATTATATTCTGGAACAGTACTGCTTTAGATACATCATGGTCATTGCTATATAAAAATGGGAAAGCCAAGGAGTTTTCAGGATCAAGTTCCTCCAAGGTGTTAATGATCTCCTGAATATTGTATTGAGCCCTATACATACCATTTGGTGACAAAAATATGATTTAATAATGATCCATTTAAATAGACAATTATGGAAGTATCTTTGTATTTCTAAAAAGATTCATGCAAATAGAACAAGTATAAATAAATTGTATTTTAAAGGCAGTAGCAGGGGGAGAAGCATGGGGCTCACTACGTGAAAAAACCCTTTTCCCAAGTTTTTAGTAGAGCAAAGAACCAGCTCTTAATTTTTCTGATTTCAAATCTCTGTATTGAGGTTATCTAATATGAAGAGAAAATTATAAAATATTTTATATACTATATAGAATGTGCACAGTAACTTATGTAAATTTAACATATGTATTCAAATGTGTGTTTATACATATTTATCTATTTATCACTTTCTACCCATCTATCTATCCATCTATCCATCTAGCTAGCTAATGTAAAACAGGACAGGTGATTTCGCACGCCACTCCACTTAGAAAGGACACGGCCTAGAGAATGTGTGAGATTGGTAACATGGACCCACTCTTCCCTTGGTTGATTCCCTTATGCACCTCGTGGTGCTTCTATTGTGCTGAGTATAATCCTAGTGTTTAAAGATGTTATTTCTGGGTACATTTACAAATGCAAAACAAACCAAAACTACCACCACCACCAACAAAAGCAAAACCTCAAATAAACACAGACAGAAGCAACAGAAGCAGAATGAGGCCTGGGCTTAAGTTCACTTCTCTGGCACCTGGGCTTGGCTGAGAACTCGTCCTGATCCTCTAGGCCAATGTTACTCCAGGAGGTCAGCTAACGCCTGGGACACAGGGAGGGTGGGCCTGCACGCTGTCCTGATTTCTGGGAATTGTTCATCTTGGTCACGCTCTGAAGGGTGGGGCTCTGTAACCACCCACAGAAGAATAGGGCCTTGGGGAAGAAGTCTCCTGGAAGCGTTTGTAGGTGTGGGGTAAGAGCCTTAGTTGGAGGTGCTATAGTTCCTTTATGTTTCCATCCAAAAGGAATTGGTGACAAGGTCACAGTTTACATGCCCTGGCGTCTGTACCTCTCATTCTAGTTCCCCAGAAAGAAAGACAAAGACTTCCTTGCATCTTAACACTCCTTCCCCTACCTTTCTTTCCTCCCAGGTCTGTGGTTTTCTGAATCCAAAAAGCATTTCAAAGGCCCCTGGATATATGCTTTGGAAATATGTCTGAGCAATGGACAATGTGTCCACAGGGCACAATTTTCTGGGAACCACGTGGCTGTATGTCCATTAATAAATAGCTTTTTCAAGACCTCAGCATGAGAGAGATCTTCAGATTTGCAGCTCCTTCCTCTGTTTGCTGGAAAATTGCTTCACACCATATCATCATAAAATGCTCTATTTTGCAATGACAGATGTGTATAAAATCTGTCCATGGCTTTAAACTTTATTAATATTGGCTGAGTACCTATGGATACAATCACTCAATGGCATATGTGTATATACTCACTTATCTAGACTGCATTCTTTAAAGAAATAAAGGGCCAGGGACAGAAAAATGCCATTTGTGTAATTTCTACAGAGCCACTAGAGAAAATGTATGACATGGGTAAGCAGACAGAATGCCATTTCATGAAAACTAGAGGCAACTGACTCAAATCTTAGTAGTCTGAGTCATATATCATCTGAAGTCATCAGTATACCATCCTTTTCCCATTATTTATAATTTGCTTCTGCCATCTTTATATTGAAAGTGCTTAAAATTTAAAGTTACACTAATGCTTTGTAACACTCGGGGTGTTCTTTAGAAGAGTAGTTCCTAAATGCTGGGTTCTGAGTGCCAGCCTGGAATGAAGTTTGTATTAGTCTACAGCAAAATGGGGAAAATAAGAAAATGTAAGTTCATTTACATAAACTTATATTTATTAACTTTAAAGGATTCTCTTCTCTTCATTTTGAGATTTTTTTCTTACAGCCCTACTGGTCTACAAAACTATTTGGGGCCAATGAGATCTAAAATTATATAATAAGTAAGTAAAAAATCTGCTTTTATTTCTTTGCTTTTATCTTGTTCTATAAGAAGAAAAAACAAAACAATTGAAAAAAAAAAAACCCTCAACCATTATTCTAACTAATTCACAAGTCTCTTGCTATTGTTTATTCAGAAGGTATTGGGCACCCATATAAGCCAGGCACTAGGACCATCCTCACCTTTGGAGAAGAAGCTCAGTGATCTATATGAAACACAAACTTGATGGAGAGCCTTGAGTTGGGCTGGGTCTCTCTTGGTTTATGTCTGTGTCAGAACTTTCCAATTTCTGGTCTGAGCCAGCAACTCTTGCCTTGTCCTGGACTCAACAATCTCTAGTGTCCAGGAAGGCGGCTGCTACTGCCTGCTGGAGAAGTCTAGGGTCTATAAGTCTGGGACTTTGATCTATAGACATTTCAGACAACATTCTGTTCTCTCATAAGCTTGATGATTTCTTGGACAATAAAAATAAGCACAATGGGGTCTCTGTTTTTTTGCAGCCCTGCAAACAAAATCAATTGATAAGGCATGCCATGGTATAAAACATCCCCAGGAGGCATGTGCCCGTGGGAACACACCTTTCTGAAGTCACTCGTATCCTCTCATCATTGGACGAGTTGAAGCGGTCATCCTTTTCTCTGAAATATTCCTCTATGCACTGCTCTTCAAAATCATGTACTTTCTTGAGCTCATCATCAGTTATGAAGAGCTCTGTGGAAAAGAAATGAGAGATATGAGGCAGAGAAGTAAAAGCGATGGCACCTGACTTGTGGGTCTAATGACATTCCTAATCTAACTCAAGGTTAGGGAATGGGGCCCAGATTCTTCACTGAGTCTCAAACTAAATCCAAATGTGGTCAGGCAACTTGTGTCACTGTCCTCTTTCTCTGTGTTAGATTCATTATGGGTCTCTGAAGCTCACCTGAGTATACCTGGTTTACTGCAGAGACCAGTTAGAATTATATATATTGTAAGGACAAGAATGTAGCTAAATAAAGGAAAGGGGAGCTATGCAGAGCATGGAGGTTTCTTAAAAACTCAACTTCTGGGCTGAGGAGTGTGGCAGACAAGACATTGTTCATTCACCTTACTAAAGGCCCTTTGCAACCCAATTTCCCTTTTCCCTTTTCCCTTTTCCCACTACTGAGACTGGAAAGCCAAATACACATGTTTCCAGTGTCCCTTCAAGCTAGCAACAACCATGAGACCCAGTTTGGCTCAAGGAACAAAAAAAAACCTGCTGCAGGAAAGGGTTGTGTATTGAGAAGAGATTTTGCTTTCCTGATAAACTATAAGTATGTGGCTGCTTCTTTCTACCTTTTTTCACCTTCATGCTTCTTTCTGCCCTGAACATGAATGTGATGACTGGAAGTGCAGCAGCTATTTTGCTACCATGAGACAAGACAGTGTGACAAGGAACAGCTGAGCCTAAAAATAGGACTTGGGGTCTTTGACTTCAGTGAGTCATTGTTGAGCTCTGGGCTATTTATTTGCCGTTTCACTTTCTGTTGTGTGAGAAAAGTAAAACCTTACGTATTTGTGTTACTGTTAGTCTGGTTTTCTGTTTATAGCTGGTAAACAAATTCATAACTGATTCAGTGGTAGAAAGAGCCCAGTGGAAATCTGAACCTTTTCTCCCCCTGAGCTTTCTACTTGCCTAAATTGGTGTTTCAAATGGAAACAGTGAATTTTGGGATTCTTAACCCCTCTCCAACTTTCCAATTTTAATGTCTCGAAAGAAGTCAGGCATTGCTGTGTCAGAGAAGTTGTTAAAAGCTTCAGACTTAGAGAAGCAGTTGATTATTAAGTGGCTTTGGTTTCAAACTTTAGTTGCACTAGTGATCACCTGGAGGTAATTCTTGGGCCACAATCCTAGAGGCTCTGGTTCAGTAGATTTAGTGTAGGTGGTCTATTTGACACACTTTGAGAAATCACGGTAGGTTGCTTGTATGGGGGCTGGATTCCCAATGGTTCTTAACTGTGGGTGGTACCCAGGGGACATTTAGGAATCTGCAGGAGCTATTAGTATTCAATGTGTGCAGGCTGGATGTGCTAAATCTCCTGCAATATGTGGAACAATCCTATATAATGAAGAATTACTCCACCCCAATGTCAATCTAATCTCCTTCTAGAAACACTGGGCTAGAAGGTGGTTGGTGGAGGGTCTTTTTTTTTTTGTCCTTGGAATCATGGAAAGCAGGACTGGTTTCCTCATGAAGCCATATAGGCACAACCCTTAAGGCTTGGGAAATGTTTAAGACCTAAAAACATGATAGATCCAAAAATGACCATGGAAAATCAAACTTAGTCACCTACAACTCAACTCATGTCAGGATACTTAAATTATATATACTGCAGCATTAGGAGCATATTAACATGGTTGATATATCTTGTGGTGGGATGTCTGTAAAGTAAGAAGCTTAGAGCCTATGAAGGTGCTAAAACAGCCCTGCTAGAGCCTGGTTTTATCTCACTAAGAAAGGTGTGAGGCTAAGAATGCTCGCTTTCAGCCTCTCCTGTCTTCCTTCCAGCACCATTTCTCATCACGCATACCCTCCCATCCCTCCCAAGTCTTCGGAGCTGTGGGCAGGAAGTAGGAGGAACCAGGTGCCCAGTGGTCCTCCATGACCACCTATAGACGTGGTGGGGATTTCTGCTCTGTAGTTGCAGGGGGTGGTCACTCAAAGCTTACTCAGGCCATAGTCCCTTTCATCTGGGTCACTCTCGTGTTTTCTCCATCGGCAACACAGGTGCTGGAATATCATGGTCATGTGGCTGAATATGATCAGAGGTGGGGGCAGAACGGGCCTTTCATGGAAAGTCATGATGAGCTGATACCTCTGAAACTTCCACACTTGGTTGGATATTGATTTTACCTCAAAAAATGTATTGCTGAAATAGAGACCAGAGAGAATCAAGTGAGGAACACCCCTGCTTTCTGGAGCATCATGCCCCGCTCCTGCCTCAGTCTCCCTACTTCCAAGGGCTCTGAAGAAGGACCCTCTTACTTAAAGACAGCGATGAGGAGGTTGACCAGCAGGATGTTTGCCACTAGGAGGTAGCAGGCCATGATGGCCGGCACGATCCAGGCTCCTGTCTTGCAGGGAGGCAGTTGGATTATTTTACCATCCTCTCGAGTCTCATTCTGTCCACAGGGAGCTGGAGGAAGCAGCACAGGCAAGATGTGAGAAATCGTGTGGCTCTGTGATTGAAATCACAGACTGAGTTGAAGGAGGGGCTTTTAGATGAAGGAAAAATACAGCCATCTCAAAACAAACAGAAAAAAAGAATTCCAGAAAAGCCAAAACAAACAAACGAAAGCTTCATGAATATCTCTAGGGGCTGTCTCTGCAGAGGGGAGTTGGTTCCGACAGTCTCCCAAGTTGTCATCTGACACGAAAGAGGTGGGTGGAGCCCCCTGCTGGCTTGCCGAGTCCCTGGGGCACTTGGTGTCCCCAGGAAGCCTGGTGAAGGCTTTCCCAGGGAGTGCAGGAGGGGCAGAGTCTCACTGCCCCATCAAGTTACTTTCAAAATGTGCTGTGGAGGCCAGAAGCCGACAGCTGTAAGAGCAACAGCATGGAGGGGCTATTGACTGGGAATTAACACGGTGGCAGCTGTTAATTGCTTCAAGAAACAACCCAGGGACTCTGAGTTAACGATTTGCTGTCTCAGTGTGGAAGGAACGAAACAGGGGAGCACCTTGGGAAGTATTTAGGGGGACTGTAGCTCAGTGCTCCTGATGGATGGCATTTCATGGGGAGGGGCAATGAGGGGAGATGGGCCAGGATCCTGGAGCCTGGAGCCACCTGTTTTTTTTTCCAGCAGCATTTCCATTCCAAAAATGTTCTTCTCAGGGCACAGGGAACAAAACCCAACTGCACTGAATAAATGGGCAAACAGAGAAAAATAAAACATCTGACTGCACAGGGGACCATGTAGGGATCTTTAAAAACTGCCAATGCCCAGCTCCACTCCAGTCAATTGAACCAGAATCTTTGAGGGTGGCCCCGGCATCAATATTTCTTTCAAAATTTCCCAGGTAATTCTCAGGTGCCACTAACATGAGTCTACTGAACTAGAATTAGGCTAGAAACATTATGTGATTTTTGACATGCTCTGAAGTCCAAAATACATCTTCTCAATTTATGAGTCTTTTAGTAATATTGGGACACCAAGACTCTGTTTTTATGGCCAGAAAAAGATGGCCAAAGTGCTTCCTTTGGACCTGCCTGTAAGATGATCAGGTGTTGATGGACTCAGATGTTCTCAAGGAGCCGGCATCTTTTTTGTTGTTGGCAGTTGTGGCACTATGCACCCAAGACAGCCCTGTAGGAGGTTCTGATCATTTCCTCCTTTGGAAGGAAAACCCAGTGATAGAGCCCGCACTGACTCCAGGATGAGGTCCAAACTCTGAGGGTAGCTAGCCTGGTGCCATCTCTTGCTACTTCCCACATCTCCCTCTGAGCAGAAACTGGACCAAGTTTCTTGCAGTTCCTAGAACTGTCATGCCCTCTCTTACTTCCTGATTTTGAGCCATGCTTCTTCTTTCGCTTCCAGAAGCCACCTCTGACACCTTGCTCCCACTCCCATGCTTTACCTGGATGAATCCTATTCACTTTTCAGTGCTCACTTAGCTCTCAGCTAACTTTCTGCTCCTTTCCAGCTGGGACTGGGATAGGTATTGACAAAGATCCTCTGCTTGACCAAACTCCACTCAGGCTCTTCTGAGCTCTTTTGTGGCCTCAACTTGTGGACTTCCATGCTTGTCTCTGCATTTGTCCAATTTTAGCAAGAATCCTGCTAAGTACGTTTAGCCAGAATCCCCATCCTCAATTTCTAATCACCATCGATATCTAATCAGTTTCCTCATTCTCCACCATCCTCCATCTGAAGTCTGATCACACTGGTCTGTCTTCAGTAAGAATCCATTACGTCAGGTAAGCCAGAACCCCCCTTACTCCTGATGTTTCCTCTTAGTGATCTTCCATCCACTGACCCACACCCAGCTCCTGGCTATAAATTTCCTTTTTTTTTTCTTCACTCAGAGTGGAGCCCAATCTCTCTCTCCTATTACAGAACCCCACCGCAGTAGCTCCCCTTGAACAAAGTCTTCCTTACCATTCTTACCAAATGTCATGAATAATTTTTTCTTTAACAAATAATTTTTTCTTTAGTAATTTTGTCTTCCATATAATCCCAGAACTTCCTTTGCTTGCCCCTTTGGGGGGTTTCTCAACACCGTATCACTGCTGCCAATTTACTGGTCTCTGTGTCCTACATAACATTTCCAGTGGTAACATGTCTCTTCATGGTTTCCAATTACCTGCCTCAGTGCATACACACAGCACATACACAAATATCCACACATGAAAACTGTTGAGTGAATAAAGATCATTAAACACAATTTGGTTGTTGAGCACTAACATTCACCACAGCTCTGCAGGCCTACTCATGATGGATAGTTCTAGCTCTAAGCAGTTGCTGGCTCCTTCCTTAGATTCTTTCAAGAAATCCTGCCCTTGGTCTGGCAAGAAGGCTTCTCATGCTCAACCAGATGCCTGGGTCTCTGATACCCACTTGGCTGCAGGCCTCATGGAATAGCTCACTTTGCTTTTCTCTCCTCAGCGAAGCTTGCCCAGCCACCCTACCCCCCTTCCTCCTGAGTTGACCTCCCTTGGGGCTGTCACTCCTGTGCTGCCCTTTTCTTTGGTTCCTGCTCAGATCTCTATGGGGAAGCCGACAAAGAGCAGGAGAAAGAATTGCTTGGGGTGGGGTACAAAGTGCACACAGTTTTTACAGGTGTGATCCCTGATCTCCATTTAATGATGTCATTCTGAGATTTCTCTTTACATTCTGGGAGAACGTAAAATAAACTTGTGAGGGGCAGAGCTCATCCAGCTTTTAACCCCGTATTTAGTGAAGATGCAAACACTTCCTCCACTAGAGAAGAAACCTTCTTCTAGCCTAGAGAAAAACCCAGGGAGAATAGTAGGTGCTCGCTAGTTTCAAGTGGCCCCTGCGCATTTCCATGGGTCTTCAGATAGCGTCATTAACATGTCTCTAGATCTCTGTTTTATTCCCCTACTAGCTGGAAAATTGGACCAACTCATTACCTTTATACAAGATTTGATTTGATTTGATGTCATCATGATTGGCTCTGGGAACTCTCTGCCAATTCTTTGGGTATTAATTTATTCCACCTTCCCCCACCTTTTTTTCATCCTGCCTTTATAGAAGTAGTATTACTTTAGTGGTTAGGAACATGCATTATAATCTGGCAGACCTGGGTTCAAATCCCGATTCCACCATTTTCAAATGATGCGACATTAGCTTACTCCATGAACTTCAGCCTCCTCATCCGTAAAATGGGGTAGTAATAGTATATATGGGGGGAGACTGTCAAGATCATTAAATGAGATAATGCATGGAAAGCACTTAGCTCAGTATCTAGCATACAGCACTTAATTAACATTAGTTGGTGTCATGATTGGTATTGTTATTTTGTAATTAGTAGACTTGAAGCGTCTCAAGGTTAGGGACTATGTCTTATTCCTCTTTATTTTACAATCACTAAGCATAGCACTTATTCTACAAACATTCATTGAGTGGTTATAATATGCTGGGTACAGGAGATGCTGGGGATTAAAGAGACAGTCCCTGTTGCTAAGGAACTCGCAGTTTAGTAGGGGGCACAGAAAGGGAAGAGAACATTGCATTTAACGGGTGATGTGAGCTCTGCTGGGGGCTCTGAGGAAGCACAGCAGAACTGCTGCAGTCCTTCTAGCCTGGGTCACACTGAGCAGGCTGGTAGTCAGGATCAGCCTTGAGGACTGCCATCTAGACTCTACAGCAACAAGCGCAGTATACATGAATTAGATGATCCTTGTGATAATGATAATATAAATGAATCAGTAAGAAACAGCCTTCATTTGGTAATATCAGCAAAGAGGCAGTTTGCTGATATTATATGCAGCAGTTAGTGCAAAACATTGCTTTGTAATGGCTCCTAGCCGTGTCCTTGCTCAGAGCATTTATCTGCACTAGAAAGTGCTATGACTCAAACTTACAGATGTCTACCACTGATGAAGATGAGCTGGGTGCCTAAAGCCCTGACAAGCAGATTTTAGGTTGGGGGATAAGTTATCTGGATTGTCGAATGGTACCAACCAGTATCTGGGGGTTCATATTCCCAGGGAAATACTCCAGGGCACACAGACCCAAGATGGCACACGGGTGGATGTTTAGGAACGTGTGGGCTTGTGGCTAACATTGCGCCTCCTCCTTCCCTGCTTTGGAACCTGACACGAGTGGTTTTTCTCCCAACCCTCCTGCAAGAAGTAAATGCACAGTCACTACCACCCTTATACCAAGTGACATGTTGTCATCTCCCTCTTTGTCGGTGACAGTCAGTGCAGAGTGCCTCTGGTGGATGTTTGGTGGTTCCACCTGCCTAGTATATACGTTTCCCCTTCCTCTGCTAAGAGCATCCTGGTTTCCCTTTGTGGAACTGTCCCTCCCTACTCTCAGTCCATGAAGTTTGGGCGAAATGAGCTGCATGCAGTTCCATATTGAGGAAATTAATCAGTGTATTTTATCTCCTGATTGCAGTGATTAGTTCAGGGATGGACATGTGATCCTAGCCTGACCAACCAGAGCCAACGAGCATAAAGCTTGGGACTTTTGCTAGAACTCGTATTAAAGAGAAGCTCTTTTTACAATGCGATATAAGTCTACCAAGCGAAGAGAGCCTGCCCAGGAGTGACTCCATCACAGAGAAGAGAAACAGATTCCTGATTCAGCCATGCCTAAAACCAGAATTCTTCAGTTATATGAACCAAAAAATTCCTTTTTTCCTTAAGTCAATTTGAATTGGGTTTCTATCACTTGCATTGAGTCCTGGCTAATACAATCACCCTTGCCTCCCTGTCCCCTGTCCACGGTCATTAAGGATGTTGGTATTTTGTTTATACCACTCCTGGGAGGCTACATTTGGAGCCTTGGGGTAGCATGAAGAGATTGGAAGAGGCAACTGGCAATGTGAAATCTGACCTGACATCAAGGTTGAATCACAGTTTCAGGGTTTCAGGAGCCAGAGGCTCTGTTGCTCTTTTTCTTCCCCAAGCATAGAAGAACTTAAGGGGTCTACACTGCTCAAAGCTCAACTGTCCTCTGACTCAGAAACTAATGATACAGATTTCACTTATTATCAAGTCAGCAGGGTAAACACACTTGGGAAACTGGCCAAAGTTTCCAGCTACCCCCAAAGTGAAGAAAACCTTGCTCTAGAAGCTGATCATAGATAGATTAGGCCAAAGAAGCCCCGGGGGGTGGGGTGCGGGTACAGAGTGTAAAGGCTACATCTATGCAATTATGGCCAAATGAGAAGGGATCAAACAGTTGGAAATTCAGATTCTCTACGGTTTATCTACGTGGGTCACAATGACACATCACAAGGCAGAAAGTTGGAAGTGCATTAACGAGTAGAAGTGAAATGGAAGACTGGGCTCTAGAACAATGATAGGTTTGTGCAGTTATAATCCAGCCAGATTATGCAGGTCAGAGTAAGAAAGTCTTCCCTTTTCTGTACATGTTCTGGAGAGCAGCCTTCCAATGGTTGGAATTTTTATCATAAATAAATTTTTATAATAACTAAAATAAGGGTCAACAGAATCCCTCACTAGAACGTAAGCTTCGGGGGGAAAAGCGTTTTTGTCTGTTTTGTTCACTAAAGAAACAACAGCTATAACATTGCCTGGCACATAGCAGATGCTCAATAAATATTTGCCAAATGAATACAGGCAGGAATATCACATACTGTACATTTGACCTGCAATGTCAGGCATTTCTGTAAGGGTTACATGCGATCAATTTCACTGGGTCAGTGTTTGTTTTCTTATTTACTTCAAGATCTTAAGTGCCACCATGACCTGCTAATATGAGATGTTTCCTGTAAGAGCAAAAATCTGAAAGAGGGGTAAAAATAGATTCTTGATTATTTGTTTGTTTTTGCAATTAACTTGCAAAGGAACATGCCTGGCTTCGGTAAAGGCTATAGAAAATCTCCCTTCCGAATGCTGTTGCATAAATCTCCATGGCACACCAGACATAACACCCCATGTTAAACTCACGGCAGACATTTGGTAATCAATCATTACACTCTTCTGTCAGGTTGTAGCCTTGGAATCCTTTTTACCACAAAACTCCTCAAAGCACGACTAACCAACTGAAGTTGACACAAGAGATGGAAACTTTCTCTTAGTTCTTTCAAAAATGAGAACATGAGTTCTCGGTGAAAGATAATTTCTATACCTCTTTTCAGGATCCTCCTTATGCCCACACGGCCTGGCCTTTGCCCAATCTGTACTACCTTGAAGTTGCCCAGGAACAAAAAAGGGTCAAATTAGACATCCTGCTTTTCTTAGACCCTGACGTTTTTGATGAAGGGCCACCTACATACGTCCTGGGCTCCTGGACACTACCCACTGCCCATTTTAAAAGATAACTTTTAAAATGGATACTTCTGGGACTCCCCTGGTGGCGCAGTGGTTAAGAATCCGCCTGCCAATGCAGGGGACACGGATTCATTCCCTGGTCCAGGAAGATCCCACATGCTGTGGGGCAACTAAGCCCATGCGCCATAACTACTGAGCCTGCACTCTAGAGCCCACGAGCCACAACTATTGAGCCCGTGTGCCACAACTACTGAAGCCCATGTGCCTAGAGCCCACGCACCGCAATGAAGAGTAGCCCCCGTTTGCTGCAACTAGAGAAAGCCCACGTGCAGCAACAAAGACCCAACACAGACAAAAGAAAAAAAAAAACTGAATTAAAATGGATACTTCTGGTGGAACTGCTGATCCTAGTTTGTTATTTGGGATCCACTAAAGTGAAGGACAGTAGAGATTTGGAATAAACAACTGTGGAAAGCATAGCATGTGGCAGTCTCTGTGCTGTGTACTTCACATCAGCCATTGCACTTAAGCTTCCTTGCAACTCCATAACAAATGTATTATCCTTGCTTCATAGTTGTAGAAACATGCACTGAGGGGTGCTACGCCTTATTTAAGATCACACGACTAATAAGGGAATATGCCAGAACCATTCATTCATCCATCCAAAAAATAATGAGTTCCTGCTACGTGCCAGTGGGAATTGGCTCTGGAGATGCACTTATGAATGAAGCAGAAATGGGTCCTCCTCCTCTCTGACCCCAAAGCCTGTATGTATGCCTCTCTATCTCATACAGCCTTTCCAGTGTAATATTGCTAGTGACTACCTATCGCAAGCTTCAGTGTAAGGCCCTGTGCTATGAGCCGTACCTATATCACCTTATTTTAATCTTTATAATACTTTGACACGATCGATTTTATTGCACCATTTAAAGGTGAAGAAGTGAGGCTCAGAAAATTTTAGTATCTCTGTCAGTATTTCAGAGACAGTAAGAACAGAATCAGGATGTCCATGCAAACCTGTTCAACTATAAAGTATCTTTTCTCTGTGCCTCTGAAGAAAGAGCCAACATGGGGTTGAGAGGAATCTCAACTATGAACAAATGTAAAGACAGATTGATAGACATCTGAATTTTTCTTGTTTCCATCAACACGAATAAAGCCTGAGCTGTTCAGATCATGTACAAATGTATAGAACACTAAAATTCGAAGTGTGGAGAAAGAAATTTGATTCACATAACAGGTACCAGGTGTAGGAACCCACATCCCAAAGATTAAGACACTTGCCCCTTTGATTTTATCCTATAAGGCATGGGGAAAAGAAACATTTGTTTACTTAATACGCATACCATACTGTTTCCAAAAAGCATGAGAGATTAAAAATGAAACGCCAATATATGACACAATGAGCATCATCTTTAAAAATATGAAGAAGAAGGATATTTCCAGAAGATCATCTCTTCCTCACCTGGCTGAAGAAATGTCTCAATAGCATATTCCAAATCACAGGCAATGGAATAAAGAGCTTAGTTAAACATATGACTGCATTTATCCTATTTTTTTTAAACAAAGGATATTCAACTAAAAATCCATCCTGAAAAGGAGACAAAGAGGATTTCCCCACCTCATTTTGAAAATCCATACAGTTTGCCATGGAGGGTTTAGAATGCCATTACACAGCTCCTATAGCTTACTCCAAGGAACCAGATTTAGATAGCTCTGTTTTTTTGGCCTTTCTCCTGACACACTGCTTTCCTTGGCAAGAGAACTGGAGATGCCTCCTTTTGTGTGGCTCTATCTATCTATCTAGAAGCTCCTGATCTAAGAGTCCTGCATAACAGTACATCCAGGCAGAAGTCTTCTTTATGTAAGTAAGGGGGTCTTTCTGCTTCTTTTAATAGGCTATAGTCAATGTCCTCTAGAAATGGAGGTCAGGAAGAACAGAGGTAATTGAATACCAGGTAAGCTCCAACTTTGTAGAGTCGAAAGCATCACCCACCAGCTCTTTTACTTCTTTTGTGGTTCATTTCTTTTCCCTTCCCCTATCCTAAGTGTTGGGCAAGATGCAAGTTGGTAGTGACACGGTACAAAGGCAACCATGAGAAAGGAGTAAGAGGTCTCAGCTCCTCCGTCTGTGAACAGAGGGGCTTGGACTACTGATAGCCCCTACAGTGCACTGCCCACACAACTCAGGAAGCCCAAGATGACTGTGGGATACAGGCACAGCTCACTAAGCAGCACTGAATTGGACAGTGAGAAAGTGATGACCTTTTCAAGCCTCTTTCCATCTTCCTGACTCCATCAGAGAGAATGCGTCAGTTTGAGGATAATATTTCTTTAACACTTCCTTCACATCTGCTAAACTTCCTTTTCAGTAAAGACTGGGCAGGCTGAAGGCTCAAGCATCTGGACAGAATTTCCTAACAATGCGGTGTTTTCATTCTGTTTATTTTATGCTCATTTTCTATTACATCAAATCACACTGATTTTTCAACTTACGGCCATGATGTAAATTTTTAAAAATAAATTAATTTAGGTTTTAAAATTGAGCCAATTTAACTAAAAACATTAAAGAGTGGACAGATGTTACAAAACAGTGAATGGTTTATGTGACTAACTAAAGGTTGGGAAATGCTAGATGATCTCTAAGCCCCATCTAGTCCAGACATTTTATTACTCTATGAATCTAAGAAGAGGAGCAGAAGACCAGAATAAGCCCCAGGCTGGATTATCCATCCCAGGAGCTAACTGTAGGTCACCTATAAAAGCTGTATTCTTTTTATTCCTGTCAGAAAAGCAAACAAATACCTAGCCCCCACTGCACAACAGAGAACCCAGCCACCACCAAGGGGGAAAAAACTCACCAATGACAGAGCCTCTAACTCTTCACAGGGTTAGGGTTACACATGCTCAGCTTTCAGCTATTTAGGAAGCACAATTAAATTAATACGCTTTGTTTTTTAATCTAGTGAATCAGAAAGCAGGATGTGCAACTACTGAAAACTGCATGCCTAGAGCCCGTGCTCTGCAACGAGAGAAGCCACCACAAGGGAGAAGCCAGGCATCGCAACAAAGAGTAGCCCCCGCTTATCACAACTAGAGAAAGCCCACGCGCGGTAAGGAAGACCCAACGCAGCCGCCCCCCACAAAAAAAAAGAAATACATACATATACATACATACATACATACATACATACATACATATATATATATATATATATATATAAAGCAGAATGTTATAAGCCTAGGTATGTTGTGTGTGAATTGTGGGCGGGGGAGGGGGGAAGGGGAGAACATCCAATTCCCTCTGTTATCTTCGTTCTGTGTTTTTAGTTATTCTTAATTTCTAGTTTTACTTAGAGACAAACCTGTCATTTATTTGCTGTTATTTGAGAAGGATTCAAAATTCCAACCTTGGGAGTTCATTATTTGGGATCAGGAATTAGTATCAGTAAGATCCTATGCAAATTTTGCCAGCAAAGGATGTGTATCTATACTAGCCTGTAGTACATGTCAGTGAATTTGTTGCCATGATGCAGCAGATTGATTACATTAATAGCTCCAATTTCTCTCTCTGTATCCAACCTCCTTTGCCATGTGAGTTGACAGTTTCATTTCTTTCAATAAACAGGCAGGATCTATTTCCTTGCCCCTTGGTTCTGAGTTTAGCCATGTGAGTTTCTTTGGCAATGGGGATGTTAGCAAATGTGACCCATATAGAAGCCTGGAAAAAACCTTGAGTGTTTTTGTTTCCACTCTTCCACTTCAGCCATCACCACGAGGAACATGCCTGAGCTAGTCTGCTGGAGGATGAAACACGGGAGCCTCTGCTCCCAGTCATTTCTGTTGTGTGAGCTAAGGTTGTTTTGGATCAGCTGACAGCCAGCTGACTCCCTGGCATATGCCCAAGCCCAGCCAAGACAGAAGAACCATCCAGGCAACCCACAGGCTCCTGAGCTCAATAAATGTTGACAGCGTTAAGCCTTCTGGGGTGTATGTCAAAGATACCTGATATACATACTCCACTTCCCTTGCCCTGCTCACAGCTAGAAGAGGTAGCCCTCTTCTAGGGCAACCTGTAGCCCTAGGTCTCACAGGTTAACACACCCTTTCCTAATTTCTTCATCCTCCCCCCTCAATTCAGGTCAAATTCCATCATTACCCAAGGAGCGAGGAGCAAATCCATTGAATGACCAATGGCTAATCACACTTGGTTTTTAGAAATTAAACTGAGATGCAGAGACTTTAGTTAGGTGATGGCAGGTACTTAATTGAAGATCATATAGAATCAGACCAAGTCAGGTCATTTAAAAGTAAAGCCAGGGACTTCCTTGGTGGCGCAGTGCTTAGGAGTCCGCCTGCCAATGCAGGGGACACGGGTTCGATCCCTGGTCTGGGAAGATCCCACATGCCACAGAGCAACTAAGCCCATGCACCACAACTACTGAGCCTGCGCTCTAGAGCCCGCAAACCACAACTACTGAGCCCACGTGCCACAACTACTGAAGCTCGCACGCCTGGAGCCTGTGCTCCACAACAAGAGAAGCCACCGCAAGGAGATGCCCGCGCACCACAATGAAGAGTAGCCCCCACTCTCTGCAACTAGAGAAAGCCTGCAGGCAGCAATGAAGATCCAACACTGCCAAGAAAAAAAAAAGGGAAGCAAGCCATCTGAGAGAGGAGAGGGGAAGGAAGGGAAGGAAAGCAGAGAGAGAGCTAGAGAGCAAGAGAGATGACTGATTGACTGAGCCTGGAAAGAAGTAGAAAGAAAAGCAGACGAGTGGTCATGTCTTCAGATTCTGGCTTCCCAAAACAACTTCCAGCTTCATTTCCAGTCAGTTTATGTCATGCTTTGCTTCCTGTCTTTGAATGTTTTTGAGGTTTCCTCTTAGACACTTACAGTCAATCTTTCTTTATTTAATCTAGTTTGAGTGGGTTTTGTTTTCTTGCAAGCAACGTTTCTCTAGTTGAGGGCACAGCCATTAACACCTTAAGAGAGAATCAGCTTCTCAGGCTGGTAGTTTCATCAGAGCAGGCCAAGATCCAGCAGGCTGGGAACTCATGGCAATTAGGGAGGGGGCCGGGGACGGGGGAAAGGGGCCCAGGGAAGGGTCGGAAGGATGGGAATAAAAAGCATTTAACTTACAATTTTACTGAGGGCTCATCTCATTCCTTTTGATAGTTGCCTAAGCAAAATAGGATTAGATAAGCTTTTTTCTGCTTCAAACCAAAAACAAAAACATTCAGAGAAGAAGTCAAATAAATGATTTACTCTCCCAGATTTTGTGCTATGTCCACTTCCACTGTAACTCTTGACTGTGACGTTCTGGTACCAACTCCTCATGTTGGAAGAATACACTCTCCAGAGCTACAAGGGCAGAAACAGGTGTCCCTTCCATCCCAGGTGCAGGGAGCGTGATTCCCTTCTCATTGCCTTAACTGGGAAAGGCTTCCCCTGTGGGTCCATTCTACCTGAGCCGCCATGCCTCACGTTAAGGAACATGCTTCTTGTTTTTGTTTAAAGAGGGACTGCGTAATTTTTCAGAAACCCGTACATCTGTCCTGCTGGCTGTATGAAGTGGGAGGAGCCAGGGCCTTCTTCGAGAGGGAGTGTCTCACGAAAAGAAACTAGCAAGCTGACATCAGGGTTCTTTGTGCTGAGAAGGATCAGTCTAGCGAGCCAGGCTATGTACATCTGTGTGCGGATATACATCAGGGAAACTAGGCTGGACCAGCTCCACGGAAATGATCCACAGCTCCCGCCAGCTCCCATTGGATTGCGCCCCCGGGATTATAGGACATAAAGGGAAACAATCAATGTGGCCCCTAATATTCAGGAATGTGCTGGTAAGCAAACACAAGCTCCTGCTGACATTATTTACAAATCCCCTGGTAAGTGACAGATAACGCAGGAAATCCATTTGTACTCAGAGCTCACGCTCCTGGCTCAGTCTCCTGGCACACGGCCCTCTTGGGGTCTCTCCTCCCCTTGCTGCCCCATCCAGATCCCAGGCTCTGTTCTCCCCACCCTCTTCTTTTTACTTTAAGGCCCCTCTGCCCACTTGTCTCTGTTTACTGCTAAAATGTGAGCTTTTCACACTTCAACTCCTGCTCTTCACACAGCAAAGAATCTGGACCATAGTCAGTTCATGGGCGGGCTCAGATTACTGACATCATGACATCACTTACTGTCATGTTGTGAACAGGCGTCCAACTGTATGCAGAATATAAACATTATTATTATTATAACAAAAGATTGGGTGACAGTACACCCTCGTACAGTGGACTACCAACTTTTTTCTTTCCCAGAGCAATGTTAGCAAATGTCAGTGAAAATAAAATAAACAAACACTTTTATCTTGAAAGATTTATCTGTTAAAAATTAGAAACTCAGGTGCCAATCAAGTGGAGAAGCAAGGTGGGGGGCATAGAAAGGAGCAAGATGGGAAAGGCACTTCGCTGTTAATTGTGGTTTGAATATTTTAAATAATCTCCTTGTTGTACATTTCCTGTTTGGGGATCTATCCATAAGTGACCCATCTTATTAAATCACTCTTTGAAGTCACTAGACACAAGCTACTAATCTTAGTGAGCTCAGTTTGAGTCCTAGACCTGACATTTGCCATCTATGCACGTCATAGAGTACGTCAATTAAAATGTCTAAGCCTGATAAAATAACAGTAATGTTAATAGAATATAGCAGTAATAGAAATAATATTAATAATGATGATGATACATGCCCAGATTCCCTCATCATTCATTCAACAAGTATTTATGAACCCCCTACGATGTGCCAGACACTGTTCTAAGTGCTTAGGACACACCAGTGAATGACGCATCAAAGATTCCTGCTCTTCTTCAGCCTGCATTGGGAGAGATGGGTGGACAGAAAGTAAACAACAGCATCATAAATAAGTAAACTAAGTGGTGTGTTAGAAGGTGATAAGTGCTGTAGAAGAAAAGAAAAGTAAGGCAGGGCAAGAAGGATCAGGCGGGCGTGTGGGTGCCTAGGAACAGCAATGAGAAGGTGAGACGGGAACAGACTCCAGTCTTGGATGAGGGAGTTAACCAAGCAGCAATCTGGGGAAAGGGTGTTTGAAGCTGCAGGCAGGGCTAAGGCAAAGGCCCTGGGGCAGAAGTGCTCCTGCTGTGTTCTGTGTCTGCCGTAATGCAGAGGAGAGCAGAGAAGAAAAAAAGAGTGCTAAGGGGTGGAGGGAAGTTGAACTTCATGTGGGGCCTATGGAAGGACCTCCCAGGATCCAGTCAGATAATAAGGCATTGCTATTTATTGTAATCCTTACTGGCTTTATTAAAGAAGCTGAGTAATTCCTCTTCATCCATTCCGGCTCCTGTTGGACGTTTTTTTGATTTTCAGTAAGCCCTCTCTTCATTATTTCTGTTTTTCCCAATAGACCCCCAATGCCCCTAAATGAAATAGGGACCAACGCTCTGTGCCCTGGTGGTGAACTGAAGGCAGCTGAATCCTGGTTCTCCACAATCTGCAATGAATGGTAGCTCTCAGACTCCCTCTGCGTCCACCTACCATAAAGAGATGGAAGGCTGAGGGAGGAACACTCCCAAACTCATTCTACAAGGCCACCATCACCCTGATACCAAAACCAGACAAAGATGTCACAAAGAAAGAAAACTACAGGCCAATATCACTGATGAACATAGATGCAAAAATCCTCAACAAAATACTAGCAAACAGAATCCAACAGCACATTAAAAGGATCATACACCATGATCAAGTGGGGTTTATCCCAGGAATGCAAGGATTCTTCAATATACGCAAATCAATCAATGTGATACACCATATTAACAAATTGAAGGAGAAAAACCATATGATCATCTCAATAGATGCAGAGAAAGCTTTCGACAAAATTCAACACCCATTTATGATAAAAGCCCTGCAGAAAGTAGGCATAGAGGGAACTTTCCTCAACATAATAAAGGCCATATATGACAAACCCACAGCCAACATTGTCCTCAATGGTGAAAAACTGAAAACCATTTCCACTAAGATCAGGAACAAGGGACAAGGTTGCCCACTCTCACCACTATTATTCAACATAGTTTTGGAAGTGTTAGCCACAGCAATAAGAGAAGACAAAGAAATAAAAGGAATCCAAATCAGAAAGAGAAGAAGTAAAGCTGTCCACTATTTGCAGATCACATGATACTATACATAGAGAATCCTAAAGATGCTACCAGAAAACTCCTAGAGCTAATCAATGAATTGGTAAAGTAGCAGGATACAAAATTAATGCACAGAAATCTCTTGCATTTCTATACACTAATGACGAAAAATCTGAAAGTGAAATTAAGAAAACACTCCCGTTTACCATGGCAACAAAAAGAATAAAATATCTAGGAATAAACCTACCTAAGGAGACAAAAGACCTGTATGCAGAAAATTATAAGACACTGATGAAAGAAATTAAAGATGATACAAATAGATGGAGAGATATACCATGTTCCTGGATTGGAAGAATCAACATTGTGAAAATGACTCTACTACCCAAAGCAATCTACAGATTCAATGCAATCCCTATCAAACTACCACTGGCATTTTTCACAGAACTAGAACAAAAAATTTCACAATTTGTATGGAAACACAAAAGACCCCAAATAGCCAAAGCAATCTTGAGAATGAAAAATGGAGCTGGGGGAATCAGGCTCCCTGACTTCAGACTATACTACAAAGCTTCAGTAATCAAGACAGTTTGGTACTGGCACAAAAACAGAAATATAGATCAATGGAACAGGATAGAAAGCCCAGAGATAAACCCACACACATACGGTCACCTTATCTTTGATAAAGGAGGCAAGCATACACAGTGGAGAAAAGACAGCCTCTTCAATAAGTGGTGCTGGGAAAACTGGACAGGTACATGTAAAAGTATGAAATTAGAACACTCCCTGACACCATGCACAAAAATAAACTCAAAATGGATTAAAGACCTAAGTGTAAGGGCAGACACTATCAAACTCTTAGAGGAAAACATAGGCAGAACACTCTATGACATACATCACAGCAAGATTCTTTTTGACCCAGCTCCCAGAGAATGGAAATAAGAACACGAATAAACAAATGGGACCTAATGAAACTTAAAAGCTTTTGCACAGCAAAGGAAACCATAACAAGACCAAAAGACAACCATCAGGAGGGAGAAAATATTTGCAAATGAAGCAACTGACAAAGGATTAATCTCCAAGATTTACAAGCAGCTCATGCAGCTCAATAACAAAAAAACAAACAACCCAATCCAAAAATGGGCAGAAGACCTAAATAGACATTTCTCCAAAGAAGATATACAGATGCCTACAGACACATGAAAGAATGCTCAACATCATTAATCATTAGAGAAATGCAAATCAAACTACAATGAGATATCATCTCACACCGGTCAGAATGGCCATCATCAAAAAATCTAGAAACAATAATGCTGGAGGGGTGTGGAGGAAAGGGAACACTCTTGCACTGTTGGTGGGAATGTAAATTGATACAGCCACTATGGAGAACAGTATGGAGGTTCCTTAAAAAACTACAAATAGAACTACCATACGACCCAGCAATCCCACTACTGGGCATATACCCTGAGAAAACCATAGGTCAAAAAGAGTCATGTACCAAAATGTTCACTGCAGCTCTATTTACAATAGCCAGGACATGGAAGCAACCTAAATGTCCATCGACAGATGAATGGATAAAGAAGATGTGGCACATATATACAATGGAATATTACTCAGCCATACAAAGAAATGAAATGGAGGTATTTGTAATGAGGTGGATGGAGTTAGAGTCTGTCATACAGAGTGAAGTAAGTCAGAAAGAGAAAAACAAATACAGTATGCTAACACATATAACGGAATCTAAGGGAAAAAAAAAAAAAAAAGGCCATGAAGAACCTAGTGGCAAGATGGGAATAAAGACACAGACCTACTAGAGAATGGACTTGAGGATATGGGGAGGGGGTGGGGGTGAGATGTGACAGGGGAAGAGAGTGTCATGGACATATATACACAACCAAATGTAAAATAGTAACTAGTGGGAAGCAAGCCGCATAGCACAGGGAGATCAGCTCGGTGCTTGTGACCACCTAGAGGGGTGGGATGGGGAGGGTGGGAGGGAGGGAGATGCAAGAGGGAAGAGAAATGGGAACATATTGTATATGTATAACTGATTCACTTTGTTATGGGGCAGAAGCTGACACACCATTGTAAGGCAATTGTACTTCAATAAAGATGTTTTAAAAAAAAAAAAAAAAAGAGATGGACGGCTAATGAGAACAGGTGCCTGGGCTCGCTCTTTCTCTCAATCCTACCCACATCAACAGCTATCCTCCCTTTATCGGCCAAACAAGCAGCCTGCTGAGGGAAAGCTGATTTCTAATCTAATTTGAGCAAAATTAACTTTTATAAATAGAAGAAGTCCTCACAGTATGAGGCTTGGGAGAGGGAACAAGGTTCTTACTAATGACTTTAGAGCACAATCCAGCTTTTCTCATTGCTGCTAAACTCCTCAGTGGTTGCTGCTTAGTGCAAACTATTTGCTGTACCTGGTGTGTCAAAGAACAATAAGCTTAGGGACAGGCAAAGCCCCTTTGTTCCTTAAGTATCCTAACCTTTCCCAAGGCAGGAAACCTAAGCAAAGGCTGTAGCCAGCAGTTAGTCTGAAAAACTTCTAGACGGTTTTATTCAATAGTGTGCCTACCCACCACAAAGTATATGCAGAGAAAGGGTGGATTTAAATTCTCATTTCTTTTCTTCGTGAAGATAGGAAGGTTGTTACTTCTTTTTAAAGTGAAAATAGATGGTTTATACAAAATCTGTATTTTTCTCCTGTACCTGGACAAAACTCACACATACAAAGATGTTGCTTTTTTCCACAAATGATCAACTGAGTTGACCATGTTGATTCATGTATTTGAAAATGGATGGCTTCACTTTGTCACTGCACAAAGTACAAACTAGTGACATGTGAAAGCCGACATACATATACATACACACACGCATATTTTTAAAAGTCTTTCCCAATTTTCATAAGCTTATGCCTCACGCAGCTCTACTCTAAGCAATGCTGTGCAGTGGCATTTCCTTTGGCCAAGTTGGTCTGAATAGACCTGTGGGAAAATCTGAAAACTAAACCAAAAAGCAGTATAAAATTGGCTTAGTTTTCTGGGTCCTACATAGAAGGAACAGTTGGGCTTCTTCCACTATATCCCTTGCCTAATTGTGAAACAAAGGCTGTTCTTTGGGCTCTGCTGGACCAGCTTGTGGGCTGCAAACTTGGGGAGTTTGTAAGTGAATGTTCTGCCTTCCTTTCTCCGTATCTTATACAACTATTTAGTAAAAAGAGGATGGTTAACATGCAGGCTCTGGGCTGCATGCTCAGTGCTGACAAGCATACATGCATGCACACAACCCCACCCCCAGCAGGAGAGAGAGCGGAGAGAAAAGGAAGGAAAGCTAAAAGAAAGTTACGGGGTAAAATCCAGCTTGATTGCTAAGTTAGCTAACAAGATGTAAAGGAACAGTCTCCTATACGCATTTAATGTATGACCTGACTACAATCAAATCCCAGTGCAAGATGCAATTCTACTTAAGACGACGTAAAACCAATGTCCAGTGGATTGAGTGTGATCACTGTTCCTTGGGGCCACAACAGGACATGTGGACTTGGGCAGACATAAGGCAGATGGCCAGGTTTTTCACTACAACTTTGCAAAGAACAGGGTTGATATGGGTCTGATGAAACAAGTTGCAAACTCAAGTACAACAAGCATTTATAATTATACAACAAACAACTGTGGTTACAAACACCCTAGAGATGGGTGTATCAGATTCTATGCCAGATGCCTTCACATATATTAGCTCATTTGTCATGATACCAAACACATTTTTAAAAAGATTATTAAGATTATGGAGGCTGATCATAAGACAAAGTGGTGGAAACCCTGCAAGAAACACATTAGAATTTCCCACCCATTCATTTATTTTTTAAAAATTTCATTTGACAATCAATTAATAAAACACTTGCTATATTTTAGGCATTATTCTGCATGCTTTATAACTTTCAGCTCATAAAAATATGAGAAAAAAAATAAGGTGGTGTCTTAGCTCAAACAGCCATAAGACAAAATACCATAAACCTGGGTGGTTTATATAACAGACATTTCTCACAATTCTGGAGGCTAGGAAGTCCAAGATCAAACAGCCAGCTGATCTGGTTCCCCAGTGAGAGTCCTCAGCTTGGCTTCAGATGGCTTACCTTCTCACTGTGTCCTCATAAGGCAGAGAGAGAGGAAGAAAGGTCTCTGCTGTCTCTTCTTATAAGTGTCTCACCCTTGTGATCTCATCTTATTACCTTCCAAAGGCCCCATCACAGTCACACTGCAGGTTAGGGATTCAACACATGAATTTTGGGGGGACACAATTTAGTCCATAACAGGTGGATTCTATTATGTCCATTTTAGAGGTGAGTAAACTGAGGCACAAATAGGCAAGTAACTTGCCCAATGCCACACAGCTAGTAAGAGAAAGAGACCTCAGAGCCTGGATTCAAACCTAAGATTCCATCATCTTAACTACCGCATTGTGCTCTTTCTCACGGTGAGGGAGTTGAAAGTTACATTAGAGTCATGAAGGTTTGAATGTCCAGACATCTGTATTTAGGCTATCCTTGTGTTTCATTCTTTTGTCTGGGTCAGTGGCTCTCAAGTGGTGATGTCCATAAGTAATACTCTTTCCATGATATAAAGACTTTTGAGAGTAAGTTGGACCAGAAGTGATTTTTGGCCAACATGCTTACTTTAGAACCACATCTGTGTGGATAATACATTCAGTGTAAATGGAAAATGTATATTTATCACCACAAATATAATGAAAGAAGTTTAAAAGCCCAGTTTTTATTTTATTTATTGTCCAGTGGTGCCTTTGAAAATGAGTAAACTAATATTCTTTGGAAGGGGTATGAATAATTCCAGGCCAGGAAATATCATTCAGAGTGCCCTGGGCAAGGTGCTTCATCCCACAGGCTTGAAGACTCGATTTAAGCCCTCCTTGGGTCTCATTTATCCCAGTTAACTGTGTAAACAGTCTGTTTTTAACCCATGGAAACAGAGATTTCTCTATTTCACTAGAGTGTGTAGATGGGCCCAAGAATAAGCAGTTTGCTTAGGCATAGCTGTTTACACCCACCATGACTGATAGCTTCATTTAACATAGTAGTGTTGGGTTTGCAGTAGGATCTCTGCTGAGAAGAGGCTGAAGACCAAAATAGTGTACAATCAAGGAACAAAACCAAATCTTGTTTTGCTATGTGTTATAAAGAATAGACTATTATTTCATATTACTAGGTGAGTGAAGGAATTGGCTATACTGACGGTTGCCATGGATATACACTGCTCCAGCTGGTCCCACATTACAACAGGAACCAGTGATGTCAAGTCGAGGAATATCAAATGAAGGGATTTGGCTTTACTAACTGGTGGAAGTCTGTGTGTCAGCATCTGAGACCAACAGAGATGTTCACAGTCATGTTTATGTGCTTCAAAATGCAAGAGACTTGCCACTGTTATGGCAGGTATACAGGGCCAAGTGGGCAGAGGGGTGCCAATAATACAGTCCTTGCAGTCTCTTTCATTTAATTAATTAAATGTTCATATGAATTAGTTAATAATTTTTTAATACTTATGCCTTGTTTAGGCCTGGCTCTAGTCTAAGTTATATTTCCGCAGAACTGACCCAGAATATTGACCCACAAACAATGGTTCATGGGACTTAATTTATTTTATTTTGAGATTTAAAGAGATAAAGTTAAGGATGTTTCCATATTTTTGTAGATTTGGTGATCTGAATTATGTAATGCTCAAGATTTAAATTACTTTAGATTCTTAGACTCTTTATTCGTGTAGAATCATCTTGCTAGGCAATCCATAGCTAGCCTAACTTAAGATATTGTACATGAAAAATAATAAAACTGCATTTTAAAATATTCTGTAATTCAGATTTTTTTTTGTCTAATTTGATTCATCTGATAGTTAAACTTAGCAGAGTTTTAGGTCATATTATTAAATGATACTTTAAAAAGTTAATTTGCTGGAGAGCAACATTTGGGTACTTTTTTCTTCTCTGCCTAAGAGAATCTGGGTGTAAATTAAGTAGACTGAACATCGGGCCATTATGACATGACTACTAACTGTTCGATAGAGTAGATCCAAGCACCAGATGTCCACTGAATGGCCAGCCAATCATTTAAGAGTAGGAAGAAGGTAGCCAATTGCAAATAAAATACTTGATTCCAAATATCTCCAGCATAGAAACATCTGAAATACCTTCTATAGTCCATCTTCCAGTCTTTCACATTATGTTTCTCTCAGTCTGTTCCATTATCATTCATTCTCTCTTTTACTTCCTTATTTTTGAAGAGATTATGAGGTCAATTTTCTATTCCATCAGAATAACAATGTCATTCATTTTGAGCTGGCCAGAAAATACAATGTCCCCTTCTTGTGTGTCCTTCCAATGCAAAGCCCCTAGCAGCTGTACTGAGGTTTGACAGGAAAAGCCTCTCCTCTCCAGATTATCGGGTGATTATCATACCTACCCTCAAGAGTACTGACGCAAAGATATATGAGTTGTTGATACACGTAAAACTTTAGACAGTGCCAGGTACACAGTGTGCATTCAGTAAGTGCTGGCCATTTCTATAAGAGGCCCTCTAGCTGGTAGTCTTCCAGTCTAGACTCCTGACCCAGCTGCCAGGGTTCAAAGTTCAGCTCTGCCTCTCAAAATAGCCATACACTTTAGGCAAGTTACTTATTAGGTCAGACCATATGAACTTTCTGAGAGTAGATCATTTTTGACCTACAAAAACGGCAGCTTCACAGGGCTGAACCTAACACGAACATAATATTCTCTGTGCCTCAGTTTCCTTACCCATTAAAAATAGAGGCAATGGGCTTCCCTGGTGGCGCAGTGGTTAAGAATCCGCCTGCCAATGCAGGGGACACGGGTTCAATCCCTGGTCTGGGAAGATCCTACATGCCACGGAGCAACTAAGCCCATGCGCCACAACTACTGAGCCTGCACTCTAGAGCCTCCAAGCCATAGCTACTGAAGCCCCATGTGCCACAACTACTGAAGCCCGCACGCCTAGAGCCCATGCTCTGCAACAAGAGAAGCCACCCCAATGAGAAGCCCACGCACAGCAATGAAGAGTAGCCTCCGCTCGCTGCAACTAGAGAAAGCCCGTGCGTGGCAACGAAGACACAATGCAGCCATAAATTAATTAATTAATTAATTTAAAAAAGAGGCAATAACCCTACCTCATAGGATTGTTATGGGGAATACATGAGTAAGCATTCATAAAACATGTGGGACAATGCCTGATTACAGAAAGTGCTATTTAAGTATTTACTATTATCATTTTTATTACCCTCACATCTCACTACTGCTTGACACAAACTTTTCCCAAGAATAGCCTGCTTCTGTCAATCAGCCTTTCTGTCTTGCCTGCAATGCCCCTCTCTCTCCTTCAAAGCTTGGTCTCAATTCATGTGATCGACTCCCCCACTCTATTCCATTTCTGCCATGTCTCTTGGCATTTGTTTATTCACTAAGGACAAGTTATTTTACATCAGCTGACAGTGGTTCCCATGTTGTCTTTGTCTTCTTCATATATTGACCCTGGAGTGTGAGGGTCCAGGAAGGTTATGACATTTCTCCTGTTTTAATTGTATCTTTTCATGTGGTGATTATTTTATATCTTTAGAAAAATTAAGTGATCTTTAAATGTGGGACCCCTAATGTCTTCCTATGTTTTTTAAAAAAGACTTAAAAAAACCCTTGAATAATGGACATCCACATGCCAAAAGAAATAAACATTGACCTAAATCTCACACCTTATGAAAAATTAATTCAAAATGGGTCACAGATCTAAATGTAAAATGTAAAACCATAAAACTTTTAGAAGAAGACACAGGAGAAAATCTCTGTGACCTTGGATTGGGCAAAGATTTCTTAGAAATGACACCAAAAGCACAACCCATAAAAGAAAAAAAACTGTTAAACTAAACTTCATAAAATTTAGAACTCTTCTCTAAGGAAGACATTGGTAGGAGAACGGAAAGACTACCCACAGACTGGGAGAAAATATTTGCAGAGATATATGTGATAAAGGACCTGTGTCCAGAATATATAAAGAACTCTTAAAACTCAACAACAAGAGAGCAAACAAGTCAATTTAAAATGGGCAAAAGATCTGAAGTCACTTCACCAAAGAAGACCTATGGGTGGCAAATAAGCACATGTAAAGACGCTCAACATCACTAGGCACTAGAGAAATGCAAATTAAGACTATAACAAGATATCACCACAAGCCTATCAGAATGGCCAAAATAAAAACGAAACAAAGAGGAAGAAGAACAACAAAAGTGACAATACCAAAGAGGATGTAGAACAATCAGAACTCTCATACATTGCTGGTGGGAATGTAAAATGGTACGATCACTGGGAAAACAGTTTGGCAGTTACTCAAAAAGTTAAACATAGAATTACCACATGACCCAGAAATCTCAGCCCTAGGCATTTATCCCAGAGAAATAAAAATTTATGTTCACACAGAAACTTACACATGAATGTTTACAGCAGCTCTATTCATAACTGCCCCAAACTGGAAGCCACCAGAATATCCATCAACAGGTGAATAAGCAAACTGTGATACATCTATACAATGGAATCCTATTCAGCAATAAAAAAGAATGAACTAATAATACAAATTATTGATATGCAACACCATGGTTTACTTTCAAGGGCATTTTGCTGAGTGAAAACAGCCAGTCTCAAAAGGTTACATACTATACGACTCCATTCATGTGATATTCTGGAATATAGTTGTCAGGGATTGGGGTCAGGGGGAGTCTGATACAAAGGAGTTTTTTGGGGGTAATGGAATGACTCTGTATCCTCATTGTGGTGGTGGTTACAGAAATCTATGCATGTATTAAGACCCACAGACCTGTATACAATCACCACTACCAAAAGCCAATTTTATTATACGCAGATTAAAAAAATATAGCTCCTTGCTTATTTTGATCCCTAGATCTACCTTGGTCAATAAAGCAGAAACCTGAAAAAAAAAACTTGAATAATTTTAGGTTTATAGAAAAGTTGCAAAGGTAGTACAGAGAATTCCTGTGTACCTTTTACTCAGTCTCCTTTAATGTTAAGGTCTTAAACAACTATTGTGCATTTGCTGAAATGAAGAAATTTATATATATTGGTATATTACTGTTAACTAAACTCCAGACTTGAGTCAATACTTAATCAGTTTTCCACTAATGTCCTTTTTCTCTTCTAGGATCCCATCCAGGATGCTACATTGCATCTGGTCATCAAGTCTCCTTAGTCTCCTGGTTTGTGACAATTTCTCAGTCTTCCTTGTTTTTCATGATCTTGACAAGGTTTTGAGGAGTACTGGTCAGGTGCTTTGAAGAATATCACTCAATTTGTGTTTGTCGCATTTTTTTCCCCTCATGATTAGACTGGGGTTATGAAATTTAGGGACGAATACCACAAAGGTCAAATGTCTGTCTCATCATATTCTACTGAGGGTAAATGACACCCACATGACTTCTCACTGCTGGTGTCAACCTTGATACCTCCCTGGGTTATTTAACAAAGTAAAATTTTTACATAGAACTCTCGAGGTATTAAAGTTCCCAAGAGACTCTTCAGAGATAGTAAGTAGCAAGATTCCTAAAATCATAGTATTTTGAATTACCAAACATGCTTGTTCAGTTGTTACCAACCTTATCAGACCCAACACCTCTTTTTTATAGTAAGTATTTTCCACTGCCTCCTTTACTGTTCTGAAATAAAATTACTGATGGCATAATTTACCTGTGTGCATAATCAGAAAAACCAGAAAAATCAATATAATGTCCTAATTTTAAAATAAAGGGAAAATAAAAAGGCCAGTGATTTATAATATAATAATAAATATTTCAATATATAAATGCTCAGGTCTGACTATTCCACAAGCCACAGTGAAGTGGTCAGATGCTTACACCTACATGAAGAATCTCCACGTATGAGAGAGACACAAATGCAGACTGACAGAAGACTCAAGTATAATGGGCAGGATTGTCACTGGTGAGTTGATTTTCTAAAAGGGTGAACAACCCTTGGGAAAGTTCCAAAGCAAACAAAATACCACTGCCGTCAATCTTCATGGAGGTTTCATTCCTGGAAAAATTTACTGCTTATTAAAAACATGCAAAAATATTGTATCTTTAAATGTAAAACAGAGCTAGGCTCAGATAATCATAACCAGGTTTTTCACCTACATGAATGCCTGCAGGGACTCTGGAAAGCTGTGTGGGACAGAGAACAATGCTTGATTGTGGGAGTGGCCTGTATATTGCAGGACAGGGGCCCTCCCTGGACTCCACCTACTGAATGCCAGTGTCCCTCCCAATCAGGGAGGGCAAGCAAAAACACTCCTCGAATTTCAAGATAAAATTTCCAAAATATGGAGGCCATGCTGCCCTGTCAAGACCACCACTCATCTAGTTTAAGTCCAATCAATTCAGTCCACAGCAAGGGGCTGGGTTTAGGTCCACGTAGCCAGCATACGAGGGCAAAGCTTAGCCTGAAATTCAGGTCTGTGCTCCTATCCTGCATGATTTGGTGCTTGCTGAGCCCTCAACGGTACCCATGGTAACTGTTGGATTGAGGCTGATTGATCAAATCATGCAATTCACATCACATACACCAACACACACTTACATAAGCATGCACACATATATACACCACCACAACCACCACTGTCATTACTATAGCTAAATTCCTGTACCAAACCCTTCAAAGATTTTCCATTAAATGTAAGAGAAAACTCATATCCTTACACTGGCCTAGAAGGCCCTGGACAACTTGACCTTCATTTGCTCTTCAGTTTTTTTTCAAACTATATTTTCCCCTATATGTTATGCTTCTACCATGCTGGTCTTCTCCCAGTTACTGGCAAGAATTACCTCCTTCCTACCTCAGGGCCTTGGCACAGACTATTCCTCCTCCCTGGGTTCTTCTCCTGCTCGTTGCTTGGCAAACTCCTACTTATTCTGCATAGCTTAGCTCAAAAAGTCACTTCCTCAGAAAGCCTTTCCCTGAGTCTCCATGTCTGATGTTCTCATATCACCTCTATTTCTTGAACACACACTTAACAGAGCTTATGATTAAGTATCTCTGTGATTCTATGCTTGTTATCTGATGCCCCCACTCAGATTTTACTCATTACTGTACCCCCAGCACCCATCATAACGCCTGGAACAGAGTAGGTTCTAAACATTTGCTGAATCCATGAATGGATGAGAAATTGTGTTAGCTGTCCAAAATAACTTTTGGGTTGGCTAGAAGGCAGACACAATAGGGCAAACAAGATCGTCGTTTTTCATTATGATCAGCAGCAACAGACTCTTGGTTCTATTTTGCTGTAAAGAGAGAGAGGCATACTATTATTTGAGACAGATTGTTTTGGCTTAACTGTTTCAATGGGCTTTGTTTGAAAAGAACACAGTGGAATAGAGGATGCTGGAAAGCACCTTGTTGTTTGGATGACTCAAGGCTCCTGCACCTATTTGGAGCTGGCTTCCCTGCTGGAAGGGAACAGAGGCTCAAGCAACAGATCTGCAAACTTCGGCTTTATAGGACTCAACCCTACAAGCAACCGCACTTCATCCTTTCCCTGTTTACTACCAATAACACCTTATCTCTGATTAGTCCTTGGTATTGTGCCTTTTAAAGTGCAAATTTTGGGACTTCCCTGGTGGCGCAGTGGTTAAGAATCCACCTGCCAATGCAGGGGACATGGGTTCAAGCCCTGGCCCAGGAAGATCCCACATGCCGCGGAGCAATTAAGCCCATGCGCCACAACTACTGAGCCTGCACTCTAGAGCCCGCAGGCCACAACTACTGAGCCTGCGTGCCACAACTACAGAAGCCCGCGTGCCTAGAGCCTGTGTTCCGCAACAAAGAGAAGCCACCCCAAGAGAAGCCCATGCACCGCAACGAAGAGTAGCCCCCACTCGCCACAACTAGAGAAAGCCTGCACGCAGCAACGAAGACCCAACACAGCCACAAAAATAAATAAATAAGTAAATAAATAAATAAAGTGCAAATTTTGTTTCATTCTTTCCCAAACTTCCAGTCCTTTGGGTATCACTTTCATTAATTTGGCACATCTGCACATCACCAGGGTTATTATTCATTAATGTTTTCTTTGAACACATCACACCTTGACACTGATGCAGATTTTAGCTTCATCATAAACACTAATATGCATGAACTCCTGTATTTCTTGGGCTTATTATACTCATTGGGGAAAGACTGCTCTTTTTCTTAACAGTGTTCCTGGGGGGAGGTTTACCAAGCCAGACCTCCTTACTGTCCTTAATTTGTTAAGAATACTGAAGCACAGAGAGGTTCACTAACTTGCTCAAGGTCACAGAGTTATCAGAGGTGACAGAACTGGGATTCAGAGTTCCTGGTTCTTGGTTCCATCATGGGCTGTCCCTGCTACAGTAACTCAAACCATTCTTAACTGAGTTCTACATGCATACCAGGCACTCATTTGTAAATGTGAACTGCTACGGGACTAATGATCACTCCCCAAAGCAAACTTTTCTGTAAGATTTTTTTCCCTGAGTACGTTATACCCAGTGCACAGTGCTGGTATCTCAGGGCTAACACTTTTTAGCTGCCTCTTCCCAATTTGTAATCTTCTGACCCATCTGTGAACACGTCTCATTTACAAGTGCTGTATTCTTGTTTACATTACTAAGATGTTCACAGTTTTGATGATGGATGCTATCTGAGATACTCATAGCGACAGGTAAATCTCCTCTTTGGAGGTACAATGTGTTTTTCGTGTGGGTGTCTAATTCATCCATGATGGGTGCTTCTGAGAGTGTCCAAAGTATCACCATCCCAGTGTCGAAGGAACCCTTCAGTGAGGCCACAGGATGGCTCCAACAGTGGAGGCAGCTCCCTTCCTGATCCTGGAAGCCACCGGCTTCTGGAAGATTCCCTACCCTCCCATCAGCACATGGTGGCGTGCTGTTTCCTGAATGACTGCAGAGTTGTTGATCTGTTCTTAAATCCAGTCCCTAACTTAGAATTAAGCCACACATTTGCACCCAGGATTTCCACTATGGCATGTTAATACCAACCTGAGCTGCTTTAGATCTTAAACTCTAGTCACACTGGTATCCTTTCTGATCCTAGTTAAGCACAACTAATAGATCATTTTTACCACATGGCTTTTGTCCTTGCTGTTCCCTCTGCTGGAATGTTCTTTCTCCAGTTCTTGCCACACTTGTTTTCATCATTCATATTTCAATACAACCTTATCACTTCAAGGTCTTCCCCTGACCATTCTATGTAAAATTGTACCCTAATTCCTTGCCCCAATGACTCCCTAGACTACTACTTGGATTTATTCTCTTTATGGAACCTATTACTATCCCAAAGTATCTTATTTATTTGTTTACTAATTGTCTACCTCCCTCCTGCCCCCAGTAGACTATAACTCCCACTAAGGGAAAGATGAGGTCTCTCCTGTGTACCACTTTCTCTCCAGGGCCAAGTAGAGCACTTGATAAGTAGTTGCTAAGTAAATGAATGCATAACTGTGGTCCAGTCACTGGAGCAAGGTGCAGGGGAGAAAGAAGGCCTGTGGAATCAGATGGAAGCAGCCTTCTGTTACAGTGTAGAAATGAGAGCACTGACTTAGCAGTTAGACAGGTCTGGGTTCCAATTCCGCCTCTGCAACCCTGGCTGTGTGCCCGAAGGAAGTTATTTAATCTCTGCTCTTTCTGTACATCAACAGTAAATCAGGATTAAGTGGGTTGCAGTATATCCTGTGCCTGGTCTGGTGCCAGCCACTGTAATAGGATCTCAACAAATGTTAATTGACTTCCCTTCGCCTAGAAATGCCAGAAGAAACCCATGAAACTCATGACACAGCCTTTGTAACACACCTGACAGCTAATAAAGCACTCAGGCATCCTTATATTTAGTACACTCTGCTTAAGTGCAACTGCTGTACATTTTTCAAAAAGCAGTGACATTTTCGACATTTGGTTATCTTATGTAGACTCCTGACAGGTTGTATAATCTTAAATCCACTGAAAAGAATCTAGTCTTTTAGTGCCTGACCTGTTTGATGGAGATGTCCCCCACCCTGTATATTCAATTACTCGCTGTATAATAGAACCGCATGCGCCATACACAGTTCCTCTGGTCGTTGAACACTATGTTCCTCAGGTGGCATCCGTGACTTTGAAGTACTTGTCAGCAACTGGCTTTCCTGCAACAGTACTGCAACCACTTAGTTCACAGTGGCGTTTTACTTCTAAAGCCCTTGTTCAGAATATTAAAAAGGGCATGCCACAGACTCTATTCCTTTGCTTCAAGGACTGTGATTTTGTAAAGCTGGATCCTGTGGTCTACTCAGGAGAGAGTCACTGGCTCCAGCACAATGTTTAAAAACGGTTTTGGATTTGGTCCAGTGGTGTTAAGTTGGTCAGTAACTGTAACTATTGAGTCTGATTATGGGGAGTGTGGTTCTCCTTCCTGCTTCATCTCAGATGATGAGCTAGACTGATTGAACTGGACAATTTCACAGGACTTCTGAGGTCACTGAAGCCACTTTCTCTGGTCATGCAGGATGATCCTTTCCTATTAAAAAATCACTGACATCTCTCAGATAAAAACTTGGGAAATGTTTGCTAGATTTTACCTGGATCAGCAAAATATTTAGTGAATTCTGAATGATAAGTTAAGACCTCTGGGTTCTCCTCATTCTTCACTGCAATGGTAGCTGGATTTATTCCATCCGAAACTGGTCCCCAAGAACAGGTGATGGGACCTACTGGTGTTTGCTAAAAGTGGCTTGTCATGTTGACCATTCTGACACCATAACTGCATGATGTCCTAACTTGGTCTTTGGTCTGAAGATCAAATGAGTGAGCAGAGTGGAGAAAGATGTGAAACTCTGTAAGCAATGGCAGATGGGGGCCTAGAACACTGTTCCTGGCATCAGGTAGTGAGGACTTGGGATCTTTTCAGATCTGTCCTTTAGGACTTTGCAGATGTTGACGGCAACTACCTTGTGCCATTTTTTTTGAGAAGCAACAATAAGTTGAATTTTGGATTCTAATAAACCAGGTTTTCTCAACCTCAGCACTACTGACATTTTGGGTTGGAAGGTTTTTTTTGCTTGGGAAGTTGCCCTGTGTAGTAGCATCCCTGGCCTCTACCACTAGATGCCAGTAGCATCTTCCGAGTTGTGGCAAACAAAAATACTTCTAAGCAGTGCTAAATGTCCCCTGGGGGTGGGGCTGGGGGGCAAAATTGCCCCTGGTTGAGAACCAGTGAGGCAGACCTAACTGTGGGAGATTCTGCGGTCACAAGAAAACTTCTTTGAAGGTATTCCAGCTTCTGCTGGCTTTCCCGGGGCTTTTTTAGACCTTTGAGTTTCCTGGGAAATAGATTTTTAATGGACCTGAAAATAAATAAAGGATGAACTAAAGGAAAAGGTGAGAGAGGGTGGTACCTGAATGCATGTGACTCCTCCCCTCTGTCTTCCTCTCTCTCTTTTGCATCTGTTAGTCTCCTAGCAGGAAGGGGCGGTGTGTAGGTGAGGAGAAACCTGGCTGAACTGGAGAAGCAGGAGTTGGGAACTCCAGCACCTGCAGCCTGAACTGGGGGGGAGCCTGAGGCTTTTAGAACTTCAAGTAGTCCTGATATTTAAATTCAGGCATCAGCAATTTATTGCAGACAGCATAGAAGATGGTTTTTGGAGGCAAGCCGGGCATCTGCCAGGGCCCTTGGCAAAACTGCAAGGTAGGCATAGCTGCTTCTGCCACCAGCTCTCTTTCCGAACCTTCCCCACACCCCGTCTCACTTTCCCTGCCCTCCAGGCACACAGTCGCCTCATGATGCCCTCTGGCTGCTCAAAGTCTGCCTCACCCTCCACCATCTGCTTCCTTCGTGACCTGCCCCCATTTTAACTTTCCTTCCCTGAATGATGATTTCAGCTTTTTTGGGAGGTTAAGATGAAAGATTCAAATACTTCACACTAAGGGGAGAACAGTCAGTAGGTTTAACCCATTCAGGGGATGTTTTGACTCTTCAAAACTTGCTATTTCTCTTTTGAAAGACATTTTGGAACAAAGGGCTTTTCTATGGCTCACCGAGCTTCCCTGAAATGAGCATCATGGTTGTATACTTTCCAGCCACAATATCCCCACTCGGCATTCACAACCTGCGAATTCCATAAACTACAGCCTTAACTTAGAAATGAGCTCCACACAAGGTAAGCTGTACCTTTCCCATAAGAAAAGATTCAAATTCCTTAGCCTGGCATACAAAGGCTTTACAATCTACGTTTCTAACCTCTTCTCCATTCATTGACTCAAATATGGTGAAAAAGATGGACACGAACCCCGGCCTTCACCCTCCCAAAATGCATATAGTCCAGTGGGGGATACACATAAGAAACCAGAAAAAACCAATATGGTGCCATGTGTTAACCCAGGGTAGGTAAAGGAGGCTTGGGAGCACCTTGTAAGGGGGATTAACCCTAACTGACCGGTCCAGGGAGGGAGTCTCACTTCTCTGCTGTCTCCACATGCCTACACCTGGCATACCTTGTCACCTCTCTCTAGCTTTGTGCATGATGGTCCCTCTGTCTAGAATGCCCTCTTTATGATCTGTCTGGGAAACTCTTAATACCCTTTATGATCCAGCTTAACTGTTACCTCCAGGAGAATTTCTCTGGCTGTACTTTGCCTTCTCTTGTTTTTCCGCTTCAACATGTCCCCCTCACCCCACCCACCCTCAAATAAAAGTATGTTCTTTCCTTTGAGCTAAGTCCTTATACATCACGTCTATGGAAATATATATCATACTGATTTGTTTACTTGTCAATCATCCCTATTAAACATTTTTCGAAGCCAAGGCAATAACGTATGTTTCTTTTTACTCCCCAGCTCCTCGCACAGTGCCTGGCACACAGAAGCGCTCAGTAAATGTCACTGAATGAATGAATCCATTCTAACTAGAACCTAGAAAATGTGATAGCAGCCTGTCTGCTTTATTCCTTTTTATATTACATTGTGAGATACATCATATATACAGAAGAGTCCATAAAACATATATGTCCAGTGTAAAATGAAAACCCATGTAACGACAACCCAGGTCAAGAGATAGCCCCTCAGGTTTTGACCCATCAGTGGATGTCATGTAGTTGAACTGGGTGTGTCACCATGGCAAGGACTCACAATTCTATACCTGATCTGAAGTTACTGGTGTCTTCTGCCAAGCATGCCCTCATCTTGAACCTCAGGCCTGATACTCTAGACACCAAATATCTGGCTGAAGGCCAAGCGATTCAGTCAAATGTCACTTGCCAGACAGAGTCTGAAATCTAGCGGCAGGAAGCTCTTCACTCCACTGGACAGTATCTTGTAAAAGATCTTGAGCACCTAACTTCCCCCTCCTCACTGAGGCTGCAGGCTTATTTGGACTCTTGTCACATTTGAGAAAAAACAATTAACATGTGAATCTTGCTGGCCCTGTCTGTTAATAGTTAACCTGTGTGGAGGTCAGTCTATTTTTTGGTTGTTGTTGCTACAGGTCAGTTAAAATCTTGCCACGTTATCAGAAGGGATGTACTCTGCTCTGCTTTGAGTGGAAATCAGCCATCTGCCTCGTTGCATTTGGTCAGAACACTGTGCCTGTGGAAAGGCCCGTAGTTACAGGATGCATGGCAACCACCTCCAGTGTGGCACAACGTGGAGCCGGCAGGGCTCTCTGTTTGGGTCTCATCCAGTCCCACTGCTGGGCTCACACAGCTCTCTCTTCCTTCCTCAGCTGCCCTCAACAACCAAATGCCTACCCTCCCTCCCTCCCTTCTTTCCTTCCTCCCTCCATCCCTCCCTCCATCCCTCCCTCCTCCCTTCTCTCCCCCTCTTCCTTCCTCTCTTCTAGCTACCCAACAGTCAATCTCTGCACATAGTCTAGAATGATGACTTGTTCAATAAATATTTCTTGAATGTGGCTGTAATTCTCTTCTTGAATACAAATTCAGCTAAATTGCAGGAAGTTATCAACTCTAGGATCCCATTTGAGTTCACTTTTCTGTGTGTGTGTGTTTGAAGTATGAATCCATGATCACTACATTTGACTTAACCCAAATTTTAAATTCCTTTATAATAAACTTTTCACCCTCTCAATTGAAAATTTTCAAATTTCTTTATATGTATCATTGAAATCTTCTTTTTTTAAATTATGTAAAGCAGATAACAACCTTACTTTCTTTCTATTCCTTACGTCAAGGGGTTTATTTCATGCACCAATTGTTTTCTGAGCACCTACTTTGTGCCAGACAGTTTGAGATGCTGAGGCTACAGTAGGGAACAAGGCAGATGTGCTTCCAGCTCTCACAGAGCTGGTGTTCTGAAGGACTAGAACTGAGCTGTCCCATAGGGTAGCAATTAGCAATGTGCAGCCCTTTAAATTAAAACTTCAATTAATTAAAATTAAACAAAAATTCAGTTTCTCATTCACACCGGCCACATTTCAAGGGCCCGCTAGCCACATGTGACTAAAAGTACAGGACTAGATCAGTTCCACCATCACAGAAGATTCTACTGGACAGGGCTATTCTAGAAGAATTTGCAAGACCTACTACCATTCTCAGAGTTTAGGAAATCCCCGCAGCAACACCATGAGACGATTTATGATTCCTTCACATTCCCTTTGAAACACAGAGATTACATCTAGCATGCCTGGCGCCAATAAGTTTATTTTTATTTGGGGCATCCTGTTTTTACTTACAAGATGGTTAAATCAGTGTGGTGGGATAGCACTATGAAATACTCATTCACATTTCCTGCTTGTTTTGCAAGCAGGTAATGGCTCTGTATCAGGGAAGGAGGGGTTGCAAGGCACAACCCAGAGACAGCCTTTGAGTCTCTGGCTGCTTTTGTGGTCCGGATGTACAAGCTCTCAGGACTTTCAAGCATTTGTAGAAGGGGTAACAGAGAGAGGAATTTGGGAATAGATGAAATTATGCTGGCAGGAGCAAGACTGGAGGGGAGAGGAAAGAAATGTCTGTCTGTGTATACGTGTGAGGGTGTTTGGGAGTGAACGCCAGCTTGCATGTGCTTTGTGGGCTCAGGCTGCGTGGTTTTCCTGGCAGTTCTTTTGTGGGTAGCAGGGCCCCAGAGGGAGCAAGTGTCTAGGATTTGGGACTGTGGGGAGACCTCATAAGTCAGCTACACTTGGAGGGTCACACTGACAGGCATAATGGACATTTTAGCAGCAAACTGTGTGGACAGATTACTCAAAACTACAACCTGCTCCCACCCCCCAACATTAACCCACCTCAGGGAAGGTAAAGAGGGTTGAGCCTGAGGTCATGATTTTCCCCCAGCATAAGGGGGTAGGTGTTCAAAAGAGAAATAAGCAGAATTAAAATAAAAAAAAAAAGTTGATTTTCTGGCAGCCTCTGCATCTGTGATCTGGGAGCCACACCCATTCCTCAGGCACCAGAGCAATTTGTCCCCAACACAATTTTGGAAACCTGAGCAATGACCACTCTAGTCTGCCTCTGGCCTCTTATGCTACTAGGGCTCCAGTCTCCAGCTGCCTCAAAACTCTGGAAAAGTTATTCCCACCATACCTTTCTTACCTATGATCCTCTATATCTGCGATGCAAACTCCTCTGGTTAACTATCCTGCCTTATGCTACTGTCCTCATACGATGTTGTGCTTTCTGCCCACTGAATTTTCCCATTTCTCCCTTTCCTCCCTTTCCCCAGAGCCTTCTGGAAAACCCTTACCACTGAACACAAACTCCTCTGCTTTCTTACACTTATCATAAGAACAATACCCCATTTTCTTGGCTTAGCTAAACCCATTTTGTAGGAAGACACCACCTCCCTGTAACCTTCTCAAATGGAAATCCCACATTTCTGCTCATCTGCCAGTGTGGTTCCCATAAGTAATGTCTGCATTCTCGCTGATACTCTTTGCCTCTTCTAAACCACTGCTTTTCACTGTTGTGCAAAAAGCCCTTTCTCCTTTGGGTTTCAGGTCATCCTGCTCAAAGTCTTCCCCTCTCTTGTCATTATCATGGACACTTCAACATGTGTAAGTGACAAACACAGAAGAACCTAGCTTCATGACGTGTGACCTTGATTCCAGCATATCCTAGAACCCATCCTTATAGCCACTCCTGGACCTATCATTATCCTAAATTGTTCCACCTCTCAATTTTGAAGGCCAGTTTACCATTCTCTGACCACAGCACGTTATCATCACTACTCTCAGGATCCTTAGTTCTCAGGTTAGAATTCTAGTCCTTTGATTTTTCTTTTTTCCTCCTAGGTACTTACCAACATTGTACCTTTATTTTCTTCACCCTCCATCCTAGACCTTATAATGCATAATTTTAAGAACCCTTGCAAGCCTCTTCAAAATCCCTAGGCCCCTTTCTTTCTGCTGTAATGGCACAACAAATCTTCAATCTTGACTTAATCCAACTATTTGTTTTTCCTGATCTGGGCTGCTGAGTCTTGACTGAGAAAACAGACAACCTAACTATGCAAAGAGGCAGCCCTAGGCAATTCTTTGATATGTATGGGTCAGTGACTTTCCTGAGGGGTGATTACAAAACAATACTCTTCTTTTCCAAGCCTCACTGCATTGACACCCCCAGCCCCATACATATACAACACTTGTCTCCCTCCCTTTTCCCTGGTAAATGCTTTGCCTTGCTACTCATTTACTCTTAAATCACTGTAATTGATTTTTGCACTCTCCACTGAAATGCAAATTCTCTGGCCAAAGTCACCAGTGACTTTCTAAAGGTCAAACTGAATGGACTCTTTTAAATATTCACCTAGTTGCACTCTTCTCTTGCATTTGATACCGTTGACTCCTCCATTCTCAGTGTTCTGCTCTGGCCTTCTCTTCTCTCTCTACTTGTGCTCTCTGGAAAGCTCACACACTCCCATGGCTTTGACTGGTGGTTATATTCTTGACCCCCAAATCTATATCTCCAGTCCAGCTTTTTCTACTTAGCTCCAGAGTTCTATAAACAAAATAGTCTTCTTCATAATTTTTTTGGAATTCCAATGGAAACTTCAAGCTCCATCCAAGCCCAAGTGAACAAGTCCCCTTCCCCCCACAGTTCCTCCTCCCTGCTCCTCTATCTCAGTAGATGACAGCACTGTTTAGACTGAGCCAGAAACCTTGGAGTGAACTTCATCTCCTCCATCTTAAATCCTCATCCACTTCCTGCACTCCCGCCTTCTGCACCATCTGACTTCTATCCAGGTCCTTCTGATTTTACCTTCCTGAAGTTTCATGCTGCCTATCTTCTCCATCCCAACTGCTACTGCATTAGCTAATGTCCTCCCACCTTCCAGCTCCATCCCTTTTATGGACCCTTTACATTTTGCTTGATAGCTCCAACTAAAACATATATCACATCATGGTACTACCCTGAGCAGGGAGTATAACTCCGCTAAGATCTATACTCCTGTCTCTCTTCAGACCCATCTGTCCCGCTTCCTGCCTCCTGCCTCTCACCCTGCAGTCAGCCATATTAAACTACCTGCTGTGCCTGGAACTTTCCATGCTAAGTCTCGGTTTGGAATGTCATTCTTCTCCTTCACACCCCCCTGCTCCCATCTGTCTAGCAAATATCTACTTAAATTTCAGGGCTCAGCTCAACCTTCCCACTCTTTGCAAGGCTTCATCTACTGTGCTCTTCTTTTCACCCCAGGAAGAACTGACTACTTTCTTTCTGGGGCTCCATCTCCACATATATGGACCACGTCAGTCTGCCTCTCCTGCACTGTAAATTCCTTGAAGACAATGTCTCTGTCACATGCATCTCTGTACCTTGATGCTCAGCTCATAGTAGGAACAAAACAAATATTCATTGACTGAGAAATGAACAAATTAAAAATGGAGCCTAACCTGTGAGCAAAGGCTAAAATCAGTATGATGACAATGGAACAAATGTTGGTTACAGTAGTGAAATGAATCATCACAACGGCCTGTCTGCAGATAGTTCTGCTGTTTGTAAGCCCGCTAACCCTCAGGTTGCATTAGTAAACAAGTCGGGTGGGGATTCTCTAGAGTGTAAGCTGACTTTCAGGGACAGAAAATGGGGGTGGTGCCTCATATTGACTTGCTTCCTTAGCAATTTGCAAAAACAAAACCCAGCAAAACAATACCCCCTTTCCCAAAAGTTGGCACAGGCTCGAGTTTGTCTTTTCCAAAATACTTTCTTTCGTCAGGGAACACTCCCCACGCCACAACTGTCAGGCATAGTGTGCTCTGAATCCATTAGAGAAGGTCAGTCCTGAATACCAAACAGATGCAGAGCCCTGAGTTTCCAGAACTGGGGTCTATGGATTGAAATGCATAACAATAGTCATCTTCTCTGTTCTTGCTGTTCTAAGCTTCACCATAAGTAGGCATACTTTAGAGACTGGCCTTGAGCTATCCTAATTTCCACACCTGAAGTGAGCAACAAATGATTTGAGACAGAAAAGTAATACAGGAGAATGTCTGAGCTTTACATGTCCATGCATGCTCCTTGTTTCCTGACAAAAACAACACTTTAAATCCAGTCAACATCACAGAGACAACAGGCCTATAGAGTTTTTGAACAGCAAAACTTCAGTACTAAATAAATAAATGAGCAAAACCAAATCAAACCAAACAACAACACAAATATCCCTCTTACTCCAGATAACCTATTAATTTCAGATGGAAAGGCCCTAGGCAATAAGGGAAATAAAATGTGATCCATGCATTAAGTAGGTTGGATAGTTAATTTAGGGTGAATAGAAACGGCTAAATAATAAGTTGTCATGGTAGAAAGTAAGTTTTGGACATTCTGCTTCCACATTACTAACCAAACTTGTGAAAATACTCGGAGACACAGAAAAAAGGACTAAATTTAGATGCTGATTTAATGTATTCAAGAGCATGATTCATTTTCCCCCTGCCCTGGTACAGCCTGGGGAATCTGTGTGTATGGCAGGCAACACAAGGATGCCCTGTAAATAAAGGGAAGTCTCATTCATTCAGAGGCTCGAGGAAGCTAGAGACACCCCATTTTCTCTGCCAACAGAGGTGAACTTCCAAGCACCTCACACACAAAAACGTAGAACCAGATTTCTTAGCTGGCGAAAATCCATCTAATTTTAGCTTTGCCCCCGCCTTGGCATGAATGTGCTGGAAATTTATTCTGCTGCTCCTCTACTCTCAAGTGGCTTTTTTCCCTTCAGGCTCCAGTGGGATCCTGACCAGCTCTCAGAAGCCATGCAACATGGGTCATTTAATGAGATGCCCAGAAGGATATCATCATTCGGTAGCAATGCTTTTAGCAACCTGGAGCCCAAGTCCCCTCACGGTAGCCCATAGATTGGGTCTTAGAGAGCTAGTATATATAACATAAATACCTGAGATGATTTTGGGCTATGTGAAAGAAACAAAAACCAGAAACCCACCAATCAGACAATGACAGCAGGTTCAATTCCCATCCATTAATCAGGGTGTTAGGCAAAGTGTATAGACGAGCAGATCATCGCTGTTCCTTCCTGAGTTTCATTATCTGCTGTTTCCAAACACGTTCTTGCACTCTCTTCTGCTCCCAACACCAAAGCACATGTTTTAGCCTCTACAGATAATTGAGATTAATGCTGGACTATCGTTTGTGTTAACCCAACTTGGCTTAGAGGTCAAAGTATATGTCATTTTGTAAATTTACATTCTTTTTTTTTCTTTTTTTCCTTTTGCTTTTAGTCTTTAAGCACATTTGGAAAGTAACCTTAGAAGTCTCATTCTAGCTTTTTTGGCCTTATTGATAGTCTCTGGGTTTAGGACTAACTACAAGAAAAAAATGGAATGTATATTAAAAATCTGTAGTTGGGTAATATTGCCTCCCAGAAGTGAGGGCATTAAAGCTGTCCTCCCTTCTGAGGTGTGAGACAGATGTTAATAACCCACCCCGAGGGCCCCAAGATACAGCCATATACACTCATTTAATTAAGAAAGATTATTTCTGCAAACATGAAATAGGTATAACAATTTTGCAGCTAAAAACAAAAAGAGTTAGACATGGAGCGCGTGCATTACGTTGGAAATGAGCTGCTCTGAGAAGGTGTGCGAGAATGAGCAGCACTTGGAGAGGTGCCCACAGGGCACATCCACAGGATGGGGTTGGTGGACCCTGGGCAGGGCTGTGGGTCCAGGTGGATATGAGATCCAATCAGCCTGAATACATGCTTCACAAACCAACCTGGACACGGCACGGAAAGTAGGCAAGACACCGCAGGGCAGCATAAACGATTTGTACCTTTCTCAAATAGCTTGGTACTTGGGTCTCCTGGGCAGTTCTGAATGTCCGGGCAGGGCCATCACCCAATCCCCCTTTGGCCCACTCAGTGCCATGACATGAGAACCAAATCATTTAGAGGACAGGGATGTTCAATGACTTTGGCCAAGTGTAATGACAGATTTGGGGGCAGTGTTCTATGCCCATTTGAGAAAGGACAGATACTCTAACACTCTAGACAGAAAACTGGCTGATTTAGCTTAGAACAGTGGCCACCATTGCAGCCAATTTCAGAATATCAAAAAGGAAGGTAAGTGGTCGGGGGAAGGGTGTCATGAAGGTTACATCCATCCAAGGCTGAGTTGGCTACATACTGGGATATGTGGGATATGGGGTAGAAATTTCTTCTCACACACATAGAGCACCACAGACCTAATTAACAATGTGGGAAATCTGTATTCATACTTCACTCACACAAAACACTGCACTTCCATCTCCAGGGTTTTTTCGAGTTCTAAACTACAATCAGCCCTTCTTTTAAAATAACAATAATAGAACCTCTGATTCAGCCAGATGGTGGTGTTTGTTGCACTAGGCTGGGTTCATAGTACAACATCAATAAATGGCCACTTGTAGACGGACGGACAGAATCCCACTCATAAAGCACACCTACACCTCCCTCCTTCTCCCATCCCAAAATGTTGCATTGTCAAAAGACCCATGGGGGCTTAATTTCATTTGGGGAAAGAAAGGAAAGATAGAAAAAGTAAAATAATGTAAGTGGAAAAGCAATTTCTTGGGGAAAAATAGTACATTTAATCTCTGAGGAGAATGATCATAGGTGGGCTTTTTAAGTGTTGTTCTGTGTTTAGGGACCATTTGAAAGAAGGAATTCAAAAGAGTTTCCCCCAGTCCCTGGAAAGCTGTCTTGGTGAAGGCTGTACATTGTCAAAGATATTCCAACTGGGGGACGGGGTTAAAATTCTTGCTCAGTGAGATGGCTAAGTCTCACGAAATGAGTATTTGTTCCAATTAGGTGTTCCAGAAAACCTTCTTGCCTCAGATAACTCATTGTGAGAAGGAAAGAGTATTTGTTCAAAACCCATCATGGAAGGGAAAATGAGAGACTGGTGTGTCCTGTGGCCAGTGTACACATGCTCTTCACAGGCCTGTAGGACTCACACTTTTTGGTGCTTTGTCCTTATTTTCCTGGTCTCAGTCCTACCTGGGACTGGCAGGGGTGGGGTGGGGGAGATGCTGACTAGTCTTTGCTCCTGTTCTTAATAAGCTATACTACCTAGTTATGTAACCCTAATCCACGTCCACAGTCCAGAGCTCAGATGGCTGGCCTGTCAGCAAAGAATGTTAGAAAAATGTTAATTCAACAATGTTGGAAGGATGTTATTTCTAGAGTTAAACTCCTCAGGGAAAATGAGAAATGGTTGCTCCCGGGATTCAACTCCTCCACACTGAAAGATATTTCTTTCCTGATGCTTTCTTCCCGAATAATTTCCCAGTGCCTGGTATGTCCTGACATTTTATCCAAATAAAATGCTGGAACAGACTCCTAGGACACAACTATCTTCAAACTCTATACAAGAAGGGTGTTTATTACAGAGAATCAGCATCTATTAGGGCATGAAACATCGGGGGCCTGCTGGCACTCGCTCCTCACAATGAATCACTTCATGATATAGATACTATTTTTTTTTCTGGCATTTACAAGCAAGCAACTCATTTTATAACCTAAGGCATTTTCCATACTTCCAGGCAATGAATACTAGCTTCTTTTGAGTCTCAACAGCACATAATTTAAGACAGTGGGAAAAGGAGCTGGAGAATAGTTTCCAGTGCAAGGAAAACATGCAGATGTTTGCCCTCACTCTTGAATTCTGATGGCGAAATTGAGAATTGTTTATTTGTTCTGAAGTCAAACCCAAGGAATTTATTTTTTAAAGGCTGGGGGCTGGGGTAGGGTGGGGAGTAGTGACATAATATACTCCTAATATTGAAATATTCAACACATGGCCCTAGGATTTTGAATCCCCAAAGAATTTAGACCTCTTTAAATGGTTCATTCTTGATCAAATTTGGCACATCAGATGTCACAGAAAGGACATACCTGAAAAAAGCACCCGAGGACTACTTTGCTAAAATTGTATATTCACCTTCTGTAATTGTTTTTTTTTCCTCCAAGATAGCAAGCTAGGAATCAGTCCTCTATCTTGAGCCATTTATTGAAAACAAACAAATGAACTTGGAAAAGATATGACCCAAATGAAGTTAAATACCTGACTTTGGTGTATGAGAATCATAAACTTGCTTACGGTCTATCTGGTCTGCAAACACTTCCCCATAAATCATCCAATAGGGCATGTAGAAGATGTTCTTGGCCAATTTCCATGATGGCTCCTCGTTGGGAAACAGAATGGCTTGCCTGGCGACCCCAAAACTCATCAGCACCACCAGCATAATGATGACAAAGTACATCATGTCTATCATCTGGAAGGGTGGGGAAGCAGAGGGAGAAACAAAAGAAAACCAGAATGACTGAGTATTCTTGTGGTGCTGACATTGATGGAAACCTTTGAAGGAGGTGCACTTTTGAGACTGCTGATAAGGGATGTTGACATAGGGAGCTGTGTTCAGGTAAGAGAACACCTGGTCTATTGAAGCCAATGTCCATACAAGCTTGTCAGTAACTCAAAAATCATTTAAAAAAAAAAGAAAGCACATGCACAATGGAACCCCTTCATCTTTCATTATTTTCTGTGGGATCTAGTCAAGACTAGGCATGAGAGTCATATAACACAGAGGCTTGAGTCTTTATATTAATGCAGTACTAACTTTTTTTCTGCTCCTGGGAAAGACAAATGCCCTTGCTGGGTCTCTTTCTTCTTAGCAAAATTGGAATTGAGATAGTTGAACTATTTCAACAACTATTGCAATGCTGTAAATTCCCTAAATTCTGAAAGGCTTATGGAGAGCTGAAAAGCTCAAGAAAATCATTTGTTAACAAGGCTAGGACAACCCAAATATCCACCTTATACCGTCTTATCCTTGTGGCCCCTACCTCACTGAATGGTATTCTACCACAAACCAGTCTCAGAGAACCACTTCTTCTGTGCTTTCTTCTGCAGTGCATCCTATCAGTTACGGAGCGTGTTTTTGTAGGCATTAGAATCAGGTAGCCTAATGGCCCATTCCAGTGTTTGCTGTTGAAATGTTGGATTTTCATCTCGACATGTTTATAAAATTCTCGACTCCATTCAAGTACAGTGTTATCTCTTATCCCTCTTTATTCCTTTCTTTTTTGCTTGTTTTCATGATACATGTTATCTGGGATCTGTTTCTCACATGCCAAATTACTTTCCTTTTATCACCGAAAGTAGATGAGGATGTACTAACTATTATTTTGCCTGGCCAGAACCCACTGCCTCCTTCTTTCAGAAACAGTTCCCACCCATTTTGGCCCTAAAGGTAGGTGTCTCTTCCAGGCTGGGTTAATCATGGCACCTTGCCCTCTGGCAAGTGACAGGAGGTAGGCATGCGTCACAGACAAGCCAACCAGAATCCCTTCTTCGGATTTTTTTTTTTTTTTTTAACTGAAGCAGGAGAGAGAAGCTCCCTTACTCTCTCTGTAATGATGTGAATTCAGAGTGTCTGAGGCTGAGTCTCCCACTAGTGAAACTGACCAGAGTGAACGAAGCAGCTACTCCAGAGAGAAAGAGTGCGCTGTGATGGTAGTTGGGGGCCTGGCTGCAGTAGCTTTTAAGCCCAGTTCCATCATGCCCTGCTGTCAATCAATTTACCCCTCCTGGGCTTAAGCCAGTTGGAGATTGGTTTCTATCCCTTACATAAAACCACCTAATACAAAAGGCTATCTTTTCTTGGATACCAAATTTCCTGAAGGAATGCCCATCCACAAAGAAAAACTGATGATAATTTTATAAATGGTAATGAAGGCTTTAAATTAGTTTTAAAACTTTATTTTGCAAGACTACATTTCATGGTGCCAGTTATTGGAATTAAAACATTACAGCCTTCCTGTATGCCTTAGGACACTGGGGGCTCAATACATTTTAGGCAAATTAATCAACTTTCAAGGCGACTTAAAAATCTCTCAAGTATTGTCTGACTTTGAATCTAAATAAGAATCTCTCAAAATTTGACGTTCATTCGTATTTGTTCACTGTCCTTAAAAATATATGCTGGTTAATTATTCTTTTCACAACTTAGTGGCCTCAGAACTCTCTTAAAAGTGAGCAAGCCAGCTGTGCTGAAACAGTTTTATAGGGAATGTGGGTCTATTTCTCATCCTCTCTCTCTCTTATAAAATTCTTTCATCATTTATTTACAAAAAGTTCTGTTAGTGAGAAAACACAAATGGGTCCTTCATGTTATGTTTATTTAGACTGATGAAAAGGTGGGTGGGGAGAGGAAGGTGTGTACTTATGAGACTTAGGAACTAGTCTGACCCAAGAAAACTCAGCCAGTAAATACAGCAACTGTTCTAATCTAATTTCTCAGGACTGTTTTCATTCAGCTTGATTGTAATATCTATTCAAAGGGTCAAAACAATCAAAGAAACATTGTTCCCAAACACTCAACTTCATATATTTCAAAGGAGTCTTAGCTTCCATACAAATACTGATATCTGTTGGAGTGAACTGCAGAAACAGGACATTATTAGTGAGAACTGGGTCTGGCTACCTTTATTTTTATTTTTTATTTATTTTTTAATTAATTAATTTATTTATTTTTGGCTGTGTTGGGTCTTCGTTGCTGCGTGCAGGCTTTTTCTAGTTGCGGTGAGCGGGGGCTACTCCTCATTGCAGTGCGTGGGCTTCTTATTGCGGTGGCTTCTCTTGTTGTGGAGCACGGGCTCTAGGCCGGCGGGCTTCAGTAGTTGCGGCACACGGGCTCAGTAGTTGTGGCTCACGGGCTTTAGAGCACAGGCTCAGTAGTTGTGGTGCACGGGCTTAGTTGCTCCGCAGCATATGGGATCTTCCCGGACCAGGGATCGAACCCGTGTCCCCTGCACTGGCAGGTGGATCCTCAACCACTGCGCCATCAGGGAAGCCCTGACTGCCTCTGTTTTTAAAGCTAAGTTGTCCAATTGGTTTAATATGAAGAGAGCTGATTGTGTCTCATTCTTTCAAATACCCTTTGGTTGGTTTCTATAGAGGAGAGTATATACTGTAGCGGTTAAGTATGTGTCCTCAGGTGTCAGACTACCTGAGTTTTCACCTTGACTCTGGTAGTAAAAACAACTAGGTAATCTTGGGCACGTTGTTTGGTCTTGTTTCTTTTATTTGTAAAGTGGGGATAATAATAATAATGTATATTATTTTTGTAAGGATTAAATGAGATAATGTGTGAAACAATGTGGGTAGTTCTCAGTAAAAGTTTATTATTAGAATTGAAAGGAGGTCAGGCTGTGGAGTCAGATAGACAGGAGTTTGAATCCTTCCTTTGTTCCTTGTCTAGTTTCAGTTTGTTCAATTATGAAATGAAGATACTAAAACCTATTTCATGGGGTTGTAATGATGATTGACATGTCTGACATGGTATTTGACACATAGTAAATGAAACCTATTATTGTTGTTTTTATTCCACATTATATAAGTGAGCTTAGTGCTAGGTTTAGAGACCCATTGAGAAGTGGAATATGAAGAAAAGGGGTTGGAATTCCATTAAGTGATCCTGGATCTGAAGATTAATTGGAATCATACTTGATCAGTATTGAGTCCAGGTACTTTAGCAGCCTGCAGTCCCTAGACCACAGGGCATAGTGAGTTACTTGGCTGTTTAGTACTAAACAGGGGCTCTCTAATATTGGGGGCTTTCGGTATAATCACATCTGGGCATGTTTTGTTAAGCTTCCATCCTGGCAGTCCATCCAGCTCACTGATAATTTCTATAGGCATAGTTTACCTACCTTCTGGATCAGTGACTCTATTACTAATTATCTTAAAAGCCCCATGAAAGCGAACAAAGCCCCCAAATATACTCATTTTCTACGTATGAATGACTTCACTAATCAGTCAAGAATAAGTTAGAATGTAGAAAAACTGCAGTACAATCTCTCTTGCTCACTCCATGGTAAGGTTTCATTCTCATCAAAACTGGGGATAATTATGCCATTATTAAATAGATAGATATGAATTTGAAAATAATCTTACTGCGCTTCCCTGGTGGCGCAGTGGTTGAGAATCTGTCTGCTAATGCAGGGCACACGGGTTCGAGCCCTGGTCTGGGAAGATCCCACATGCCGCGGAGCAACTGGGCCCGTGAGCCACAGTTACTGAGCCTGCGCGTCTGGAGCCTGTGCTCCGCAACAACAGAGGCTGCGACAGTGAGAGGCCCGCGCACCGCGATGAAGAGTGGCCCCCGCTTGCCACAACTAGAGAAAGACCTCGCACAGAAACGAAGACCCAAAACAGCCAAAAATAAATAAATAAATAAATAAATTAAAAAAAAAAAAAAGAAAATAATCTTACTGCATTAGTGTGACTTTAGTTATTTCAAGTATTTAAATGTGACTCAACCTCTTAAAACTAATATATCTGGCTTGCTTGGGTCTTTCCCAATTTTATTTATTGAAATAAGATAAGGTAATGATCAATTACGAAAAACAACCAATCAAATAATGTATTCACCTAATGTACTGGTTCTCTACAGAGGGCAATTTGCTCCACAGGGGACATATAGCAATATCTGGATGTTTTTGTTGTTGTGAGTGTGTGTGTGTGTGTGTGTGCGTGTGTGTGCACATGCATGCGTGCACACATGCGCTCATGCACACACGTTACTGGCACCCAGTGGGTAGAGGTCAGGGATGCTGCTAAACATCCTATGATGCACAGGACAGTCCCCCGCCCCCAACGAAGAATTATCTAGTCCAAAATAGCAATAGTGTCAAGAATGAGAAAACTTGGCTTAATTTTGCAGCTGTTATAGTTCTTCACTTTCACTGGGTCTATTTGAGAATATATTTGAGAATTTCACATTTGAGAATCTCATAGATGGTCTGTCCCCTCTGTCCAGAAAATTCATACATCTACACATTTTTATACATAAATTGTGTGGAAAGCCAACAGATCCTCTCTCCTAAACCTCTTCCATAGACTAAGTGGAGACTCTGCTTTTAGATGTGGAAATTTTCACCACCATCTCAAATTCATCACTAAAGTACAAAGATGATGTAAGAGGTAGTGTTATACAGTAAGATACGCATTTGTTTCCTACTCAAAAACCCCCCAAATGAACTGGGATTCAGCTTTGGGTAAGTAACTCAAGCTTACTGAATTCAAGTTTTTCCACCCTAGAGTGGGCTTTGTGATATATTCCCTAAACAATGCTGGTTTTATAAACACCAAGCTTTTGTACAAAAGGATTAGGAATAGAGCAAATAAGTATGCTCACCAATTTTTCCTTTTTCCATTGTACTTTAACAATGATAACAGATATAATTTATCAACTACCTACTGTAAGCCAGACATTGTTGACCACTTAACCTGTGTTATTTCTAATTATCACCACAACCTGACGAGATATGCATTTATTATTACTACTTGGAAATGAGTGAACTGCATCTCAAAGAGGTTAAATAAATTGCTCAAGGTTTTATAACCCTTTCCTTTTAGATTCAGTCTCCCTCTCTTTGTATGAGTTTGCCAGTGCTTTTGTAGGAAAAGTTTTTGTTATTTAAGACTCATTTTAGTAGAGTTACATACATACACACACACAAAATAATAATAATAATAAATATTGATTTGCTGACTGAAAGGTAAGCAGTAATGATGTAAATAGTAAAACTTGAGTGAGAATGATGAAAGCTATCTGTTGACCAATTGTTCAACTGTTTCAAGAGCTGATACAATGGGAGTAGAGTGGAGGACATTAGGAATGAGATTTTTCAGTAAGAGCTGTTTGCCACAGTAAAATGGATGTACTTGGCTTTTCCATATATGCCCTGTAAAGGTTAAGTAAGGGGACACACTTAGAAAAGTGGGGTAACTGATAAAAAGCACCCAGTTTCTGAGCATCAGACTCTGATTCTTCCTCTAGTAAGTTTGGAGAGGGGGCTGATTTACTTGTGCATTCCCAGGGTTACACCGATGCTGTCCTGTGAGGGCTCAGTCTTTATGGAGAAAGTCTGGAAACTAGTGTATGGTCCAGGAATACCAGAACAAGTCCACAGCCATATGTGGGGAAGCATATTAACTTGGCACTTGGGATTCTTTTTTAAAAAGAATAAGATAAGTAGGAGCATCATTCTGGAACCCAGTTTTCAACAGATATCATTCTCCAGTAATGTAACAAAACACATAATATATTGACAGAACTTAATGTTCAGCTCAAACTCAACCTAACTCAACTCAAATAAACTATGTTTTTTTCCCCCTCTGCATAGGGAAACATGTTTTTCTAGAACTTCATTAAGAAAAAAGGAATCTGTTAAAAATTTACAGTGGAGATCCATACCTTCTCCGATATAAAATGTAACTTCTGTGTGAAGGCTTCCCTGACCAACCGTCTCTTTTCTATGCTCCTGAGGTATTTTATACACAACTCTGTTGCAGCATTCTCACACTGTATGGTAATCACTTCTCTCTTTCTCTCATCATCTACCTCATTAAATGAGAGCCCTTACATACCCAACTCCTACCCAGGTGCCTGGCACAAAATAGATGATGTTTATAAATATTTGTCAGTAAGTGAGTGAGTGATAGTTAATCCTCCAGTTATGTATTAATAATATATAGATATAGTCAAACTTCTGAACACTCAAAAGGAATTAAAAAATAAAACACCCCCAGGGCCATCTCAGACATTGATAGCAGACCCAAATGAATGATTTCCCTCTTCCTATGATAACCACTCCTTCCCTGAGAACTTATAACATGGAATCAGAGGACCCTGCTTACCATTTTTCCAATCATCATTACATATGGGCCCAAATACTTGTTCACGCCGAAGATGTCTAATAGACGAATGTACCAATAGATGATGTTCACACAATAGATGACCCTCCCGTCACTCCTGAAGGGCTGGTCTTGGAGACGAAGGATCATTCCAACAGAGAACAGAAGGATGGCTATGAGGTCTGTGACATTCCAGTACTCTTGCAGCCACACCTTTACTTTTTGTAGCAATTTCCCTGGCTCTGACATCAAAATCTGAAAGTCAGGAAAGAGAGTGGGGTTAGGTTTGATTTCTGTCTATATTTTCAGCCCAGTTGGAAAGTGCTTGGTCTGTTAGCTGACAACAGTAGCTTGTTTTGTCTACCTGTATCTACTCATCTGGGTAGCCTAAGCTTAGCTCAGTTGTATATAAGCAATAAGTTTGATCCTTTGGGACGCCTTACAATTCTAAGACACGCATTAGGGTTTTGCTATAAAATTATTGATTCCTAATACCCTGCAAATCTCCAAAATCCTCCTTCATCTGAGTAAACGGTATCACCATATTGAGTTACTCAGGCCACTAACTTAGGAGGACTCCTTCATTCCTCTTTCATACCCATATCCTCTGCATCAACATGTCCTCTTACCTATATTTCCAAATACGACCTAGTCCAACCACTTCTCACCACCTTCAGTGTCGCCACTCTATCCTAAGCCCCATTACATTGCCCAGATGACTGCAACAGCCTTCTAACTGGTATCCCTGCCACCATTGTTGCCCGACCAGCCTCAGTGTATTCTCTGAGCAGCACACAGAAAGACCTTTAAAAGCCTAAGCTGTGAGCTGGGTGGTGATTACACAGTTGTATGGGTAGGTAAAAACTCATCAAGCTCTACCCTTATGAGTTGTTCATTTTCTTACTGGTGAATTATACCTCAATTTAAAAAAGAGAGAGACTTGAGAGACATATGAACAACAGCAAAACTAAAGTAAATTGTGATAACTGAAAATTTAAGCCTTCTGATGGCTTCCATTATGAATACAGAAAGATCCAAACTCCTTACGGTGGCCTCATTTCATGTCCCACCATATTATCCCCATTCACTACCCTGAGGCCGTAGTGGTTTGCTCTTAAGCATAACAAACCCATTCTATACTCAGGACATTTGCACTTGTTCCTTTTGTTGGGCATTTTCTTCTCCCAGATTTTTACATGTCTGGGTTCTCCTTATACTCAAGGTCTCCACTCAAATTTCCCCTTCTTGGGAAGAACTTCCTTGACCACCTCCCTGCAGTAGTCTCCACATGCCCAAGCCACTAATACATTATCTTACTGTATTTTTTGAAGATTTTTATCACTATATGGAAATCTTCTGCATGCATGTATATGTGTGCGTACATGTACACATGCCAGTCTAGCTAGCTAGCTATCATCTATCTATGCATCCCTCTCAACATCCATCCATCTCTCCTCTCATCTATAACTGTAAACTTTGAGGACAGACCCTTTGTTTCCCAGGCCCTGCTACATAATAGACACTCATGTGTTGACTGATTGTTGCAGAGACACCTCATAGCAATTCTCCACTCCCTTGTATATCTTAACTGCTGGGTGGTACTCTGAATTATCTTAAATCTAGAGGGGTTTTTTGCTGCTCCACACTCTATAAATGAACAGTTGGACAGTAGGAGTTGACACCCATTCTGCAGCACAGGATGTGAGGAACCTGGTGAGGCTATACAGCAGGGCTACCTTCACGAATCACTTTTGTTTGCCTCTGAGATTTCCACCTCTTCAAGCCATGACCCACCCCTTTCCCGACTCAGGACCTCTCAAAGGAGAGGAGTGCAAAGACGGGGGCCAGGTCTAATCTACAGCTATTTATTTGAATCCTCACGGTGCCTTTAATAGCTTGCCTTGGCCTGAAATATTAAGGAAGGGAGGTTTTATTAGTGAGTCAGGACTGGGGCTTGGAAGGCTGAGCAAGATACCAGGAGCCACGTGGTAGCCTCATTCTTCATCCTCTAGTGCCTCATTCCTAAACCCTAGCCCTTAGCATGCATCGGAATCACCTGGAGGGCTGGTGAAAACACGGTTGCCTGGGCCCCAGTCCTGGAGTTGCTGCTTCAGTATGCCTGTGTGGGGCTTGAGGATTTACATTTCTAAAAGCTCCCAGGTCATGCTGGTGACCACAGGTTGGGAGCCACTGTCCTACCCATGAGGAATTCCTGCAGCAGCTATTGTCCTGATGGCTTCCCACCCAGGCTCCACCTTAACTAGGGGAAAAAAACCTGTCTGTGCACAAGCGTACGTGCTGGGGTGGGGTGGGGAATGCCTTAGAGTTTCTCTAACCCTTTGCCCACACTCGCCTAAGGTTTTTAGTATATATGTATATATATTTTAAATAGTTAAAGTATTTTTCTGAAATCTCAACATAAAAAGAGATAAAAGCAGAGTGGCCGGGGTGAGGCCTCTCAGGATCCCAGGGATCCGGGGCGCGTCTCAGTTTGCAACCTCGCGGGAAGTGGAAAGAGCCGTGGGCCTCGGGCCGGGTCAGTCGGGTTTAAGACCCAGCTCTCCTCTCTAGCTGTGGGATGCAGAAAAATTGCTCAATCCCTGGGTCTTGGTTCCCATACCTGTGCAGTGGAGATGTCGTCACAGCGCGCCACCTACCTCACGAGTCGCGGGGAGGAGGCCCCACGTGAGAAGCTGTCTAACTGCACCCGGGAGCTGTTACGGGCTCTTACGGCATGACCGGGCTTGTTTGGCTGACTGCGCGCAGAAGCAAGTGTGCCGGGAAGGGGCGGGCCCAGGGAGAAACCACAGAGCCCGCCTATGTCCCCGGGGGCGCGGAAGCCTACAGCCTTTCCCCTGTTCTCAGGTTCCTGCGTCTGAGGTCTGGAGGGCCCGCGTGCTGTGAGGAGGCACCAGGCGGGACGCTCGGCGCCTGAGCATGTCCTTAATGGGTTCAGGGACGTGGGGTGAGGGGCCAGGGGGCAACCTCATTGGGCCGAAGAGAAGGTCAGACACTTAGGTGGTCAGTGCCTCCCGCCCACTGCTTCCTCGGAAACAAGGACTCTTGGTTGACCCCCCGCTGACCCCAGGCTCCAAAGCCTGCTCTCCCCGCTGTTATATGCCGCCTCAGGAGAAATGGATAGCCAGCCTGGAGATTCCTGGCAGCCCGCCGGCTTGGCAGCCTCTTCCAGAACAGTCCGTGGAGTACAGACTGCTCCCTGTCTTCTTCCAGTCTAGTCCCTGGAGAGATTCCAGTCTCCCTGCTCAAGTCTCTCCCTTTTCTGCTTGTCCTGGGGAAGGAATAGGCATCTGGGCTTTAAATCACAAAGCCAGTGAGCTGGCGCTGCACAGCAACAGGGCCCGCAGCAGTCGCGGCCTCAGTTCTCAGAGAACTACACAAAGACCAAGGCGAATTTATTACTGTTTTCAGTTTACAAACGGGAAATGCACAACAGTGGTCAGGAAGTGGAAGGCATTATGAATGGGAAAGCCTAAGGGGAGACAACTAGCTGGAATGAGGCAAAGGCAGCCACTTAAAAAAAAAAAAAATCCAGTCCCTTATAAAATGGGACTCTCAGGATAGGGGCATGCTGGTTAGAATTTAAATATCCCCAAAGCAGTTAAAAAACCCAAGGAAGGGCTCTAAATATTTATACGTTTGTTTTTTTTAAAAAATGATCCCACTTTTTCTCTGGAGAACATTCTAGAGCTAAGCCCTAAGATAGTAAGGCCCTTTTAACCTTAGTAATGAAGGCAAGGGTGAATTTGTGGGTTTGTAGGAATCCTTTTTTCTATGGAGCTCAATATATTTTCCTACTCACTGTAGTACAGCAAGTAGGGTTGTTCCAGAGCTCTCGAGAATGCAGTGGACTTGACAGGGAGTAATTCTTCTAGAAAAACCTCTCCAGCTGATTGTAGTTCCAGGGGGAAATGCAGAGGAATCATCATACCTTACAAGCCTGCCTCCCCTGTGGGCTTGGGAATGGGCTTTGGGAGCTTGTTGGGCAGGGTTGCAGAGCCCTCTGGTGGATTATTGCTTGACTACATTTATTCTAATGGCTCTGAATCTGATGACCCGAGGCTAGCTTTGACTTCAAGTCACAGGAGGGTGGCATTTTGATGGCCCCTTTTATGCGATGGCGTTGGGGGGAGAAGAGAGGGACCCACATCCTCAACCTGAAGGACAAGAAATATATTCAATTCACTTAGGGCTGGGAGAGAGGCTGGCGCCCAGCAGGGACATAATAAATGTTGAGAAGGAATAAACCAGGGAATAAATTAACGAATGAAAGCATAGTTCCTCTTAGAGCTGCTGAAATGCATTTGCAGAATCACAGGTATTGGTGGACTGTGTCCAAAGAGACACAGAGTAATGGGTTGCAATGGGAGTTAAAAGTGGAAAATTTAAAGATTAAAAAAAACTTTTAAAGTAGAAAAAATTTTAAAGTCATGTTTATCAGGACGAGGAAAGACAGGTGTAAACACTGTTGAAGACAACTGGAGGGTTTCTTGGGGGTAAGAGATAACTCTAGCAGAAAACAGACTAGATCCCAAGCATGCATGGACTGACAACCCTATAAACACACACTGAAGCCTCCCAGGTCTGTCAGCAGCCGTGGAAGCCAAGTCCTTTATTTCTGTGGCAGTGTTAAGAGAAATAGTTTCTGGCTTAACTTGGATCCCGAGTGTTCCATGATCCCCTCTATCCACAGATGTAACTAGCCACTGTCTTTCTCCTCTGTTCTCTTTTATGAAAGCAGTTACCTCTCTCATCTTTTCTATTCCCAGGGTGAAAATGTAGGAAATGACGATCCATTCCTGGGTGGAAGGCCAGCGCTCCATCTTCACTAACACGATATAGTTGAAGAGCATCAAGTATCCGATGTACGCCAGCTGTAAGGAAACACAATACAGTGCTCTGGCTGCGAAGACCTGGGAGCCCTGCCCTTGGGCCAGGCCACTGTGAGTTAGGACACAACAAGGTCAGCAAGCAGGACTAGGAATTCACGACGAAATGAACTTCTAGGCTCTAAACGATCAAAAGAATTTTAAAAGACTGTAATTTTGAAATAATTTGATATACAATCTTCCTTTTGATCCTTGCGTGTCTCTGCGTCCCAGTACTTTGCTTGTACCTATGTGTCATGATGCACCATTTTGTTTTGCAATTCCCCGTTTCTCGTATTTTCTTGGCTAAACATGGAACCTCTTCTCTCAGGGGCTGCTCTTGCTCATGCATGAGTCTTGCGTCCTTGAACTAGGACAGCACAGTGAATTTTTGCCTAACGAATACCAGGTAGATTAAATGTCTGTAAGAAGGAAAGGCAGACACATGCTATACGTGTCAATTGGTCAAACCGACATAAATAATAGCCCGGAATTTCTTGGAGCCCCACTTTAATTCTCTTCTATGTTAATGTCTTCTTTTTTTCTCCTATCTTAATATGCTTGGTTTGGCGGTGCCCTGGGAAGGTTTTACCTCTTATCCCAGGCACTGCTTTCTTGCCCTATCCAAGCTGGGATATTCCTTCCTGGTTTCTGCTTCTTTGAACAAAGCAAGAGAAGACAAGCAATTTATAGGAAAGAATGAGTCTGTGAGGCCTGCTGTGGCTTGGAGTAAGGTTTAATCCTCACGAGGCACTAGCACTGGAGGTTGAGCCCTGATGGAACTAGCTGAGTTGCTGGGTGTCCCAGGAAGACTCCTCAGGCTTCAGGTTTGGTGAATGTCACTGGACGACTCAGGTATGTCTAGATGAATGAAGTATAGGAGGGCTAGTGAGGTTCTTACGTAAGGGGCTGAGGAGCCTCTGGAGAAGAAAACTCATCCTAGGGGCAATGGCATAGAAGTTAAGCCTTTTCTAGGCAAGGCTTCAGGTCGAGTAAGGTACCTGCTGCCTTTAGGGGCCTCAGGGGCTGTGAATAGGAACTACGAGTGAATTTATTGAAATCTGCACTCTTTGGAGCTTAGGTAGAAAAGAATAGGATACGGTGTGGGCAAAAGGATTGAGACCTTGAGAATTTTGGAGATACCGCATGATTCCGGAGCCCTGGAGGCAGCTTAGAAGGTGGAGAAAGATGCAGCCTGGCTGGGAGACAGGGGAACGGGCAGCCCTGCAGAGCTAGAGAAATGCTGCTTTCTCTACTAACGGACCTCTTTCCTTCTTTCCTTCCCTTTTTCTTTTTTCTTCCCCTTTTTTTCCTTTTTCCCCTTTTCTTTTTCTCTCCCTGTTTTTTTCATCCCCCTTTTTCTTTTCTACTCTCCTTTCTTCCTGTTTTATTCCCTTTTCCTTTTTCCTTTTTATCCTCTCCCCTTTTCTTTTTACCCTCCCCTTTTCCTTTTTTCCTCCCCCTTTCCTTTTTTCTTCCTTTTTCTTCCCCCCCTTTTTTTCCTCCCTTTCCTTTTTTATCCCCCTTTTCTTTTTTCTCACCCTCTTTTTTATCCTCCCCCCTTTTCTTTTTTTTTTTTCTTATTTCTTCCCCCTTCTCCTTTTTTCCCCCTTCCTTCTCATTTAAAAAATAAATGAATACATAGGCCCTTAATATGAGTCAAAGGTACTTTCTGAGACCCTATTACATTGACGGATTTACAGACACGGTGATATGACGACGTCTCATCTCTTGAAGGGTGGGCATATGTCAGAGTTGAATGAGATCACGTATGAAAGTGAGACGGCAGCTGCATAGATGCTGGAGGATCAGCAGGCCTCCTCCTCCTGCGAGAGTCGCTTCGGTACACGCCCCACCCGAGGACCACCATTTATAACCATGCCTCAGTTCCTACCCCACCCCCTTCGGGATCATTAGCACGTTGTGAAAAACCTCACCTGAAAAGAGTCTACGCAACGTGAAATCGTGTAGGATGGTGTTTAGAGTGTAATTTGTTTCATATGGTTCCTGTTTACCATTATACACTGGCATCCACTCTCTAGTCCCTGTGAGTTCTGTATTTTACAAAACACAAGGAAAGGACTTCAGTGGATAAACGGTGAAATATGCTCTTAGCCTCCTTCTGACCTGAAATCCTTCTCTCTTTCTAGTTGCTTCCTTCTCCTTGTTGGACCAAATTCCACTGCTTCTGGTGGGCCTTGTTAACTGCCCAGGTTTTGTCATTTTACTCAGTTCATTACAAAACATTCCAAAGCATTATCTTCTCTTGTCACAGGTAGGCCCAGTGACACACACACAATTCTTCCAGAACCTCTTCCTTTTAGTACTTAAATAACTCCTTCAATCTGCCTCTCTCCTCTGAACACAGGTCTAATGTACTTGTTTGGCAGAAGGACTAGTGTTTGGTGGAAGGAATACAGACGCAAAGTCAGTGAAACTTGGATTTAAATCCTGGCTCAAGTACATCCCAGCTGTATCTTTTTGTGTAAAATCACTTCGCCTGCCTGGGCCTCCCTTCTGTGAAATGGAGATGTTTGCTATCGACCCTGTAGAGCTTTCAGAAGGATGGGGGAGGGGAATATGCATCTACCTCCTGATACAGTATAGAGGCCCAATGAATGGTGACTGATATTATTATACACCTCTTTCTTCAAGAAACTTCTACGCCTCTCGCCTCCTCTTATCTCAGTCCTTCCTTCCTTTTTACCCCCCTTAACTACTCATACCTCTCTTCTTTTTTTTTCTTTTTTAAATTGACCTCATGGCTTATGCTTCCTCCATGACCATCCTTTTTAGCTCCTGCCTATTTTTTAAATCAGTTACTCTACAATGCTTTTCTTTCCATAAACAAGCTACAATATAATATTTTGGGACAACTCTCAAAATACGGACTTCCAAAATAGGGCTTTAAACATGTTTCAGGGGTACAACAGAGGACTGGATGCTGCCTTGGAAGAAACCTATCTTAGAACTCGCTAACATTCATGGGGCCTTGCTGCAGATAACCCTAACGTGACATGCTTTAATGTGTGTGTGTGTGAATATATATTCACATATATACACACATATATATTCTGTAAGCTTTAACAAGCTGTGTGTGGAATGCCATAGCTTTGAAAAGAAACAGAACCTTTTGATTCTTAAGTTAGTGGGAATCCTATAAGAATTTGTATTTTATTTGCTTATATATTTTTATAAATTTACCATTAACCAAGGTGCATGACTCCTAAAGTATGAAATGCAAGCACCAAAGCCTTCTGAAGCTGCGTGGGGATCCCTGGTGGGCCCTGGCCGTTCCTCGCTTCTTCCCAGGCCTTTTCCTACTGCCACTAGAGCGTGGAGGGGCCCATCGTGTCAGTGTCAGCAGAGGAAGGAGTCTGTTCCTGCTGGAGAAGCCCGGAGCACACCCGGTGCCCTCTGACCCGGCACCACTTTGCACCTTGAATTGGCATCCCCTCCAGCTGGGCACTTGAAACAGGCTCTCACCACAAACTGGTCTGGGAGCCAGTTGGATCCCTGCCTCCTTTCTTCTTGGAACAGAAGAGGACTCAACCTGCTCCTCTGGAAACTTGCTAAGATATGGAAGTGAGGTTAGGTGGATTTGAGGTGTGTCCTACCTTTCAGAACCTTGGGAGTGTAGAAGGGGATACTTTGGGAAATCAGGGTGGGAACTACTCTTACAGAAAAAAACACAACCAAAAGCAAATGGGCCCTTTGATCTAAAGCTGCATTTTATTGTTAAGCATCTCTGGGGACTTCAAAGATTGACACTCCGCATCTCCATTTACTTCTTGGAGGCTTTGTCAATACATATGGATTTCTGAAAATCATTGTGGAAACACAATCAGACATGACTGGAGCTTCCAGTCTGATGGGTCTGTGGAGGGTAACCCAGTCAGCCATGCAGAAGGGAGCTGGACACGTGGGCCCCACTTCTCAAAGGGACAGCCTCACAACCTGCAGTATATGGTACAAGAAAAGCAGTATGCCCCAAGCTTCCCAGACCACAAGACTCACCTGGGAAGCTTGTTAAACACAACCGCTCGGGCTCCTCCCTGGAGATTTCATTTAGTGGGTCTGTGATGGGGCCAGGAATTTGCATTTCTAACACAATCCCTTATCATCATGGAAGTTTTGGAAATACCAGGCTGAAAATTCAGCCCTTTGTCTAGGGCAGTGGTTCTCATCCCTGGCTACTCATTACAACCACTTGGGAGCTTTGAAATATCCTGATGTCCTGGCTGTGCCCCAGAACAATGTCAACAGAATCTCTGGGAAAAGAACCCAGGCATCTTTTTAAGTAGATAAACATATAGATTAAATAGAACTCAGTTTTTTTTTTTTTTAAGCACTCCAGGTGATTCTAATGCGTAGCCAAGGCTCAGAACCACTGGCCAAGGCATTTGTGATTTAAAAACATTCTTGGCTAACAAACTGCCTCAACTAAGTAAATGGGGACTAGAGGAATCAAGGAAGTAAAATTAATACTGAACTCAGACAAAGAAAAAAAGAGATGCCTTGGAAGGATAAGAGAAGCTAGTATTCTATTTGTAAAGGTGATAGATAATTCTTGATACTACTACTGGTTTCTTTCATGCTCTAGATCAGGAGTCTGTAAACATTTTCTGTAAAGGACCAGATAATTTTTAAGGCTTTGTGGGCCAGATGGTCTCTATCGCAAGTAATCAACTCAACAGTTGTAGCACAAAAGCACCCAGACTGTAGGTAAATGAATGAGTTTGGCTGTATTCCAGTAAAACTTTATTTATGGACACATGAATTACATGTGAATTTCATGTAATTTTCATGTGTCACAAATTAGTCTTCAGTAGATTTTATTTCAACTCTTTAAAAATGTAAAAAACATTCTTAGCTCACAGGCCACAATAATGGGCAGTGGGCTGGGTCTGGCCTGTGAGCTTTAGTTTGCCTCGCTCCGTCCCAGACAATTAAAGCAGTCTAATATAAGAGAAAGGTAAGTATTCAGTAAATGATAGTTTATCATTATTGACTGGGTGGATGAATAAAACACTGACCGTTGCTCTGCAATGGGACCAGCCTAGGAATAACAACAGTTACATTTATATTGTGCTTACGTGTTCCAGGCCCTGTTCTGAGTGCTTATATATTTCAACACATTTAATCTTTACCAAACCTTATAAAGTAGGTACTATTACTATCCCCATCTTAAGAAAACTGGGAACGTAGTGCTAAAGTAACTTGCTTAAGGTCACACAATAATAAAGAGGCCCAGAAAGGATTTCTACTTAGGCTGTCTGACTCCAAAGTCCATGTTTGCCACCACTCTGTTGTTTTCTGCAAGGTAAAAATAGTGTATATCTGCATGCAATAGATAAACAGAAATGATTTCTGTATGCCTTAGTTATTTTTTTTGGGGGGGGGAAGGATTTTTTTAATGTTAATAAATTTAAACTTTAAATTTAAATTTTTACCTCACTAAAAAAGTCATATTTGTATTTTAATAATTTCCCATCCTCTTTGAAGAACAAACTTTGAAGTAGTGGTTTTCAGCTTGTGGCAGTTTTACCCCACAAGGAGACATGTGGCAATGTCTGGAGACATTTTGGTTGTCCTATTTGGGGGCTGGACACTGCTACTGGCGTCTAGTGGACAGAGGCCGGGGATGCTGCTGCGCATGGACAGCCCTCCTCAACAAAGAATCATTCCGCCCCACATGTCAATAGTGCTGAGGTTGGGAAAGCCTGGCTGAAAGCCAGCGTTGAGTGTTAGCATACAGGACCACACAAAAAGGACCTCATCTGGTCATTTGCGTCATCTCGGCCTCAGACTCAGACTATCCTGTTGCTGACTCAAGTGACTGGTGTGGAGCTGGTTGTGAAAAAGGCCAAAAATACAGATGCACTATCTTTCATCTGGCACAGCTCCACTGTTGGCTGGAGAGCAGCAGAGACGACCTGGGTCAAAGCTCACCTTAAGCTTAAAATATCATGAAAAACGGGGGCAGACAGGCCATTTCTCCCATATGAGGAGGCTATTTCAGGGATAATCTTTTATCTTGTGGGCAGAAAATATTTGCAGGGTGTGCTTACTGGACAGTATTTGCTGTGATTGTAGGTTGCTTTGCATGTTTTTTGCTGCTTTGGTTAGCATGTTGTTTAACCATGTCAGAGCAAGAAAGGTTGTTTGATGACATACCGGATTGGGAGTAATTACACACTTCTGATCCCCATCTTTCGTGGTTTTCCTTCTAACACTCTGCTCAGCCCTTACCCACCAAATGTCCCCCCAAACCCAGGACTGGTGTCTAAAATGGGCAACTCTGATCCATTGCTCGTCCATCCAGAACAGGAAGCGTTTTGTAGAAGGACCTCTATTTCCCTTCTAGACTAGACTCATATTCATCTCACCTCTATTTCTGCTAGTTCTCACTTTTACCATTTCCTTTATTTTCTGCAAGGAGGAGAAATGTAGAAGCTGTGGAAGCTGCCTCACAAACTCCACAAATCTTGCAAAGCTATAGGAAAAAGCAAGGTCATAGAGCCATTATTCCTGCCTGTATGGTCTTTATATAATGACTTGTAGAAGAAACCACCCAGGTGTGTGAGAAACTGACATTGGCTCTTTGTGGCCTTGTCTCCTTTAAGAAAAGGAGAAAAGGAAAGATGCTTACAGTGTAGAACCAGAACTTCACAATGGGTGCGTTGTAGAATTCATAGATTTTTCGGCCCAGGGGGATTAACCGGTGTCTGCTCTGAACCTCCTCTTCATCCTTCTTCCTGGAGGACTCCCCGTTGTTTCGTCCCAACATTGCCTACAGTGGAAGAGAACCGATACCGTCACAGCAGGGTTCTGCAGAACATGTTTCAACATGTATCTCATTTTATAGATGGGGAAAGTGTGTTCATAGAACCTAAGAGCTTTGTTCAGGGCCCCCAGAGATTTAGAGATTGTGCCTTCCCTAAGTGTGCATTTGCATTATACATAGAATCTATGTACCCTTTCCCTGGGATGGAAGGCCTTAGGGATATTTCTTGACCATTCTCTTCTCTTCCAGCCTGGAACCTCTGGAAGATGAGCTGTTGGAAGATACCCAGAGTTCTGAGAGAAAGAGCGTAACCTGGAGAGGCCAGGAATCTGTCATTCCTCCCAACCCCTCTCTCCCTTTATATACTGTGAAACAGGCAGGTCTGGGTTCTCTACTCATGCTAATGACTCTTAAGTCAAGGGTAAATTGGACTAGTAATACCTTATTTATCCAAAGGTGTTGAATATTCAAGAGGTTAAGTTATCTGTAGTGCCTGAACTTAGGAATATCTACCCAACTCTTAGGCATATGCCTCGGTTCCCCGATTTCAAACCCTGTAAAGCCTGAATTACTGCTGGTGCTAGTTTGGTGATTCCTGGGCACACGGCCTTCCTCTGCATGGCAGAGTCAACCAGATGGGACTAGAAGTCAGGCCTGACCAGAAAAGGCCCTCATCTCCCAAGCTGTTGCAGATCTCCTTAAGAATTCACTATTTCCTCCTCATTTCTGACAGGAGAAGCGGCAACAACAATTAAACATCACAAAAAAGGCAGAACTTGAGAAAAAGCGGACATACTCAGAAAGGGACTGGGTCCTACCCTGGACACTTAGAATCTGTGGCACCTTGGGCAACTCTTTTAACCTCTCTGAGACTTAGTTTCTTTAACTGTAAAATAAGTAATAGCACCTGATAGAGGGTTGGTTTACAAATCAATCGGCATCTGGAACGTAATAAGTGCTCGGTAAAGATGAGCTGGTCTTTAAAGTGAACTAAGACTTTCTCGGATACTCGTGACTGAAATGATCTAGTTGGGATCTCTCACAAGAAAAAAAGAAGTGTGATATTAGGCACCTATTACAGCATAATTTATTGGCTTTAATTCTTTCCATATTGTTCTAAGCAAGGTTAGTTTTACAATGTTTGGGAAATGAAATTTTTATTAAGTGTGAGAACAGGGTAAAACCTTATAACTACTGAAGACAGACAAGGATTTGGGGGAAGAAAAAGTATAGGAATATGGGTTTAAAGTTGAAGATCTAATTACCAAAATAATTTACCTTGAAGTTGATAACAGAGACAACCACTAGATAATTCTGGTTTCAAACTACCTTACCCACAATATAGATATATTAGTTTCAACTATTTTTGTCATTGCCTCAAATATCCACTTTACTCAAATATGTAACAATCACAAATGATTTACCTGTAACCATTGGATTTCGGGAAAGGGTAACTTCCATTCCTTTATGGACTCTCTGGCTGGAAAAGTACCTTGAACTAATGAATAGGTAAGATTCCATACTATGGCCTATCTAAGAATTTATTTTGATCAGTGAGCTGAGTCAATCTTTGTGATGGATATAGCACACTAGACAGCAATAGGGTTCTATAAATATCGATCATCGACCTCAGGAAACTCTGAAGTTCATGATATTTATCTTCTATAATTTATAATATATGTAACATAATTATCCTACTTCTATTCTGCTTATTTATATGCTCAATAATACAAGACCATTTGGGTACACAATTAGATGAGAGTAAAGGCAGCTTGGAGGGTTTTAGGCATCTTGGAGAATGGCATCTTGGGGTAACCTCTAGGGATGGTGGCTTTCCCAACAGAGTTGTAACAATGCCCTGGGTCTGTGGATGTGTTGAGGCTTTATTAGGCAAAATTCAAGACACTTACCTAGCAAGGCAGGTAAAACAAAGGGAAAAACAGAACAATCTATTTTGCCTTTATTGTTCAAAAATATTTCAAAGTGAGTGCACTTTTAAGAGGCTTGTCTTTCATGGTTTAAGTAAAGCATTTTCGACATTTCATTAATTCCAGCTTAACTTGCTGATTTTGTTGATTTCTCTTCCCAGTAGTCAAACATTTCCTTAGCCTACATTTCTTAAGGCAGATTGTAACAGGGTCAAATACAGACATGACTGCACAATATGGATTTCAGAATCTTTGCTGGCTAGACACAGATGTCAAGTCCGGGAAAGATCCTTTGAGGTGAACTAAGCTATTAAAGGCTACTAAAGTGAAGCAAACTGAGGCTGATGTTTCATGTATAATTTTGGAAGGGCCAAGGGAAAATGTTCCATTCCAAGAGAGGATATACTGATTTAACACAGAAGCTCAAATATCAATGCTATGAAGGGAGTGGAGTTGTCAACAAGCTGCATTCTCCAATCCTGTCTGGGGTGAGCTGAGACCAGTGGTCCAGCAGTAACAGAATTTGTCATTAGGGTCAAAGAAAGTGCCACCTTAAAAACAAGTGCTGTCCAACCCTGACTTTGCCAGCCCATAAGTCCTTTCCTTCCTTTCCTTCTCCCTGCTGTTTCAGCCTGTGGAGAATCAGCTCAGGCAGTAATGCTGTTGTAGTGTCTTCTACTTGGGTTCTCAGTAGACAATGGCAGGGGCTATTCTTTGGGAAGTAGACTTTGCTCTTAGTCCAGAGATGCATCTTTTATTGTGGCTTCTTGAAAGATCAGATCCTCAAAACTCTGGACCGAGCAGGAGAGGCAGCTGCCTCTTTTGTTATCTTCCTTGAGACCCAACCAGAAAGAATACTGCTTTAGCTTCTGGCTACCTTCCTAGGTTCCTTCTTTGAGACTTCCTAGGATGTACACCAATGTCAAGGCCATGTCATACTTGACACAGGAGGCCCATGCATCCCTATTGGATTCTTTCTACTACGTGGTGGACCAAACCAGCTGAGCTCCTACATTTGAGACTAGGAAGAAATTCTTTGCATCCCTTAGGTTTATCAGGTAAAAGCATGGCCAGTGGAGTCTGCATGCCTGGGTTCTAATCCCGGCTTTGCAACTAATTAGGTGGGTAACCTTGGACCATTTAACCTCTCTTGAGTCTCAGCTTCCTCATCTATAAAATGGTATAACAATAGTATCTACCTCGTGGGCTTGTTGTGACGATTCCATGAGTAAGTGTACGGTTAAGCATTTAGCACCATTATAGCAATATTAGCAAACATTTACCATGTGCTAGGCACCAGTCTACATTAGTTACATGTACACTTTTTACATAGTTTACATGTACCTGTCAGCTAGTAATACTAATAATGTCATTATTCCCATGTTAGAGGTTAAGAAACTGTGCCCAAGGTTGCACAGCAAGTAGGTGACAGGGCAGGATTCTGGCTCCAGAGCGCACACTCTTTACCCCTCTGCTGAAGCATTCAATAAAGATTTGGTATTACTACTACCAACGTTTCTGCTAATGATCAAAATATCATTTCCTATCCTTGAAGGGGTTCAGAGGCCAAAATTATGGTAAGTTCTTTAGGGAAGACAGTCATTTGATCCTGTCATAGAGGGAAGCCGACTCCTCCACTAATTTATATAAGGATCCTGAAATTGAAAGCAAACATAGGACTTGAACTCAGTGAGTCAAAAGCAGTGAATGATTAATCAATCCAAAGAGTGGCCCGATGCATACCCCCTGTTGTACTTGGGGCTGGGAATGTGCCTGCAAATAGATCTTTAGGAAGGACCTACTGAGGGAAATAGTGTTTATCTGGAGGAAAAAAAATTCGCAGGGTGGTCCCACTTAGGATAATAATGCCAAGGCCTTTTGTCACCTGAGCAAAACCAATTTTTTGCTTTTTCCCCAAACAGCTTCTTCTGGCTCATCACGGTAATTGGTCAGGGTGGTGGGGAGGGTGGGGGGTACCCAGGAAGTCCTATGGAGCTGTTGCCTTATGTCTCCAAAGCTCTGAAGCCTTGTTTGTCCCTTTAATAGCATGTGATGTTTTTAGACTTTGGATACAATCCAGTGGTAGTCATGCTGCTCCAGCAGGGGTTGCAGGAAGCTGTCCCATGCCCAGCTGCCCCATTCCCCCTACAGAACAAACCATCCATGCTCTATAATTATACCAGGAAGAGCTAATAAAAGCCTTCCATACAAACCTCCAAATTCAATTAGTGCTGTATTTGTGAGCCTGACCTCGAAGACAGATAAAGGCTTAGCTTCTGATCAGCACAACGGCTCCAGCTCAGTGGAGCCAGCTGCTCCCAAATCAGATTCCCTTTCCTTCTTAGTGTGCTAAGACTGCCACATCACCTGTTGTTTATAAAGTATCGCCTGTTTGGAAAATTCAGGGTGTCTTGCTTCTGAATTTCATTGGGTTGTTGAGTGCCACTTACCTGGCTGAAGGATTAGAATCAGTCCCTTTAGTTATGTTATTTGTGTACAGAGAGGACACTTATTTTTTCTTGGCTGCACCATGCGGCATGTGGGACCTTAGTTCCCCGACCAGGGATCAAACCCGTGCCCCATGCATTGGAAGCACAGAGTCTTAACCACTGGACCGCCAGGGAAGTCCCCGAGAGGACACTTTTATAATAACCTGGTCTCAATACTTAAATGAAAGTACCTGGTGGGAGGCTGACCTCAAGAGTTATTAAATCTTAAGCCATATCCATGGGAGAGGTGGATTAGGGGTTCTCCCCTCTGACAATAACTGCATATTTTTTTCTTACTGTCAATTCCATGTCCTCTTCGTCTTTTTCCTTCGTGGGCTTCTCTGGTTCTTCTTGCTCCTTCTCTTGGAGGTGAATTTCCTGGGCCTGAGTCATATAGGGCATGTCATCTTTGTTCTTGAACTCCAAGCTGAGAATTGAAGGAGGAAGTAGAATTCCCAGAATTACCTAAAGTAATAATAATGATAATAATAATAATCACATTTAAAGGATTAAGATAAGGGTGGTTGCTTAGAATCAGAGAGCCTGGGGGGTGGGGTCTGTGTGTGTGTGATGTGAGGGTGTATGAGTGTTGGCTGTGCCCACAGTGGGGACCTGCATATCTGAGTAACTAAGAACATCCATGCTAAGAGGGTCACTTCTGCCCACGTGACTGGGAACTGTTAACTGTTAACTCACAGTAGCTCAGTCTGATTTTGGAGAAACAAAGCATCTTACCCAAATACATCTTGTCCAATTAACACCTACTTTGCATGAGGGAAACGGAGGAAAAAGATTCTACCCAAGGCAAAAATGGGAAAAAATTCAGATTCCCATTTAGTCACTTGATGGCACTTTGTGAAATCAGTTCATACTTATGTCCATTGGCATTTATTTATTAATATGCCAAGTGGAATTGATTATGTGTCATCTGGTTATCTCCGTAAAAAATACTGTCCTAAGTTGACCTTGAGAAAGTCCATGTAGGAAAACGGTATTCATTTTAGAGCATCCCTCAGCATTTGCTACTATCCAACAGAAACACACACACACACACGTGGGCTCTGCATCACTATGAGAATCCCTCTGCACAAATGCCCCAGGAGGCTCTGCATTGTATTTCTCTCATTATAAACCACATGCTTAAATCTCCACGTGATGACACTAAATTCATTGGCTTTTCTCATGAGAGGGCAATAATTTCATTCTCTATTTCCAGGGACCAAGTTTCTGAATGATAATACTGACATCTGATTTGTGTTCCCTAAATCTTCTCTCACCTCTTCCCTCCGTCCTAAAATGGTTCTGTGTACAAGGCTTCTGAATACAACCCTCCCTGAAGAAAGTATACCAAGGTGAGGGGCTAAGAGAGGCCATGAAGGATAAGTAAAAATGATCCTCAAGTAATGAGGCAGGGACAGCCTGTGCTCGAGTGCCCAGGGACTTGAGAGCAGCTAAGGGAAAGGGGAGAGTGGTGACCCTGACTCAGGGTGCCTGGCAGGCCTGGGAACGCTCAGGTGGCATGCCTGGCAGTCTTCAGGGGACATGACACCCTGTCCTCAGAGCTGAGAGCCAGGCTTGGTGTTGTTTGCAGTGTAGTGATGGGATGCCCATGACCCACTTCATGGAACCCTTCTGTGACTCTGGGCCGAGAGCCCACGGAAAGGGTGGAGTCGGGGAGGGTTGCTGGTTCAATCAGGGTGGCCTCAGCAGATTGCTCTGGTCTGGTGGCCCTTTTGTTTTGGGCTGACCTCAGAGTTACCTAGAGCAGGTAGTTCTAGGTAAGTATAAGCCTGGCTGGCTTCAGTTGTAACAGCCACAGACTCTAAACAGATAGAGCATTTAAAAACATTCTTTCCATCTTCCCTTCCCATTTTTTTTGCCTTTTAAAAAATTCTCTAAGTTTAATGTTTTCCTTGTAAAACACTGAAGAAAACAAAAAATCAAAAGCCACTTATTATCCTATTTCTTATACTTTCAACCCCAGGGATAACCACTACAAACAATTTACTGTGTATCCTTTCTATTTTTTTTTTTTTTTAAAATGAAGTGGTACAATAGAACTATACATGTACATGCTTTAAAAAAACCAAAGAAATGGACTCAGGCTCTACATATTGGTCTGCAACTTGTTTTCCTTCAATGAAGAATAGATCAGGATTACCTAGCAACATCTTTACATATAAATCTATCTCATTTTTATTTCATTTAAAAAATTTCTAAAGTACAGCTGATAAGAGCCAATGTCTCTTTATGGTGCCAAGGAGGGGCCAAGGCGTTCAGGCTCGCATGGAGGTGAAAGGTTGCCTAAGTTAAGTGTCTCCTGGTGCAGCATGGCTTGTGACAGAGCAAATGATACCTCCTATGGTACTTGTGTGTGACCATCACCTTTGGATCTTCTGAGAATATTACTGTCTAGGCATGCCATCTCTAGAGGTTCTGATTTAGCAGAATTTGGGGTAGGCCCTCGTCTCTGTATTCAAAAAAACAACCCATTATACAGAAGATTCTGATGCACAGTTGGGGCTTAGAACCACCCTCCCGAGTTAAGAGAATGCCTACTACCACTGCAGATTTGGCTTGGAAAGCTCCCACCAGCCCTCTGGTCCTCATAGCCAACAGGGCCTTCTGGACTCACTGACCTTGAGGCCTGAGTTCTTGCGCATCCGGAGCCGACCCATCCACATGTCCGTGAGCAACATCTGGCTGCATGTGTGTGCGATGAAGTCACGGTGCTTGGCAGCTACCGCGAGCTGCAGGCATGTGGCATTGCTCCAGTTCTTCAGCTCATACGTCAGCAGTTTCATGGCCAGCTGCTCATCCTGCTTGTAGGACTGGTCCAGGAGCTCCACGGCCAGCTGGCCAAAGTCCCTGAATGAGAGAATGTGAGGAACTGTCTTTTGGCCATCTTGGAGACTTAGATGATGAAAGTGGGGACCCACTGGCCAAGCCACAAAGGGTGGTCGCTGAGTGGTCTAGTTGTTCCTTATGGGGTCTAGTCTGTTCATTCATTCATTCAGCCAACACCCAACACCCACTGTGTGCCAGATACCATGTTTAGAACTGGGGGTGTAAGTCAAATGAAGCACAATCCCTGCACTCAAGGCCCCCAGTTCAAGGCATATGGATGCAGAAGGCAGACCCAAAACTCAGAGTGCAGTATGTCTTCTTAAGTGTGACAGACCTCAGTTCCGAACTGGGCCTTGTCAACCACAAGTGTGTGATCTTGGACAGGTTACTTAAATTCTCTGAGTCTCATTTTCTTCAGGTGTAAAGTATGCATCATAAGGGACCTACCTCTTGAGGCAGTTGAGAGGGTGAAATGAAATCTATGTATCTGTATGTACCTCTGTATCTAGCACTGTGCACTGTAAATGTTAACTGTTTGTGTCCACCCTCTGTGTGCACCATTGGGTTGATTCTGTCTCCCCTTGAAGTACTGGATAGCTCAAAAAACCTGTATCTGGGGACCACCTTCGCTTCTCTTCCCCTGACCACGCCATTTGCTAGGCTGTCCAACCTGGAGTTGTGGTTCAGCTCCTGGGAGATGTCATCGACCATGTCGTTCTCAGAAGCCTCGTGGGCCATGGCTTTGCAGAGCTTACAGGCCACCAAGGCCTTGGCCATGGCCTCCTCGCCGTGCTGCCAGAAGAACAGGGCCATCTTCTGCCGCTTCATCAGGACGGCCCACACCATCAGCTCATGAAAAGGGAAAGGGAAGTGGTTGATCTCAGGGTCATCCAAGTCAATGTCCACCTCTTCCTCACGCTTCTTGGTTGTCTTTCGTCCTCGCCTCAAGGGAACATCATCCTGTAATTTTAGGGAAAAAACATAGAGATGGAGTTAGAAATGAATCCATTCAATTCAGTAAATAGTTCTTGGATGTCTACTACTGGCCCAGCTCTGGGATAGATACAGAAAAAATGAACTATCTTTTCCTAGCTTCTATTCTAAAAGAACTCACAAGCCCCTGCATGCCTAACTTTAAAACAAGTTATAATAAATGCATAAGCACAGTCCTATGGGAACATGTCAGTGTTATACTTTAATTTTAGAACAGTATTTTTTAATGGGCTTTTTTTTAACTTTTGTCCATTCTTTTCCTCTACAAGTAGGGTTAGTTGTACCTCATGATGGACAGCACTACCCTTTCTGCTGAAAGGACAAGGACATCCTATACTTGCACTTGGATATACGATAATAACCACATGAACAGAAGATGGGAGACAGATAATCTATCTTGAGTTTCTGAATACTTCATTAGATGCATTTGTGAAGAATTTCTGGTTTTTGGATCTGTTGCCATTTGTAAGCACCCATGAATAGATTTCACTTACTGGAATTTATATGCTTTCTTGGTTTTCAAGTCAGTACTTCAAATAGGATTTATTTTTTTGTTTGCAATGCTAATATAACCCCATGATAGAATTTTCAAAGCTACTGTGACCTGCCCCCTCGACACTGGAAAAAATTTCACCTCCTTATTTTAGAAACATGTACTAAGCCCTACCACTGGAATGAACTTATATATATATTTTGAAATGTTTAATAAAGAGAATAAACAATTGACACTAATAATTTGAGCAAACACTTACCTCCATTCCCAGCAGTTTCAAGGCTTTGGGCTGTTAAAAAAATGTTATGCACAAAGTTAGATCTTTCTTTACAGAGGTAAGAAAAGAATCCTAATGTATCTTAAACAGGTAATGGAACAAATCTATTGTACCATACAGCATTTATTCATTTCACTAAATAAAATACCACAGGGGAAACTCTTTATAGAAATTCTAAAAGAATTAGGGATTTAGTGATTTTGGTGAATTACAGAAAATTAGGAAACTGGAGAGGCATAATGAGATTGCCCAAGGGTAGAGCCTGCAGGTTTATAATCTCTTTTGTGGACCAAGATTTCTTCCATCATCCTAAAACCATCCCGCTAGGCCGACCTCTCCATGACATCAAGCACTTGAGTGAACAATGAGACATTCAGTCAAACCATGAGATGTTTCCCAAACCTCTGAAAGACCTCTATTATCTGGAGACTTGGGATATTATTCAGAAATACTATATGTTGAGATGCTTCATGCTGGCTATCTCTCTTTGCTGCTGTCCAGTAGAGCAGGGTGAGTGGGACCAGAGGGGCATGTGCGGACGGCAAAAGGCACTCAATGGCATGGAAAGTGTAAGCACACACAGTAGCACCACTGGTGACGCTGGGGATGTGCAAAACAGGCACAGACCAAGACGGAAGAGAAGGCAACTCAGCAAATTATAGAACAAGATGGAACTCATATAGATAAAAAGCTTTGGGGGGGTCCTCAATAATTTTTTAAGGTATAAATAGATCCCAAGACCAAAAACCTTGAAAACTGATGAGGTAGATAATAAGATTATTTGAATATAATTACTATTCTCTGACCATTAAGGTTCACTTTTTTTAAATGAGAAAAATTACTTTTTTAATATACAAAATGACTTATTTAGAAGTTGAGCATGTCATCTCAATTCATAGCATGTAGAAAAGCTAAAAAAGGTTCACTTTCAATGCCAGTTTCTGGTTTGAATTGGATCTAGTGAGGAAAAGAAAGAAGTGTAACACCCAGTATATTCCTTTTTTTCTTTCTTCTTTTTTAAACAGATTTGATGGCAGAGGGAAGAAGAGGCAGGGCAACTGCCTTGTCATCTGATCTCCCCTTGGAGATGACAAAGTAGCCACACTCCAAATCTACTGCACACTAGTCCTCCCCGGAGTCCAGGAAATGGAATTTGCTGCCAGCCTCACCCTCTTGGGTCCAAAGAGATTGTGGTAGAGCGTCCGGAAGCGCTTGCGCGTGTAGTTGCAGCGATAAGCCCCTCCCATCAGGTACTCGATCACCAGGCCAATGTCTATCAGGCTGATTCTGTAGTCTGGGGGCAGGTTCCCCTATCAGGGAAGAACGGAACAAACAGACACATCCAAAAGACAGCGTGGTTTACTAGGGATTCTATTCCATGTGTTTTGTAACTATTTTAGAGTAAAATAATAATAATAATTAAAAAAGAAACATATGAATGTATTATTATTCTGGTTAATCAATTCACCTTAAAATAGATCCAACCGAAACCTGGATATTCTCGCTTGGAAAGAAGACATAAGTTAAATAAGAAGATGCAGTAATCGTCGGCAATAACAGAAAATCAAAATATTTATTCAAGTCTTCAGCTGGGGAGAAAAAAACACCAGTGTAGCAGAAAGAAACACAAGGCTAGACATGGCAAATTCTACCACTCCCAGCCACTAGGAACTATGTTCCCCAGATACTCCCCCTGGACCCTCTCGCTGCTCTGCCTCTGACCCAGGCCTGTTACTGTCCTCTTGCTGATCATTTATTTCTTCACACTCACTAAATGAAGACTCCTTCCAGAAGATGATTGTGATTACCAGGGACTGCATCAGGTGAAATATGTTGAGAGCTCAAATATCGTTTATACAAAACTTCTATTAAACTTTTTTTAAAAATTGGCACCTTTTTAATAAAAGGAGATCAGGATGGATGTCATGACAAAGCCCTTTATGAACATCCCCTGTGTTTAAAGAGAAAGAGGGGTGAAATAAGAGAAGTTTTATCAACGGAATGTTTATTTTCTCAGAATTAAAGAGGTTTTTCATATTTTCTTTCAGAGAATAGTGCTTCTTAAGGACCTAGAGCTATGGTATAAGTTTAATGTTGTACATATAGATGCAAAAACAAGAGTTTTTATTATTATCTGCTCATTACTGGTTTCTACTTCAAAAGGGAGCTCTATAGGGTCTGAGGAAAATCCTTGTTTTGTTAGGTCCAGGAAGAATTAGTTCTGTTTGTGGGAAATTCTGAGCTCACAGTGAGTTCCAAAGGGTACAACTGATCAAGTCTCACTGTCTGGTTTAGTTCCCTGATGCGGAAGTGTGCTCTATACCATGAATGGCAGGGGTACCACACCGTGTTGGAAGCCTGGCACACTGCATTCTTAGATACATTATGGAGGGGCCTGAGGGCTTTGTCCACTTTGGGGTTTGTCTTTAATGGAGGATCCATCCAGGATGCTGTGTGAGATTCCTGCCACTTCACAGAAGTGGCTCATAACAGTGGTGGTTTTCCAACTTTGTGGCATCTGAACCATCTGAGGAACTTGGTGACAATGCAAAGGTCTGGACACTATCCTGCTTCGAGTATAAGACTCTATGCACTTTGTGAGCTGTCCAGGTGATTCTGAGGTCTACTAAATAAAGTTCAGGTGGGATTACACAGCAGAATTGGGAAATTCATAGTGTATGAAGGTAATCATTATCACTAGGAAATTAGCTTATGTAGTTTTATTAACTGAAGGTAGGTTTTCAGTTATCCTTATCAGCTTTCCTATGTCAACAGCAATCACTTGAAAGGTATTCAGCATTACAGGTGGCCCACTGTATCCTGCCATCAAACCTATAACTTCATATTTTTAATTGTTTTATTTATCTTTGTATTCCCAATGCCTGGTGTATGGTAGGCATTCAAGATTTTTTTTTTTTGGTTAAAAATGTGAATAAGTAAAACACTGAAATTAATCAATGTATTTGGGATCAAGTCTCAGTTTGGGGTTCTTCAGTATTATGTTCTCAGTAACAACTAACTAGTTACAGTTTATGAGTCACTCCTGGGTGGGAAAGCCCCAGCTATCCTCAGGTTATCAAGAAAGACCAATTGTCTGACTTCTTTAAAAGGGAACTTAGAGATTTATTTTAAGGTAGTAACTTTTTATGTATTGTCCTTTCCATAAACATTAAACTGAATCTAAAAATATTACCTGTGCCACACTTCTTCTCCATTATTTTGGGCAGGTTAACAAGACTGCACTTTCTGTATTGTCTGGCTCTTACTGGACGGTTAGGCAAGGCTATTATTTCAAGAGTAGAAGAGCCCCAGAGCTTCTCTGGGCACATCTGGGTCAGCCTCATCTCCTGTGCATTTTGCTCCTACACGGATGACCTCCAGAGGAGGCTCACCCCATCTGTGCTATTTTCCTTGGCACTGTGAAGCTGGCAGGGGAAAGAGCACTGGCTGCGAGTCAGTTGCTCTGGACTCTGTCCATGCTTCACAAATCATCCACTTTCCCTCAAGGCCTCAGTTTTCTTCCCTGTAAAAGGGGCTGAACTCCATGCCCTTTATGGCCTGTAATGCTCAAGTACCAGGTTTCAGAAAAATCCCCAAAAGGTTTATTGTGATGCTACTGAACAACAATCATAGTGGGTCTATGAATTTGTGCCTATTTTTAGTCTTGTAACGATTTTGCAAATTTAAAACGTGGGTAATAGTGAGCCTAACACCTGTATATTTCCTTTTGAGAAACCTATGTGTGAACATCAGTTTGAATTCTAACAAGAAGAACCAATATTGCCTGAAGACCAATATTGAATGGCAATATTTATGCTTTTGAGGTCTCTGTAAGAGTGGGTTGTCAGGAAAGTGATAATAGTAAAATTCAAAATAAACAAAAATTTTAGAGGGGCAACACTTTTTGCAAATGTTCAGCAAACATTGGCAACATTGTTTTGCAAAATTTTATGCAAATTCATAAAGGGCTGATAGGCTTACATACTACCAAAGAAGGTGCTGGAATCTTCTTTTCCTAGAAATTTCTTATATAAAGCTTGATTATTTTGGAGTGATTTTTGTATGATCTGGTCTGAAGTAGGAGAAAAGATTCTGTGACCATTCTGGGTTACTGAGCTTTGAGTGACGGCCTGAAAGGAACTGGCCTGATTTCTGTTTGACTACAACGGGGGCAATGGTCACCTAACACAAGGCAATGAGGGTTCTCTCTCTGTACTTCAATTCATGCTCCGAAAACAGGCAATGTGGACATAGTTACTTATAAGGTCCTGTCTGTTTCTAAAGGTCCAGTTGTTTGATCACTACCTGGAAGGCTGCTCTTATTTCTATGCTGCCAGGTCCCTGGGCAAAGACCCCTGTCCAGAGCTTCCAGAGTTGATGCAGTTTCTAATAATCTGCTGGAATTTGGTTAGTAGAGATGGAGGCTTAGAGAAAAGGGAGGGTAAAGGGTTAGACAGGGATGGGCTTGTGCTCATAACATCCACCTCCTTCAAAAAAAAGCAGAGAAAAATGCCCCCTCATATTCCACAGGTAATGTCCAAAAACCTCTGGAGGAGTCTTCCTTTGCTTGGCTCCTTTTCGAACAAGAAGTCAATATACTGGAGTAATATTCATTCTGCCTGCTGTTTCTGTTATTCCCTGCTCCCATTTTTTGGTAATTACTTTGGTAACTGGTAAAGTCTGAACACTTATTTCCCATTTCATGCCTTAACAACACATAGGAAGCCACAGGATTCAAATAATTTGATCCACAGAGTAAAATAGAGAGGCTTGGATCCATGGGTAGGTAAATTTTACAACTTGAAAACATTGTCTCCTTTTTTTCATGCCATGAGATACTACTCTGAGGCTAAATTTTAATCCATGCCATGCCTAAGGATGTCTTTTAATTAAAAGAATAACTTAAATTCACTTATTAGATCTGCTCTTCTAAATGCACTCTGTTTTTCAGATGTCAGCTCATGATATCACTATCAGATTTCAGCTGTTTAGGAAACTTTTTTTTTTTCTTTGAAACTCATAACAAGCCTTCAAAGAATACTGTTTCCTTCTGATGTATGCAAGGTATAAAATGATAGCTGGTTGTCAGATTTACCAAGGGAGAGTGGGGAAAAGACCAACCTGGTGAAAATTCATGGGAAAAGAGGACATTCCCTCAGTGTTTGGCATGGCAGTAGACTGGGCAACCAATCTTTTAATAATTAAGAATGCTTTTGCAAATTTGCATGAATTTAGCAGATGGAGTTATGAAAATGTCCTTTCTTTACCCAAAGTGTGTCCGAAATGCTTTTTCTTTAAAATTCGGCAAAGCTCTGGGTCTTGATTCCCATATAAATGAATTTTAAGTTATAATAATTTCACCACTACTCTTACATAATACTCAAATATCACCCTTCTTTGGTGGGGAGGGATAATTGAGGCAATCTAAAGAATTAGTACATTTAATTTAAGAAAGAAAAACTACTACTTTAAAACATACAGAGGCACAAATTGAGCAGACAGTTAGCTACTAAAATGGCAAGTTAGATTTCATGGAAAAGCGGACAGACTCAGGCCACTCTGGTTTAATATGAGAGCATTGGTACATCCAATGGATTTATGCACGAGAAAGGTTCAGGGAACTGGGTTGGGTGATATTTTAAATTTCTGATTGATACTAACTCTACCTCATTGCTCCTAGATTTCTCCCTTGATATAAATAATTTAAGATTTTGAAACTAGCTTGGGAGTAATTCTCCACGTTCAGTTCTGTTGGTTTCAAAGGATAGTTGGACTTGGAGATATGCTGGTTAACTTAACGATGGTCTGATAATTCCTAAATGCATTCTCTGGGTTCATAAGAGTTATTTACATTTTATTTTACAGACATATTATCAAACACTACGTTTAACGTCCCGAACTGTGTTTCTAATTTTTGAACAGCATTCATTTCATACTAGGGCTTATCACTTACTGATTAACTTTTGTCATAGATTAAATCAATTAATATGTACATAAAGTCCTATAATCATAAAGCACAAAGCACATGCTAATTATTATGTTTCTTAATTTTGAAAACTGTTTAAACTGCCCAAGATTTTCTTAGCGTTTTAAACCTAGTTTTTGTAGATTTTGTATATCTTACTGGCATAAATTGATGGAAGTCATCTGGAACCATCTGAGGAAGATGTTTACCAATATTAATTTCTCTCTCATTCACTTCTTAAAAAAACACAAACAAAAATACCTAATTTTTAGCTACTTTCATCCATAAAACATAGACACTTACAGCTCCTTTGGCTACCATTGTTATTCTTTCTTGCTCTCCAATAGTCAGACACTCACCTTTATCACAGAAATAAATGGAGTCTGCATTTCCTGCCCCTATTTCTTCCCAAGGGAAGAAACTAAACATAGGCTTTTGTTTCTCCCAACCATATTGGCAGTCTCTTTTCTCAAGAAAAAGGATAAATTTTTCCTAAGCCATTTCAGTACTATCCTGAGTGATTTCTTATTTTTTTCCTGTTACTAAATTAGTAAGTAAATGAATCCTTATATAACTATATTCTTGCTCTGGTATTTGGATCACACTTGAAAGAAAAATAAAACTGCTCCTAACTGATAGTCCTCCCAAATTCTTACCATCCTGTCCTTTCCTGTTAGTCTATATTATTTTTGAGGTATACCTTTAGCTAAGAAGTTAAAGAAAACCCTACCTTAAAAATACTCTACATGCCTTCCACTAAATGTAAGCAAATGTAAGAGGCAGCTAATGGAACTTCAGAAAAAAGAAAATGATATGCAAAGCAAAGTCCTACGAGGAAGAGAACCTATTAGGAGGGATTTCAATCATTTATATTCATTAAAATCTAACTGCAAAAATCTCTTTGAAAATCAGGCAAGACATTGAGAAACTTGGTGATGGAGGTAGATGAGTGACTTTATATGAAGGCTTGGCCTGCCCAGTGGCTGGGACTAAGGGAAAAGGCACACAGCTGTCTCTTCAGAAAGCCTCATAATTCCTTCAGTGACACAGACTAGATTAAGGTGAGGGGGATATTTTACTTATTATTTTAGAAAAACTCAAAACATTTTGAGTTTTGAACATGAGCAACAAGTATCTTGGCAAAGAATACATGCTGGGTGTGTACATCTAATCTTCTGAGATACTTCTGTTTAGTTTCCAGGCAATTTTATGCCAAGATAAATTAAACAAAATAGGAAGACTTGAGGAAAAGAGAAATGGGTTTGTTGAGGGCAGGTATGTTTATGGCTTGAAATGAGGCAGACCATGGAAAGGTGTGATCTTGGTAAAATATACAGATGGCATAGCATCTATTTCCCTTGCTTTGAAAGAACTACAGGCTTCACTCACTCACACGGATGAGAAATTTTTCAGTAAGGTTGTGCAGAGATGGGAGTAAAGTTCCCAAGGGCCTACAGAAGGAGGTTTTTTAGTACTCTTTACTCATTATCAGCAAAGGTCCAGCTGGTTAATAGGTACATTATAATCAGTCCCAGGGCCTTTGATTGGCCTTTCGAAGGAAAAATTAGTAAGTGGCTACAGGACACCTAAAGGGTAGTTCTAGCCTATGACTTCCTATGAGATGAAGGAATGGCACTCTACTTTTTACCTCACTTTGTAGCTTTCTCCGAGTATGTCCTATGGACTTTGGCAAAGAATTGCTACCAACTGGTAGGTGGTATGTGTGTGCGTGTGTACGTGTGTATGTGGTAGGGGAAGTGCCACCATTTATTTTATCCTTTGGTGTTAAAACATCACTTTCTGGGAACCCTGCCAAGGGTTCAGAACTGAAGCTACCTCAGAAAGAGATTGTATGGGGCAGAACAAGCACTTGGTTAAGATTAAATGTAACCTCCCTGTGTCTCATTTTTCTTATCTATAAATGGGAATAACACTATATAGTAAAAAAAAATAAAATAATAACTCTACTTCATATATTTGTTGTGAAGATGAAATGAGCTAAGACACATAGGATTAGTGTCACATACCTTGTCATCACTAAATCCTAGGTACCATTACTTATGATTATGATTATTAAAGGATTTGAGTTCTAAATCTAGCTCCTTACTAACCACTCAATACAGTTCTCACCTCCTTGTGTTTCAACCTCCTCATTTTTAAATTGGGCATAAATCTACTAGATCCAAACCAACTGGCTTTTTCCCCCATCAAATTTGATGATGTGAAAAAATATATTGGAGAAAATAAAGTGTTAGCAGAATGGAATGTATATATATGTTGTAGTCTCTGTTTCTCTAAGACTTTTTGAGCTACACTTACTATATGCTCTGTGTCATGCTAGACGTGGCAGTGATACACTGTATCAGGAGCTAGTAAATAAATATACCTTTCATGGTCAGTTGGATAGCATGGAAACGAGTTCCCCAAATAGTGAGGAGCACATGGAAAAATACAGGTAATGGCATAAATCCACACGGCATAGGGGGAAAGCCTAGGGTTCCACTATCCGAAAGCATTATGTCCAATGAAAGCATCTAAAACCATGGAGACTGGCGATAAAACCGCAGCTGCATCATAAGCAGAGATGTCAAAGTTAAAAGACATACACGCACACTGTGTCCTGAAATGAGGGGGTCTGGCAGGGACAGGAATACTCTGGCAGCTCATGCAAAACAGGCACTTTCTAATCACAGGAAGCAGTCAAGACAGGGCCTCCGACCTACAGTCGAGAGGGTTCTTACCTTTTTGACATCCCTGACCAAGTGGTACAATGTGTTTGAGGGCCCATGTCTCTGAAAACAATAAAGAAGAATCAAATGGTTTTGCTAGTCAGGGGCTCTCATTGGCAAGGCAACAAGGATCTGGAAGGAAGGGTTCTGGCTGGCGGAGGGGAAGTTCATTAAGATGAACCTTGTTCTAGTTGCTCAGTTGTACCTGTCTTTTCTAAACAAATACAGTGGCAGGTTTTTGGATTGTGGCTCCTCAAGAAAAACCATTTGAGGTTCTAGATTCAAACTTTGCAAAGGAGGCCATCAACTCTGTTGACAGCTGGGCCAAAACATCATTCAAGAGGCTAGTTGTGCAGCAGGGGGAGACAAAAGGGCCAGTTTACTGCATTAGAACTACAATTTGGCACACTGCCAATCGCAACTTGTTTATTGCCCATAATGAATGAGAAACTGGCTAAAGCAGGGTTTGGCAGACTTTTTCTGTAAATAGCCAGATGGTTAATATCTTAGACTTTGTGGGCCATACAGTCTTCATCGCAACTGTTCAACTCTGCCATTGTGCAAAAGATCCTTACCTTTGCTTAAGGTAAGAATAAAGTGAAGTGGTTTGCCATTCTCTTGTCTTTCAGGAATAGGAATATCAGATGAAACACAGGATGCCTAGTTAAATCTGAATTCCAGACAGCCAATGAATAACTTCTTTTTTTGTTTTAATTTTCATTCATTTTATTAATTCTTAATGTTGAACTTTTTTTTTGTCATATTGATGGCCTTTTTTTTTTTTTAATCTGTTTTTATTTTTGGCTGTGTTGGGTCTTTGTTGCTGTGTGCAGGCTTTCTCTAGTTTCAGCGAGCGGGGGCTACTCTTTGTTGCGGTGCACGGGCTTCTCATTGTCATGGCTTCTCTTGTTGCAGAGCACGGGCTCTAGGCACACCGGCTTCAGTACTTGTGGCACGCAGGTTCTAGAGCGCAGGCTCAGTAATTGTGGCGCACGGGCTTAGTTGCTCCGCGGCATGTGGGATCTTCCCGGGCCAGGGATCGAACCCCTGTCCCCTGCATTGGCAGGCGGATTCTTAACCACTGCACCACCAGGGAAGCCCTGATGGCCTATTTTGTATTTCTTTTTAGTATTCATGTATTTTTTTTTTCTTTTAATTAATTAATTATTTTATTTTTGGCTGCATTGGGTCTTCGTTTCTGTGCGAGGGCTTCCTCCAGCTGCGGCATGCGGGGGCCACTCTTCATCGCGGTGCGCGGGCCTCTCAGTGTCGCGGCCTCTCTCGTTGCGGAGCACAAGCTTCAGACGCGCAGGCTCCAGACGCGCAGGCTCAGTAGTTGTGGCTCACGGGCCTAGTTGCTCCGCGGCATGTGGGATCTTCCCAGGCCAGGGCTCAAACCCGTGTCTCCTGCATTGGCAGGCAGACTCCCAACCACTGCGCCACCAGGGAAGCCCTCATGTATTTTTTATGTATCAAATTAAAAGTTTTAAATGTAACTATATCTCTTAATCTTTTGATTTACAGCTTCTTTTGTTTTTATGTTTCCTCATCTTTTTTAAATTGAGGTATAATTGACATATTTTAGTTCCAGGTGTACAACATAGTGATTCGATATTTGTATATATGGCAAAATGATCATTACAATAAGTCTATTTAATATCTGTCACCATACATAGTTCCTAGATTTTTTTCTTGTTATAAGGACCTTAAAGATCTACTCTCTTAGCAACTTTCAAATATGCAATACAATATTATTAGCTATAGTCACTGTACTGTATATTACATCCTCATGACATTTATTTTATAAATAAATTTGGAATTTTGTACATTTTGACCAATAACAATGAATAATTTTGAGTATAAGTATGTCTTGTGCAATATTTGAGACATACTAAAAATTATTTGCTCTTTATCTGAAATTCAAACCTAACTGGGAATTCTGTATTTTTGTTTGCTAAATCTGGTGACCGTATTGGAAGATCCTGAACAGTGATGGCAAATCCTTAAGCACTGCTGGAACAAATTCAAGTATTCAAGACAATCCCTGTGTACCGCCTCAACCACTGGCCCCTTCAGGCAGACATACTCATCAGAACTCTTTTTCCACTGAGGGATGCAGTATTGTGTCGGGATTAAACATGCAAACCCTGGAGTCAGAATGCCTGGCTCCAAACCTGACCCTGCTGCTTACCAGCTATGACCATGGGCAAGCTGCTTAACCGTGACTCAGTCTTATTATCTATAAAATGAGGATAATACTACCACTTATCTGGTAGGGCTGTTGTGAGGATTAAATGATGAAATGTTTATAAAACTATTAAAATAGTGCTTAGAAAATGTTAGCTATTCTTATCACTGAGGCCATTCACTGTTCCATAATCCTTTTCAAGAGAGTACTCTAGGGAATGTTGATTAGACTTGACTGGAGTGATGAAATCTATTGGCCTTTCTTGATCTATAACTTTCCTACTTAATTCTTTCCAATCATTGGAATAAATCACTCTACTCTTTTGATTCTCTAATTTATATGAAGGTCATTCAACTCTGTGTTTTCATTTATTTATTTTACTGAAAACCCCATTATTATTTTTTCCCCAGTTTTATTGAGATAAAATTGACATGTAACATTGTGTAAGTTTAAGGTGTACAATGTGATGATTTGATGCTCGTATATATTGTGAAATGTCTACCATAATAAGGTTAGTTAACATATCCTTCACCTCACTTAATAATCATTTTGTTGTTGTTATGGTGAGAACATTAAAGCTCTGATCTCATAGTAACTTGCAAGTATACAATATAGTACTGTTAACTACAGTCACAATGCTGTACATTAGATCCCTGAAACATATTCATCTTATAACTGAAAGTTTGTATCCTTTGGCCAACATCTCCCCATTTCCCCCGCCCCTCGGCCCCAAATTTTTGGAGGAACCTCCATATTGTTTCCTATATTTTGTTCCCTTGTCTAATATTAGTTAACTGTATATGCATGAGTTTATTGCTGGGCTCTTGATTCTGTTCCATTGGTCTATGTGTCTGTTTTTATGCTGATACCATACTATTTCAATTACTGTATCTTTGTGATATAGTTTGAAATCAAGAAGTGTGATGTCTCCACCTTTGTTCTTCTTTCTCATGACTTCTTTGGTTATTCAGGGTCTTTTGTGGTTCCATGCAAATTGTAGGAATGTTTTTTCTATTTCTGTGAAAAATGCCATCAGAATTGAATTGAATCTATAGATGGTTTTGGGTAGCATGAACATTTTAACAATATTAACACTTCCAGTTCATGAACATGAGATATCTTTCCATTTATTTGTGCCTTCTTCAATTTCTTTTATCAATGTCATAGTTTTTGATATATGATCAAAGATCTTTCACTTCTTTGAAAGATCTTTTAAGATCTCAAAGATCTTTTAAGTTTATTCCTAAGTATTTTATTGTTTTTGGTGCTGTTGTAAATGGAATTGTTTTCTTTATTTCTTTTTCAGATAATTCATTGTTAGCATACATAAATGCAATTGATTTTTGTATGTTGCCTCTGTATACTGAAACTTACTGAATTTATTAGTTCTAATAGATTTTTTGGTGGAGTCTTTAGGATTTTCTGTATACAAGATGCTGTTATCAGCAAACAGAGACAATTTTCTTTCTTCCTTTTCAAGTTGGATAAAAAATTTTTATTTCTTTTCCTCCTTTTTTTTTGGCCTAATTTCTCTGGCTACGACTTCCAGTACCATGTTGAATAGGAGTGGTAAGAGTGGGCACAATTTTCTTGTTCCTGATCTCAGAGGGAAAGCTTTCAATCTTTCAGCATTGAATATGATGTTAGCTGTGGGTTTGTCATATATGGCCTTTATTACATTGAGGTGTGTTACTGTTATACTCAATTTGTTGAGAGTTTTTACCGTGAAAGGATGTTGAATTTTGTTAAATATATTTTCTGCATCCACTGAGATGATCATATGATTTTTGTCTTTCATTCTATTAATGTGATGTATCACATTTATTAATTTGCATATGTTGAACCATCCTTGCATCTAGGAAGACTCCCACTTGATCATGGTATACCATCTTTTTAATGTGCTTCAATTTGGTTTGCTAGTATTTTGTTGAGAATTTTTGCATCTATATTCATCAGGAATATTGACCTGTAGTTTTCTTTTCTTGCAGTGTCCTTATCTGGCTTTGCTATTATGGTAATGCTGGCCTCCTAAAATAAGTTTGGGAACATTCTCTCCTCTTCAATTTTTTTTGAAGAATTGGAAAAGAATTGGAGTTAATTCTTTAAATGTTTGGTAGAATTCACCTGTGAAGCCATCTGGTCCTGGGCTTTTCTTTGTTGGGAGGTTTTTGATTCCTGATTCAATCTCCTTACTTGCTATTGGTCCACATGCAGCCTTGGCTGATGGAGTGTACTCATGTAGCTGCAGGGTCTTGCAGTTCTAGGGTCTTGCATTTCCACAGCAGTGGCGGTGTGTGTCAGGCCAGCAGTGTACAGGTGCACAGCCAGAGGTGCTAGCTTTCAGAGTGTGCACAGCAGTGGAGGTCAGCCATGGGGGTCTAGGCTGGGTTCTTGCAATCGTGTAGCCACAGAGGCCTGGGCTGGCTGCTGGTGTGGATCCCAGGCACCAGCAGGGGTGAGGGGAGAGGGAGTGGTGAGGGGCTTGGGTGACTGGTGTCTATGAACGCAAATATCTGTAGAGCAAAAGCCAGTGAAATCTGCAGGGGTCTGTGGCAGCTGTGCTGGTTATTGGTTTCTTCACTGGTGAAAAATGCCGGGGTCCTCTGCAGAGCAGGTCTCTGGGAACCATGGTTACTCAGCCTTCAGCCTGGCTGATACTGTGCTCCTAGCTATCACAGTATGTCTCAGCTTTGCAGGTCTCTGGGCGGGGTGAAACCAAAGTGTGTCCTTTGTGCAGTGCCCTGAAAGGCTCACTGGCTCTCTCTTTTCCAGTGAGGGGAACTATTTCTAGCTGAGGAGCTTCCTCTTGGCACAGAGCTGTGCTGGCCTCAGGGGACAGGGTGATACAGACACAATGAAGCTGTTCTTCCTCTCCTTTTTGTGTGGTTATTTTCAGATATTTTTTGTTCCACTGTTTTGCTGAAGTTTCTTAATTGAACTCTTGAGCTCTCCTAGAGCTGTCTTTGTCTGTGGATAGCTGTCTAATTGTTGATCTTTGTTGGGGGGTTGGATAGAGGCTGGGTCTCCCACTCTGCCATTCTGGCGTATTGTTACTGAAAGTCTTAGTATGTGGAACTGAGAAAAATCTGCAGAGAAAACAGAAACGTGGGGTCATTCCGCTAACTTGTTTTCTACTTCCAGCAGTGGGAATGTTACAGAGCCAGGGTGGCACCAGCTAATACCTATCACTGGCTGGGGACAGGTCAACAAGCTCCATCTCATTAGTGCTGTGGGTGGTGGGACAAAGAGGCACTGTGACAAATGAGGGGAAAAACAGTCTCTGAGAAAGAAGCTTTGGTTCAGTACTGGCTTCTGTCTTTACTTAGAAATTTTGTGATGTTGAATAAGCCAATTCTCTTCTTGGCCTCAGTTTCCTCATCTGTAAAATGGGGAAAACAATACCTACTCTTTAAACTTCATTGTATTTTAGTGAGTATCAGCTCAGAGCTGATGTACTTAACTCACTGGATACTCTCAACAACTTCATAAACAGTAGGTTTTCTTTTGATTACTTCTTGGTATCCCTAGTGAATGAATTAACAAATCATTATAAAACAAAACAAAACAAATCTTTCTGGGTAACTCCAAACAAGAGGTTTTTACATTTTATCCTATTATAGTGGAATGAATGAACTTCATAGCTCTGAGGATAACAAGATGGTGCAGGATAGTTAATCGGCCTCCTTTGATGCTTGGAGTTAAATCAATCCTCCTCTGCTGATTGCCTCAAACACCCTCTGGGCTTACAGAATAAAGTGTGTTCTAATTTCCAGAGCCATATGCTTTTGTGTAAGAACCTGAGAACATTAACTTTTGGTGATCATGTAACTTTCTGCTTCTTAGATGCTGACAACTGAGCAGTTAAAACAAGTGGATTCTGGGTGACTTGGTGTTTGTTGTCTATACAGGTCTAAGGGAGCATTTGTGGAAAATGATCCATGCATTTGGAGGGGAGGGCAGGGACTCACAGATATGTGGGGGGCAGGAGAAGGTAAAACAAACAAACAAAAAAAGTAGAGAAAATAAAATGTGCCTTAGCTTGGTCCTACCGTATTGTACAATTCCTCTAGTCTGGAGATGGTGAGAAAACGGTGCATGCTTACTCCATTCTCTATGAGCAATTTCACAAAATCCACTCTGTCCAGAACTAGGGCATCCAACATGGCTTGCTCCAGAGACCCCACCTGCAAATCAAGTCAGAGTTAGTCTGACCCAGGGTCTAAGGATATAGTTCTCTGGCATTCTCCTGAATAGTTTAGAAATGGATGCCTTTGACATCTGGTAAACCTTCAGCACCTCCAAGAACATGCTAGCAAGAGTTTCCCAACCCCACTTTTAGGACAGTCACACTCTCTCCTGTGTTTTGGGGCTTGTCTTTGCAAACAGAACACAAGGATCTCTAGTTCCAAAAGCTATTTCTTCCTTGGATCTCTTTTTTTGTTCTAGATTCTGAGAAGGTGCACGGGTTTAAAAGGCTTTCCCTCTTCCAACTCTCTGACCAAACTTCTACAAAACCAGTGAAGTTCCAAAGTGAGTACTTTACTGTCTTCATTGTCATCTTCCTTAGGCTCTAAATTGGACTCCTGGCTGACCTGAGAGGAGGGATCCTAGTAAACAGACCAGAAAGAAGGCTGCTCTTTTTTTTTAAGTTAAGTGATACTACCTTGTCTCCACCTCGCCCATTTCTACACGGAGGCCCAATAACTATTTAGGTCATTTGGTCTGTTTACTAGGGTTTTATTTAATTTCTTTCACAAAAATTTCCCAGTGTCCAGACTCCTTGACAAATCTTTCCACACTAGCAATTCATTTGCACTAAATGAAGCCAGGGTTTCAATCCTAGGCAGAAGCTCTCTGGGGCAGAGGAAGGGTTAAAAAAGACCTGTACATGAAGGTGTGTCCTGCAGTGATTCCAGGCACAGAAATCAAATCCCAGACTGTTGGCTGCCTCCTGGGCATACAAGCATACACTACCCAATGGCTAATTTCCAAGTTTTTATTTTTGGTAGAGCCAGTTGACGGAAACAAACCAAGAACAGTTATATAAAGCTTTGGTTGCCTCTGTATTGTTCTTGGGTTCAGGGAGGACCTGTGCTCAGCCTCCAGGACCAGATGGCACCGGCACGTGGAAGCCTGCTAATTCTGTATCCTAAGGTGCGACCCAGCCCCACACCAGCATGGGGTGCCACCACATGGCAGCAGAAACCTCCGGGACAACCAGAAACAAACTGCTAACTCTGCTCCTTCTTTAGTTTTAATTAACACAATTTTGTCTTATATATATTTTTTCAGGCATATAAAAGAAATGGCATTAGTTGCAGCTAAACATTGCTATCAAAGGCCACTCAGAGAGATGGAAATGTTTGGAACATTTGGAGCTGTGCTTTGTCATATCTTCCACCAGATGACAGTGTTTTCCTAAATATAAGAAAGGGAGCTGAGAATGAGGGCAGTTACAAAGGAACGTTTCTACCCTAAAGAAAAAGCAGCGCTTTCCTGAGCCGCTCTCAGAGTTTCCTTAAACAAATACCCTTGCCCAAGCAAGTGGGCTTTTCAGGGGTGACGACATATACTCTACCGGCCACTGTTGCCCATAAATAAAGATCTGGCTGCGGGCGATGTCGACTCTGTTCCAGGCTAAAGCTAAGCTCAGTTGGTCTGGGGCCGAGGCATTGGCTCCTGTGTGTAGATAAGTAGGAGAGAAGAATGAGAGAGAGAAAACAGCACTCAGTTATTATACCAAGAAGACCCACTCCATCGCTCTCCCATCCACCCCCTCTTCCTGGAGAGCAGACTTGGCTGTACAGCAGGGGTTCTCATACTTGGCCCTATTGCCATTTTGAGCAGGATAATTATCATGTCCTATATATTGTAGAATATTTAGCAGCATCTCAGGACCCAGTAGATGCCAATAGCACCTCCCCCACCAAGCCATGACAATCAAAAATATCTCCAGACATTGCCAAACGCCCCCAGGAGTGAAGGGAGACAATATTAACCCGACTGCTGCTCTACAGCTCTGCTAGTCAAGGTGTGGTTCACAGGGCAGCAGCAGCAGCATCACCTGGGCACTTATTAGAAAGGCAGGATCCCAGGCCCCACCCCAGACCTACTAAATCAGAATCTGTATTTCAACAAGATCCCAGGTGATTCCTATACATGTTGAAGTTTGAGAAGCCTGCTCTACAACACATTTTGTTTCTGCTGGCCAATCACTGGTTTCAAGGCATCATTTGAATTATATATTGCATGGTGATGGTGCCCTTGTCAAGAAAGTGAGCCAGGGGTCTTCCCTGGTGGTGCAGTGGTTGAGAATCTGCCTACCAATGCAGGGGACACGGGTTCGGGTCCTGGTCTGGGAAGATCCCACACGCCGCGGAGCAACTGGGCCCGTGAGCCACAACTACTGAGGCTGCGCGTCTGGAGCCTGTGCTCCGCAACAAGAGAGGCCGCGATAGTGAGAGGCCCGCACACCACGATGAGGAGTGGCCCCGCTTGCCGCAACTAGAGAAAGCCCTTGCACAGAAACGAAGACCCAACACAGCCATAAATTAATTAATTAATTAATTAATTAAAAAAAAAGAAAGTGAGCCAGCTTTAACACTCTATTGAAAAAGAGTTAAGAAGATCTTTTAAGAGAAAGGCAAACAAATGGCTGAGGTTTACTTCGATTTGTGAGTAGAAACCACTGAACAATTTTTCAGTTTCCCATTATTCTCCAGACTCTGTCGCTAGATCTGCACTGTCTACGTGTGGCTATTTAAATCTAAACTAATTAAAATTAAATTAAAACTTTAATTCCTCACTCATAGTAGCCACATTTCAAGTGCTCAATAGTCGCACGTGGCTGGTGGCCTTTGAATTGGACAGTGCAAGTACAGAACAGTTCCATCAACACAGAGACGGTTTACTGGGACAGAGCTGGTCTAAATCAATGTATCCTGTCCATAAATGCAACCTGCCAAGCAGCAGGATGTGAGATTGAGAATGAAGAGAAAAATGGGCTACAGTCAGAGGATCTGAGTCTGCCATTTCACTGCTGTGTGGCACTGGACCTCTCTAAGCCACTGTTTTATCATCTGTAAAATGGGGACAATAAAAGTTATCCTGTTTACCCAGCTGAGATGTGAGACTGAAATGGGATTATATAAATGAACTCACACGTGAACAGGGTTATTTCAATTCATCAATATCCTTGGTGTACTGAGCAAGAGACATCCCTAAATACTTGCCAGACTTCATGCTGCTGGATGTCCCACCACCAGGGGAGCAGGATAAAGAGAGGACACTCTTTCCTGCATCAGATGTTTTCGAATGGCAAAGTATTAGGCACATCCACATGTTATCATATGTAATGTCTCAAATAATCCTGGGAATTTGGTCTTACTGTCTCCATTTGACAGACGATACTGAGGTCCAGAGAGGTTAAAGATCAAACAGCTACTAACAGAGGGTAAACAGAATAAGCATTCATTATGTCAGAGGTGAGATTCAGACTCAGAGAGTTTTCCCTTCATTTTGTCCCTGCTGATTCTGATGTTTGTGAAGGAAGGAGGGACAGAAAATGCTGATGCTGCCCATTCCTCTGGGTTCTTCATCAGTGGAAGCCCAAAGCAAGGAGCTGGGGATATGGCTGCTGTATCAGTGATTCCCAATCTCTGCTGTACATTAGAATCACCTGGGAAGCTTTTAAAATATCCCGGTGCCCAGGCTGCACCTCAAACCAATTGTATCACGGTGCCTTGGGTGGCAAGCCAGGCGCAGATAGTTTTTAAGATCTCCAGGTGTTTTCAATGTGCAGCAGAGTTTGGGGACCACTGTGCCACATGTTTCTTTCCTCTGCTTACCCTTACCTCTTCTCTCTGGGCTTTGAGATAATGATGTGAAGAATTAGGTAAGTGAAGTGTTCTCTAGATGACCCCTTCTCAAATTTGAGCATGCATAAGAATAATCTGGAGAGCTTTTTAAAACACAGATTCTTGGGCCCCACCTCCAAAGATTCTGATTCAGTACATCTGGGGTGGGACCTGAGTTTCTGTATTTCTAACAAGCTCCCAGGTAGTGCTGAGGCTGATGATCTAGGGCCACCCTTTGAATAACAAGGCCCTAGAGAGCTGTGGTGCTATGTTCCCTTCATAGGTCAAAGAGCATTTCTGATTCTGGTGTCCAGATATTGATGGGCTCAGTATAAACCACATACTTGTAGTAAATTAATTAGGAATTAAATTAATTGGAATGATAAATATTAATTCAGTTTACATAGGGATTTTTCCATTAAGAAAAGTATTTCTTGTCTCCTCAGATAACAGCAGGGACTGCAAGCTCATACCAGGGTAACTGACATACATAAATGATAAATAGGAACGTGTCAGAATGTACTGTCAACATTTTGAAGGAGAATGAAAAGTGAAGGCTCACTGGAGTTGCACTTGGAAAGGTAGCACTTTATGCTAACTTCCAGCTAAGGAAGCTTAGCTGCCCTATTGGTCCTTGCTGACCTGCTGTAATGGTTTAATCATTCCCTTTGCCATTTGTATGCCACAAATTTGTATGTCACCCAAGTCAATAGTAGCCACACAAATCTGAACAAGAACACATAGCAGAAAGCAGTCATTGAGGTCAATGTGAACTGCCTGAATGTAATTAGGTAAGTGTCAAATGAAAGCATGAAACTGATGAGTCTTGACTTTTCAAAAATTGAAAATATATCACTCAAGATTGGTGCTGGGTGACAGTTCGAATCAGTGGTTCTCAACTAGGGTAACCAACCATCCTAGTTTGCCTGGTATAGTCACAGTGTTAGCAGTGAAATTTCTGAATCCTGGGAGACCCCTCGGTCCTGCACAAACCTGGATGGCTGGTCACCCTATTCTCAACTGTGGTGGAACACTGAAATTTCCTGGAAAGTTTAAAATATACTCATGCCTGGGATGTATCCTCAGAGACTCTGATTTAACTGGTCCTGAGCACTGCAGTTTTAAAAGTTTCTTAACAGCTTTTAAGAACTAGAGATTCTTAACAGCTTTTAAGAACTAGAGGTTCTTAACCTCATTTACACATTAGAATTGTGAAGACAAGGTTAAGAACCTCGAGTCTAGATATTATATGGTCATTCATTCACTCATTTATTTATTTATGTATGCATTCAAAGATATTGACCTCATGCCTTCTCATATGGCAGGCACTATGCCAGTATGAAGACCAAGGTGAATAAGACAAAATCCTTTGTCTTTTGAGAGCTTACATTCTAGAGAAGGAGAGAGGTCTGTAATTAAATACACTATTTCATGCAATCATTCATTTATTTGCTCAATAGATATTTATTGAATACCTTCGGTGCCAGGAACTGTTTTAGCACTGAATGTCTGGTGGTGAACAAGATAGCTAAGGTCACTCTTCACATAGCTTACTACTTACTTCTACTAGTGGAGGAGTGGCACTCAGAAAATAAATGAATAAATGAATTAATAAACAGTATACTTTCAGAACGTGTAAGTGCTATGAAGGAGCAGTGTCATTCCCAGGATATATGGGACCTGTGTCTATATAAAAAATTTGAGTCATTCCAAATCAAAGTGGCAGCAACATCTGGCAACCCATTTCATATGATCCCAGGACAAAAGTATTGTGCCAGTCAGCTGGAGTGATCTGCTGGCCAGGCTGCCCTCCTGAAACCAAGGCTGGACATGGAGCCATTGGATAACCTCATAGCACAAGTCTGGGAATACTTTGGGGCATCTGGTTGATCCCGTGTGGGAAACAGAAGTTTCAAAAATGCCCTGAAGTATTGAAATGGGTCTGGGGTCTATGCAGTTCCTGGTGTCAGCTCAGTCTCTGCCCTCCCCAGCATATGGTACTACAGCCCTAGCTGGTGTGGGATCCCAGGTGGCCATGGAGAAGGCCCTTGAAAGCAAAGGTCTAAGGATGGTACTGATAATGATCAGGGTGGTGGAGCTGCTCTGTTAAAATGAGTGAACAGGAGACCCACCCCACCCCCCCCCCCAGAGAAACACTTGAACCGAGACCTAAATGATTAGAAAAAGCCATCGTGTGAAGAAGTGGGGGGAAAACATTCTGGGAAGAGGAAACATCAAGTGCAAAGGTGCTGACGTAGAAATGAAAACAAGTAGGTATAAGACATTAAAATATGGTTTTATTATTTCCTCTTTCTGCAGGTAATCTTCCCTGCATAAGTAATGGCCACACTTGGTTTTATGGGATTAGTTCACTAGACAAATGAGAGGAAGAAAAGTGTTCTAGCAAAGAGAATCATATATGCAAAGATTGGGGAGTTAAATAACTCAGTGAATTTGGAAAATTCATGGGAAGATATTGAAGATTCAGTGCTTGGGGTATAGTGTGAGTTAGAAGCAGAGAGAGATGAAGCTAGAATAGAAAGACTTATAAATGATATGGAGGAGTTTTGTTTTTTCCTGAAGTCATGAGGAAACCACTGGAGGACTCTGTCTCAGAAACAACGCAGTCAGATTTATGACTTAGGAAAATCACTAGAGCAGTGTGAAGGATGGATTGGAAGAGCAGTGGACTGGAGAAGCAGTTAGGAAAGTTCTGCAGCATTCTAGGAAAGGGAAAATGAGCACCTGAAGAAGCAGCTTGGATGGAGGGATATTTAGAAAGCAAAGTTGATAGCCTTGGGTGAGATTTAAAGTGGGGAGCAAGAGAGAAAGAGAAGTCAAATGTGATCCCCTGTCTCCAGCTTGGGAACCCAACTGAGATTGGCAATGCAAGATAAAACAAGCATTTGGGGACAGAAAAATTTCATTCTTTAAGATGTTGAGCTTAAATGCCTGTGGTATGTCCAGGTGGGAATGACCAGAGGCCACTAGATATTGAGGTCTGGGGCAGGGGAGGGGTCAGGCCTGGAGATACAGATTTGGGAAACATTAGCATGAAGGTGACAAGAAGAAGAGAGCAGAAGATGGGTAAGTGAAAAACCAATACTTAAAAAGTATGAAAGCAAAGCAAATCTTTAGAAAGAAAGCACACACACACACAAAAACAGAGAGATAGGAAGAGAACTGGAGATCATGGTGTCCTAAACTATGGAAAGAGAGGTTCTCAAGAAAGAGGGTATGGTCAATAGGGCAAATTCTGCAAAAAAGAGCAAGTGAAAAGACTGGTCTTCCTTCTTCACAACTCTTCTCATTACTGAGCACCAGCTTATGCATCTATTAGTTTATTACTTATTTCCTTCACCAGAATGTAAACTGCAAGAGGTCAGGGACTGAGTCTTCTTTATTCACTGTTGTATTCTTAGAGTCCAAAACAGTGCTTGGCACATAATAGGTGTTTAATAACTATTTGTTGAATGAATAAATGAACCCAAAAGTGTGCACTGGATTTGGCAATTAAGAAGTCCTTGATGAAAACAGTGTGTGTACTGTCAGCAGAGTACGGGAATGGAAGCATGTCTCCTAACTCTTCCCTCAAGGAAAGTGTGATCTAATAAGAATGGAGGTGGAATGGAATAAAAGGAGAGATATGACAAGTATACAAATCACTGTATCAAAGAACAAAGTGGTAAGTTCTGTAGAAGCTATACAAATAAGTCTAGAGCACTTCCTGTCAGTTAAGTCAGAGCAACTTTAAGGAGGAAGTAGAATTTTCTGAGAGATGGGGAAGGATGAGGGAGACTTGAACAAATGGAGTTTGTGGTAGGCTGAGTGATGCCCCCATCTCTCAAAGATGTCAATGTCCTGATCCTGGGAACCAGTGAAGCTGTTACTTTATATGGCAGAAAAATTTTGTTGCTGTAATTAAGATTTTGAAATGCGGAGATTGTCCTGGATTACCTGATGGGCCAAATGCAATGTAATCACAAGAGTCCTTAGAAGAGGAACATAGGGGGATCAAAGTAGTAGTAGGACATGTGAAAATGAAAGCAACAGGGTAGATTGATGCAAGGTAAGAGCCAGAAGTCAAGGAATGTAGGCAGCCTCTGGAAGCTGAAAACGGCAAGGACATGATTCTCCTCTGAAGCCTCTAGAAGGAATATAACCCTGCTAACACCTTAATTTTAGACTTCTGGTCTCCAGAATTATGAGTAAATTTTTGTTATTTTAAGCCACTAAGTTTGTGGTAATTTGTTATGGTACCAATTCTCAAACTTTAATGTGCATATCATTTACCTGGGGATCTTGTTTAAATGGTGATTCTGATTCAGTTGGTCTGGGGTGGACTCCTAATTATGTTTCTCTAGACAGCAAGCATTAATTAGTTTTCTATTGCAATCATGATAAAATTAAATGCATGTACCCTTTCTCCCTTTCCTCCACCATTCAATTTTAGAATATAAGATTGTATTTTTAGTGTTTTACTCTGTGCTGTCAAATATGTTTATATTTCTTTTACTAATACTTGAATTGTGTCTTAAATTATGTTCCTTAGGCAAAAGGCATAGATATAATAATGGGCAAAAAGCCTACCAACTTTACCTTCACCCTTTTTCCTCCTGTTAATTTTTGTTGTTGTTATGTAAATGGCAAGTAACATTTACATTCTGTTCTGTTACTCAAATTCCCATTTTTATTTTAAATCTTAGTTCTATTAGATTCTAGTATCAATGCTCACAATTAGTGATTTTACCAAGGAAGCATCTCTTGGTTGGTAGCTTGAATTCTCCAATAGTTTTTTTCAAGAGGAACTTAAGAGAACAATACTGCCAGAGTTCTCGACTGTTTTAAACTGTTTTGTTTCGCTTTTTCAGTAGTCATTGTAGCTGAATGACATTGGTTCAGTATAAAATCTGTTCCTCAATGGACTCCTGGCATTGAATGTTACTGTAAGAAGGTCTGAGGCCAGCTTGATTTTCACCTCATAAAAGACTTGATTACTTTTCCTGGTGGCCCAAAGTATCTTTTATTTTTCTTTGACGTTCAGTAACTTTACTAGGATTTTAAGCGTGGGTGTTGAGGATTCTGAATCCATTTTTTTCCTAGCATAACGTGGCCCTTTCAATATCCAGGTCAAAGTTTTAAAAAATTTGAATAAAAGTTCTTAAATTATATTTTTAAATTATGTAATTATATTTCAAAATATTTGCTCTGATCCATTATTTTGGTTGTCTTCTTTGGAGTCACCAAGTATGTTTATGTTGGATCTCTTTTCTATCTTCTATAAATATAACTTCTCTTTAATCCCAATTAACTCTGTTTCATTTCATTTTTGTTTATTTTCCTCATTTCTACTCTTTGTGTCCTGCGCTGGGTTTTTCACAATGTGTATTTGATCTTGTACCATTTTCCATTTCTTCTGCAATTCTGTGATAATTTTATTTTTTCCCCCTTTACTTTATTCCTGAGTGCTATTCACATTTTATCTCCTCTTGCTGCCTCACCTACTCTTACCTGAACTTTGGTATTCCAACTCTGAAGTATTTCTTCATAGGTAAGTGCTTCATTGAGATTTAATTTTTTTAAAGTTCATGGTAAAGTATTTACTCATAATGTTCATCTGTTCCCTGGAAACATTTTTATAGAGTATTAGTCTTCTGTGAATACATTTTGCTCTTTTGTTATTTTTTTCTTAGAATAAATCTGTGTGCTAATTCCTTTTTTATTTTTTATCATTTAGTGAGTTGGGTTATAATGGGCCCAGGGTAGCATTCCAGGCTAGTTATTACTCACAGCTGGAAGGTTTTCTTCCCAGCTACCATGAAGGAAAACTCTCTCCTGCAAACATGGCTTATCTGAATAATTCCATATGTGGCTCACCTCCTCTACTTATATGTACTAAGTCAGGAACAGGAGGGTCTCCTGCCACCATCCAACTCCCTCTTGTTCTTGCACATGCTGTTCCAGACAAAGGAGAGAACTTTGTACCTTAGGGTGTTCCTCACATCTAGGAATTACATTTTTGTTGGTGCTTTCTGAGGACTGTCACTGCTGGTTTCTCTCTCCTCAGCTTTCACCCTTTCCTCCTACAGATGTCCCACATATACAAATATTTTGGAATTTTTCCTAGTTTACCAAAAATGGAGTTTGCTTGCTGTTGTCTTCCTTTTTCATTATTGATTTTTGAAGCTTTCTAGGAAGAGAAAGATACATTTATGTCGCCATGTCTATACTGGAAATCCTGAAGGATTTTGTAGGTAGAAGAGTGCTTTGATCAGATCTTTGCACTAGTAGTATTCCTCTAACTGAAGCATAGAAGATGGATAGGAATATGTTCAACAAGAAGCAGGAAGATCCCTTAAGAGGCCACTGCAATAATTCAGATCAAAAGTCCTGAAGGTCTAATGATGCTGAGCAAGGAGGGAAAAGAAGGGATAGACATAAAGGAAATTACGGTGGTAAAAATGCCCAGAATTAGCAAGAATTTGCTCGAACAAAGGGAGGAAGAACTTGATGAAGGCTCTGAACCTTGACAGCCAAAAGGATGGCTGTTATATGAACATAAATGGTAGAAATCAGCTTTTTGGGCAAAGAATTTATTTTCATTTATTTATATTTATTTTTATGATAATTAATTTGATTGAATTTGACTACCAAGGGAGTTATCCAGTAGGCAATTAGAAAAGGGAGCAGGGAGGGAAGCTAGGGTTGGAGGTGAGTCTGGAGGTTATTCATGCAGATGTGCTGTTTAAAGTTATGGTACTTTTAAAGTTTGACAGAGGCAGAGTGAAGAAGTAAGAGAGTTTAATGAAAGAAACAAAGGAGTAGTCAGAAAGGCAGAATATTCAGTATCTCTGACACCAATGAAAAATAAAAATAATTGCCATCATACATACAATTACATGCTAGGCATTTTACATGTATTATCTCATTTAATGCTCACAAAGATCTGTACAGTGAATATCTTTATCCCCAGTTTGCAGATCAGAAAACGGAGGCTCAAAAATTTTGTGAGTAGAATATGTAGCTAAGCTTTTTGAGATTTTCAGAACTATAGTACTTACTTTTTAAGGAATTAAGTGGGCTCCTGGAAGTTGTAAAAAAATGAGAAAGCAGAAAATGGCTGTCTTCCCCATATAAAGAACTTTAGAAAACATCTTGTCAACATGTAGCTTCATGTCATGAAACGAACGTATTTCCAACAAAATTGGAGAAGGTAGGGGCAAAACTGTGTTGAGTATCTGTCTACTCTTTCTTACCTTGATTTTGAAGGATCTCTACTCACTAAATGTTATTCATAGTACTTACTACTAAAATCATTTTTAACTTATTTTTTAAAATAGATTTTCTTACTTTGGGGGATCAGAAACAAGATGACCTTGTTATATTTATGATATGACAGTGAAAAAAGCTTTTTAAAGTATACTCAAATAGATTCTATTTTATTCAAATTTTTATTCCCAGTCCAAAACACTTTGTGAGCCCCTCTTATGGGTCAAGAACTGTTGGTTGAACTAAACTGAACACAATGTATTAACCCTCAAAAATTCCATCCCTCTTTCTTTAGGACATACCATATAAACCGCCCGAGAAAATAAAGACATGATGCTGCTCAGCCTTTGGAATAATTTTGAATCTGTCACTGTCAGTATGAGCTGAAAACAAAACATTGTGTAACATGTTTTAAGCATTATTATAAGTCCTGTGTTAACAGTTTGTGTGTCTCCTGCTCTGATTTTGAAACACATATGTATGTAGATAGAGAAGTGGGCATAAATTTTGTTAAATAAAGCAACTATAAAATTTTAAAAAAAGAAAAGAAAATAGAGGCTCAGAGAGGTGGATTAACTTGTAGAATGAGGCTTTAAATTGAGGCCTTCCCTCAAAATAAAAAAGAGTTGCAGTAAGAAGAGGATAAAGACGACATCATCAAGTCACTGAAAGCTGTGTGAATAAATTGGCTGGGATAGAATATGGAATGCAAGAATTTGCAGAGTGAGTAAGTGAGTCAAGAATTTAGAGTGAGTGGAGGGTGAGGAATGCTGGTAGAAAGGCAGGCTACCTTTCAGAGTTTGATGGTTAAGATGAGAAAAGGAGGATGCTTCCTTGAGGGTCCTGGTGGAGAGGAGCCAGGTCTTCTTAGGTGACAAGTACCTGGAGCGTATTTATAGCAGAAGGGAAAAAGCCACTGGTGAGGGAGGCATTGAAAATGTAAAAGGAAAGAGCAAGTGTGTGATGGTTGAGATCCTGGCGAATGGACGCCAGGGAGTAGTTGGTTTTAGCAAAGAGGGGTCTTCAGGGAGAGGAGGAAAAGCAATGAGGCTGAGTGAAGAAACATATTCATGAGAGGAAAAGAAGGGAGCTTAGATGAACCTAAATATTGTAAGTTAAGTAAGAGGGGATACCATCTGCTGGGAGTGAGAGGAAGTGGGGACTTGAAGGAAGGAACAGGGAGAATGTGTCTGAGGCTGAGGCTTAAAGTATGAAGCAGTTTTGGAGCACAGTTAGAGCCCACTTGAGGTAAGGCATCCCAAATGTCATGGCACCAATGGGTACGTGTTGCAGGCAATATTTATTTAGGGACTTGAGCATTACTATTAGGGAAAGTTATGTTTTGTTTTGTTTTTTATTACCCTGAGGGTCACTAAACACTTCAATGGGTTGTAAATAGAGCTGTGGACCCTCTTTGGGAGAGTTTCCAAATAAAAAAGCTGGGTGAGTCATTTGACCTGGATAGTTAAGCATGATCTTGCTTGATGGACTGGGTGGTGGGGGGGAGAGGGCAGGAGGTACTGACCTTGCAAGGTCTTAGTAGTGCGTTGATTCTGTGATATATAGGATGATGCAGCCCATCCCTAATTAATTGAGGAACATTTCTTCTTGCTGGGATCTTTGGGCCTTTCCTTGTCTTATCTAAAGAACCTTGCCTGGATTAAATATTCTTCTCAGGAATTCTATTCATTTCTATCAATTTACTTTACTGCTAAGTTTTGCAACTAAATGCAGTAAGTCAGTGAAAACCCATCCATCCATTCATTTAAAGACTTCAGATTCTCTACCTACATGAAAACCACAAAGGTGGAAGGAAAGTAGTTGAAAGGCCCTGCCATGTGACTTGGTTGCTAGGATACACCTTCAGTTATCTCTCAGAGCAGAGACATGACCTAGCCTTGTGAACCTCTCTTAGGAATGCAGCTGCTATGTTGAGAAAAAACAAATTAAAGGCTTGAAACACACACATATAAAGTATGTGAGGTCTGTGGGTAATTATTTTTTGCTCTATTTTCTTACCTTGAATGATAACTATCTCCTCTTGGTAAAAATAACTTCAGGTAGACTCCCAGGAGAAAGTTAAAAGGAATCAGGAAAAATTGGATTAACTTTAGCTGAAGAAATTCAGATTTGGCTTCTAAGAGAAAACCCAGACAGCTGAGTGAAAGAGCCCTTTGTGGGGAGATGGAGTTTTCTTTCTTGGTTTATCTTTAGTAAATAAGAAAGATAATAATAACTAATATTTCTTTCATGCTTAGCTTGTGCCAGGCACTGTTTCTAAGTGTTAATGTATTGAATTCTCACAACAAGCTCTGAGGTGCCATTATCCTCATTTTACAGATGAGGAAACCGAGGCACAGAAACTTGTCCAAGGTGAGATGGCTAAGAGGTTCAGAGATGAGATTCAAACTCAGGCAATCTGGTTTTAAGAGCTGAAATTTTTTTTTTTCTGATCATAGAAATTTAGAACATCATACGTACAACAAAAAGGGAAGGAGGCAAACAGGTTTTTGCTTCCTTTATCACAAAATAACCCACATTGCATTAATGAAGTAAGCCAGAATATTCTCTAATGCCCTATGATTAGGTCCAAAATTGACAGTAAAATGTTACCTAAAATTCACATATCAGCTTCTTTAATTATTATTATGATTATTAGTCAAGCCATTTGGGCTTGAGGTTTTATTTGTTTATTAAAAACATCTTCCCCCAGTTTTACTGAGATATAATTGACATAAAATGTTGTATTAGTTTTAGGTGTACAATATAAATTTTGTTAACATCTATCACCTCACATAGTTACAAATTTTTTTCTTGTGATGAGAACTTTTAAGATCTATTCTATTAGCAACTTTCAGATATAAAATACAGCATTGTTAACTAAAGTCACCATGCTATACATTACCTCCCAAGAACTTACTTATAACTTGAAGTTTGTACCTTTTGACCTCATACACCCATTTCACCTACCCCCACCTCCCACTCCTTGCTGAAATTCTTGATGTCTTCATTTCACTGCATCTAGGGGCTGCCTTTAGAGAAGAGAGCTGGATCCCCAGCTGTTTTCATTTACTCAACAGATTTTTATTGAATTCCAATTCTCCATCAGCCTTTCTTTTAGGCCCTGGGGAAAACAAGGTTGAACCAAATTTTCTACTCTCAAAGGAAAAAAAAAAATATATATATATATACATATATATATATATATAAAATAAATATAAATATAAATAAAATAAATATATATGCAATCTCCCGAGTCCTCCTTTGGATTCTATCATTGAGTCTCTTATTTTGGATAGAGTCCTTAGACGACTACCTAAGAGTCTATGCCAGTTTTTGAAGTGACCCAAAATGAATTCAGTGTTCTTCATTTCCTTTGGAACAGAAAAGATTGGTCCTAAATTGGGCTCCATCCACTCTACCCTACCAGCTCCATTCATTTCAATTATCCCATCTCTACTGCCACCCCTTCCTGATAGTCATAAATAGGAGTTCTCCATTTGAAAGTCTCATGCTGAAACGGAGCAGGACCCTATGGTCCTTTCCCCACCACATCCACTGCCTGCCTTTCATCTGTAGAAAAACTTTAGTCAAAGAATAAATTTAATCAGAGAAGTGAGAAAATGCAGAAGCAAAGGAAAACAGTCAAACAGGACAAAATAATAAAAATTTAGTCATTAAGGGACTTCCCTGGTGGCGCAGTGGTTAAGAATCCGCCTGCCAATGCAGGGGACATGGGTTCGAACCCTGGTCCGGGAAGATACCACATGCAACTAAGCAACTAAGCCCGTGTGCCACAACTACTGAGCCTGCACTCTAGAGCCCGCGAGCCACAACTACTGAAGCCCACGTGCCTAGAGCCCGTGTTCTGCAACAAAGAAAGCCACCGCAATAAGAAGCCCACACACCGCAACAAAGAGTAGACACCGCTCGCCGCAACTAGAGAAAGCCCACGCACAGCAACAAAGATCCAAAGTAGCCAAAAGTAAATAAATAAATTTATTAAAAAAAAAAAGTTTAGTCAGTAAGCAAAGTCAAGGACCTTTAGTTCCTCCTCAAGGGCTATGAATAATATTCTGAGCCATGTCCTATGAGCTGTTTTGTAGATACTAAAACCCCCACCAGGTGGAAGAAGTGAACTACATGATGACCAGGATGTAGCATGACATAAGCTGCCACAATTCTGAGAATTGGCCTCAAAGAAATGGGAACAAACTGACCGGGAACTGAAGACTAACTGTACTGAAAACAATCAAGATGACACTGATCAGACCACCACACGACCAACTTCAAGATGACTGGCAGAGCTGACTGTGCTGTTTCTGCATGTGGCCCCCTCCCTCCGCCCATAAAAGCTCTTGCCCACTGATTGTCAGTTGCAAGGAGTTGGCCTTTGGGCACGACTCCACCCTCCCCCACAGTTGCTGGCCTCTGAAATAAAGCAAACTTTCCTTTCCACCAGCCTTGCCTCTTTATCGGCTTCAGAGGGATGAGCAGCCTGACCCCACTTTTGGTAACAAGATTGTAAAAGTGAATACTTACAGAACAGTGACTTAGGTGATATTTTTGTAAAAGGATTCTCTTTTGCAAAAGGACTTATTCTCTCCTTAATTAGGAATTTACAAGTGTGTCTAAAGTATGATACAGTTCAAAAGATACAATTTACAAATACATTTTAAGGAAGGTACTGATTGGATAAAATGATGCACACTTGTACAGGCAAAAGAAACCCTGTTCGGACATTCTTATATCCTGTTTATTTGGAGGCTCTGATTTTCAGTCTTAATAAGACTTTTTAAAAAAGTATCTTCTTCTTACAGACTCACAGACTTGGGAGAGCAAACTTGTGGTTGCCACAGGGGAAGGGCGGGGGGACGGATGGACTGGGAGTTTGGCATTGACATGTACACACTGCTATATTTAAAATAGGTAGCCAACGGGGACCTACTGTATAGCACAGGGAATGCTGCTCAATGTTCTGTGACAACCTAAATGGGAAAATAATTTGAAAAAGAAAACAAACAAACAAGTATCTTCTTCTTGATTTTAAATTCCTCTGAAAAAATAATTGGCATACTATTTATTTTGGATTTCTCTAGGCTGTTTATTCAATATAATAGGCTTAGTATTCTGAACTGCAGAGGTGCATTTCAAATGCTGCCTCTATAATAAAACTTCCCCTGGACACACAGTCTCTTTCATTTGCACTTTTTTAGCATTTTGTTTACATTTTACACTGGGGTCTGTACTCTACCATATTTTAAGACTTTGAAGACTTTGCAGCACTTAAGATAATGCCTTATAGTAGGTGCCCCAGCAATTAGGTTGTTTATCCTTGATATTACCTGGGGGGGCTTGGAAACGTTACTTATCCTCCCAAGACCGAGTTTCTTCACATAAAACAAAGTCAACAAGATCTCCCTCAAGGGATTGAGGATTAAATAGAATAACAGATGAAAAAATTATTTTGTTAAATTAAAGCACTGTGCAAATATTTTGAGTGTCTTACACGTTCCCGACAATAAATTTACCAGGTTAAAAATACTATTTTAATAATTTTATCAGGTTAATAATGCCATTGCCATGTAGACACTCCTAGATGGAGAACAATTACCACACAGAATACCAACTGTATAGTGAAACAGTAATTCTCAGTAATTACTGAGAACAGTAATTCTCAGAAATAAGTACTGAGGTCCCTAAATTATCAAGGGCTTATATATATGTCAGAGTTGCCAATGGGTGTTAAGAGTGGTTTTACAAAAAAAGGATCTTCCAGTCTCCTCACTGGAGGATGAAGACCCCAGCCACCAGCATGCTGGGAACCAAGTGGAGGGCGAAGGGCTGGGGTCTCAGCATCTGATATCTATTAATTTATTTAGCACCCCCATTGTCAGTTCTATAGCCTAGCCCTCACCTTGCACCTGGTGTCTCCTGGTGCAGAGAATATGCTTTACCCTCTTCAGAGAATAAATCTTTGCTTTTTGATTGGAGAGGGTTTTGGAGTGTAGGGGAGTCTAGGGGAGTGGATATGGCATTCTGGCTACTTCTTTAAAAAGACTCCGTGTACCCCACCTTTCTGGGCCTTTTGAGCATTTTGAAGTGTAAGTCAGCTTGGTATCAGCTTAGTATTCAGTTTTCTTTGGTATGTTATTTTCCATTCTTACATTGGCTTTTCATCTTCCAGGTCTAGAAATGGCTTACACCACTTCTGATCACATCCCTTTGGTCGAAGCACAGTCACATGGTCCCAACCTCTCTGGAAGGAAGGCTAGGATATTTAATCTTCAGTGTGCAAGAAGAGAAATCAGTGTGGTGAACACAAAATATTGTTTCTGCTCCAACACAAAATATTGTTTCTGCTCCAACAACAAAAATATTTTAATAAATAACCATTTACTCTTGTTTTAGAGGGATTCAGTGGGACTAATAATAGTAGATCCATGTATTCAGTGGACCATATTTAACTAGGAATCTGTATTTTTTTTTTTTATACATCAAGGAAAGTTTAGCCACCACTTATTGTTCAGAACATGTAAAAAATGGGGGTAGTCCTTAATATCTGATCCTGGCCATAGAGGCTTAGGATGCAGACCAAGTGTTCTGGACTCAAATAACTTGAGTTCATGTCCAGACTCCATCAATTTCTAGCTGTGTGACCTTGGCCAAGGCAGCCTGCTGTGCCTCAGTTTCCTCAAGTGTAAAATGGCTAATACTGATAGTACCTGCCCCATTGGAATAGTGTGAGAATTAAATTAGTTAATGCTTGTACTATAGTAAATGCCATATTAGTTGTTATTGTTACATGTTTTACTATTGTTATCACTATTACTTTTGTTATTAATGTAAACTATTCATTTTGGAATCATGCTCTTACCAATCTGCATGGTTATGTAATTCAGAATATTCAATAATTGATTTAACTGATGGCTGATTCATTGCTCTCAGGCAAGTCAAGGAAGAAAAGGTACAATTCTACAGCACTGCTGGGCAGTCGGCAGTGATGATGTCTTCACAAGCTGAGAGCTGCTCAGGAGCTTTGAGTTCGCAATTAGCTTAATGTGCACATGGCATTGTTCCCGTGCCAATCCTGAGGCATAAGGGAGCTGCAGAGTGAAAGGTGTTTACCTTTTGTGTAACAAGAGGCCAAGGATGACCACATCTGCCACCAGCACTGGCTGCATGATGCAGGGAAGGAGTAACAGACCCGGACATCTGCAGACCTGGATTCCAGTTCCCCTTTGTCTGAACATCAGCAGAGGCCTCTCCCTACCCTAGACCTTTACGGTTCTATCCAGCTGTGTAGTTCTACAATGAGACAATCTTATGGACATGGTCATAATCTTGAAAATCTGCTAGAAATGGCCCGTCCACGGCTGCAGACCTGGGGGCCGATGTTCACAGTTCTTGCAAGCATTTGAGCCTCCTACACATTGTAACTTTTACTGCTGGTGATTATGGCCCTGGAGCAAAGAACATCATACTCTCATCTTCTGATTAGAGACATAAGTCCAAGCCCCACTCTCTCACTTACTACCTACATCAAAGGAGCTGAAGAATCACTCTCTCCTATGCGTTGGAACAGAACTCTGCTTAGGAAGGAGGCTGTCTTTGTTTGTAAAAATACCCTGCAAAGCTGCTTAGGGTAGATGAGCCCTTCAGGGCCAGGGCCAAAATGTCAGAGAACAGGGATGAAATGCTCTGTTTGAAGGACTTTGTTTTACTCTTAGAGGGGAGCATGAAGAAGAGAACAGTGGGAGAAGAGGGGGAGAAGACTGTGAGACAGTGTGACATTGGGGAAGTCAAGGGTGAAGGATCCACAGGAAGTCCCTGTGTGAAATAGCCAAAGGACGTCAACATTGGAGATGCCTGCTGTGCAATTAGAAGCTATGTGCATTATTGAGAAGTAAACTTCTCTTCCATTCCTACCTACATTTTTAGAAAAGTCTACTATGTCTGTTAAAAGCTTTGTGTAAGTGAATTTTGTTTTTTGTTTTGAAATTGTGGCAAGGCTGAGTTTTACATTTTGCGTTCTGTGATGAGAAACAGAAATATCACACGTGGAATCAGGAACCTGAAGGCAGGGGTGACCAAGAGAACTTACATCTTTCAGGAATTTGCAGAAATCCTGGGGAGGATGTGGAATTTGCATTACTGTGAATCACTGAGTTGAAAGGCTGGAGTCCACCTCAGTGAACTCTCAAGGGGTAAGGAGGCCCAGTTTATGTCTAGGTTGTTTATATGACTTTAGCCAGTGACTGATGGGCTTGGGACTAAACTTCACTTCTTTCAATCAGTGGACATTTATTGAATGCTTAGCGTATGTCAAGCATTTTTCCTGGTATTGGGATATGAAGGCAAAGAAGACATAATACTTTTCTTCTGGAAACTTCCTAATTGGAAGGTGGGTGTTGTAATCAGGATGATCACTCTTCCCAGTTTACCTGGACATTCTTGGTTCATTCTACTTGTTCTGTCATAATTATCTATACCTCCCACTTTCATGCCCCAGAAGGCCCAGTTTGGAGATAAATAAACTGGCAACCATTCCACAGAGTTGTTATAAAGATTAGATGATAAAATTTACGTGAAAATGCTTTGTGAATTGTAAAACATTACACAAATAGAAAGATTAAGAGATTTAAGTTCTTTTATTGCATTCTCCTATTAGAGACAAACAGAAGTGTCCAAAATTGCTCTCTACCATGGTCTCTATTATTGCTCTGAGATCTACTTGGATATGCAAGAAAATAAACTTGCCAGAAAATTAACTTCATTTTAAGGCAGCTTAGCATGTGCTCAACCATTTTCAAGATTAAATTTCTTTTTGTGGTCTGTCTGTTCCTTTACATGTATGCTCAAGGGTTTTGTTGTTGTTTTTTCAAATTTATGTGTCCTTTCAAAATTAACATTTTATGATGCTGTTGGATTTTGGACATGGGGGACATCCTAATCCCCTAGGAATTTTTAAAGCCTGTCTTAGAAGGGGAAGAGTATCAATGCACTAAGTGCTCAGTATTTACCATGAAGAAGGCAGAGTGCCTGCCCTCAGAGAGCTTCCAGTGTAACCATCTCATGCGGCCCTTTTAAACCAACCCACATGAGAAAGGTACAATTTCCCTTTTCACAGTTAAGGGAACTGAGGCATACAGAGGTTAAATAACTTGGTCAATTCTACAGCCAGCAAAGAACTAGGAGATATATACATACATATACATATATATATATGTATATATGTATATATGTATATATCTCATCTTATCCCAAAGCCTGTTGATCATTTATTCACGCATCCAACAAATATAACATACTGAATACTGACGGTGTGCCAGGCACTGTGTATATGTGTATATCATCATGAGTAAAACGGATGTGGTCCCTGTCCTCATTTCTAGTTTGGCATCATCATCATCATGATCTGTCCAACCATCATTTATTAAACAGAACTTTCCAGGTACTGTTAAGTGCTTTACTTGCATTATTAATTACAACTGTTACAATGACTATAAGTGAGGTATGATAATTATCTCAATTTTACAGATTGGGAAACCAAGCCTTAATGAAGTAAAGCAATTTGTTCAATCTGGGAGTAGCGATGCTTTGAGTATGGCTGTAATTCTTAACATTATAAGGCCCTTTACTAGTGGTCTCACTGTGGTAAGTACTATTCTGAGGGGTTGGGGTGGTAGTGGAGGATGGGGTGGATGGTGTCTAGTGGGGAAAGCCTGGGACGATTTGGTCTTCCCAGAATCATTTTTTCCTAAGGGACAGACTTTGGTCTTGGGGAAAAAGTGTTAAGAATGTAATCTCCTTTAAAATTTTTGGCAGAAATAATCAAGTACAGACAATTAAAATTGAAAAGGGTAATAATGATTATAGTAATAAATAACAATATATAGTAAATAATATTCATAAATTGCATATTTAGGTCTACCTAAAGTGAACTGTATGAGAATGCCTTGGGAGAATGTCTGAACCCTGATTAGTATTCATTTGACCTAGTTCCCATTTTTGTCTGCTGAGTGAAGAATTTATTCCACTAAGGTGCATGAGGTGCCAGCATGTGAGGTAAATCTGACACTCTTTGGCCCTCAGTACTTCTTTTAATACAACTGCAGAGACGTGTATATGTTTTAGTTGCTTTTGGTCTTCTCAGCACTCTTTCCTCCTCTACTTTCTGGCTACAGAACCTCTTTTATGTGTTGTTGGGAATCTATAACTCTGAGACTCAGGTGAAGCTGATCCCATCTTGTATTTCATGCTTATAGGGATTCTCCCATCTTCTTTGCCACGGTGATGAATTCAGGGATGGGCACTGAACCAAGGCAAGCAAATCCAAATGCTCCCTGGGACTTCTCATTGTAAGTACGAGGAAAGATGGCTCTTTTGAATTGGGGTTTGCTCAGTGGATTGGATGTGAGCTTGGCACTGCTGATTGCTGTTTTGCATAACAAGTGTACAGACTAACGTCTAAGAAATGGAGTATAGACCCTGATGACACCATTTGAGTCCTGCATGCTACTCTGCCTGAACTCATTTTACCCTCAGACTTCCTGGCTGTGTGAACCATTTTATTTCTTTTTGTTTGAACTAGGTTGAACTGTGTTTCTGTCACATGTAACTAAAAAAATTCCTGGTTAAGTCAATATTTCACCAGAGGTCTAATCTTTAAAAATAAAACAAGTGTCAGACTATACTTTTTCTTCCATTACATTAGGTTAAATTGTGGGCATTCTAGTTTCATCATTAAGATATTGTGTGTGCAGCTAAGATCATCTGGCAGCTGAGGGCCCTGGTAAGTGTTCTGATAGTTTTAAGGAAGTAGATGTCCTGATCTGTTATCACTCGGATACCCCTGGAGTCAAAGCGGCAAACGCCTGAAATCTCTGTGGCAGTGTAGAGCCAAGAAATCCTGGATGCCCCAAAGACTCATACATGTATGTAAAGAAAACAATAGAAGTGAGGAGACCTGAGTTTAAGCCTTGGCTCTGCCACTGATTTGCCTAATGATCTTGAATGTCTTTTAGACTCTTTGGCCTCAATTTCCAAGTTTGTAAAATGCAAGGGAGTAGCAAGGTGAAAGAGGGTATTGTGGCTTCAGGGTGGCTTTGGGATGAAGTAATAATAAGAGGCCAGTAGCAGACATAGGTCTGGGGGGCCCATGCTAAGGTTCTAATGCTCATGGCCAATCTGCTCCGTAACATCTAAGTTAAAGATTTGGCTAAAGAGGTAAAATGAACCATCAGGAAACAAGTGCATTTGGGGGAGCCTGATTTACAGTCAAAGGACACAAGGAAGATTAAAAGTGGTCTCATACAGAGAAGGGCTTAATAATACTTTTGTTAAGAATCTACACTGTAAAAAATACTGGGTGAATTTTATCTCTACCTGAAATATTTCACTGTTCTCCCACAGTTTACCCCCATGCCCTTTTAAACCTAAAATAAATATGCCACACATTTCGACTCTGGAGATATCTTTTGGACAAAATTTCATCTATTTCCATTGCATAATATTTAATAACTTTGCACTGCATATAAACGATGAAAGTGTCAACATGAATGTCTCTTTTTTTTGGCCTTAATAAAGCTATCTAAACAGTTCTGGGTTAAAAAAAAAACAATATTAAAAAGAAAGCAATCACGCATGTGTTATATTAAGCTGCCTACACACAGAAAAAAGGGTGGGAAAGATGGAACACATAATTAGAAATAATTTTTTAATTTTCAAAGCAGAGCCACAGTAAATTCCCATAAAACCTATTCATTAATCATCCAAGTTTAAGCAAAGACAGCTTCTCAGTAAACATTCTAGGGTGTTAGTTACTTATGAAATGTATCTGGTGCAGAGAATTATTGGACAGAAACTACTTTAGAATATATGTCAAAATTTTTGTTTTATCAAGGATTAATTAAGCCATTTAAAAATGAGTTATTTAGCAAGACTAATTGTGTATTGATATCAGTACTAGTTTGTGACAATAATTCTGCATTTTCTGGTTAATAGAGTTGGAGGGGCATGCATTCAGAAGTAGTTTAAAAACATTAGATTTTACCCACTTTTATTTCAAATTTAGGGTTTTTTTTAAAGATATAGTTTTAAAGGAAAATGACTCTGAAAACAGTGATTTTCATTGTTTTGTATGATCTAATCTAATCAATAGCATTCTTACTAGAAATTTTTTCTAAAGTTAGAACATATTGACTTTCTTTTGGCATTTGAATTTTTATTGTAAACTTTCTTCTTTATAGTTTGAACAAATTAACAAATACATATCTTAAAAAGAGTTTTTCTTCCTCTGCTTAAGAATAGGTAAGTAATTAATTAGTTTATTAATTACTGATAGCATTAATTATGTCTGAAGAAGTGAACTGTATAAAATAAAATGGTAATTATCTCTGAAATGATTGTATAAGTCCATAGGACATTTGATTTCCTACAAATTGTTTTCTGTTAGTTCTGTATTCATTACATGTCTTAGATTCCCCAGTGGTATTTTTAATCGTTTCTTACATCAGTAGTGATCAGCTATTATCCATGCCTATGTGATTTATATAGATTCTTTATATTAAATACTGCCTACGCATGTTATAGTACTTTGATTATATATGTACTTGACTTGTACAGTTAATCCCATAAGAGGCTTTTTCCTTTTTTTGTCACTTTGACATGAAAGAAGTGTGGAGTTTTCTTGGCTACAGTATGTCTCCTCCTCAGATACATAATATATGATAGCATAAATTTCTTATTTTTCCCCTAACATTTAAAAAACCCAACAAACTAAAGTCCATACTTTATTAAGATTTTCCTAGTTTTAACCTAATGCCCCTTTTTTCTGCTCAAGAATATTATCCAGGAAACCACATTACATTTAGATGTCATGTCTCCTTAGGCTCCTCAGGGCTATGACAATTTCTGAGACTACCCTTGTTTTTGATGATTTTGACATTTTTGAGGAGGAATATATTATTTTTGCACTCTCTTTTAAAATACCTTCCAGAAAAAGAAATAAGCAACAAAAGTTATTCTCTCTTTATGCCACAGGTGAACTTCTTTACCAATGAAGATTAAACCCAAAGAAAAAGAATTCCTCATTTACGGAGGATAGCTATAATCACATATTACACTTCAGTGCATGTATAGAAGTGAAAGAGTATACACCCACACGATTTAACCTCCAAGGTGTATGAGAAAAGACAAAAAAAATTGGAGTAATTTTATGCACAGAAAGGGTCAAGGGACCACTTACAATAACTTCATCTACTATGAGTAGATGTTTTCTGGCTTCATTGAGCCTGGAGCAAGAGGTTTATACTGCTGCATGAGGGATGCAGATAGGATAAGGTGACCGACAGAGCAGGTTGATAAGCACTGGATAGTTTATTAAGGCAAGTCTGGGGCCCTTTCCAGTGGAAATCTCCGGTTGCTATGATTAGGCCCTGAAGATGCTTTGTGGCTCAACCCATGCATGGTTCCTTAATTCTTCTGCATGTATATATTCTTTAGTTCGTTAGAATGAAATGCTTTAGTTCATTAGAATGAAATGCTCAACTTGGGACACACGATACACTTCATCGGATTGTGAACTTCCGAAATGTGATCAGGATCTTGAATGAATGTGCACATGTACCTTTGGGAATGAATGGAGAGGATAGACAGTTTCTAGTATCAAAGGGGTCACACGTGGTACAGTGAAGAACTAGACCTACTTTGGATCTAAGTCCAGGCTTATTAATTAGCATAGTAACCTTGAGCAAGTTACTTAATCTCTTGTAGCTCCACTTACTCTATCTGTAAAATGGGGATTAAAAATAGCTCTAATGTGATGTAGTTGTTGGAGTAATTAATGTTTACAGTATTTGTAAAAAGCTTAGCACTTAGCATAGTGGCTGCCACATGATGGGTACTCAAGAAACTATTAATAGTGGAATAAGGGTAGGTAGAATGGAACTTAGATTACAATGGCTGCTATTCTGAGTTTAAAATTTGGGATGCTGAGTCTACCACTGAATCATTGAGTAATCCATTCATTCCTTCATTTATTCAACAAAAATTGATTAAATGCTACTGTTTGTGCTAAGAAAGCAGTAATGGACAAGACACATTCTCTGCCCTCGCAGGGCTTATAGTCTAATGGAGACTTACAAACAGGCAGTAATCAGCCATGTGATAAATGCTGCAGCAGGCATAAACTATGGGGCTTAGCGGGAATGTAGGAGATAGCTCTAACCCAGAACCACAGTCAACAAGGTTTGTGGTTTTGTTTTTTCTTATTGTTCCTGTTTTCACTTCAGTGCTAAACAGAGGCAATTTCCTTTTGTTTATTTTAATAGTGAAAATTATTAGTTAAATGTAATATACCTATTAAGGGACATTAAGGGCAGAATCTGATCTGCAGAGCCTGGAGGAAAATGGTCTTTTCCTGGATATGGTTCCAAGGATAAGGACCTCTTTATGATATTAGGACTAGAAAACAGGACAAATGCCCACCTTATAAAGGAAAATCATACAACCCAGGGCATTTCTATTCTTATCTGAACTTCTAGGAAGCTTAAATTTAATGCTCAATTATAACAAATACAGTAGCCCAATTTTTTTGTTTTATTTCTTTCTCCCTTCTTCTCAATGGTTTTGATTTTCATTTTTAATGTATTATAATATCTCCATATCTATCTATCTATCTATCTATCTATCTATCTATCTATCATCTATGCCATATCAAATGGTTTTTGAAAGTAGGCAGGGTAATAATTATTAACTAACCTTAGTAACTTAGTTTCTTACATATTACATTAGCCTTTTAATTAATATATTTTTACGATTCAATGGACATGGATGAATTGCAGTACATTTAAATTTCATGAAATTGAGTCACACTGTAAGAGGTCTATTATAGGGGAATTTAATAGCATTAAGAATGTCTTACAACAGAGGCCCTTATGTTATCAATAATTAGATGTGTCATGGTATCATTTGGAATTATATCCAACTCTTAGGAGACATAAGGTTACTGTGTTAATCCACTTAAATTATTTTTGCACTCTCTGGACGTAGAAAATCTTTACCTTTAAGCAAAGCTGTCAGGATGGCTAAATCAATGTCCTGGTGTCCTTCTGATCCCATCCGAAACACCGTAATCTGAAATTTGAGACAAGGTGACCATTAGCAATGCATTTTTTCTCTCAAGAGAAATTAAATCAATGAGACCATATTTGAACACAGACTATCTTAATATCTATAAGGTAGATTCTTAACCACAGGGAAAGCATGCATAGCAAGAATTCAATTAGAGGGGTCTGCAACTCATTAAGAGGAAGATGCCTCAGTAGCCTCCAAACAGAAACCAACTTAGATAATTCATTGATTATGGTTACAATCTCTGAAACAAGAGACCAAAGAAAATGTCCCCTTCTACCATTTCAGTTTTAGAATTAAAACTTGCCAGATTTGCAAAAATGTGTAAGCCATAATTTAAACTATGAGTTGAGAAATTGTTTAAAAATAGCTAGTTAGTATGCCCTTCAGTGAGTGGCCCCACTATGTATGCATGTGTGCCCGTGTGTGTTTTTGTGTATATGCACGTGTGCAATATAGCCATCATTACACTCTCTCCTCAGCAATAGTTATTCAAGGGTTTCAATATTGTGATGCCTCTAGATCCTTCAGTCCTCTCAATAACCTTAAACCTTCTTGAGAATGACTTAGCAGTATCCAGGTTGTAAGAATGAAAAAGCAGACAATAAAATAACATTTTTTCCTCTTAAATCTGGGAAGAAAAGTATTCTCTGGGGATGAATGATGGGGAGGAGAGTACAGATGTAGCAGTGAAGGGTTAATACATGTTGGATTAATATGAAGTCCCCACATCATGCTTAACGATAATGAAGATTTTTTTTTCCAAGTCAGATGGAAGCTACTTAAGGAAGCCAAAAGGTTATTTGAATATATACATTGGTTGAATTACTACTGTACTCAACTACTTCAGACTTCAAGTTTCTTTTTCTGTAAAATGGGAAAATAATAGGGCTTCCCTGTTTCTAACCACATAGGAAGTAAACTTTGTAGGATTTGCTCATGTATAATTCTAAGTTTTGCCACCATGAAGAGAACAGGCACCTAGAATCACAGACTGTTAAACTGTCAGTTGCCTTAGAAATCCTCTAGTCCACTATCCAGAGACAGAGTAACTTGCTTATGGTCAGCATCAAGTTAGAAGAACAGCTGTGACTGGAATCAAGAACAGAGATGAGAGGCAGTTCTTCTCTGTTCTGAACTCAGAAGTGCCTTAATTGGGAAGAAAACTTCAGGTCTACTGGAGAAAGAACCAAGGGGCAGAAGTGGAATTTTGGCTAAATCTTCAACTTTTTAAGCCAGGGCTGGCTAGGGTTTGAAAGGTATTACCGTGTGCTGAGCTGGTAGCAAGCTGCGGACTACCAGGATAACATCTCTCATTGTTTTAGAAGAATTCAGAAATTAGGCATCAAACGGAATTCCTTAAACATCTGACCTACTTGTTCTGCAGATGCCTAAATTTCACTGCCTAATTAGAGATCCCATTTCAGATGCAAATTCTTCCAAGGTAGCAAATAGATAAATTTACCCTGAAATATAAGATTATCAGGTTTTCTTAGGAACAGCTTTGAGGAGGGGAAAGGAAGCTTTACAGTGTGGAGCTGCTAAAGGATTTCAGGGTGGGGGTGGTGGAGATGCAGATATGTGTGCTGTTGTTTGTCCAGGAGCCTGAAACAGCATAGTACTCTGGGGCTTCACAGATTTTCTGGAAAACTGGTGTGGAGGGGATGGCTGTCCACCTGTCTGTGGCACCCCATCCCCATGGTGTGCTTAGACTGAAGGACCTAAGGATCCTAGAAAGAGGGAGAGGAAGCACCAAAGGGAGGCTGGAGGATCCAAAGATGAAATTTATTTCATAATTTTCCCTTGAGTTGACCTGAGATATTATGTCTCCACTACTCTAAACTTTTAAATTTGAAATTAAAATTTAAAAAATATCAATTACTCAATTTATATGTCTTTCTCAGAAAAAAAGAAAAGTCAAACAAGAAAATCAGAGTCGTCTTCTCCTACCACCCCTGGTGTTGGCAAAGATGCAGAGGATTTTTGCGTCTATGTTCATCAGTGATATGGGCCTATAGTTTTTTTTTTGTGACATCTTTGTCTGGTTTTGGTATCAGGGTGATGGTGGCCTCGTAGAATGAGTTTGGGAGTGTTCCTCCCTCTGCTATATTTTGGAAGAGTTAGAGAAGGATAGGTGTTTGTTAGCTCTTCTCTAAATGTTTGATAGAATTTGCCTGTGAAGCCATCTGGTCCTGGGCTTTTTTGTTTGTTGGAAGATTTTTAATCACAGTTTCAATTTCAGTGCTTGTGATTGGTCTCTTTATATTTTCTATTTCTTCCTGGTTCAGTTTCGGAAGGTTGTGCTTTTCTAAGAATGTGTCCATTTCTTCCATTTTATTGGCATATAGCTGCTTGTAGTAATCTCTCATGATCCTTTGTACTTCTGCAGTGTCAATTGTTACTTCTCCTTTTTCATTTCTAATTCTATTGATTTGAGTCTTCTCCCTTTTTTTCTTGATGAGTCTGGCTAATGGTTTATCAATTTTGTTTATCTTCTCAAAGAACCAGCTTTTAGTTTTATTGATCTTTGCTACTGTTTCCATTGGTGAAAGTGGGGTGTTAAAGTCCCCTACTATGATTGTGTTGCTGTCGATTTCCCCTTTTATGGCTGTTAGCATTTGCCTTATGTACTGAGGTGCTCCTATGTTGGGTGCATAAATATTTACAATTTTATATATTCTTCTTGGATTGATCCCTTGATCATTATGTAGTGTCCTTCTTTGTCTCTTGTAATAGTCTTTATTTTAAAGTCTCTTTTGTCTGATATAAGAATTGCTACTCCAGCTTTCTTCTGATCTCCATTTGCATGGAATATCTTTCTCCATCCCCTCACTTTCAGTCTGTATGTGTCCCTAGGTCTGAAGTGGGTCTCTTGTAGACAGCATATACACGGGTCTTGTTTTTGTATCCACTCAGCCAGTCTATGTCTTTTGGCTGGAGCATTTAATCCATTTACATTTAAGGTAATTATCGATATGTATGTTCCTATTACAATTTTCTTAATTGTTTTGGGTTTGTTATTGTAGGTCTTTTCCTTCTCTTGTGTTTCCTGCCTAGAGAAGTTCCTTTAGCATTTGCTGTAAAGCTGGTTTGGTGGTGCTGAATTCTCTTAGCTTTTGCTTATCTGTTAAGGTTTTAATTTCTCCATCGAATCTGAATGAGATCCTTCCTGGGTAGACTAATCTTGGTTGTAGGTTTTCCCCTTTCATCACTTTAAGTATGTCCTGCCACTCCCTTCTGGCTTGCAGAGTTTCTGCTGAAAGATCAGCTGTTAACCTTATGGGGATTCCCTTGTATGTTATTTATTGTTTTTCCCTTGCTGCTTTTAATATTTTTTCCTTGTATTTAATTTTTGGTAGTTTGATTAATGTGTCTTGGCATGTTTCTCCTTGGATTTATCCTGTATGGGACGCTCCGTGCTTCCTGAACTTGATTAACTATTTCCTTTCCCATATTAGGGAAGTTTTTAACTATAATCTCTTCAAATATTTTCTCAGTCCCTTTCTTTTTCTCTTCTTCTTCTGGGACCCCTATAATTTGAATGTTGGTGCGTTTAATGTTGTCCCCTAGGTCTCTGAGACTGTCCTCAATTCTCTTCATTCTTTTTTCTTTATTCTGCTCTACAGTAGTTATTTCCAATATTTTATCTTCCAGGTAACTTATCTGTTCTTCTGCCTTAGTTATTCTGCTACTGATTCCTCCTAGAGAATTTTTAATTTCATTTATTGTGTTGTTCATCATTGTTTGTTTGCTCTTTAGTTCTTCTAGGTCCTTGTTAAACATTTCTTGTATTTTCTCCATTCCATTTCCAAGATTTTGGATCATCTTTCCTATCATTACTCTGAATTCTTTTTCAGGTAGACTGCCTATTTCCTCTTCATTTGTTTGGTCTGGTGGGGTTTTACCTTGCTCCTTCATCTGCTGTGTGTCTCTCTCTGTCTTCTCATTTTGCTTAACTTACTGTATTTGGGGTTTCCTTTTTGCAGGCTGCAGGTTCGTAGTTCCCCTTATTTTTGGTGTCTGCCCCCAGTGGCTAAGGTTGGTTCAGTGTGTTGTGTAGGCTTCCTGGTGAAGGGGACTAGTGCCTGTGTTCTGGTGGATGAGGCTGGATCTTGTCTTTCTGGTGGGCAGGTCTGTGTCCGGTGGTGTGTTCTGGGGTGTCTGTGACCTTATTATGATTTTAGGCAGCCTCTCTGCTAATGGGTGGGGTTGTGTTCCTGTCTTGCTAGTTGTTTGGCATAGGGTGTCCAGCACTGTAGCTTGCTGGTCATTGAGTGGAGCTGGGTCTTAGCGTTGAGATGGAGATCTCTGGGAGAGCTTTCGTTGTTTGATATTATGTGGAGCCGGGAGGTCTCTGGTGGACCAATGTCCTGAACTCGGCTCTCCCACCTCAGAGGCACAGGCCTGACACCCGGCTGGAGCACCAAGACCCTGCCAGCCACACGGCTCAGAAGAAAAGGGAGAAAGGAAGGAAGGGAGGGAGGGAGGGAGGGAGGGAGGAAGGAAGGAAGGAAGGAATAAAATAAAATAAAATGAAGTTATTAAAATAAAAAAAAATTTAACAAAAAGAAAGAAAGAACAACCAAACCAAAAAAGAAATCCACCAATGATAAAAAGTGCTAAAAACTACACTAAAAAAAAAAAATCTGGACAGACAGAACCCTAGGACAAATGCTGAAAGCAAAGCTATACAAACAAAATCACACAAAGAAGCATACACATACACACTCACAAAAAGAGAAAAAGGAAAAAAAAAATATATATTGTTGCTTCCAAAGTCCACCGCCTCAATTTTGGGATGATTTGTTGTCTATTCAGGTATTCCACAGATGCAGGGTACATCAAGTTGATTACGGAGATTTAATCTGGTGCTCCTGAGGCTGCTGGGAGAAATTTCCCTTTCTCTTCTTTGTTCACACAGCTCCTGGGGTTCAGCTTTGCATTTGGCCGAACCTCTGCATGTAGGTTGCCTGAGCATGTCTGTACCCCGCCCAGACAGGATGGAGTTAAAGAAGCAGCTGATTAGGGGGCTCTGGCTCACTTAGGCTTGGGGGAGGGAGTGGTACAGACTGCGGGGCGAGCCTGCAGCGGCAGAGGCTGGCGTGGCGTTGCAACAGCCTGAGGCACGCCGTGTGCTCTCCCGGGGAAGTTGTCCCTGGATCACGGGACCCTGGCTGTGGCGGGCAGCACAGGTTCCCAGGACAGGAGGTGTGGATAGTGACCTGTGCTTGCACACAGGCTTACTGGTGGCTGCAGCAGCAGCCTTAGCGTCTTATTCTCGCCTCTGGTATCCACGCTGACAGCTGCGGCTCACGCCCATCTCTGGAGCTCTTTTAGGCGGTGCTCTGAATCCCCTCTCCTTGCGCACCCCGAAACAAAATAGAAATAGAAAATATAAACAGACCAATCACAAAGCACTGAAATTGAAACTGTGATTAAAAATCTTCCAACAAACAAAAGCCCAGGACCTGATGGCTTCACAAGTGAATTCTATCAAACATTTAGAGAAGAGCTAATACCTGTTCTTCTCAAATTCTTCCAAAATATAGCAAAGGGAGGAACACTCCCAAACTCATTCTACGAGGCCACCATCACCCTGATACCAAAACCAGACAAAGATGTCACAAAAAAACTATAGGCCGATATCACTGATGAACATAGACGCAAAAATCCTCAATGAAATACTAGCAAACAGAATCCAACAGCGCATTAAAAGGATCATACACCATGATCAAGTGGGGTTTATCCCAGGAATGCAAGGATTCTTCAATATATGCAAATCAATCAATGTGATACACCATATTAACAAATTGAAGGATAAAAACCATATGATCATCTCAATAGATGCAGAAAAAGCTTTCGACAGAATTCAACACCCATTTACGATAAAAACTCTCCAGAAAGTAGGCATAGAGGGAATTTACCTCAACATAATAAAAGTCATATATGACAAACCCACAGCCAACATTGTTCTCAATGGTGAAAAACTGAAACCATTTCCTCTAATATCAGGAACAAGACAAGGTTGCCCACTGTCACCAATATTATTCAACGTAGTTTTGGAAGTTTTAGCCATAGCAATCAGAGAAGAAAAAGAAATAAAAGGAACCCAAGTCAGAAAAGAAGAAGTAAAACTGTCACTGTTTGCAGATGACATGATACTATACATAGAGAATCCTAAAGATGCTACCAGAAAACTACTAGAGCTAATCAATGAATTTGATAAAGCAGCAGGGTACAAAATTAATGCACAGAAATCTCTTGCATTCCTATACACTAATGATGAAAAATCTGAAAGAGAAATTAAGGAAACACTCCCATTTACCATTGGAACAAAAAGAATAAAATACCTAGGAATAAACCTACCTAAGGAGATAAAAGACCTGTATGCAGAAAACTATAAGACACTGATGAAAGAAATTAAAGATGATACAAACAGATCGAGAGATATACCATGTTCTTGAATCAACATTGTGAAAATGACTATGCTACCCAAAGCAATCTACAGATTCAATGCAATCCCTATCAAACTACCAATGGCATTTTTCACAGAACTAGAACAAAAAATTTCACAATTTGTATGGAAACACAAAAGACCCTGAATAGCCAATGCATTCTTGAGAAAGAAAAATGGAGCTGGAGGAATCAGGCTCCCTGACTTCAGACTATACTACAAAGCTACAGTAATCAAGACACTATGGTACTGACACAAAAACAGAAATACACATCAATGGAACAGGATAGAGAGCCCAGAGATAAACTGATGCACATATGGTCACTTTACCTTTGATAACGAGGCAAGAATATACAATGGAGAAAAGACAGCCTCTTCAATAAGTGTTGCTGGGAAAACTGGACAGCTACATGTAAAAGAATGAAATTAGAACACTCCTTAACACCATACACAAAAATAAACTCAAAATGGATTAAAGACCTGAATGTAAGACTGGACACTATAAAACTCTTAGAGGAAAACATAGGCAGAACACTCTGACATAAATCACAGCAAGATTCTTTTTGACCCACCTTCTAGAGAAACGGAAATAAAAACAAAAATATACAAATGGGACCTAATGAAACCTAAAAGCTTTTGCACAGAAAAGGAAACCATAAACAAGATGAAAAGACAACCCTCAGAATAGGAGAAAATATTTGCAAATGAAGAAACTGACAAAGGATTAATCTCCAAAATATACAAGCAGTTCATGCAGCTCAATATCAAAAAAAGAAACAACCCAATCCAAAAATGGGCAGAAGACCTAAATAGACACTTCTCCAAAGAAGGTATACAGATTGCCAACAAACACATGAAAGGATGCTCAACATCACTAATCATTAGAGAAATGCAAATCAAAACTACAATGAGGTATCACCTCACACCAGTCAGAATGGCCATCATCAAAAAATCTACAAGCAATAAATGCTGGAGAGGGTGTGGAGAAAAGGGAACCCTCTTGCACTGTTGGTGGGAATGTAAGTTGATACAGCCACTATGGAGAACAGTATGGAGGTTCCTTAAAAAATTAAAAATAGAACTACCATATGACCCAGCAATCCCACTCCTGGGCATATACCCTGAGAAAACCATAATTCAAAAAGAGTCATGTACCACAATGTTCATTGCAGCACTATTTGCAATAGCCAGGACATGGAAGCAACCTAAGTGTCCATGAACAAATGAATGGATAAAGAAGATGTGGCACATATATACTATGGAATATTACTCAGCTATAAAAAGAAACGAAATTGAGTTATTTGTAGTGAGGTAGATGGACCTAGAGTCTGTCATACAGAGTGAAGTTAGTCATAAAGAGAAAAACAAATACCGTTTGCTAACACATATATATGGAATCAAAAAAAAAAAAATGGTTCTGATGAACCTAGGGGCAGGACAGGAACAACGACGCAAATGTAGAGAATGGACTTGAGGACACGGGGAGGGGGAAGGGTAAGCTGGGACAAAGTGAGAGAGTAGCACTGACATAGCTAGTGGGAAGCAGCTGCATAATAGAGGGAGATCAGCTCAGTGCTGTGTGACCACCTAGAGGGGTGGGATAGGGAGGGTGGGAGGGAGACGCAAGAGGGAGGGGATATGGGAATATATGTATATGTACAGTTGATTCACTTTGTTATACAACAGAAACTAGCACAACATTGTAAAGCAATTATACTCCAATAAAGATATTAAATTTAAAAAAAAAGAAAAAAAATCAAATGATATAAAATATGTATAAGCACTGTATAAATGCAGCTTATTGTTTTTCTTGCTACTCCTTTCTTTGAGGGTAAATATTACATCCATCACCTGTTCTGAGGCAAATTGGCAAAGACAGTTTTCTTGTCAAGACTAAAAGTAAGACACGAGAGAGACTTGGTGTTGCCCAGGAGAACACATATGGCTATTTAAGTTTGCACTTTCCGAGGAAGCTAATAAAATGAAATAAGAACTTAAAATAAATAAATAAATAAATAAATAAAAAATAATAAAAGCACTACATATTCATTTGGCTGGAGCACTGTGTAAAGGGAAGGTAACTAATGAAGGAAGGTTGGGGCCGAGTTGTGAACCATCTTCAGTGTCAAGGAATTTGGACATAATTCACTATGTACTAGGCCTTGTGCCAAGCACTTTATATATATTACCTTGTGAATCTTCACATCAACCCTGTGAGGCTCCGAGATTAGATAAGTACCCAACAGCGCTTAGCTGGTAAATGGCAGAGTCAAGATTAGATCTCAGATCTGCTCAGCTCTAAAGGCTATGCTCTTAGCCTGCTAGGCTATCTTGCTGAAGTCAAATACTGTTGGATGCAAATTAATCTCAGGGTACAAATTGGAGGTGAGGCCCAGCTTCAGGGCTGTTGCAGCAGGTTTAAGGTGAAGTAACAAGGGCCTGGATTAGGACATGGCTGTGTGATGGAGAAGAGACTCTGTGCGAGGAACATCAAGAAGAATCACAAGGTGGGTTGATTTTCAGGGGTCAAGAGACAGGAAGGAATCAAAGATGACTCAATTTTTCAGCCTTGGTGCTGAGAGCATGGGGCTGCTCTTAAGAGAAACAGAAAAGCCAGGAAAAGTGAAGAGTTTTCCATAACTTCTATTCTTTTTGACTCAGAAGTTGAGTATTGGCCCAGGGCAGCACACTACAAGGTAGGGGGTGATTTTAGACAGCGCTCTGCCGGGCAGTGAAACCAAAATGAGTAGAATCCTTGCTGCCCATACGCCCTCGAAATCTTCCCACTAGTAAGCAAAAAGATGAGCTCTTTGTTAAAATGCCTTTGACTAGAGCTACACCAAAGCCCTGGGGAGATTCTGAAGAGTAGGGAAAGGGAAGGATTTGGCAAAACTTGAGGCTGTCAACAGCTTTTCAGGTTATAACTGCCACAGAGCAATGTGTATGTATGTGGAGATACCCAGGACTGAGAAAACAGAAGCTCTCATCAAGTTGCTCTCTTTAGGGAGCAAAATTGGAGGCATGTTTTACTTACATCCTATCACGACAGTAAGGAGGTATGTGCACGTGCACACACATACACACACACAGTGGTTTTGTGAGTCACATGACTTGGCAATATTAAATATGCTAACCGCCGCCCCAGAAAGCAACTCTGTAAAATTTGAGTGTGGTTCTCTTGGATGGAAGAATGTACCTTTCAACCAGCATCGCCTTTCCCACAAAGAACCCTCAGAAAAATGTTCAGCTTTACATTTACCACTTTCATCAAATGCTTGCATTTTTTACATATTCCTGTTACATTGATTGTACAGTTATATGATGATGTCTATCTTATTTGGAGATATTAAAGAATGATGAATTGTTCTATAAAGGTGAATTTTCTAGTTAAATATGAGTTATTGCTTGACACCAATTGAAAACAAGTTAGTTCTCTCAGATGGAAACTTTTCTAAAATGGAATAGACACATTTGTCTTCTTAGACAACATTAAATAAAATGAAAATCCATTTATTTTTGGTGTGACTTTGTGATGTTCTAATTGACTGTCAGGAAGGTAGGACTACTTCGTCCTATCGAAATGACCTCAGACCGTTCATGTTCAGAGTTCATGTATCTGCTATTTATTGGTTCCTCACTCTACAGTCTGACTAACTCTTCTCAAAACCATCCCTGAGGCATAAAGGGCAGGAGTACCAGACCAAAACTGAACAAAAGAGTGGTGGTTTCTGTGGCATTTAGTGCTTTTGACTGTGTGGGATTTAGTGCCAGATTGTCTGATATTAATGACAGCATTCAAATAACTCTCTTTTTTCATTTCTTATTTCCTGGTCTGCATAGTTGAGGTTTCTGTATAAGAGATCTTCAGATAAATTAGACTTTATCATACTTTTAGCAGGAAATTTTTCTAATTAATTTTATTTGAACTCTTTCTGCTAATCTCTACTAGGGAGTTAAGAATTGAACATGTCTAACCTCTTAAGGAGAGCAGCTGCTAAGTGACATTAGCACATCTGCCTAAGGTAAGAATAGAAGAGAGCTCTTAATCATAATAATAGCAGCTGTAGTGTGCAAGCACTCCTCTAAACATTGTACATGTACAACTCACTAATCTTCCCAATGACCCTCAGTATTATTATTCTTATTTTCCAGTAGAGATACCTGAAGCTTAGAAAGGTAAAGTAACTTATTCAAAGTCACATAGCTGGAATTCTCATGGCGTGTGCTCAAACACTACTGTTGAAGGCCTCCCCGCTCATTCTGCTGGATGATTCATCAGAGTTCCCTGGGTTTTATGGAGGGACAGAAAGAGAATGAATGGAAGCTGCACTGAGGTCAGAGGTAGTGTCCATATTTGATGTTGATGAAAGAGACAGCATTATTATTCAGTATTGAACCTCCTCTCTGTTGCTTTGCCAAGAGCACTTACTGATTGTCAGATATGCAAACAGATTTTTATCATTTATCATCAGCTCTTTTAGACTTTGCTTTTTAAATAGAGAATTTCCTAGATGCCCCAAAGTAGAAACAACATGGAATAAAGCAAGCTGCTAAAGAAAGTCAAGTTCCCAAAAATAGGCTTGATAGAATGGCATGGAAAGGCATATATTTTTAGCTAGCAATTATAAAGCTACTGCATTAAACTGAAGTAACAGTGGTGCAAAGTAGAATGTAATTATTTTCTGTCCAGCACCTGTCTTTGAGTCTGTCACTTTGTTATTCATTTCTGGACATCAGTGAGAAATATTTCTCTCCTTTTTAATCTTTTCCTTATCATTCAACTGCAGCAGAACATCCCTTAGCTTGAAAGTTATGTATGGAGAGATGCATGGGAACATTCAAGAAACATCCAAATGTTGAGTCCCTCTCTCATGCAAACACTGCATTTCTTTCAGTTATGTTTTTAGCCTCCCCTTCTCATTTCTTCCTCATTCCTTCTCTCCTTTCCTTCTTTGCTTCCAAAATTATTAACTAGGAGCCTTTAAAGGGCCAGGCACTGTGCAGGGACACACACACACACACACACACACACACACACACACATATATATATTTTCTAGATAGAGATTTGTTTCTATGGAATAGGAACAGTAGCTAGGTGAAGCTCAGTTCAAAATTTATAACCTTAAAAACTGCATCAAAGGAGTAATTTTATTAGTTAAAAAAGCAAATATAGTTCTTAGATGATGAGAAAAGTGCACCTGAGTTTATCTGGCCATAGTTGTTTAAAATAAGAAACAATATAACATATTAGCAGCTAAATGAAGCTAAATTTAGATGCGAAAAAATTACACAATTATGTACTACTCAGTGGGTCTCTGAAATTCTGAATAAAAAGGAAATTAGTGGGTTTATACCAGATACAATGGATAATGCTAATCCCTTGAAAAGAAAGCAGGTTTTATTTTTATTCACCCTTCAGAAAAGAAAAACCTAGTTTTAACTAAGTAGTAGAGTATGTTTGAGAGAATGACACCATTAGTGGCTCTCCATAATTATATCATCAATCTGAAAAAGCATGTAAGGCCAAGTTTACCCCATATACAGATACCATAATTCTATGGGTCTAAGAGTTGACAGAACTGTGGCAGCCCTAAAATAAATTGGGCAACAGGAAGAATTTTTTTTCCAAAAGAAGAAATATCATGTGAATGACAAATCCTTTCGTTACTCAAGACAATATTTTATCAAGTACCTCATCATCTTTTAAAAAAGGCCACCAGAAACATGACCACCATGCTACTAGGAACTAATGAGGAAGACAGCCCACAGCCGCCAGCATGCCTGATGTTGCAAAGGAGGGGCAGCTCAGGAACTTTTCTCCAGGTTGCTTGGTTTTTTGAGTCTATCTGTCAGGCTAGTTCAATTCCTCCAAGAATTCCCAGATTGACAGGCAGTCACCAGCTTTGCTGGGCATGACAAGTTCCATTTCAAGGAGTCCAGTGTGTATTTTCAAGTAGACTGGCTGCTGTTATGGGCCCAGTCAACTTCAGGTTTCAATTGCTTTTCAAGCACTGCTTCACTGAGCACACTCAGCAATCACAGAACCACCCAGACCAGTGTGACAAAGGCTGGCAGAGAACTGGAAAGTCCCTTAAAGGAAAAGCATATTTTAGCAGCTTTCTAAATCAAGCATCCTAAACATACCTTTTTACAGTGACTGATCCTATACTTTCTGATATGGACAAGGAAAGGAGGCATTTCTGGAACTGGGATAAAATCGAGGGAGAAGATGTCCTCCTTGTCTTTGGTGACTTACTTATGCTGACTTGTGAGAGAATATTGGACATTCCTGCTCTCTAACTCAAATTTTTATCAGGCTTTACCTACAGTTTCTAAAATAGCCAGGTTTTAAAAATTTACAAATTTTTTACTCGGCGTCAAACAAAAGAAGTTGAAAAATGGCATCCTACATTTTACACTCACACCAAGTACACATATTAAACACACACACTCACTATGCACATGGAATTTTCCAGAACTGTCTCTATTTCAAATGTTCTGCCCAGTTTATAGCTCACATCCAAGGCCACCCTGTCTACATTTTAGTTCTGAAAATATGGTTTCTGGACCCATATTATCCACTATTACGACTCCAAGAGAGAAAGTCAGATTTTGAGTCAACAGATATTTTCTGAACACCTTCTTCAGATGCAAGGTTGGTGTTTTAATTCAATATCTAGTGAAATCAGAAGACCTTTATTACGTGGGATATGGCATGTTATTTTTTCCTGGTTTTCTTTACCAGCACATAATGGACTTATTGCAACCCTCTTCAATGAAAAACAAAATGCACAGAACCTTGCAGGAAAATGGATTTTTGTAAGTTTCAACATATAATATAATAACATTTATTATTATATAACATCATTGTATTGTGACATTTGACAGTTATCATATAAATAACGTTATAGACAATGTAATATAATGATATACACCCACATAATATATTAGGTCACTTAACTGGCTCTGTGGCTTCAAGCAAGTCACCTAACTTTTACAAAACAACAACACTAACAATATCATCTTCATAGGTTGTTGTGGGAAAAGTGAATTAACACGTGTAAAGCAGTCAGAAAAGAACTTGGCATATTCTTGGAGAAACTGAACTGGCTTTACAGGTGAGCTAAAAAAACCAAACCACCTGGGAAAAGGTAAGTGCTCAGTAAATGCTGTTGCTATTGTTATTATTATTGTTATTATTTAAAGTCCTAGTTTCCTCATCTGTAAACTGGATGGGTGGATTTCATCTTGATGATCCCTACAGTTTCTTTGTTTTGGTGACCTCTGTTAAAGTCCTTCAATTTTCTATGGAGGGACCAATATCCTAAATCAGTGGATCAGGTTAACATTTAACACAAATGAAAATTTACCCTGAGGTATTAAGAGCTCATGGCAGCAAATGGAAGCATAAGAATAACTGTTTTGTCTTGCTCCATGCAAATACCTTCTGTTTGTTTTTTTATAATGCCAGAATGATGAAATGATAATAAGCAGGTAATTTCTCCTGGGGGCTTAAAAACTTGGCCTAGCTTTGAATGCTTTGGGATCCAGAAGGAGAGAGGCCCAGCTCAGCCTTAACAGGGAGTAGAACAGCTTGTCAACTGGTTGTTTTAGCTCCCTGGAGGCTCGCTTGTTCTGATACGGTAATTTTATTTTATAAATCTGGGAGAATGTTTGGACAGGCTGACGGCCAGTTGTTCCAACAACTGCTACTGTAAATCCTTCATTCCCCCAAATGGTTGCTCTCTTTCTCAAATATCTTCCTATGCAGAATAAATGCTAGTCATGGGGGCTATAAGCTGCTTACAATTAGGCTTTGAGCTAGTGAGTATGTCCTCTTTTGAAAAAGAGATTTTTTACCTTACATTTCCCTGTATTTAGGCTCCACCAAAATCCAAGGGCTATATTTACTGCACCCAAATGCATTAAAAAAAAAGTATTAAAAAATTCTGGTGAGAGACAAAGCAGTCAGGAAGGTACAATTTTTCTAGGGAACAATAGTCCAAAGAAAAAAAAAATTGCTATTCATCAGTAGTTTGATTTCAATGGCATTTTACAAAATGAACCACTTCCGATCAGACACAGATTTACTGGAAATACCCCTTGCAAAAACAAAAGGAAAAGAAAGACAAAAAGATAAATAGAGCATATATGAGAGAAAGAATAAAAGGGGATTCTCTTTGGTGGTTCGAACTGGTTTCTAACATTGTCTCTGATACAGCTTTCGCTGAACATAAAGAATATACTGCACAGTGACCCAAGACCTCTTCAATAGTAGGTCATTGTTTTGTTAGTCAATAGCTGGTATGTAAGTAAGCTTGCTGGCTGTATAATACCCAGGAAACAGGAAGCTTACAATGGAACTTTTACCAGGGCCAGCATTATAGCCACATTCACGGAGAATGCAAAATCAAACAAGGTAGGACTGGCAGGAGTACATCAGTGAAAGGCTGCATTCATCACAGATGTCAAGTACAAGCTGGGTCTTCATATTTCTTTTTGTCATGCCATTTCTTGTTATGCTGTGGCTCCTTCACATGGACTGTCTATTTAGGGGACAAAGGTTCTCTAGTAGGTTGTATTCCATAATGTCTAAGAATCCATGACACTCACCAAGTCTGCAAATTGCCCAATAAACTGTTTGGACATTAAGTGAATTCAAATTAATTGTATTATATAAACTTCACGAGTGAAAAGGGACAAGTAGTAAAGGTCGTCTCTACATTATCCTCTGTTCAAATGCTGGACTATTCAGTACATGATCATAAACAGCATTCATGTGCAATTTTAATGGTTAGGAAGGGCTTTGTTAAGCAGAGGTGGGGTTGGCATGTTTCTTAATCCAAAGTTTTTTCAAGTGTTCTCAGCAGGGTCATAACACTGATTAACAGGATGACCCAAAAATTTATACTTGCCAAGGCAGATCCCCTACTGAAAGTAGGTTTGAGAATCATGGTGGAGAACCCTGGTAGAAGAAGCTGCTAGTAGTACTGAGTCATGTACCCTTATAACCAGACACCTATTCTTTTCTAATAGCATGGCTGGGGGGACTTAAGTGCACTATTCATATCTTTTCCCAATAAAACTCAACCTAATGTTTTCAGTGGGGAAATCTCACTATAACATAATGAATAATTTAATCCTAAAAATGTATACCTATGAATGGTATGAAAAATGCAAATATTTTAATGTTAAATGAAAAATTTTACTTTAGAAATATATGCTTAATTACAACTGTATTTAAAACAAAATAAATCTAAAAATTTACACATAGAAAAAACATGGAAGGAAACAATAAAAGTCACTGGTGCTTGTGGGGCTGTGGGTGATAGTTTTCCTCCTTTCATTCTTTGGTGGTCTCTAAATTTTCTATAAAAAACATATTTTCAATCAGCAGATATTACTTTCCCAATGGAAGAAATAAACTAAATCAAAACTACATTAAAAATTAAGTTTAAGATGATTGTTCACTGAGAGATGTAAAATTAATTTGTAAAAAAAAAAAAAGAATTTGAAATATGAAAAAGTCTTTCTTTGTAACTGAATCACAGAATAAAAGAAAAGCAGTGCCAGAGGGACCTAGAGATCTAGATTGTGTGTTCCCTCTGATCAGGTCATTTCAAGGTGAGATTTTTAGGCTGGAGAGTTGAAAGCCTGTTCTTCTCACATTAGAAGAGAGAAGAAGAAAAAACACAAGATTTTTAATCAAACAAGTCTGGATTCAAATCTTAATGCTGTTCCATAACTCTGTGTCCCTTGGGCAAATTACTTAACCTCTCTCAACTTTAGAGAGGGAAGCTGACAATAATGTCAACTTCTTACTGTGTTTTTCTGGTTTAAATAAGAGAGGGAAATATATATACACACACGTATATAATTGCTTAATCATTAAAGCACCCTCAAAATGGCAGCTTTTAACATTATCATTATTATTTGACTTCTTTGATTCCTCGGTGGCCCCCAGGCCAGAAGTATTTTGATGCCATTTCTCTTGGGTTTAGAAGAGAATGAAGATAAGTACTGAAATCTCTGTCCTGTGTCTCCGGTACTGGATAGGATAAATATTTAAGGTCATGGAATATTTTTTTAATGGACAAGTTATTGTGATATCATCTCTTGATCTCCATTGTCCTCCAGCTCTTCCCCACTTTTTCTTTTCCTTTATTTCAAAATTCCTCACATAGCAGTTTCTACTCTCACTGTCTCATTCCTTACAGTCTCATTCTCTCTTGAATGTACCCTATTCATAGGATTTTTGCCCACACCACCACCAAAACCATGCTCCTTAAGGCCACCAATGAATTCCATCTTGCTAAATCTGGTCACAGAATTTTAATACTTACAGTACTTGATGCGTTAAATGCACAAGATATATTTATGATAATATATATTTCCATGTATTTATTTTGTCACCAGCAAAGCCCATTAACAAGTCCCCGGATATAAAAATAGAATCTGGGTAAAAAAATCTAACCTTTTTTTCCTTTGTGCTTAGTCTAGTGTCACTTGCTCATAGGGTGCCGCCTGCAGAGGCCTTGCGCCTGGCCCTTCAGGCCAGAGTTCCTAGCGCCAAACGCCTGAGCTGACGCCTCGACGCCTCAGCCGGGCAGGCTGTGCGCAGAGGCGCTGCGCCCGACACTGCAATTCAAGATGGCGGCAGTGGGCTGTGCGCAGAGGCGCTGCGCCCGACACTGCAATTCAAGATGGCGGCAGTGGGCTGTGCGCAGAGGCGCTGCGCCCAGCACTGCCATCTGGAGCCAGAACAGCACAGCCCCGCCCACCCACCAGAACTCCCCTCCCTCCCAGAGGACACGATCCCTATAAAGGAGTTCCGCCCACAGCCTGTCAAGAGACCGTGTACTCTAGAGCGTGAGCTCACACCTCTCCGTTCTCTGATCAAAGAATAAAACTTTGCTTTGCTTCTGCACTGAACACGGTCTCGTTGTATTGGCTTAAATGACATTGGGCAGGAAGACCTTTGCTGGGGCCAGACTCGAAAGGGTCAGTACCAATTTCTTTACTATTTCTTCCCCACTGGAATGTGGGCTGAAATGAGGGCAGGTACTGTTGTATCCCTAGCCCCTAGAATAGTGCCTGGCATGTGGCAAGCGCACAATAAAGGTTAGTGGAATGAATGACTGCAAAAGTAGTCTGTTGAGCAAAAAACTATTGCAGGTAACAGCAGACTGCCTTTCCCTGAAGGATACCCTGAGGGGAATGTGAATGTATGTTCCAAGCTGAAGTCCACCCCATGGATGCCGTGAGCAGTTCCTGAGCACATTCTGGACTTCTGTTCAGTGCTTATAATTTGTTGGCATGTGTAATGATTTGGCTTTAAAAAGCGATGCATTTCCCACTTGGATTTTTCTGCAGTGAGCTTCAGTTGCAAATGCCCATGTTTATGTGTATATGATGTGTGCTGTGCCTGGCATCTGCTCTGCTTCCTGGCCCTCCGTGTGCCTGTGCCCACAGGGCATCTGGGAGCTGACTGGCATGTTACAAGGGTTAGAAATTCTCCTCTCTGAGCTCTCTGGTTTATCCTGTTGGGGATGAGAAAGCTACCAAGTATTCCTAAGCTGGCAGAGTGACAGAATGAACCCACACAAGGAGATAAAACAGCTGTAGTGGAAATGGAGAGCTTCCGAGGACCAATGAAAGAGGAAGACAAAGAGCTTATGGCTCATGGATGGCAGATGGTTGAGGTCTGGTTAGGAATCGAGTTGTTGAGAAACATTTTGTCTTAGGCTGAGTTGGAGCATGGGCATTTGAAGCTATGCATAGGCTAGTGACAGTCCTAGCAATCTCAAACTTTATCTATGTCAGGATTGGGGTCCTCTCACACCCTGATCCATTTTTTTTGTCCACAGTAGAACTTGCAAGTTGGTTCTTGCAAGCCCTGAGTTTTGGGGATGCTGGTGGGGGTGTTATCTGGGCCCTGTACCCTTTCCCCAGAGCACTCAGCCCTTCCAAGGGCATCTCTGTGAAGTTGCAGGGGCTGAGTATGGTGCGTTGAGGTCTGCTGCATTGAGGCTCTAGAAATATAGGTACTAAAAGAGGAGATTTCCATGACTGGAAAAGGAGCTTGCCATTCAAAGTGGCTTTCTGACTTCAGTGTTTCTAAAGGCACTATCTGGGACAGGGATTACTTCCCTGTGTTTCCTGCCAATGGATGTGCATGTTTTTGGCAATGTGAAATGGGGGCATGGGGGGAAGGAATGAACAAATAAAAGGAGAGGAAGAAAGATAAGTGAGAAGCACTGTTGTTCAATTCTTTGGAAAGATTATTCATCCACCCCAATAATCCCTCTTTTTTCCTTAGAGATAGTGTCACAGAGTGAAAAGAGCAAAAGCTTTGGAATTCGATACATCTGTGCTTGAATCCTGACTGTTTCAGTTATGATGCTGGCTTAGGCAAGAAACCTAATTTCTCAAACCTTAATTTCTTAATCTGTAAAATTGGAGAAATAATATCTATCACATAGGATTGTTTTGAGTCTTAAATGAAATATGAGCAAAGTGCCTAGCATAGGGTTTGAAATAGAGCCCACCCTAAATAGTTAAAAAAAAGTTATAAAAAAGGGTAGGGGGAGAAAATACAGCATCAGACATGGCAGACGTGGGCTTTGTTTGCTAATGTATTCAGCAAACATTTAAATGGAGCATCTACATTGTATCTAAAAACGTGTGACTCGCTGGGCAAGATGGATATGCCTTCATAGAGGCTAAAGTTGCAGATAGACAAAAACACATGCAAACATAAATAAATGAGAGAACTGTCAAGTGTGATAAATGCTAATAGGAAACATAGTGGAATGAAAGGGGGAACTGCTTTATACAGGGTGTTCAGGGAAGGCTTCCTGGAGGAGGTGATGGTCAAGCTGAGAATGAAGAATAAGAAAGCACCAGCCACATGAAGACTGGAGGGAAAGGTTTCAGGCAAAAGGAAGGATATAAGCAAATGTCTTGAGACCAAAGAAGACACAGGGGTGTTTGAGGTACTGAAAGAAGACCAGAGTGGCTGAGATGAGAGACCAGTGCTAGAGCAAGGAGAGAAAAACAGGGTGAAAATATTGGTAGTCATTCCTCGGGAAAATCTTTTTTGAGAGTTGGCCACCTCCCGCCCCTAAATGCTGTGTTGTAAGAGATTTCTCCCTTTGGTTATCATTCTGTTCTCTACAAGTATGGAAACAAAACAATGCCATTTGGTTGAAGTGCAGGTTTGCCCAAATGTTTGAATCATTAGTATCTGACTGTTTCTTAGTGTCGTTAGATGAGAGGATGGTGGGTTTTTGTGAATACTCTATGCTCTGCTGTTCTCCACAACAACCAAAACTGTCCCCCCATTAGCTCAATAACAGAAGTCCTCCAGACCATTTCCTGGGGAAGCCTGGCAAAAGGACTCATACTCCAGACTTTGCATTCATGTAGCGCCTGCTGGAACCTGCTTGGTGGAATTTGTTTTCCCCCTGACCCAGGTCCCCTTGGAGGCCAACCACTGCCAGAAAAACTCCAACTCCATTTCTTGGGTCCCAAGTCAGCCTGCCTCCACCCAGAGGGCTGAGAGCTGTAGTGCTCCTCCCGCTGGGTGGAGACTGCCCTTCCTCCCACCTGGAACTTTATCTCACTCAGATCTGGAGGGTCTGTGTTCCCTGACCTTCAAAACCAGAGCAGTAGACTTTGAACAGGTGACGACAGTAAGGCAGGAGTGGTAGGACGAAGCCTGATCAGACCACTTGCTAGCTGAGTGACCTCTAGTCACTCCAAGCAACTTTTTTGTCTGTAAAAATAGGGATGGGGCTTCCCTGGTGGCGCAGTGGTTAAAAATCCGCCTGCCAATGCAGAGGACACGGGTTCGAGCCCTGCTCTGGGAAGATCCCACATGCCGTGGAGCAACTAAGCCCGTGCACCACAACTACTGAGCCTGCGCTCTAGAGCCCGTGAGCCACAACTACTGCAGCCTGCGTGCCAAGAGCCCGTGCTCCGCAACAAGAGAAGCCACCACAATGAAAAGCCCGCTCACCGCAATTAGAGAAAGCCTGCGCGTAGCAACAAAGACCCAATGCAGCCAAAAATAAATAAATTAAAAAAAAAAATAGGGATGGCATTATTTGCCTCTGCTGTAGGGAAGATAAAATTGCAAAAAGCAACTGGCAAGCTAGGGATGAATTACTCCCTTTCTTCCCTCCTCTTCCACTTCCCTCCTTTCTTCCCTTCCCTCCACCAGTCGGCGACGCCTTGAGCCTCTTGTCTTTTATCACTGAATGGCTCGTCGCTGGCATGTGCAGAGAGCCCACGATGTGGTGTGAGACCCCAACAGTCATTCTCACCACTGTTATTAGTCATGGCCGAGCGCGTGGAGGAGGATGTGATCACAACATTTAAAATCAAGTCAGTTTGGGGCCAGTTTTACTTAATAATGCTCTTTCTCTGCCCAGCCCCCCACCAGGCCTGCTCTCATTGTATCAGGATACTTCATTTGCTGGTATCTTTGAAAAAGGAGGAGTTTCACATAAGCTAACTTTTAATTTATTTCACAGGGGTGGAGTCCAGACATCAGCAGTTTTTAAAACTCCCCAGGTGATTCTAATGTGCAGCCAAGGTTGAGAATCACTATTAAGTGGTTTCTTAACACCCCAAGCCTCTATACTTCTGTGAACTATGTATCTATGTTTCTAGGAATTAAAAATGAGAAGAAGGGGAAGGAAACTAATGTGGCTGCCATGGGCCAATGCTAAGGCCCACAAGGACAGGGATGAGTGAAGTGTTAGTCACAACACTGTGGAATGAAGATGACAGACCAGCTCCAGAACAAGGCCTGAGCACCGGCCCTACGGTTGATAGCCACGTGCTGATAACAAACAGTAGAAGGGGGCTGAGAATAAAGAAAATACAAAGGCCAAATGAGAAGGAAAAAGAAAGGAAATATTATTTAATGTAAAGGAGGAGGTTAGTGGGTAAAATATTTAAATTCCCTTTGAGGGAGAAGATGGTCAAGTAAAAACCCAAAGATAAATGATAGAGATAATAGTAGCAGGAGTGCTCTTTAGGCAGTGTATGTTTGTCTTCCGACTGGGAAAAATTTTCTCAGGTCAAGGTTTGGGTTTGGGGAAGGCAGATCATGAATTGGGAGAATGATATGTTGGGCAACATGTGATCAACACCAGGCTAATGGCCCTGCCTGAAACCTTGGAATTCGATGAATGTATTCATTTACTGAGCCTCACATCTAATAAGAAGCAGCATAAATACTAATACAGAAGGAAGTGTGGGTGAATGAGATCAAATGATAGAAGGTATTTTATACACATTGATTAGCATGGAAGAGAAAGCAGAAAGTATCTGGTTTCAGAAACCTGGTTTACAAATAATCCATGCATATAAATAGCCTCTCTAGCTCCTTCCCATTTATTTCCCCCCCCCCCAACCCTCCACTCCCCTCTTCCTCCTGCAAACACTGTGGGTAAAAAACAAAACTTACATGTTTGAGTAAAATTGTGGAATCAGAAGTAGAGGAAGCGTCTTACACTGTTGGTGGGAGTATAAATTGGTGCAGCCACTATGGAAAACAGTATGGAGGGTCTTCAAAAAACTAAAAATAGAGTTGCCATTTGATCCAGCAATCCCACTCCCGGGCATATACCTGGACAAAACTATAGTTTGAAAAGACATATGCACCCCTATGTTCATAGCAGCACTATTTACAATAGCCAAGACATGGAAGCAACCTAAGTGTCCATCAACAGATTAATGGATAAAGAAGATGTGGTATATATATACAATAGAATATTATTCAGCCATAAAAAAAATGAAATAATGCCATTTGAAGCAACATGGATGGACTTAGAGATTGTCATACTGAGTGAAGTTAAGTCAGAAAGAGAAAGACAAATACCATATGATATCACTTACATGTCAAATCTAAAATACGACACAAATGAACATATCTACGAAACAGATACAGACTCACAGACATAGAGAACAGACTTGTGGTTGTCAAGGGGGAGGTGAGGTGGGGAAGGGAAAGACTGGGAGTTTGGGATTAGCAGATGCAAATTAGTATACATAGTATGGATAAACAACAAGGACCTACTGTATAGCACAGGGAACTATATGCTATATCCTGTGATAAACCATAATGAAAAAGAATATGAAAAAGTATATATATAATATGTATAACTGAGTGACTTTGCTGTACAGCAGAAATTAACACATGGTAAATCAACTATATTTCAATAAAATTTTTAAAAAAGAGCTATGAAAAAAAAGAAGTGGAAGAAGGGAATAAGCTGGGAAACACCTATTTTGAAGAAGTGATTTTCAAACTTTAGTCCTACGATCTTTAGTTGAATGAACTGTTACTGGAGACGGGTTACAGACTAAGATGAATTTAAAACAGAGAAAGGGTGGGCTGGTGTCTGTCATATTCAGCATGTTTTTTATCCTTGCCTTTACCCATCATGAAGATGCTGTAGGAAGCAGAGTTTGGAAATGGTTTGAATATGACAGTTGACATCAGAAGATTTCCAAAAAAGACTCAGCATCCTACCTCTTCATTGCCCTTCCCACCTGTATTTCCCCCTTCATTTGTTATACTACCTTAAAGTCCCCTAATCAATAATTCCTTTGGTTCAATAAGTTTCCTCTATTGGAAGCTCAAGTATGTTATGGAGGTCAAAGAGCTGTCACTCCTGCTGCTGGGATTCCAGGTTCCCAGACAAGATGCTCTGCAGGGAGGACTTGGAATTGTAGGAGGTGGGAGATGGGTAACACTGGAGGAACAAGATGGGGATGTCCCAAAGAAGGGAATGACAATCTTTTCCTTCTTTCCTACTACATTTCTTGGTTTCTTGCTCTCAGACTCTTCATAGCAAACCAGAATTTTGCTAAATTATTTACATTTCTTTATGAGAAAATGGATTCTGGGTTGTAAATAGATCCTTGGATCACAGCCCATTTATAAGCTGATGACTTCCTGAGATGCATGATTGACTGTTTTGCATGGAAGAAATTACGTGTACAAAACTCTTATTGAGAAATGTGGAGGTTCACACATTTAAAAATTGCTCAGAGTTTAAATGTTTATCCAAATGGGATATCTCTGAGGAACTAAAAGGAATGTGAGACAATGTTTATGGCTCCCATGATTCTAATGTGGTTGCTGCCATGGAGAGGTCTCTAATATAGTGGTTCTTAACTCTTTGGGGTTATTTGTACCTTGGGGAATCTGAGAATTGAATGCATTCTTTCCATGAAATGCGTACACACACACACAGAATCTTATGTATATTTTCAGGGGATTCACAGAACTCCCTAGAGACTTCTAGTTGTTCTTGAACACCAGGCTAAGAATTGTTAGCCTATTGAATTCAGGGAAAACGCTAGCCCATGTATTTCTATTAACAACAGTAAAATTCCTATTTGGGAATAGGCTGTAGGGTAGGGGTGAAGAATCCATCCTGGTGCTTGTAGAGCCTACTGCATTTAACATTTGAGAGAGGATTCAAGAGCTTGCACAAAATACAGAAAGATGTATAAGGCATAGTCTTTTTCCTCAAAGAAAATTAGGTATGGAGAGGCTAGAGTATAAGGGACAAGAGTAGTAGTACTGGTAGTTGTGACTGGAAAGGAGGACTAGATCTGGATCACGGAGGATCTTGAATGCTAGGTTAAGAAACTGCAACTTAATTCTGAAAGCCAGTATGTTCCAGCCTACAGTCACCCTTGTACAATCTTCATCTTTTTGCCATATCTATATCCCAACATGACAATTAGATCTTTTTTTAAACTGATTCCCCTTTAAAACTTATATTTTTAAAGGCTTAATATACACTTATATTTTGCATTTTATTGTAATCATTTCAAATACATATGCAAAAAACTGTATCTCCTAAAATAAAAATATGAATTTGCATTCTACCTGAAATGATCTCATGCAATCAGCAGTAGGTATTCTTCACTTTGGGAAACACTAGAGAGTGCGATGGGGACTTCTGAGTGGGTGGGAGGTTATGTTATGAGAGATGCTCTGTAAAAGGAATCCTTCAGCAGTTTAGTGTCAGTTGGAATGGAGAGCCTGGTGGTGCTGAGACCAAGCAGACACCAATGGTCTAGGTGAACATGATGAGACCCTGGACCAGGGAGGCAGAGGGAAAATGCAGACTGGAGGTGAGATGGAGTCTTCCTAGAGTTGGAACTCAAACCAATTGTCATGTAAACCATTTAGTAAGTCAGCTCCTAAAGGAATAAAATAATACAATAATATGTTTATTTTTGGGCATTATTTATATTTAATTATTTATATTTTAATGCTTGCTATATTTTCCCTTTGCCTTAATCTACTAATATTTAATGAATATGGTTGAAAAAAGTCAGAAGCATTAAAATTCTATGCACTTTTATTGGTTATGAGAGAGAATGTGAGACCTGCATAGTGGGGTTGAAAATCAGATGGCCATTTTCTGTATACTTCTCTGGTCTTTCCCAGTTTGTTTAATTTTTCTGGTTAGTTGAAAAATAGACATGATTCTTGTCCCACTGTTGTGCAGCTCAAATGACACAAGGAGTGCAACAGAACTTTGTCTATTATAAAGTGTTATTATACATCATTAAATGAAAGGTGTTATGATCAGCTGTCTTGGCAAGGAATTGTGTAAATGACATTTCCTTCAAATTTCTTTTTTATTTCAATGAATATTTTGTGAGAAGACATAGGAGAGTTGATCACTAATTGGGACTTCTAGTTGGTCTGATTAAGGTATTATGCTGGAAAAGAATAATTTCACTTTGCCCTTGATGTAGAAATTTCAAGTGATTTGGACATTGTACTTACATTTTCCTTGTAGGAATATAATGGCTACAGGGGCAGAGGGCATTCCAGGAATATCAACCAACAATGTATTCTTTTTTTTCCTTCCAGGACTCTAAAAATCTAATAAATATTTGTTCAGATTATTCTAGGAATGAAAGAGAAAACTGGCTCCTACTTTAAAGTCATTTTAACTTGGTCATACCTGATATTTTGAATATAGAATCAGCTGAAATATGGTGGAAAGAGCAGAGGACTTGCAGAAAGATGTTCTTGGTTCAAGTCTTGGGGTGGCCACTGACTAAGCTACATGACGTTGGGCCTGTCACTTAAGTCTTTGAGTCTTGGTTTCTCTCTGTAAAATGGAGATTCTAATACTGACCTTAGCAAGGTTGATTGTAGTATCAAATAACATGACAAGAAAATTGTCTTTGTTAAAGATAAAGTGCTATATAGACATCATCATCACTGTTACAATAAAAGTATTTATTGAATGCTTATTATGTTCTTTACATATATTAACTCATTTAATCCTTATAATTAACCCCATAACATAAACATTATTATTATCTCAACTTTCTGGAGGAGAAAACTAAAGAGATTAAATAACTTGCTAATGCCAAGTATTAAATGACAGATCTGGGATTTGAAGCCAGGCAAACTGACTCCAAAGCCTTCATCATCCTTATTCCTAGAATAGTGATATTCTATCACCTAAAAGAGTTTCAGAACTTCCAAAAATTAATCAGTAACTCAGTGTGTTTTGAGAACTAATATGGAAACATTTTTAATGGAACAATATTTCTCCTCTATCCTCTTTCCATCTCATTTAAGACGTTTGGATTTAAATTGTTACGATGATAGTCAAATGAAATTAAAAGGAGCTAGGTACAATTCAGCATTGATCTCAAAGAGCATTTCTATTTCTCCCCATACACTGTGTTAGAGAGAACTGTTTTCTAAACTTGATACCTGACTTTATGACTTTCAGCCGTTTGGCCTAAAAAGCCTTTCTTCAGCTCTAAGAGGTTTTTATTCCCTTCATGACCACATGAGATCTACTGCACTTGTTTGGCCATTGGTGTTAAACAGGGAAGGCGCAGGCTCACTCCTCTCCTATCACATGGGAGTTTACATATAAATATGTTTCCTCTTGTCTGTCCTCTCTGTCCATGGTGATGAGCAAGGAAGGAAGACGGAACATGAAGATGGATGACAAGTGACTCAAGTCAAACTGTGCCCCAGTAACAATTATAACTATCAATAGGACTACGGAAAAAACAAGGGTAAGAGCAGGTATCTGTACTTGTACTCTAATTAGCATCTGTAGTGACTTGTATAACAGTAATGATAGCTGAGGTTGTTGAGTATTTCCTAGGAGCCACAAACTGTGCCAACATTCTTTGCACAACTCTCCCAGCATCCCAGGGTGGTGGAGGGGTAACTGGGATCTTCAGGAATATCTCCTACATGATGCTAAGATATCAATGCGTCAAGGTACACTAACTGCTCCTACCTATGGTATTAAGAGTCTTACAAACATCTATTTTTCTAAGCAAGGAACATCTTGCACTTTGTGGTTCTTCCTCAGATATAGGATACCCATCTGTGAAAGGAGAGGAAACCTGTTTGTTTAGAAGTCATGCTGGCTTGGTTTTTATGAATCTATGAAATGACAAGTAGAGAGTTGTCTCTCAGTTTCCCAAATGTGGTTAGAGAGTTGTGATGGGACATCAGCATATGCTTTACATATGCCCTCATAAAAGTAATACATCTCCCTGCATTGGAAGGTAGCAGAGTTGGGCCTCCAAAGACTCACCTGTAAGGCACAGAAAACACCCCTCTGTTGCCTTCCCCAGTGTCTAGCGGATATTCATCAGCTCTGGAGCCTGGGACCATCAAGCAGAGGACAAGAAGCCATGTGAGTGACGTCTGGGTACTGCTTGGCCTTGGACTTGGTAGGGCATAGAATAGGGCATGTGAAATCCTCGTGCCAGTTTTAATCTTTTGGTATTGTGACATTTGTCTCATTGTGGTTAGAAAAAAAAGAATCAAAGCATAATCTGTACCAGTAAGGAAGAAGCTCTAAATGTGGCAGATCCTGGAACACATAGGTATTATTATCACTCTCTTTAAAAGCTGAGGGCCCTGGGGCTTAATGGAAGTTAAGTCTCTTGAGTGCTGAAGCCAGAATTAGAATCCAGACTTGTCTGCTTCTACAGCTTGCTCCTCATAACCACTGCATTGGGATACCTCCCATAGGTAGAGCAACTTAAGCAGATGGCCCTGAATCAAATCTACGTCCATAAACCAAATCTACGACGCCCTAAGGAGACATGCTGCTGTGTTAATGAAAATTCTAGGGCAATTTATGGATACTGAATATGTATCTTTCTGCCTTAATGTATATTTATCTGAATTCATTCATTCACTCACTCATCCATTAAACAAAGATTTATTGAGCATCTGCTACATATATGCTATGCTACTAAGTACAACTAGGGATGAGTGAGAATAACGAATTGGACAGAGATTCTGCTCTTAAGAGTTTACATGGGAAGTTAGAGATACACATAAATAACTTAAGGTATAAACGATAAGTACCACAAGAGAGTTACAAATAAAGGAGTGAGGTGTCTTCTAGGTGTGTGTGTGCACGTGTGCATGTACATGCATGTGTATTTGCATGTGTTTGGCAACTGGTTACGGCTAAAGAGAGGGTTCTAAACTTGAACAAATTCAGGGAAGTAGGAAATAAAAAAATGACTGCAAGAAGATTAGTTTGGTTAGTGTAAGGGGTCCATAAAAAAGTGATGGAATGTAAGACTGGAACTATAGGCAAAACGTTATACTTCATATTCAAATGACTGATGTGATTGGTTCTCTGCTCCAGCAAGAGTATCTGGCATTACTATATAGCAGGGGTCAGCAAACCACAGCTTGTGGGTCAAATTTGGTCCATGGCCTGTTTTTCTGTGGCCAGGAAGATGAGAATGGTTTTTATATTTTAAAGGGTGGTTTAAAAACAAATAAGCAAACAAACAGAAAAATTATGTGACAGAACTGTATGTAGTACACAAAACCTAACATACTTACCATCTGCCTCTTTACAGAAAAAAGTTTGACAACCTCTGCAGTGTATAAAATGGATTGTTGGGGGGACACTGGATTAGGGGAAGCCATGTTAATAGGGAAGAGTGATAGGTTAGGAAAGGAAGAATGAGGGAATGTCTGAGAGCATGGACTTTGGAAATGAAGAAGCCTGGAGGAAGACAAGGCTTAACATGTGTAATTTGGGAATTGTCTCAAAATGATAACTGAAGTCAGAATAATGAATGAAAGGGGAAAGAGCCAAGAACTGATCTTTGATAAACATCTTTTTATAGTATGGGGAGGAAGAAGGGGAACTAGCAATAGAAAGATAAATGAACTGTAAGAGAAATGGCAAGGAAACAGAATCTACAGAGTCTAATATCATTGACTCCTCAGGAATGTAACTTGGAAGAGGGAAGAGGAGTTAACAGCATCAAATGCTACAGAGAAGTTACTGAAAAGGACACAAACCTGATGACCTAATATCTTTGCTTCAGTTTATTCCATTAGCACATTTCTATGTCCTTGGCTTTTCCTTGCCTTAAGGTGCCCTACCCAAGTGAGAATGTGATGATATTGAGATGCTATAGCTTCAGCTGCTAGGACATAATAGTGACCTATTCCTTAAATTTAGCTTCTCAGGTTGCATGTGTCCATCATTTTCCAAAGAAAGGTGGGTACCAGGTCCCCTCCAATTCTCCCCAAACTACCTCTTCTCTATACCTGTAGACATCCTTGGTAGATTCTTGACATCTGATGTCTTTAAAAAATCAGTTTATCTTCATTCCTGTACATCCTGAATTGACTAGAGATGAATAAAGAGATTGCCCAGTGTGACTGAAGACCTAACTGAATTAGAACCAATGACTCAGCTTTGGGAGTGATGGCTTGGACTCTCAACTAGGCGGACAAAGAAAACCACACTTTAAAATATGCTTCCACATGGATGATCTCAAGAATTTGATCTCAGACTAGCAAATTATGGAAAAGCTTGGCATTCAAGTTTGATATGAATAAAGTGATGGTGGTGGGGGGAGGGGAGGGTGACTGTATTTGGAGGTGAGAATGGAATTTAAAGTCTTGGATTTTAGAGCAGCATCAGTTTTGAGTGGAGACATGATCCTCAGGTGTGACTGGGAAGTGGTGGCCAAATGAACAGCACTGGCCCCTAGGAGGTCCAACGGCTGGGAGAGAAGGGTAGCAAATTAGAGGAGCCATCAGTGTGTAAATGGAAGTAGTGAACTAGGAGCCAGGTGGGTGCCATCCTCCACCATGACTTGTTTAGGGCCACACGTACCATGGGGCTTACATTGCTGAGTCTGACCAGTACCCCATCACTACAGAGTGTCAGGAGCACAGGTACTGCCCAGCCTGGGACTGGTGGGTTGGAAGTGGTGATGGGGGGAGGCTTCTGCAGGAGCTCGGAGGGCAGGCAGGAGCTCCAAGAGGCAGGAGGTGGCACTGTCCTCTGGAACTAAAAGGCTCTATGGTTTCTACACACGCAATCAGCCTCAGAGTATGCTATGCCACTTTTCCTGTCCTGATGTTCTTTATGACCAGATCCCTCTTGAGAGGAAGGAGGTGGAGGGCCACTGATCCCTTACATTTGCCCCCAAATTACTATACTGGCTGTGGACAGTTTTTATTGCTTTATTTTTATTTTTTTCCTGAATAACAATGATGGAATTTAGCTCATGGCTTGGTGTCTAGAGGGATATATCTTCTCAGAAGATGACAGGATTTCAGGTGTTTTGACCCAAGTTGGGAAGTAAGCAGAGGAGAAGTGAATTTCTTCAAGAACAATATGAAGTTAGTAGAAAGTACTCACACAAAGGGCCCATCAGTGCATATTTTCCATAAGGCCACACAGCCCAGAGGCCTGGGTTTCACAAGCATCTATAGTGCAGATTTTTATGACATAGTTAATAGGATGCTGGGATGAGAAAGATGTACGATCAGCTCTAGAACCAAATCCCTAAGTTGAACTTGGCAATGAATGGTTAGGTTGGCCTCAGGATATGACATCCCACTTCATTTGTAAAGGAAATCAAAAGAAACTTGAAGAGGAACCTTCCTTCACTATTGGTGGAAATGTAAACTGTTGCAGCCACTATGGAGAACAGTATGGAGTTTCCTTAAAAAACTAAAAATAGAGTTACCACATGATCTACCAATCCCACTCCTGGGCATATATACCCAGAAAAGACAAAAACACTAATTCAAAAAGACACATGCGCCCCAATGTTCATAGCAGCATTATTTATAATAGCCAAGACATGGAAGCAACCTAAATGTCCATCGACAGATGAATGGATAAAGAAGATGTGGTATATATATATATATATATATATATATATATATATATATATATATACATACATACATACACACACAACGGAATATTGCTCAGCCATAAAAAAAGAAAGAAATAATGCCATTTGCAGCAACATGGATGGACCTAGAGAATAACATACTAAGTGAAGTAGGTCAGACAGAGGAAGACCAATATCATATGCTATCACTTATATGTGGAATCTAAAAAAATGATATAAAGGAACTTATTTAAAAACAACATAGACTCACAGACATAGAAAACAAACTTACGGTTACCAAAGAGGAAAGGGGAGGAGGGATAAATTAGCGATTTGGGACTAACAGATATACACTACTATATATAAAATAGATAACCAACAAGGACCTACTGTATAGCACAGGGAACTATATTCAATATCTTGTAATAACCTATAATGGAAAAGAATCTGAAAATTCTTTATATATATATAAAACTGAATCATTTTGCTGTACACCTGAAACATTGGAAATCAACTGTACTTCAATTTAAAAAAAAGTTGCAAAGAAACTCTGTACCTAATACTTGATGGATTAAATCTCCAATGGGGGAATAAAAACTCTAGACTACCTAATTGAGAAAAGAAAAAAAAAAAAAGCAACTTGAAGGATGTAAAAGTGAAGAGGGGCTCCCTGTGCAATGCTGTTGTGTGTGCTAAGCCAGGCGGCATGGAAAAGATACCTGGGCTCTGCAGCAGGACAGACCTGGTGTGGCTCTTCCTGGCTGTGCGCCTATCTCCTCACCTCCCCAGCCTCAGTTCCCTCCCCTGTTTCTTTCAAAAGGAGAAGAATAATGCCTACCTCCTTCCACCTCCTTTCTAAAGCATCTAGTACTGTCCACACACATAGTCCTTCAAAAATGGAAATTATTTTAATTACATTTATGATTTAAAAAATCCTAATTTCTGTCCAGATGTGGATGGAAATCAGGACAATTTACTGCTTGTTAAGATCACATGTCCTTAGCCTAGATCTAGGGATACCTTACGTTTCTTAGAATAAATATCTCGCGTGAAAATGCAGCTGACCTTACAGCAGGGGCCATGATTAAGCAACAAGATAATTATCAGACAGAAAGAATCCCAGGGAACAGCCCTATAACATACCCAGAAAAGTACATTCAACCTCATTTGATTTTATGACTTCTAACTGGTTCCTAGAATTTTGAGCCTGACTGCCTTTCTAGGAAACTTGCAGGACTGCTGAAATGCATAGTTCTGGTAAACTTTCACAGTCATTGGCCTTAGCGTTGGAAAATCATTAATCCTCAGTTAGGAGAAAATCCCTGCTGCAAGCATGCAGAAACTCAGTTTCATGCCCTCCTTGGGAGTGCAGGAAGCACACGGGCTGAAATGCTGTGAGCTAACTGCCTCCGAGATGGGAGGACGCCAGTGGCACTTTCAGGATTGACAGAGGCTCTGCTGGGACACCAGCAGTCATGACTGTGAATCCAGTCTGCACGTGGGCTTCCCTCTGCAGGGCGGCCAGACTACTTAGGTTGGATACTCAAGGATTAGAGGTGTTGTCCCATTCTCCTCACCTCACTCCTCTCTCTCATCCCAAACCTAGAAGCTGCTGAAAGGCTTTTCACAAAGGCTGTGTGATGCTTTCTGGAGTTGGATCTTGTTTATTTGAATCAAATCTTTTTTTTCCTAAATATTTAGTTCCTTAAACTCAGAAATTGCCTCCTTCCCTCCCTCCTGGCAGCCTCAGTGAGCACCTGTGCGTGCCAGCCACTGTCACATACATAGGGACACCATCGTGAGCAAGACAGTTCCAGCCCGGGCCCAGGGAGCTATAGTCTAGTGGGGAGCAGGCTGCAGGCAGCTCTCTCTAGTTCTTCTCCTCACCACCTACCTCCCTGTGGTTGAGCCTTTTAGGGTCTGGCCCTGGTGCCCCTCTGGAGGAGCAGTGCCGCCCTATGTCTCCGGAGATAATCATTCCAGGATGCCTACGCAGACTTGGAGATCGTCAAAGCCTGAGTGAGGCTGCTCCTCAGGTCTGAACTGCTCCTTTGCCTCCGCATCAGCAGGTGGGCTCACGTGGCCTTTGAGAATAGTCTCCTCTCACTGGGGCCCACCTCAAATCGACCCAGAGTGGGCGATTCACTACATGTGCTTCAATGAGACAATTTCTGAATAAAAATACTTCCCACAGAGATGAAGTACCAATGCTTTTTAGTCTAGTTCCTGATTTACTCATCAGGTGACTTTGGGTTTCTGTAAGGTGAGGATAACTACTGTACCTCTCACATTGGGACAGTTGCCAAGATCACGTGAGCTAATATATGGAAAGATCTGGCACTCTGCCTACTCCTTCAATGTTAGCTCAGGTTATTTCTGTGCACCCTAACAGAAGGTCTCTGTGCTGACACACTTCTAAGACATTTTCCCCAGATGTAAGAAATGTTTCAGTAGTTATTGAAGGACACTTCGGAAATTACAGAAATTCCCACCCTTCCTTGGCTACGTTTCTCCATTTTCCACCTGTACAGATGAACAGATTAGCCTGGACCCTGTGTCACTAAGATCATTGATACTAAGCACATCAGTGAGTCACGACTCACAAGTCAAGTGAAACTCCAAACCTAAGAGAGTATCAACTGAAGCATTTTCCAAGACGAAACCCGTGTTCTCTTCACCTCATTGGGTTGAGGCAATCGGAGCATTCAGGTGAGCTTCAATAGCAAATGATGCTAGAACCCTGCTGCCCACACTTCATTAGATCCAGGCAGAAAAGTTTCTTAGCTACTGAAGGGAGGAAGCTACAGGGGCCAGTGGAGGCTGAGGATGGTTGTGAGCTTGGCCAGAAAGGAGAAACAGCGGGTGTGTGATTCAAGAAAATGGTTAAACACACAGAGGGAATGTGGGGAGGTCTCTGCCACCCGCGGACACACTGTTACCTACCAATTCCTTCTTCTTCATGCACTCCATGAGGATGATGAACAGGTGCTGAGCCTGGGTCCGAGTGTATGTGAAAGTCTTCTGGATGGTCACCAACAGCTGGTCCCTCAAAGATTCGTTTATAAGTCTGCAGTGAAAAAATGTTGAAAGCGGGTTAACTCAGCTCCTATTTAGTACATATTTCTGACAAACATAGAACATGAGAAAGCGTTATGAGGATTTACTTTAGATAGGAGTTATTTCTTCCCATATTTTTTTTCCATAGCAGTTATTTTGATTGTGATAATTTTTTTTAAAAAAGTACATTTAAAAATAAATCCATTTCAACATCTCAGTACCTAAATGAGTAAAGGAAGAAGATGGATTTAGTTCTTTTTTGGCTCTCTCTTTTTTCTTTTATATGGCATATGTCTAATGCCCTTTTGCTCAAGTGCTGTTATCAAAAAAATACCTTCAATTAATCCTTTGCATCTTGGTAAAAATTTACTATTAATATATTACTAATTTGAAGGAGATTTAAATTTCAGCTTCATGTCTAACTGTGGAAAGAAAAATTTTGTCTCAGTAAGGGATTGCTGAGTATCAATGAGGAGAAATAGGACTTATGTTTCCTCTAAAATCATTCCATGAAGGTAGTAGCTGATCTGGCCCACAATTCAGGTCCTCACTATTTATGCTGAACTTTTGCTGTGTTGTTTGCCAACAAGAGTCTGACCCATAAAGAGGTATTATATTGACTACTTTATTTAAAGATAGTTTTCGTATTATACAGGAGTGAATTAAAACAAGGAAGGTGCATCATATCAAGTTAAAGCTCAATTATCTCTTGCATATGGACGAATCACAATTAATTTTAACTCCTTTATCACTAGCCTGGTGAGAACTGGTCTATCTCTATCAGCCATCAAATAGCAGGAATGAAAATTCACTTTGTATTAATAGATACTATTCAAAATCAGGAAGATAAAACTGCTCTTAAGGACTAATGACAAAATTATCATAATTTGCCTAGTATTTTACAGTTTACAAATTGCCTTCACATATGAAGAAGTACCAACAACTCCTAGATAAAGTAGTATACTATAATTATTATCTCATTTGGTGCCTACAGAAACTTGATAGACAAGAGATCTGTCCAATTCAAAAGGGAAGGATATTTTAGCCAGAAAGAGCCAGATGCTTAAGGTCACTCAGAAAACAAGTGGCACAGTCAAAACCAGAACCTAGTTCTTCTGATTCCTTGTCCAGTGCCCTTTCCACTACACCATGCTGCCTCGTATTACACCTCGCAATACACCACTGCCTCTCTTCATCACTGTGGCTACTTGAGCAGGAAATTATAAAATTTCCTTTACATGAAAGCAGGACAAATTTTGTTTCTTAAAAGAAAGCAAGATGAGAGGCTTGAGAATGTCTTCATATCACTGACCTGCTGTGCCCCAGGACTGTGTGAAGATTCACCTAGACCCACGAGGCTGCATATTATGGTGGCCCTACTTTGAGGCAGGTGCACTCCCCATGATAGAATTATACCAAGGATCCTAGAATGTCACTCACCTTGATGGAGGGTTGGGTTACCCTTTTGGCCCTCCAGGAAGATTTATATCATGAACATATACATTCAGAAAAAGAGAATGATCCAGATAAAGTTGAAAAATGATACCAAATCCTCTCAAGATTACTGAATTATTCTGGAGGACTCTGTACTCTTAGTTGTGAACCACTCTGAAACCATCCATTCATTCATTCATTCAGCAATTGCTTAGTGATGTCTATTTAGTGCCAGACACTGTGGTGCATGCCAGGGCTACAGGGATAGATGAGATATACACACTCACAGCCTTCGATGGGCTTACACACCAGTGGAATAGAAAGACACGATCCAGCAATTCAACTATAATTTACAGTGGTCAAGAAGTAGAGAAGCTTGTGACAGTTGAATACAATCTAATCTAAGGGGTTCAGGGCAGACTTCTTTGAGGAAGTGCTCTTTTATCTGAGACTTGAAGAATGGAGGAGCATTAGCACTTGAAGCGGGTGGGATGGGGATGGGGCTGGGGCCTCGGTAAGAGCATATTTGGCAAACAAAACAGCATGAATAGGCCTAGTTTGGAGAAAATAAAGAAGGCCAGTATGGCTAGAGCACAGAGAGCAAAAGAAAGAATGGAACAAGATGAGGCTGCAGAAGGGGTAAGCAAGGGCAAGATCATGGGAAATTTTCAAGACTGTGTTAGAAATTTTGGATTTTATCCCCCAGGCAAGGAGAACCATTGAAGGATTTAAGTTGGAGAGTAACATGATTACATTTGTGTTGCCAATTAATTTTCTGTAAGAGTCAAGACATGAGCACTCATACCTGGGCATGTGTCTACTTGACAGTCTAGAGGTTTTTGCAATATCAAGTGTACATAAAGGTTGTACATGATTAACAACAGAAAAGACTCTCTGATTAGCCACTTGATAGATCCAATCATTCATCTGCAGGTGTTTAATTTTGACAACTCAAAATTTGTTTTCTATTGCCAACCATCTGTAATGAAATCCCAGTTCCCTGAGGTCATTAACTGTTTGAGGGATCTGTCTGTCACTTGTACCCAGTCTGTCACTTTGTAAAAATTCAGAAATGATGTACAACTTAGCTGATTGTGGGCTTCAGTGGCTAGGAGAGCTGAAAGACACTAAGCATCTTATACTTTTTAGTCCAATTATGCAACTGACTGAAATTGTGGCCTTGGTTAAATCATTTAGCAACAAAAACCATGGATTCTACTTCTAGAAGTACAAGAATTCTCTAGGTTGGTGTTTTCCAGAGTGTAGGAAAACTGTCTCTTTTGGAGCTGAGATGAATTTAGGTTGAACAAAGGTGATTTGGTCCTTTCAAAGCATTAGGTTATACTCATTAAACATTAAATAACTGTTATTCCTGGTTTACTTCTTTTTCTGTCCTTCTGATTGCATCAAGAGGAAAATTTCATTTTTGATGCTTCTTTGCCTTTCACAGCTCACAAACACTTACAAATCCCCCCTTTTGACAGAGAAATGACAGGTTTTAGGTCCCATACTCTTTGCAGAGAGTTTAATAATATTGTTTTTAAAAAGATACTGTATAATGGTTTGATGTGTTCATAGTGCAGCAGTGTTTATGACACACAATGGGCTTCACAGAGATAATCTCATTTGCTCTTCATAACAGTCTGTGAGAAAAGCAGGTATTCATTCCATTTTGCAGAAGAGGAGACTGTGGCCCAAAGAGGTGAAATGATGTGTGCAAAGTCACAAAGCTTGATCATCTTAGTGCTTCAGTTGGGTCTATTGAATTCAGCCTTCCTTCCATGGTGTTGCTTTTCCTGATTGTAATCTATAAATATGCCTTTCACTTTCCTACTCATCTGCACTGGAGGTAGACATTTGCATGTATGTGTTGTAGGAAATTGCTTTTCGTTTTAGTTACATGGAAAATATCTGAAGGAAATCAGACACGTTTGGAGAAGATAAGGGGAAACTGGTAAATGAGGACAACGACAAAGTGCATTTAGTACACTGAAGATTACATTTGCTTCTAATTTTCCACAAGTATTTTCTATGCTGACCTAGATGATTTCCATTTGGCACAAATTCTTACTCTGTCTTCTCCACCGCACCTTTCTTATTTTGTGACTATACTCCTTATGATACTGGGAGGCCTACTTTCTTGAAATTATTACTTTCCTAGCTCTTCACATATTTTTTTCTGTACAACACTGGAATGATTTAAAAATCTTGACTGTTATATTTAATCATGAGCAAAAAATAGAAATAAGCTCATTTTAGATTTCTTTTTATGGCACTAGAATAGTGACTAAAAATTTCTTGACACCAAAACATGGTCATAGTATTATGTAAAATTTTAGTTTTAGAATTGGGTCTTTGACAAAGGGGTGCCTATTTATGGAAACTGTTAATTTGTGGTTCCATATGTACCAATGCTATTTTTGGTACACCTCAAATTAGAAGGTTTTCTGATTAGGAAGTGTAGTCACTGAAGTGAGGAAAATCTCTACACTACAGCATTTGTGTCTCCATTTAAATGCTGTACTTGTGATCTGAAGCTTTTCAGATGAGTCACAGAGTTATCTGAAATAGGTCAGTTTCATCCAGTGCTCAGAGTAACCAACAAAACTTCCCACAGTTTGCTACTAATATTCTGTTCAAATGCTGGCAATTCAACCCACATGTACATATTTTTCTCAAAATGAATTTACCTGCAATATCAGAGTTTTGTTCCTAGATTTAAAAATTGGAAAACGCGTTCAGAATTCAATGGGACTCAAACAGCTAGGCTTAGGCTAAGGGCTTTTGAGGAGAGGGGCCCTTCTTATGCCCCCACAGACACTCTCTATTAACCTATTCAGATACAATGGGAGAAAATTTTACTTGTATAAATAAAAACAACTGTTAATAATACCACTGTTTGGTACTTACAAAACATCATTTCCCATGGAATCTCTAATGGTCTAAAAAAAAGAAATTTTATCATTTGCTTGAAACCAAATTACTAAATACAACATTAGGGCACAGAAAGTTTACATGTCTTGTCTAAGGTCACAGAGACTGGTATTTTTCTTTTCTTCTCTTCCATTTCTCCTTCTCTTTCTTCCTTAGTAGAAGTTATCAGTTCTTCCCAAATGGCTGAGGTCACAAGTAACAGCATGATTCTTCCCAGAGAGGCAGGAGAGCATCATGAATAAAAGCATCATGGTCACCAGGGCCTGGATGTCTGGAGTTCAACTGTCACTTCTAGCTGTGTGATCTTGTGCAAATTACTTAGTATTTCCAAGTCATATTTTTTGTATATGTAAAATAGGAATTATAATAGTACTTATAGACTTGTGAATGTTAAATGGATTAATCTTTGCAAAATGCTTAGAAAAGTGCCTGACACACAGCAAGTCCTATGTAAACATTTGCTATTATTAGAGCTCAGTCCTACAATGCTCCTTAGGAAAGCATCACTGACCAGCCCTTCTTGTCAAGTAGCACAACCAGTGGCCAGGGCCTCTGTGTGTAATGCAGAGCTCTCCCCTGGGGTCAACAGTGCTCTGCATACCTGAAGAGCCCAGCGGTATAAGGAAACTCCAATCCTTATACCACTGGGCTCGCCAGGTATGCAGTCGGAGAAATAACTTTCTGACTTCAGAGAGGTCAGAGATCACCATTCTTTCTTACATTTGAGACAGAGATACTTAGATTTGGAGGTTTAATTATAATGGAGCCTTGCAAACATCCCATGCAGGCAGCACCTAAACATTCACTCATTCATTCAACAAACAATATTGTGTTTACTATGTGCCAGGCACTATGCTAGAGGTAGAAAGATGAATACTATTCAGTCCTAGCCTCAAGGAACTCACAGGATTGTGTGTCAACATATTCTGGTCATTTATTAATAGGTAACACACCCCAACCTTAGCAATGTAAAACAGTATTTATTTATTGTGTTGATAATTTTGTGGGCCAAGAAATCAGGCAGAGGTGACTCATGCAAATGGTACCAACAGATCACTAATTGGTTTCTTCTCTATGTCCTCTACTATATTCCCCACAGTGTTGATTGAATGGTTCTCTTACAAGGCAAATAAGATTCTATCATATCCTTCTTAAAACCCTGCAATAGCTTCCCATCACGGGCAAGATAACATCTCAACTTGCATATGGCATTTAAGGCTTATCATGGTCTCTCTCCCAGCTAGGCTCATCCCCTGCAACTCTCTCACACATATTCTATAAAATGCTATTATCACCCAAACACACCCGACTCTTGCATGCTTCTATGCCCTTGAACTTGCTGTACCTGCTGCTTGAAATACTCTCTACATCTGATCCCGTCACTCAGGCTCATCATTCATAATTCAGCTCCAAGTCCACCTCCTGTGTGGAAGTCTCTGATTACCACTCTCTTGATGTTCCCATAGCACTGGATACATATTAATTACTACTATTATATTGTATGGGAATTATTTATTTACATGTATGTCTCCCTCCAGTAGATTATGAACTCCTTGAAGGAGTGAATGCATCTTAACACTTCCTGTACCTAAGCTCTAGAAGAGTACATAGTTCATTGTTGGTTCTAGAAGCATATCTGTGGATTGACTGAGTGAATGTGTAGCTGCCTACTCATTAGCTACTTTGTGGCAGCTAACCAGGTGGTCTTCCCCATTCCCCTTTGCTCCTCATGCTGGGATGGACTTCAAACCTTTTTGGGAGAATGAGAGAAGTGGCACAGCGTTTTGCCCCTCATCCCCCAACAATCTGATTTTCTTGATCGTTTTTTATTCAATCAGATCCATCTCTAAGAAATATTCTAGTTTTTCTTTAAACTCAAAGGGTATTTAGAAATGAATTGGCCACCAAACTAAATAATCTATATTTGGTTCTACTTCTGGAGACTGTTTTCCCCTTTTGAATTGCTTTGTAGCTCGTCAGGAGGAGATGCATATTCACTGTGTCTCCCCCATAATGCTGAGGGCAATGTCTTGCCCATAAAAGTGCTCAATAACTGTTTAAAGACTTTAAGGATTTCAGTGATATCAAGATAATTCCTTAACATAGATCTTGTTGTTTTTTTATGGAAGTAATTATATCACATAAAAATCAACTCACTGTGATAAACTATAATGGAAAAGAATATGAAAAAGAATTATATATGTAACTAAATCACTTTGCTGTACAGTAGAAATTTAAACAAATTGTAAAGCAACTATACTACAGTAAAATAAACTAAAATTAAAAAGATCAACTCAACATACATCTACATTTTTTCAACTAATTCCATGTCATACATAGAAGGGGTGAGGTCAGTTTTGCAATCTTCTATAGAAGATGGAATGTTATAATTAAAGCACTATGATATGGTGCCTTTGGTTGGAATCCAGTTCTTTCATTTACTAGTTGAGGGACCTGAGGCAGGTTATTCAATCTCTTTAAGCCTCCATCTCCTTATCTGTTGAAAGGGGGTAGAATATGTCTTTGTAGGTTGATGTATTTGGAAAAAGATAAGGTATAGAAAGCACCTAGCACTGTTCTTGGTACGTAGTAGGTGTTCAATAATAAGCAGTTTTTTCTTATTATTAAATACCCCAGGGGCTTTCGCACCTGCAGGGAATCCCAACGTTGTGCCCAGCTCAGGGCTGAAGCAAGGTACTGAATATGCAAATTAGCTGGAGGAGACCAATTCTACGCAGGAGGGAAAAACTGCAGTATTTCTATAAAATTTGGATGGAGCAGGTCTGTGAATGGGATAGAAAAGGCTATAATTTTTTTTTAATTAATTAATTTTATTTTATTTATTTTTTTGGCTGCGTTGGGTCTTCGTTGCTGCGCGCGGGCTTTCCCTAGGTGTGGCAAGCAGGGGCTACTCTTCGTTGCGGTGTGTGGGCTTCTCATTGTGGTGGCTTCTCTTGTGGAGCACGGGCTCTAGGCATGCAGGCTTCAGTAGTTGTAGCACGTGGGCTCAGTAGTTGTGGCACGCGGGCTCTAGAGCACAGGCTCAGTGGCTGTGGCGCACAGGCTTAGTTGCTCCGCGGCATGTGGGATCTTCCTGGACCAGGGCTTGAACCCGTGTCCCCTGCACTGGCAGGCAGATTCCCAACCACTGCGCTACCAGGGAAGCCCAAGGCTATAATTCAAAACCACTTAGAAGGGTATCAATGAAGAGAGTTCATTAGCTCTTGTATTATGTTCATCAATGTCATGTAAAAACAAACAAGTGATCCTAAGATACCCTAAAACCACTACTCTAGATAATTTTATGTCATCCTGAAGTCAAACTGCTGTTAGTATCAGAACTGTTACTTGACTATGACCTCCTCCTGAAGCTTATATTTTGATATTTCTAGAGTCTGTGTGTTCTAGGAAAAGTGCTAATCCGAAAATTCTATTGAGGAATTTGAAGTTCAGGATAAAGGAATGATACAACTTCAGAACAACCACTTTACAGATGAAGAATCTGAAGCCTGAACAGGTAAACTGACTTGCTAAAGATTACATAGCTGAAAGCATCAGAGCTGGGCTTAAGAGAACAAGAGAATAAGAAGGAATAATCTTTGACAATGAATTATACTAACCTAAATATATAGGCTCAGCTCAGTGTAGTAAAGTTAGTGATTTGTTTAAACAATTGGATACAAGAGGAGATTTCTTCTGTTTTATCCCTGAGACAGGATGTTATATATCTTATATGTGAGAAGACTGAGTAATGTGATTTCAAGGATCCACTACTTTCTCAGAGTTACTCCCTTAACTTAGCAGATGCCCCAAGTTCCTTTTAATTAATTAAAAGGCAAACAACTATTTTGCTCAACAATTAGAAGCCCTAACGTGATATTTCATGTTAAACTACTTAGCTATAATTGACTGATGTTGATGTTTTTCAGGAAGCACTAGTTGGATAGAAAGTTGGGGAAGATGTGAATGGGATGTAGAAAAGTGACCAAACTACTTTGCCCAAGTTTTACTGAGGATCAACTCCAGGTACAAATGGCCTTTATTAGCTAAGACATGTTAGAAATAGTACCTCTGATCTTGTTTGAACATCTGGCCTAGAAAAGTTGTTCACCTGGGCTTTTCCTGAGGGTTTCCATCTAGCAGTGTGAGGTAGTTGGAAGGATCTTAGAGAAGCTGCTTATAATTGGGCAAGATGCACATACCTTGATGGTACAGTCTGCTCTCTGGCAAATTTCACCTACCACTAACCATAGAGTGATGTGTCTTAAATTTCTTTCTTTCTACTTACCTTCCTACCTACCTATTATCTATCTATCTACCTACCTACCTATCTAATATCTATCTACTTTTTAAAACCCACTCTACAATCCTGAGCCAGATATAGTAAAACAGAAGGCTTAGATACACATACAAAAGGAAACAGAAGGTAGGTGGTGAGGTAGGGTTGAGGGTGGTGCTAAGAGAGGCAGTTAACACCTATTATAAGACAAGCTTTGTGCTGTGCATCTTGTATTTGGCATTTCATAAAGAAAGACAGATTAATCTAAGAAAATCCTAACTAACTCTGACTCCTTGGATGCATGGACTACATGTTATATTACTTATGTACTCCTTCTCTCAGTGTTCATGGATGTGCTGTAGACAGAGGCTTTTCCTCTACCTCCTTATCTTGATTCCCCTCACCCTTCTCCTTTTCCCCATAGTGTATCACCTTCTAAAATGTTCTACAGGCTTATTTATTATGTATATTACTTATTATCTATCTAACCCTGCTAAAATTTAAAATATAAGCTCCACAAAAGAAATGTTTGTCTATTTGGCTCACAGGTGTGTTTTTGCCCGCACCTAGAATAGTGCCTGGAACATGGTAGGTGTCCAAAAATATTGAATGACTGAGTACATAATGTTGGTTGGATGAAAGAATGTAATTTAAAAATGAAGGGAACAATTTCTAATAACATTGGAAATCTATCAGACATTCAAGGGTTCCTAGTGTGGTAGAATCCAATTACAGAAATGCCAGAGCTGTGCCAGCTATCAGCCACATGTGGCAATTCAAATTTAAATTTATTACAATTAAATAAAATTTAAAATTCAATTCCTTAGTCACTCTAGCCACAATTCAAGAGCTCAGTGCCTGTCTGATTGGACAGCAGAGGTACAGAACATATCCGTCACCACAGAAAGTTCTAGTGGATAGCGCTGCTCTTGAGGCAGAAGTGCCAAATCCTCCACCTTAGTCAGGGACTAGCGGGACTTAAGGTGAAAAATCCTGAACAGTGTTGTCTGCATCTCTCCAATTCCTCCTCTTCTCTTTGCCTTTGGTTATGAATGTGCCCAAGAGTAGAAACTGAATTGTTGCCAGAGGATATGGGGACTGCCACATGGTCAGGTAGCTTCTCTGCTGCCAAAATTGTAAGGAAAACACATCCTCTGATTTCATGCCAAGTGAAATCCCATCAGTGAATATTGCACATAGCCAGGCAAGAGGAATAATCAAACTTTTATTGTTTTAGGCCTTGTATGAGAGACAGAATCAGAGCTGGACTGAGATGTGTAGGCTCCTTGGGCAGGCAAAAACACTGGCACCTCTTCAACTGACATGCTTTAAACATTGGTCCAACATTTAATTCAAAGGAGAAGTTAACCAGCATGTGAAACAAGAAGGAGAAGATGGAAGCTGGGTGCAGCTTCCTCTGTTCGGAGTAACTCAGCTCTGGGGCAAGTAAACCTCCTGCAGTTCCTGGGGCCCATTCTCCTAGGAGGCAACATGGTGCAGCTGCTAAGAGCAGAGGTTCCAGCCCTAATCTTCCTAGGCAGACCACTCTCTAGCTGTGCGATACTGAACTTTCCTAACCTTTCTCTACTCAATTTCCTCATTTATAAAATTGAGATAATTATCATAGTTACCTCACAGCATTTATGAAACAAAGTGTCTAGATTGGGCTCTTGCATGTAGAAGCTTTAAAAAACAGTAATTTCAATTCCTCAAGTATGCTATTGGGGGGAGGGTCAGGGGTGTGGAGGAAAAGGAGTGGTAAATATCACTTCTCTTTCAAAGTAATTTGTCAAAGTATTCCTTCTAACCCTATATCCTACTCTATGAGATGCTGGGGCAAATATACTTTTCTCTATTTTTGTATGTATTCTGTGATGAATTAGTTCCTAAGTTTTTGAAAAAGTTATTCTTTTTCCTAATACATTATCCATTAGCAATTGCGCTTTGTCCCTCAGTCCAGCTCCAAACAGCACCACCCCACAATAAAGAGCCTCTTGTCCCTCATATCCTATGCATTACGCTTGTGTGAAAAGGCTCATATCATCAGATAATTTAAAGACTGATGTGCTTCACAGTGTTGATAAAAAAACTGAGTAGTTCCTAAGTATCTTTTAGGCAGATAAGGTTCTTATTTTTCCCCTGGTTTCATAATTCAATGTGCTGCTTGATGGTTGCCTGGTAGTGATATACACAGGCTAGCTAAAAGATTTTGTTTTTATTCAAGAATAAGAGTAGACATCCATGGTATTTTGACTATAAATTTCCTTCTTTGCATCATTGCTAATCTACCACAGTAATCTTTCCTGAGTCCAGATGTGGCCTCAGAATCACTCTCAACACACCATCTTAGGAAGCCACTACTGGTTGATTATCGTTGACACTCAAGATGAAAACTTGTCATCCCTCTACCAGAGATAATAAATCTCCAATATACTGTCAAATGGTGAAAACCAATAAGATCATAGGGTCAAAGAGCTCCAAATTTTAGGCCTGTCTCTAAGACACTGAACTGTGGTTTCCATGGAGTTAGAAGAACCGATTCTTTATTGCTTACTTAAGACCTTTAGGGGGACACTGCTCATGGACGGACATTTCATTTACATTGAATAAACCCAGAAAACACAATGAACATGTATATTAACTCTAGGATGGTTGTCCAGCAATTAGGACAATAAAGGACAGGCTTTACTGAAACTGAATGGAGACTTTTCTAGTTTGTACTTTTCAGAAGTACAAACTTAACCTTGGAGTCCTACTTTAATGCATCTTTAGTGTTTCTCTGGATGAAGAAGCTTTTTTAAGCAGGTAGTTACTGCTGTAAATAGTTTTCATAAATCCTGTGGCTCATAATCAACATCTGAGAATTGCATGGGGAATCTGAGGGAAATCCATTAAGAACATTGCAAACATTATCTATTATTAATGATCACTGGGTGAGACGTTAATACACTGTATTTTTAGCAGCTGCAGGTTCTAATGTCAGCCAGGTTGATTTAGAATTCATTTCCTCTAAGGTAGAGGGATTAAATACCAGGAGAGTTTATTATCTGCACCTCACCCAGATAAGTTTTAAATGTATTTTTAAAGCTCTTTAAATGTGGGTTTTAAAGCTCTCATGAGAGAGAAACTATGCATTGGACTTCAGAAAGAAAAATTTCCTAGAAATTAAGTGGGTAAAGAAATGTACATGGACATCTCATGCTAAGGCAGAGAGGCCTATGGCAGCATGCTGTGCTTGGAGAGCAGTGCAGGGGGACAGTTCAGCTGGGTTTCAGGTAAATGGAAGTTTCATTGAGATGGCTCTAGAGAGAGGCTGGGGCCAGAATGCAAAGAGTGTTGAGTTTAAGTAAAGGAACGTGGACTTAACATGTAGATTAATGGTCTTCAACTGGGTTCTACAAAGAAGCCCCTGGAATTTTGAGGATGAGCTCCAGAGCTGCTTCAGAACTGCTTTAGTGGGTGAGAACCAGGCAGAGAGAAGGAGGCTAAGCCAGTGGTTCTCGAAGTATGGATCCAGCAATTCGTTTTAAGAAGCCCTCTGGGTAGTTTTTTTTTAATGCTAATGGTTTTTTAATCTTTTTTTTTTTTTTTTTTTTGGCTGCTCCAGGTCTTAGTTGCAGCATGGGGGATCTTCGCTGCGGCATGCTGGATCTTTTTTTAGTTGTGTAATGTGGACTCTAAGAAGCCTTCTGGGTAATTCTGATGCAAGGTAAAAATTGAGAACCAGTGGTCTAGGCCTTCCACCCCAGCTTCAACAGAGTAAACCTGTGTCTTGTCTGTTTTATAAATGGCACTTCTACCAGAGATTTCATTTGAGAAGGGGTCCAGGGGCTTTAAAGAAGTGAAAATCAATACTAGAGGCAAGTGGGAAATTGGGACTCTTAAATGGTTATCCATTGCAATCGTCAAGTTAAAGGAAAGTGAGGTAATACCTTCTAATGCTGAAGTTAATGGCCCCAGTGACTGTCAGTGGCTTCTCAAACAGCTGAGAGCCATCATTCACAACCAACTAGCATTACTTCACTTTTAAGTACTATTGCTTTCCTCATCCTCTTTTCTTTCTCTTTTTAAATTGTTCATACCTTTTGAACTACTCAGAAAATAATTTTCAAGAGAAACAGGGAGGTGAGCTGAATAGCTTTAAGAAATCCATATAAATAAAAATACTAACAGAGAAGTCTCCCAGTCCTGTCTAAATGCGTATTTTTATGCTGTATGAAGAGCCATAGCTTGCTCTTCAAGGGAAGAATTTTCAAGTCTGACAGATGTTTGGAACCAAGAACAGCTGTGATAAAGAAAGAAATGAGGAGATTCATGCTAAATACACTTTTCAAGTCAACTGGGTTCCAAAGACAAAGTTTGGCAGAGAGAACAAAGTGCTTGTGGTAACAATGCAATGACTTGTGTGAGTAGAATGCACATGAGGCATAGAAAGTGAAGAAGCTGTTTTTGGAAACACCAGAGAAATATAAAGAGAAATCTAATTTTTATAAACTTTAAAAGAGCTTCTGCAGCCTCACAGATATAGAGAACAGACTTGTGGTTGCCAAGGGGGGGGGATGGGGGAGGGATGGACTGGGAGTTTGGGATTAGCAGATGCAAATTATTATATATAGGATGGATAAACAACAAAGTCCTACTGTATAGCACAGGGAACTATATTCAGTATCCTGTAATAAGCCATAATGGAGAAGAATATGACAAAGAATGTATATACATATGTATAACCGAATCACTTTGCTGTACAGCAGAAATTAACACAACATTGTTAGTCAACCGTACTTCAATGAAATAAATTTTTAAAAAGTTTCTGCAAGTGTGGTCCATGGACCACTCTTATTGGAATCATCTGGGGTTTTGGTTTCAAATACAGTTTCCTGCACCCCAGCCCAGCTACACTGAATCAAGATACTTAGGGGACTTTTTCTTTCACTCTCCAGGTGATTCTCAGGCATGCTGAAATGTGATAACCACATGCTTATTTTGAAAGTTTTCTATATAACAAGTGGCCGAGAGTTAGCTAAGCAAATCTCAGGGGAACACAACTGGTACCTTTGAAGTCTTCACTTGCATTGATGGGCTATCTAAAAGTTCTGGGCAGTGGTTCCCTAAAAAGGATTTCTTTACGGTAATGGATTACCCAGCTCTGTGTTTTTCTCATGTTTGCTCTTTATGTTCAAGACCACATTTTCCCAACTTGGAGTTGAGCAATTCTAAAGTAAATTTAATCAATGTAGAGAACTTATCGGCCAATTTATATAAATAAAAGTTTTCACTGGTACTTTCCTCCATGAACTATCTAGATTTTTTTTAAGTCAATGCTTCATTCTCCCCATGTTGGCACACATGGAGGGATCAAATAGCAAACTCTAAGGAAAAAATATTTATTTTATTTTGCACTTTCCTAAATAAATGAAGCTACTCTAGCCTTGTGGAACTTGGATACAGTGACCTAAGTATCCATATAACTATATCTTTATATATTCCACGGAGGGAAAAATTGCAATAATACTCTCTTTATGAAACTTTCTCCATCTACTCCAACCTCTGCCTCTTTCTGCCTTTTAGAATTCAGTAACTAACATCTAGTTGAAAATTACTTTCTATTATATTAGTTCAAATGAGATTGTACCTCTCCAGGAAAGGCTTAAAACAAGCATTCAAAAAATACCTGGTGATTTATTTGAAAACTGAGGTTATCAGTCCTACTTTTAAGTTTTCACTTAAAATTTAAACACACACATACATACACATATTATTATCATTTATATATAAGTATATATACTTAATTATATAAAATTAAATTTTATAGTATTAAATTATTAAATTTATTATAAATATTATAAAATATTATTATTATTAATATATCAATTAACTTCATTACATTGAATTTGAGTATATATAAATTCAGTTTAATAATATCTATCTATACACACACACCACCACACAAAACACCATACTGTCTCATATAATTTGTCCCTTTACCAGCTTTCCTTCAATCCTATTCAGATTGATTCTTTTTTCTGTGTTGACTTGCATAAAAGAGGTTTGTATGTTAGCTTTTCCTTGATCATTCATACTGACCCTCACTTTAGATATAGTTTTTGATGGAAAAGGGGAAGGGAAGCAATAGAGTTATTAATATTGCCATTTTGGGGATAATTAACATAAATGTTTTCATTGAATAGATTCTCAAGAGGAATGCCACACTCAAGTGCTTTGTGCTCTGGTAACACTTTATACATTTATCATAGCATACATGACCTTCTCGTTATCTGTATTCATGCCTGTGTTGGAGGTCTCCATTTAATCTCCAAAGTCCTCGACAGTGCCACGTCCTGCCCGTCCTCTAACAGTTAAATGTTAACTTGGAAAACAGTTTACAAAACCAGCACTTTTTTATAAATAAAGCCACCAGTATTCTGTGTCTGTACAAGATGTTTCCAATTTTTCTTACTTCCCTTCTGAGGTCACAAAACAGAATCCAGTTTTGACATGCTTTTTATAGAAAATTCTAGAAAAGAGACAAGGCAAGATGAAATTAACAAAAAATAAAATGGACACTTGAAGTTGGCATGCCTGCTATTGGTTTCCTTCCTTCTCACTTGACATTCCCATTATGTCTAAATCATGCTGGAATACAAACCATCGAGATCAATTACTTTCTTTCAGCAGATCTTACAGAGACAAATGATCGGCCTGTGGCATCCTTCAGCTTTAGCTGGAAATCTCTTGAGCAGCAGAAGGAAAGAGTGGCCACCACACAGAATGATATGCCGTAGGGAATACAGTCTACACCTGGGGTTCTAAAATGACTAGTTTTCTGGTGACTTTCTCCTGTCCTTGGTCATTTTGATGTGTATTTGGAGAGAAACAAACTTGTCACATCTCTGGTAGGATAGAGTTATATAATCTGAAGCCATGCAGCAAAATTTTCCTTCTTCATTTCTACTTTGTGTTCCATTTATGCCTTTATTTCAGCTAATCCAAAAATGTAGGGACCCTATTAAGCTCCCTTTAAACAGGCAAATCAGACTTTTATTTCAAATAAAATATTTATCTCCCGTATTCAAGAGCAAGCCATTGCTCATTTATTCTTCACAATACCTGATGCAAATTCCACTGGCACATAAGGATGTGAAGTCTATTGGTGTTTGCCCCATTAATAACTTTCCAAAAGTTATGACTACTTAAAACTTTAAGGCCTTCTGTTACTGCAAGTTCTGCTTCTTGCCTAGGGTATCTAAAAATGGTAAATCCGGATGATTATTTTTGGGACAAACTTGTCAAAATAAACATAAGCATTGATAATACAATTTGGATGAATGGGGGTAATCATCTCAGGACTCACATTCATTCAGATGCCTTTTTCATGCTGACGGTTTTCGTCTGTGAGTCACTGCTCACTAATTGATAAATGAGGGGCTAGACCACATTTCTCTGCAATCTGAGACTTGGGTTGACAATTATCAAGCAAAGCAATCTCCGACTTCAACTTCAGAAACCTACAGCCGGAAAGGTGCTCCTGACTATGGGTAATGCTGGTCATCTTGGTTAGTCAACACAGCAAAAAGGGGAATCCTAGTATTTAAAAACTGAGGTAATTGAATCTAATGCTACGTAGATAGCATTAATCTATTTATGTCTGCAGTGTTGAGTCATTTGTGATTCAGAAATAATATTTCATAATATTTCTAAAGCAATGAAATTAGGTAGGGAAAGTGACTTGTGACTCATTCTAAACTATGACAGATGAGAAATAGAAAATCCAATATGTCAATAAGGAAAAAAACAAAGTTTGACCATTTCTTTCTGGTAGTATAGTCCACAGAACAGAGATGGGGAAAAAAGATAAAAATAAGAATTTAATTGCAATTGTCTCCTAGTCTATCCAAACCCCTTTGCATTGGGAGAGATACAGTCTCCTAGTCTATCCAAACCCATTTGCATTGGGAGAGATACAGTCTGACTTTTTCTACCTCACATAATCTCATCTACAAAAGTTAATCAGTATTTCCAATGATAATTTGCTTCCAGAGCGATTCCCCTTCAAATTCATATTCTTGGAAGGTAGTTAATAACAGGGAATTTAAAGTCAAAATATCAAGTTCACAAAAGTTAAACTACATAAGTGTGTGTAAATTCTATTCACTCCTCTAGGATTATAAAATTGAAAAGCTTTACAGCTGAATATAAAAATTTATAGTGCTTGGGCCTATACTATTTAACAACCTATAAATGAACTTAAAATTTAAAAAATCATATTTAAATTACCAAAGTAACTGAAAAATAAAAATAAGTGATTTCAAATCCTGATTCATGTTTAATAAACAGGGTATGTATGTTTCCTATGTTCAATAGTATATGTACGATCACACACATTTATTTACATAGATTTGTTTATATGAACATATAGTTATGCGTTTATATCTATTTGCAGTGAAACATGTCTCAACTCTGTTGGACTTTGTTGAAAATCAAAGAAGAAATCCTTCTTGATGAATGAAGTCCAGGTGGGCCATTTTTTTCAGGAGCATATAATAAAGCACACTAATGATTTTTAAAATTGGCTGCACATGTGTGGCTGGACAATTTCTTACCAAGGTAAATAAACATGATTAATTCTGGCAGTTATTCAGATGGCACACAGAAACATTCTGAATGCGTTTTATCATGTTAAATTTATAACCGGTTCCTGAAGCAGAGCGTATTTTTATCATAACTTTAAAAAATATATATATATATATTTAGACTGGCAAATATAATGCTCTTTTTAGTCTTCTATATTCTTAATAACCATTTCTAAATGTTTCTGAAAATTATTGAAATTTTAATTTTAATAATTCCAAAGATATAAAATTATATCTTAACTCTTTATCTTCACACTAGTTACACGCATGAAAGGGCATGGTATTTTTGACTCTTAATTTTGGAGTTGAGGTATGATGGTCTGGGTGTGAGAAAGAAAAGAATCTACATGATGTAGAGGTGATCAGCTTGGATGTTGGTTTACAACCAGAAATACATTGATTTTATCTTTCTTTGATTACACAGAATAACAAAAAAATTCAATTATAACAGAAAGCGGAAACTGAAGGCAGCTTAAGTACACCTATATATTTAAAAGATAGTATCACTCAAGTACTATATGAGAAACACTAGGGCACATACCACAAAACACATTTCAGTGAATTTTTATAATACACCAGAAATGGCCTGGGATCATGGGCTGTGTGGCCTTGGGAAAGCACTTAATTTCTCTGTGTATCTGTCCCCTAGGTTAAATAATATATAGAGTCTTACCCAGTTCTAAAATGTATAACATTTCTCCTATATTAAAACAGAATCAGGAAAAGCAACTTATCAGAGATTTTAATATTTTTCAAGGTACCCAACCCGAGAGAATGACAAAAAACAAGCACTAGGTCCAGACTTTCACTGTATATAGACCTGGAAACCTGAAATGCTGAGGTTTCTCAAAACGAAATGTGCATTCTGAGTGCAAACTTGTATCTACTTTTTAGGGATACAGCAAAATAATTGCAAGCACTAAAACGAAAAAAAGCACCAAAGCTAAAAATTGTGTACATTCTCTAACCTATTTCTGAATAAAGAACCAATTGCTATATTTAAATCAATGAGAACTATGGCTAAAAGCAAAGCATAGTTGAGGATCTCGAACTCTTTTTGGTAACAGACATGCGGACACATAGGCAAATGTGACTGATATTCACTATTAAAGAAGAAGATAACAGTAACTTCATTGAATTTGCCAGTAAGCAAACTCCAACTTGGTGCGTACAAAAATTAGCTTTTTTTCTTTTAGTATCAAAAGCTTTAACAGGGCCTAAAGCCACTGTCAATGTCTGCAATGTTAAGCTGAGAGTCTTATGTCTCCAGCCGTCTTCCTTTCGCATGTCTAAGTTCATGTACTAACCAGGGAAGTGTGCTGATCTAATGGCTCACCCAGAGTGCTGGGCTGCTGGCAAAGACAAGAGGAAGACTGGGGAGAGAGAGGGTATTGAGCTGCCATGCCGAGTCTATTTTAAGTCAGGCTGGGTGAGAGAGAGGTGGAGGAGGGAGTGGCCTGAGTAGGCAAGCTCACCTGTCATTACTATTATTATAATGATATGCTTGTCTACTTACGAGACTTGCTATGAACTCTTTGGGGTAGGAATGGCTTGTTATTCTTTTTCATATCTTAGTGCTTGGCACCCAGTAGACAATTACTGTATATTTATGAAAGGAATGAATAAAAGACCCCCAAGTCCTTCGGGGTTTCTTTCTCCCACTACTTTCATGTGTTGGAGAACTGATTAGGTTACGAAGTTCCTTATTTAAAACTTCAACTGCTCCCTTGAGTTTTCTTCCTTAAAGTCATTCACACCTTCAGATGAATGACTTTGATCTAATCTTCTGCAGGAGTGCCTGCACTTCAGGATTCACTGAGGGGGATCTCAGATTTGGGGGGGAGGGCCATGAAAGGAAGTCCTCCATGGGGTTGGGTACTTTGGACTGTTGAGAGCAGCATCCGGGGGTTGCTAGACCAAGGAAAGTGCGTGAGGGGGTCAAGAGCACGTTACACAGGACAGAGTGGTTACCATTGCAGAGAATCTACTTTCCAAGCCAGTCTAGAGGGATCTGATGGGACAGGTCACCAAATGCTTTTGTAAACATTTAGCATTTGTACACACATGGCAGCTTGGGGAAGGTGGTGTTTGGAGGTCAAGCCTGGAAGCTGCACATCCTAGCTTCTCTCGAGTTACTAACCTGTACTGTATAGTCCAGGTTAGCTGTGCTTCACGTGTTAAAACCCAATTCCTGCTTCTCCTCAGTGGGAGGAGGACAAGAGAGGAGAATGAAGAGAACAGAAAGGAGACCACATCCTATGACCCCTCCATTCCCCTAGTTCTCTTTAGCATCAGTGTGGACTAGTAGAGCTTTCATGGAATTTCCCACTTCACAGAACATGTAGATATGTTTCCCTGCTCTTCCCCACCTCCCTCCCACGCCAAATGATTAATCAACTCACACCCTCTCTTCCAAGCTTGGAACACAAGCTTAGCACTCACAGGTCAACTCTGGGGCCTGGAAAATTACCTACCCGCCTTCTTCTGAATATTTATGCCCAAATGCCAGGATGTCGGATGCCCGTCCACTCCCATCACAGACAACAACTGGCACGGGAGGGGTATCTCGAAGGTATTCCAAGACAATTGAGATCACATTGGGTCCTCCTTCCACAATGAGTGCCACCACTGGAACGCCTTGACCGATTCCTGCATTAAAAAAGGAAAAGAAAAGGAAAAAAAGAGAAAAGAACACAAAGCCAGCAAACCAAAGAAACAAAAAGAGAAACAAAAAGCACAAACTAAAATTACTGAGCATGGGGGAGGTAACAACATATGAAGGGCTAACATACGGAGCGAAAATTTACAGAAAACCCTTTAGCAGAATTTTCCCGCTAGAGAGTCCACTCGACTCTGCCCTCTCCCCGCAACTCCCAGGGTTTTGGGGTTTTAAAGCGCTGATGACTATACCTCAAAGGGGAGGCGTAGAGTGAGGAGGGTGGGAAAGGAATTGGTTAGTAGAGGAAGTGCTGGGCCAGCAGCCAAAAGACTGGAAGCTAAATGCGATCTTAAGCAAGTCTCATATGGATCCAACGGTCAGTTTCCTATATGAAAAATGGGGAGTTAAAAAAATGCCACCTCCCTGAAGTCATCACAGTACTAAGAAAATGCCTAAATGGTTCTTTTTATTAAAGACTACCAAAATCAGCTGAGGGCATATTTTAACTTGTTGAATCAACTAGTGGCAAAATTAGGGGTCTATCATTTCTGACCATAGGTGATAAGCTTGATTACGGATTCTTAACACTAGAATAGTTATAATAAATTACTCAGGAGATATGGCATCTGTCCTCTGCCATTACTGTGTCCTTCACTACTGAGGAAGGTGCCAGGCACACGATGGGCAAACGTTTTCTGAATTCAGTTGAATTAAGGGATTTCAGCTATTTATGCTGAGCCACAGACATTGCTGTTTTCAAGTAAAAACTGCCCTAACATCAACACTTATGTATGTTCAACCTAACATAGTAAAGAGAAGTATTAAAAACAAATGTCCATGAGAGACATGATGAGAAAGAAATTAAATTAGTTTTCAAGTGACATCTCAAGTATCATCGTTCATTGAATAAGTTTTTTTGCTCAATTTGGTACCACATTGTATTTTCTCACTCTATCTTCTCAGAATAGTTAGGAAATTGGGCAGTGCCATAAAAATGAAAGGGTTTTGTAAGGTACACAAAGCAGTTATCTTAAAAAATAGAGTCAAGATTCTGTACCACTTCCGGAAATATGAACTGAAAAAAGCCCTTAATCACCTCAGTTCTTCCTTCCTCTTCCTCCTTCTGTTATGGTTTTATCTTTTATCAAGAAACTGCTTCCCTATGAGAAATAATAGGTTGGTGTTTGATTTCTTGCTCCATTAGTAAGAGATTTTATTAGACTTGTGTGACCTGTTTTACTTCTAAAGTATAAGTACATCAGTCTCCTAGGGCCTTATCTCTTCTAAGTCAGTGTTTTTCATGGTTTGATTTTCATCTGGAAAGAATGGTCCAAAATGCCAGTTACACAAAAAAAGAGTGCTGTTTTAAATTTACATTTAAAAAATGTAAGAAAATAACAATTGTTGATTAAGGCAAGAAGCCAAGATTTTTTTTTTGTTCCCCAGAAGGAATTGGGAGAGAGAGATGACCTGCAGTCCCATCAGAGTTTTCTGTGGATGGGGAGTTTTTGAGAATTACTCCTTCAAATCCAAGGAGAGGGAAGTAAAAGGTCATGCTGTTCTCCTTTGACCCAGAAGCTCTAATGACTCAGACAAAAGGCCACTTTAAAGCTCTGTTGGGGTGTCTATGAAGGAGACACTTTCCCACTGCTATTGCTTATGAGGATTAAGTAAGTTCCTGTTGAAAGGCACGTTAAAGATTAAGGGCTAACTTGAAATGTTAATACAGCACACTTCTTTTGGAGGAGAATTTTCTGACATAAAAAATATCCACCCCTATATGGATTTATGTTCTAATGTGCCTTGGAAAAGAGACTCTTTTCCAAGGCACATTAAATGTTATTTTATAAAGTATTTTATGTTTAAAGTTTAAACATAAACTTAAATGTTTAAAGTGATTTTATAAGGTATTTCCAAAATACTATGCTATTTAGTTTTTCCCTTTGCTTTTCTTTAGCACATGCTCTCATATTGTTTCATGTCAAGGGACAATACGCTATACCTACTGTTTTATACCAAATGATATCATTTAGACTATTTCTAGGATCTTCTAAGAGAGGCCTTGGCCAAATTCTGATTCTTGAGCACTGATTCTATCAGTGGATCTTTACTCCTACTCACAGACCAACTGTGATCCACTCATGGAGGAAGAAGTCATAGAATGGACCTTCTAGAATGTTCCAGTGATCCAGAGGCTACCAGACAATAGGCAAGATGGCTGGAAAACTCTCCTCTCTTTGAGAGGAAACACAGGTGCAAAGGATCAATTTTCATAAGAAGATTTGAGAGCAATAAGCTGTCAGTTATATTTGTCAATAAATCAAATTGTTATAACCTCTAGAAATACAGAAGCATTTAGATGGTCAGATTTCCTATATTTGGAATGAAGCTATAATTAACTGAAATGATGAAAAGAACTACATTAATTCAGATATATATTCCAGGACTAAAAATTGGATGGAGTAAAGTATCAAAATATCATCTATTTTTTCATAAACTGAATATATCCAATATATCTATTCCTCCAAATTCTCTCCCATTTCCTTTAGTGATAATACATGGAAATTTGTTCCACAGACAATGAAAAACCCTTACAGCCTAAAACAAAAGCATTTTTGATTTTCTTAGTTATAGGTGGTAGAGAATCAGGTTGTTCCTAAAAATATGCTTTGTGTAAATTAAACTTGCCAATATATGGATATACGGTAACATTAAGCCTTTTTGTCAACACACACACACACGCACACACACACACACACACCCGTCACACATATTACCTTTTTTCTGAGAAAAGAAAATGATATCAAATAATTAGTAATGACCTAAAGCAATGGTTCTTAGCCTATGTTTTGGAGACAAGAATCTTTGAAAACTTTTGTGAATCTGATGAAGGCTAATGATCCTTTTCCCAGAAAAATAAATGCTCATAAGGACAGTCACAAAAACATTTCTATGCATTTCAAAAGTTCATGGATCCCTGAAGCCTACTCATAAAAATCTTGCTAATGGACCCTTACAAAGCCCCACCCTAAATTAAGAACACTGATATACAGTTGGTCCTCTGTATCTGTGGGTTCCACATCCACAAAAATTCAACCAGCTGCAAATCGAAAATATTTGAAAAAAATTCCAGAAAGATCCAAAAAGCAAAACTTGAATTTGCCGGGCGCTGGCAACTATTTACATAGCATTTATGTTGTATTAAGTATTATAAGTAATCTAGAGAAGATTTAAAGTGTACAGGAGGATGTGCGTAGGCTACAATGCAAATACTGCTCCATTTTATAGAAGGGACTTGAGCATCCGCAATTTTGGTATCTGTGGGGGTAGGGCTGGAGCCAATCCCCCAAGGATACTGAGGGACCACTAGATATGCAAAGAGCATCAGTTTGTGTTCTTTTATGAAGCTCACTGAGGCCTCTGAGACAGGTTCTAGAATGGGTTTTCAAACAAAACTCTGTGTCCAGGGAAACTATATCACATTATTACTACCCAGTTATAGTGACTGGCCGAAGTTTCCAAGGTGAAGCACTGTCTATAGGTTACCTCTCCTCCCATCCTTCATGCCTTTCTCTCTTCCTTGTTTTTCTTTATTTCTTCTGTTCACATTTTCTTTTCTAAATTACATTTTGGATGTAGGATATTAAAAAAAATCTCTAGAGAAAACCACAAATTTACAAATCTGTAGCATATGACATCATTAGTAAAGAAAAAGCATTTTAAAAAACAAGAATGGTATATTCTTTATTAGTGAAATAAAGAAAACATTTTGGGAATTCACTACAGATCCAGCTGGATTCATAAGGACCACTACCATTTTCTTTATGCCCACAAACAAATTAACATAAATTCCTTTGAAGAGTCTCACAGATGTAAGCCTTGCTCAGCTGAAACTACTGACCGTTCACAAAAAGTAGTTTAGATTTATAGTTTTAAAAAAATATGACTTCTATTATCTATTATCACCAAAAAAGTTCTCATTTTATCTAGGCCCCTCAGAGATCTTTTTGGTCAATACTTGTTCTTTTGGTTTTGGGGAAAGTAGGCTAATTCCTTAGTTGATTGCAATAATTTTTCATTTTCTACTATAACCAAAAACTTCTTAGAGATTTCCATTAGAATTTAATTTTAGAGCAATGCAGAGTTGCTTAATCAGGAAGAGGCAAGATGTTTGCCACACTCTTTAGTTTTTGTAATTTTGGAACTGGAAGCATTATAGCCTACAAAAACGTGAGCTTGAGTAATGGACTTAGCAATTACATTCTAGAGGATTCCAGGTTGACCTAGGGCTTTCAAATTATAAATTGAACCCCAGTTAATGGTCCTTTGCAGAAGATAACCTCTTAGACGTTTGTCCCATTTTGTTATGACCACTACGCAGTTAAGCCTGGGCTTCCAATAATTCAAATATTGTCAAAATTGGTGTAAACAAAGATTGGGTTGGGTGGTGTAAAGAAGGGAGGTGGCAGGGAGAGAAGAATGTCTTAAAATTCTGAAAGACCCTTTTTTTCTCTCTCTTTCTGCCGACGTGAGACTATAATCTACGATCAGTTCAGCCACCTGTAAAAATATTTGGTGTATTGTAGTGAAATGCTTGGATAAATAGAATTTTGATCAAACCAAATTAATCCTTTGGTTTACTGTCAACATCATTATATATGATCTAAAACGCCAGTGGGCCTAAGGAATAATTTTTTTTGCTGTTGGAAAACGGTTTATATTTACATGGAGATGGAGCATAGAAGATTGATATTTAGCTAAGTCTTAATGATCAAAGCCACAGATCACGTGATTATTACAGTACAGGTCATTTAGAAAGGAGGCTTCAAACTTTACATGAGCGATGACTTCTTGAAGATCTTAATTACTTTGAAAATGAGTCTGTCAGTGATGGGTAGGCATTTCTGTTTACCAGCTAAAGCTGTTTAGCAATAACATGAACACAGTTAACACACTGGCCTTGCCAGTTCTGGGATTATGTGATTCTTGATGATTTAGAAGTTTGTTTGGAGAATGCATATGCTTTGAAAGTGTGCATATAGTGAGAATTTGTCAATATATTTTATGTTGCAAAATTTTAAATTTATATTATTAAAATGTGTATATTATTAAAAAGCACTGAACATGTCCCCTTTATCCCATTTCTCATTTGAATAGTCTGGTCTTTGATTCAATGGTTGACTCGACCAATAGATACACTGGTCACCATCTCCTGTATTTGGACTAGAATGGGGCCATAAAAACTCACTAACCCCTTAAGATATTGTATTTTACAAACAGAACTTTATACAGACCTGGGGGGCATTAACAATTACTGTAATGCTGGGAGAAGAAGCAGTCAAGCTATTTGCCTCATTTTAATGGGCACCAGTTTACTCTCTACTTGAGAAATAGTGGCTGAAGTTTGCATAATGCCACGGCTTTTCACAAATAGTTTTAGAATTAGGTTCTTGCTCCCCTTAATGCATCTCTTCTATGATCTGCAAATTGTGGGATGGATTTATGAAAATTAAATAAAGCTGGTAATCAGCTGTGTTTAACTGACAACACTCGATACTATTCTTGTTTATTTAGTTTAAGGCGCTTCTTATAATTAGGAAGATTCCCAGAACATGAATATTCAGGTACAACTGTAGAATATTACTGTATAGAAAGATAATATTTTAATATGCTTTTTTTTGGCAAAAAGAAACGTGATTGGAAATCTGTGAGCTACTAAGGAACAGAGTGAGCCCAAGAAAATATCTAGGAATGACATAAGAAAAAAAAAAATGCATCTCATTTTAACTAGAATGTCTCTTCAGTCTTCAATGGAAGCAGATGTTTTAGATATTGCCTTCATGTTTTAGAGATAGAATACATTATCTATTCAAGACAACAGAACTATTACTGGAATGTGCCTGATCCTACTTGGAAATGGGTAATAAACCCATTCATTTTAGCAAATCCTGATGATGTATTCAATTGGTAAATGCCAATCCCAGTTCAAACCAATTATGTATATCCTTACTACATTTTTTTTGCCACTATAATTCTGCACCTAAATGGATGCTTAGAAAAGCATTTGGAAATATAAAATACTGCACAAATTATTAAGCAGTCAAAAGGAAACCACATGCAACAAGATGCTTCACTTTTAGACACTTTTGGTTCTCTAGTGGGGAAGAAATTCCTTGAAAGGGGGCTGGGGTCTTTCCCTGAGGCATAAATTTCCAACCCATTGGAGTACTAGGCAGGGGTAAAGATAATGAGAATTGCTTAAATGTCTTTTCCTATCATCACCAATCCCTATGGCAACTCCCTTGTCGATATTTAACTTAACAGACCCCATCCATACACAATCTTCCCATATTTAAAGCTAGTGCCAATATTCCAGAATAAACATACATGTATATTTTATCTTGGCAGTTAAAATCTCAGTAAATCTGGCTGAAGATATGAGGTTGTCAAGACGTTGAAGATATAGAGTTTGAATTCATGGAAACACCTCTCTGAGACAATGATAAAAGACCGAAAACAGATGGTGCATAGCATTTCTTACCCTGGGGACTAAGAATGTTAAATCTACTGAATTAATATGGCCAATCCCCTTTTTTTCTGTTTGTTTCCAATGCATTTTTTTCTGTTGTTGAACCAATCTATTTTTCGCATTATCAATGCTGCAGGTATTTTCTTAGGAATTTAGTACTAGCCCCCACCAGAAGACTATAATTTTGGACACTGCCTTCTTGCTTTGCTTTCCCATGTAGTGACTGAAGGCCAAAGGCCAGAACTGGGAGAGTGGATGAGTGGATTGAATGTAAAATCTTGAAAGCCAACCAAAGAGGTCACTGTGGCATGTGTACTGGCAACTCCCATCATGTCCTCTCTATCCACACTCGCCTATCAGAGAACTGAGCTGTCCGCAGCACAGAAGGGCAGCCTTACTTGGCATCTTTCAAAGCTGATCGGAATGGTGGTAGATTCCAGACCTGCAGTGGGCCAGATTTGCCTTTCTGCAATTTGAATGGAGACCTTGAACCTGAGGTGAGTAACTGGGAGGGACTGGGAGGGCATGAGTATTTGGGGAGTAAAGCCTCTATTAATGGTGGCTCTGATGTGACCATGTCAGGGTGAATAAACAAGCAAAGAAGTCTGTGTGCAGGAAGAGAAGAAGGGAACAGAGGGCATCACAGAAGAGAGATCACGTGGCCTGAGAGGGAGGGAAAGAGTGTGTGTGTTTGGGGGTGAGAGAGAGAGAGAGAGAGCGTGAGAGTGGGAGAGAGAGAGGGAGGGAGAGAGAGGGAGAGAGAGAGAGGGATTTATTGCCTGGATTATTAATGACTTTTCAGTTCAAGATACAGTCACTTGGCTGTAGTTTGTACAGAGTCCCCTATAGATCAAAGGTAGAAAATTTTTTTCTGTAAGGGGCTATATAGTAAATATTTTAGGCTTTGTAGGACAATGGGCAAAATAGAGGACATCATGCAGGTACTTATATAACAAGAGAGAAAACAAATTATACAGAATGTTTATGGACGAATTGCAAAACACAATTGAATACTTTTTTTTTGTACTACAGGTCTACTAACGAGAAAAATGGAATTTTCAGATGGATGCTGAAATTTGAATTTGCTGTAGTTTTCATATGTCACAAAACTATTCTTTTATTTTCAAACATTTAAAAATGAAAAAAAACATTCTTAGCCCATGAGCCATATGAAAACAGGGTGGGCCATAGTTTGCAAACCTTCCTCTAAACACATTTCTGTCTCTTTATCAAAAATACTCCTTTATATATTTTGAGTGAGTTTCTCTTTATTGCCACCAAACATTCCCCTCCTCAGCCTCACCTCTGCTGACTCTAAGGAAGTCTTCGCCTGTCCTTAACAACATGGAAAGTCCTCAGATGCTCTTTTCTCAGCCTGAGGACCCTCACAGGGAGAGAGTAGTTGAGGGCTCTTTGTAAGAGAAAAATTGAGGATAGCAGAGATTTTTTTTTTTTTTTGAGGTAGGGCTTTTTTTTTTTTTTTAATTTATTTGTTTTGTTTTATTTTTGGCTGCACTGGGTCTTTGTTGCTGCGCATGGGCTTTCTCTAGTTGAGGTGAGCGGGAGCTACTCTTTGTTGTGGTGCGCGGGCTTCTCGTTGCGGTGGCTTCTCTTGTTGCGGAGCACGGGCTCTAGGCGCACGGGCTTCAGTAGTTGTGGCACGAGGGCTCAGTAGTCGGCTCACGGGCTCTAGAGCGCAGGCTCAGTAGTTGTGGTGCATGGGCTTAGTTGCTCCGCGGCATGTGGGATCTTCCCAGACCAGGGGTTGAACCCATGTCCCCTGCATTGGCAGGCGGATTCTTTACCACTGCGCCACCAGGGAAGCCCTGAGGTAGGGCTTTAAGAGGCAATATTCAGTTCCAAACTGGGTGTAAGGCTACCATCTACACAGTGTCAGGCAGGCCTTCATTTTGAAGCTTAACTGATGCTCATGTGGGAAATCTGGTTACCAGTCATGGTGAGCTGCTCTGCTTCTCTCAAAGAGAAGAGGACTCACTCATGTGGTCGATCAAGGAACTTCACTCAGACAGCGGAAGGGATTTAGATGGTCTTCAGAGAGCTCTAAGCCCAAGAGCAGAGAGAACAATCCGTCCTCTCTGAATACCCTTAGCTCCTGGAGAGTGGCACCCTCTTCTATAAGCCAGCCAGGCTGGGACATTTGCTTGCTCCCTCCCTGGCAATGTGGGCCCCAAGACTGGGGTTTTGCCTTGATTTCAGTGGACTTTTCTGGAAGCACTTCTTCATGCAACACCACGACCATCTCTGCCCTATACTCTGGAAGCCTGGACCTGTCTCACTCAGATGATGACTCTTTTCTTTAGATCATGGGCTGCCTGGCTGGAACTGGGCTGAACCTGTCCTGTTCTGATCTCTGACTTTGATTCCCAGTTCCATGACTGCCTCTACCTTCATTTGTCTGCTGCTTTTTGTTGACCCCCATTTTCTAACTCAGCATGGGTCCCTCTAGTCTATTTTACCTCCATGCTACTGTAAACTTTGACAGCATGTCTAGACATTGTACTACTAACATTGTAGCTGGAACTATGCACATCCTAGAAAGGCATAAATACATCTTGATATGAATTGATAAACCAACAATACATTTTAGAATTCTACACAGTTTCTAACACACAGAGTTGGCACACAATTCATAGCACTGTTTTGAGTAATGAGTTATTTGTCAAGCACTTAGACCAGAGTCTGGCACTTACTGAGAACTATATGGTTAAACAAATATAAAGATTCTTATATATAGTTATTAGGTTTGTAAAAGGTTTCTATTTTAACTGTATAAATGATTCATGACGACAAATGCATTTTATGGATTTAAACCAAAAGTATGCTCCGACAAATAAATAATTTGAAACACACTTTTCCAAAGTTTGAATATTCTCTCATGAAGACCAGTAATATGCTTAGGAAGGCAAATTCCTTTATCTCCTATCCAAAACACTAAAACTTTCTGCTTCGGGGTAGGTGATCTTTTTGTCACTCCCCAGATGTCTTCTACCAAGGGGCCTCTCGTCAGTGCTTCAATCAGCTTAAGTCTTTTGAATTCTGTGGGTTGGACAAAGATGTAAATGCCAAATAACAAAACTCATAAGTTGACTCCAAGTATATTACATGCTAGTAAACAAACTTAGCTTTTGACTTAATCAATGGAAAACAGTTACTCCCTCATGGCCAGACAGCTCTGATTAAAATGTTCTGCTATTAATGTCCGTATGTTTCCAGGACATCCAAGCGACATTCCACGTGAATCGTTTCAAAAGAAAGGGAACGGCCAATTGCATGGGCTGTAAGGCAAGTATTACTCTCATAAAAGGAAAGAGCCAGAGTTTTTTTCTTTGGGGCCATTGTTTGCAAGCTGAATGTTTTAATGTAACTGATCTAAGTCTACAAGAAAACTCGCCCAAACAAAGCTACAGTCTTCTTAGTTTCTGCTCTGTTCAAAACCCACATCAAAAGGCATGCTTGCCTTCTCAAATGTAAGGTAATCAAAGTGATTCTAACTCATTTTACTTTATAATTCCTTGCCCACACTCCCCTATAAATGTGCCAGGATCTAGGTCCACAGCTCGTACAAGATCCTTTGGCTTCTTGGCAGAATTAGTAAGCAGCAGAGCAGCCAGGGGAATTATGATTTGGAAAGACCTAGCCCACAGTGCAGGGCACGGCTGGGTAGGAGAGGTAAATGGTAAGAGAGAGGGAAATGTTGCTGGTAATGGCAAAATTGTATATTAATTTGCCCTTCCAAAATAATTTTTTAAAAAAATCTCTGCGTCATTTGAAGGAGACTGCAATTACTTCTCCCTGCACCAAATGTGAAAAGTTCTATTCTCTCTTTAAGGCATGTTCTTTTTGACTTACTCTTTCTGGAGAACTTACTATGCATCCTGCAGTTCCCAGGCTCAAAGACAAGTCTTCCTTAGGCCCCTCCCTTTCACCCCCACCAGGCAGAATTAACTATTCTCACTTTTGTGTTCTTATAGCATTTACTTTTCTTAAAAGCCCATACCAATGAATATACTTTATAAATTTGTCAATCAACTACTATGATATCAAGGAAAAAATTCTCATAGTACCTTACATATCTCTTGAAGTTTTCTCTCATTAAATTACATGTTTGGACATCTCTTTTCTCTGTAGGTAGGTTTATCTTTGTATCCCCAGCATATCATAGAGTGTTCTACATGTAGTAGTTGTTCACTAAAATCTGGGGTACAGAAGGAAGGCAGGATACTGAATCACCTCAAGTATATCCTGATTGCTCATAGGTTATATGACAATGTAATTATTTCAATAGAAATTTTCAAATGTTTTATGACATAAGCAATTTTCCCTTAATCAACTGACCTGAGATCCAGGGCACTTAGATCTGATTTAAATTCTCCTGAAATCAGGAATGATGCCAAATGCCCGGTTTCTGCGCTGACTGGTTTTCCTGTGGACTACTGAGATTGCTTCCTAACTGATTTCTCTGCCTCTACAACAATCATCACATAACTGCTAGTCATCATCTGTAAATACAGTCTTCTCTGTAACAATATTTAGTGGGTTCCCATTGCTTATAGATAAAAGCCCAAATAATTTTGCATGACAGACAAGGCTCCCCATATTCTGGACCCAACCTTTATTCACAGCCTCATCTCTCTCTCCAGAACTTTCTGTTCATTCTGATTCTAGTCTCATCCAGACTATCTTCCTTATCCTCCATCTAGGACTATTCTTAAATTTCCCTTTAGCCATCTTAATTTTCAGAGAGGAGTATCTTTCCCTACTCTTGGTTTCATGAGGAGGAATTTTTCCTAAGCAGATCCTTGGGTTTTCTATGCTTTTACTCCTTGGTAGATTGGAGAAGAATAACTGGATTTGCCCACTCAGTCTCTCTCTTCTTTCTCTTGGCATCTTCCTGCCTGCCGGAAGCCTGACATCTCCCAACTCCTCCAGGGCTCCGTCCCTGTGGGTGTATGCGGTGGGGTGGGGAATGAAGGCTTACTGTGGAATTCTGCCTAATTCTGGGGAGTCAATAATCCCACTTGGTCAACAGTCTAAAAGCCATGTCTGCTAACTTGTCCCCCAACTAAAAATGATATTCTGAGTTCCATCAACTACTTCTTTTATTTCTCAAAGTGTTTAGAACTTGGATGAGGAAAAGAGGTGCTATTTATTGCAGCCCCTCAGAAACCCTAACTCAATCTGCAAAGTCCAGTTCAAATGTTACTAATTCCTGAGGCCCTTCCTAACTCTCTCAGGCAGTATTAATTATTCATTCCTTTGTAGTCCCATTATTTATTTATTTTTCTACATATCCTTTGGCAGTTTTTAAATTCTGCCTTGCTTTAATGAAAGTTTCATCTACTACATTGTAAACTCTTTGGGACAGAAACACCCACACCCCTCTTAGACAACATTCTGGTTTCCATAGTGCCTCATACTTAGAAGGTAGTTCAAATAAATGATTGTGAAATAAAATTAGAAGGTACAATGCCTAGGGTCTATACCTTGGGACTAGCACAGCTGAAACGACATGAACAGATGGGTTGTTATAAGGGGACTAAGTATCACACCTCAATACTACTGATGCGGACTGCTGAAAGTGGAGATGACAGCCATTTAAGTGGTCCCTGGTGTCCTTTTACAGGCCTTCACTACTGGCCTTAGTGGTGGTCAGAGACCAAGAAAAGAACACGCTGAGTGACCTGGGTGGGTGCTCACACATTGCCTTGTCCATCTGGATTAAGTCTGCAAGAGTCCAGATTCTTAGGAACTTGAATAGCCAATTTCAGTTCAGCTGTCTTGTACTTTTAAATTGAAGCCTTATTATTTCTCAGAATTGGACGCAGCTGCAGTGACAACGTGTCCTGGCCACTGGGGAGAAAGACGCGAACAAAGGTTTACACTCTTCCCCTTGCTGGAAGGATGTCCGTGAAAGCTATTATTTCCTCCAGTTGAAATAAATAGGGAACTATATGACTGAAGTAGAAACCTAATTCTGTTCTCTCTGAGGTGATGGATATGTTTTAGCAGCTAACTTGCTGTAGGCCAGGAGTGACCTTCATTCACCACAAAGGTTATTTAAGTTATTAGAATAACTGACTGCCATTATCATGTATGAGACAAAGGAAGGGTACTGATTATTTGGAATCTAGTAATGGTATTTAATCCAATTTCTGACCAGCAGTTGGGAAAAGCGATACATTTTTATTTGATTATCTGGCATCTTTTCCAAAAGATAATGTGTCCAATCTGATCAAATTTTCACTGTTACTAAATCCTCAGTGAGAAATATGGTGACAATGTCATGGGAAACCTTCTTTCCTCTGGTGTCAAGTTTCCATGTGGAGGGCTCCATTAATGTGACACATCTAGCCCCTTGTCCTTCTCTTGTCTCTATATATAGAATTGAGTAACCTGGTTGGTGGTGACTAATGTCCATGTTTCTTGATTGGATAGGACTAGTCTACTAAAAGTCTCTCAGTGAGGAGGATTTAGCATCTTTTTTCATTTTTCTCTATGGACCAGTGCCAGTCAGTGATATTAGTAAAATTGTTTCTGTAGACCTAAATTTCTCCTCTGGTTGGCTGTCTGAGGGCTGAGGTAAGCAGGCAAACCCATTTGGCCCTCACAATAAGTCATTATCTTCAACTACTTCATCATTAATAAAAGTGATATTTTGATCTCCATCTGCATAACTCCACTGTTCAACTCTCAATTTGAATCTTGTCCTGTCAAGAGTGAGTTATAATTTACTGGACTTCCTCAAGCTCCAACACCATGAATTACAATGCAGTCATTTCTGTTTCTGGCATTCATTTTGCAGCAGCATCTAACAAACCTGAACCTCTGGTTCAAGTTTGTGAACGTGATCTTATTTTTTAGACACAAATATGGCCTTTTCTGAAAGACAATTTTTTCTTAATGTCTTTACAGCTCCTTAAAAGGAAACAACAATTGCCACAGATTTTAAAAAAGCTTATTAAAAATGGAACCCAAACAAGGGAGCTTATGAATTTCTGGGTTGCAGTGAATGACTTCATGTAGTGAAGTCCACTCGGCCAACTGACTGAAGGCAGTTTCTTATTCCTGTAGGGGAAGTAGTGGCTACGAAGCACCCACCAGGTGCTGGGCACTCAGCCAGGCGAGTTGGATATGCTCACTTAATCTGCTCACCGACCCTATGATAGAGATATTATCATCCCCATTTTACAGTTAAATAAATTGAGGCATTGAGAGTAAATCTCATGTCTGAACAGGGTTTCAGAGACCTATTAGGAAATTCAGAGCCTGCACTCTGCACTCTACTGGCTTGTCTCTCACTAGGGTGACCAGGTGATTTATCATACAAAAACCAGGACATTCTTGCAAGTGAAGGGGTCATCATTAATAATTATTCTGGGATGACAAACATCAATATAAACCAGAATTATTTAGTTTTGGACAAACCTGTACATATGATCACTCTAGGGTCTCAAACTCGTTTCTAGCAGATGTTTAAAAATAGATGCCAATTCTGGATATTTAGAAAGGGGCCTGAGTTTGTTCACTGTTCCTTTGTTCACCTCTTCCTGGCTTAAAAAGGCTTAAGACTCACTTGTTGCCCCTCCCTGATTCTTGAGATCCAGTTTCTAGCTCCATCTAAATAAATCACAGCTGTTTGTTATCAGAGATATTTCTTCCTCTAGCCACACAGAGGGATGAAGCTCCAGGGAAGGATTAGATCATTAAGCAAAGGAAAATAGAAACAACAGTACAACAGCACCTGCATAAATCCTGTAGGGGGAAAAGATCAATTTAAAGTTTTTCTCATGTTCTAGCATATCCTTGATGGAGCTGGATATAAATGCCTTCTACTTTTCTCTCTTGTAAATAAATGTCCCATTACATTCTATCACTTAAGCACACTGGAGTGTCGTGATGAGGAATCAGAGACAGTCAAGGCCCAGGGGCATGGGGGCGGTTAACCTCATTACCCTACTCTGTCGAGTTGGTGTGAAACAGCCACTTGAGTTATTCCTACTGCTGCCACCAAGAGTCATTTGACATCAATAATCAGTGCTACTACTATCATTCTAGTAAATGGGTTACCCTAATGTTACATAGAAGAGCGTGGCACTCTAAGGACTGCTCTTAAAATCCTGATTCTAATGTGCAAAGAACTAGTTTGTGCATTGAAAATTATCACAAGAAGAGGTGTGTGGAAATGCCCATTTCCAGTCCTCAGCTCTTCTTACCAGTGTGTGCTCTAGGATCTAGCAGGATGGCTCTCAAGCCTAGCATGCTCCAGAATCACCTGGAGGATCAGCTAAAATACATGCTGCTGGGCCCCACCCTCAGAGCTTCCGATCAGTAGGTCTAGAATGGGACTTGAGAATGTGCATTTCTAACAAGTTCCCGGATGATGCTATTGTTGCTTGTCCACGGACCACACTCTGAGAACCAGTGCCCTAGCATAAAGCTGTAGGGAGTGGAGACTTTTCACCTGTGAAAAGAAGTGAAATCTAAGATGTGCTCCCTGGAATAAATTAAGATGAAAGCCCATGGAGTAGGACTGAAATGTCCCTGTTATATTTCTAACAGTCTATTGAAGTCTGACTAGGAGTCAGCAAACTTTTTCTGTAAAAGGCCAGATAGTAAATATCTTCAGCTTTGCAGGCTAGATGGTCTCTGCTGCAAGTTCTCAACTCTGCCACTGTAGCATGAAAGCAGCCAGAGACGGTGCATGAAAGATGGAGCATGGACACGGCTGTATTCCAATAAAGCTTTATTTACAAAGATGAATAATGCAATGGATTTGGCCCACAGGCCATAATTTGCCAACCTCTGAGTCTAACTAATGTGATAAATATGATTCATATATTGCAACATCTGTTAGTATGTTGAGCCCAAGCATGCCTATGATCAATGAGAAACCAACCAAGCTGGAAACCTGTGTCAGCCAAGCACTGACACCTGTTTTAGCTGCACGTGATTGGTTGACTATTGCCCGCACTGGAAGATATGCACTCTTCTTGCAATTCAACCCGTACAACCGTTTAAAAACCAATGGCTCACCACTTCATCCTAATTCAACAGGGGTTTCACTGCACTGCTGGAAATTACGTACATTTAATTTATTCTCTACTTGGTACATTGCCTAAAAGTCAATAAAAGTCAATCCTGTGTATCAGGATCATTGATTGAGTTATCAGTTAATTCATATTTCGTTTTAAATTCGTTTTTTCTTCTCCTTATTTCCAAAAGGGCCCACTGGGCTGTCTTTTCTCACAAGAGGTTTACGTTGGTGGCCTGAAGATAAGCTCTCATGATGGTTTTTGCTAAAGAACTAAGCTTGCTGATGCCCTGAAGAGGAGGAAGAGAAAGACAAATGTATTTGATGGGGAGAGGTGGAAGCGGATGAGATGGGGAGGAAGTTATCCAACTCCTGGGACAGGCAGAAAAGACTCGCAACATCCCTGATGGTCAGTTCCCGGGTCTCTCCTTACTTGTCCTGTCAACAGCATTTGACACAGTTGGCCATTCCTTCCTCTTGGAAATATGTTCTTTGCTTGGCTTCCAGAGAGCATTCTCCTCTGGTTTCCCTCTCACTTCACTAGCTGCTCCTTCTTTATCTCCTTTGCTGGTCTCTCCTCTGATAGAAGGACTGTCTCGAAGCTCAGTTCTTGGTTCTCTCCTGTCCTGTCCTCTCCTCACACACTACCTTGGTGATCTCATCCACTCACATGGTTTCATATACTGTCGACACACAGACAACTTCCATATTTATAATTTGAGGCCAAATATCTCCACTGAACTTCAGTCTCACATAACCGTGACCCTCTCGACGTCTCCACACATGATATGAGGCCTCTCAAATCTGACATGTCCAAAGCTAAGTTCCTGATATTGTCTCATCCCTGCCATCCCCATCCCCACAGTCTTCTCCAGACTGGAAAATGGAAACTCCATTCTTCTACTGATCAGCCTCCAAAACCTGGAACCATACCCCATATCCAATTTGATGGTAAATCCTGGGCTTCCCTGGTGGCGCAGTGGTTGAGAATCTGCCTGCCAATGCAGGGGACACGGGTTTGAGCCCTGTCTGGGAAGATCCCACATGCCGCGGAGCAACTAGGCCCGTGAGCCACAACTACTGAGCCTGCGCGTCTGGAGCCTGTGCTCCGCAACAAGAGAGGCCGCGACAGTGAGAGGGCCGCGCACCGTGATGAAGAGTGGCCCCCGCTTGCCGCAACTAGAGAAAGCCCTTGCACAGAAACGAAGACCCAACACAGCCAAAAATAAATAAATAAATAAATAAAAAATAAATAAAAAATAAAGGAATTTAAAAAAAAAAAAAACTTGCCTGGTCTACCTTCATATCATAGTTCAAATTTGACTACTTCTCAGCTCCTCAACTGCTACCACTCCTAGTCTAGTCACCATCAGCTTTTGCCTGGATTAGTGCCATTTTCTCTTGACTGGCATCTCTGTTTTCATTCCTGCTCCCAATTTGGACGACTCTCAACTCAGCAGGTACAGCGAGTCTATTGAAATATACAAGACCACTCATTCCTTTGCTCAAAACTCCACAAGCTCCCATCTCCCAAAGAGTGAACGTGAAAGTCAGAGGTCTTAGAGTCCTCGCTGGCCCTGGCCCTTGTTTCCTCTTTGGCCTCCTCCCCACTCCTCTCCTACTCTTCCACCCACGTGGTCACACAGGCCTCCTGATGCTCCTCAAACATGCTGCCCACATTCCCACCTCAGCGCCTTTTTAATGTTGTTTCCTCTGCTGGAAATGGTCTCCTCCAAAACATCACACAACTTGCTCCCTCATTTCCTCCAAGTCTTTACTCAGATGTCCCCTTTTCAGGGAGTCCTCCCCCTACTCTACTGAAAATTGCAGCCCCTTCCCTGCACTTGCCTTTCTGCCTTCTTTGCTTTCTCTCTCTCCCCCGCACTTATCACTATGCAATACACTATGTATTTTACTTGTTTGTTCTCTGTCTCCTTCCACTCAAATGTAAGCTCCTTAAGGGTGGGATCAGCACAGGCATCTGGTCTGAGGGGGCTGCTGTGAAGTGCACTTTGGGGTGCTGAGTCGGGGCTGCAGAGCCCTGGGCACGGGGATGCCAGCTGCAGCAAAGATACCGCTGGCTTTACTCGGCCAGGCAGCACCAGAGCCTTCCACCCTGGAGGGACCAAGCAGGCTTGGGCAGTTGTTTTTATCAGTGGTCACCTTGGCTGAGGGAGGTTAAAAGGCTCTTATTCAGTTTTCCAGGTACACCATAAGCATGAGAGAGGTGGGTAGGGAGAGAGAGAGGACAGTGGGGTGGGGAGAGAAGAGAGGAGAGGAAAGAGGGAGAGAGCTGGGGGGAGAGGCGAGAGAGAGAGAGAGAGAGAGAGAGAGAGGAAGAGAGGGGGGAGAGGGAGCGAAGGAGGGAGGAGGGGAGGGGAGAGAAGGGGAGAGGAGAAGGGTAGAGGAGAGAGGAATACGGGGACAGAGGAGAGGAAGAGGGAGAGAAGAAGAATGAAAGGGGGGGAGAGGGGGAAGGAGGGAGGGGGGAGGAAGGGAGAAAGAGAGAGAGAGAGAGAGAGAGGGTGGAAGAGACCTAATAGATAAAGATTGAATTTACCAAAACTAGATGGAAAGGGGGCTTGGAATTGGATTTATTTGAATTAAGGAAAATTGTTATTATGTGACATTTCCTACATACCTAAGTTTATGAACAATAATTCATACTCAACAGTTCTTATTACTTGAATAATGGAAATAAATAAATCAATGGAACAAAACAAACCCTGCTCCACTCAAACCAAGAAAACAGGATAGAAAAATGGAAATACAGGGTATAATGAACTTTCCACTTCTCCCCAAACTCCACCATGATTTCATAATAAATTCTGATGTGAACCAGAGTCAATATGCACTTCCTGTGTTCTCCCTTTGGGTGGACGAATTGCTGCTAATGAGGAAGGGTTCAGCTCAGATCTTTCTGATGACCAGGAAAGCTGACTCTTCAATCCTCATCCCTCTGTTTTAGCAAAGGTGCACCTGTTTTTCCACCCTGCCTCATTCCGCCAGGAATTGCCCACAGAACCCCATGTGGACCCAGAGACGTCAAGGCTCATTAGCCAACAAGAACTGTTGATTCCTCTGCCTGGGATTTAGGACTTGAGTGTTTGCCTGCCGGGTTGCAGCATGTGGGACTCTGTGAGGCTTGTGAAATCTGGCCTCCTTGCAGAACAGGGACAGCCTGTTCAGTAAGGGTAAGAGTGCTTGCTGCTTCAGCGATGGATGCCAAAAAAAAAAAAAAAAAAAAATCTGCATGCTTATTTGGCCAGTGTTAGGGCATAACATCTCTATTTTTCTCCTATTTCTCAGGGCTTAATGATCTTAAGCTGAGGGTTCAAGTTAAAAGATTTTTATTCTGTTAAAACTTATGACAACTTTATTACTGACATCTTGGGAGCACTACTTCTAGTCATTTTCCTAGCCTATATGAAATATAGCCTTACATCCACTAGTTTAAATGGCTTGAAATGATCCAAACAGTATTTTCAAAGGATGGGCAAATTATTTTAAATCCTGGGAAGGGGCTTTGAAGGGTCCTATGACAATTGCCCTGGCCTGACCCATCTCCAGTGAATTAAAATCTCAGCCTGCTTTTTTAAAAGACCCCTAGAGAATGAGATACCTTATTGTCTCCAAATATATCCTACTGTAAAATTGTTGATTATGGCAGAAAAGTACTCAGTCAGCACGAGTTTTCCCATCTATTTTATGTTTATCTAACTTTCTAAAGTTAGCTATGCATTTCTACTGAATGGTTGATCCTAATCTAGACTGAAAAGCAGCCATGGGCAATTATCACTTTAGGTAAGTGCAGAAAAATCAATACTTATTTCTTTTTCTGTGCAAATGGAAATAATGAAGCCATGATGGCATTGGCTGCTACAAAAATGTATATCCTAGACTCTCTAAATCCACAAGATAGAAATGATTTGACAACAAGCACAAGTCAACAGAAATGCAGTCAAATTTCCAGAATAAACGTTTTTATGCCCATGACAGTTGGAAGTATGCATGATGGTCTTTACCTGTACACGTTCCTATTTATTTATCCTCCCTGACACTATGTATTATTGTTTTATTATGTGTCCTTTCTATATAGCTTTTAGTTTCTAAACTCTTCTATTACATTTTTACGTCAGGCTGGAAACAAGAGTTAAAAATAAGGCCAGAAAACCATATACTGATGTTTACAATAAAAATTTATTGAGCACCTACCTACCTGCATGTGCCAGGCACTGTGCTAGATTTGCAGGATGACAAAAGTGAGTATGACTCAGGCTCTGCTCACATGGAGCTCACAATCTACAGGTGATGGGGAGGAGGTGCAGGCAGACAACCACTCTACCAAAGAGGCAATGCTACAACACAGGTTTATACAGAGTGCTGTGGGAACGGGGGTTATGTGGTGAATAACTGAGCCTAAGAGGATCACGGTGTGTGTGTGTGTGTGTATGGTTTCTGACAGTATTTCAGAGAAAAGAAGATTTTCAAGCTGAGACTTAAGAGTGTAGGTTTTTGCCAATAAGTAGAGTTGGGAGAGGTTGGAATTTCAGCAAATGTCAAAATGGGACAAAAACACATCGAACAGGGTATGTCCTTTAAGAGAAACTGCAAGTAGCTTGGAATGGGTGGGACATAAGGTCCACAGGCATTAGGAAGGAGACGAAAGCTAGAAAAACAACAAATGAGAAGATATGGAAGGTCTTCCAGTTAGTGAAACGAGGAAGAGACTGAGTCCCACCAAGAAAGTTGCCATCAGAAGAACCTATTAGTTCTGACCAGCAACAGTAAATGTTGCTGACTTTGAGACCAAAATGCCAGTCAAACATTTGCAACCCAAATCTTTCTAATCTGAAAGGAGATCTCAGCATTCTTCCCTACATGTAAAAGAACCTAAGAGTCTTATCAGAATGGTGGACAGTTACCTGTTTCAGACTCATTTGTTTACAGGAACTGTCCCAGTCCCTGAACAGAGAGTTCCAATGTGGAATGGGGTTCCTTCCTAAAAAAGAGAGAGCTCCTAGCTTGAATTGGAAAATAAGTCAGATAAACAAGACAGGCAAATACCAAGAAACAGGTTTCACTAAAATTTGTTCTACTCCTTCAGTATTATTCTTTTGACTCCTTTATTTTCTTGATTGACAAGGTGACTTTTCATTAACAAGCATGGCAAACAGTTCAGTGTCACAGCCAACTTCTGTCAAGCCATTTTATAAAATGAAGAGAGGGCAGATGTTTAAACTGTAATTGTCTTCTTCACACAACCTATCCTTTGAAGGGAAAATTCTTTAAAAGGCAGAGAAAACTTCAAACAACACATTCAGTTGAGAGCATCTGGAAAACGGCAAGTTATCACAGTCCAAAGTTAACTGATCATGAATTTGGTATTTGTATTTTGGATGGTCTTCTACTTGATTGGTTGATTCTACCAGTAGTAAAAAGTCTGAATGATTAGGCTGAACATGTCTTGGATTAGGCATCCAAGGAAGACAATGAGATGTTCCTGATATACATGTAACCTGCCCAGAGGAAGTTTAACATCCTTTTTAGGTCACTTGATTTGAATCCAGGGCTGTCAGTCTCTGAGAATATAAATTCACTGTTTCTTACTTCCAGGGCTCCCTGGATGAAGTTCTGCTATGACCTTTAACTTACAGAGTTGTTATTTATCTCATGGAACAATTATGAGCTCAATGATGGAAAACTTCATGTCATGGTTATCCCAATGCATTGGATGATGGTGCAATGATCAAAAAGATGCCAGTGATGACAATTGAACGTCCCTTTGCCTTCCCAGCCTCCTTCATATATTCTCAGGCATAGGATGACAAAGGGAAGTCCACGAGTCACATGAAGAAAGACTGTAGCCATGGGCACACGATCAGGAGCTCCTCTGTTTGTCTTCACCCCTACCGCCCATGCCACCACCCTGTCCTACTTCCTCCTCATCTTGTTCCTGTGAATTCCTCTACCATCTTGCCACTAACCACTGTCCTCCACCCAAAGTTCTGCTGATGATTATTCCCAGCTGAACCAATATTCATCCCGTGTCTGACACAGAGTTTGTGTTCAAATAGTTGTTGAATGAAATAATGACCCCCAAACCCTCCAAGGTAACAAAATTTTAGGGGAGTGTCTTTTTGAATGAAATAATGCTTCCTATGTGGGGTGAAAAGAGCAAGGGTTTTGGAATCATATCAGCCTAGGTTTGTACCTGTCTGTACCACTAACTGGATATAAAGCAAGGGCTTAACTACTCTGAGATGCCATTTCATCTACTATAAAGAAGGAAGATAATAATTCCTACTTTGAAGGGTTTTTGTGACTATTGAAAGAGACAGTATATATGAAAATGCTAGCACAGTGCCTGGAATATACTTGGACCTCAATAAACACTCATTTCTCTCTTCTCTGTCTTATGTGGTATTATTAAGATGATAAATAATAGGGAGTAATTAATCTCTGGTGTGGTTGGATGTCTTAGAAGAGATAAACAGCAGTCACAGGGAGGGATAGTGTTAGGAATTTGTAAAGGAAATGATTATTTCTATGGTTAATTTTCTTGGTTGGGGTTTAAGAGGAAATTCATGTTGTCCATTAATTATACTTACCAATTGGGTCTAATTGGCAACTACCCCAAAATGAATAAAACAAGCGGGAGTCAAGAGAGAAAAACGGCAGGCATCCTGTCAAAAAACAAAATCTTTGAAATTTCTACAACCCAATGGTTGGATTCACATTTTATTAAAGCAGTCCAATCTCCCAATTTATAAATTTACACATGTGATGGCAACCCAATTGCATATTCAGACCTATGCAAAGCATCAAACAGCACTCTGTACCAGCTATGCCTTGTCTCATTGCTCCCTCAGATAAACGGGTCCTTAAAATCAACATTCCCTTTGCTGGAGGACATAGCCTTCATTATTCTGTTTCAGCCTAGATAACTGTTGTAGTGGTTAAAGGGTTAAATGAGTTAATCCATGTTAAGTGCTTGTAACAATGCTTGGCACTTAGTAAATCCTCAAGAAATGTTTGTTTTTGTTACACTAATTATAACAATAATTATGTCTTCCAAGGCTGAATAAATACTGGATTCCTCCCTCCCTCCCTCCCTTTAAAAACATTTTTTTTTCTGATTTCTAGAGATACATGTCTTATTCTCAGGTAATTAGCTACTTCTGACCTAAAAGAAGTACTTTTTCAGAGGCTAATGTACTTAACTTTTCTTTTTAAAAGGGAACTGAAACCAATGCCAATGTGTCACTCAACATATCTCATGTTCTTTACTGAACAGATCCCCACATTTCCCTCTCTTCTCTCATGGGCCAAGAAAACGACCAATTAGATAGATAGATAGATAGAACCATATATATCTATATCTATCTGTCACATATTATCTCTATCATATACCTCTATCTATCTACCTACCTACCTACCTTTCTATCTATCTTCCAAAAAAAAGTCGTCAAAGACATTTCATTATAATAGGTTTCCTACCAATTCTGGCTATTCTATCCCAAACTGGGAGAGAAATTTAATGGTAAATAATGTCTCTGGAATTGTTAACTTTCTAACAAGCTAGTTTTAGGCTAGATGACTCAGGCAGGATCTCATTTCAAATCTAGGCCTCAGGAGAATCTGCCTCTGCCCGTTTTTGCTCCTTCCCTAAAACAGCATTTACAGAGGGGCCCAGATCCTTGAGTTAGGTCTTCTAGCCCTAGTGTCCTAGGATCAAGCCAGACTTCTAGCGCAGCCACAGCTTGGGGTGGTAGTTGTTGGTTGCTGGTTGGGCAGGGGGTAGCTGGTTGGTGAGAGGCATAGTAGGGTCTCACCCCATTTTTCATAAAACATGACTTGGTAATTCCTCAGTGCCCATAACTTGGCAGGGCTGCCTTTTCATAAGAACGTACTCATTGGGGAAAACACAAAGCAATATCACTTGAAGCACAAAATATAAGGGTTGGTTCTTCTGGATTATCAATAGTTTGCAAAATAACAAGCCAAGGAGGGTCTAGGTCCGGGCAGCCGAAGAGTGTGGTAGGTAACGGTCGTCAGCGCAAGGGTCATTTCGTCACTGGGAAGGGACGGCCCTTGCCCGCGGTGATGGTGGTTAGTAAGATGAACAAAGATGCGCAGATGAGAGCAGCAATTAACCAAAAGTTGATAGAAACTGGAGAAAGAGAATGCCTCAAAGAGTGGCTGAGAGCTAAATTAACTGAATGTGGCTGGAAGGATCAGTTGAAGGCACACTGTAAAGAGGTAATTAAAGAAAAAGGACTAGAACACATTACTGTTGATGACTTGGTGGCTGAAATCACACCAAAAGGCAGAGCCCTGGTACCTGACAGTGTAAAGAAGGAGCTCCTATAAAGAATAAGAACATTCCTTGCTCAGCATGCCAGCCTTTAAGACTGAATTAGATTGTGTTGTTTTGTGGTTTTATTTCTGAAAGTAAAACTTGCCAGACTTCCCTGGTGGCGCAGTGGTTGGGAATCCGCCTGCCAACGCAGGGGACACAGGTTCAATCCCTGGTCGGGGAAGATTCCGCATGCCGCGGAGCAACTAGGCCCGTGCGCCATAACTGCTGAGCCTGCGTGCCTAGAGCCCGTGCTCCGCAGCGGGAGAGGCCACTGCAATGAGAAGCCCGCGCACCACAATGAAGTGCAGCCCCCGCTTGCCACAACTAGAGAAAGCTTGTGCACAGCAAAGAAGACCCAAAGCAGCGGGGGTGGGGGGGGAACTTGCCATAAATTAGGAATCGATTTCCCAAAATAAAATCCTTTTTTGTATGATGGTATACAGTTTTCAGTAATGATGCATACATTTGTATTGATTTTTTTCCCTAAATGTGTTATTTTAATAAATATCTCATGAATTAAAAAAAAAAAGCCAAGAGTAACTACTGTACATTTTCCAGAAAGTTACTAATTAGCACCTTCCTGAGAACATAAATTCAGCTTGGGAGCACACACCTCCCCAGGTCACTCCACCACTTTGTGCAACAATTAGACAGATTGCTAAATATTACAAGCAAAACCTCAAAGAGTTGATGACACAAACCCTCCTGGAAATTTACCACAAAAGCGCTTGTTTAAGGAACCAAGCACAAAATTGGCTTAGCTGCGTCTTTCCTGCAGACTGAACAGCACACTGGTATTTTTAGTTTCTTTCTTTCCCCCCACAGTTACCAAGCCCTAATGAACAAAAGTTAAATGACATTTTAGTGCAGATCAACCAGATTTCTTGCCGATTTGTTGCATGGCTAAAAATGGAAATGTCTGAACATCCAGTGTCTGTTGATTGTGATTCCAATTCTCTCGATACTTCCTTGCTTACCCTTCAAGATGCAGTGGAGAAAATGGTCTCAAGGGGAAAAACTGGAGAATAAAGGGCTAAGGATTTTGCATCAAATACGTTGATATCCTAAGTGCCCTGCTTTTATTCCTTGCTCAGGTGCCTGGAGAACCTTTTCTTATTTGAGTTCCCCTGGTGCTTTGTTAAATAGAGTAAGAGAAGTACCTCCCAAACTAAGGTAGTGACAATGCTGAGCAAAGAGTAGCAGTTAGGAGTTTGGAGTAGTGAGTTCAGGTAAAAGCTGTGCCAGTTAATTCACTGTATGAATTTAGGTAGGACACTTGATTGACCTTTTCCAAGTGGGCTTTCCTATCTGGAAAATGAAGGCAATGAACTAGGTGAAATATATATATATATATATATATAATACCAATGATAATATATAGTTATAGATATATAGAATCCCATGAGTATGAATAGCTCTGCTTCTGCCCCATCTATATATCTATATCTATGTATACACAATAATGTCTCATTTATCATATTACACTATCTTCTACCTTTACATCATTCTATTAAGGAGGGTCAATAAAAGGGAAACAATGAAACATCTATATCTTATCCTTATGATTTTGATGATTGCGTTTCCTAAAAAACAAACTAAGCTTAGTTCACATGTAGACCTTATTTATATTTGCAGCTGAAACTTTGCTTATGAAGATAGGAAAAACAATTTAATGAAAGTAAAATAAATGTAATTAGACCACATGCTGTGCACTACCTTTCTAAATGTTGAAAGCTTTCACCCGCATGGCTTGCAATCCATTGCCCACATTCCATCTGTCAAAATCTTCCTGAGAATACCTTGACTACACCGCCCCCATGAACAGTCTATCCAGAAATGCTTTCTGAATTCCTGTTGTATTTCGTATCATTCAAGGGCATCTGACACTTGTTGCTGTTTGATGCAGCCCTTTGCACACTGAGAGCCCGTGGAGCACACGGTTGAGGCATGGACGCAGGCAGACTTCTTGGCTCTGCCACTTTTTAGCAGTCTGACCTTGGGGGTTATTACTTGACCTCCTTTGTGCCTCAGTTTTCTTTTTGGCCAATGGGAATAATAATGGTACTCACTTCATAGGGTCGTTGTAAGGACTGAATCAGTTATTCCTTGTAAAGTTTTAGAATAGCACTCAATAGCTAGTTATTGTTAACTTATTTGTAAAACTCTAAGTTCTTCAAGTGCACAACTATGTCTTATCTTGCCACCTCTATAGTGCTTTGTATATTGTAGGCACACAAGCAAATACTGGTGGAGTAACAGAAGAACTATCAAGGGGAAAATAACAGAGAGAGCGATCACTACTTATTTTAGATGACGGATATTTTGAGTTCTCATTCTTGCCATATTTAGAAAAGCTGATGAACTTCTGACATGTATTTTGGCTCCATACAAAGCATCTTAAGAGTACAGTGGAGTCAAGAATATAGTAGGAGCCATTTTTTCCAGTGTGAGCATCATAGACAACATTCAACATGAAATGGCTGTTGAATGAGCTGTGTGTGAGCCTACTCCATCAAAGGGAGTAGGATCCAGGGAGAGGCGAGCTGGACTTTGGGGTGCCCCAGAGCCTAATAAAAGGAAAATGAATAATTTAGCTCTACTGAATTGTGCTCATGGTAGAGATATAGAAGTAGGGCATTTTCAGTAGCCCCATTATACTAGGCTATCTGGTTATGGCTAAGGATTGGGAATAAATTTAGGCTATTTTGTCATTCACCAACTCCAAACAGGGAAGATAATTTTGGTTCTGATTTCAGCCACTATCAAATATAAGATTCAAACCTGTTATGTTGTCTTACTGTTTTATACACATCCTTTATATGATTTGAGAGTATTATTCTCCATGGCATGTCTTTAACCAGCCTCTTCCCTTAGGTCTCCTGACTTGACTCTTTCCTTTTGTCTTAGATGAAGCAAAGAATTGCCAGCAGACTCAGTGGGCAAGAGAAATCAAGGTGTGTCAAACACAGCTGTGTTGGCTCCTTACCCACAGGTCAAGAATGATAAATATACACTTGTGGGAAGAAAGTACTGAACATGGATAGGCTGACTACTTCCAAAAAGTTTTCTTCCTTCATCCATCCTTCCTCCTCTCTCCCTCTCTCCATCCCTCCTTTTCTCTCTCCCTCTCTCCCTCCTTCCCTTCCTTCCTTCCTTTTATAAAAGCTATATTTGGTCATTGTCAAAAAACAACATTGAGAGGTTTTTAAAAGGTATTAGTGGAAAATGTCAGTTCTCGTCTTACTTCTTACTTACCTCAAGTCTCATTCTCTAGAAGCTATAATTGTTCACCTGTGTCCTTTCAGATATTTTGTAAGCATATATACACACACACACATAATTTTAAAAAACGTAAATGTGATCATAAACACACAGTTCTACTGTCGTACAACAGGCTTTAACTTAAGAAAAGGACATAAAAACTACCATTGGGTATCTTTCCATAGGATCCCAAACAGAGCTATTGCATTATTCATAATAACTTCACAGTCTTTCACTGTTATGTCTACGTATAATTTAATTAGTCACTTATTGGTGAATCTTTGAATTATTTCCATTTTTATTACTGTAAACAATATGGCAATAAATATGCATAAAATAAATCCCTAGAAGTAAAATTACAGGGCCAAAAGGTATATGCATTTAAAATTTAATAGGGGTAGCCAAATTATCTTCCAGATAAGGTTGCCCATATTTGCACACCCTCCAGTACAGATTTCCATACACACTTATTGACACCAGATATTTTTAAACTTTGTTTTTTGTCAATTTGATAGGTTAAAAAACATTTCATTGTTGTCTTAGCTTTCATTTCTTTAATTTTGAGTGAAGTTGAGCATTTGTATTTTCTTCCCCAAGATTTTCCTGTTGATATACTTTGCCTATTAAAGGATTTTCCTTTTGGATTTGTAGATGCCCTTTACTTATTATGTAAATGAGCTCTTTGTCATGGTTGCAAATATTTTCTTTGCTTTCCCATTTGTTTTGTGAATTTATTTATACTATTTTCTAATGGGGTTTCTAAACATTGAATCTATTTTCTACAGAAACTTAGTTTGTCTGAATGGAAAAGTCACAATACCTCTGAGTTTGGTACTATAAAAAGATGAGGGAAAAAGATATAGGCAAGGCAGAAACAAGGCCAAGAAACTGTTCTATTCAAAGAATACCCAGAGAGGAAAGGCAAGGTTTATTTTTAAAGTGCCGGCCTCTGGCTTCATTAAATCTGTACCGCAATAGATCCTCGTAGGCTTTATTCACTAAAGATAGAAAAGAAACCCCGACTGCTTTTAGCTCTTTTTGGTTTTACTGAGGAACACAAGCTAAAATCAAAAGAAAAACTAACTAGGGTTGGATCAATAATACACATGTATCTCAGTCTCTAAAACAAGGTGACCCAGTTCACCATTTGTTAAGAGAAGTTCTACTGATTAATCTTCTTATAACTGTCAGTGTCAGGAAATACTCTTAATTATATATTTATAGGCATTCAGAAGGTTTCAAGAGCCTTTCAGCTGTATCTTGCCAAATTATTAGTTATCACTTAGGGGTTATAAAATGTAGGAATGTCAAACTGGATAACTGGCATAAGAGAGCTTTAAATCCCTCACAAATGCATCTGCTTTCCAGGTCTCCTCAAACGTTTCCTCAACAGAGTCGGAGGATGCGCTGCTGCTTTTACTCCCTAAGATGGGTTTCTCATCCTTTCTCCCCAACTGGGCCAAGGCCCAGTTACAACCTTTTCCCCTCAGGGAGGATTTGAGAGGCGAGCAATCTCCATTCTACTGCCTGTTACCAAGAGTACAGTACTGTGTAGGTCACATGAGAATTATTTCCTAGGATTTATCTTTGAAACATTAATATTAAGTACAATGTCATAGAAATACAGAACTGAATCTTTTCTATTTATTTTTAACACTTAGGCATTTAAGGTTACAAATGATGTGCAAGAAAATATGTGGCTACAGATCCATTATGGAATGTATACAAATTATGCATAGTATAGCCTATGCAATTACTTTGAGGCTAGGAGGATCTGTTTGAGTTAACCTAAAAAGTTAACTAAACCAGGATGGTCTAAAATAATGTATATAATTTTAGACAGCTAGTCTCAATCCCATTTCAAGGGGAATTACAATTTCCAGAACCAGTGGAAGACTCTTCAACTACATATGACTAAGAAACACACACGTGAAGAGTGAAAGGGCATGATATGAAGCATATGCTACAGGAGTTATTTATGGACAAAGCTACTCAATGAACACACTAGAACATGTAGGTGTATCTTATTTATGAATGGCAGGTATGTTTTACCTCATGTGCCAACTCCAGCCAATTCTTAATAACCATCTGTAATGCTATGCTGGAAAGGTGTGGCAAAAACTGCTGGCTGTACCCTAGTATCTATTTTCCTCCTTCATAGTGATAGAACTTTAGCTGTATGCCCAGGATAAAGACTACATTTTTGAATCCCCCTTTTGCTAGGTGTGAATATGTGACCAAATATTGGCACATAGGATGTAAGCCAAAATCCTGTATATGACTTCCTCATTGTGCCTTTAAGGGAACAGGTTATGACTTTTTCCTGATTCCTTCTGAGCAGAATGTAGATGTGATAGTGAGTTCCCGCAGACCATGAAAACAGGGATGTGCAGAGCAAAAGAAAGAAGAAATCTGAGTCCTCAACATTGTGAGGCTACCACAAAAGGCCTGGACTCATGTTCAGAATAACACATGCATAAGGAATAAACTCCTGTCTCACTGAGGCATCCATTGTTTTGAGTCATTGTTACAGCAGCAGAACCTGTGTCTTAATGAATGCAAAATGGTCCTGAGCTGTATCAAGGCTCAGTGGGAAAAGTGTCTCGCTAGGTTTGCAATGTCAATAGTGGGCAAGGGACCCGATGGTTCCATGCCAACTCTAACCTCTTACTGTATGGCTATCCAACTTACTCCAAAATGGAAAACTTTCCAAGGAAGCTCTGATGTGACTCATACCTTAGACCTTCCCTTTGCCATATGCCTCCCTCTCTGTGCTATTGTTGACACTCAGGTTTGGTCTCTCTGTATTTGGTATAAATACAAAGAAATGAGACTTACTTAACAGTCATAATAAGAATAAAAATAAATAATTTATGTAGTATTTATGATACAAATTATTTATTTATATATAAATGACTACAATCCTTTAAAATAGCCTCCCAGGAAGCTACCTGCTTATTTCAGTAATGCTGCTGTTGCTAAAATATCTTTGGAATTTTTTGGAAACTGTAAATTCACACATTTCTTATAATAATATGACTGGGTCAAAATCACTTAAATTTGTTTCATACCAAATCAGCAACTCTTTATTGAGCACTTACTATGCATAACATTAACGCTAGTTTTGGTGTCAGAAAGGTTGGTAAATAGTAAGGATTTAATAGTAAGGATGTCAATAGTATTCTTTAGATAATCTATGTCAAATTTCCAGGGTAAGTCGGCTTCATAATTTAACAAGAGAAAAATACTAATACGTATAAGGGGTCTATTACAGTCCAGGGAAATGAGTGACATATATTAGAAATTAAATGTGAATTTTTAAAAAGCATTGCTTTATGGCATTTTACATCATGAATTTATTCATTCACTCAAGATTTATATTACTGCCCTGCTCCCTTATTTCCAACATAATTCTCAGTAATACATAGATTAAAAATTAGAGGTCTCTTTGTATTCAGTTTCAAACTCTTTATTCTCCTAGAACCTTGGTTTATTAAAATATTCCCTTGGCAATGAATTCTAGTTAGTAGGCTCTCCAGGGGCCTGCAGGTAAAGCGACCACATTTCTGGGCTTCTGTTTCTACCCCCAAATCAGTTATTAACTGTGGACTGTAGGATTTCTCTGAACATCAAGGACTCTGACAGTAGAGCCCCCAGCATCGAGCACATTTCTGGAGTCACTGAGCCTGAAACATACAAAGCAGTGGTGCTAAGAGCGGGTGCTGCCGAAATGGAAATTCTGATTTACTTCTTGAGTCAGTTCTGCCTGTTAAGCAGGTCAGTGTGTCTCTTCAAATGAAAAACAGCTTCCTTACAGCCATTATGGCAGAAAGGTCAATTCAAGTCCATTTAGTTTTCAAATAAGCTGAGAGCTCTAACACAGGTGATGACTTTGGTCCTCACCCAGAAGAGAACGGATTCAGAGCAAATGAAGTTGGATATAAGGGAAAACTTCCCAACAGCAAGGGATGTTAAGATCTGAAGGACATGTCAGGGCTGACATCCAGCCTATGATGTGGATTGAGGACACTAAAGTCTTCACACGTTGTTCGATATTTTAAATCTCACTGCTGGCTCACGATTGCTGCTTCTTCTACGTCTTTAGACTAGGACAGAGTATCTTGGAAGTGTGTGGTCCTACCACATCAGGTGTGGGCTATTGGAAAGATTTGGGAGAAAAAAAAAAAAGAAAAACAAAACTCAAGGAAACAAAATCAGAGTAGTGTTTCCTAAGGGATGGATTGGCATTTGGTCCAGGCAATTAATTCTTCATGTGAAACCGTCCTGCACAAGGTAGAATATTAACATTCCCTCCTCCTCTCTGTGTCATTTGGGAGCACCAGAAATTGTGTCAGCCAAACCCCTCTGATATTTTAAAATACCTCCTACGGGACACAGTGTCACCTTGGTTGAAAACCACCACAGCCATGTTTAAGAATTATCACCAAAAAATGGTGGTAATCGAACAAGGATACAGTCATGAGTATTTTTTCTGATTATGGAAATTTCACTGAAACAAAATGCTGTAAAATTGATGAGTGTCACATCATGATCTTTTTAAAATAAAATCTCCTGGAACCCATAAGACTTTATCACTCTATGGATTAGCCTGTTCATGGGACTCCTGTACCAAACAACTCAGTGGAAATCAGAAACATCTGTTCCCATCATAAAGCATAACTTACCAGGGATGACATTCGGTGCTACTGGGTGACATTATTATCATTATTATTTTTTGTTAGTTTGTGTGAGTTAAGCACACAATCATATATAAATAGGTGTACTGGTTTAGGGACTGCATAACAAAACATCTGTTCTTTTTTCCCAGAGAATTCTAAATAGCAGTATCCTCAAATACCAAATTTGATTGTGTTTTATGAGTTCTGTGATCATTTCTGCTACTTGTTTGCTTAGAACTGCCAAGCAGATTTTAATCTACTGCTTTAAAGAAAGTATTCTTTGTGGCTTCATTAGATGAGGCTATGCTCAAATGTCAGTTGTTACTCTGGGGCAAAGAAAATGCACAGCATCAAATTCTCTTTCAAGAAAACCCTGACGGTGGCAAAAGCGATGGTTACAAAAATCTAAACCTACTCAGACATCCCCATTCATTAGTACTGCAGAATGGGTGTATCTATAATGACTTGCCGTGGGGACAGAGTCTCTTAGACTAGATTTAGTCTGACATAGATTTCACTTTATAGTATGAAGATGACAAAGTTGGAAAATTCTAGCCTCATAATGAAATTTCCTACAAAGTTAATGTTCACAAATTAATTAAGATATATAATCCAAATAAAACTTTGCATTTAGCCAAACCTAAAATAAAATTCAAACACAAAGGAGTAACACTTTCATTAATTAGAGCCCAAAACCAATTAGATTTCTGTCCTCTTCCTCCAATCTCCTTTTTAAACAAAATAGTAAATTATAAGAAGGAAATCTGATATTGGCCTAAATCTAAACTTGACATATAAATCTAATCTTATATATTCTGGACCAATTCACATTTAGCCCAAATTCTAACACCTCCACCAAATAGAGTTCTCTGCAAACTTAACTGACATTCATAACGATTGCTCCAAGACACTAGAATAGCTTGACTCTCTAAAGAAATATTAAATTTTCTCCATTATATTCTTCACTCAAGCAAGAGGAACAACTACAGTTTAGAATATATTTTCAACAATAATGAAAAAACAAGAGTTTTCTGTTTATTGCTGCAATGATCAAGACTTTAAATCAACTACTCTTTAAGAAGTAATGTTAATAGAGGCTTGATAATATGTTTCAGAATACAATTTTGAGTCTTATTTTTTTCTTTGGATCCTTTCTGTAACCCCAGAGATACATGGCTTTTCCCTAACAAGCAGAGACAGGTTCGATTTGTGGTAAAGATATTCTGACAGACACCCTAGATTCTGATGTGCTTCGAATGAAGGTCTGGATTTCAGGCTGGAATCTATGGCAGCCCATCAGGCTATATCAACACAGAACATGGTTTCCCACTGGGGGACCGCTGTACCACTGAGAAGGCAGGAAGGGAATCAGTGTTTCTGAACTGCCACATGCCAGAATCCTTTCATAGGTTGACTCATTTAATCACCACACTGTGAAAAATTATTATCCCTGGTTCACAGACACAGAAACAAAGTCTGAGAGAAATACGGTAATTTACCTAAGGTCACAGAGCCATGAAGATCTGAACCCCCAGGTCTCCCTGTTTCTCTCAGCTTATACCACTGGCAAAAGGCAAAGCCTTCCTTTTTTCCCAAAAGTTATATTCTTCCCTTCAAATGATTCAAAGAAAGCCACAATTGCTGGGGATTTTTCTAATCTTCCTTTTTAAGAACTGCAAGGTAATATCTGTTTTAAATGTTTTTTGGCCAGCTTAGTGTAGAATTTGGGACAAGAAAAAATGATTATCAAAATTTTAGATAAACTTTAACATGTGATAACATAGTTCTTAATTTTTATTTTTTTGAAAGAGTTGTTAAAGGGTTCTTGGATAAGTATTTTCCATTATGTTGCTCCTAAGTTAAGGAAATACTTTAAAAATCTACCTTGCATGTGGTCCACGCAAGTTAAAGAAATGCTTTGGTGCTGAAATATTTATAGATGAAATGATACACTGTTTGGATTTCTTTCAAACTTACCCGGAGGAAGATGTAGGTGGTTATATACGTAGAGGAAACAAGATTGGCTATGGGCTGGGGTGATAGTTACGGGGGTTATTATAATATTCTCTAATTTTTTTGGAAATTTTTTTAACAGCAAAAATGTATGCAGAAAATATGCTTGGGATTTTATAGGTTCATCAGGCTACTTACATGTTACTTTCTGGAGCAGTCCCTTGGTATTCAGTCTTTCAGGTAACACGTGTTTATTGAACAGCTACTATGTTCCCAGCATTGTGCTAACTTGATTCAACTTAGATGAATATGTAAACAACAATAAAATAAATATGAGGAACTGCTTATTATGAACCTTTGCTTACTTAAATGGTTTGAACTTAACATATGTAATGCTTGGCAATACTAACTAAAGGTGTGGGTCACCTTTGATAATTCTCTTAATCACTTCTCTGCACCTTATTCTGATCTTTAAGATGAATGATTTTATGTTCTCGTGAATGGGCACAGATGTGGGTGGGAAACCACTGCTTTCATCCAGACACTGACAATACTCCTGGGATATAGGTATATAGAGTACATATAGCCTCACTCCCTTGCCTCTCTCTTCCTCTTTTCTACTTGCTTAGCAAAATCCCAATAGCCTCTCAACCCAAGTCTCTGCCTATTCTACTATTCAAGCTGAACATGCCTGGAAAAAAACACACATCCCTGATGATTCATGCCACTGCAAATTTATGACCACAAATATCAAGTGGGCAGTCCTACATTTCCCTAGTCAGCTCACTCTCCCAGGCTCTACACTTGTTTTTTCTTTTTTCTCCCTAATCTTCTACACCTCTTGCCTTTCCACACTCTTAGCCAATGACCTCCTGTATTATTTTCTTCAGATACAGAAAGCATCTATAAAGAACTACCTGATCTTCCCAGCAGAAAATGTTCCATCCCACCTACATCTGCACACATAAACTCTGCCTTCCCTCCTGCTACCCAGGATGAAACTCTTCCTGTTCTACCTATGGCCACATTCTTCATTTGTGCACTGAATCTCATCATCTCCCTCCTTCTCAAGGACTTTGTCCCAACTCCCCAGAGATTAGTCCTCAACTCCCTTTTCTGTAAAAACTTACTCCTTAGGGGCTCCCACTAGCCCCATTCTTTGAAGAATACACTGGTGTCTGTAAGGATGACTGTTCAGCATCCTTGATGTGTCTATTCCTTCCCCTGAATGCTCAATTCAGTAGCAAGTTCTCTTGAGCTCTACCTTCAAAATGTATCTTAGGACCAATATCGTATGATTCTACTTATGTGGGTTACCTAGAACAAATTCATAAAGACATGAAGTTGAATCACGGTTACCAGGGGCTGGAGGGAGGGAATAAGAGCGTTTAATGTGTATAGAGTTCCAGTTTGGAATGATGAAAAGTTCTGGGGATGGATAGTGGTGATCATTACATAACAATGTAAACGTACTTCATAGCACTGAACGGTACACTTAAAAATGGTTAAACTGATAAATTTTATGTTATATATATTTTACCACATTAAAAGAAAGATCAGTTAAGAAAATAGATATGTATAAATGTGAATCCAACCGCTTTTTACTACTTTTATTGCTGTCATCCTAATTCAAAACACTGTCATCTCTCACCTGCATTACGGCAATAGCCTACTGAAACATCTACCTGCTTTTAATCTTGCCCCCTGCGTCAGTTGGATCTCTACACACAACAGCAGAGTGGTGTTTTAAACCACGAGGGAGATCCTATAACTTGCCAGATCAAAACTCTGTCAGAATAAAATTCAACTCTTTACAAAGGTCGTACTCTTCATCAAATACCTGGGTCTTTGTTCCTGCTTTCACTCCCTCCAGAATGCTCTTTTCAGAGCTGGCTCCCTCACTTCATTCAGGTCTCTGCTTATATATTACACCATACCCAATCATCTAATCTAAACTATCCTCCCATCACACACATGTGCATGCATGCTGACATGTGTATCCATGACACATACATATATCCCTTCCTCTGCTTTTTCTTAATAGCTCTCTTACTACATATATTTGCCTATTTACTTATTTATTTATTACTCTGCCCCTCTTGACGTAAGCTCAATGAATTATCTACTGCTGCTTTTCTAGACCTTAACCATGACTGGTACATAATAGGAGTTCAAGAAATATTTGTTTACTAAAGGCATGATGGGGATTGTTTGAGGCTTTGCATGTTAAATTTGAAGTTTAGAAAATTTCAGATGGAAGTGTTCCTAAGTGGCTCACGTCAGAAAGGATTCTCCTTTAACAACAAAGAAGTCCTTCAGTAACCAATGACAACACTTCCGGAAGGACTGTTAACAGCAGGAATGAGTGGAGGGAGGGGAGAGTTGAGATAATGGATGCCAGAGTGCTGAGAAAAGTCTAAGATGCTGGTGCTTGTAATATTTTATTATTCATAATTGTCATGTTGATGAGAAAGGGCTTAAAGGTCTCTTGAAAATATTCTTCAGAAGATTATGCTATTTATGCAAGAAATAGACTTGTGGAAAGATTCCTATGGTATGCATGTCATCCCTAAGTGATGAGGAGGAATGGCACTTTAATGAGCAAAATGCTGAGTGTATTCAGACACCCCCAGGGTCGTGCTAAGCGTAATAGGTGGTGATAGTATTATTGTGGTATCCTGGTAGACGGTCTAATTTCAGGAGGCTAAATTGAGGTTTCCCAAAATTGAGTTCCCCTGTTGTATTTTAGATTTCTTAGACTTTTGAAGAGGGAAATTAAGAAGTAGGTGAGATTTTTAGAATTGTTATAGAATAAAATTTTATTTTAATAAGAAGAATTACATTATCACTAATTATGATATAAAGAAAAAAATAGTGTTCAGATTAGAACAGAGAGTTACATTAAAGGTCTATATTCTTAGTTCTGCTGTTTCTTATTTTAACCAGGTCAACTTTTCCTCCTTTTTTCTCACTCAGTCCTATTCTGGAGGCTTCCAGGTTCTCAGTGGGCACTTTGCTTTACTGCTAACTGAATGGAGATCTCAAGGTCCTGCTCTACTTCCAGAGCCTGGGCCACTCCTTAAGCTCTGAGGCCCTCGCTGCTCCTTCCCTGGTTTGCGGGGTGAATGCAGTAAAAAGAGAAGTAGAACTAATGACTCCTGAGTCTGACTTGGAGGGCGACCTGCAATCTCCATTTGCCTGTGATGGAGGGGGCCCAGGGACATGGGACTTTCAATGTTAAATCTGAGAAAGTCCCTGGGAAACTGGGACAAGTTGGTCACCCTCCCACTACTAAGGTTCAAGGATAGAACTGGTAGAAGAGCTAACACATGGCATCATTCACTACAGCTTTTGGCAAATTCTTGGCCCTGAGCCTTATAACTTCCTGTGACCTCAGGGATCTCCTCTGGGCATCTTTAACCTTCTTCTTCCTATTTAATTATTTGCACTGAATGGGAGTCTGTGGATTCCTATTAAGCCTCAAATATAGTCTCCAAAACAAAGAGGAAAATTGTGTTTATAAATTATGACGATTGCAATGACTATTTGCCTCTCTCTGCCCCCATCCTGTTCCAGCTACTATCACTTAACCCAATCTAGGGGCTCAGCCTCTACCCCAGGTCCGAGGCCTAATCCTGTTTGTGGACTCGGAACATTTTAGGAGTCTCAAGCCAGCTTCTCTGACCTGGTGCTTCAGCTTGGAACCTGGGTCTGTGTTTATCCCCTAGTTTGCGCCCTAGACCCTTGACTGGGATTCCACTTGGCAATGTGTTTGCATGCCGCTACCTGCCTTGATGTGCTCACAAGGGTCCAGTGTCACACGAGTGGCATAAGGCATGTGCCTGGGGTCCTGGCTCCTCCAGCATCCCTGATGCCCTGACCACCAGCCTTGGCCTTCTCCTGGACTCTATGCTGCTGGGCTCTGCTCCTCACGGAGTCCTGGCCACTGTCTATGAGCCTCCCCTTCAGGGCAATCCCCACGTATAGCAACTCTGTGAGCTTTGGAGACAGGTGCTTCCCCAGGCACAAAGGTTACAAAACGATGTCCCCTCTGGGATGACTAATTAGAAAAGAGTATCCTTTCCTTGGGCAGCCTATGAGGCACAGGGCTTGGCAGACAGAGCTCTGGCTGGGTTTTAACTCCTGCTGGCACCACCGTAGCTGGGTGTTTAAACTTACATAACCGCACACCTAGCTCTCCTCCTAACACTAACAAATACCTGGCCCAGCTGCCACCAGGACCTGGCACAATGGCATGCTTTGTGTGTCTGGACAAATTTGGTCTCACTATTGAGCACTGAACTTGACCCTGCATTTGCTCTTTGTCTACCCTGCTCCCATCTTCTTCAGCTTTCAGGTTACTCCTATTTAGGCTCATTCTTAACCTGCTGGTGTAAAAAAAGTAATGCTACAGCCAATAAAAACCTAAATGGATAATATTAATGATATGAGTTTTGTCCTTCCTATCAAGTATTATAATAAAATTCAATTTTAGTTTAACAAAACCTACCACCCATTGGCTATAGTGCTTTGTTACTTTGGATCTCTGCTGGTTTCTGGATGGATTTTCTAGTCTTTTTTACTCTTTTGTTCCCAAAAGATGTTTACCTTTGGGTAATCCTGTGTTTTCTCTTTCCAAAGATAGTTGAAGATTCTTAGAAGAGAGTTTTCTAATACAGTGTTGACTTCAGGCCTACACCAAAATCTATTATTCCAGACTTCTCTGTGAAAAAGATGAAGGTATGAAACTTGACTGCTTAAACAGTAGTAGCTCCTAAAAGGTGGAACCAGAAAAGAGAGTACAGGAAAGAGAAGTTGTGGTCTGATAGGTTGGATATCCTAGTTCTGGGAGGAAGGTGGCGAGAGCAAGCAAAATCCATTCGGGACAGATGCAGAGAAAAGACTGGAGATGAGAAAAGCCATTTGGACATGTTGAATCATATTACACTGAATTTTTGAAAGCTTATCAAGCCAAAGAGAATCTTTTGTTACTTGGAATTGCAGGTTTTGAAAGTTTAATCAATTAAATCCAAGTTTCCCTGATGGAACATACAATTACCAGAAAGCTTGAGCCTGCCGCGAAGCCATGTGTTACTTTGTGAAAACAAATTGAACTTTATTTTGTGAGGAAGGTCAGTAGATTATTTTCTTACCTCTACCACATTTAAATGCAAGCCACTGAGTGATCTGGGGAGCGTTGCTGTTTTTACAATGCTACCTTCTCATAGTTAAATGGGTACACAATAAATACTGCATAGAACACATAAGTACTTAAGAGATAATTTCAGTGTAACCATGGGCTAAGTATTATGTGGTACCCATAAATACACACATATATCTAAATATATAGGTATCTAGAAACAGTGAATGAATACATACATAAAATTAAGAGACAGAATTAAAGTTTCATCAACATGGTTACACATTATGCTTTAGTTTAGACAATGTCAGTTCCCTCGAAATGCCTTTGCACAGCCAGATCTATGCTAAGATCAAAACCTGTTTCTTTTTCTTTTTTTCTTTTCTTTAGCCACCAAAAATAGCTTAATAAATAGAAAAAAATTCTCCAGGGTGCTTTTCCTCCTTAGAGTATTGTAAAAGATGTAGAAAAAAGTTTGGAAAGAAAAGCTTATCTGCATTTATAAACCCCAGACAGGGTTGAATTTTTCACACATAATAAATGAGCTTGAGTCCACTAACTGTGTAAACACTTATTGCGCCTCCAATCATCCTCCTTTAGATGACCTCCTCTAATTCTAACCACTGGCCCAGTAGAAAATGATCTGTGTTTAAAATTTGCTCAAGTTTTCTCACTTTCAGCCTATTTCCCGTGAAGCATGAGTGGGAACAGCAGCCGACTTACTTGTGTTTATCTTCTGGAGTGAAATATGCTTTTCCAGTTGTCTCCTAAGTTTCACCTCTGCTCCGTACTTTCCGGTGGTCCCATTGTCGGCCAGAATGAAGTGAGAATGCATGCTGTTGAGAACAGTGAGCTTGCTCATGGGATTGGACATGGTCTGATATGGCCGGACAACCTGCAGAATTTCAAAAGGAAGGGGCAGAAGTCAGAGAAAAGAGTGCAAAATATGAAAAGGAGAACCAGACAGACAGGAAAGAGAGAGAGAGAAGGGAAATCAATTCTTTGGTACAGTGAAAGGATAGTCTACATCCTCCTCCTAATACTGCTTTGGGTAGAAGCAAGATTTACAGTAAGTGTTCCATTCATTTTCTGGATTCATACAGAAATGAGAGTTTGTGCTTTCACTGTACTCAAAAACTGGCAAGTGAATGTCTGTTTCATTTTGAAGTTGATTGTTTATATGCTGATGAGCCAAAAATAATTTTTAAATTTAGCTATTTTGTTTCTTTCTTTCTCCTCTCCATCATGTCCATACTCTAATAGGCAGAGAAGAGCAATCATGATTCTGGAGTACAGTGGAGGGTGGGGAGTGGAGGGTGGAGAATGGGGTCAGGGGTGATCTTCTTTGTCAAGCCCATTCAGCAATCTGAAGGTCTGTTATTTAAACAGACCTTAAGACACCTTAAGGTGTCTTATTAGACACCTTAAGTGGAAATGCTGAATGTAAAATAACTGTATCATGAGATAAATAAAAATCAGGCTCACAATGTTCATCTCTGTCTTAAATTTTTGTTGTGTTATTTTAATTTCATGGTGAATCAGACTACCTGAAACAGAACAATTCTTCGTATGGTCTTTCAGACTTTTGATCTGAAAAGAAAAACAAAGCCTATTGTGCGCTAGTTGCTTTATATACATTATCTATACTCCTTGCAATAATCCTGCAAGGTAGATGCTGTTATGTTTATTTTGTAGATGAAGGAACAGAGATGGAGATTAAGTAGGTTTTACAAGAGTTTACCACGCTCAGAACCAGAAATCACAACCAGGTCTGCCTGATTCCAAAATCTATGCTTATTCATTCCCCTTTCCCAAACTGCTTAGACACAATGGAAACAAGATGATGTGTTGGAAATCTACTCCTAAAATATTTAGGCAGAAATTTCACTCAAGACTATGAAAAGGAACATTTAACAAACTCACTGTTACACGGTCTCCATACAATTATCTCTGTAGTGTACCACTGAAATTGACAAGACAGAAATAAATGCTAAGGGACTTTTATTTCTGTGCCTTTATGCAGTGTATACATTAATTATAGAGTTGAGATGCACTTGTTCATTTTAAGTAAGTAATAACTCATCAGGCAAAGCTGTAGTAAGATTGAGTAGTTTGCTAAAGGAATTACAAAGTGATTCAGTAAAGACAGCGTCAGTAGAAAAGATCTCATAAAAGTCAAATTTTACACCTTGATGCTGATTCAAAACCCCACATTTCTGTATGCCTGGCAAACAGAATCTACTCAATGAATAGTGAATGGATTAATTCAAAAGACTTGAGACAGACATGCTTTTATTAAAAGTTGAAAAATAAAAACCCCCTCTTATCTGAATTGTTTGGGAATTGATCTAATCTAAATTTAAAATGGGTAATTCTGAGCTTTTGAAATATCTTTCAGACCTTTTAATAAATGTCCCTATTTGTTAATATACCACTAATACAACATTAATTCACAGCTTATTCTAGATGGCTCTCATTTATAAAGTAAGCTTATAAATTTGTGATTATTGTTTCCAGTAATCACATGGAGCAGTATTCAATTACTCCTTTGTCTAGATGAGTGAATGAGAGTCCCCCCTGAACTACAGAGAGAGCGGTTGGCTAACCCCATCCTGAGTTCTTTATCACTGGAAGAGTAGGTCGCTTGTGGTTAAAATTCCCATTTTGCTGTTACGCATTTTTGATCATAAAACATTCATTCTATAACAGAGTGCAAGTTAATAAATATTAATGCTTTGTTGAAAAAGGCTTAGCAGAAAGACTTTCTCCTATTCTTAAAGTACCTCTGCACTGTACTTTTGGACAAAAGAAAAAGCTTTAGGTTACTGTTTTCTCTTTCCTAACGGCAGTTCCCCAAGGCTCCATGCCAAGAAGGAGGGAACCCCAAAGCAGTTCTGTGAGGGTCATGGGACAGTGGATTTTCTAGAGGTTAAACTATTTGTGATGGAGAACTCCAGACACTTGTTCTAGCTGAGATACGGGGCACATTTTCTAATTCTTGGGAGCTTAATTAAAGCCCACCAGTGAAAGTGACGTTTTCAAACAAATAAAGGAGTGAAAATGATTCTGGGTCAACCTGCCTTAATCACCACAATCTGAGAATAAAAGAACATAATTAAATCATCTGACTATATTCTATATATCTGTTTCCCCCACCACAGGATTCTAAGGACATTTGTGCTTCAGCCTTCTGAGTTTTGACCTTCTTTTCTTGTGAAACATGGTGCACCAGCTCTTTGGGAATACTGTACATTTGAATTAATCATGATAAGAGGATCAAGTTTACAGTGTCACTCATGAATTTTAATTTCTTCATCTTACTGCTCCCCATTTCTTTGGATCTTATGTTAAAGTAAGTTAAAGGTAGTTATATTTTGGCAGGGATTTTTTCTGCCGAATAATGGAGGATATAAATCCAAAAAATAAGTTAAATGTCCTAAATTATTTTCCAGTCATCATTGGAGGAAGGTATGTTGAATCCCGGAACAATCATGAACGTTTGAGGCATGGAAATCTCTTTGAATCCCAGTTCTGTCAATGGCTGTGTGAATCTGAGTCTCACATTTTTAATCTGTAAAAGGGAAATGATAAAACCACTTACCTCATGGGGGTTAGATGAGATTATATGTGCAAAGTACCTGGCACCATGCCTGGCTCCTAGTAGGCAATCTATAAATGTGAATTTATTCTCAAGTCCTGCTTTATCTTAACAACTATAAACTGATTTTCCAGTTGCAAACTAGTGACCAAAATGAAACGACGGGAGACAAATCAGTCACTTTTGTTTTACACAGGGATTTAAATCAATCAATATGAGTAGAGAAAACAAATTTATCAGTTGCCAAAATATGCAAAGTGGTTTTTTTTGCATGTCCTCCTGGGTCATTTAAGACGGTGATTTTCTGGAAATATTTGTTGATTAACTGCAAAGTTGGAAATAACTTCCCAAATACTTCAGAGGAATGCATTTTGGTCTAACTTGTCTACAAAATCCACTTAATATTCTTCATAACAAACATACCAGCAGTCTATTTTTGTTCAATTTACAATTTGCATATCTACAAAAGATTTGCTGATCTTCTGTTAAGTTTTTCAAATAGAAAAAAATAATGCCTTTGTATCACATGAATACAAATGAATTTTTCCTTCTGACAAAATTTTGGAGGTAATGCAAAACTTTTATTGTTAAGAGCATAACATAAAAAGGACTTTTTTGGAAATGTGTGTATGTGTGTGTGTGTGTGCATGCGCATGTGTGCATAGCTAGAACAATTGTGACCTGTAGGTATACAGATTAGCACGTTTCTCAGCCAGTGTTTCCTGGGAGAATCAAGCCCTAATGCTCTGCAGTATTCGTTGTATGTAATGGATCACCTTCTCTCCTAAGAATATAGGATGGTCCACGTTATGTACCATCCTTGAGAGAACTGAGAAGAAAGTCATTCAAATAATTTTCTGTGTTTTGTAGCTCAAATGAGGAATCTGGGTCGAGAAAGACTGAATTGTGTCTGAAAGGACTACATATCAAGTGATCTTTCATGATTGGTAACTACATTGGTATCTATACCTAGAAGGGAAATCTGCTTAGAAATGGATTTTAGATACTTAGTATTTCACTCATTAATCTATTGTACACATTTTGTATTGGCTGATTGGTAAAGCTCTGGTTCTAAGGCCTCTGTGTACCTTGACTTTGCAACAAAGAGGGAATGTAATAGAAGCTGTTCAAGAAGTTAATGAGGTGGAGGGCCTTTATATAAGATATTTGTAGGGCCATTATCATTGCCAGGAGAGAACCGATCTAGAGACACTGTGGAGAAACTGAACATCGTTCGTGTGTTGGTGCAGTGTGCTGCATTTATTTTACTTGGATGGGCTGAAATCGATCATTTGGGAGCTGATCTAGGACACCTGCTGGAGTTTTCCTAGCTATTTTCATGCATGTTCTGGTCTCACCCAGGAGTACTTAGTAGGAAGTCAGGAGATGGGACTTCAAGTTCTAGTTCCCCTAATTACTTTTGTGAACTTGGGCAAGTCTTCAAATTTATTCATTCATTCGTTCACACACCCATTCAGAATTTCTCTAGGAAATGTATGTGATAAGTATTGGACTGGCTTGAGGAGACATATAATCTTGCATCTAAGTAATATCTCAAATAAATACTCAAAATATATTAATCGAAAGAAACTTTTTGGATGGTGGTTTTCTCATCTGTAAGGTAGAGGATTTGACTATAAATTCTGAAGGCTTTCTACCTCTAAAATTGAGTCTGAACAGTCTGTATTAAAAAATACATTTGCCTTTTCCAAGTTAGTATAGAACAATGACCTTCTGGGCATGCTGGCCACAAAAAAAGTAGTTCGCTCATATCTTGGGGTCTCTTCCATTTTGTGGTGCTTTCCACAACGCAAGGGCAGTTTGGGTATCTGTGACTCCTTTCCTGAACAGAATTGAGTTGAGTTAAATCAGGTTTCTGAGTCATCAATCACAGGCCCTCTGCAATCCCAGACGTTATTACCTGGTGAGGTGTGTGTCAACCTGCCCCAGGCAATACCAGGGTAGGGGATGTGTAGCCCACTGAGTCATTCTTTCCCTCCTAATAGCACCATGATTATAATTTAGGCAGGAAGAAGATTAGCATTCTTTGCCTACTTATTGTATGCCAGGCACTGTGATAGCCACTTTTACATGGATTAATCCATTTCATGCTTATTTTAAAGACACAACTACAGAGGCTCAGAGAAGTAAAGCGTCTTGACCAGATCTGCCCCCACTAACCTCACTGTTTCCTATAAATTGCATGTAGACCTTAAATTCCTTTACAGGGCAGGAGACATTTAGAGGAAAGACAGAGGACCCAGCCTGATTTTAAATTTATAAAGGATATTATGGTTGGTTTTGCTGCTGGACATTTTTGTCAGTGACTCAGCCGGGCATTAAAATCCTGCTGACAGCTGATCAGATTATTTCCAGATGAGTTCTCCAGAACTGTATAGTAGACAGAGGTCAGGATAGGCACCAGCAGGCAGCAAAACGGGGTTTGTGCTTTGGTGAGAGAGACACAAAAGGAGCGGCAAGGTACTCTTCAGATCAGGCATGCGTTTCTGGGAGGGATGAGGGTATACTGCAGAGAAGTGGGAAACAACCTGTGTCTGAGGTAAAGAAACAAGGAGACTGAGAGAATGAAATAAAAAAAAAGAAAGGCACTGTGTATCCTCAGAATCATAGCAAGGCCTGAGCTAGAGGGAACACTGCCTTGTTGTTTCCTATTTAGGCAGCTCAGCTGCCAAGTCTAGGTATGAAGCAGGGTCATACTGAAACCCAGATGCTGACTCTCAGCTCAGCAATCCAAACAAGAAACCAGCAAAGCCAGGGATCCATCTCTAAAGAATGCCCAGATACTTGACCAGCAAACCCAGGGATCCATCTCTAAAGAATGCCCAGATACTTGACTCCCACTAAAATCCACGGGAAAACAACTGCATCTTTTTGCAGCACTTTGAAAATGTGTTCTTCACCTCACGGGCTGCAGAGTTGCACCGTCCACATTTCAGGCTTTCTGCTCGAATAGGCTTGCCTCCCTCTGCCCTGTCCTGAGGTGGACTGTGTACCATTCAGATACAGGGCCTACTGGTTGTGGGAAAAGGCCTTGAGTTCTGAAAGGGGTTACTTGCTTTAGAAATCACCATGTATCAGTGGGGTGATTTTAAAATTTGTTCAGAAATTCTTTGAAAATCTTCCCTTAGTCTGGCTGGATTCAGTGACACACTTCTAAGCAGAATAAAACAGAAGTGATGGTGTGTGGCTTCCAAAACTAGGTCATAAGAGGGTTCCCTCTTCGCTCTCTCTTGGATCACCTACTCTGGGGGGAGCCAGTTGCCATGTTAATAAGGCAGCCTCCTGGAGAGATCCACATGGCGAAAACTCCTCCCAATAGCCATGTGAGTGAGTCATCTTGGAAGAGGGTACTGTAACCCCATTCAATCCTTCAGATGATGCAGTCCCAACTGACATCCTGACTGTGACCTTACGAGAGACCCCAAGCCAGAATTACCCAGCTAAGCCACTCACAAATTCCTGATCCGCAGAAACGGTGAGATAATGAATGTTTTAAGTCGTTAAGTTTTCGGGTAATCTGTTATATGGTGATAGATAACTAATATAATAGTGCATTATTATCGTTTTCTTTGAGACTTCAAAATGTATTCTCTTCCCTCTACTCTGGATTCACTGATGCGTCATAATTTCATGAACTCCATCCTGCCTCACTCTAGTCCTCTAAGCTGCCTGGCATTCCATCCCTGGGCTCTGATCAGTTCTGGTTCCTGTTCTACACTGGGGCTATGACTACCATCCTCCACGCTCCTCATACGTCTGACCCCAAACACTATCTCTCCTCATTTGGCAGATGATCTGACTCCTGTGTTTACACATTTGCCAGCCGGATGACCCAAGGCAGGTTATTTACCTTCTGGTCTCAGTGTCTTCATTTGTAAATGGAGATTAATAATGATTATAACTACCTCACTGGGTCATTTTTAGGATTCAATGAGATATAGAACTCATGAAGTGATCCACATATGAACTCAAAAAAATGAGAGTTGCTCTTATATGAAGAAGTAATATTGCATAATAGGTAAGAATATGATCTGGGGAATTGGATGGCCTAGGTTTACATCCCAGCTACATAATTTATTAGTTATGTAACATTGGGCAAGTTACTTAATCTGTGTTTAGTTTCACCATCAGTAAAATGGGAAGGATCACAGTGATACTAAAAATAGCAACTTCTGAGTGCCATTATGAGGATTAAATGACTATCTGTGTAAAGTGCTTAGATGGATGCTGATACTTATTAAACTCTACAATTGTGTTGATATTATCATTGTTGTTATTATTATTTCAGTGATAAATGATAAACCTCCAGCTAAACTTCAAAATCCTGCCATCAACTCTCTGCCTACATATTCTTTCCTCGTCTGCTTCGGTTACAAGGGTACAGATGGTTAATCTCCCCTTTAGCTCTGGACCCCAGCACCTCAGGGCCACTCTAGGACTTATTTCATTAATTATCTCCTCTCCATCCCTAACTCCATTTCTACCATAAACATATAAACAAACTCAGGTCTCTCCCATCTTGAAGAAAAAAACCCTCAAATTATGGCTCCCTTTGGCTACTCATGTCCCTTCTCCTCATCCCAGACAAACCTCTAAAAGGTAGTTTCTACTTGCCATCTCTACTTCTTTTTTTTCCTCCTCAACCCATTGAAATATGGCTTGATCCTCCATCATGCTTCTGAAACAGCTCTGACCAGTGATACCAATCATGTCTGTCTTGATCAACTGGATGAACACTTCCAAGTCCTTATCTTCCTTAGACTCTCAGTTGTACTTGGCATTGCCCTTCACTCAGTTCTTCTAAAACACACTCTTCCCTTGGCTTCTAAAACACTCCCTGGTTTTGCTCCTCCCTCTTAGCCCTTCCTCTGGTCTCCTTCGCAGGCTGCTTTTCCTCTGTTCTCCTTTGCAGGCTGCTTTTCCTCTGCTCAACCGTTAAATATTGGCTATCACCAGGATCCGGGATATCATCAGGCCCTCCTTTTCATCACTCTACATACTCTGCTGTATGTAGTGATCCATCCACTGCAGTGGCTTTAATTATCATCTATATGCAGACACCTTCTGAATCTAAGTGGGTAACCAGATCTTTCTCACTGTCCTGCTGGACATTTTCACATACATATTTCAAAGGAACTTTGAAATCAACATGTCCAAATCCAAACTCAACACTGTGTTTACTGAAACTGTATTACCCATGCAACTGAATGTAGCCCTGAACCTGAGTGTGGTCCAGGTTTAGCTAGCATTGGCTCCTTCATGACTGTAAAGACTTGGGTGGGTCTCCTTGTCTCAACTTCTCCTCTCACATCCTCTGAATATATCTTATCTAACCTAGTCATAGAAGTCTAATAAACTCCATGTAAGAACACTCCTGGGAGGTTTTCTGAGCTTACAATATGAAGTCACATTTGGCTTGCATTTGAAGTAAATGAAAAACGTATTGAGTTGAAAACTACACTAGAATTATCAATTGCATTATTAAACTTGATTTTTCTTGGCTTAAAATATAAAAATGACATCAAAAGAACACTTGCCAATTAAATGTAACAACTCTTAAAGGTTATAATAGTCTGAGAATATATATGTAGCTTAGGGAAGACAGAAGATATTGAATGTCAAGATAATTTAATAACCACATAAGATGATGCTTTGGAAATCTACCTTGTGTTTTCATCCTCAGGCTAAAATGAAAAGTGCTTTTTCTTGTGATCATGTCTAGATTTGTCATTTGGCATGTGTTTTGTTAATCTAAATTTGGGAAAAGACAAACCATAAAGGCTTCAGGAACTGTTCAATTACTTGAAACAATTCTGGTCAGATTGTTTTCTAAAGCAAGAATCTAAGTCTGAAATGAGTCATATACAAATCACAATTCACTGGAATTTCTTTCTTGACTTAACACTGGTGACACTTTCATAATCATCATTCCAGATCAAGAGTATTTAGCGACAAAGAAAAGGGCTCAGGTCACTCTCATTGAGTCTACTTTTGAGTTCAATTTACAGGCATAAGATATCTGCCAGTATCTCAACTAACAATAAAAACATAGTATCATTAAATATTTTCTTATATATCACTTGGCATACTATTGGGTTGGCCAAAAAGTCCATTCGGGTTTTCCCATAAGATCTTATGGGATAACCCGAATGGACTTTTTGGCCAACCCAATACTAGTTAAGAGTATGGGCTTTGGAGACAGTGGATCTTGGCTTAGTTTTTTTTTTTATGGAATAAAACATATCTCAGCAGGCTAATATATGCAATCACAGAGAGCTTCCTCAAATAAGAGCTCAATAAATTACAATTACTATTATGATTATGCTCATCGAAGTTGTATAAAATAGAGCAAATGTTTTATAGTCAACTTAGAGATGAAGAAATCAAATCTTATAGAGTTTAAGTGACATGTCAATGCCTTATGTTCATGCAAAGTATTATGTTAGTGGTTACCATCAAACAAAGAAAACAATTTAATCCCTATTTTTGAGGAGTTTTTAATTAAGTTGGGGAAAAAGACAGTTGTGGGAGAACTATAATCAGGCATATGATATTGTGGGTGAAGCCAGGGAAGCCGTCTTGGTGGAAGGGAGCCTTGAGCTTAGTTTGATGGAAGTATAGGATTATGGGTCGCCATATAAGAGAAGAGCAGTAGGAATAATATGGAGACATCACAGAGGTGGAGTTAACCTTAAGAGCTGGACAATATTCATTTTCAGGTCTAATGGCAGGGCAAAAGATTGTTACTGTCTCAGTATTCATAGCATTATTCTTCACCAAAGTCTGTTGTTTTTATCTATTAATTGAAAGATTTGGTTAAACAGAGTTGAAGGTATTTAAATTTAAAGAATCAAGGCTAGTTCTATCACTCAGTTGGGAGGATCACGCATCTTTCAAAGAGGTTACAGAAGAGCCTCTTCTCATTCCACATTTCTTTGTCTCCATCCCCAACGTGTAGAGGCTTCACCATCCACCTCCTAACCTGAGCTGCTACATAAAAAAATAGTTTTATATTCAGATACTTGGTTAAAAAAATCCCTCGACTATAGCTACTATAGTATGATCAAGCTCTGTAATATGAGTAGAGATTAAGTTGTGGTAAAGTTGTGAACCAGATAAAATTTATCATTATATTTTTTCCATAATGTTTATTTTCCCTGAAGCCTGAATTTCATCATGGCCAATCCATCTCCTCAATATTTATTGAGTACCTACTATGTGTGTGGCTCTAAGTTGAACTCAGAATCCAAAGATACATGCCTTATATCTTTAAAGTCTAGTTAAGAGATCAGACTTGAAGGGAAGTAAATTTTTCAGAATATCTAGAAGCACACCCTAGGACAAATGTATCTTTCTTCTTTATTTTTAGGGCTAGTATTTGCCTTTATGGTGCCATTCCAAAGGTGTATTCAAATTCTAAGATGAATAGCAACTGTGATGTCTACTACTTCTATCAATAAAATAACTCTAGTAGTACTTGAATTTTCAGCTTCTAAAAGTGCTCATCTGAGAGCCAGCCCCACAGAAATAAAATGATCTATATTTTCTATTGGTTTGGATATAAATCTACTGTAATAAAATATCTGGCATAAGATATAAAGCCTTTCTTTTATCCTTATTCTTTTATTTATTTCAAGTAAATTTCCTAGATTTCCCTTGACATTTATTTTGTGCCACTTCAATCTTATTCTGGAACATAGACATAGACTTGACCAAAAATGCAACAATCCTATTTTTTCAAATGATTGCATTTTGATAGAATTCTGAAGTGATCAGGATTTTTAATAATATGTTGGTTGTTTTTCTCTGCTACCTGATGTCTGATCCTATAAGGTTTCCTTTTTGATGTTTATTACATGTGTGTTTGTTTATATAAAATGGAAGAAAAAGGATAGAAGGTATTAAATCAAGCTAGCTATGAAAATTATTGTAACTACTTAAGAAGCTTACCAGACAGCACTTCTGTTTTAATGAATTTTAGGGAGATTTTCACCAGTGACTACATATTTCATTCAAATACTTCTTTTTATGACAGCCTAACATCATATTCCTTTTAAATTATCATTTAAATTATACATTAGAATAATAAACACATATTTAAATGTCCCTCAAACTATGTCATAAATCCTGTATACCAAAAACAGCACTTTTGGGAATTCCCTGGCAGTCCAGTGGTTAGGACTCTTCGCTTTCACTGCTGAGGGCCTGGGTTCGATCCCTGGACAGAGAACTAAGATCCCACAAGCCGCACGGTGCAGCAAAATAAATAAATAAATAAATAAATAGAAAAGAGGAAAGAATCTATAGGAAAGAGAAAATCACGATTGGAAAGCGAATCACCTAAATAGGCCAGTACACAGATTAAAAAAAAAAAAGTTAAATTAAAAAAACCTCACAAAAAAACACCGCTTTTGCTCCAAATAATTTACAACTTGAAAAACAAACTCTTATTATATAAGAGCCTGAGAAGTCCTATGTGTATTCTGGTTTCCCAATTTTGGGGGAAAAACATGCCAGAGTGGTTGAAATTCAATAGATCTTGGTCAAAGATTTACTAAAAAATGAAAATACAATTGTTTTTCCTGTGCTCTCTACAACCTGCCAATTTTACTTCCTTTTCTCGGTCTCTCCGCAAGTTCACGTGGATCTTTGTGAGCCATGGCTTGCCTTTATTAGACCCCTGTGAGCAGGGACAATGAACGTGCACATTTTATTGAACTTATAAGTGGCTTTTTCTGCCCCCTGAACTGGGATCAAGACTAGTTTTTTATTGGGAAGTCAGACAATGTAAGTAAGTCCCGTTGGCATAGGCATATGTAAGTTCCTATTGGCACAGAACAGGTAAGAAATACAGGGAGAAAGAAAAGAAGAGTGAAAAAGAGGAGCACATGTGGAGGTGAAACCAGAGAAAAAAAGCTAGGATTGGAGGAAAATGAATTAGGGGTGATTCTCCCAACCCAGCAAGGCAAGTAAGTACAATATAAGTATTGTCTTCCACAATCATACAGAATTAGAAGACAAACAAAATGACACAGAAAGGCAGTAGGCCAGCATTCTCTGCAAATGATTAGGCAACTGAGGTAATTATATGGTTACTCTATCTTGAATAAAGAAATAATCAGCTTTCATTTATTCATAGTTCATCTGCATGAGAAAGTTCCAAAATTGAATAATAACAACTCAGGTTTACAAGAGAGATGCTGAAACTATGAACATTTAAAAATGACTCTGAATCATCACGACATTTTAAATAGTTAATTCATTTGTTAATAAAATGAACTATTAGATGCTCTTGGTATTAGGGGGCATTGTAGCATATTCTAATTCTTTAAGAACTGTATTTGTTCTAGTTCGCAATTGATATATACTTAAAAGCCAACTTGGAATCTAAGGCAAATATTAACCCAAATACGTTCCATCAAAGACTAGTCCCAGATACTTTGAAAAAATTAGTATTACTTTTCCAGTCAGTTCTGCCAACATAACACTTTGGGAATTGCTGCTTGAGATATTCAATTTTTGTATGATACAAAACAGCAAGTACATTTTAAGAGAATATTACACTGATAAAACTATCTCATTCCTTATTCTACATATTCTGGATAAATTCGTGTTTCTACATGTAATTTGGTAGCAGAGATATGGACATTTCTTATCACTTAAAATAAAGTTATTTATCACTTAAATAAAGTTCTGAAGGATTCAAAGAGTGTTTATTTACTGCTTCCATTTCATGATCTTTGATTTTTAAATTCAAAGTATTTTGCATTGCATTTAAAAAAATTGCACATACTGTGTTGCACTGAAATAAGATGGTTTCATTATACTGCAACACAATAGAAGAAGCAGTTTAGGACCAGTTACTTCTCAACCTCTTTGATTAAAAAAAAAAAATTTTTTTTTTTTTTTTTTTAACTCAGACAGACTTCACGTTACTTAGAAAGAACTGCGAAACACATTTATTACTCTATGGCAGGTCTTGATTGGGAATGGAGGATTGTATTGATCTGATATAGAGAAGCATTGATAAATAATTAATTGCTAAAATTATTGGGGACAAAAGAAGTAAATAATGCATGGCAATCTGTGTACATAGTTTAACCCATACCAGTGGAATTTTGGAAAGTATTACATAGGGGAAAAAGTCTGGTTGTTAGTAGGAGAGAAAAACCCTAGAAGGGAGGTGCGGTATGACCTGTTTGTGGTTTTAAACAAACGAAAAAGAGACCCTGGAAATAAGACAGTGACTCAGAAGAAATAGGACCAAATTATCTCTGGCAAAACTGTTGACTGATTGGTCAGTGTGTGGCTTCGGACATCAGAACACGAGAGAGAGGTTGACAACCTGCTGAGTTTGGTCAAGGGCTTCTGAGTAGTTCCAGAGCGGGAAATAAAGATCCCAACTGTGCTCACTCCTCACCCAAGCATTTAGCAAAAGAAAGGCCAACCAGGGAAGCCACAAGTTTGAATGGAAAGAATCTCCCTCTGTAGCCTCCTGTCCTAGGTGAAGGGCACTCAAATAAAGGAGCTGGAGACCTGGGGTGAGGGTAGTCCTCATTTTATGTATCAGTCAATGAATTCATGTTGTTAATTAATCTTAACATAACTGTGCCAAGAGCACTTGCAAAATTTGATGGGTGATAAAAGACCATTGCTTGATTCAAACCAAGAGGGTAGTTGATAAGTCTTACTTAGGACCTTTCCTAATCCTAAGAGTTGACATGGAGTTCACATAGATAGATACTGGAAAATAAACAGTCTCCCATAACTATTCCTAACATCAGTTTCATTTTGGGAGGTGGGGACTGACAGAGTAATCCAGTATGCACAGTTTGAATTCTAATTTTATTTTACTCTTTTGATATCGCCTCTATGAGAAGTCACATACAGGGAGCTCCCAGGACTTACATCTCTTCCAATCAGGTCCTCCTGGTTTTCCACAATTCCCCAAGGGGCGATACCTATGGTACATATCTTCCCTCGAGACTTAGATGCATGGTCCTTCAAGGCATCTCCAACATGACGAATAACACCTAAGAGGAAAAAGAGAAGTATTACTCTTGCCTTTTAAAGCAATTACTTTCCATTGATCTAAAGGAAATTGTGGTAACTGTTTTTCCTAAGATTAAATGCACTGAATATAAAGTTTTGACACATTTCTACACGAACTACACGTGTTCAGGAGAGAACATAAACTTGCAGCTCTAATGCCAGATACATCTGCTGGACTTGTATATGAACTCTAGTAATACATTTCTTATTCTATCTCATATGAAAAACAGATGTATACAATATCTATAAAAAGAATAAATACAGGGACTTCCCTGGTGGTCCAGTGGTTAGGACTCTGCACTTCCACTGCAAGGGCCATGGGTTCGATCCCTGGTCAGGGAACTAAGATCCCGTAAGCCGCGTGGCCAAAATAATGATAATAATAAAACTTCATTTAAAAAAAAAGAATAAATACGATACTTTAAACTTAGAGAATCTTTTCTTGTATTATAAGTATAATGATGTGTTAGTATGACTAAGAACTAATAACATGACAATATCCTATAAAAAGCATCATAAATAATATTATATTAAATCTATACCACAGTTTGTGTATGAGTTAAGGTCAGCAAATAGAGTAATTACTTAGCTCAGATTCTGTTAATCTTGATTTCACCTTCTTATTTATGGACACATAATGTGGAGACCCTGCTTGTAAAGAAAATGTTGATATATTCTGTGGAAAATTTATGTTAAAAATACATAAATACACCTTTTTAGACATCATTCTAATTATTTTCCTCTTCTGTCATAGTGGCCTTCCCATCACCACGCCTTTCCTCACCATAGTTAAGAGTGAGAAAATTCAGTTTACAAGATGGTAGGGAACTACCTTTTATCTTTTAATAAACCATTTAAAGAAGATATAATTTCTAATCTTGTAACTTCTCTCTCAAGTGATCATTTTTATAGAAGATATAAAATACATTCTCTAAGAAAAGATGTTTCCATTTATACTTTAAGGAAAATTCCACCCATTCTTCAAGGAAAAACTCACACCTAGTTCCATCTCCTATATGAAAGCTGAGTTGGATTTGATTTCTTCTCCATTTGAACAGGGTTGCAGTTTGTATATTTTGAATAGTTCAATATGTCACTGAACATATTCTTCTTTGGCTCATAACCACATGTGAGGATGTCTCTGCTCAGAGTAAACTTACTGAGGGGAAGGCTGGAGATCAGCGGCTCACTCTCTTCAGGTGCCAGCACAGAGTGAGGGCTCAGGAACTGGGCACTGAACTAACTAAGCACACAAAACACACCAGGCAATTTAATCACAGGAGACAACAGACATGTGTGAACAACTCAATTCTGAAATATTCCTAAGATCAAACAGAAAGAGCCTCCTTTAAAAAAAATCAAACAACAGAGTAGTGTAAATAGCCACTAATCCATGCTGAGCTGTGCTGGGAGCGTTGGCAAGAATATCAATTTCACTTACTAACTCATCTATGGATCTTCTAAGAGAAAGTACTGATAAAGAAAACCAAATACAAGAGTAAAGGTGTGAATATTAGTGTTAAGTTTTTTCCTATTTATATGCAAAACTCATTTGGGGTCCAGTCCTGGACAAGAAGGTTAACTTCATGGTAGCCCCTCCCTCCATCTGCCACAATTCCACCGTCACCTTTTACCCAAGCTGAGCGTTCAATCGAACACTCAAAAAACCTCACTTAGAGTGTTGGACTGAACACTATGCCTGGAGAGAGGCAGAGGTGAACTCTTTGGTTTACAACATTTACGCTGTTAATTCTTCTTCTGATATTGGATGCATTTCACAAAAGAAGAAAAACAATAAACAATGTTCCAAGTTCCCCCAAACAGAAGATTGGTAAGCATTTCTTTTAGAAACCTTTGAGTTGATCTCCACAGGAGATGCAGGTTATGCCAGGAAAGCGAAAGACTGAATAATTCTAGGCAAATGATGCCTGTTAAACTCTGAGTGAAAGTTGGAGCTTAAAGCCTGAACAGCCACGGAAGAAAACTGCTCTGTAGATATTTGATCGCCACAAAGTAAACAGTAAAGAGCCGGCTGAGCAGGTCATTCTAAGATCATGTCACTACACAGACTAAGTCAGGGTTTCACATGACAACGACGGGCACAGGCGATATGCAGATTTCGCTGTGTAAATGAACCTACATTGTTGTGAGCTGAATGTTCCCAACTTCTAGGTATGGAGGAGAATTCTGAGTGCAGGTCTCACGCAAACATCACCTAAACTACAAACAAATGAATAAACAACATTGAGATAACATTTTATTTAAAACTAGTTGGTCCAGGGTTATGTTCAGCATGTCCCACTAACTTCAAATGTGTCCACATGCGCAGACTTTGAGTCTTGAAACAAGTCTGAATTAATTTACTGCAGCATTACCTGTCTCTTCCAATTGGCACTTCTGACTCAGGCTGGGGAAATATATCAAAACATTTACAGCATCCATTCCATTATCTGCTGCACATTCATAATGTTCTGCAGATAAGCACTTAACTCTAAGTGGGTTTGTAAGAATTGATTTGACAGCTTGCCTGGATCACAATATAGAAACTCATTTGGCAGGTAGAAAAGACCGCTTGGAGTTCAGAGTGGAGTGTGTCTTCTGTTGGTGCAGAGTTGATTCAATGAAATACTTTAAATAACAAACACATATTACTCCAGACTTTGCTGTTACCCCAGATGGAAAGGGCATTCTGCAAAATCTAAAGCTATTTGCATCAAACTTAAAATCACTTAAAGAACAGAGTCTCCAATTTAGAGCAAAAGTTATTCTTTAAAAAATTACTGGATGCCTATTTGGCAACTTGAGGTATTGAAAATATCCTGTGAAATTCCATTAGTCGTGTTTATAAATTCTGTAGAGTCAAGTATTAAATATCCCAATCCTTTTCTTAAGTGTAAATAATTCTTCTTGGTTGAGAAATGACAGTACAGTTATCATTTAGGTAGAGGAAGGAGAGAGACTCAGTGAAAGGAGCAATAACCAGCAGGTGTGGACACACAGGTGTAGGGGATGAGGTGGGGGAATGTAAATATATTTAACCTCAGGGGAAAATGATCTTAGTCACAACATTCTCGTGGCCTTACGTTGTCCTTCTCTGTCCCACTTCCAATTACCTGTGTTAACACCTCCAGTGAATATCCATGCTCCAGTTGTCATGGCTGCTTTGATGAGACCTTTCCCAAACACTTGCTTGAGTTTTGGCTGGAGTTCAAAGTTCTGTAGGCCCCCATGAACTGAGATGAGAAGCTTGGGAAGCTCCAACTGCCATTCCTTGGTCATCAGGTGTAGGAGGAGATCAGGTTTTGTATCGAAAGATACTCGTACGTACTAGAAGAAGGACGACCATTGATTAGGGAGACAGGGCAGGGCTGACTGTTTATCTTTACTGATTGCAATAATATGTATAGTTACTTGAAGAAAACGTCTTATAAAAACTAGATTTTTTAAAAGGGGCAAATCAATTGATTTACCAAAAGAGCCTTCTAGACAAAGGGATTCACCATTTTAAAAGGTTTTCTTGAAATTCTGAATGACTACAAATTTTTAAATTATTTAACTTTCTAAAATGCAGTGTAAACACAACTTTCCCTGGGATGGGTTCTTTGCACAGAGGAAATCATATTTATATTTTACCAACCTTAAAATTTGTGCAACAGTTCAAATGTTGCTAACATTTTCAATATAAATAATCCCTCTATACCAACTGGACCTAGACATGACTGTTTCTGTGACTCTATTATTTTGAGAGGTTTTGAAAATTCTACAGTTCTACATAATGTAACAAGAATTTTAAAATATGGTAACAGCTGATTATATTTATTTAAATCTAAAAATACCTGCATACCAAATGTTTTCTTTATCTTTCAAAGAAAAGTGACAAAAGTCATTCCAATTATTTTTGTAGAATAGTTGAAAAAAATTGAAGTGCATAGCAGATATCAAGGTATTACCAGATGCAACTGGAAATAAAGTTATGATAAGTATATATAAATAAAATGCTATAAATACATATAATGATAAACATTTATATAACTATAACTATATATATATATATATATACACATACTCATTTAGGTCTTTAATTATATAAACATTTCATTTCTAGCTGGAAACAACTGGAATACTGGGCAAATGCACTTGAAAGCCTTTTGAAATGTATTGCTGAGCTGGCATGAAAAGAGAGAATATTCAGATACCTAAACAAAGTGGAAGCTGGAATCTCAGGAGGTAAGGAAATACCAAAGCAAGCTTTGGCCTTGAGGCTTTCTCCTGAATCCTGGAAGACCATGAGCAGCTGCTTTGGTAGCTTAATGCAGTATGGGGGTGCCTAAGTGCCTAAGGAGAGACCCCACATAAAGCGGGGATACTTCAAAGGGCTCCACTCTCAAGTGTAAGGAAGAAAAATAAATAAGGCTGATGGTCAGAAGAACAGAGCAAGGAAACTTGCCTGCCTCAACCCTGACTCTCAGCAGATGGGAAAAAAATATTCTCCTCTGGTTATTTATAAACAAAAGTGGGTCCTCATACAGGTTCCGGTCCACATTCACACTCTCAGTGTGGTTTGAGAAACATCAGAGTATTTAATATAAGGTGGTTCTGGTGGGGTAATGGCTCCAGATAACTGTCAGAAGCAAATGCAAATTCTCTGTGGAGGAATACATCATCAACCCAGGTCTCAAATAATTCCCATGGGAAAATAAGCCTTTCATTGTAAAAAAATAAAATCACAAATTACAAAAGGAAGTAAAGCAACATGAATGAGAACCAAAAGACACAATGGGTAGCAGAATAAGATCCTCAAAGATACTGAAATGCTCAGACAGAGAATATAAAATACCTACATTTAATATGTTAAAAAACATAAATGAGAAAATTGAACATATGAATAAAGAACAAGTGATTATAAAAAATGATCACATACATTTGAAAAATAGTAAAAAACAGAACTTCTAGAAATTAAAATATAACAATTTAAATAAAAAATACAGGGGATAAATGAAACTACAGATCAGACATGTTAACTACAGATCCAGAGAAATAAGCCAGATGCAGCCTAGAAAAATAAAGGAATTGAAAACATAGAAGAAAATTTGAGAATTTTAGAGGATGTAATCAGAATTCTAGATAGAAATAAAAGAGATAATGTGGAAGAGGCAATACTTGAAGAGATATTGGTTGGGAATTTCTCAGAATTACTAAAAGATACTAATTCTCAGATTCAAGAAGCTCAATGAATCCCAAGCAAGATAAATAAAAAGAAACCCCACGCACAGATACCTCATAGAGAAACACCAAAGGGTAGGGGGAAAAGCCTTCAAAAGGAGCTAGAAAAAAAGACAGATTACCTACAAAGAAACAGTCATTAGACTGATGGCTTACTTTCAACAGCAACAATGGATGCCAGAACAGTGTCTTCGATTTGCAAAGAGAAATTGTCTGTCAGTGTAGAATTCAGCAAAAATATCTTTCCAAAATGAGAGCATATTATAGACATTTTTAGACTACCAAAACTGAGAATTTACTTCTAGCAGACTTCACTGAAGGAAATTTTAAGATGTATGTAGCAGGCAGAAGTTACATGATCCCAGATGGATGATCTGAGATACAAGAAAGAATGGTAAACAAAGATATTAGCACATACAGGGTAAATCTTAAAAAGCACTGGTTGTAAAATATAAAATGATAATAGTGTCTAATATATGGTGGAAAGGGATAGAACTAAAGCACTGGATAATATAGCATATAAATTCGGGAGTAGTAATTAGAGTCAAAGCATTCTAAAGTCTATATATTGTGTGGGAGAGAAAAGTTTTAATTTGGAATTTGTGAAGTATTAATGTTGAAGTTACATAACCACAAAAGAACAGACTTGCACGTAATCATACAAACATACGCTTTTGGATGTATAAATAAAAAAGGTTATGCAGGAGATGACAATTTATTGTAATATTTTTTGGATCGGGGAGACCCCACTGTTGCAAAAACCTTAAAAATTATATGTCAATTCTTTTGTTAAAGTATATTTTAAATATATTTAGCAGAAATGTGAGGCACAAACATACAAAATATGAAAGTAGCTTGATAAATTAAGCTGCATAATCAAGAAATACAAAAGAGCTAAAGTTTCCCATATACATATACTAGAAATCCAAAGAAGTGTTAGAATCTAACAAGCTGGTTCTATATTGATTTAATCTACTCAGCAAAAATCAATTCCAGAATGGAAACAGTAAAGGTTGGCAATTTTAGCTAAGTACATTACATCAAAAGAATTACAACACTTATTTTACATTTGGTAGTGTATAAAATAAGTGATATAATAGCTAGTGGGAAGCAGTTGCATAGCACAGGGAGATCAGCTCGGTGCTTTGTGACTACCTAGAGGGGTGGGATATGGAGGGTGGGAGGGAGGCGCAAGAGGGAGGGGATATGGGGATATCTGTATACATATGGCTGATTCACTTTGTTGTACAGCAGAAACTAACACAACATTGTAAAGCAATTATACTCCAATAAAGATGTTAAAAAAAAAGAATTACATCACTTATATCAATAGAATTTAACTAGAGTTTACAATGTGGGAAGCTGCATATTTTGTACACAAACTCTCATGTAGAGGGCAAGAACTTTCAGATATCTATCAGCAGAAATCTTCAACAACATGTGCTTTTGTGTCATGCAAGGAGCCCTGGGGCTGGAGAGAGGGTACTGCAGTGGTGGAAGCAAACACAAGGGTTTCTTAAAAGCTTTTAAAATTATCTATTGTTATATTAATTATCTCATTGAGTGACTGTTTATAAGAAAGCTATCTATATAACGAACACTATAAAGTAAAAGAATAAAATGTTTTCTGTGCCTGTACACTGAATTTATGCTAAATTTATGTTAAAATTTGGTAGCTTTACTAGATTAAATTTATACCATTTTGAATAATTCTAGAAAGGGATATTTAGTAAAATAAACTAGAACTGAGACTCACAAGGCTTCCAAACCAAGAATGTTCATTGTGGGAGAGGCTAAGAAACTGCTTCTCAAATTATTCAATAACTTTATTTCAGTATCACTTTCTTATTCCTTCAAAAAACCCCAACTAAATAAGAATCCATATTCGTCTAAGGTGAGATATAAATTACATTTCTAAATATAGACAAACATCTAAAGTATAAAAATCCTTCTAAAATTACGTGCCCCTTGCAAGCCTAGATAGTAGTTCCTAAAATTTCTGAAGAACTGTAAAGCTGTAGTCCCAATGATTAGAGAAGGCTTACTTGAGAACAGTAAAATGTTTTGAAAAACAAGAAAAGTAGTGTGATTATGGCTTTTGGAACTTCAAGATGCCTCATTGAGCAACCCCACCTGCACGTTTCATTTAGCCAGGTAAATAATGTGAGATTCTGAGCCACAGGTAGTGTCTGGGAACAGACACACATACATTATTAATTAACTCAATATGAAGAGATATGGCAATCATACTAAATCACTACAGAGAATGTGTAATAATTTTAGTATGTGTAACCTAGCTAAATAACATATTATGGGGACTTTCCGGTGATCTGGTGGGTAAGACTCCACGCTCCCAATGCAGAGGGCTTGGGTTCAATCCCTGGTCGGGGAACTAGATCCCACATGCATGCTGCAACTAAGAGTTCACATGCCACAACTAAGAAGCCCACATGCCGCAACTAAAGATCCCACGTGCCAGCAATGAAGATATTGCACACGTCGCAACTAAGCCCTGGCACAGCCAAAATAAAATTAAATAAATAAATAAATAAATAAAAAATATTTAAAAATAACATATTATGGAGTTCCATTATTTATAGTAATTAGTAATAATAATCCTAATGCATTTTTAGGAATAAGTCTCACTTGGTAAGTAATTCCCTTTGGGGCTTCTAAAGTTACAACTTACCCATAAGGAACACAATTTACTGATCATGTGAGCAGTTCACTGGAAAGTGACCAACGAATCTAGCGAATATGTTAAAATTCCTTTTGAACTAGCTTTATCTTTTTCCTAGCTAGGAAACGAAGAAAAGCTTGCTGGTGATCACGAAACACTTCTTACTCAGTTAATAAGTGCTCCAGTGGGGGAATGAATGAATGACCTTAGATCACCTTGTCCCTGGTTCTCTGTCTTACAGAGGAAGAAACAGAGGTATTCAGTGTCTGGCCTGTGTAAGGTCATGTTGCTCATACGCTCTCCATGCATATTTCTCTCTACTCTCAATTTCTTAACTACTGAGAAAAAACCCCAAACCTACAATCAAATCCCTTGTGTTCCAGGTACATACGTACTGTGTGCTTTACATGCACCATTTCATGGACTCCTCCCAATTACGAGGTTGGTGGCATCCACATTTACGGGGGACAGGAAAGAACAGTAAGTTCAACAGCTATTAAGTGGTGATGACAGAATTCACACCCCAGGTCTGTCTGACTCCACGTCCTTGCTCTTGACCTCAAAAACATAAATGCCTCCTCTCTCCTTACTTTTCCTTTTCCTTCACTTACAACCAAGCAGTCTGCGAGTCCTAACGATCCATTTCTCAAATGGTGCTCTCATCCAGGCCTTTCCTTCTATTGCTTCAGTTGCTATTTTAAGAATAAATAAGAATGCTCTTTACTAGGATGTCATTTTGGGTTGTGGCAACAGTCCTACTGGCTCCTCTAACCCTGTGTTCTCAATGAGACACCAACAGGCAGATTTCTTTCCCCAATTCCTCTTTGATCCTATTATTTCTCAATTCAAATAGTTACATCATACATAAACTCCCATTCTGCCTGTCATGGTCCCCACAATTTGGCCTTACCCTACTTATTTAAGAGGCGTTTCCCCACTTCTCTCTGTATTTGGCTGATGTTATTCCCCAAGTCCTAGAAAACCCAGTCCCTCCCCTTTCATCTACATAAATCATTCTTGTCTTTCAAAGGCTCTTACTGACTGCTCCTTGGAATGCAAGCTCATGTTGACTCAGTATAACTCTCAGTCAAACCCAGTCTAATATATATATTTTTTCCGGCTGTTTCTTGTATGTGTCAGTTTTATCTCCCCATTTGCAAGACCTTTGAGTGGAGGGATCATGTTTGGTCTGACCTATGATTTTGGATAAGCCTTTCAGTACTGGCTATGATGTAGTTACAATCTTAGAAATAAAAGGGAGTTTAGAAATATCTTAGCAATCATGGGAACTAGAAATACTCTATTTCAGTTCTTCTGCTTTACAGATGAGGACACTGAGACCCAGGGAAGGTGAGTGACTGGGAGTCAGAATTAGTTATCTAGTAATTAACCACTCACCTAACCCATTATTAAAGCTACTGTTACACTGGAAACTCTAGGTTGAGCTATGCTTCTCAAACTTTAACATGCAAAACTCACCCAGGGGACCTCAAAAATGCAGGTTCTGATTCAGTAGGTATGACGTGGGACTTGAGGTTTTGCATTTCTAACTAGCTCCCCAGGGACCACAGGAGTAGCAAGGATTACAACTCTTCCCCAGACCAAAGATTCTAAGTGGTGTGTCTAGCGTTTATCACTGGGCCCAAGGGAAGAAAGAACACTCAATATTTTACATGAAAATCAAAGAGAAGAATGGAGGAAACACTGGAAAGTTACTCAGGCCATGAGAAGTAGGAAAGTGCAGCCACTGATAAGCTACTCAATTTCAACTACCTAATTCTTTTTCACCAGGACTAATTCTTATACAAAGGAACACATGATTAATGACAGCCCATCCCTGATTATCCAGAAACTGATAAATAACAGAAATACTGGGGCTTCCCTCGTGGCGCAGTGGTTGAGAATCTGCCTGCCAATGCAGGGGACACGGGTTCGAGCCCTGGTCTGGGAAGATCCCACATGCCTCGGAGCAACTAAGCCCGTGAGCCACAATTACTGAGCCTGCGCGTCTGGAGCCTCTGTTCCGCAACGGGAGAGGTCGCGACAGTGAGAGGCCCGCGCACCGCGATGAAGAGTGGCCCCCGCTCGCCGCAACTGGAGAAAGCCCTCGCACAGAAACGAAGACCCAACACAGTCAAAAATAAATAAATAAATAAATAAATTTATTAAATAAATAAATAAATTTATATAAAAAAAAAAAAAACAGAAATACTGGGTGTCCCTGTTCCTTTAATGTTGGCCATTATTTTAGATTTATTTTTTCCTTCCCTTGGAGAATAAGAGATTTTTTAAAAAAGGAAGCATTTAAATGAAATCAATTTGTTACTTTTTGTATGTTATTGTTTAGCAGCTCAAGGAAACAGTTTAGGGATAAGAGGATAATTAAAACTAAGGGATAAAATGACACTTTATGATTACCTGGAGATTTCAATTTTTAAATTATATTCTTATACCCATAAAAATCAGGTTATTCAGTAATTCTCCCGGTGCTTGTAATATAACAGTTAACTCAGGTGCCGAATCAGCAGCTTCAAGGTCATAAATGGTTGTACCCAGAGCAATTAATCCATTCCTGCTCAAAGGTCAATGTGATTTGAAATTAGGAGCTATTTTGGTTGTCAAGATAAGCAATTTTGACTGTCCACTTGTGAGCTCATTAATTGCCAAGGGATCACCTTACAAATAACAAGAAATCTTCCTAATGTGTATATTAAATTTTGTTACCTGGGCAGTACTCTGATGTGGTGATGTGTGCTCCTATTTACAGGTTTCCCAATCACGTGTGGCATCACACTCTAGCATCAGATACAGTACTGGCACTGTAAGTCATTTAGATCAGTTTGAGACCCTCTCTTGTGAAATAAGGGTGATCCTGACCCCCACACAGAACACTAAAGATTAAATTCTGGGAAATGCCTGGAATGGCAGGAAAATCAGTATATGTAAATTGGATAAGAGTTACGAGCACTCACGTTATAAATGACCTCTGCATACAACAGGGTCCAGATAACTTGCCGTCAGCTCTTTCATGTCCCCTTCAAAGTAGCCCTTTGTCTCTCAACTCTGAGCTATCTGAGGAGTGACTGGTGCAAGTTATAAAAAGTACCTGTCCAGAGGGAAAATGCTACCTCTGTCTGGCTACCTATCCTATCCTTCTCCCTCATGCCCTGAGCTCCCTAATTTTAATTTCTAGAAATAAATTGAGCTCAAATGACTTACCCATGCCTGCACTGCCATCATTAGTGCCCCTGCCTGGCAGCAGAAAGCCTGTGTGATGAGCTAATGAGATTCAGAAGAGCATCTAAAGAATGTACTGTATAAAACAGAAGTTAGCTCTACTTGAAACTGTACTATTTGATCTATTCCTAGGTGCTCTGGAGGGCAATGCATACAAGCATGATTTTCACAAAAACACGTACTTTGAATTCCAAACCACAAACTTACAAATGAAATTTTGCAAGTGAGACTATAATGGCAAACTAGAGCTTTTCTTTTGTTCGAATGGCAGAGGGCTTTGGTAACTAAAACTCTTGGGTCTTTGCTTTTTCCAGTTGCTAAATTTATTTTTGTTTAGCAGGTGATTTCACTGCAGTTTTTTCTAAAGCCACTCTAACCTGCTTCATCATTAGAAATGTTACTATTCACTTGTCAAAGCAGAATTCAACTTTACTATGGCCTCACTGCATTAAACTGGTACAGAGGTGTCACAAACCAGACAGTATCCTTCCCTTTACAACACCCAGGGCGGGTGAAGGCTAGAAAGTGGAGAAGCAGCCATCACTACTTAGAATAGGCTGGGGTTGTTTAATTAAAAATAATAATAATCTTCCTTTGGTATTCTGATCTTGACTTGCTGTGGAGCAATTTGTCTCTGATAATTAATCTGTCACCTTTTCAGCCCTAAATTTTTACTCACATCATTTTGCCCAGCTTTTTAAATGAAAAGGGAAGGTATTTACAGAACAACAAATCTGGTTATACTCTAGGAAATGGTAAATGACAAATCTTTCTAACTCTCACTGCGAAGCCATCTTTAATTTGGGGAAATAACCAACTGGTATATTTCAGTAGTACTTTTTCTGAGTAATGGAACTACTACAGCTAAATCTATTTTAACAGTATTTTCAATGCCTCTCTTCCGAGCCTGTAGTGGGAATTTGTCCCATTTTCTTTTCTGTTGAGATCTGTGACAAGCATCATTTCATTTTCTAATTCTCTGTAGCCCCATTTTAAATGAGTATTTTTAATTAAAGTTGTGGCCAAGGAGAATATGTTGCATCAGACTGCTGAGACCACTTTGCTGATATCAGCTTTCCAAGTCCATGGAGCCGTTGGTTTTGCACCAAATGTTTAATGCTTATGGTGGTTTAATGTATGCAAAAGTTCCCTAGAAAGAAAATATGTGGAAGGTAAATGTAAGGTGTCACTGTTATTGGATTCCTAGTTTGATGACCCACAAAACTTTGGGAGTGAAAATGCCATTGTAATTTCTTCTATATTGTTTTTGTGATTCTTCAATGTTAGATAACAGGTGCTTCCAGGTGATGGATGCTGATAAGCCAAAGCTAAAGGTTTAGAAATAATACAAAACTTCACTGAGCATATCACCTAGTTGCAGGGGTACTCTATGAATTTTCTGCCAGAATTGCTTTTATATAAAATTTTCTAGAACAAGATGAGTCTCTTGAGGAATGTCAGTTCTTCCTTCTCTATAGGTCTATGATTGAGATCAGAAGTTTAAGTGATATCGATACGTTCTAGTTTTATTCCCAGCTTCAGAAAGGTTTTCCAAAGGTACTGCCAGTCTAATGGTCTAGAGATTTCGAAGTGGAAACTGGAAAGCAACAGAGCAATTACAAAACCCCTCAAAAACCATACCTTGCTATATAAAGCTTCTTAGTTAGCTATAGTCCAGTGATTAGCTATTTTGTTTTGTGAACTGGGATTTATTTAATGTATTTTGTGCACGTCAGTCAACGATTCCCAGATCAAATCTGCATAATGCAAAGAAAGATAATTTTTAAAAATCAGATTTAATCCTAAAGGATTTTAAGAGTATAAGGTTGTAGATGTCAAGCAGCTGACAGCCTCCCCACCCCCTTGAGTATCTCCTCAGTTTTACCTACTCCCTCTCACACACTCTCTGGTAATGCGCAGAGAAGAAGGCTTGCATCCTGGCTGACTCAACAGTTACAGCTCTAAGTGTAAAAATGAAGCACAGGAATAATTCTCTAAATTATACAAAAACTGTAATAAGGGGCTCAACCTGATCTAATAAGCTGAGTAAACAGCAAGGGAAAACCCAAAGAGAATTATGTGGGTGACTTGAGAAGTTTAAATACAAGTCCTTAATTAGGTTATACTTACCTGGTCTGTAAGTCAGCTCAGCATTAACTGGAAGAGATGATTAGTAAGCAAATAAGAGTCTGTCTAATTAAGTCCAGCACTGCTTCCTTTTCTAAATAATTTAATAGACTCAGCCCCAGATAAAGAAGAGTCTTTGAGAAAGGACCCAACAATGTCTGCTGTTGGGCCATTTTGGTATTGCTCTCTCAGTCAGTTTTAAAAAGTTCCCTGGAACCCAGTCTAGTAAGAAAATGCCTAAACCAGAGCTTTAGTATCTCAGTACCTTCTTCCTTGGTCCTCATGTTCTGGTTTTTATGAGGCATCTGCATGAACTGCCAGGTTGTTTAACAGCCCAGGAATGGATTTGGGGGCCATGAATTTTTTGGTAAGATGTGGCTTGGTATAGAGAAGAGAGAGGAACGAGAATCCTTCACTTACTGTCAGCTCTGAATGTCTTCGTTCTGTGTCACAACTTCTTTCTCTGTAAAGCGTGAGAGACACTGATTTCACTGCTATTTCACTGGGGTTTGTCAAGTCTGAGAATTGAGGACAGAATACCACAGAGTCCTGGGAGGGGCTCAGAAAATGGCTCCATTAACCTAGGATGTAATTTTACAAAGAGCTCTTCCTGCTCACAGCTTTTGAGTGTAATTAACCTCATCAAATACTAGAGATTTTATAATTCTATTAGAAAGTTTTCAAAACCCTTATAAAGAGTTAGAAACATAATAGTAATTAGCTTCCTTTCAAAACATCTATTATAGGCTGCACCAGGAATACATGACAGAGAAGAAACAGAACTGATGGAGAGTGCTAAGGATCCTGAGTTTGAGAACTATCTTTGTCAAGTAATTGGGTGACTCTCAGAAAATAATTTAACCTCTCTGGGCTCGAGTTGCCTCATCTATAAAATAGGTAGACAGATTGGGATTATTCAGTATTTCTTAAGCCTGGCTGAACAGTAGATTAACCGGGCTAACTTTTAAAACACGTTGGGGACTTCCCTGGTGGTTCAGTGGTTAAGAATCTGCCTGCCAGTGCAGGGGACACAGGTTTGATCCCTGGTCTGGGAAGATCCCACATGCCGCGGAGCAACTAAGCCTGTGCACCACAACTACTGAGCCTGCGCTCTATAGCCTGCGAGCCACAACTACTGAGCCTGTGCTCTAGAGCCTGTGAGCCACAACTACTGAGCCCACACGCCACAACTACTGAAGCCTGTGCACCTAGAGCCCGTGCTCTGCAACAAAAGAAGCCACCGCAAAGAACAGTAGCCCCTGCTCACCGCAACTAGAGAAAGCCCGTGCACAACAACAAAGACCCAATGCAGCCAAAAATAAATAAATAAAATAAATAAACAAAACACTTTGAATGCCCAGGTTCTATATCAGACCAATGAAGGAGACTCTCTGGGAATGATTCCTGGGCATGGGCATTGGTAGTAGCCCCACAAGTTATTGTGAGCCTCCAAGTAGAGAACCATTGCACTGATCCCTCAAGGGTCTTTGGTGATCAAAGTCCTGTGACACCATGCTGTACTGTCTATGTGGTAACAGAGATACATATGTGAGATATGGTTCTCACATAGCCCACCACATTTTAATAATGAGTCCCTTTTCTCCCACTGTATCTTCTACCAAACTATGGCAGATTCTGCCTCAAATTGGGTCCAGACCACATCTGCATTCTGAAGACCCAAGTGCTTTATTTTGGGCTGTCTTGAGGGGAAAAGTTAATGTTATATCTTATTTTTTTAAAAATTAATGAAGGTCAAAGTTAATCTGCCCTTTAGAATTTTTTGACTACTTTGTTAAAAATCATTTCAACTTTCAAATATTCTTGTCAGGAGAAGGGGACCAAAGACATATTAAGTTAGTTGACCTGATTCACTTCAATCCTGGTGAATATTTAACCATGGCTTCCCCATCTAAAGACTGGCACTCTTTAACAGACAGTAGTTGCTGATTTTTCCCTTTGATGAACTGCATGTCGGTTTGTTGGAGAGAACAAGAGGTAAAGAAGGCACAGGTTGGCACAAAATGACTGTCCTGCCTGATAAAACAAGTCATCTGTCCTATGCATAACTCCACCCTTTTGTCTAGACAGGAGAATCGGAATAATTCAAGGCCAAGTATCTAAAGTGGACAAAATGCTCATCGTGCCTAGATGAACAGTGGGGACTCCCACTTGTTAAATATTGGGTTGTAATAAAAAAGAAAAAGTGGTCCTCATTTGGCAGGTTAGAGTCAGAAAGAAAGGTTTCCCCTTGAAGTGACTGCTCTGAGACCACCTAGGGCAGGCGAGACCTAACCTCAGTGCTGGCTTCATGGTCGTGCCACCAGCCCAGTCACACTGCTCAGAAGGGCAGTGTTCAGGGTTTAATGTTCTGCACGTGCTGTCTTGAAATTCTTGACAAATTTACCCTTGAATCCGTGTTTTGTAAGTGAAGCCTGATGGGACAGTGGAGCATGTGCAGAGGGCCTGGAGCCTCGGCTCACACGTCGCTACAGTCCCACATCCTACCTCCTGCTGCCTCGCCAGAATGGGATTTCATTCATACACGCTCCTGCCTTTAGTGTCCCTGCCAGCTTAGCCTCCCCTCCCCAGCCCTGCCTGGGGCAGCGGACAGGGCCGTGTTCCATCATTACCCTCCATCCCTGGCTGGTACCTGGGTGCAGGCAAGGGCAGGGGCAGGGTCGGGCATGTGGCCTGTAGCATTTGAGGGCAGGTAAGGATGTAGCTGTCTTTGCCTTGGGCTGGCAGTGCCACGGTGGGTTTTGTGGGCAACTTTGTGGGAAGCCTCCCCCACTGGATACTGAGCACTTCCCAGTGTGGAGATGGCAATCCATTGACGGGTTGGGGCTGTAGTCATGGGAAAGGGGCATGGATTTCCCTACCCCTGCTGAGGGTCTACATTTTCATTTTATACTGGGCTCCACAAATCATGTAGTTGACCTTGCCTAACCTGACTGCCAACAGACAGCTCTGGGTTGGACAGAGCTATGTGGGACCTGGGGAGGGCTGTCAAGGTTCAATGTCCTTATGTGTTCACTCTTCTGGAACAGAGTGAAAGATCTAGCTGTCTCTTCAAGTTTTTCCTCTACTGTTAAATACCATAATATACACATATCATATAGTAGCTGTGTGACACAGGGCAAATTACTTAACTTTTCTGTGCCTTAGTATGTTATTCTGTCATGCAGGAATAATAATGCTAGTGTCATAAACATGAAATATACCAACATAGATAAGTACTTGGCACAGTGCTGGGCACATAGTAGATGTTTAATAAGTTTTAGTTGTCATTATTATTTGCTACAGACCCTGAAAACAGTTGCAAAAGTATTTTGATTGATACTTTGAAGGACACATGTTCTAGTAAATTTATTTGGAGATTCAATCTCCAGGATTCTTAAAAATCTCAAATTCACTAGAAATTTTTGGGAGGGGAAAAATTTCAGGTAGAAGAAAATTGTATCATGAGAAGGAATCTTGGCTTTGTCCATCATAAAAGGCACAAATGCCACACCCACAGTAGCTGTCTAATTGTTGAAGTCTACAGTGAGTAAAGTAGAGAGGATACCAGGTAACAGCTCATTTTCCGTTTTGCTAGAGTAAGTGGATGCAGGAGGTTGACTCAATGCGGAAGTCAAAGTGTATAATGTGGTGGTTTACAAGCCACATGTCTCCAGTCACTGATGAGCTGGTGTCCACAGTGGTAGCCTCCAGTTAGTGACCGTCACTGACACCAGCTTATGCAGCCTGGTACTCCTGTGGAAATATGTTAACATATCTTTGGATTCCTAGGAAGTAAACGAAGCTGCTTCACTGTGCCATTACTATGATTTTCATAAATATATTGAGCACTAGCTGTATACCAGGTGATTTTATATTCTCTCTAATCCTTGTAACCATCTCATAAGGAAAACATGCCCACTTTATAAATAAGAAATCTTGAGGCTCAGCTAAGTTAATTGGTTTAACCAAGACTTTTTAACTAGGCAGAGAGAGTGAGTGTTTAGACACAGTTCTATATGACTTCAAGATTATGCATTTTATTTTAATTGATTGCAAAGCCTCTCCTGTAACTATAGTAAGTGAACACTTAGTGGAAGTAATAACATAGCAAACATTAATTTAGCTTTAACACCAGGTACTCTTCTAAGCACTTAATACATATTGACTCACTTAATCCTTGCTACAGCCCTATAAAGCAGGAATTACTATCCTCATTTTGCAGATGAGGAAACTGAGGCACTGGGAAGTTAAATAAACTGGGCCAGATTTTAAACCAGTAAGTGACAGGCCAGACTATAAACAAAGCAATGTGGCTTCAGATTCAGGGCTTAAGAACTAGGTGAAGAAATCAGAACTTCTTGAATTATTTTAAAGGGTTAACTGAAAAATTATGATTTGACTTTCTAAAATAATATACCAAGATATACACCCAAATGTATGTCCTTCAGAGTATTAATCAAAATATTTAAAAAATTTTTCAAAGCCTGAAGCAGATAATAATGATGATAGTAGTACAAATAACAGTTAAAATTAATTTTACAACTATTATGTGTCCTGGCACTGTGCCAGATGACTTACATATGCCATCTATTTAACATTTATAATGGTAGTATTATTATTCCTAGATAACAGAATAAATTACTGAGGCCCAGAGAATTTAATTGATGTTTCTCATGTCACACAGCAAATATATGATGGTTCTGGGATAAACTTAGACTGTCTGCATCCAAACCCCACATTCTTCACTTCCAAACTAGAACTCCATTCTTTCAGAATTTTTAGTGGTGGAAAACTTTATCTTCTGAGAACAGACCTGATTTTTAAAAACTAGCAGAAGCCGTCTGTGACAAAGCCCTAAGTTTTTTGAATTTTAGGTACTCGGGATTAACTTCTGATCAAAAACATCATTTGAAGAAAATACAGAGTGCTTTTCTCTCATGATCTATAAATTGTCTGAAAGCAGTCCCCAAAACACGTTCTGTGCACTCATGCATCACGGTAATTAGAATCTCCCTAGGTGATGACTTTGGAGGAATGCTCTACTTAAGACCAAATTTATGCTCTATATTTGACAGATACTGCATATTAATGAAGGAAATAACGGCTAAAAGTTTATCGTATGCCTCTGGGCTTGTGGCATGATGCTCACAGGCATCATTCAAGCACCCTATGAAGTCACTGGGTATACTACTCTATAATGATTATTGACCGCTAAACCACTTCTTCATCTGCAGCACTCTTCTTATAGGGAGAACTTTCGTGACTTTTAATTAATGCACGGTTCCAGAGCATCCACACTGCATATGGTTCAATCTCATACTGTGAATGGGGACTGTACTGTAATTGGGAACCCTTAAGGATCTTGTGTGGGCATATCCATCCGTTAAGTGGATGAGGAAGTTACCAAATCTTCATTTCCCTTGGTTCTATCCAGGTCAAGACTACCTAACCCTTTCTTTGTTTTCCCCAGGCCTTTCTGGGGGTTGCACATAGCATCCTCCTTTTCAGTATATTGCTCAGAATTAATTTTCTTAGGGAAGAACTGTGAGAATAGCTTGGTCAGCTACTCTTGGTGAAGAAAATACTGCAGTGGGAAGGGGGGGATGGGGGAAAGGGGAGAGAAGAGGAGAGAGACAAGAGAGGTGGCTTTATTGCACATTTTTAGACTGTAACTGGTGTGAAGTGAGTTCTCCTGCATTTTGCAGTATGCTTCTCTAAGCAAAATTTCCTCTCCAAACTCAGAAAACTCCGTGGCATGCCTGAGAACAGTCACCTCCAACTGCTCCACCCTCAACTAAATAACTCTCTCTCAACAGTTAGAAGCAAGCTTGTTGGAATACAGCATTTCTAGAATTTCCAAAAACACATGGTAGACTTTTCTCCTGGCAAAATCTGTCAGCCAAGTAGGGAGAGGTCCATGATGAAAGCTAAAATTTAGAAGCAACAACTCTTAGAAGTAAAATTTGTATACTTCCTACTGCCTCCTTTCCAAAAAAAAAAAAATGCTTTTCATATGGAGCTGTTCTATTGAGAACATTATTGAACGCAGCTGCTTGAAGAAAAAGCACTCAATTCGGATGACAAGATCTCTGTTAGAACAGGGAAGGAAATAGTCTGGGATGATCATTTCTACCTTGAATTGAGAGAAATGCTAGTTACCAATAGAATGAAACAGAGACCTAAAGTTAAGATATTTTTTACCAAAGGAGTTAGAAGAACATGTCTCAATGGATGAGACCCAGAAAATAAAATAATGAACAGTGGATAACTGTAGAAAGCTACTTGTTATTATTATTAAAAACAAGAGTCACTGTGTCTGATCTCATACTAATCATTTCAAAAATCCTGAGAGGAAGGTTTTCTTTGCCCCATTTGACAGAGGAAGGGCAGAGCTGCACAGGAGCAGCACAGTTAGAGCAGGTCACCCAGCCAGGAACTGGCAAAGTTGGGATTCAGCCCAAAGACTAAATCTCCAGCTCTTCACCATTCCTTTGCAGGACTTGAGACAGAATTTGAGAAGTGACTGAATGGTTTCTGATTACCATGGCTTTGTTGGAATGGCCGCCTCCTTGGAACTCAATGGTCCCAAAAGCATCTGTGGGGCTGAGTTGAGTGTGCTTGCTGATGGACCACTTCTCAGACTGGATGTCATTTCGGGAGAGGCGACTTTCATTTTTCTCATTCTGAAGAACTGAGATACTGGGAGTGAGGCCGACATGCTGGCCTATTAAACGCCCGCAGCAACACCTATAACATAAGAGGTCAAAGTGAACCCCTTGTATTAGCAACAACTGTAATACACACTGAAGGCAACCTGCTGGAGAAACCTACAAACCATAGCAAGCCAGAGAGTCAGTTTTCAGGTGGAAACCATAATGTGGCCATACCTGGCAAATGGTGAACTTGGGATTTACTTGACATATATTTCTTTTCTTTTCTGGCCCCTCCACATTTTCCTCTAGCTGTATAGGCTGTAACATGCCTCCCATCCTTCTGCACCTACCCCCTTTCACACCTGCCACATTGTTCAGGATTGGAACGAAAAGAACGAACACCATGTAGATTTTTCTACTTCTCACTCTTCCCATCTATCAAATCTTGCACGAAGGACACTGAACAGCTTTGAGGGAAGAATTTTAACAGGTACATTTAAATAAGGACTCTCAATCATATGTGAGTCACAACCTAACTTGTCTTTTCCCAATTGACACTCTGTCATATATCCAATTCTGAGAATGAAGATCTGCAGCTTAAGTGTTGTTGAAGAAACAATGAAAAAATTATTCACAAGGTATTTGAAAACAAAATTCACCCCTCATACCATGAAAATGTCCTTCATACTTTACTACTAGCACTGTTATGACTATTAACAATAATGCTGATACAGAGCTATCATTTATTAAATACTAACAGTGTGACATTCATTTTACGGGTAAAATATTATAGTTTTGAAGGTTAGGTAATTTGTTCAAGGTTATACAGCTGGTCTATATGATTCCAGAGTCTATATTTTAAACTACTCCATTATACTGCCTTTTCATAAGGGCGTTTCCAGACATTCATATGTTACTTTATCCCAAATGCTTCCCACCTTATATACTGTTGATCTTCAGGAAGGTAAGCAGAATATTAAAAATGTGATTGGATAGAAATCTGAAGGTCTGCAGTCTAATTAGTAATCTGCTAGGAGTATTTCCTTTAAAAGTTTCTTTTTCACTGTAGCAGAGCATTTTAGTAAAAAGTAAGCATTTTGATGAAATGCTAGAAAGGGAAAACCAGTAACCACACTAAATATATATATCTCCCATTCATGTGTATATATATATATATATATATCCCATTCCTATAGATTGTGATGAATTCCCTTCCCAATGGTGTAGCTTTTATTTTGTACAGGCTCTCAGACAATTAACTGCAGGCATGGCATATTACATGGTGTGTATATATGAGATTGCTTCAAAGATGTCCAGCAACAATTAAAAAATGATCTTTAACATTCGTTCTCTTGCAATGGATAGTGATTGGTATCATATTTTTGGTCCCATAATTGTTACTTCATGTTCTTGCTACATTATAGAGACAGCAAGATTACCTATGGGGGTCTTTGGTGCTGGGTATGATGTGAACACATTCTCTTTTATAAAACGCTCTTTCTATCCAGGACTTCTGAGCCTAAAAAAAAAAAAAAAAGAAGAGGAAAGGTGAACACAACCTTTAAGTATTTTTGACTAGAAAGCAAAATTTCATAATCACTTAAAAGACTAGTGTCTCATAAACTGAACTGAAATTGTGGTTACTTCACACATAAACACTGCATATAACAAAATCAATTATTACCAGAATCTGCTGGTTAGGTTATTTAACATTATAATATGAGAGTTAAAGGAAATGACCATAATAAAAAATGTTAGTAATGAAACTATATACAAGTTCATAATGACTTCTGAAGAACAGAAAAATAATGCTATTTACAGAGAAAATGAAAGCCATAGAGCAGGATGTTTATAACCCTTTAGTTAACAAGTATTCAGTGGTAGGAAGAAATATATCTAAATAAGCATACGGTTTTCATGGCTGACACTTCCATTAGATTTTCCTTATAGAAAGAAAGAAAAACGGTGAGGAAATTACATAATTCGAGCCCTAATCCATCACCATGTTTTTTCTAAAATCCAAATTAGCAATGTTTGAATATGGAGGGGAAAAAAGGAAATGGAAACATAGGAAGATAAATGTCTTCATCACAGTCCAAAATTTCACAGGTAATGCCTTTGGAAGGAAGGAAGATACCACATTTTTTGGCATCCCACATGCCTTTCAGCACAGCAAACATGGCTTCTTAGAATGAACACTGTTGGGACTGTCCACCCAGAAGCCTGGCCACTGAGATTGGGCTCCCAGAAGGATGAAGGAAGTTTCAACAAACTGTACCATCCTTGTTCCAAAGCAGTGTCCATCCTTCATCCCTTAATCCCTTTTTTTAGCAGCATTTGAAACAGTAGCGGAGCCTCCTACGAAATCCAGTAAGCTACTCAGAAGATTCCTTCTCTAAGCACGTGTTTAAAACAGAAGTTGCTAGAGTAACATGTAATGTTGTATCTACATGGCATCGTCTTCTCTCTAACCCAGCATCAGGACCAAATTCCTACTTTCAAAATATACGGGACCAAAGCGCAACTAAGCTGTTTACCTGGCCTGTCCCAATGACCAGTGTTACTGTTAAAAGCCCCTGCTTGTTGGTTGTAATTGATATTGACTCTGCCAGGGACCCAAATGTCTGTATAAGTTGTGCTAACGTCTGGTTTGCCCTCAACGCTTTAATATTGCACCTGCCTCCTCTCTCACAGTGGAGTCTATGCGAGCATGTGGCACAGAAGGAAGCAGTTGTCTTATATTCATGACAAAGCACATTTTAAAAGTAGCAACGCGGGGGGATGCTTGAGGGATACAAAGGACCTGCATCCTGTTTCAGTCATGGTTACAATCAGGTTGCATAATTTCTGAGTGTTTATACATTGTCCACGTGAAAAGGAGCACCCACCCTGCCACAGAGATCCCTGGGTCCAGGTGGCCCTCTGCGCCCTCACACCACAAAACTAACATTTACAGTCATTTGTCATCTGGTAATGGAAAAAGCCCCAGTGTCTATTCTTAAAGATTTTTCTTCTCAAATACATAGGAAAAACTAGTGGGTACATCTTTGCAGCAGAAATGAGCTTAGCAGCATAGATAACCATCTTTATCTTTGTAAAAAGCCTGTAAGTTAAACTATTCATAGGCTGTGATTTTTCCTAGAAACTGAATACTTTCTTTGATAACATCTCTTGGCAGATAGATGGTAAAAATATTCCTCACTGGACATCTGCAACCAACTTTTCCTACACCTTGGGGAGCAGAAAAGGGAGAGCATACTTTCCCTTTTTTTGTGGCCCACTATCTGGGAATTTCAGGGAGTTCTGATCAATCCTCATTGAGAGAAAGCAGGAATGGCAGTATCATGGGTAGACAATGACGTTTGCAGTTAGAAAAAGTTGTCGTGCATGGGATTCTGCAGCTTGGACAAAGTCGTATAATTTCTCTGATCTTCGGTTTTCCTCATCTATAAAATGGGCACAAAAATAATGCCTGACACAGAGTTGTTATCATTATTTAGGTACCAAGTTTTCACTTCAAGAACAGGGACCGGTCCTAGGTTGGCCTGGTACTAGAAGTTCAGATAAAGGTTTAGATGAGATTACTATGAAACTGCTGTAGCAGATCTGACCTAAATTGATTTCACTTTGCACTGGAGATGATATGCTCTCAGAAGGCCTGGCTGGCCACAAACAAGGTATACAGAAAAGCTACTTAACTTTCCTGAGCTTTTTCTATAACATGAGGGTACCACAGCTACTTTGGAGAGTTGTTGTATTAATCAAAGCAAATGATTCAGAGAAAGCACCTGGCACATAGTAGGCACTCAGTAGGTAATAACAATGCTTAACCTTTATTAAGGGTTCATCATGTACCTGGAATTGCGCTGTATACGTATTATCTCCATGGAGCCGCACAAGAACCCCGTGAGGGAAGTACTACTATTATGTCCATTTTACCAATGAAGAAATTGAGTCAGAGATGCAGCAGATTAGAAGACAGAGTTTGAACGTAAGCAGTCTGACTCCAGAGTTCACACTCTTACCCACTCTGCTCAACTGCCTCTCCAAATTAGGTTTTATTGGTATTAAATACCCTAGATCTGGGCAGTGCCATCTGGGCTTGCCTGGGATGCCTTCTAGAGGCATGTCTGGGAACCAGTTCATACATGCACCTTTCCCCTCCTTATTTCCCCCTGCCAGTCCCCACAAGTGGAGTAATGAACACTCTGCTCTCTGTTCCTCTCTCCTTGGGGTCAAGGATTGAGGTGGGACATTAGGCAGACATCAGAATATGAGAAAGACGTAAAAGAAGGGGGGGATCATTATAACGGCTACCCCAAAGAAATGTAATCACACAGGACTCCCAACTTGAGAATCTGGGGGCCACAACAAATAGATTACACTTTTCAAGGGCACCTCCATTATTTCTCTCACTCATGGATCCTGGTTTCAACTTGGAAGGCCCTGGAAGGTTTACACAGATGGTGTGTAATAAGAATGACTGCATATGGATTGTCAACTTGTTTGTTAGTCTTTAAGTAATCTGACTTGTGTGCAGTTTAGCAACTTAATTACCTTCTCAAAGGTGAAAAGCTACCTCACTGTCAGCAAAGGGATTGAGGATCAGTTTCTATTTCTTATTATTATCAAACTAACAGTTTCTCTTGCAAAGGCATAGAAAATTGGGAGGGGAGAAAATGTAAAAAAATCTTTCCATCATTCATAATTGAGTCGGATTCTCTTTTTGAGAAGAAAAGCATAATACATAACAGGAAGAGTGCACGTATAGCACATGAATTAGGAATTCTACCAAATATCATGCATAATTTACTATGCTTTACTGTGGGCTTTGCTTTATTGTGCTTTTATATTCAGTCTTCAGTGTGGATGGATATTAGATTTTTAAAATCATTTTCTTGGAGAAGGCATATTTGATGTATAATCATGATTTAACTTGTTCCCTAAACTAGTTCCCTTTTCCTTTGTTCAAAGGCTTTGAACTACTCTGTGTGAAGCTTTATACTTGGTTGCAACACCCAACTAAGTTAGCACAGAATGGCTATCCTTATTGTTAGAAAGCATGAAACAGTTTTGACATGCCATATTTCTAGCTGACCCTTTAACTCTCTTCTAACGCAAAACTTCAACAGCATGCCCTAAAATCTCTTCTTTCTAAATATGCTTTGGAGGGCTCATGTACTCTTAGAAAAGGTGGCTTCTATCAGCTCTTAGAAAATCACTTTTCTAAAGGCAGAACAGTCACATCACCATGACTGAGTTGGCGAAGGGCTATTTTCTTTCTTGTCTTTCTGCATTATCAGTCATGTGTGATGTGTAATAGGGAACTGTTTTTCAAAGGCTAATAATTAAAGGACATCTTATTCAAAACAAAAATGAGGACATTCACATTTCAAGAAAAGTATAATAATAACCCTCAAAGAAAAAAGTACGTATGAATTTTGAAAGTCAAATGTACAGTCAATAAAGCATCAAAATAATTGGAACTGAAAAAAGAAAAAAAAATGGTTTCATTTAACAAGGTTTCAACTCTTTTTCACAAAGACTCTGCTACAAACATTAGTCTCTCAAACTTCTTTGACTCTTCCTACCACCCACTCCCCATTAGCTACAGAATTAAGACCTTCTCCGGGCAACATGATTTACAAGTACTTACATAGACTATGTATTAAATCTGTCTACAGAAAGTCTCAGAAACTGCTATTGCAATCTACCCTTTAGCAGGGCAACTTAACAGGACACCAGTCCAGTCCAGTAATTGCAAGATTAGAAAAAGAGTCTACTAACTTTACAGGAACAAATTACGAGCAAAACTTTACATCCCTCATTTTGAGACTCTCAGGTTTAAAAGGTACACTCTGCCCTAATCAGAACAAAACACCAAAGACCCCAAGGTACTGAATGTCTGTGTTCATTTTTACCTTTTGCTTTCCCTCAACATCTCCCTGGCATTCCCTGGGTCTTCCTCTAGATCCCCAGATCCAGTATTGGGAGGTTGAACAAGAAGAAAATGAGCTGAAATCATTTTACCTGAGCATTGACTCTGGGTGGTGGCAAAGGCAGTCCCACGAGCAGCTCTTGTTGCTTTCATTTTGCTGCGTCTGGGGCTAGTCATCCCGTTAATAATGCTCTTATGACCGCCCACTGGAAAAAAAGTCACTTGCCCGGCTCTTCCCCCAAGAGACGTTTCAAGTAAGCAATGAACTTGGGCAGATTAGCCCCTTGGAATGTGCTGCTTTGGGATTAGCCTCACTAAGAATCCCATGGACATTCCCTCGCAGCCCTCAAACACTGCTTGATTTGAACATCTAATCTGACGCCAGAAGAAAAACAAATCCCCGGAGAGATCGGATTTAACTGGCACAAGTCCTGACAGGCTCTCCCCCCTTTTCTTTTTCCATTTTCAGAGAGAAGGCTTGTGAAAGTGTGATAAGGTGTTCTGAGTTCTGAAAAGTTCAACTTTGGAAAGTAAATCCTTCTAAAGAAACAGTATATTAATGCTCCGAGTGGTTTGAACACACAAGCGGCATTGTTCATTCCTCCCCAAAGGATGGAATGATAGCGTTTCTTTAAAGAGGAACAACTAAAAACTCTGAATGATTCAAAAGGATAGCTGGGTCCCTGAATGTGAGCCCAAGGAGAATAAAGTTGGGGTCTGTCAGTAACCTTCCACAACTTCTGAGATGTCAATAAATAATAATAATACAACTGATCACACTTCTTATCCTGCAGCCCCTCCCCCACTACTGTAACTGTGTGACTAGAAACCTACACTCCCCTGTTTCCCTATTAAAAAAAGATGAGCTGGGACTATTACAGCACATGGATGCAGGCTGAAAGCAGTGGCATTGTGATGTGTTTATCTGGGGCGGGTGGAGGGCAACTTAGAGGTTCTGGCTCACACAACACAAAAGTGCTCTTTCAAATATCTTCCAAGAATAAGTTTTTTAGATAATAGTAGTTCTTAGCTAGATAAGTGAACGAACTGGGGAAGAAGAGAGCTCAACTTTCAACAAGGCAAAAATACTTTTAGGGCTTCCCTGGTGGCGCAGCGGTTGAGAATCTGCCTGCCAATGCAGGGGACACGGGTTCGAGCCCTGGTCTGGGAAGATCCCACATGCCGCGGAGCAACTAGGCCCATGAGCCACAACTACTGAGCCTGCGCGTCTGGAGCCTGTGCTCCGCAACAAGAGAGGCCGCGATAGTGAGAGGCCCGCGCACCGCGATGAAGAGTGGCCCCCGCTTGCCACAACTAAAGAAAGCCCTCGCACAGAAACAAAGACCCAACAAGCCAAAACTAAATAAATAAATTAATTAATTTAAAAAAAAAAACAAAAAAAAAAATCACCTTTAAAAAAAAAAAAATACTTTTAAAGAAGTGACTATGTGAACACTTCACCTCCAAAAGACTTATCTTTTCTTGCAGATGGAAGTCAGAGCTGAGAGGTGTGTTCATCATCAACTCTGTGGGCTGTGAACCTCTGAGGGCAGTGTCATTTTGAGCTTCATTTTCCCACAATCTCCTCTCAAAGCACCTAGTATGTGTTATGTGGGCACTCCCTGAGAATCACAGTGGGAACTGGGTGACTTATTTCTAGCTTGGATCAGATCCATAGCCTTCTCCCTGCCTCTCTGCTGTTTCCAGGATGGATCTCTTTCAAACTCCCCCATCTTCTGGTCTCTCACTTACCAAGTTTTCCCCGGAGACAAGGGGCAACAAACTACTTAGTGACTTTCAACTGAGGAAACATTACAATAAGCAAAATGCAAATGAATCATCATCAGACTGAGCGTGAGCATTAAACATGAGATGGAGAAGTCCCTTTGACAGTCTTCAGGAGTTGGCTGCAGAATAATACGTAGTGATGGCCTTAATAATGAGGATACCTATCCTTCTATGCAGCTGTAACACTCCTATGCATTTATTCTTAGGGAATCAACAGAGATGTGGGCACACAAAGGTGTTCACCACAGCGTTATTTATAATTCAGAAAAATTGGAAACAAATGAAAATTAATGGGAGGCTAATTAAACTATGGTTCATGCTGTTTGATGACCACAATCAGGTTTCAGAAGATTATTTAATTACATAGAGAAATGTACATTTTCACATTGTTATGTGAGAAAAGCAGGACAAAATTTTAAGTAGAGAATAATTACAAATTTTAAATAGATACAGAGATGATTGGGAATATACTAAAGTGGAAACTGTAGCTAATTTTTATTTTCTTCCTTTTGCTTTTTTATATTTTCCAAAGTTTTCTTCTGTAACCATATATTTATAGTCATGAAATTATATTCTATATGGTCAGAAGATTTCCAGATTTTTTTTTCCAGCTGTTAAGCTCGACCTTATGATAATGGGAAGTCATTAGGAAAGAGCAGTTCAGGAAGTGACGTATGAAGAGCTCAGTTAAAAGAGAGGGCTCAGTGGTTAATATTTGGAAAGGGAAGTTCTATAATGTACAGGATGAGTTTCCTAGGGTATAAAGGCTGGAGAGAGAGAGAGAGAGAGAGAGAGGAGCAGGGAAGGGAACAGAGATGAGGAGGAGGAGGTGGAAGAAGACGGAGAGGGCTGGCTGACAGGCAGGCATCTGAGAGATACTGAGATCTGATATCTATTTCACTAGATACTACTTCAGTTCCTCATCTGACTTACTTTAAATCTTGAGTTCAATCAGATCCATACTGAGTCTTTTAAATATTGCCCATGTGTTTTTTTTAGCCTTATTCTCTCTAGTCTTATTCATTTTTTGTTGCTGTTTTTCTTTTCGCTTATTTTTCCTTCCTAGAGAGAAATATTTGATAGGGAAAAGGATATGAGGCACCTTCTATGAACTTTACACCAAAGACAAAAATACTGCCACCAGAACCACGAGCATTCTGTCTATGTGAACTAGGAAGCCTGAGGTAAAAATCAGCACAGCATTTCTTTCATATGAGGTCACAGATGATCTTCAGGACTCTGATTTGAGAAGGTAATTAGTTCCAAAGAGACTTATAGCTCTGGGCCACACTGTCCACACAGATCTTTTAAAAATCCTATGCATTACCCAACAATGCAACTTCAACTCCTAACAGGATATATCACCATCTTGTTTCAGATGTAGTTTAGAGAGAATATACTTTGAATACTAACAAGAGGAAACCACAAGTGTAATGCAAACTGTGGTTATTCTTCACTCCTATCTTCATGTAATGGCAGATTACCTTATTCTTCCAATTCATCGTTAAAGAAAAAAGATCACACTTGAACAGAATATACTAAAAAGTTCCCACTGGTACGTAACTCAATTTTAAAAAATGAAATCAGATTTTCTACAAGTAGAAACTAGACTTTGACATGGATGATTTGTATTCATTTTTATAAAGATGTCTAAAGCATTCCTTTCTGTGATGTCCACATTTAATAACAACAATGACAACAAGAGCATGATATAGAGGAGGGGTCAGTAAACATTTTCTGTAAAGTGCTGGATGGTAAATAATTTAGGCTCTCTGTGGGTCACATGGTCTCCGTCACAACATTCAACTCTGCTGTTGCAGCACAAAAGCGCTCATAGGCCAGATATAAACAAATGAGCATTGCTGCGTTCCAATAAAACAGGCAGTGGGCTGGAACTGGTGTGTACTGATCAGCCCTTGCTATAGAGAAAGGGGGTATGTCTGATGGGGCAGCAGGGGAGGGGGGTGACGGTCCTAAAAACCAGGCTTCCATGGCACCACCACTAGCTTGTCTTGGCTCTTCCTTAAGCATGTCAGGCAAGTTCTCAGGTACTTTTGCTTCTGTTGTTCCTTCTACCTGGATAGCTCCATCCTCAGATTGCCCACAACTTGCTCCATCAGCACATTAGGAACACTGACAGGCCCGGACACTCCATCTGAAGGCACACCTGTGTCATCATTCTCTACTCTGTAACTTCCCTCTCTTTTCCTCTTCACATTACCTTCACATTACCTAGCATTATGCCATGTGTTCACGTATTTATTTTTCACATTACCTAGCATTATGCCATGTGTTCACGTATTTATTTTTTGTCTATTTCCCCCACTAGAATGTAAGTTCCTGAGGGCAGTGATTTTATTTTGTTACTGCTGTCACTCCAGCACCTAGAACTGTGTTTGGGACGTGGTCAGCATACAAAGGTGACTTAGGGACAACATTTGATTTACTTGTACATCAATTCCTCACCTGTAAGATGATGACATCAGATGGACCTGTGTTTCCCAAAGGTGGTACCCAGATGCATTTTTCTTTTAACAGTTGGATTTATAATAATATATAATATTTAAGCAATGGCTAAACCTGTAATTTAATAAATATTATTGTTTGGTGACATACACTTTCTTTTGTGGAGTTATGAAAAAATGAATCCATCCAAAATATTTAATAAATTAGATTAAAAATGATTTGTAGATAATGATGGTACCACATAAGCAAGTGAAGTTTGGGAAACACAGGACTAATTCCTCTTAAATGCCCCTTTGGCTCCTTGTTTTTATTCTAATGCATGAAAATAAATGTATTGTGTTCTCTAATATTCAGAATTGCCCTTGACCTATAAAGTAAAACAATGCCAGAGGAACATGACAAAGCCAGCTGCCTCTGGAGCATAATACCACCAACATGGTTTTCCTAAAACAGTCAATCAGGATACCCCCTGGTCAATACCCTTCTTTAGCTCCCCAACCCCAACAAGATCAGATCAGTTCAGTATTTAAAACCTTTCAGGATCTGCCTCTGAAACTATCTGTTCAAATCTCTCAATCTCCCTCCAAATCTTTAAACACATTATGCTCCAGTACACTAGATTATTGATTATTTCCCTAGTGCACCATGCTGTGCCACACTCCTCAACCTTCGAATATGCTGTCCCATTTGCCTGGAATGCTGGGTGCCTCCTTCTGTACTTAGCAAACTCCTGTTTGTTCTTCCTAACTCTGCACAAAACATTGTGTTCTTTGACAAGCTTGGCTGGCCACTGCCAGGCAGAATGAGTCACCACAACTACTGATCCACTTCCATACCCTGCTCACACTTCCATTAGAAGGAAAGTCATATAATTTTACAATTATTTGTTCTCATTTCAAGATTTATAATCACCCACTGCCAATTTCTGCTGCAAACACACAGTACTCTGGGTCTATCATGGCATAACTAGAGTTTCATAGCCTTGCCTAGGACACTCTCCTTCTTTTTCTATTTTTAACATTGTTTCTGCAGAAATATCAATTTCTCACACCTAGTCAGTCATCTTTGGGGAATAATTCTTTGTGGGTGATTTATACTAAATTATTTTAATTACTATAATTAGTATATAAATTATTATACAAATTATTTGTACTAAAATTCTCCTTATAGCCTCTAAACTTAAATCATATACACCTTAACATAAAGTTAAATTAGATTATATTTTTATCACTAGATTCACAAAAAATTCAATAAATTATGCTTTATAAGTATAACTGAAACATCTTTTTTCAGTAGGTCATGCTATGTAAATTACACTTAAATACAGGCAGAATTTTATATAGATGTACTATGAATATATACTAATGTTAACCTCATAGAATTTTTGTGAACAATTTAAAAATATATTTCATGTTTCTTTGGAAAATTGTTTCTTCATTATGAATCAGTTAATTATTGCTTGGCAATAATATATTACATTTATAAACTATTCTACAGTTCACAAATGCTTCCAAACATAGTATTTTATGCAATACTCACAATAACTCTGTAAGGTAGGTATTATAAAATTCCATTATTCAAATTAAAAACTGGGGTCTACAGAGGTTTAGTCTCATTCCTAAGTTGCACATCAGCTATTGGCTTAGCCTGATGGAGCCAAAGCCCTTGTGCTTCCACAGGGTACAGAGGGTACAGAGAACCCTGCATCCTCTATATGCTATGACTAACCTTAGGAATGCTGAGTCATCTTTTTCTTCTTTGTGGTGGGATAAGTGCATTTTAATCATTATGATCTTAATAAAAATATACACACTTCATCAAGCCTAAAAGACTGCTGAAAAATTGAAATGAGGACATAGGCTTCTATTTCAAAAGTATCCTAATTATGATCAAGGATTAGACATCTGTTTGAATATAATAGCTATTTCCATACATGGTGACATAAAAACTTAAAAGCTCCACACATACTTTTAGTGACTTCACTGCCTTCATTGACCAAAAAACATACCTACATTGGAGCCAGCTCTGTAAAACCGGTGTACATCTTAGGAAGATAATAATAGGATAAACTTCACCCAGAGAAGTAGGAAATGAAAGACAAAATTATGACTAACAAAATTATAAGACTGAGATTTGACATATTCAAGAGCTAGAAAGTTTAAAATGATAGGTCATTTGTTAGAAAGCAGCATCAGTGTGACAATGCCAGTGTACAGCAAGTCACCGGGAGGGCTTTCTACATTCCTGGAGGCCGCATACATGGGAAATACAACCTTGTTTTCTGTCAAGTAAATGCAGAGCTGGGGCAATGTAATGTCATCCTTTAAGTCCTTAATTCTGTTTAGCTTTCACAATTCATTCCCACATCATTCTGATTTTGTCAGGAACTAAAGAAATGTGCTGAGTCATGAAATTGGAACATTCTATGTTATGTTGAAATGTGGAGTTTATGTGACAAATGATATCATAGATTCAGAGGCTGATTTTTACTTTGTTTGCCTCTTTTGCCCTGGAAGAATGAAGATGCCAAGAAGAAGGGGACAATGGATAAGTAGCTGTACTTCTATTTGTAATAGAGTTCTCAAATGAGGATTAACTGCTTAGGAAATCAGTGTCTCTCTCTCTCTCTCATTTTTATTATTTTTAGTTTCTTTATCATCAGTCCTAATTACCTTAAAGTATTTTGGGTACAGAAACAGACTCATCTTAATCAATGAGTGATTAGTTCAGTTCAAACTCTTCATCCTCACAAAGTACAGACTTAAATTTGGGGCAGGATTTTATTTCTGAAATCCTGATTTTCTTTATCCATTCAAAGGCAGAGCCTAGTGGAAGCATGACTGATTAGGGGTCCCAAGATATGCATCCTAGCCATGCCTTGTTGACCCCTAGTCGCGTAAACTTGGGGGAGGACTTAATCTTGGTGATCTCATGGTCAACCCCAGCTCTCAGAGCTGAGGATTCTGGGAATCAGAACCTGACAGCTTTGTTATTAGTTCCTCATTAATGTGTACAAAATAGATGTAGAGGTGTTTTTTTTTTTTTAAATAAGAGGGTATTTTTATTTTAATTTTTACAAATTCATGAAATCACTATTCTTTTGATAACAAACAAAAATGTAGCAGAGCACACAGTTTTGTGCTTACTGAGCACAAAGCACATAAGGAGATTTTAACTAATAAATAATCCCTGAAAGAATTCTCCCCAGACTCTAACCATTCTTAAGAATGCCCCTGGTTTAGCAATCTGGCACACGTGTCAAGTCCTAATTCTGTTTCAATAAGACTTCAAGTATTATTAAGACATTACTGCAATTAATTAATAACTTGACATTTCTATTTCTGCTATTGAGAGAGTTTTCAAGACCAGAACTTGGTGTTCTCTTGCCCTGATTCCCAACCAAATGATAAATCAAATCTTGATGGTCATTCCAGTCAGAATATGCAGAGTCTGCCCACGATTTGTAATTTTTCTTTAACCTAACAATCAAGAATTACTTAACTGGAGAAACTGAGGCCAAATCAATACCATTTTTATCATCAGAAGTAAGTTATAAGCAGATAGGCCCAGCGATGTAACTGTAAAGCTATTCCTATCTCTCTCTGGAAATGAAAAATTATTAGGTATTAAGTTAATGCAGCATAAATGTATTTCTGTCTGATAGTCATCTTTCTCTGTCAAATTACTAGATTGTTAGGTAGAAAATAAAGGCATCCACATAAATTCAGCCTCTGGTTATGTTGTACTAATGTGACAGTTTTAAAGTGGTTCAAGGTTATTAACTTCCATATATTGCCAATGCCTTTCCTTACATACTCCCTACCAAAGCCTATATCTTTTTGATTTATTCTTACCTTAGTATGTTAATAAAAAAATTTCTCTGAAAGATTTTAGGTCCTGGAAGATACTAATACATTTATCAGCTTTCTTTAAATATATTAATTTAAATTTGATGCACATAGAAACGAACAAAAATTCAGAAGTAGGTGTAAAAAATGTTAGTAGGTAGTGCAAAAATATAGATTTAGTTTCCAAGTTGTATTCCATTGGATGGCAACGTGGTATTTTTCTCCTGTTTTCTTACCACCTCACCCTTACTCTGATGTAGAGAATTCCATTCTTTGGATATTTGATGCCAAAATGAAATTCTGATAGCAAAATTCTTCTGAAGGAAGCTATATTAGTAAAGCTATTTTTTAAAATGGACTGTGCTGGCTTTCTAATTTGTCCCTTTAATTCATTCTCCACCCAGCAAGAAGAGTGATCATTTTTTTTTCTTAATTAATAGACTTTCTTAGAGAAGTTTTAGGTTTAAAGAAAAATTGACCAGAAGTACAGAGAGTTCTCAAATATCCCCTCCCTCCACTTATCCCCATGGTTTCCCATATTATTTAACTCCTTGCACTGCTGTGCTACATCTGTTCCAAGTGACGACCCGATACTGATATATTTCCATTAACTAAAATCCACAGTTTACATCAGGGTTCACTCTTTGTGTTGTACAGTTCTATGGTTTTGCCAAATGCATAATATCATGTATCCATCATAGCACTATCATATAGAATAGTTTTACTGATGACCATTTAAAATGATGTATTAGCTCGTGGCATTCCATCTCCCTTACCCCAAATCACTCAGTGACTCCCAGAATAAAATCGAGATTCCTTAGCAGGTCTCAGAGGCCTTGCACAGTCACATCCCAACTCACTACCTCCAGCCATACCAGCCTTCTTTCAGATCTGCAACTTCTCCACATAAAAGAGATGGAAGAGTAAAAATGTCATGATAGAATTTACTCTTTAATTTGAATACTCCTTTTTGAGGGGATACAAATAACACTCATGACCTAGGTGGAGGGTTTGTGGATGATCTGACGTCCGCATTTTGAATGTAAATTTTCGTAACACAGATTTGTTTAATTTGATAATGTAGTTTATTTTAAGATATCTGTTTGGCACATGAGAGATAAGTATGATAATGATTTTGGAAGTCATTAGTAAAGACGTTAATCACTGGAAAATCATGGAGCAGAGACCAAGTATCCTGATTAATTTCTTAATTTAATCTTCAAACCCTAAGTTTGCAAGAGATCTTAGGTCCTTTCTCCAATATTTAGTAGAAAACTAAGTAAGTTCTTCTGGTGAATGACACCTTGTTTCTAGCTGGTGAGATAACTGCAAAGGAAAATCATAAATACACACATTCACATGAAATTCCTGACTCTGGGATGCGATCCCTTTCATTAGAATACTGTCTGTGACCAGTCATTAAAACTGCCACTACAGGTAAAGGCATAAAATATACTATAATACTGACTTTCACTCACACACACACACACACACCCAAAATAATAATATATTTCTTTTGTTCAAACAGGTATTTCTTTTCCCTTTTACTTTTTTCTTTGACATACTGATATGTATACTACTGTTAAATAGTGCTCTACCTGAGGCCATAGTAGATGAAGAACAAGGATGAAATATGAGACTCACATTAACATACATGTGTATGTGTTCTGTCTCTCTTCAGATCCTAATGTTAGTTATTTGAAAGTGAGTTATTATGAAAGTGGGCGTGTATTTCTACAAATGTACAAATCTAATATTTCGCAGGAGAGAACCAAGTAGAGAAAACACCTTCCTGTGCATACAGTTCTAACACAGAAGTCTTTAAACAATCATTAAGCATAAGATGTAAACAGAAGCTTAGTCGTACAACTGCTAATTGTACTTCATTAAAGTTGATGCTACCTGGAGCTCTGACTCCAGCCATCACACGGAGAATTTGAAAATGGGCAATCAGAGTTGTATTCACTTATTTTTAAATGAATTCTCACAAGCACTCAAGAATATCTGTTGAACACGAACCTTGTACAAAGTTCTTTTAGTTGATGAGGTGGTACCAAACTTTACAAAGACCTCCTATCTGTTTTTAAGTTTATGCTGTGTTCTAGCGCAACGCTTCTCAAATGATTTGTGGTGAAGGACCATTTTAAAAACTTTTTTCGATCGGTTACAAACTCATAGTTCTGTAAAATGCCATGAATTGATTATGCACTTGGATTTTGTGGCAGTGGCAAGTTGCTCTAAAAGTTTCCAAATGTTTACTCTCAATTTTGCTCTTCTCTCATCATTCACAAACAGTTCGTGAGCCAGCACCAGTCTGTGTACCGTAAGGCACTACTCGATGAGTAGTCCATGAACCAGCAGCATCAGGGAACCTGTCAGAAATGCAGATTCTTAGGCCCCACCCCAGACCTACTGAATCTGCATCTGCATTTTAATAAGATCCACAGGGGAAAAGCACTGTTCTCCAGGGAAATCAATCAGATGAATGAAAGATTACAATAACATTTAATAATAGCAATAATAGCAAACAGGTTTACAGCCCTTACAGTAAGTACGCATACACTGTTCCAATTATTTTCATATATCAACTAATCTGATCCTCATAACAAACCTGTGAAGTTAAGTGCTTTTATTATGCTCATTCTGCAGGTAAGGACACCAGACAGTAGAGATTAACCATCTAGTTCAATGTCACACAGCTAGGAAGCAGAATGTAGGAATGAGAATAGCTTCAGGTACATGAGAGAAGTTGAGACTGACTGAGAGGGTGCTCAGATGTGGGAAGGGTCAACTTTGGACAGGACAGGTATTTGAGCTGGGTCTGGCACATAGCTGGCATTCCTAGCATACAGTAGGCACTTAAATGATTTTGGTTGCATTTCGCTGAGTTATATAACTTTTGTCCTCCCCTATTTCCATAGTTTCAGGGAGGTGGTTTCAATTTAATTACCTGTTCTCATAACTCTACACTTTTTTAGATTCAGCTCAAATTTTTCTTTCTTCTCCTATTTCCCCTGTTTCCACCTCTACAGTGAAAGTGTTTGTTTCCTTCCTTGAGCTTCCCTATACTTTGTTCTTTCCTGGCCCATTAACACCTTCTGTCCTGACTAATAGTGTGCAGCTAGCCTACGTCCTCAGGCTCATGTAGGGAAGGGACCACATCTATTTACGTTTTTACCTTCTTCTTGAAACCCAAGGGCCTGGTACCTCAATAAACCTTTGTTAAAATAATATAAAGTTACCAAGAAAATAGATCGTTCAGCTGCGGGTGGAACATTCTTTTAGATATTCATTGCTCTCTATTTTCCTAACATGTTCTGCACCAGAACCTTAACATGAACTGTCAAACCTTAAAATATTAGCAAAATATAACTGTCAGACTTAAAGCATTGCCACTGAGTTGACTGATTACACTGATCACATGCCCACACACATCGTGTTTGTGCGCAGAAACACACACACACACACTTTTTTTCTGTTGGAATCTGGTAGGCACACACCAAGTTCTACTTTTACCAGTTCTATATTACAAAAACATGCTGGAAAGCACTGAAAAGGGAGAAATATATAAAAGTAATTCATCTCCACCCTTCCTTTTGTTGGCATTATAGCTTGTTAGTGCATTTTAAGGACAATGGGTCCATAGATCATTCTTGAATGCTTGGACCTTCAAATTAATATTCTGTAGTCTAAGGATAAAAATCTTAGAAAAGTTCTGGATTGTCAAATGCTATTTTGGGGGTATGCAGTCTTTTCTTAATGTCAGTAGATGTCATTATTTAAATTCAGCCATTTGTTAAATAGTATAATTGCCCATCAATTATGTTTTCCCACTGAATTTAGACACATGTTATACCTCCCCTCTGCTCAAAAATTTTCAAGTCTTAGAAACTACAGGCTGATGGAGATGATCTGAAAAATAATTTTAGTCAGCATAATTCAAAATTATAGAGGATCAGAACTTTTACTACCTAGGTAGCTATTAAATGACAGTCCTTGCTAGATTCTGTTTTACTCAGATAGAAAATTCTGCATTTTATACCTTAGAAAAATAAAACTATGCCAGCAGAATCCTAAATGGATAGATTTTAGTTGGCATTTGCATGTGTGTGCCCTGGACAGGTTTAAATGATTAATTAGTCCATAAAATTGAGGACAAAATCCTGAAATGCTTTGTTCAGTTATTTTTATGGCTCCCTTTCCTTGTTCTTAGGTGCACAAATCCTACCCTCATCTGTACTGCACTGCTCATTATTTAACATTTAAGACCTAATTGATGAGTTCCTCATGGCACTTTTACTATCAACTTGAGCTTCTGTGCCAGATATCAATACAAATCACTTGGAGAATATCTATGTGAATCCTAAACCACTCAATTAGTGATTCTGTTCTAACAGTCCTCCCTTACCTGGACTGCTTAGCAAAAGAAAGAGGAATGAAATGGTAGCCTACTGGTGTTCCCCTCTATGACTGGGGACAAAGCATTCCATTGCCTCCGTTTCTCCTTTTGCAAACCTAAAGAATACTTCTCTTATTACCTCGCAAGGGACGGTGGTCTGGATTGATAACATGATGACAACCTTGGATTCTTTGAGTGTCATATGAAGACTTGTTACACAGAATGCTGGCTTGCTGTATGCAGAATAGAACATTCTTTTTAAGCTTTCTTTTTATGGTAATAGGTGGTTGAATTTAAGCAGTTCTAAATTACATTCGTGCTTGACTTACACCTAAATGTCAATTTTCTCTGGATTAAAAAAAGCACTATATGAATTCATGTGACAAAACACACACACACAACACACACAAACACAACCAACTATTAGGAATTTTCTAAGATTTAAGTAACATGGAATTTGATTACACAGTGCATTCTGGGGCTCAGCCACAGCAGGCTGCAGATACCAGGCAGGCTGATTATGACTTAAGCATTGTTTCAATGTGATTTTGCAAAGGATTTCATTTAATGCAGATTAGTAAGTTTATTAAGCTGTTGATAATTGAAGCCTCTTAGGTTCAGTAGGTACCATCCAGCGAGGTAGATTAGTGGGGTTTAATTTGTTGCTCTCAAATAGCAAACAAAGACTTAGCAGAATAATTACATCTCCTCCGTGGACTAATAAAAGGCGACATCACATTGGTGCTTTTGGCCATTTCTGCATTTCTGCAGTTTCTTTTAGAGCACTGCCTTTGGAGTTTCCTTCATCTCTCTCAAGTGACACCAAAACCCATCACCTGTGAATTATGTTACTTAGAAATTAAGGTTAGTTACATGAAATGTGAGCCACAAATGGAAATATTCACTTTAGAGCAAGCTGTGCTCTCTCTACCTTAGTCAGAACTTTTCCACTATTTCCTAAAATTTTCTGTCTATCCCCTTGTCCAGATTATAAGTACCTCAAGGGTGGGGGCCGTGTCTCTCATCTGATTCCTTAGCAATTAGTACCATATCTGGCATATTGAGGCACTCAGTCTGTTTGCCTAACAAACAATGAATTATCTTAAATAATCAAAAGTATGCTCTAAAAATAACATTATCACCAAGTTTTCCAGTTCTAGGAAGTTAGTCTTAGCCAGAGTATAAAGTTGCTGTGTTAGCCAAAAGACTAAGAGTCAACATATGAAAGAGATTGTACGAAAGAGTAAAATGATGATTTATTACCCAATAGATTCTTGGACACACAGAGCATTCAGCCTGTTAGTCGACTAAATAAATTAACTTAGTGTCTTGACATGACCCAGTCCTCACTTTAGTTGATTTGGTTACATGCGTTTGGTGTCATCACAACATGAAGAGACAGAGGCCTCATTCCTCTGGGACTCCTAGGTCTGCCATATTTCTAACAGAGTCACAAACCAGACAGTGAAAAATGCTATACTGGGGGGAGCTGACATAAATAACATTTCTTAACAGGAAATGCCAAAGCTGTTTGGAATGGTTAGAAATAAGTTTCTAGAAATAATCTTGGTATTCTTTCTCTTCCATTCCTGGATATCAGATTATTAGCAAGACTGCAGGTGTGGAGACTCAGGCCTTAGGAATCACTGCTGGTTTGTTTTCTCCACTGGTTTTTCAGCTACTTTATTTTTTCAGAATGACACCTGAACTTCAAAGTTAGTGAGACATTTTGAGTATTCTGGAACATAGCACCTTCCTCAAAATTAGTTTTAAACTTAATCCCACTCCTATGTCTCCCACTTCATACTATTGATCATATGAGGTCTACCTTGACTTACTGGTAAAGTTCTCCCTTGCAAGTGACTTTGCAAGGATGTTTGGCTGCAGGCCATGGCAACTGTTCCCAATGACTTCACAACATCATAAAGAGCAGAGAAGAATGAAACCTGATTCTGGTCCTTCATTTGAGTGAGTGGTGACTTTGTTTTAGACTGGGTACCGTTTAAACCATGGACCCATTCCTCAAGACAACATCCCTAGACATATATGTTCCCTATAACACTTAATATGATAGTAACAAACCTCAAAAGGATAGATATATAAGAGTGCTAAAGCAGGGATTATAAAGAAGTACTCAAACCAGTGTGCTTCCTAGAGATCTCAGTTAGTGCCTGCCTGTCCATATGTAGCCATTTTTGTCGTGATACCATATCCTCACCTACCCCCCCCCCCACCATGGTCATAACTGAAAGACCAGTGGACCAGTGGTGGTGCCTGACATCACAGCAAAAAAGTCATAGGCTGTCCACTACCTTTGACTTATGAAGGACCCCAAAGAGAAGTTGATCAATCATAGTCCTTTTCTTGGAAATCTGAACTTAGAAACTCAGAGAAAATGAAGGCAGGAACCATGGGGAACTAATGCAGAGAAGTCTTGAGGCAGAGAAAGTTCCAACTAGGTAACAACACTTAGGTATAAGTAGAAATTCAGAGAGGGGAACATGTGCATTATCAGAGTACTGCACAGTGCCTGTGCAGTTAGAAGTAGAAACGCTGTGTATGAGAGAGAAACAAGGTAGCCCATGAAAGACAGAGAGATGGGGAGAGTAGTCCTGCTTCCTGATGATTTTCCCATTCCAATTCTAGTCAATTTCTAGGCTCACAATAATTTCCTCTTCCCTAACATGACTTGAGTGATTCTCATTAGAACAGCTAGGAAAGGTAACAATAAAATCTTATGAGCCAAAAGATACCAAAAAACCTTATTTTTTCATAGTTCACAGATCCAACTATCAAGTGCTGTATCTCATTTGCTCTACCTGAGCTCCATGTTGGGAGAAACTGACATTCAGAGAGGGAGATAGGACTTGCTCAAGGTCACACCACTAGCAACCAGCAAAAGCAGAATTAAAGCCAGCTCTTCTGATCCAGACACCTGTGCAATCCAGTCCCATCACACTACCCCCTCCACATGGAAGGCAGAGTCAGCTGGCATCTAAAACAGAGTATTTTCATCTCTGAAAAGGGGCTGATTTGTAGGACGAGTACAGAGAGGCTGACGCATTCTGCTTGTATCAGGGACATAATCCTAGTTGTTATTTTGCTTTTGGAAACAGTTACAGTGTTAGCTCTCACATCCATGAGTCTTGGATGTCCCAACATTTCCCTTACTGGGATTCATCTAAAGGAACTTAATGGGTGGGCCAAAATGTGCCTTCGGTATTTTAAATAAAAATAAAAGACACATTTCTCATTTTCACTAAGAACTTTATTGAACAACGTATTCACCCTTTTGTTCCACTACCTTCTGCCATTTTTCAGGCAACTTCATAATTCCATCTTCCCAAAACTTTTTATCTTTTTGAGCAAAGAACTGTTCCAGGTGCCTTTTACAGTCTTCCTGGGAATTGAAATTTTTTCCATTAAGAGAATTTTATAAAGACTGAAATAAATGGAAATCCAAAGGTGCAATGTCTGGTGAATACAGCGGATGAATCAGAACTTCTCAGTCAAGCTGTAACAGTTTTTGCCTGGTCATCAAAGAAACATGCAGTCTTGCATTATCCTGATGGAAGATTATGCATTTTCTATTGACTAATTCTGGACATTTTTCATTGAGTGCTGCTTTCAGTTGGTCTAACTGGGAGCAGTACTTGTTCAAATTAATTGTTTGGTTTTCTGGAAGGAGCTCATAATAGAGGACTCCCTTCCAATCCCACCATATACACAGCATCACCTTCTTTGGATGAAGACCGGCCTTTGGTGTGGTTGGTGGTGTTTCATTTCGCTTGTCCCACAGTCTCTTCCGTTCCACATTATTGTACAGTATCCACTTCTCATTGCCCGTCACAATTTGTTTTAAAAATGGAACATTTTCATTACATGTAAGTAGAGAATTGCATGTGGAAATACAGTCAAGGTTTTTTTTTGCTTATGTGGAACCCAAACATCAAAGCGATTCATATAACCAAGCTGGTGCAAATGATTTTCAATGCTTGATTTGGATATTTTGAGTATGTCGGCTATCTCCCGCGTAGTATAACGCTGACTGTTCTCAATTAATGTCTTAATTTGATTGCTGTCAACTTCAACTGATCTACCCAACTGTGGTGCATCATCCAGCGAGAAATTTCCAGCACGAACCTTAGCAAACCACTTTTGACGTGTTTGATCAGTCACAGCACCTTCTCCATACACTGCACAAATCTTTTTTTTGCGTTTCAGTTGCGTTTTTGCCTTTCTTGAAATAATAGAGCATAATAGGCCAAAAATGTTGTTTTTCTTTCATCTTCAATATTAAAATGGCTACACAAAAATTCACCAATTTTGATGTCTCTCTTAAAATGCACGCTGATATGACAGCTGTCATACACAACCTAACAAAATTGCTTCGAATGAAATTAAAGACAACTAAGTGCTAGTAAAGCCATCTTATGGAAAAAACTGAACGAACCTTTTGGCCAGCCCAATAATTCTTGGCATTTGGGTAGTTGTCTTCTTGGATATATTGAAAACCATATTTTGGGGATCTTAAGAAATCTAGGGACATGTATTTACAGTGAGATTCATCCCCTTTCAGTCTACATCCTTTGCTGTTGTTCATAATGAAGAGCTTCCTAGGGTGTTTTCCTGTATTAGGGGTGGTTTACAATGATCACTCGCGGGGACAACGCCCACATGCAAACTCTTTAATTTGCTTTTTTACAACTTATTTTGTACATTCTTTCCGCCTTACAAAAGTTGTGCTAATTCACTGAGGATCCTTTGGAAAACAGTTACACAAAGAGAAGAAAATATACGTTACCTCTAATCTTGACTCCCACCCACAGAGAACTCTGATAACATGTTGGCATATGTTCTTGGTGGAAAAGTATAGGATACCCCAGAAGCCTACAAGGCAAATGTCTGATTTCTCCCTGGGATGCAATGACCTGGTGAAAGCATGCAGAACTGAATTAACCATTCATCTGAGAATGTGCTGATCAGGCATGTGAGGGCAGAACTAGTGATGGCCCCAGCATGGGGCAGAGTGTGCATGTGGCATGTGGCAAAGGTGCTCCTTATTACAGGAGAGATGTGGCATTTTATACAAATACCCCAAATAGTTCCTGTATACAGAGGACACAGCTATGCCTTTGTTTTTGCAATATCTTAAATATGGTTGATTTATATCCCTGCTTCACAGAGCTGGGGGACATGTATTTTGCTAATTTAAGTGATTAAAAAAACTAGGATAATCTTGGAGATAATTATAAGCATTCTGATGTATTAGAAAACAAGTTTAAGAATCAATGACTTGAAGTGGAACTCCTGCTAAAAATTATTCCAGGAGTTTGTGAAAAATGTACATTATGGTCCCTTGTTCATAGATTATGCATCTGTAGGTGATAGTGGGTCTCCAGCATCCCAATTTTTAAATAATAACCACAGTTAATTCCGTGAACTACTGTCTGAGCAACACTGCTAAGATTTCCTCTCGGTCACTGGTTGGCATCTGAGTTTCTCGAAGTCGGCTATTTATGTTTATTTGCAAGATGCCAAACCCACTGCCACTGCCTTGGTTAGGTCCTCTCTCTCACTCCAACACCATTACTCTAGGTTTCCTAACAGGCCTCTCTGCTCCCCACTCCCTCACCCTATTCCATCCTTCACAGTGCCATAAAAAATATCTTCTTAAACCAGAATTCCTCAACCTCAGTACTGTTGACACATGGGGCTGAATAATTCTTTGCTGGGTGTGGGTACTGTCCTGTCCTTGCAGGATGTTTAGCAACATCTATGGGCTCTACTCACTAGAAACCAGTGACATCCCCATCCCTGGTTGTAACAACCAAAATTGTCTCCAGTCATTGCCAAATATCCCTTTGGGGCAAAACAGACCCTGGTTGAAAACCACTGCTCTTAAACCTTAGGTCTCTTCTTCTATTGTCCAAATGTTTTACCATGGCAATCAAATACCTATGTGATCTGCCTCCAAAACATGCTTCCAGCCGTGCCTACTGCTAAACTACTCAATGATCCTCGCTCTTCACCAAACTAGGCCATTCTAGTTTACCCAATATCAAGAACCATTGATATTCACAACTCTGTACATTAGCTTCTGCTTTTTCTCAAGCCTTAAGCATCCTTTTCTTTTTTTGCTTGCTTTCCCAGGAAAACCTGACATCTTCAAAGCTTAGCTCAAACTCCACCTTCTCCAAAGTTTTCTTGATTTTCCTAATTATCTCCACTCCTTCCTTGTGTGTACTAGTTTTTTTTTTTTTTTTTTTGCCTCTATCTAGAGCTTATTCATTCAGACTTGTCCCACAACCAATTTTTTGCCCATCTCTTTCCCTCTCAATTGCAAAGACCAGAACGTATTTCTTCCCAACTCATTAGCACTGAGCATAGGGAAAGCACAAGTTGGCCCTTAATAACTGCGCAAATGAATAAAAGTGACATTTAAAGCACACCACAGAGAATAAAAGTTTTTTAATCTATATGTTATAACTGACTCACCAAGAATGATGGAAACAAAATTAAACGTGTGTGCTATAGACCTACAGCATTACACTTTAAGTCAGGATATTAGCCATCAACATTTTAGAATATTTAATTTGCAGTAAGCCCTTAACTAAAGTTAAGTTAAAATCAGTAAGAAAAAGTGACCAAACTACTCATAAGCAGCCCAAAATTAAACAAAACCAGGCCCAAACCAACACATGAGCAATGTTCACTTTAGTGTTTTCCTGCTTTTAATAGATATAAATTATACCTCAAATCACCTTTGAAAAGCATTGATTCAGTAGGTGCTACGTTAGCATCTTTGGTAGAATTATTACAAAGGGAACTCCCAAGAAGTTCTAGGTTTTAGGAATTACTCTATTAATGGATTAACAATCACAGTAATTTACAACAGTTAGCTTGTCTCCATTCTCCCCTCATTGCCCTGTGTCCTTACTTTATGTTGTATAACAAATGCATCTAGTTGATCCTAAACATCCAATCTCAGCCCAGATCTAAAGCGCCTATTTTGACCACCTTAGCTACCCTGAACTCAGAAGGAGGAGATGGGGACAACAGCTCAAGGGTGAAATGAGGACTACTGAGGAAGATGGTGGTGGTGGAGGTCCTTTGAGAGTTTTTCTTTTTACCTATAAGGTGTCTTTATCACTAATAACTGGGAGAAGACAAAACCAAAACAAAGTTTTAAAGGAGAGTCATTCTTCTAAATGGAAATCTGTAATTGCATTCTACCTAAGTTTACCAATATATACTACCTAACTCCTAAGCCATTTGGAGTTCTTTCATATCACCTGTGCCCAACTGATTGGGCTCCTGCTTAGAAAGAAAGGGGTCTGAGGATATGAATCCAGGTGACTTAGTTTAGATTGTTCCAGGTCTTATTAAGTCCAAATTGTGTCACATCTATACGTAGTCTTCCTCCTAATTTCAATGTTGAAGTTACAAAAGGAAAATGGAAGATTATTTAAGTGTCGGGAAGATCTTCAAAGAGCTAATTATTCACTGTCTACATTGTTACTCATCTAAAGTGCTAATAAAACTTAGTGGGAAACAATATAAGGAATATAAATATAAAAATGCTTTCTCTTCCATTTTTAGAGCATTTTAGAATATACAGTGATGCAAATCTAATAGGTATAATTTTATACTATAATATTCATGTCAATATAAATGCCTTCTTTTTATGAATTATTACAGTAGAGAGTTTCCCTGAATATCTGAAATGACAAGAATAAACTTCTGGCAGGAAACTATAAGTTTCCCATTTCAGTAGTTATAATTCTTCTCATTTATGTTACATGTGGGTGAGCGAGGCAGCTCATACAAATCTCATATTTTATTGATATCTGTTTTTCAACTATCAATCCATTTATTCCTTATCACCAGACACTGGTTTGCTCCATTTTACCTATGTACATAAACACAACATATTTAACTCTCATATGCAAGAAGACTTACATTTGGGCAGAAGCACAGATATTGTAAAGGTCTATGAAGTACCGTGTTCCTTTCCCATAACCATCATATGAAGAAAAATAATGTCAACAACTGTGCAACTGCAGTATGACAAGTGTGAATGCCCTAATTGGTCAACTGGACCAGAATGATGAGTTGTTATTTTTTTTTAAACCGATGTCACTTCTAATCTATTACAATGGGAATGAACAGCCAAGCAGCCTATTTCCCACGGATATCTTCAAAGCTCTACAGATTGCCATTTGAACCATTCTTTAATTGCATCTGGCACAGATTGTAGCATGCTCCATAGAACCAAGAAGGCATATTAACAAGATTTGGCTTTCCCCAAATCACTATAATGATGAGGCTTTATATCACTAAAGGAAGCTTAGCTTCAATCTTTACTATGAACTATTATAACCACTTAGCACATAGTAGTTGCCTGAAAACTTGAATTTTTATAACAATATTTTCATTTTAAAAAATTTCTTATTGGGCTAATAGGAGTTAAGAGAGTACGTTTTGCTTTTGTGTGTGTGTGTGTGTGTGTGTGTGGTTTATCCAATCTTAGATGTAAAATTTTCTGGATAATTAAGATAAAACTGGAAATAACCAGATAGTATATATTCTCCAAAATTTTTCTCAGAAAATTTCTCTGATTAGGAGATTTTATTTTTGAATTTATTTTGCCATTGACAAATACATGTTTTGCTTTCAACTTCTGCTTATTGTCTTACCTCCACTGTTAATGCACATTGCATACCATTTTAAAAAATTCCCGTGATAACTGGAAGGACTGGATGTACCTTACCCTCCCCTTCTGAGGTCGTGACAATTCACTAACATTTTTGTCCAGCTACTTTGGCTCAGCAGAGACACTGACTTGACCCCTGGGCCTAGGATGAGAAGAGGAAGGAGATATGGTTCCCTTTGGGCTGACCTTTGCTTAAGTTAAGGAGTGATGATGTCTGTTTTGGAATGGGAAGAGACTGAATCAATAGCTCTTCTGATCAAACATGGAAGATTGAATATACGCAGTTTTCCTGGTTCTTCTTAAATATTCTCCTACAATGACAGTAAAGGAACAACAACAAAGGCATAGCCTATGAGGACAGGAGCATGGAGAAGGAAGTGGGAACACATGAAGGATGTCAACAACATTTTTGGAAGCTTCAAAGTAGATGAGTGGTAACTGATTTAGCTGACGAGGGACTCTTCCAAGCTAAGGGACTGGAAAGGGTGGCATAAGCCAACAACAAAGAAGCTGATTCACTCTGCTGAACCTCAAACAGGCTTAGAAATAGAGGCATCGGGGTATTTTTGAAGGCTGGGATGTGGGTGGGGTTGTGAGGCCAAGCCCACAGGGATAATTGGTTGAAAATATTTAAAAGAAGGAGCCAAATTTCCTCCTCCACTCCACAGAGCCAGGAAACTGCCCCTGTCCCACCCAGGCAGAAGACCAGAGGTTTACTCTTTTGAGAAGTTGAACCTCAGAGGATTGGGTTCTGGGGCAGAGCTGAAACAAGGCATGAGGCACCAGACTGAAAACAAAAATATTGAGTGAAAGTGTACGAACAGACCAGTGAGATCCCAGAAGTTCCTTACCTCTCTCAGCTACACATGCGCAGACTGGCTGAATATCCTCACCACCCTCCCTGATCACTCTTACTCCATTCTGTACCCACTTTTAGGCAGGACTGGAGGACTTTAATTTAATTTAATGCTAATGACAACTCCATGAGGCAGGCATTTTTGTCCCCACATCCCAGATAAGAGAACTCAGGCTGAGTTCCAAAGGCTTGTCCAAGGTCAGAGGGCTAGCAAAGTCACACCCTACCAAAAGCCTTTTTCACCCTGAGTTCCATGCTCTCACCATATTCTGAAGTTTCATTTAATTATATATGGAAGCTTGATCCTAAGAAATTGTTATGGACTGCATGTTTCTCCTAGCCTTCATAGCGTTTCATAATAAAGTGGACATCTAGATGATAACTTTAATCCTTCTTTGGGGGAATTTATTTATAAAGGAAGAGGGAAAAAAAAGCAAGATGTGAGAGGATTCTTTATTTTCAGAATGTATTACCCACACTATTTTAACATCTTGTGTCTTAAACTTTTGAAAGACTATATTTAGAAATTAATTTTTCATGGGAGTAGAGAATTTACTTTGTTAGCCAACAGAGTAGTATACACTATAAAAAGTAAAATGAATTAATAATATTGAATAACTTTCAGAGAAAGAAGGCACTATTATTGTCAGACATTAAGCTAGGCATCTATAAACTGGTGGAAATATCTAGAAATAGGGTAATTTGCTTTTCTTCCTTTACATTAATGGGGTCAGACCTTGAATTTTGAGATTAAAGATAAAGCCAATTTCTGATATTTGATTAATTTCTGGGGAATAGTTTTAGCTATTACTGAGATTGTGCCACTTTTTATTTTTTAAATAATCATCTTGAAAGAAATTCTATGGTTTAATTCAATTCAATTCTGGTTACTTCAATCCTTTATCTTTTGAAAAGAAAAAAAAATCCCAAATTAATACACTGTTCCTTCTTTAGATTCAAGCTCTGTATTGGCCTATTTGGCCTCAAAAAAGGGATCAAAAAATTAGCCTATCTGTAAACATTTATGAAAAACTATCATGTTCATGGATGGGAATCTATTCAAGGGATCTATTAAACTTAGGGAATCTATTTCTGCAAAAGGGTTTCCAATTAAAGAGACTCTTCTAACTCTTAGTCAATACCAAGATATAAGTGGTTAAAACTGGTAATTGTCATTCCAACCATAGTGTGTGGTGGAACAGAAAAAGGAGAAAAGGGAACCCTCCTACACTGTTAGTGGGAATGCAAATTTGTGCAGCCACTATGGAAAACAGTATGGAGGTTCCTCAAAAAACTAAAAATAGAGTTGCCATTTGATCCAGCAATCCCACTCCTGGCATATATCCAGACAAAACTATAATTCAAAAAAGATACACACACCCCTATGTTCATAGCAGCACTATTTACAATAGCCAAGACATGGAAACAACCTAAATGTCCACTGACAGATGAATGAATAAAGAAGATGTGGTACATATATACAATGGACTATTACTCAGCCATGAAAAGAATGAAATAATGCCATTTACAGCAACACAGGTGAACCTAGAGATTATCATAATAAGCGAAGTAAGTCAGAAAGAGAAAGACAAATACCATATGATATCACTTATATGTGGAATCTAAAATACAATACAAATGAACATATCTATGAAACAGAAACAGACTCACAGATATAGAGAACGGACTTGTGGTTGCCAAGGGGGAGGGGGAGGAGGTGGGGGAGGGAAGGATTGGCAGTTTGGAATTAGCAGATGCAAACTATTATATATAGGATGGATAAACAACAAGGTCCTACTTTATAGCATAGGGAACTATATTCAATATTCCATGATAAATCACAATGGAAAAGAATATGAAAACGAATATATACATGTATAACTGAATCACTTTGCTGTACAGCAGAAATTAACACATTGTAAATCAACTATACTTCAATAAAATTTTAAAAAAAGAAAATAACTCAAACAACAAAAAAGAATACTATAGTTTTCTTGTTCTGATGTTACCTTCACATATTTAGAAAAGTCACTTAATTACATGACCAAATATATCAATAAATAAAATTGAGAAAATACCACCCACTGCAACTACTTACAAGGTTATTAATATGCTGTAACATGAGATGGCATTTTAAACAAACACAAAGCACCATCTCTGCACAACATATTCTGAAAAAGAGGCAACACTGATGATCTATTTCCCCAAAGGACAGTCTCCTGTACCAGATCGCTATTTCAATATATTGATGCAGATATTGCCTGGGATAGCAGTAACACATTTGCTAATGAAACTACTCCCCAAAGGTCCTCCAGATTGGAAGGGCTGCATAACCATACTGTCGATATTTGCTTGGTGAAGTCACTTAGACCATACCAGCGGCTTGGGTCAAAGAGCTGGCTTTGTCACAAGGAACCTGGGTCAACTTTCCTAGCCCAAATTTTCTCATCCATAAAAAGGGATCCCTGTTTGCATCACAGGGTTTTTGTTAGGGTCAAATGAATAAAGAATATGAATGTGTCCTGTACAGGAAGCTCTTTTATAAATGATAAGGTACCAGAGAAATATGTTATAATGATATGACTAATACAAATAATAATAGCACAGCATAAATATCAAGATGCCCCATGGTGACCACCAGCAGCTTATGGTATATTACGGATATTTTTAGTTGTACCTTGATAACTTTGGGATTAAAAGTACACCTCTTAGACATGGAACAGTTAGGGCTCTATAAACTTATTTATTGAAAAGGGAAAAGTAATTCATGTAGCTGGAGTCACATTACTGTGCTAGCAAAGCCACCAGCGCCACCCCAAATCCCACACGTGGTCAGATTAAAGGGCTAATGGTAATTAAAGACTGACACACAGTGAATAAGATTAATATTAGAAAAGGATTACATCAAAAAAGATTTACATCAAAGGATTCTTTCTTTTTTCTCCCAAAAAGGCCTGGGATATGAAAGAAGTCTTATGCAAAGCATTCTAAGCCTCTCAGTTATTTTAAAAGAAGTTGAAAAATATGACGAGGTAAGCACAATTTTTTTTCTCCTGGAAAATACCAGAAGTTATAATATGTGTAAGGCTTTATCCCACATATAGGAAATAGCACTATATTGGAGGGAAAATTGGGTCATGGTTGTCCAAGAACTTGGGAATCTTGTTTGGAACACGTAGAGGAGAACACATACAGCAGACAGAATGAAAAAGTGTTCATAAGCCATCCCAACAAATTTCAACACTGTATGTACTCCTTGTTGAGCTACAAAGATGTAAGTTTTCTTGTATGGTATCATGTGCAAATGAAGTGGATGCATGTCTGTGTTTGCACGTTAACAGCCATCTAACTATGATGTATAGCTTTAGAATACACACACACGTGTGTACACACACACGTCAATCAGGAATATGATCCAAAACCAAAATAAAAAATAAGATATGCAGAAAATTACCATAGAAAAAGTCTACTTTGCTTTACAATAGCTTAAAAGTTGGGAAGTAACTTCATGATAGATAAGCACATGTCTCTAATTTACAAGTGAGGAAAGAGTAGTTCTTCAGAATCACAGCACCAGAATGTGAAAGGAGTTTAGAGACCAAGGAGCTTGCTAAGGTGCAGGGGCCCAGGATTTTCCTTCCAGAGTTGTTTTGAGGCTCAGACGCCATGTATATGAAGACACTTTGGTAACTGTTACACAAACAAACAAAAGGGAACATTTTCAGTGGCGTTGTCCAGTGACACTGTCAGCTAGGAGCAGTCAAGCTTAGGACCCAGCTGAGTTTTGCCCTGGGCTATGGGGTGAATGGATACCTGGGCAAGGGGGACCACAGGACATCAACTGGGCTTCCTGGGACTGCACCACTTTGGTTTGCTATATTCAGTGTTTGCAACTCATGGAATATCTCTCTATAAATCAAGGTCTGTGCCTTTGGTACAAGAGCCAGGGATACTGTCATCACTTTTCATCCATTTATTTATTCAACAAATGTTCCTTGTGCACCTACCATGTACCACACACCATTTTAAGAACTTGGTTATATAGTATTGACCAAGAAAACGTTGAACATGAGAATAAAATACAAGGTTAGGTGCACTTGAGAATTCTGTAAAGAATAGAAGATGTTGTATTAGGCCTCTCCAGGGCCCTGACCTATATCTGTTTGGGCCGTCATATAGAATTGTGATAACATTACTAACATTTAAATAAAAGTACTTGACATTTTGCTAGTAACATCATGTCAATACTACTTCCTACAATAGACCTTCTTGAGGGTCTATATCTTCAAGAAGCTTACATCTCAGGGCTACACTGGTTTAACAGGACCCATGAGAATTCTAAATGAGAAAAAGAGCACAAGTTTTAGAGTCGCAGACAACATCGGCTTGAGAGCTGCCTCTACTGGGTGCTAGGGCCAGGCCTTGGGGAGAGCCTTATCTTTTCAGAGCCTTTATTTCCTCATGAGCCCAGGGAAGATGATAAGAGTCCCCAGCTCTAAGGTGAACTGAACATCAGATGAGATATTAAAGTGTCAGGTGCTATATAAACATTAGTAGTATTATGACAATTCTGTATGCCAGTCCAAACACAGGCAGATCTGAGCTTTGCAGAGATCCAGTGCTGCATTTTTGTTCTTTATGGAATTCTGCAGTGTACACCACTTTGAATTTTGTTCCTATGCTTAATGCTTATTAACTCTGCAAAAGGTTTTTAAAATCCATAATATTTTCTACAACTTGGCAGGACCACCTGGCCCACTCTGAATAGGCCCCTCTATCTACTAAATAGCTTATGTGCCACGGAAAGTCTAGAGGAACATATTAACTGCCCAAGCTATTTGAAATGAAACTACATAATTAATATCTGGATGGAATTCTAATTTTTCTTCTCCTTCACATCTGATATTTTAATTAGAACGATCTAATACTACAAACATATCAATTAGAGATGACTTATGATAACTCCCAGTGTTTATATAGACAAATGGATTACAGAAAATTCCCAGAATTTTTTAGGCAATTTTCTACTTAATATTATATATGTATTATATACATGTTGTATATATCATACATATGACATGTGCTATATGTTATATATTCTAATATATATTTTATATATATTTTAAAAACACTGTATTTGTGGATAAAATATGTCTAGGATAGTTTCAAAATAATATTAGGAGGGGAGAAAGTGGGTGGTGGAGTCATTGAAGCAAGATTGGCCATGAATTGGTAAGACTGAAGCTGGGTGATGGGTAAATAGGGGCTTATTGAATATAGTATAATCCTTTCTATACTTCTGTGTATATTTAAATTGTGCTAACCTCTATATTTTTAGGAAAAACTCACCATTTTCAATGAATTTACCACATTACAAGCTATTTTGGGGGAATTTGCACTGAGGATATATTTTAAAGATAGAGAAGAAACTTAGAAAGTTAAAAGATATTTACACCTTACAAAAAGAGACAGACCATAGACTAGCCCTCAAAATGCCCCAGAAACTAAAAGGGATAATCTTATAAGAAACACATCTGGAAGAGATAGCAAATTTGAGTAGAGACAGCAAAAGTATTAGATAACCCTAAATTAAGAATGAGGGGATTATCCAGAGAGTGGCTCTGGTGAAATTTCATCACATAGGGAAAACATCCCCTCTTATAAAATGCATTACTGGTCAAATGGGTCAGACAGCAGGTGGCCTAAATGATCAAAAAGAAATTAAAAAAATTATAAATGATGAGTCACAAGAAAGATAATTAGAGATTAAGAATACTTTTGGAGAGAAAGATGAGATGAAGGTCAATACGCAGAAAAAGAGATAGAGATTAGAACAGCAGCATTTCATAAAAAGGTTTAGGGTTCAAAAAGTACAAACTTCCAGTTATAAGATAATTAAATACTATGGATGTAATATACGACAAGATGACTATAGCTAACTCACCTCTATGATACATAAGAAAGTTTTTATCCTGAATTCTAAGAGTTCTCATCCCAGAGAAAATTTTTTTCCTTTTCTTATCTTTTCTTTTCTTTTTATTGTAACTTTATCAGAAGATGGATGTTAGCTGAACCTATTGTGGTAATCATTTCATAATATATGTAAATCAAACCATTATGCTGTATGCCTTAAATTTATACTGTGATGTATGTCAATTGATTATTTCTCAATAAAACTGGAAAAAAAGATTTAGTTAAAAAAAAAGGTTTAGGGTGTTATCTTTTGTTTTGTGCTAACCTCTATACTTTTGGGAAAAACTCCTCATTTTCAATGAATTTACCACACTACAATGTTTTTGCTGTGTAAGGTGTCTGCACAGTGGCAAATTTTAGGGATGTTCACTTCTATCTGCTTGTCATGCCCTGCTGGAGTAGGCTACACAGGATAGTTCTATAGCCTAGTGGAAAGTGGTGATTTAATCTTACAAATTTATTTAGCTAAATTGATCACTCAAAGGCTAAAACCCTTCAAAATATACCGGGGTCTGGATGAATTTCCTACTTCAGCTACACATACTGATTACACTAATTAGATAGCTGCCATAGCTTCAATTTCTTTTATAAGATACAGACAGTCACAGAAAATAAAGAACCAGATGCTAGAAGACAAAAGGACTCAAAAGTGAATGTGCATGAATTATTACACAAAAAGTACTAATCGATTTGTGAACAGATAGAGACAATGAGTACTTTCAATAACAAAAAACAAAAAACAAAAAAACCCCCACAGAGCTGTTTAATCACTACTGATGTTCATTGTGCAGTAAGATATTTGAACATTTATTAATAAAAGCCTAACATGTTCATTGTATATCATTCTTGGATTGAATTAGGCAGATTTTAATTAAAAGATTACCACTAACAAATAACAATGATGAGATTTGTAGGGACTAATGCCTAAATCAGGAGATTTATGTTTTATTAAAACCAATTCCTCTAGTTTACAATAGTGCTCTACGTGCCGAGCAGTGTAAAGAACTTCCTAACACCAAAGAGCATTTTAGAGCTAAGCAGACCTTCTAATTTTTTTTGACAGGTGAGAAAATTGAGGTGCACAAGGGAGAAGGTCTAGTTCCAAACCTGATATCCATTGAATTTTTTTTAACAATTCCTTATGAAGGTCTTTGATTATATTGGACAGTTGCTCCAGAAAGCTCCAGTAAGTCTTGGGGTTAAAAGCTCCAAAAAGTCTAGGCTGAGTTTTGAAGAGGAAATTATTTTCCCAGAGGTAAATTCCTAGAAAAGTTAGATAATCTGTAGGTAAATGTCTCCAAATAGGAGAAGGAACTGATTATATTTAGTGAGGGGAAGACTCAGAGTATGTTAATGGTTTGTAAAATTAAACAATGGCTTCTAAAGACAATTCTCTTTATTACCGTGCACCAGCTCACTGGCCATTAATAGCATCTCTTATGAAGGTCAAGGAGAGTCAGATTGATCAATTACAGCAAGGCTGAAGCTGTCTAGGTAGTTGTCATTAAACCAGAGATAATTCAAGACAAAATAAAGCACCACTCCAATTTCTGGAGCTTTTCTAGCTCTGGGGATACCCCTCTTGAATAAGATCCCTGACAAGTGCTACGAATTGAGCAACTCATTAGAACAGTCTTTATTTTGGTATTGAAGGAACCCGAATTCTCACTCAACAGCTCCCAATAAGTTTAAAAGTAAATGTTTTTGAAAGATTTACTTGTTTTTTCCTCTACTTCTACCAATTTGAAAGCAGCCTGAGGAGAACAGAAGCTACTGATAGAATTTGGACTGAGTTATTAGGAATGAAGGTGGTCCAAATGGCTTTGGGAAATGTGTGCCTAACTGGCAAGCTTGTTACCAATATGCAGCTTGGACAATAGAAATAAATGTACTATCCCTCTGTAGGAAACAGTCAGAGAAAGGAATAGAGCCAAGGCCAGTGCCTGTGTAAAGTGTTCAGAGAACCTGAAATCTGATGCTTCCAGAGAAAGGAGCAGGGCAGGGAAGACAAGAGCAAAGACAGAGACATCAGTGGTACTGGAATGGAAAGCAATAGGGCAACCAAAATTGAAAGAGGGAAAGAAAGAGGGAAAGAAAGATTTAACTTTAGAGCATAATACAAACTACCATCACTGAGTATAAACCTGTTACCACATTTTGTTGTAGCCTTAAAAGATGACTTGTCATTCCTGGAGGTAATCTTACAGTTACTGTTTATTTATTAAAACAGGGTCTCTCAGGCAATCTGATCAGATTCTTCAACAGATCCTCACTGCCTACAGATCTGTGTCCAAACTTCTTATCATCTGAGCTCTCTTCCATCTCTTTCTTTCCTCATCTTCCACTCTGTCTCCACTTCACACCTCACACTTGAGTCACAGAACCACTTCCAAAACCCTAAACTGCGTATGTTGGTTCACGTCCCTTGGTTTTTCTTGTATTGTTTGCTGTGCCCAAACTGCTTTTTGTCCCTTCCCCTGCCCCCCTATGAATCTACTACTGTCTTGCAAAACTCAACTATGCTATACAGTAGGTCCTTGTTGGTAACAACCTAGTTGGGAAAAAAATTTGTAGGAGAATAGATACATGTATATATGTAACTGAATCACTTTGTTGTACACCTGAAACTAACACAACATTGTTAATCAACTACACTCCAATATAAAATAAAAAGTTTAAAAAAACTCAGCTGAATCATTATCTCATCTATGAAGCTTTTCCTTACCTATACCTCAGGGAGAACTGATCACACACTCTTCTGTGCCCCAATGCACCCTATAGATGCTTAGACCGTAGTAATAATTCCACTTTATGGCATTTGCTTAATTGTGTGTGTGTGTGGTTTTTTTTTTTTTGTAATATTTATTTATTTATTTATTTTTGGCTGTGTTGGGTCTTCTGTTTGAGTTGAGTTTCTGTGCGAGGGCTTTCCCTAGCTGCGGTGAGTGGGGGCCACTCTTCATCATGGTGTGCGGGCCTCTCACTGTCGCGGCCTCTCTTGTTGCGGAGCACAAGCTCCAGACGCGCAGGCTCAGTAGCTGTGGCTCACGGGCCTAGTTGCTCCGCATGTGGGATCTTCCCAGACCAGGGCTCGAACCCATGTCCCCCGCATTGGCAGGCAGACTCTCAACCACTGCGCCACCAGGGAAGCCCAGTTGTGTGTTTTTATCTACAAGACTGTGAACTTCTCTGGGTTAGGAACCCTCTTTGCTTTATCACTGTAGAAATAGTTCTTAGCATCCTGTTTGCATAGGTAAGTCACTTAATGTTTGAAGAATATATGAATGAATGGATCAATCAACCAATCACTAGATAAATGTATACTTGAAGAGGCTCAACCAATCACTAGATAAATGTATACTTGAAGAGGCTGGTTTTAATTATACTATTGCAGCATGAAAATTGCTTTAAAATGTCTGCAAAGAATATAAAAACTAGCACTGCATAAACTGTCATTATCCTTTTTTTCTTAGACAGAAGAAATATTTCAGAGAATCTCAGGGGTGGAAGGACCCTTAACAATAAATTCATCAAAAAAGAAAAAATCAAGTTCCAATATGGAAATCATAACTTTAATGACATAGATAAAATCAAACTTACTGGAGGTCAAGAAATAAATTTCTAGAAAATCAAATGATATAAGGTACAAGCATGGGTCATGGTTCAAAGATTTCTTGCAGAGATTAGGAAAGTAAAAAGAAAAAAATGAGTGGCGAAATTTGGAATTCAAGGGCACAAACAAGGAATAACAGAAGAATATGGACACAGGCATTATAAAAATAGGTTATTAAAATTAAAAAGAGAAGCAAATTAAATACCTTACCTCAAAAAGCACATTCTATACATTATAGCAAAAAATTGGGCAGTATCCACAAATATCTTTTAGCAAGAATTTCTAGTCTTTTCCCACTGTAAGTGGATCGTTCACTTGGATCAACCTTTATGCAAACACTCTTTTCATTTTTCTCCAAGTCAAAGTTACTATACAATCTGACAGGGCTTCTGATTCTGCTCTAAATTGTGGTCATGGTCATAGGCCTGATCATGAGTGAGAAGGGTCAATCGAGAGGAAGAATCTGTGTCTGGCCTCACAGGCAGGCAGCCACGCTACTTTCGTAAGGGAGGTTTCCCTTCTGGGCCAGAGACTCTATGAATACTTATGTCTTTGAAGTTTATAAAGGGCTTTTAAAATTATTTTCTATGATATTCTCAGGGAGAAGTAGAGGACAACTTTTCCCCCATTTGTGTTCAACAGAAATCACTGATTGGTTTGCCTTAACTGTCCTTTGTTTCAGTACTATTTACATACTACCTTGTTCCACAAGGAACAGGATAGACTAAAATGAAAGTGGCATGAAAAAAGAAAGAAAAATAAGAGTGGAGACCTAAAATGTAACCAGGAATTAGGTAAAAATGCATAGTATAATGACCTACACAATTGTTTTGAGTGTGGATATGGTAACACAAATTAAAACCAAAGGAAACACCCTTGATCATTGAGCTCAAAGGGCACATTCATTAATGACCCCATAAGCATTTCCAGATACTACAGAGTCAGTCCTTAGAGAGAAAATCCCCTGAGGCAGCTCCAAACACCATCAACTAATATGAAGAGGAGGCATGTTTACTTTGTATGAATAAAATTATCAAGATGTAACATTCAGCTTTTTTTTTTTTTCCTTAACGAGGTAGGTTAAAAAATTTGACTTCGGTTAGCAACATGGTAGATGTTGTGTCCATGGTGGTAAAACATTTTATGGAATTTGAAATATACCGTGAAAAGAACATACTTCGGAATTTTATTATATATCCAGAAATAAATTCAACAAATAAATTGAAAATAAAATTTAAGCATTAAAAATAAAAAAAAATTAGTTGTTTATAATAGGAGAGGAGCAGCAATATGTGGAGCTGTGAATAATTATTAGACTTTGACAAGTTAAAACATCTGAAGCAGCAAAGGTTTAATGTTACTCAATGGCACAGAAGAACAAAAAGAAGGCAAGTTTTGTTTCTAAGTTATTAACTTCCAAGTTACTATTAATTAATGAATGATCCCAGAGAACAATTTATAAGCAAGTTCATGAGAGCATATATTTGCAAATTTTAAACCAGCTGAGGATGTTCATCATCATAATTATGTTTCTATTAAATGTCATTTATTGTGCTTGTCGTAGAATTAGGAAAGATGACATGGGCAGACACCCGTAGCCACACAAAGCAGTCTTTATGTTCTGACATTCTTGTTCTTTGGTGGTTAGGGGAGGAGTCACATAGAATGTGAGGGTCCACACTGAATATCTAGCCAGCAACACACAGCAATTTTTACGTAATTCTCCTTTACAAGGCCTGCTTCTCTCCAACATGTCTAGCTAATAAGAAACCAAATTCACCCCACTGGCGAGCAAATAACACATAGCAAAGGCAGGATGAGAGAAGTTCCAGGAGCAAATAAGCAGAATCTTGCAAGGTTGGTCATGGCTCCAGCTCCAGTTCAGGCATGCCCCTTCATCTCAACATCCCTCACACTCTGCGAAGCTGTGGTTATGCTTGACGTCACTGCACTCAAGATCTGGGAGGCCTCATTTCTTTTGTGCCTGATACTGTACATATTCAATAAATGCCGACGACTGAATGGGAAGTGGTTAAGATCTATTTTGTTACTCTGGGGGCCACTTATTTTAATCTCGGGGAGCATAAGGGAGGGACACATTTCAAATTTTGCACGAGACACAAATTCATTGCATCTGCATGAGACAAGTTAGGGTTAGCTCAGTTCTTCTTCCAATCTTTCACCTATTATTTGAATAAGAATCATGTCAGCTGCTTTCTTCCTTCTTCTAGAGAAGTTACAATGAGCAAAACGCAGGCCATTCACTCGATTCAGTTTTTGAGGACATTTTCAGCCCCAGGCACTATACTAGGTGCTGGGAGTTCTAGATGAATGAATGAACAAGTGAATAAATATGTACCTGTGACTTGCACTAGTGATGTTTCAGGGGAAGAGAAAGTTGTTGGCTTGACTGTAACTAGAATAAGTCACAGAACCTTTTGAAAGAGCTCACGGTGTCATGGCACAAATAGCAGAGTGACATAACCTTGTTCCAGCCTCCAGTTTACAGTCTGGGCAGAGGTTGCCCAGGCACATAAGATGGCTGTAATACAAGCATAGTGTGTCCTGCTGTAAATGTAAAAGAGGAAACGAAGTGGAGGGGGACGTGAAGATGTTATCCACGTATCTGGCCAGGGGAAAATTACAGCCGGAACTCTTTCCCAGGAAGGAATTCAGAAACCAAATCCAGTACAAAGGAAAGATGACTCCGTGTTGGTTTGTACCTTACTGTCCTTTCCTGTGTTGAAACGTTAACATTTTCAGATATAATGGGTCCTTTTTCCAGGTCATGAAGCACAGACAATGTGCCGGAGGCCTGAACAAAGTTGGCGCATCAGCAGGGTTTTGCACTTGAAACAAAGATCTGAGCTTTGCTGGTTGCTTAAAAGAGAGCTGGGGCATTAATACGCAGTGAAATGACTGACACATTTTGTGTGGGGATTAGCTCCATTATATGGAAATGCCACGTTGGCACTCCTACACTAACATTCTGGACCTCGTAAAATGTGAATGGAGACTTCATCCACCTCCCCCAAAAGATAATTTCCCTTAAAGTACTCTGTTAAAAGTGTTCCTATTAAAAGGGTACTATTTTTAAAAAAAGGGGAATTTGGCAAAAAGAAAGAGATCACAGTGAGGAATCAACATACTTTTTTCCTTAACAAGGGAACTGAAAGACATTTACTTTTTTTGTTGAGTTTATTTATCATGAAGAAAATGAAAAAGCAAAATGGTGCATATAAAATACTAAAGAGTGATTTAAGGTAAACTCTACCTACAGAATATTGTTTATTAGCTAAAACTACTAGACAGTTAGGGCAAGGATCTATTATAGTTTGCTACAGTTTTGGTTGTATTGCTTGCAAACAGCAGCGTTCTTCATATATAAGAGGTACGTGATAAATGAGTTTGTTTAAATATTGTTCAATTAAGAGTCCATTGTGTATACGCAAGAATAGAAAGGAGAACATGTTTTCTCTGAGATACAGAATTATGTAGGATTTGAAGTTATCATATATTTTCTTTTTTGCTTATTTTTGAAATTAATTAATAAAAATATAAAGATTCTTCGCTTTTCTGGCAAACCTGACCATCCAAAACACAGTCCCAAGCCATAATAATATTTGTTGGCTGAATACATGTTTGATAAAAAAAAAACTAAGAAAGTTTTCTGAAAAGTTACTTCTTTCTAATCAACGAAGTGCAAATTAGGTGCTCAAGGGCCCACCTTCTCTAATTTACTACTTAAACCAACAAGTGTAATACATATTGTGGTTTCCAAAAGCCCAGCAGATTAGAAACAGCCCAGGGAAGAATGTGAAGGAGGAAGAGGGGTAAGAAGGAAGGAACTCAGAGGCAGATAAGAAGTAATCTCAGAAAGCGGAGCAACCTGGGCCCATCTAGGGATGGGGTAAATGGCCAGCATATATTAATGGGCTTGGAGCAGCAATGCCTTTCAACACAAAATGTCACAAAATGACACAGCCTTCAAGGAAGGGCTAAATTGGGTTTCACATACTCAGTTTGAAAACACATATTCACAGGGTAATCGAATAGAATATTTTCTCTTCAAAGGTGCTGAAATGAAGTTTTGCTAATTTAAAGACATTTTAAAAGAAGACTTAGGCTTCCCTGGTGGCGCAGTGGTTGAGAATCTGCCTGCCAATGCAGGGGACACGGGTTCGAGCCCTGGTCTGGGAAGATCCCACATGCCGCAGAGCGACTAGGCCCGTAAGCCGCAATTGCTGAGCCTGCGCGTCTGGAGCCTGTGCTCCGCAACAAGAGAGGCCGCAATAGTGAGAGGCCCGCGCACCGCAATAAAGAGTGGCCCCCACTTGCCGCAACTAGAGAAAGCCCTAGCACAGAAACGAAGACCCAACACAGCCATAAATAAATAAATAAATAAATAAATAAATAAATAAATAAATAAATAAATAAATAAATAAAAAGCTATTCAAGTACAAAAAAAAAAAAGAGAAGACTTAGAGGAGAGTTTTTAATTGATAATTGGCTTCTTTTGAGATTAACAAAATTTGAAGGTAGCTTTTCTAAAATTTTTGCTTATATTCCAGAGTTTAAATTTTTCTTATGGCTGGGGAAGCTTTCCTTGTATGATCCCTGAATCTCATAACATCTGCTTCATTCACAGTGTGGTTTAATGAAGTACGTAAGCAAAAACTCAATTGTTTTGTTAGGTTTCAGGATATCCTGGGGAGTTGCTAATAATCCTGAAAAGCCATCTCGAGAGCATCGATAACAAATAGACATGGTTCCTGCCAATCACTAATTATCCATTTTCCTCCACTAGAATTTCTAAGTCTACAAAAAATAATGTAGGTCATATTCTAGAGTAGTATTTTCAAATTTATGCCTTTCATAGCATTATTCCCACAAGTTGTTTCTTAAAATGGTTTTTTTTTTTTAAACATCTTTATTGAAGTATAATTGCCTTACAATGGTGTGTTAGCTTCTGCTTTATAACAAAGTTAATCAGTTATACATATACAATATGTTCCCATATCTCTTCCCTCTTGCATCTCCCTCCCTCCCACCCTCCCCATCCCACCCCTCTAGGTGGTCACAAAGCACCGAGCTGATCTCCCTGTGCTATGCGGCTGCTTCCCACTAGCTATCTATTTTACATTTGGTAGTGTATATATGTCCATGACACTCTCTCACCCTGTCACATCTCACCCCACCCCCTCCCCATATCCTCAAGTCCATTCTCTAGTAGGTCTGTGTCTTTATTCCCGTCTTGCCACTAGGTTCTTCATGGTTTTTTTTTTTCCTTAGATTCCGTATTTAAAATGGTTCTGAAGTTAAGTATGTTCAAGATTGCAGTACACTGTAATCTCCTTCTGGAGATGCCCAATACATGTGGACATATTAAAGAGCATAAGTGCTGCAGTAAACAAGCTGTTTAACTTTGCTTAAATCAACATTTCCGAAACAAATTAAAAGTCCCTCTCCTCTTTGTTTACAGACCAGTAGCAACTCTTAATCTCTTGCAGAAGGTACCGAAATGCCTGTGTTGGAATTTTCACTAAGTGTCATTAAAACCAGCTGAAGGGAATGGCCTCTATTTAACTGTAATTATATTATTTTCTCTCAACAAAGTATATTTAATTACTAGGAAGAGTAACATACCACTGTGCAAATAGACCAACAAGATTTATAGCCATAAATAGAAGCTACAACATTTTATAAATACCTGGACGTTAGAAATGCAATGAATAAGCGTTTGTCATCTCTATGATTAATAAATACACCCAAGGGATGATCAATACCAAGACAAAGCATCCTCTACTTCCTGGACCTGGATTCTGATAAAGGAATCATTTTTTGTTGGAGAATCCTCTGGCTTCTCTCATCACAAACAAACTAACAATAACAGCTCACAGGAAGACAGAATACAATTGTGACTTTGTTCTTCCTTCATAACTTAAAGAATCTTCTTTTTTCTGAATATTTATTTCTGTAATAATATTTAGGGGAAAAGGTCTTGTGAATCAGTAGCTCTTTCCTACTGTATACAAAGAATCCCAGGTAGTAGCCAGGGATTTTGGAGTTTACATCTATCACAGAAAAGAGATGAAGAGGTACAAAAAAAAGAAAATCTTAAAATGGGAATGGCACATAGTTTCATTTTCTGCCATGAGCCTGTGAGGGGGCCAGCTGCATGATTCTTCACTCGGCCTGGGCTCTGAGGAGAGGGTGGAAGTCAAAGGTGAAGAGGGCTGGTGACCTCTGGCAGGTGAAGCTAGTGCCATCCCTTTGTTAAATTTCAGGGAAGTAAATGCCAGAAGAGTTTGGGGGAGTTTCTGGAAGTTTGGGGAAGAATCCTCCAGGCTGAGAAACAGTTAGATGGGGATTTTATATATTCAGTTACAGTGGATAAGAACAATGCTTTAAAAAAGTTCAGATACAACACAGGAAAGGTAGGGTAACTGTGGGATAAATAATGAATTCAATTGGACTAAAACATACCCAAATGTATGAGTTCTGTATACATTTACTATTTACTTTTGAAATTTATATTTCTTTAATTATAGCAGAGCTTATTAAAAACAATAAAATTTTACTCGGATAATACAGTTGATTCTTTTTAGTCATGGATTCTGTATTTTTTAATTAGCCTACCTATGATAATTTATTTGTAACCCCAAATCAGTACCCATGGCACGTGTTCACAGTCATTCCTGTGCAGAGGGGCAAACACTTTGACTTGCTTGACATGTGTGTTCCCAGCTGAGGTCGAACAAGATGACTCTTGGCTTCTTGTTTCAGCTCTCATACTGTATACTTTTCACGGTCTATTTAGACACATTTTTTACATTTTTGTGCTTTTTGCTGGTGATTTCTTTATTTAAAATATTCCCCTAACATTATTCGTAAGTGTCTTCTAGTGTTCTTGAGTATGCAAAGGCTGTGATATGCCTTACAGAGAAAATGTGTGTTAGATAAGCTTCATTCAGATATAAGTTATAGTGCTTTGGCTGTGAATTCAATGTTAATGAATAAGCAATATATATTAAATAAGATGTCTTTAAACAGAAACACACATAAATCAAGGTTACGTATTGATCAGTTGATGAAAATGTTATGAGCAGAGGCTCACAGGAACCTAACACTGTATTTCCCCTAGGAGCAATGATCCCATATTTGCTATTTCAGTGTTCCTGGTGACTTTACAGAAAATAATTACAGATAATGAGAATCAACTGATTACATAATATTTAATTATTTAATACAGATAGGGAGAGTTTCACTTCAGGCAACACTCCCACCAAGAACAACTACATGAATTGGACAAAATATACATCAAGTTTTGAAGACATTGGAAAGCTGTGAAGGTAACAAGGACTTGTGGTGCCAAGGTCCAGGACAAAAGGGAAGTCCATAGAAGCAAGCACAACAATACTGAAAGAAACTAAAGACCTAAACAAATGGAGGGATACTCCATGTTCATGGACTAGATGATCCAAACTTGTGGAAATGTTGAGTCTTCCCAAGCTGATTTGTATTCAATGTGATTTCAGTTAAAATCCCAGGGCTCCAAATAGTCAAAACAAGCTTGAAGAAGAAGAACAAATCTGGAGTATCCACACTAGCATATATGAACACTCATTATAAAGCTACAGTAATTAAGGCAATGTGGTACTGGCTCAAGCATAGACAAACAGACCAATGGAATAGAACAGAGGTCCAGACACAGACCCTCACATATGTTGACACTTAATATATGACCAACATGACACCTCAGAGAAGCAGATAAAGGATAAATGATGCTGTGTTAACCACATATCCATATGGGAAAAAAAATACCCTGATCTCACATCATCAAATGACAATCTCAGCTGGATTGTAGATAAAAACGTGAAATGTGAAATAAAGTTTTGAGAAGACAGTCAAGTACCTTTATATCTTTGGAGTAAGCAAAGATTTCTTAAAACACAGATCATAAACCACAAGCAAGAAAGAATGATTCATTATAATACATTGAAAATATGAACTTCTGTTAATCAAAAAACTCCATTATAAGAAGTCACGTAATGAAGAAGATATCTGTAACACACATAACCAATTAAGTTTACATATATAAAGTCTTTTAAATCAATAACCCAGTTTCCCTAAAAAATCAACCCTGAGGGAAAAACAAGATAATGCTTTATTGGGGGGTTAAAAGTCCAGGGCAGCAAGAGTAAAGGAAAATAGGAAAGAGAGGCAGGGAAAAAGGGAAAGCAAATACCTAGCTACCCCACAGCCTCATAAGAAAACCTAGCTGATTGCTCAGTTTCCAGAGAGGACATAGAGAAATACCTAGAGTATATGGAAAGGAGGGAAGGGGAATAATTTGTATGCTGGTTTCCTTCTAGCTCATGTCTTTCACTGTCAAATTTTTATATTTCCAGATTAATTCACTTGGCCTTTCTAGGGAACCCCTAGGGAGGTGGTGGGAGAAGCCAGATCCTCCATAGTTTGGTAGGGTTGGGGTTGGGAACCAGAATTGCTGTAGCCCCAGGCAAGGTGGGCATGAGGGAGGCCATGCTGAAGCCCAGCCCTTATTCTGAGGAAGCCCTAGGCAGCCTGTGGTGTTAAGGAAAAAAAGCAACAGCATTGGCAGCTTGGGCTGTCCATTGATCAAGCAGCTAAGGGCCCAAAAAGTTGGGGTTAGAAGGAGTGAACTGGGTGGAGGGTATATAAATTGGGTTCAATATACAGTCTAATAGGAAAGTTGGCAAAGGACTTGATGAGGTCCTGTGAAGATATCCAAATGGCCAATAAATATTAAAATATATTCAACCTCATTTGTCATTAGGAAAATGAAAATTAAAACCACAATGAAATACCAGTACATTCCCACCCTATGGCTAGAAGTAAAAAGATGGACAATATAGAGTGATGATGATGATATGAGAATGAAACCCTTGTATGCTGGGTGGAGTATAAATTGCTACAATTTTGAGTGTAAATTGATATAACTACTTGGAATTTCTACTCATGTTGAATATATGTATTCCCTATGACCCAGCTATTCCATTTCTAGGCTAATAGCAACAGAAATGCATACATATGGTCACCAAGTTATGTATAAATCAACGTACACAGTATCATTATTCATAGTAGCCCTAAACTGGAAACAACCCCAATTTCTATTAATTATAGAACAGATAAATTAATTGTGGCATGCTGGCACAACAAAATACTATACAGCAGTGAAAAAGAATAAACTACTACATGCAGTATGGTTGACTCTCACCAATATAATGTTAAACAAAATAAGTCATATGGAAAAGAATACATGATTCCATTTATACAAAGTTTGAAGACAAGTAAAACTAATCATGCTGTTCAAAGTCAGGATATGGTTATCTTCAGGAAAGAGGGTATGGATAGTGACTGGGAAGAGGCAAGAATAGGGCTTTTAGTGTGCTGTCTGCACCTGGTTGGTAGTTACTTGGGTGTGTTCACTTTGTATCAATTTATTGAGATATATACTTTTAGTTTATGTGCTTTTCTAGTTGTTATATTTTAATTTTAAAAATTTCTAAAAATAAAAAGAATAAAACTTGGTAAAATTATAATTGGAAAAATACACCTTAGAAGCTGAATCTTTATCACTTTTATCACTTTCTACTCATGTTTTAACTTCTAGAAATAAAGATTCTGCCATAAAATGCAACCAAAATTGCCAAGCTATGAATAAGAGTTACCAAATAATAGCTGCTCTCAGCAGTTTGCATACACTTTCTATTTCTATCTTTTTTTTTTTTTAATTTTTTAATTTATTATTTATTTATTATTTTTATTTTTGGCTGTGTTGGGTCTTCATTTCTGTGCGAGGGCTTTCTCCAATTGCGGCGAGAGGGGGCCACTCTTCATCGCGGTGCGTGGGCCTCTCACTATCGCGGCCTCTCTTGTTGCGGAGCACAGGCTCCAGACGCTCAGGCTCAGTAGTTGTGGCTCACGGGCCCAGTTGCTCTGCGGCATGTGGGATCTTCCCAGACCAGGGCTCGAACCCGTGTCCCCTGCATTGGCAGGCAGATTCTCAACCACTGCGCCACCAGGGAAGCCCCTCTATCTTTAAGAAAGTTCTACAAATTAATAGTATTGTCTGAGTTCTTAACCATTGCAGTCACTGCCAAATGCAATAGATGGCTTTCAGCCCTAACCTGTCCTTGATTTTGTTGCAGCAATGGAAACAGATGACATCCCCCTCCTTGGTGTTCTCATATGTAGACTTCTATTACACTACCTCTAAAGTGTGTTTCAGGAATGGTAGTAGTTGTATTGAATGTTAATGAGATGTACTGTGTCTGAAAAGTGCTCTGTGGCCCAACATGTTGAGAAATTCCTAGATTATATAACTTGAACAATTTTCCTTACCAGAAGACTCCTCAGATGGGGACTCTTCCAGGAAAGAATATATCCTGCAGCATTTGCAAATTTATTTGACAAATGAACCCCATTTAACATCAAATCATAGGAGTACTGTCCTGCAGCAATACTTTGGGGAACATTTTATTAGATCAGTTACTCTTGGATTTTCTGGCCATTCTTTATTGATTTCTTTTGCAAGGTCCTGTTTTTCTGACCACCTTTGAAACACTGGTGTTCCCTACGGCACCATTTAGGCCCTCTCTTCATTTATCTCATTCTGTACTCCCTTCCTGGGTAACTTCATACAAAATTGTACCTTAATTACTATCTAAAATTTGGTGATACCTACATTTTTACTTGTATATTCAGCTATTTATTAGTTATTTCCAGTGAGACATGTCAAAGGTATTTTAATTTCATATGTCCAAACATGAACTCATGGGATTCTACTAAAACCTGCTTCATCTATATTCTCTATTAGTAAGCAGCACGATCATGATTCCACCAGGGATTAGAAACCTGGATGCCAACAGTCTCCCCTCTGTTGTTTACTTTTCCACTCACCATCTAAAAGTCACCTAGTCTTACTAATTCTAGTTTTAATTAATTAATTTATTTAAATTTTATTCTTTTTTTTTTTTTTTTTTTGGCTGTGTTGGGTCTTCATTGCCGTGCACGGGCTTTCTCTAGTTGCAGCAAGCAGGGGCTACTCTTCGCTGCGGTGCGCAGGCTTCTCATTGCAGTGGCTTCTCTTGTTGCGGAGCACGGGCTCTAGGTGTGCAGGCGTCAGTAGTTGTGGCAGGTGGGCTTAGTAGTTGTGGCCCACAGGCTTAGTTGCTCCGCGGCACGTGGGATCCTCCTGGACCATGGCTTGAACCCATGTCCCCTGCACTGGCAGGCGGATTCTTAACCACTGCACCACCAGGGAAGTCCTGATTCTAGTTTTTCAATTTGTTGTGAATCTGTCCTCTCCTTTTGGTTCCCATTGCCAATGCAACTGTTTTAGTTCATACCTTCATCTCTTCTTCCTGCACAACAGCAACACCCTCCTAGCAAGCCTCATCAAGTCCCATCATCCCGTCTCCTCATTTGCTTCCCTACGACTAACAGGTATCTCCTGCATACCCCTCACCACCCTCACCATCCCTTCTATCCCTTCTGGCCACAGCTGGACCTAGCTTGGAGGGACAAGGGCTGAGTAGCCATGCATGAGGATTGTGATACAAAAATAAAGGAGTTGGCTTGGACTTGAGGAAACAGAATGATGTCTAACCAAAGAGAAGAGTTAGAATAGAGTCAGAATAGTCAAAGTGGATTCCTCCATGATTGTCTCAATCAGAAGTTGATGTCAGGACAATCTTTATGGCCAATATCGGCAGGAAAAGTCAAAGAAAGGAAGAGGAGGCAAATAAATATTTAAAAGGATTAATGCAATCTTCCCTGAGAATCATTATATTAATTTTTAGTTTTCCAGGAACTTTTAAATTCTCACTTAGTATTTTTTATCCCAAAGGTTAAAAGTTAAGAATGTTTTCTAGAGGTTAAACAGTTTCTCAAAGTTAAAACCACAAAACAAAACAACTCTTTCATGGGTAAAATATTATGTTTGGAAAAAACATTGGTACCTGTTAAAGAGTTAAAAACAGCAATTCTAAGGTGTTCTACAAAATTCTAAATAGTTGCCTCAACAGGCTTGATAAAGCAAAGTAACCTCAAACAGCTAAAACAAATTGGAATTTCTTAGTCTAATTTCTCAGATAGAATAGAGGGTGGGTGAAGAGAGTGAGGAGAGACCAGGGCAGCCCAGCAGAGTAAATGTAAAAACATGTTTGGGCTGCTTATCTGAAAATCAACGAAAGTATTTAGAAAACACTGCTCAGTGAAAGGAGCAGCTGATGGGAAGCCAAAACAAATGTGGACATTGCCCCCTAACAAGTGTTTGAGATCGCAAACTTGGAACGAAAGCCTGGAAAAAACAATAAATAATGGAAAGGAAAAACAAGCTGAAATGCAATGGGCACCAACTCTGCGGCAGTCACCCATTATGCAAGGTATTTTAGGTTTCCCTCTCTCTGTCTCTCTTTCCGTCTCTTTCTCCGTCTGTTTCTCTCCCCCTCTCTCTCTCTCAATCTACTCTTCAGGTTTACAAAGTAATTGCAGTAGCACACCACAACTAGAGAGAAGCCCATGCACCACAACAAAGAGCCCGCGTGCCGCAATGAAAGATCCCGCATGCCTCAACAAAGATCCCATGTACCACAGCTAAGACCAGAAGCAGCCAAAAATAAATAAAATAAATAAATAATAAATAAATCTTTGAAAAAAAACAAAGTAATTGCAATACAATTGACACTGAATAAACTACACATACATGAAATGGGTTTTGATATATATATACAAGCATGACACCATTACCATAATTATGATAACATACACTTAACCATTCTCCAATGTTTCCTTCTCTTCCTTTATAATCCATCCCTTCCCAGGCAACCACTTATATACATGGGTATCCTGCTTATGAGAAGGCATCCTGTAAAATAAAAGCTGGGTGGGCAACCTATAAATGTAGAGTAGGCATATGTTTACCCTCCCAATGGTGAAATTGTCAAACCCAAAACAAAATGGTAGAAACAGCCATTTTTTTCCCTTTTCAAAATTTGTGAATGAGTCACTTCCACGTATTTGGTTTTGTTTTCCAGGCCTCTGTTTCTTAGACATGTTTCAGAGGTATGAACTATAAACTTCACCTGTACACAGAGGTGTCCCAATAGTCTTATTTGGTTTACCTAGAAATGATTTACTGTAGTCTCTGAGGTCAAAAGTCTTTGGGGGGGCTTCCCTGGTGGCGCAGTGGTTGAGAATCTGCCTGCCAATGCAGGGGACACGGGTTTGAGGCCTGGTCTGGGAAGATCCCACATTCCGCGGAGCAACTGGGCCCGTGAGCCACAATTACTGAGCCTACATGTCTGGAGCCTGTGCTCCGCAACAAGAGAGGCTGCGATAGTGAGAGGCCCACGCACCGCGATGAAGAGTGGCCCCCGCTTGCCACAACTAGAGAAAGCCCTCGCACAGAAACGAAGACCCAACACAGCCAGAAATAAATTAATTAATTAATTAATTAATTTAAAAAAAAAAGTCTTTAGGGGTCAAAAGTCAGTGCTAGAACTAGTACAGAGTATAGTGACTTCCTTTTCCCTGGATTGGTGAAGATCATCCCTGGATTTCACATTTTTCACATCACCACCACTGAGAGTGGGTTAGAGGGCGATATTAAGTAGAAAAAAAGGTCATCAAGTTCATGTACATTTATTTACAATGTTCAAGTTCAAAGGAGTAGAGGAAAATAGCCACTGTTAAAATTTCCATGATTTTCTATAGCAGAAAAAGACACAAATAACGAATAATCAATGATTTAAAAAAAAAAATGAATAGCTTAGTGTTATCGAGTATTAACTATTCTAAAGCAGGAGGCATAACTCTCCCAGACTTCAGACAATACTACAAAGCTACAGTAATCAAAACAGCATGGTACTGGTACAAAAACAGACATATGGATCAATGGAACAGAATAGACAGCCCGGAAATAAACCCACACACCTATGGTCAATTAATCTTCAACAAAGGAGGCAAGAATATACAATGGGAAAAAGACAGTCTCTTCAGCAAGTGGTGCTGGGAAAGTTGGACAGCCACATGTAAATCAATTTAATTATAATACACACTCTCACCATATACAAAAATAAACTCAAAATGGCTTAAAGACTTAAACATAAGACATGACACCATAAAATTCCTAGAACAGAGCTTAGGCAAAACATTCTCTGACATAAATCGAACCAATGTTTTCTTATGTCAGTCTCCCAAGGCAATAGAAATAAAAAGAAAAAGAAACAAATGGGACCTAATAAAACTAAAAAGCTTTTGCAAAGCAAAGGAAACCATAAACAAAATGAAAAGACAACCTACAGAACAGAAGAAAATATTTGCAAATGATACAACTGACAAGGGCTTAATTTCCAAAATATACAAAGAGCTCATACAACTCAACAACCCAATCGAAAAATGGGCAGAAGACCTAAATAGATATTTCTCCAAACAAGAAATACAAATGGCCAATAGGCACATGAAAAGATGTTCAACATCTCTAATTATTAGAGAAATGTGAATCAAAACGACAATGAGGTACCACCTCACACCGGTCAGAATGGCCATCATTAAAAACTCTACAAATAATAAATGCTGGAAAGGATGTGGAGAAAAGGGAACCCTCCTACACTGTTGGTGGAAATGTAAGTTGGTACAGCCACTATGTAAAACAGTATGGAGGCTCCTCAGAAAACTAAAAATAGAGCTACCATATGATTCAGCAATCCCACTCCTGGGCATATATCCAGACAAAACTCTAATGCAAAAAGATACATGCACCCCTATGTTCATAGCAGCACTATTTACAATAACCAAGACATGGAAACAACCTATATTTCCATCAACAGATGAATTGATAAAGAACATGTGGTACATATATACAATGGAATATTCAGCCATAAAAGGAATGAAATAATGCCATTTGCAGCAACATGGATGAGACCAGAAATTATCATACTAAGTAAAGTAAGCCAGACAGGGAAAGACAAATACCATATGATATCACTTACATGTGTAGTCTAACATATGACACAAATGAACCTAGCTATGAAACAGAAACAGACTCACGGACACAGAGAACAGGCTTGAGGTTGCCAAGAGGCAGAAGGTTGGGGGAGGGATGGAGTGGGAGGTTGGGGTTAGCAGATGTAACCTATTATATATAGAATGGATAAACAACAAAGTCCTACTGTATAGCACAGGGAACTATATTCAATATCCTATGATAAACCATAATGGAAAACAATATTTAAAAAAGAATGTATACATATGTATAACTGAATCACTTTGCTGTACAGCAAAAATTAACACTTTGTAAATCAACTATACTTCAATAAACAAAGTATTAACTGTTCTAGAGTAGAATCTGTGGTATCCAGTAGTACCAGCATAAAGACAATAGGCTGTTACTAGACCAGTGGATGAATTAGGCTCTTTTAGGTTTAAATCTAATTTCCTAAGTCTCTGTGGTATTCTGAGCATCTAACTGTCTCTCCCAAATTTCCCAGGAGTAAAATATTAACTTGTTTATCAGTCTTAAAAGCATAAAACATGTCGAGCTTACAAGTTATTGCTTTCCTCTATGTGATGGCCAGCAACCACACCTAGACCCCAGTGCACCAACATGTTCTATTGTGCATGAGAAAGACCAGGTCAAAGAATAGAGAAATAAAGTTACAGATTTCTCATCATGTTCCCTGGGCAAAATAACTTAGATCACAGTCTTTAATGATGGCTGCTAAACACCATAATCTGTATCTCTCAGAGTCACTGGAGGTATAATGAGAAAAAAGCGGTGTCAAAAAAAACTTCCTATAGAGACAGATGCTGAAGCAGAATAGACATGTGCAGTGTGATGATGAAAGGGCATGGATCAAGCTGCGGTTACAACTAAATAATGACTATGCTTTTAAAAGTGTGTAAGAATGACTTTACATATTTCTTTGTAATTTTAAAAACATTTAGACCCTCAAGAAAGGAAATGCCATTAGAATATATTTTAATGATTTCTAGTCTTGAAGAAAGTGGTACATCTACAAAAACACCCCTGTTTCAAGTTGAATGGGGCCTGCGTTTGTTTTGAAATCTTCATGCCATTTTGTTGGAACTGACCACCACTACTCAAGCATTTAAGTGACTGTCACTTGCTTTGTTCTAGGACTTGGATGTGGATGAGCCTGTGATTCTTCCTTCTTGTATATGTTTTCATCCATCCCTCATCCCCAGAATAAAATAGAAACCCCTTATTTTAAAGACAGATCAGTGCAGTAAAACCCTTAGTCTTGAGCTAATGAAGGAGCACGTTGGCTTGGGCATTGTACAAACATAAAATGATGCCATTTGGGGGATGCTCAGAGAGGAGCACCTACTGGATAAAGAGAAAATCAAATATTTCGAGAGAAAAGTCAGCTTTGGGTGTACAGATTATTCATTTGGGCAGTTTTGAGTTTAAAAAATAAATTTCCTAGGTTCCCACTTAAAAATTATGGTGACAAATATGTAATAAGTGTTGTACAGTAAGATGATGCTCATGTTTTTCATATGAAGCAGATTTATATTGTTCTACCCAAATTAATGTAGCATTTTCTATAGAAAATCTAAAAATTATATTATAGATTCAATCCACAATTTATTCAGTCTCTTTGTTCCTTTCCACTTCTATTGCTACTCATTAAATATGCGCCTTCATTGCCTCTTTCTTCGGTGGTTACAATAGTCTCTCAATGGAGCAGACAATAGTTTCTCAAGGGAGCTGTCTGTCTGTCTCTCCACTGACTTCCCCTTTTCCAATTCATCCTATAACCTATCCTTCCAAAAGAGTAACTTTCCTAAAGCACCAGGTTATCACACTCACAGTGAAAAATCCCTTAATAGCTACTCATCTGCTAAGAAACAAGTCCGAACTGCTCAGCATGGCAACCAAGGCTCTCCATCATCAGGCTGGAATCTGCTCTCCCAGCCTGACCAGTCACTTTTCTTCAGGAACCTGATGCCACAGTCAAACTGAGCCCTGCTCTAGAAACATGCCCGGCCTCGGCAAGTGACTTCACAATGGGACAAACCCTGTCCTGGCCTGGAAGGTCTTTTACTCTCCGCCCAAACCTCATTATGTATGTTTGTTAGTTTCTTGAAGGCTAGCTCAAGTAGAATTATTTTCATCACTTTCCTCAGCCAGAATTAATCTTACACCTCTCTACACTCCTGTGCTATTTTGTTCATTTCCCTATTATAGTACTTATATTCTACCTTATCTTTTATTTATGTATGTCCATGACTGATATTTAGTTGTAAAGGTCTAACTTGGTGTTCATTTGTCCATCAACTAATGCAGATATTTTTGTGTAAATGGGGTCAAAAGTACAGAACAGGCTCTCCCCAGGTTTGACTAAATTGACCTTCAAGAATACAGTTTGCTTTCTCTAATCTGTCACATCAAGTCCAAGGTTAAAAAAAAACTGACATAATAGACAAAGATATTTACTGTGGATAATAAATTATCCCATGTTCATCATTTGGTGATTACTCAAAAAAGGTAAGGAGCATGTCTTTTTTGTTACTTCGTTCCTAGTACCTGTTATAAGAGAATTCAATTTTTGTTAGTGAGAAATCAATAAACCTTGGGATAAAAGCTTTTCTTCCCCATTGACTACAAGCTTCTTGAAGGCAAAAACTGTGCCCTGTTCTTATTTGTAGCCCTCACAATGCCTATGTGCCTTGTACATAGTAGGTGCTTACTAAAATTTTGTTTCATCATTTAGTGAGTGGGGTCAGGGCTTTGAAAAGTCTATTAGTTTTACGCGGTGGTAATGAAATAGGAATAATGGAAATAATGAAATGTGGTAATAGAATAGAAACAAAAAATAATGGAAAATGACAGACCATTTTAAAATGTCAATAATTTTGGAATTTTAAGTCTCCTCTATCAAACTTCTGGCCAGAACTCTAACAAGGAGCTATAACAGCTGATTTTGGCTTCTCTATATTTTCCTAAAACTACATATTTGTTAATATCAAAAAAAAGTGATGAAATACACCATCAAAAGAAATCTCTGAAGGTTAAGAGTAAAAAACATGAAACCTCCAATCTAAATAATCAGACATCTACCCTCAACAGTTTCATAAATAAGAGGAAATATTTATATTCCCAAATATAAAAGATAAAATGCCAGAGTAGATTTATTTATACTGAATAAATATGAAATGCTTACTATAATATCTTTACTTCTTATTCCATCCTGAACTGATGAAACTTTTGCTGTAGACCAATATTAGGGATTCATTTTTAGCAGACCCCCTCAAATACAGGTTGCACACTCTTAGTTCAATATTCCTATTCTCTGTGGACAGAGAAGTGTTGCTGTAAGAGAAAAGTAGGCATCAAACACAGATCCAAATCACCTTTTCTTAGTCCTTCCAAATGTTTGATTGCCTTCCCTACTGATTTTCTATTAACAAGTAGATTCATTTCTCTTACACCGGTGTCCTCATCATTTTTTGCCTATTTTATTATTAATTGAACGAATGATTATACT